>NC_064642.1:217227579-218476329 GCF_023864345.2 Schistocerca serialis cubense | reverse complement strand
CCCCCCATTGAATCACATGAAATTATTATTAGCAATTCTCCCAATAAATGGAAAACATTTAGCAAGTAAATCAATCAGCTTTTCTTTAGGACACCTCTTGTTGTTCCAATATACTTTCCTTAGTTCCGAGAAGGCTTGTTAATGTACTTCCGACTACCGTGGTCTGTACTTTTTTTTGTTTTTATTTTTCTGATGTAACTTCCCATTTGTCTACTTTGTGTCTAAATGTGTTTCTTTCTAAAATGTCGGTTGGTCTTATGTTGGCGTTTTTGAGCTCCTTTCGAATTTGGTTTAGCTGAGATGTTGAGTTCTTAAGTGATCTTACATAATCTGTTGCCCTTTTTCTCAATCGCTTTTCTTCGTAGTCTATTGACATGACCATAGAATTTCATTGGCCTCTTCTTCATGTCGGTATCGATGTTTGATAACTTTTCTGTTGTTGTGATTGATTGTAGCCTGTAACCACCTTGGTTATGTCTTGCTCCTAAAATGTTTCCAGCGATCATTCTCTCTTCTTTTTTGATTTCTTCAATTTCGTGTGTTCTGTCAAGTATCAGTGTTTCGCTTGTGTACAGGACTGTTGGTTTTATGGCTGTGTCTTTCTTGACAAATTGTTATTATTATTATTATTATTGTTATCACTGGCTGTTACCCATGTCAGTACTTGCATATCAGTAGTTTTGTTACGACGATTGAGGGTGAGTAAGTAACTATTGTACATCCAATGACCTCAACTGCCCTCACTTGGCTGCCTATTCGGATAAGTAAGCTCGTGATGTGCAGGGGATAGAAGCGCGCATCTATACATCGTGCTACTGAATTAGCTATACGCGTACAGCATACAAAGTGTACATACTGCAACAGATTCAATAATTTTTAGCGTGGTTTATGGACACTGCTATTATACATCATACAAAGTGTACATCATGCAACAAATTTAATAATTTTATGCTCACTGACTTTAAAATTTCTTCAATTTTTCTTTTACTTTCTAAAGTAGCCTGTCTTCTTCCTCAGGGCTCTAGCTGTGTCCATACCAAACTTTACCGAAATAGGTTCAGTGGTTTGGTCGTGAATAAATAACACATTACTTTCGCTTTTAATAATATTAGTTTGAAATAATGGATTAAAAACTATGAGGACTGTATAGGCATTGCATTTATTACATTGAATCGTATTATGCAGAGCATATCAACCAATTAGATTAGGAAATGAAACACTTAAAGTAGTAGATGTGTTTTGCTGTTTGAGGAGCAAAATAACTGATGATGGTCGAAGTAGAGAGGATATAAAATGTAGTCTGGCAATGGCAAGGAAAGCGTTTCTGAAGAAGAGAAATTTGTTAACATCGAGTATAGATTTAAGTGTCCGGAACTCATTTCTGAAAGTTTGTACGGACTGTAGCCATGTGTGGAAGTGAAACGTGGACGATAAATAGTTTAGACAATAATAGATTAGAAGCTTTCGAAATGTACTGCAGAAGAATGTTGAAGATTAGATGGGTAGATCACGTAAGTAATGAGGAGGTACTGAACAGAATTGGGGAAAAGAGGAATTTGTGGCACAGGACTAGAAGAAGGGATCGGTTGGTAGGACGTGTTCTGAAGCATCAAGGGATCACCAATTTAGTATTGGAGGGCAGCATGGAGGATAAAAACCATAGACGGAGATCAAGAGATGAATACACTAAGCAGATTCGGAAGGATGTAGGTTGTAGTAGTTACTTGGAGATGAAGAAGCTTGTGCAGGATAGAGTAGCATGGAGAGCTGCATCAAACCAGTCTCTGGACTGAAGATAACAACAACAACAACAACAACATCAACCAATAAAAGCACTTTCACAAACAATTTACAATGAAGTTGAAAAGTCAAAGAGTAAATAGCTTTTCCAAGAGTAAATATTTTTTCCTTATTTGCGTAATATTCTTCATATCAATAAACATCTCATATTCCGCTTTCTAAAGTAGCCTACTTGCATGTTCGTCCTCGGCGTTTAAACTGTCTCCGTACTAAATTTTATGGAAATCGGTTCAGCAGTTTAGTGAAAAAGTAACAGACAGAGCTACGTTTGCATTAAAAATGTTGTTATGGTTTGTCTTCTACATCCATTCCCTCTGAATTTTAATCCTACCCTTGAACCTTGCTTTTATTTATTTCATTGCTTCTTCGATATGCTGGTTGAACAACGGCGGAGAAAAACTGCGTCCCTCCCTTGTGTGTTTTTAATGTGAGCATTTCTCTTTTGGTCTTCATCCTTACAGCCGTCCTCTCACAGGACGTGAAAACGCAACTGGGCGACGAGCTGGTGACGTCACAGTGTGGAATTCCACGTTCCGTTACACTGCTGAGTGTGAAATGAAGAATCCGTGATGTCAGATTTTTGTCTCGTCTAGAGGAACGTGGCTAACGATATGCGACATCGTTTATGTCACAAGCAGAACATACGAGCCGCCATAAACGAGGGTTGAATGAAAACTAATGCCTCCACCTTCGTTAATTGGATTTGGATGGGAATATTTTAATAAATAAAACGCAGAAATACTTCTTAGTATGTGATCTTTATTACCAATACTCACTTTTCCACATAATCACCAGCCAATTGGATACTTTTGTGTCAACGATGAACAAGTTTTCTGAAGCCGTCACGGAAGAAGCCGACCTCTGTTTCCGCAACCACAGTCTCACAGTTCTCTCAACATCTTCATCAAAAGCATAATGATGTCCCCTCAGATCGTCTTGCATTATCGGGAACAGATGGAAGTCAGACGGTACTAAATCTGGACTGACTGGAGGATCTCGTACGGTGGTGAGATTCAGTCTCTGAAGTTCTGCTGTGGTGGCACGTGAAGTGTGTGGTTTGGCAGTGTCATGCTGCAGGAAAACATTTTCCTTTCCCTTTCGGACCCTTGTTAACTGCTGCAGTGTTGTGATGTAACGCTCTGAATTTATTGTTGTTCCAAGGTCAAGGAAATCAACATAGATAACACCATCCCAGTCCCAGAACACTGTGGCCATGATTTTTCCAGATGAGGGCTGCGCCTTGAATTTCTTTTTCTGGGGCGAGTCTTTGTGTCGAGATTCCATAGATTGACGTTTCGTCTCCGCGTCGTAATGTTGTACCCATGTTTCGTCTCCAGTCACAGTTGAATGGAGAAAGGCGTCACCTTCATTCTCGTAATGCGAGAAGAGTTACTGGCAAATTTCAAGTCTTTGCGCTCTCATTTCAGGAGTCAGCATCCGGGGTATCCATCGTGCACAGATCTTGCGATAGCCAAGCAAAGCAATAATGTGACCCACACGTTCTTGTGAAATGCCGATTGTGCTTGCAATTTCTCTCTAAGTGATACGACGATCATCGTGAATCAATCTGTCATTTTGCTTGTGAAACTCGGTGGTTGCTGTCACAGGATGTCCAACTCTTTGTTTGTCACGACGGTCAGATGTTTCCGCCTCAATATATTTAAACTTACTTGCCCAACGACGCACAGTACGCACATCAACACAGTCACCGTAAACTGCTTTCATTCTCTGATGAAACTCCTTTGGGGGTGACACCTTCTGCTGTCTAGAATTCAATGACTGCACGTTGCTTAAATCGCGTTGACCGACCGTCCGCACAGGGTTCCATACTTTACACTGTAACAACACAACCGATCAATGCTTAAGCTTCCCGCCAACTGGAGCTGTAGAGAAGAGGCTAAGGAACAAGCCAGTACCTGCCACATACCAATGCTGCCAATTGTTGAAGAGTTACTCAAGTGGAGGATTTACTTTTCAGTCAACCCTCGTAGTATGGAGTTAAACATCGCATTTTTTTTCTCATAGAGTATGCAGTATGAAAATCCCCAACAGATTAACACTGTGTACCGGCCCGAAACTCGAACTCAGGACCTTTGCCTTTCACAGGCAAGTTCTCTGCCAACTGAGCTACCCAAAAACGACTCACGACCCGTTCTCACAGTATCAATTCCTCCATTACTTTATCTTCTACCTTCCAAACGTCACAGAAGCTCTTCTGTGAACCTTGCAGAACTAGGACTCCCAGAAGAAACGACATTGCGCCACAGCCTACGGGATGTGCCACAATGCTGTCCATACATACATACCACATCTTGGTATAAAGCAATGGAAAAAGTCCAAAGAGTATTTGTTTATTCATTTTTGCCCTAATAATTTAGTTTCTATGTAATTAAAATATAATCATGAAAACCGTTGATGGCTCTTAATAAATTAAAATATCATAACATGATAATAAGATATCTAACACATAAGTAAGGACCTACTTCCAATAGCGTAATAACACCACTCTGCATGCGAGTGCTACGGCTGCAGACCAACCACAGTGTTTGTTTTGTTTGTATCAGGATTGTTCTTATGATGAACCAAATATCCGTCTGCTGTATGCGGACTTAGCCCGGCGCAGGATAGCCATCCGTCCTGATACATCGGGACCTTCACCTTTATGGAACTTCTTGTCCCGACAACCCGACGCGACCTCATTTTGTCCCGCTTCTTCACAATACTGTTACGAGTTTGGCTCAAGTAATTAAATAACATGTAAATGCAGCCTCAGTCAGATTTACCTTACAGTGCCAATTTAACTACAAGCTGACTTGCATGGAGTTTTATAAATAAGTAAAAGCGGAAAAAAGACATTCTGAAAAAGGTGAAATCTTCCGAAAAAGATGGTACACCAATTCCTTCTCCCGCAACAAGTTCCACGTAATTGTGTTATAAATAAAAATTAATTATATTAAATAATTTTTTCAATTCATTTCTACACCCCCGTCTCAGAGCGGCCCGATGAGGTCCCTGCTAGATGTGGCAACCCTAGTTTGCGGTATTGCCGGAGTTTTGCCGAATATTATTACTTCATTCTCGTCGAAAATTGAATTAAATTCGAAGCTATAATGTTTCTCTGCTCGTCTCTTTGTAAGTCGTAACTGCAGCTGCTCAAATCACTGCAGGTTAATTGGACCAGCTGGTTACCCAGTGGTGTCCAAGTCAATTGCGCCGGTAAGACTGTTGTGCCGTATTATCACTCACAAGGTGAGGGTGTGACCTGTGGGTCACCGATTTTGATCAAGTTTTGCTAGGATATTCTGTACTGAAAATACAGAGACACCTATTTCGGATTTTTGCTAGACATTCCGTAGTTATTGAAAAAAAAAAAACGAGACCAAATGACAGAAAATGGTATTTTCCACACTATACATCGAAAGATCATCAAAAAACAAACATTTTTTTACTAATGTAATAATAGATGGTAGGAAATGAAAACCTCGTAACTCCATTTTGCTAAATTTTGCAGGTGAAGCAAAAACGGTTTCTTAAAAAGCAATATAAAGTGATTCTGAAAGTTGCAGCATCTATAACTATGTAGTAGAAGCCTACTTATAGACAGATTAGAGAAACCCACGCACTTTCAAATCCTTCTTTCATTATTGAGTTACTGGTTACTGGAATCACAAGTTTTCACAGACAGGCGGAGTTACGAGGTCTTCATTGCCTACCACCGATATAGGATCCGAAGTTAATAAAGTTGGGAGTTAGGCCTATTAACCCTTTTGTGTTTTCATGCTGCTGCTTGGGTAACCGCGTCCTTCATTACCTCTAGCAGAGCGCCGTCGGCGGTCGAGTGTTCAAGGTATTAAGACTACCAAACTGATGGTCCATGTTCGACTGTTTTCAATCGATATTTTTTCAGTGTATCTGATGATGTTCTGATAATTGGAGTACTTTTATTTACCTTTTTTTAAAAGTAAAACATCTGGATGGATGATTAATAACCAAATAAGTTTCTTCTTCTTCTTCGCGGATGGATCACTTAGGACCACGCGTAATCAACATTTGTTGGCCTTCCTTTTCGCCCAGTATTCCTTCATAAACAACGAATGGGCTAGCTTTCGTTGCGTAGACCATGTATGTCGGTTAGTTTTTCTCTCTTCTTCCTCAAAACCCCGTGTGTTTGTGATTTTTCTGATTTCATTTCTATCATGTAGATTTGGAGACCCTAATTCTCTCAGGTCTTTTTCCGTCTGTTTGTACCAGTTCGATCTTGTAGTTTTGTTCTTTAAAAATGTATGGATTTTGTACGTTAACCTGTTTGAGTCCATTCTTTCTAAGTGCCCCATGAATTGGATTCTTCTCATGCGGATTGTGTCTGTTATTTTGGAGATATTTTTATATATTTCTGCATTGGGTTTTGGATAATGTACCCCATCTTTAGTTCTTGGTCCTAGGATTTTCCTCATTATCTTACGTTCTTTTATTTCTAATTCCTCTTTTAGTGTTCTGCGTTGAAGGTTTAGTGTCTCAGATGCGTAGAGAGCTTCGAGTCTAATTACTGTTGTATAGTGTCGTATTTTGCAGTTCCACGAGAGACTCTTTTTGTTGTAAATGTTTTTCGCTGACTGAAATGCCGTCTCCATTTTCTGGACTCTTGATCTGACAGATTTCTTTTCATTACAATTTTCTGCAATCCATTCACCTAAATATTTAAATTCTTTTACTCGAGAGATGTAGTTATTACCAATTTTGAGATCAGAAGGTGCATCTTTGATGTCAGTCATAAATTTTGTTTTTTCAAATGAAATTTGTAATCCTATTTTAGCTGCCTGTTCTTGTAATAATTCTAGCTGTTTCTGTGCATCGGTAATGTCTTGTGCGATCAGTGCCATGTCATCAGCAAATGCTAAACAGTCTAATTCTATGCCCTTATGTCTTGGTCCCAGTCTGTGTGCTGGTGCACCTGCTTTTTTCCATTCTCTAACAACTTTTTCAAGAGCACAATTGAAGAGCACTGGGGACAGTACATCCCCTTGTCGTACTCCTGTATCTGTTTCAAATTCTGCGCTCAATTCTCCCATAAATTTTACTTTGGATTTGGTCTCCGTGAGTGTTTCTTTGTTTGTTGTCTTTTGATCTAGTCCAAATTCTGCTAATGCTTCAAAAAGGGATTCTCGGTCCATACTGTCATATGCTTTTTTAATGTCGACAAACGTGATGACATAACTTTTGTTTGAAGTACTACGTAAATATTTCATTGAGTTTTTCAAGTTAAGGATTTGTTCTACGCATGATCGACCTTTTCTGAACCCACCTTGGTATTCGCCTAGTTTTGAATCCAGCTGAGGTTCTCCGCGGTTTAGTAGGGCTTTAGACAGAATTTTGTGTGTTATTGACAATAAAGAGATTCCACGATAGTTGTTGGGGTCTGTTCTACTTCTTTTTTTGTACAGAGGATGTATGATTGCAGTCTTCCAATCTGTGGGGATTTTTTCAGTTTTCCAGATTTTACACTTTCTTTGAGTTTTGCAATAAGATTTTCTCCTGCATTTTTCCATAATTCTGCGATGATTTGGTCTTCTCCTGATGTTTTGTTATTTTTCAGTGACTGAACTATCTCTTTAATCTCTTGTAAACTTGGTGGCTTTGAGTCTGGGTTTCGTTGTGTACGATGGAACTCAAATTTTTCTGCAGGCTTTTCACAATTCAGTAATTTAGAAAAGTATTTTTCAAGAATTTCACAGTTTTCGGTGTTGGTATGAGCAATTTCCCCATGGTAATTTTTGAACTGGAGTGATGGAGGAGAGTACTTTGTTAATGTTTGTTTGAATACTCTGTAGAAATTTCGGGAATTGTTTTTCTTGAAATCATTTTCTATGCCTTGCAATTTTTTGTCTTCGTGTTGTTTACGGACTGTTCGTATTGCTTTTGTGACTGTTTTCCTGGTATCTTTGAGATCTTCCAGGGTCTTTTGATTTTTGTTGCACAACCAATTTTGCCACGCTTGTTGTCTGAGATTTATCAGTTGGTCACACTCATCTGTCCACCATGGGTGTTTACGTGTTCTTGTTTGCGGTGCTACAGTTTCAGCTGCATTTAAAAGTCCTGCTTGCAGTTGTTGCCAATTTTGTGGTTTAAAATTTTGCGTTTCTTTTGTAAATTGTTCATTGCCATTTATCTTTTGTACATCATATTTACGGTGTGGAGATTTCTTAGTGAATTTTCTTTCTTCTGGAATGACATCCAGGGAGAATTTTGTTGGGTAGTGGTCGGAATCTAGGTATAGTCCATTAAGGACTTTAAGTTTCATGATTTCTACTGTATTTACGCGGGAGATCATTACATGATCCAACTGATATTCACCTAGTAATGGATTAGGTGAGATCCAAGTTTTCGTTTCCGAGGCTCTTTTCTTGAACAATGTTGATTTGAAAAATAGGTCATGGTTTTTGCAGATTTCAATGAGTCGCATGCCATTCCGGTTGGTCTGTGTATGCCCTGACCATTTACCTACCCAATATCGATATTTCTTTTCTTTACCGATTTGTGCATTGAAATCGCCCATAAGGATTTTGACATGGTTATTTGGGATTTTTTGGAGAATATTATCTAATTGGTTCCAGAATTCTTCTACTTCTTCTATTTTGTTTTTGTTAGTGATGTTAGTTGGTGCATGTCCGTTGATTAGGGTGTACATCTTATTAGCTGATTTTATTGTCATCGTGGAGAGCCGACCCGAGTAAGATTTGAAAGTTGCGACTGAATCAAGTATTGATGTATCTACTATAAATCCAGTTCCAATTTGTGGACAATTTGCCATGGCTCGTTTTCCAGGTTTTCCTTTGTATATCCTGCATCCTTCCGAATTAAAAGGATTTTCGTCTGTATATCGTGATTCCTGAAATGCAATAATTTTGATTTTACGTTATCTGGATTTGTCCAGGATGTTTTTTGTTTTCCCATTTTTAAGAGAGAATTTACATTAAATGCCATTAGCCAAATTCTAGATTTTGGTTTGATTTTGTTATTACGGGGTTTTGAGGTACTCCGATTTACCTCCATGCACACTTCTGTGGTCTCCCCAGAATCCGAATAGACCAATTGCGGTTAATATTATTTATATTATAATGCTTTTTATTTTTGAGTTATTAGTCAAAAATCTGACTGGTTTGATGCGGCCCGCCACGAATTCCTCTCTTGTGTCAACCTCTTCATCTCAAGAGTAGTACTTGCAACCTACGTTCTCAGTTATTTGCTTGTTGTATTATAATCTCTCCCTTCCACTTCAGTTTTTGCCCTCTATAGCTCCTTCTAGTACCATGCAAGTCATTCCTTGATGTCTTAACAAATGTTCTACCATCCTGTCCCTTCATCTAGTCAGTGATTTCCATATTTTCCTTTCCTCGTCGATTCTCTGGAGGATCTCCTGATTCCTAACTTTACTAGTCCGCCTAATTTTCAAAATTCTTCTGTAGCACCACATCCCAAATGCTTCTATTCTCTTCTGCTCCTATTCTCCCCCAGTCCATGTTTCACCACCATACGATGCAGTGTTCCACGCGCACATTCTAAGACATTTCTTCCTCAAATTAAGGCCTGTGTTTGATACTAGTAAACTTCTATTGGTCAGTAATACCATTTTGCCATTGATGGTCTTTTTATTTCCTTCTTCCACCATCCGTCATGGGTTATTTGGCTGCCTAGGTATCAGAATTCCTTAACTCCGTCTACTTCGCGATCGCCAATCCAGTTGTTAAGTTTCTCGCTGTGTTCATTTTCACTACTTCTCATTACTTTTGTCTTTCTTAGATTTGCTGTCAATCCGTATTCTGTACTCATTAGACTGCTAATTCCACTCAACACATCCTGTAATTCTTCTTCACTTTCACAGAGGATAGCAGTGTCATCACCGAATCTTATCATTGATATTCCTTCACCTTAGGTTGAACAGTAACGGGCGAGAGACTACATCGCTCACTTACACCGTTTGTAATCCGAGAGCTTCAGTCTTGGTCTTCCACTCTGATTGTTCTGTTTTGAGTCTTGTGCATGTTGTGAATTACCCGTCTTTCCCTATAGCTTACCCCTATTTTTCTCATAATTTCGAACATATTGCACTATCTGACATTGTCGAACGCTGTTTCCAGGTAGACAAATCCTATGAATATGTCTTGATTTTTCTTTCGTGTTGCTTCCATTATCAGTCACAACGACAGAACTGCCTCTCTGGTGCCTTTACCTTTTCTAAGCCCAAACTGATTGACATGTGATACATCCTATATTTTCTTTTCCATTCTTCTGTATATTATTCTTGTCAGCAAGTTGGATGCTGTTAAGCTGTTGTGCCATAATTTTCGCATTTGTCAGCTCTTGCTTCGGAACTGTATGGATGATGTTCTTCCAAAACTCAGATGGTTTATCGCCAGACTCATATATTCTACACAGAGACGTAAATACTCGTTTTGTTGCCACTTCCAGCAATGACTTTAGAATTCTAATGAAATGTTAACTATCCCTTCGGCCTTATTAATTCCCAAGTCTTACAAAGCTCTTTTAAATTCTTCTATATCGTCTTCTGTTTCTTCTTCAATAACGTCATCAGACAAGTCTTTCCGTTCATAGAGTCCTTCAGTGTACTCTCTGCACCTATCAGCTCTCTCCTGTGTATTTAACACTGGAATTCCCATTGGAGTGTTAATGTTACCACCATTTCTTAATTTCACAGAGGGTTGTTTTGAGTTATCTATATGCTGACTCACGTCAGTCCTTCCCACACTAAATTCTTTTCCGATTTCTTCAAATTTTTCATGCATCCATTTTGCCTTAGCTTCCCTGTACTTCCTATTTATTTCATTCCTAAGTGACATGTTTCCCTGTGTTCCCGAATTTCCTTGAACATTTTTGTACTTCGTCCTTTCATCGATCAACGGAAGCATTTCTTTTGTTACTCAAGGTTTCTTCACAGTTACCTTCATTGTACCTATGCTTTTCTTTCCACCTCCCTCTTCACCTAAACTGCCTGCTGAACTATTTCTTATCGCAGCATCTATAGCCTCAGAGAACTTCAAGCATGTCTTTACATTCCTTAGTAGTTCCGTATCCCGTTTCATTGCGCATTGATTCTTCCTAACTACCATTCCTAACTTCCTCTGATTCTCTTAAACTTAGCCCACTATTCATCAATAGTAAATTGTGATCTGAATTTATATCTGCTCCTGTGTGAGTCTTACAATCCAGTACCTGATTTCGGAATCTGTCTGACCATGATATAACTGAAGTCTTCCCGCATCTCCCGGCTTTTTGCAAAGTATACATCCGCCTCTTGTGACTCTTGAACAGAGTATTCACTATTACTAGCTAAAATTTATTGCAGAACTCAATTAGTCTTTTTCATCTCTCATTCCTAATACCAAACTCATATTGTCCCGTAACCCTTTCTTCTACTTCTTCCTCTATAGCCGCCCTCCAATCTCCAGTAACTACTAGATTTTCATCTTCCTTTACGTATTGAATTATCCATCAGTATCCTAATACACTTCCTCTACCTCTTCATGTTTTGCTTCCGATGTCGTTATGTATATCTGACCTATCGTTGTCGGTATTGGTTTGCTGTCCATTCTGATGATGAATTGTCCACGTGTTGACTGAACTGAACTGTTCAGGTATTGACAGTTGGTTGATTGGTTGGTTGATTTGGCGGAGGGATCAAACAGCGAGGTCATCGTTCCGATCGGATTAGGGAAGTATGGGGAAGGAAGTCGGCTCATTCAAAGGAACCATCCCGACATTTGGCAGTTTAGGGAAATTACGGAAAACCTACATCAGGATGGCCGGACGCGGGTTTGAACCGTCGTCCTCCCGAATGCGAGTCCAGTGTGCTACTTATTGACAGTTATTTTCGTCGTGATACATAGTACAGTAATACACCTAAAATATATTATTGTGCAATCCTAATCGAAGTTGTATTCGTGAGCGTTCTCGCAATCAGTGCGGCGAAACTTATCACAGAAACAGGCAACCCATAAATATTTCTCGCATCATGTGCAACACTCGAACGAAATCTCCTCGTCCTAAATATTTTCCGGTGCCTCCCTATGTTTTACTGAAAAAAAGGCCAAGAGATAGATTTCAGTTATCAAGTACACCGAAAAATATATCCAATGAAAGAAAAGAAAGCGAAGACTTAGAATCGAAAACAGACCAACAGTTTTGTAGTCTAATGTCTTTACCGCTATACCGTCGACCCTGCTCTGTTAGACACATTGAATGATGGGTACCCACGCTACAACATGAAAATACAAAACCGTTAATAAAAAAAATGGTTCAAATGGCTCTGAGCACTATGGGACTCAACTGCTGTGGTCATTAGTCCCCTACAACTTAGAACTACTTAAACCTAACTAACCTAAGGACATCACACACACCCATGCCCGAGGCAGGATTCGAACCTGCGGCCGTAGCAGCAGCGCGGCTGCGGACTGGAGCGCCCAGAACCGCACGGCCACCGCGGCCGGCAAACCGTTAATAATTCTAGCATTATTAACATTGGACCCCATATTATATGGATAGTAAATATTTGTTTGTAGATGATCTTTCGATGTTTAGCACTGAAAATATGATCTTCCGTTATCAACTTTGAACTTGATTTTTTCAGAAACTGGAGAATGTCTAGAAAAAAGCCGATACACACGTCTCCTTACTTTCAATATAGAAATTCCTTGCAAATCTTGATCAAAATCGGTGCCCCACATGTCATACCGTCTCCTTATCAATTGACGTGTGCGAATCGCACAGCATAAAACATATTATTATCATACTTGACTGTGCTCGAGACAGCTTTTGGAAATTTGAGGTAAGGCCTTATGGGACCAAACTGCTAAGGTCATCGGTCCCTAAGCTTACAAACTACTTAATCTAACTTAAATTAACTTACGCCATGGACGACACACACAACCATGCCCGAGGGAGGACTCGCACCTCCGATGAGGGAAGTCGCGAGGACCGTAACAAGACGCCCTATACCGCGCAGCTTCCCTGCGCGGCTCGAGACAGCTTGGCTTCCTCTCCACGTGAAAGGAAGTTCAGTGAGAGTCCAGAAAACGCGGGATAATTCGTGGTGTAATGTTTGCATCATGTTTATTCATATAATGAACACAGTACAGCAACAGTGACGCACGCCCTCACTCGGGTGCTGATAACCTCACCGCTGAACGCCGGTACGTACATCTACATCTACATGGATACTCTGCAAATCACATTTAAGTGCATGGCAGAGGGTTCATCGAACTACCTCCAAAATTCTCTATTATTCCAATCTCGTATAGCGCGCGGAAATAACGAATACCTATATCTTTCCGTACGAGCTCTAATTTCTCTTATCGTGGTGATCGTGTCTCCCTATGTAGGTCGGTGTCAACCAAATATCTTCTTTTAATGATGTCCAGCCCAAATAATGTATCATTTCTGTGACACTCTCTCCCATATTTCGCGATAATACAAAACGTGCTGCTCCTGCTTGAACTATTTCGATGTACTCCTTCAGTCCTATCTGGTAAGCATCCCACACCGCGCAGGAGTATTCTAAAAGAGGACGGACAAACGTAGTGTAGGCTGTCTCTTTAGCAGATCTGTTACATTTTCTAAGTGTCCTGCCAATAAAACGCAGTCTTTGGTTAGCCTACCCCACGACGTTTTCTGTGTGTTCCTTCCAATTTCAGTTGTTCGTAATTGTAATGCCTAGGTATTTAGTTGAATTTACGGATTTTAAATTAGACTGATTTATAGTGTAACCGAAGTTTAGCAAATTCCCTTTAGCACTCATGTGGATAACGTCACACTTTTCGTTATTTAGGGTCAACTGCCAATTTTCGCACAATTCAGATACCTTTTCTAAATCGTTTTGTAATTCTTTTTCCTCTTCTGATGACTTTATTAGTCGATAAACGACAGCGTCATCAGCAAACAACCTAAGTCGGCTGCTCAGATTATCCCTCAAATCGTTTATATAGATAAGGAACAGCAAAGGGCCTGTAACACTACCTTGGGGAACGCCAGACATCGCCTCCGTTTTACTCGATGACTTCTCGTCAATTACTACGAAGTGTAACCACTCTGACAGGAAATCACAAATCCAGTCACATAACTGAGACGATATTCCATAAGCGCGCAATTTCACTACGAGCCGCTTGTTTGGTACAGTGTCAAAACCCTTCCGGAAATCCAGAAATAAGGAATTGATCTGAAATCCGTTGTCAATAGCAGTCAACACTTCATGTGAATAAAGAGCTAGTTGTGTTTCACAGGAACGATGTAATTTAGTGAATTACTCCTACTACCTTTCTTGAATATTGGTGTGACCTGTCCAAGTTTCCAGTCTTTGGGTACGGTTCTTTCGTCGAGTGAACGGTCGAATATGATTGTTAAGTATGGAGCTAATGCATCAGCGTGCTCCGAAAAGAACCTAATTGGTATACAGTCTGGACCAGAAGACTTGCTTTTATTAAGTGATTTAAGTTGCTTCACTACTCCGTGGATAATTACGTCTACGTAACTCATGTTAGCAGCTGTTCTCGATTCGAATTGTAGAATATTTACTTCGTCTTCTTTTGTAAATGCATTTCGGGAGGCTGTGTTTAGTAACTCTGCTTTGGCAGTACTGTCTTCGATAGTATCTCCATTGCTATGGCGCAACGAAGGGATTGGTTGTTTCCTGCTGCTAACATACTTCACATACGACCAGAATCTCTTTGGATTTTCTGCCAAGTTTCGAGACAAAGTTTCGTTGTGGAAACTGTTATAAGCATCTCGCAATGAAGTCCGCGCTAAATTTCGAGCTTCTGTAAAAGATCGCCAATCTTGGGTTTTATGCGTCTGTTTAAATTTGGCATGTTTGTTTCGTTGTTTCTGCAGCAGTGTTCTAACCCGTTTTGTGTACCAAGGAGGATCAGCTCCGTCGTTTTTTAATTTATTTCGTATAAATCCCTCAGTTGCTGCCGATAATATTTCTTTGACTTCAAGCCACATCTTGTCTACACTTATATTATTAATTTGGAAGGAGTGGAGATTGTCTCTCAGGAAGGCGTCTAGTGTATTTTTATCTGCTTTTTTGGATATGTATATTTTTCGCTTATTTTTGGAAGATTTGGGGGTTACAGTATTCAATCTCGCTACGACGACCCTGTGTTCACTAATCCCTTTATCAGTTTTGATGCTGAACCACAACCACACACTCTCACTCCGTGAAACAATGCGAGGAGGTTTGTAATTTAGCACGTAACATTGAAGCAAAGACTGGTGACGAGAAACGTCAAGCTAATATCTCTTCTCTTTGCCGGACTGGCAGTGAAAATGTGACCCACCACCAGATATGAACCGGCTACCTGCGAATAGGAGGCCAACGCACAGGTCTGCATTAGCGGGCTCGGTTGCGGCGGCGGTTACTTATAGTGACATACCAGTATGTGGTTGTCCACTGATACGTAAACCACCTTGTGCCATTTTCAGTTTGCTCGCTTAACTCATTGGCAAAGGATGGGCAGTGAGCTACGTATGTGCTCTCGCATTTCACCGAAAAGCGTCGAGTACGAGGTAAACAGCTCGTTCGCGACCACCGAGTTGATCGATTCCTATGAGATTTGTCTCATTGGAAGGACACAATTCCACACCCAAGCAGTGTTACACTAATATGCCGCACCAAGCGCGGTGGCGCAGCGGTTAACATATTGTACTCGCATTCGGAAGAACGACAGTTCAGATGTCCAGCCATCCTGATTTAGACTTTCCGTAGAGTTGTAAAACTGCCGTAGACTACTGTAGACTATAATAAGTAAGCGTAGACTAAAGTAGTATTCCTAGTAACTGTGATCAGTTAAGGTGGTACCATCGTTATCTGTACGTTACGTTTGTTGCATACCTATAGGGCGACACCTCATAATGGTTGCTTTCTTTACGTACGTGATCAGTGTCCTACTAGATTCCCCCAACACCGGAAGTGGCGAATCGCCTAGAAACTGAGTGAGGATATATAAAGCGTTGGATAACCTACGAAACATTTTTGTTCTCAGTTATCCTCCTGTCTGTTACTTAAAAGTAACCAAAAGTAACCAATATTTGTAGCAAAATTGAAATTCTCGGTGTTTAATTCATGTTTTATTCGAAAATTATTGATTAGTAACGTGAAACAGAGGCATGTTGCAATAAAATAAAGAACACAATAAAGATATATCATACAGCGCTTCCTCAACAAAAATGTAAAATTAAAAAAAAACTCAAAACAAAAATATGTCAACCATCACTTCAATACTTCGTTGAAATTATAAAAACATGTTTCTGTTATTCACAAACAACTTTTGCTTTCATCAATAATAATAGGAAACTCTTGCCTTTGATCATGGTGATGAGCGTTCTATTAAGTGCAAGGTAACAACATTTTATAATGATTGTATATTTAAACTCTGCTTGCATCGAAGGTAATGGCTTTGGTTTTATAAAAGTGCAGAAGTTACGTAATCGACTAATTGTTGCTACTTGTAAAACGCAGTTTACTGTATAATCTGTAAAGATGTAAAATACACAATCGTCTATCACTGAATGAGGTGACGTACTACTTATGCGTAAAACAAATAACCAAACAAACAAAAACAACAACAAAAATTCATTTATGTTCCTTTCCCTACCAATGCTGCCATTACTACAGGTAATATTACCATTAAATGTGACGTTTAGGGTATTAAAACTACCGAACCGTAGTTCTGGTAGACCGCAAATCCAGTGTCCCGTGGTTTCCATAAATCACTCCAGGCGTTTACCGGGATGGTTTCTTTGAAAGGGCATGGCCGATTTCCTTCTCCATCCTTTCGTAATCTGCGCTTGTGCTCCGTCACTAATGGCCGCGCTGTTAATAGGACATTAAAGCTCTAATCTTCCTTCCGTATCAGTACGACGTGGGATGCTTCCCCTTAGTCACATTCGGTAACCTGTTCTGCTGAAGAAAGCCACAGTTCGTTTGCGTGGATACTAAGCGCGTTGTCAGTGTCGCAGTATGGACAGAGCTCAGTTCGAGGAAAAAATAGCGGAAATAAAAGGGCGGCGAGACGTCCGAAAGCTGTATAGGGGCTGAGAGAGGGCCTCCAGCGACAGGTTGGTTATGCACGTTGGACAACGGCGCATTCGAGATCTGACGAAACGTGCCATCGGTCTGTCAGGGTCATGATATAGACCTAAATCGTCCCTGCTCCACGGGAGGGAGAGGGTCTCATACCATATCTTGGCAAATTTATGAATCTAATACCGCTAGCATGCGGCGGGCCAGGGACGCCAGAATGGAAGATGTCGGTGCCACGCGGAGGATACGTGGCGCCAAATGGACATTTACTGCTGCAGAAAACGGAGGGTTCGTAAACGATAATCTAGGTGTCGATAGACCCCAGGCCTGACACTGTAAGTTCTTTATGCTTCGAATGATCACTTTCCAGCGTCGAGCATCGTAGACGACTTAGAATAAAACGATCATAATTGTACTTTTTCTAATGGAACAGCTTTGCAGTCTTCCTGACTTCGTTCTCTTGGATCATCCAGCGTTTATGGTTTTGTGGAGTACAATTTGCTCTTGAAAGTATTCCAACGAAAGGGATTAAATGCAGTGAACGAGCTTGAGACTGTAATAAACCCTAACTTATTAAAAGCGCAAGTGATGTATGCACTTTAATTTCGCTAAACTTGATGAAAAATGTAAAAGGAGAATGGTTATCGTTATTCTTTAAATCTTTGCTTTGAAAGTTCTTTAAGTTTCATACGAAATTTACATAAGTTGGATTACACAACACTGTTAAGAGAAAGTTCTAACGTCTCACAATAATCACTATTTGCTTAAAGATTCTAGCTTCTCTTAAACAGCAGATTAAATAGGTGAACATTAGCTGTCTTCTTTTCAGGGCAAATGTGGTTTCTGCATGTACAGCTGCTGATGACCTAGAAAACATTTATAAGTAGCTGAAAATAGTAAAAGAAAATGAGCTGCATCGTTGTCTAGCACATGCGGCTGACTGCGTCCTGATGTACCCGAAATAATTTAAAATTCTGACCATATGTGCTCGAATTGCTTCCACACTTTACTTATCTTGACTAATGAAGCCAGTTTTAAGCGAATATGTGGGCGCCACGCTCAGTTTTTGATGTATTTAGAGAATGTTGCAGTATTGTGTGTGCGTGTGTGAAATCTTACGGGACTTAACTGCTAAGATCATCAGTCCCTAAGCTTACACACTACTTAACCTAAATTATCCTAGGGACAAACACACACGCCCATGCCCGAAGGAGGACTCGAACCTCCGCCGGGATCAGCCGCACAGTCTATGATTGCAGCGCCCTAGACCGCTCGGCTAATCCCGCGCGGCGTTGCAGTATTGGCTGCCGACAATTAACCTACATCTGCTATGTAGAAACTGGCAATAACTCGGAGGAAGGTGCGTTACACACATATGTACAGGGCTGTTACAAATGATTGAAGCGATTTCATAAATTCACTGTAGCTCCATTCATTGACATATGGTCACGACACACTACAGATACGTAGAAAAGCTCATAAAGTTTTGTTCGGCTGAAGCCGCACTTCAGGTTTCTGCCGCCAGAGCAGAAAATGGCGACAGGAGCCGAGAAAGCGTATGTCGTGCTTGAAATGCACTCACATCAGTCAGTCATAACAGTGCAACGACACTTCAGGACGAAGTTCAACAAAGATCCACCAACTGCTAACTCCATTCGGCGATGGTATGCGCAGTTTAAAGCTTCTGGATGCCTCTGTAAGGGGAAATCAACGGGCCGGCCTGTAGTGAGCGAAGAAACGGTTGAACGCGTGCGGGCAAGTTTCACGCGTAGCCCGCGGAAGTCGACGAATAAAGCAAGCAGGGAGCTAAACGTACCACAGCCGACGGTTTGGAAAATCTTACGGAAAAGGCTAAAGCAGAAGCCTTACCGTTTACAATTGCTACAAGCCCTGACACCCGATGACAACGTCAAACGCTTTGAATTTTCGGCGCGGTTGCAACAGCTCATGGAAGAGGATGCGTTCAGTGCGAAACTTGTTTTCAGTGATGAAGCAACATTTTTTCTTAATGGTGAAGTGAACAAACACAATGTGCGAATCTGCGCGGTAGAGAATCCTCACGCATTCGTGCAGCAAATTCGCAATTCACCAAAAGTTAATGTGTTTTGTGCAATCTCACGGTTTAAAGTTTACGGCCCCTTTTTCTTCTGCGAAAAAAACGTTACAGGACACGTGTATCTGGACATGCTGGAAAATTGGCTCATGCCACAACTGGAGACCGACAGCGCCGACTTCATCTTTCAACAGGATGGTGCTCCACCGCACTTCCATCATGATGTTCGGCATTTCTTAAACAGGAGATTAGAAAACCGGTGGATCGGTCGTGGTGAAGATCATGATCAGCAATTCATGTCATGGCCTCCACGCTCTCCCAACTTAACCCCATGCGATTTCTTTCTGTGGGGTTATGGGTTATGTGAAAGATTCAGTGTTTAAACCTCCTCTACCAAGAAACGTGCCAGAACTGCGAGCTCGCATCAACGATGCTTTCGAACTCATTGATGGGGACATGCTGCGCCGAGTGTGGGAGGAACTTGATTATCGGCTTGATGTCTGCCGAATCACTAAAGGGGCACATATCGAACATTTGTGAATGCCTAAAAAACTTTTTGAGTTTTTGTATGTGTGTGCAAAGCATTGTGAAAATATCTCAAATAATAAAGTTATTGTAGAGCTGTGAAATCGCTTCAATCATTTGTAATACCCCTGTAGATTAATCAAAATCAGTTATTTTATGATAAGGAACAATAACTATATTCTAAGTTAACAAGCAGAAATTATTTCATCACAGACCTTTCCTTCCGCATGATAAAATGTTAGGGAACAAGTTTTCCAAGGGCTTGAACAGAAGTAAGTGTGAATAGTATCTTTACACAGTTAGTGTTAACAATGCAAATTATATTTTACTTGATTTTGCTGCATCGCAAATACCACTATTATCTTAGTTTGTTTGATTTTTTGCTTTTGTCACTTCGTGTCTTTTCACCCGCAAGAATATATTGATTTAGCACTTTTTTCGTTTCCAGGCTACAATACAATACAATACAGGTTCGTCCATAGATGCAATTTTTTTGTGCCAAACGTTTTCACATTGATGACAGGAAAATTACTGTTTCATGTAGTCAAGTTTCAATAAACACTTTTCACAAACACAAGTGTACGAAAAAAACATTTGATTCAACGTTAGGCCAGAATTAGTCCTTAAATGTTCCTTGACTTGTTCTGATAATCACATACTGTTTAAAAGTATACAAAATTTGCGATTGCAAAATACAGTTGTGTCATCCTGTAACTGCCTGTGGTTTACTTTATTGTTTTTGTCAGCATGAGTGCAGCTTGGAAAAGACTTCGAATACTTCCAGGAAACTGTCTAAAATTTGCTCCCACATTTGGGTTCACAGGCATTGGAAAACTGGGAACAAAACCGGCCTATAGCCTTGAAACTGCATCATCTGACTGCATGTGTGATGTGGCGCTCGCTGCACTATTCAGTGGTTTGGTATTTAACTAATTTATAAATGAAAATGATAATGTTATTTCATTACAGTGAGTAATTACAAAATAATTTTTTCTCCCGGCTAAAGATTTGGTCAAGTTGCTAAAGAAATCCAAGTTAACGTTGTGTTGAAGTGTTGTCTGTAAGTTGTGTAAGTGTCACTAAATCACAGATCATACAACAGAATCTTTACAACTATTGATTATGATGGAAACAGTTATCTTCAGCAAAATGATCATTAAAACCACCAAATATCAGCCGCGCACAACACTGACGTATGTTACCTGAAACAATATTCTTCGCAACTCATGCGTAATCAATTTCGGCTCCATACATCAGCAAGAAAAAGTTTGTTATATGGATCGTGCTATGAGCAGTGTTTTTAAAGAACCAATTTAATTCGAATTATTTTCATTAAAATGAGTCCGGGACCACCGGTGCACATTTATTTTTACGTATTTTTATTACCTTCGGCATTTATGTCTGCAGAGTTGTGTAATTTGAATTTGCCGCTGAGATAATTGTTAAGATGGCGGCAGACAATTGACAGAGACTTTCTATTGTTAGAGCAAATCTCCTTTTAACAGGATAAGTATTTGCATTAATGCTTATTAAACTTTACTTTTATATTGTGCACTATTTAGACTAATTTTCATCAAGCAAATCGTTCGTAAGAAGCACATATAAAAATGCGACACAAATCGCTATCATCATTGACTGCGCTCCTTGCAGCTGAAAGAAATAATTAACACAGATAATGCTTATTGAGAGAGGCATTAAAGTTACAAATAATTATTCACTCCTATTTATAATAATGATGAACTCTATTCTCAAGAAATAATTAACAAATAATTACAATTTCTTAACAGACCTCCGTTTGATATGCGTCTTGCGTCCGCAACCTACAAAAGCCAACCAAAAAACAGGTAAAAGCAATGGAAGGGAAACGCAGAGCATAAAAGGAATTTACAATTATCATTGTCATTGTATGATACACATCGATATGTCCAATTACATCATAAAATATTATATAAATAATTAATATTAATCACCGTTTTGTTTTATTTCACTGTTTTTACATATGTCGGATAGATAATGTTTATAACTGTTAGAGGTATAATGTCCTCTCGTCGCACTGTAGCTAAAATTTATCTCGTAGATGTTACAGTGACTATTAACTTCATGAGTTGTGTACTTTCAGGCGACTTTGATTTGCCAACAGTTAAAGTAGTTTACATATTAGGTAAAATTGACAATTTAGAAACATACATTACCACTGAAAATAATTCGCTTAAGTGCATTATGACATGTGACACAAAAATGTTGGTTTTTCGTATTGGTGTTCACGTGCTCTGGAGTGTTCAGTATTTTCAGTTCATATCGATTTGAATTGTTTAAACTATTTTACAATCTTCATTTTTGAGGCGTTGTTTTTGTATATGTCGTCATCGGCAAGCGACAGTCGTCCGTGTGGCTGGAACCTGAAGTTCAGCGGAACCAGATGACGGCGTAGCTACGAGTTGGTCATGAGCTGGAAATTGCGCTGCTCTGCTGTCCGCATTGTACGGACTGCAAGACTCTCCAGAACTGCATCTCAAAGGGAGGTAATGAAAACGATTAGTATTAGTTTACCTATTTATAATGTTATACGCTGCAAGGGAAAAGTTAGTCTTGTGACCGTTCAAATTCCACTCGCACATAGTTTGTGGCTATCACTGTTTATGATCGTGTAGGGCTCTGCAATAAATAGTCACGATCAACACTGCACCATTTAGTGCATAGTGAACACTATGCACTAGGTTTTGCACTACTAAAAGCGTTCACCTAAACGCCACCGTCTACAGTTTATTTCTATTCCATTTTCCGGAGTTGGCAGCACTCGCAGCTTCCGAGCGACCACACCAAATATTTTATTGTTGCGCGCAATGTAGGTACAGTCTGTTTCGCAACTTGGTCCACTAGATATGCTCTGATACTACTCACAGTTCTTTTGGAAGGGGTCTGCATGTTATTATTATGACATATTTAAGCTACTATACGGAGAACGAATTTTCGTCCGATGCAAAGTTTTCAGCACTGTAAGAGGGTCTTTAAGTTCACTGATACATACACATCATTCAATGTGATTTATCAGTCACTCACATGTCTTTTCTTTTATCCAGATGCACTGGATAACACATAATTCAGTGTTCGTATTTCAGTGTGCGTACAGTACACATAAGCGGATATTTTAGTCAGTTCATTTCATTATTTCGATCCTTCCACTGTACACATCTCAGAAATTTCTAATGTAGACGTACCGGTATTGTTTACAAGTATTGACTTACGCAGTCTTTCTGCAAAATAGCAACTGGCTTTGAATTATTGTCAATTGGCCACTACCGGACTACCACTGCCATTGATATTTTACATAGACATTTCATTCAATAGACATTTCATTCATTCTGTTATTTAGGTCACGCCTAATATGAATGAGGACTTGTATGCGTGTATCTTCGCCTTAGTTAAAAACAACCAACGTGATACATGACAGAAATTGCGATCTTGCAGCGTCCAAAAAACACTCACAGCAAAAACTGTACTCAAAACGTCCTGATATATGAAATTAAAATTCGGTATAATTAAGTATGCGTATCAGTTAGCCTGCAGGGTATGCAAGTATCTTAGCCGTTAACCTTTTTTTTACGTTAAACTTTCTCACATTAATAGCTTTGTTATGAGGATATATGTTGCACAATTTAAATATGACAGCACATATATATATACAAACACATTAAATAAACATTTATATAGAAAGAATAAAATCTTACCCTAATTAACAAGTAGGGAGTATTTGTTCTCACTTCAAATATGAAATCTCAGGGTAATGTTCAAGTCAGGGTTCTTATTCACTGTGCTTAATGTTCTGTGAGGAACACGAAAGTAATGCTACACTAATCACTTAACATGAGCATACAAAGTAACACAAAAAAGAATACTTAATTACTACTATGCACAAAGAAAAGTACTTAATTTCTGCTTCAGCTGAATGGTTCAACTTACATATAAAATGTTTTAATGTCAACATGTGGGTACAGTCCTTTTACATGGTCATTGTCGGAACTGCCCAGTACATAACAACCTTCAAGTTTCATACTCAGAATTTTGTATAGCCCAGTGTATAACAATGGCATTTATTATTCTTTTTCTTAATTAGTGATGCCTTCAGATAGGACCTAACCAACACTAACTATCCAACATTGTATGTTTGTGAGTTAGTGGGCTTTTTGTCAAGTTTTTTCTTGTGGAGCGTCGCTCGCTCTACAAGAGTGACTACAGATTGATTTGTTTTATCTTCCTGATCAACAGTCTGAGGAAGGTGATGTACCCATTCGTTATGCTCAGAGGTTGTGAACATGAGTTAAGCTGGTCTAAAGCCTGTAGACATATGTGGCAGGTTATTATATATTGTCTCAAATTGAGCTTTATATTCGACACATTTGGTTTGCTAACCATTAGCATATGTTGTGATAAAACAGTTCAGTTCCCGTAATATCCTCTCAATTGGATTACTACTCGGGCTGAAGCGTGATATTAAAATATGCTTTATGCCCTGTGTTTGCATAAACTCTTTCCACTTTCTATTGGCAAAGTATGAAGCGTTATCTGACGAAATAGATATGGAGCTGCCTACCACCGGTAGGTAATCAGAGGTGATCTTATTTGTAATTGAGGTGGATGTTGCAGCTTTCACTGGGTACATTTTTATGTATTTGCTGAATATGCCATACATAGCTACTATGACCTTCACACCACCTCTTGTTGTCAGGAGGGATCCTGTAACGTCCAGTGCAGTGATTTGCAGTGGCTTCAGAAGTAATATTGGACGTAATTCCGATTTGCTGCTTATGTTAATCGGCTTTGCCTTTTGGAACATGACACAAGTTCTCAGTACCAGTTGTAATTGTTTCTTCAGGTTTAGGTAGTGACAATATTGCTCTATTTTGTCAGTACACCTTTTCATCCCAAAATGTCTCCAGGTGTTATGGATATATCAAATAAAATCCTGTAGGAGCCTCGAAGGCACTAAAGCACGCCGTTTGCCTTGGTCAGGTCTGTGTTTACAGAACAATATTTCTTTCTGCGGCTGGTAATGTCGACTTAGGACTTATTCAGAGTCACCCTTCAACGTTTCCTTAACGTTTGACGAATTGGGATCTGCGTCCTGCAATTGCCCTACATTTTTACACATACTCAGATATATACGCCTAAAAGTAAGGTCTTTTATCAGGAGTACCTTGTACTCGGTGGATTTCTGTACCAAGTCGGCAAATTCCGAGAGACCTTGGAGCAACCTGGATAAAGCATCGGCCACGATGTTATTCTGTCCCTTTATATAACGGATCTTAAAGTCATATTCTTGCAGGGCTAATGTCTATCGAGCCAGCCGAGCGTGCACGAACTTGCATGACAACAGAAGACTGAGTGCCAAGTGGTCGCAGAATACCTTTACTTATTTTCCCTAAATGTAATAATGATATTTGTTTAAGGCCCACACATCCGATAATGCCTCAAACTCTGTCGATGAGTATGACCGTTCACATTCTAACAGGACTCTACTTGCAAATGCAATGATTCGAATCTCTGTCTTCTCAGAAGTTTTATCTGTCTGGAAAAGGCAAGCCTCCCCGCTAGTAGCGCGAAGCGTCCGTCACCAGGCAGAAATACTTACTCATTTCTGGATGATGCAGCATCTCTGAATTTACTAGTGCCTGCTTAATATTATCGAATGCGACCTTGCATTCTTCCGTCCAGTGTCAACGAGCATTTTTTCTCAAGAGGCACATTAAGGCATTATTGTTCACCAGTTGCGCCTGTAAAAAGCGGCGATAAAAGGAAGCAAGCCCTAAGAACGCTTTTTGTGTTTTGGTCTTAGTGTACCGACAATTCGCAATCGCATCCACCTTCCCCGGCTCAAGTACAATCCCGTCGGGTGACATAATATGCCCAACTAATTTTATCTGTTGTCGACCGAATTTAGATTTTTTTCAGGTTGACAGTTACTCCAGCATTCGCAGACTTACGCAGTATTCTGTCCACTAATTCTACATGCTCTTGCCAAGTACTGGTAGCAATAAGTAAGTC
This sequence comes from Schistocerca serialis cubense, assembly GCF_023864345.2. Taxonomy (NCBI): domain Eukaryota; kingdom Metazoa; phylum Arthropoda; class Insecta; order Orthoptera; family Acrididae; genus Schistocerca; species Schistocerca serialis. The sequence continues at coordinate 218,450,818 of NC_064642.1, read as the reverse complement.
ATCAGCGTAGACAATTACTTGGTCTAGCAGCTCAGGGACTAACGCCGTGTTATGTGCAGCAATAAACATGCCCACACTTACATTGAGACCAAACGGTAATACCTTAAATTGGTAACTACGTCCAGCAAATATGAACGCATTGTATTTTCTGGATGACGCAGACAATGCCAGTACGATGACCGCATGTTAATCGAGTTGAGGTATTTCGTACCAGAAGACCTGTTCCTCTAAATTCTTGAGTCTAGTCCGCACTGGGATTATTATTTTATTTATATCGCGAACGTCGAGTACCAAGCGAATGTTACCATATGACTACATAACAGCCAGTAAAGGGCTACTATAAGGAGAAATGAATGTTCTGTTATACTCCAAGCCAGCATCTTTCTTATCTCCTTTATGAAAGCTTCTTTTCAGGTCCACGGCACCGGGTAGGCCGTTCGACAGTACGTTTGATCCTCGAAAACTTGAATCTCATGTACGTATCCCCGAATAGTGCCTGGTCTCTCCAAGAATACGGCTTCATATTGTTTCAAAAGGCATGATAATTCATTTTGCTGTGCCGGGCTTAGACAATGAGATTCTTTAACTTTCATTTCTATTAAGTCAGGTATTTCCTCTGCTTATGACGTGTGATCATTCCCAATCTTACAATAACCCTCTTGTGATTGATTATTGTCTACCCATCAGTATGTTTGTTCGGATATACCGGACACGAACTGACAAAACTTGCTATGGCTTTCTACAGTTTTCATCATCCCCAGTGACAGTTGTATATCATGGTCCCTGAAGCTAATGAGTTCACGGGAGAGGTCAGTTTGTGTGTCCCTTTGTGTTGTAATATCCCAATCTAGGATGACAGGTACCGATCAATTATTTACTGAAAGAAAAGCGCACAATATTACTCCTTTCCGAAAACCTCTTCGGCCTACACCTCGTCTTAATTACTTGACTCTTTGCCCCAATGGCACCCAATACTTTGCAATTATGTACCAGCAAGACGGGTAACCTCTTAAATTGGTTCACATATCTATAGACATTGCTATCCATAACTGAAACCGATGCTCCGGTAATGAATACTCACTACACTTGAATACCATTTATGCGGCAGCTTGTACCTATTCGATACATTCCTTTTTGCATTTGCTGTTTTCCTTGAACAATTCTTGGTTGAGGTCTTGACCGTCATTATATCTAATCATGTTTACGAGATTGTACTGTGTGCCTTCACCTTGTGCCGTGACCTCCAGCCGAAGGCTTACAGGGACCGCGCATAGTTTGACCCTTGTGAAGGTTGATTTTGATTGTTTCTCGTTACCTCCACAATACCTACACTATGCGGCGGTGTTTCATTTTGTTCGCTACATTGCGAAGCTTGCCAGTGCGGCTGATATGTCTCAGGCGCTGACTTCGCGGTAACACGGTTTTTCCGGTACATTTTGTTGTTGTTCTGGTTGTTGTTCTGCATTAGGGTTGCAGCCACAGGGTCCGGGATTCTGCCGAGATCGCCGGCCGAAGTGGCCATGCGGTTAAAGGCGCTGCAGACTGGAACCGTAAGACCGCTACGGTCGCAGGTTCGAATCCTGCCTCGGGCATGGATGTTTGTGATGTCCTTAGGTTAGTTAGGTTTAACTAGTTCTAAGTTCTAGGGGACTAATGACCTCAGCAGTTGAGTCCCATAGTGCTCAGAGCCATTTGAACCATTCTGCCGAGATCCGTTTGAAGTGCGCATGTTCTTATTCCGGTTGGAATTAAATCCAGTGTCACCTTGCCTATTCCGATTTGGATTTGTAGTTGTTTTGGTAGTTACCATTTTCGGGATTACCGGACTGTGGTCTACTGTTACTATGAGTAACATTGTTGTTAGATTTGTGATTATAGTACACTTATTCACATTGCTATTGTTGTTATAAGGCCTGAAACCACTTCCTTTATGGTTACAATCACTCCGATGGTTATTGTGGTTTCCGCCCCCTTTCCCATTCTCTCCTATAGTCGTTAACGTTCCTATGAATAACTTGACCTAAATCGTCCTAGGAGACATTTTTCGTGCTCTGCGAAAGAGTGAAACTTTCTGCAACTTGTAGTGCCCACAACGAGGCTTAACCTGTTATATGCGATGTTGTAAACTGCATTTGTTGCCGCTCGGTCCACGACCGAGGCAAAACAATACGGATGTTCTATATGAATACAACAGTGTGGATTGTCTTTTTGTCCTCATTAAACGCTTGGAACTGCCAGTGCTTAGTTAAGCTTTCCTCCTGTTTGAGACTTTGTGAACGTTGGTGCTACTGGGTGTACGCTAGTAGTCATTCGGTTAACATTCGGAAAATGTGAACTCAACACGACCTGTATCTTCATGCAATGCAGTTTCAGATGGTGCTGTATCTAAAGGTGTGTTCCCGTACTGAGATAGTGAATGAGGCACATTCCCTTATTTGTAATGTCTTTAACCTTTTATTTCTTGTTCAGGTCCTCTGACCTGCCGTTTACTTTAGTTCTGCCACGCGGCAAACATGGACTGAACTAAATTCTTAAGACTATCAAACTCCTCTCGTTGTTCTTGGCTGGTACATCCTTGCCAGACACCACGTCCGATGCTACATTCAACACTTCTAACTTAACTTCCTCTTAAATTGTCTCTTTCATGTCTTTGTTAATTTCGCCTACCGATGTGGCCAGATTCTCCATCTTTTCTTGTAACTGATCCTGATTCAGATGTAAACTTGTCACATCGTCACTAAGTTGTTGTTAAGTCGCATAGTGCTCAGAGCCAACTAAGTTGTTCCACAGTTTGTGGTAGGTCTCTACAACTTGTTTGCAAAGCGCTAATATTACTACGCTGCCTTTCAAAGTCAGCGAGAATCTGTCTCTGTTTTAGTTCGAATTCCTTTCCTAAGATTTTCTGTCTTGGTTCGCGTTCCTGTTCTAGGATTCTTTGTTTTTTTCGCATTATTGCTCTAGGATTATTTGTTTCTCTTCTCGTATCCATCCTCTTTCCTTTTCACGCAATTCCAACTTCCGTAGCAATACAATAATTAGGTCCTACTCCTGCCTTATTACTGGCAAAGTATCAGTTCCGGCTGCTCCCCGCCCCGTAACATCGACAACGTTATTATTGCCTAACACCGTAGGTACACTTTCACTAGAAACGCATCCGCGCTCGGGGTTTAGTGTCTCAAAACCTTCGTCACGTCCTTCTGTCCCGCACATTTGGGCTTCAGAAGTCATTCTGTTCATGTTAAGATTAATGTCTAACTTAGATAAACTGTCGCGGTTTCCCGTAATGGGGATTTCTTCAACGTCAATCCTGTCGTTCCTTTTTTAGCCTAACCGTGATATCAGTGACAACCTAGTACACACAGTATTACACCTAATAACTAACTATACACAAATGCATACACAAAGTTCTTTCACTGTTATGAGAAAATTACTCTTGACGTCAGTAAACAGTCAAACAACTGGTGCTATGTAAATTATTTAAGAACTGTCTGCGCAAATCTGTTCAGCTGCATGCCCTGCAGTCTCACTGAAACATGACCTGCAACTACAAAAACATGCACAAAGCTCCTTACCTTGTGTAGACTGTTGACTCACTTTAAGTCGTTTAATTTAACTGGTCTATTTTCTTGAATGGTTACTAGTTTTGTCCTTCTCGTTCAAAGTTCTCGATAGCCGTATATGAATGAGAAATTACAACCCCATTAACATATAGCAAAAGGCATAAATATGTACAAAAGTTCACTTATCTATAAATATTGTAAAATGTTAATTACTATATACAGAAAGATTATATTTCTCTGGCCCCACGCTGGGCGTTACTGTAATAAACACTAACTTATTAAAAATGTATGTGATGGATAAAGGGGGAAAAGTGTTGCACTTTAGTTTCCCTAAACTTGATGTAAAATATAAAAGGAGAGTAGTTATTGTTATTCTTTAAACCTTTGCTTTGAAAGTTCTTTCTGTTTCATACGAAGCTCATATAAGTTGGAGTATACAACACTGTCAAGAAAATGAGGTCCATTTCACGTAATAGCAAACGTAGTTAAAGTCGAAAGTCTCAAAATAATCACTATTTGATTAAAGATGTGGCTAACTTCATAAGAGTGAGATAACGACTATTCTCTTAAACAGCAGATTAAACAGGAGAACAAGAGCTATCGGATTTTCAGGATAAATGTGGTTTCTGCGCGTACGACTGCTGACGACTAAGAAAACATTTGTAAGTAGCTGAAAACAGTAAAAGAAAATGAGCTCCGCCGTTGTTTAACATCAGCGGGCTGCGCCCTGGTGTAACTGAAATAATTTAAAATTCTGACAATAAGTGCTTGAACTGCTTCCAAATTTTACTTCTCTTGATTGATAAAACCAGTTTTTAGCGAATATGTGGGAGACACGCCCAGCTTTAGGTGAATTTAAAGAATGTTGCAGCAATGGCTGCCAACAATTAACATACACCTGCTACACTGAAAATGGCAATAACTCAGAGTAAAGGTGCTTTACACACATATGAATATGAAAAAATCCGTTATTTTATGTTAACGAACAATAATTATATTCTGAGATACCTAACAGAAATTATTTCATCACATACCTTTTCATCCATGTAATAAAAAGTTATTGTACAACTTTGCATCTTATTCTTCCAAGGATTCGAACAGAAGTAAGTGTTAACAGTATCACACTTTTTACATAGTTAGTGTTAACAATGAACGTTGTATTTTCTTTGATTTTGTTGCATCGGAGATACAACTATTATCTTAGTTCATTGGATTTTTTGCTTTTGTCACTTCGTGTCTTTTCACATGCAAGGCAATATCTATTTAGCACTTTTTCCATTTTCAGGCAACAATACAATACTACATAGCACGTCCTCTTCACCCTATCCGGCTATTGAGAAATTTGCTCACATCAAGTAGAAAGTGGGCTGGTGACCCATTGCGATGAAAGGAGTAATCTTTGTTATGAAACATATTGTTAAGAGGGGTGGCGAGCCTTTATATTATCTATATGCCATATTTCCAAAGAAATATTTAATGCAGCCATTGCATGTCATCAAACTAATCGAATAACTAAATTTGTTACCTCATATTACTCTTTGTTCTTGCTGATTTTGTGCATGTTTAGACATACGATAGTGCATGAATGAATGCATATTTTATGATTTGATAGTGCATAGAAATTTGGGCTCTGGTGATTAATGAATTGGCTAATACAATTAATTCCATATTAATACTCTTTTTTTGCAAACAGAAATCTACTTTTCGTATAGTAATCATAAAACAAACATTTTTAGTTTGTGTAAACTACAAACAAAAAAATTCCTCAGTTAATTCTTCTTGGTCTGGTTTTTTTGTGTACCGTACATACAAACTGCTGCTAAATTTAGGTAATAGCTGTAGCTTTTGGGAACAATATCATTATTATAAAATTATAATCAAGCCTCAAAAGCTTGAATAAAATGTGTCACACCAACAACTCTTTTGTATATGCCTTGAAGCATTATGTTCAGGTCGTTGAAATGGTGGTACATGCTTGAGAAAAACATTAATTTTGGTAGCCATGTAAAATTCATTAACTGTAAATATTGCACAATTTTTTACTCATTTTGTAAAAACAGGCTGAGTTCTTCCAAACAACTGACAAAGCTTTGAAGAACGTTGCTGCAGCTCAGCCAACAAACATTGTTATAAGTTACATTAATAAGCCACTGTTCATCAAGTTGACTTCATCTAACAACGCTTCAAACTTTCTTTTATTGGAAACTTGCGACGACATAAGGTTTACTATTTTTGTGGCTCCAGCCGCCATCAAGGTAAACGAAATCATCCTTTGCACACAAGGCTTGTTGATGTATGATGTAGTGGAATTCAGAAATTTAATGTCTAATATATCCTTCAAATAAACTAATAGGATCTTCTTTTTTTGTTTTTTTGCCCACCATATAGAGAGCACCATCAGTCGTTATTGAAATAATCTTGCTCAAAACTATTTCTTTTTCAGTCAGCAAATTTTTAACAGCCTACGAATATCTGTGCCCTTAGTAGCTGCCAGTAACGATATCCATCGCAATCAATTCTTATTTGATGTCATTTACAAAAACAATATCGACCAAACACATCTAAAGTTGTGGGTTTAGTTACATCTGTACTTTCGTCGAGACACAGAAAACTATAGGCAGAGGACTTGATGTATTTTTTTTTGTTCCTTTTTTCTGCTGTTTTAAGGTTCTGTCTTTCGCCTGTTTCTAGATAAAGGAGTATTTTTAATGTGCTCAATTATTTTAGTTTTATTTTCGAAATCTTCAAAAACTGATGGGGCACATGCTGACCAGGCTTCCTTTAAAGATGCCCGGCCTCTGAAAGGCTTACTATGCTGGGCAATGCCATTTGCAGCTGAGAAACGCGTTACTGGTAAGACAATCCATGCTTACATATTTAATTATACACTCCTGGAAATGGAAAAAAGAACACATTGACACCGGTGTGTCAGACCCACCATACTTGCTCCGGACACTGCGAGAGGGCTGTACAAGCAATGATCACACGCACGGCACAGCGGACACACCAGGAACCGCGGTGTTGGCCGTCGAATGGCGCTAGCTGCGCAGCATTTGTGCACCGCCGCCGTCTGTGTCAGCCAGTTTGCCGTGGCATACGGAGCTCCATCGCAGTCTTTAACACTGGTAGCATGCCGCGACAGCGTGGACGTGAACCGTATGTGCAGTTGACGGACTTTGAGCGAAGGCGTATAGTGGGCATGCGGGAGGCCGGGTGGACATACCGCCGAATTGCTCAACATGTGGGGCGTGAGGTTTCCACAGTACATCGATGTTGTCGCCAGTGGTCGGCGGAAGGTGCACGTGCCCGTCGACCTGGGACCGGACCGCAGCGACGCACGGATGCACGCCAAGACCGTAGGATCCTACGCAGTGCCGTAGGGGACCGCACCGCCACTTCCCAGCAAATTAGGGACACTGTTGCTCCTGGGGTATCGGCGAGGACCATTCGCAACCGTCTCCATGAAGCTGGGCTACGGTCCCGCACACCGTTAGGCCGTCTTCCGCTCACGCCCCAACATCGTGCAGCCCGCCTCCAGTGGTGTCGCGACAGGCGTGAATGGAGGGACGAATGGAGACGTGTCGTCTTCAGCGATGAGAGTCGCTTCTGCCTTGGTGCCAATGATGGTCGTATTCGTGTTTGGCGCCATGCAGGTGAGCGCCACAATCAGGACTGCATACGACCGAGGCACACAGGGCAAACATCCGGCATCATGGTGTGGGGAGCGATCTCCTACACTGGCCGTACACCACTGGTGATCGTCGAGGGGACACTGAATAGTGCACGGTACATCCAAACCGTCATCGAACCCACCGTTCTACCATTCCTAGACCGGCAAGGGAACTTGCTGTTCCAACAGGACAATGCACGTCCGCATGTATCCCGTGCCACCCAACGTGCTCTAGAAGGTGTAAGTCAACTACCCTGGCCAGCAAGATCTCCGGATCTGTTCCCCATTGAGCATGTTTGGGACTGGATGAAGCGTCGTCTCACGCGGTCTGCACGTCCAGCACGAACGCTGGTCCAACTGAGGCGCCAGGTGGAAATGGCATGGCAAGCCGTTCCACAGGACTACATCCAGCATCTCTACGATCGTCTCCATGGGAGAATAGCAGCCTGCATTGCTGCGAAAGGTGGATATACACTGTACTAGTGCCGACATTGTGCATGCTCTGTTGCCTGCGTCTATGTGCCTGTGGTTCTGTCAGTGTGATCATGTGATGTATCTGACCCCAGGAATGTGCCAATAAAGTTTCCCCTTCCTGGGACAATGAATTCACGGTGTTCTTATTTCAATTTCCAGGAGTGTAGATATTGATTCCTATCTTTAATAGCACTGAAACGTCCCCTTTGGAACAATTATACAAGACTGTGCTTAAACTGACACACAATATTTTTTTAGCGCAACGCAATATGACTTTCAGAAATCCCTACAAAAGAATGGCCCTGACTAACATTAACCTATGCGTTTCACAAATCGCTTACCTCACAAAAATCTTGGTTACTCGAACTACTGCAAAACAGCGAGCGCCACTACTGCCAGCTAAATAAAAGATTCAAACTACGGAAGGCACTAACTACTGATACGCATAGTTAGCAAATGAAAGATTTTAATAGAGAAAAAACAATGTATTTACCTTAATAATCATAATATATATAGCAGTTCATGACAAATTACAAAACCCCGCCATCTCTCTCCCCACATCCACCACTGCTGGCGGCTCACCTCCAACTGCGCAACGCTACGCGCTGTTCACATCGAGCTGCCGCTGCCCAACACTACAATGGCAGACAACAATGCAAACTAGCCACAGACTGCACACAGCACAGCCAGTAATTTTCACACAGAGCGCTACGTGGCGTTACCAATAAGAAAACCTAAACAGCCTACTTACATAGCCCCCATGCTCCCCACAAAAAATTTTACAAATTGTTTTGGGCAGTGGCCACTAATGATTTGAAAAAATTTTTCATAATTACAATAACAAAGAAATCAAATGCACACACTTATTGATACAATGTTGGTCAAAAGCTAAAATTTTGCCACAGTCCATAAAGACAGTCCTGATCATTCATCATAATAGTAATTAGAGTTTTTTTTCACAGTCTCATTAGTAAAAGAAATTGCACACAGAAGTAGTGGATTTCCATGCAGTCTTGAAGAAGTAGTGTTGTCCTTCCAACGGAAAGACAGCAGAGCAAACCCACAGCAGAGTCAGTCGAAGTTTTGAAGAATATTGGTAGGTAGGTCATCACAGAGCAGACCACTGTAGTCCTGGTAGAGATTACGGTATTGGTGGGCCACCAGAGGTGCAGACCCACTGCAGTCCTTGTAGAAATAATGGTACTGGTGAGTCAGCAAAGGTGTAGACACACTGTAGTCCTTGTAGAGACGGCCAGCAGCCATCCGTTGCGACTGTGCAGGTGCACAATCACCATCGAAGATTCTTGCGGAGAATATAGCAAGTCCATAACCACCACTTGTGCACTCACAAAGTGTTTGGAATTGTCCTTAGAACCAGCAATGCTGTTATCCAGTCCCTTGCTGAATTATTAACACACGTGCAAACACTAACAGTCCCTACTTCTCACATATTGTCCATATACTATGACCAACAGAAACGTGTGCAGTGAAGTAGAACTTACAAGTTACTTAATTTGATGAACTGGTGTCAAGTACAATTTTATAGCATTAGAACACAATAACAAAGGTACAAAACACATCATTAAAAACATAATAATACAGATAACATTTGTAGTAATAGGGGCTTTACAAAAGAATAGAAATAAACATATACATCAGTGTTACAGGAATTATGACATAAGTAAATACATAAAAGATCAGAATAACTTTTGAAACATCACCTTCACATATGAGCAACAAAACAGAATAAATAATGTCTCAACATCTTTACAAAGTAAATAACATAGTATTAGGAAAATTGTACAACATAGCTCTCATCAGCTAAACACATGAAGACAGGAAAAACACAAATACACAAGGGTACACAAACATATAGAGGGATGACACAAAAGGAAAGGACAGGGTTTGTTTTACTGCAGTATTTTGCATGGAGATCTCCCTTTGTTCATCATTATTCCCAAAAGTACTATCTAAGCCTGCTTTCTGTATTCTGTTCACATCCTCTTTCAAAATAGTTTTTCTCCACTGTACACTACCTTTTTTTTGGCCAAACCATTTTCTTATAGCTTCTCAATGCATTTCTTCCAATTCATCATAGTTAGTTTCTTATATAGTCTACCCCCTCTTAAGCTAACTTAAATCTACTGAGCGCAGATGCTAAACTAAGGGACGAGGTAATGCAGCAGCATAAAACAATTAATACAAACAGCAATGATAAAAAATACAAAAGGCAAAGCAAGCAGCATAAATTACAACTAATATAAGGCAATGAGCAGCAAACAAGAAAAATAAATCAGTAGTAAACTGGCTTAGCAGAGTAACACAAATTAAAATTCAGTAGCACTATGCCTGGCAAACAGCAGCAGTAAATGCTATAACGTATACCTAAGCATGACAAAGCTCAAGCAGAAAAAATAGTACACTAAAGACAACAATGCAGATAAAGGTAATGTATAATCGAATCTTAATGTCTATGTAATTAAAGTGGTGCACCACAACTATTTCTACAAAAGAAATTACCAAGTCCTTGAAAAGAAAATGATATATGCAGTTTCTGTTATTAGTCCCTTCTTATTGTTCTTTCCATTCCAGAGCTCCTTTTTCGAAGAATGTGGGTCATAAAATAATTATTTAATAGATCTGTTGACAGAAAGTGTTCACATTAGCAAATACATTTAATTTTATTTTATGAAACCAATGCTGCAAGACAGCTGGAAACCAGATATCAAATGAAATAAGCAACTATGTACAAAGTAAAGCATAAGAACATCATTCAGTAGTCATGAGGCATTTCATAAGTTAGTAGAAAAATCTCTCAACTAGAAAGACAGTAGTCATAATCAGGTGTATAGACATAAAAATATTTCTCGTCATTTCATTAGGCATTTCAGTAAATATCATAAATTAAGAGCTCCACAGTGTTATCATATGTCTCCAAGTTTGAGCGTGTCGTATTTGCGATGCTTTCTACAAAGGAATGTCAATAGCGAGGATAATGGCCTCCCATTTTTTTTTTTTTTTTTGCACCTAATGGCTTTCTATTGTCAGACGTCTACCTCTCAGCTGGGCGCCCAAAACGCATTATGCCTAGGTCACTTACCTTTCTTGCTGAAATATTTACGATGGCAGTTTCCGCCACAGTGACAGTCTCATATAAAAATATTTCACAAGTCGAGAATTTGCGTTGCAAATGTGTAGAAACAAAATCCTATGAATATGACAGTGTTCAAAAAGTTTTCGTCGGCATAGTGATACGTTCACGCATTTACACACATTTCATAACTCTTAAAGTACGATTCTTGGTTTCCAACAACCTTTTCCACAAATCAGAGTCCCTAAACACTACTCATTATTCCTTACCTTATTACACATATACAGGGTGTTTCAAAATGACCAGTATATTTGAAACGGCAATAAAAACTAAACGAGCAGCGATAGAAATACACCGTTTGTTGCAATATGCTTGGGACAACAGTACATTTTCAGGCAGACAAACTTTCGAAATTACAGTAGTTACAATTTTCAACAACAGATGGCTCTGCAAGTGATGTGAACGATATAGAAGACAACGCAGTCTGTGGGTGCGCCATTCTGTACGTCGTCTTTCTGCTGTAAGCGTGTGCTGTTCACAACGTGCAAGTCTGCTGTAGACAACATGGTTTATTCCTTAGAAGAGAGGATTTTTCTGGTGTTGGAATTCCACCGCCTAGAACACAGTGTTGTTGCCACACGACGAAGTTTTCAACGGAGGTTTAGTGTAACCAAAGGACCGAAAAGCGATACAATAAAGGATCTGTTTGAAAAATTTCAACGGACTGGGAACGTGATGGATGAACGTGCTGGAAAGGTAGGGCGACCGCGTACGGCAACCACAGAGGGCAACGCGCAGCTAGTGCAGCAGGTGATCCAACAGCAGCCTCGGGTTTCGTTCGCCGTGTTGCAGCTGCGGTCCAAATGACGCCAACGTCCACGTATCTTCTCATGCGCCAGAGTTTACACCTCTATCCATACAAAATTCAAACGCGGCAACCCCTCAGCACCGCTACCATTGCTGCACGAGAGACATTCGCTAACGATATAGTGCACAGGATTGATGACGGCGATATGCATGTGGGCAGCATTTGGTTTACTGATGAAGCTTATTTTTACCTGGACGGCTTCGTCAATAAACAGAACTGGCGCATATGGGGAACCAAAAAGCCCCATGTTGCAGTCCCATCGTCCTTGCATCCTCAAAAAGTACTGGTCTGGGCCGCCATTTCTTCCAAAGGAATCATTGGCCCATTTTTCAGATCCGAAACGATTACTGCATCACGCCATCTGGACATTCTTCGTGAATTTGTGGCGGTACAAACTGCCTTAGACGACACTGCGAACACCTCGTGGTTTATGCAAGATGGTGCCCGGCCACATCGCACAGCCGACGTCTTTAATTTCCTGAATGAATATTTCGATGATCGTGTGATTGCTTTGGGCTATCCGAAACATACAGGAGGCGGCGTGGATTGGCCTCCCTATTCGCCAGACATGAACCCCTGTGACTTCTTTCTGTGGGGACACTTGAAAGACCAGGTGTACCGCCAGAATCCAGAAACAATTGAACAGCTGAAGCAGTACATCTCATCTGCATGTGAAGCCATTCCGCCAGACACGTTGTCAAAGGTTTCAGGTAATTTCATTCAGAGACTACGCCATATTATTGCTACGCATGTTGGATATGTGGAAAATATCGTACTATAGAGTTTCCCAGACCGCAGCGCCATCTGTTGTTGAAAATTGTAACTACTGTAATTTCGAAAGTTTGTCTGCCTGAAAATGTACTGTTGTCCCAAGCATATTGCAACAAACGGTGTATTTCTATCGCTGCTCGTTTAGTTTTTATTGCTGTTCCAAATATACCGGTCATTTTTGAAACACCCTGTAGATATTCGTCGACACTTCTTCAATATTTCATCATAATAAATACGTAGCATAATCAAATTCCTCATATAGCATCAGCTTATTGATCATAAACATACCGCAACAGCATAATACACATAGTCATCGTAATAATAACATCATAACACCTCAGTCAACTCTCAAAATCGTCGTAGCTTCCTCCAATAATTTCAAAACCTAAGAAAATTCTCTGCTCATGTCAAAAGTGTCATCTGCCTGAAACGTACTTTAAAAATCATGCTCCCTTACCAAATATATCATTCAAAGCTCTCATGGTATCACAATGGTTCCGAAAAAATATGAACAGATCACAAAGTACAGACAAAATACAATTTCATAAGTGTGAAGTTATCCAACTGTGTAATTGCGTAAACATGTGTCACTGATGTAGTAAAATAAATGTTTATCTCTCTCAGTTAAATGATCAGATAGCTGTGTAATTTATGTGTTATAGAAATATGGTACCGATGTGTAAAGTTGTATAAGCAAATACAATATTCGCTAGGACTCCTTGTGCTTGCCAAACACATGGTACACAAAGTAAGCGTGTACCCCCCTGAGGATTAATGTAATTATACCCTCAGGCGTTACAGATTACAAGAATGGAATGAAATATATCACAGAAAACTTTCTTTGTAATCCAAAAATCTTTAAAAATAAATGTTTTAAGAACAAAATTAATCACTCAAATACGTGTACTGTAGCGCTAAACTGTGCGTCTTGTTGTAAGATAATCTCTGTGTAAGTGTCGTAGTTATCGTCCTCCAAAAGCTAAGTTCTGCAGAAGTCAATGTACTTACCTCATGATAAACAAAAGTGAAATGCCTTGTGTATAGATATCGTAGTTATTACGCTTATTGTTGTGATGAAGAAAGTACTGTACTGTAACGTATTGTTGTGCTACGGAAAAGGCTGTCTCATTATTGCTATACCACAAAAGTTACTACTAAAACATGTTTTACTTTCCAGAATAAAACAGAAAACTGTGCAGATTTAAAACAGAAACACCGCAAAAGCAACATTGTAAATTGTCACTCATTAGTAGCGTCGTAATAAAATCGTGTAGCTGTCACATAAACTAACCACTGTGTCATCTGGTATCTCACAGAAAGTACTTTAAATCCAGAATGTATTTTTCAGGTAAACCAAAATGTTGCATTAAAATCTCATTAGCAGTACTGGTAAATGTTCTAAGTATGTGAGCCTTATAGTAGTTACGTAACCGTGCAACTAACAAGCAAAAATGTACACACACAATAACACTGTGTCGTCTGTTCGCAATAACAATGCATTCGTAATTTCTGTTTAAAAATGTTCCCTAGGTTCTAGACTGGATATTTAACTTCAAACATTGTTGCATGTTAACAGTTTCTTAAGTCTGACAAAGCATACTAGAAATGTGAAGTGAAAAGTTTTATGGCAAAGACTAAGTTAAACAGCAGATTATCATTCAATAAACGGTTTTACATGTGAAATGTGGTGTAAACCTTTACTCTACCTAGTACGCAGACTTTCAACTTCAAAGCAATTATCATGTTGTATACATCGGTAAAGAATGCAAAAATTTTTCTCAAGGCTAGCGTCTTATGTTATTTTTCTCGGAGCCGGCGGGCGCACACGGCTGCCTGCTGTGCGAGTCATTGTCTGTCTCTTTGTTGGCGCGCGCCGTTATTGGGATTAGGAGACCTAACTTCTACAAATTCACTCTGACGAGAAGGCCCTGCCGTGTTTGAATCCCGCCAGTTCTGGTGCAATTCAGGTCTGTCGTTACGAATATATCGTCTGTCGTCATGTCGGTAGATTCCGTAGTTTCTTCCTTGTCCGTCACGTGGTGGAGAATTTCTCCGTGAATCGTAACTGTGCGCCAAACTGTTGCCTCTGAAGTTATTCTGCCTCCCTTGATAATAATTGTTTTGGTTCCCATATTGTCTGTTTCTCTGATTGTCTTTGTGATAGTCATTACCGCGGAGAGGTGATCTTTCCCTGTAATTATTACTACTCTGCCAACGGTTGTCATACGGGTGGTGTCTGTTTTGGTCACGATTTGTGTTGTGAGAATAGCCTTGTCGCGTCCAGTTGTTATTTCTTTCATCGTGGAATTGCGACGGATATGGCCTGTAATTGTTGTGTTCCTGTTTCCGCTTTCCGCGATTGTCAGTGTCAATTTCTAATTCTTGTAAGAGTCCCTGAAAAGCTTCAATGTCGTCTTTGCAACGTCCTGCCAAAATAATATGTCGTAGATGTTCAGGCAATTTGATTAAGCAAATGCGGATGAGTTCTGAGGGGCTGTATGGGTTTGACAGGTACTGATTCTTGTGCAACATGTCTTCAAAATATTTCATAAGACTGGAAAATTCAGATTGTTCGAAACGTTTCATCATTATGATGCTATGTTTTACTCGGTCTTGTGTGGCTTGAGACCAATATGCTGAGAGGAAGGCGTGGTAAAACTCTCCTTCACTGTGGCAATCGTGAATGACCGACCGCATTCTTACAGCTGGTTCATTCTCTAAGTAGCCACACATAAATTCTAATCTGTGCTCTAATGACCAGTTGGGAGGAAAACAATGAGAGAATTGATGTAGCCACGCTTGTGGATGAATGTCGTTGCCAGAATTCTTAAATGTTTTGAATTTACGTGTAGTAATGAACAGCTTATAGTCAAAATCATCATGTCGGCGAGTCGCATGTCGGTCATTATTAAGTCGTTTCGGCGGTTCCATCTCAAAATTCGGTGTGCCTTGCCAATTTCTTTCATAATTTCCGAATTGTCCTGTGTTATTATATTGTGGTTGTTCCGTATTTCTAAGTCCCTCTTCCCGTATTGGAGCGCGAGTGGCCTCTGAAATACGTAATTCTTGTATTACCTGAGTCAGCTGATCTTGTACTTCCCGAATTTCTCTTTGGTGTTGCGTATTAATTTGATTCTGATTTTGTTTGAATTTACTAATTTGTTCGCACTCTTCTGTGTCATTAAAGACTACCGGTTTTGTGTCGTTCAGATTATCATCTACCTTCGTAGATAAGTTAGTGAACTGATCCGAAAGTTCGACTACTTTCTCCGATAGTGAACACATTTCCTCAGTGTGTTTTTCTGAACCAAGTTTCAGAGTGTCCATTTGTGTTGAAATCGAATCTACTGTGTCCTTTAAGTTTTCTTGAGTTCTTGCAAGTTGCGTAACCGAAACGGTGGATGCAACTGAGTCAATTTTAGCCGACAAGGTCTCATGATTTTCATGAACAATGGTTTGCAGTTCTTTTATGGCTGCTTCGTGATTCTGTAATGCATTTTCATGCCGCGAAAAAATAGGTTGAAAATGCTCACAAATTTGTGTTTTTACGTCATTACAGACTTTTTGACATTTCGATTCAATGTTATGTAACTCAGTAGTTAAATCTTCACGCGTTTGCTCAAGTGTGGTGTCTAACTTTTGAAGCTTTTGCTGTGTTTGTCGCTGATTTTGTTCCATAGTGTCTAACTTTTGAAGATTTTGTTCCATTTGTTGCATTAATTGTAATAACAATGCATTAGTGTCTGGAATCTGTTCCTCTACGCTTTTCGGCAGTGCATTTGCACCGGCAACATTCACATTTTGACTTGCAGAAAATGTGTGTTGACTTATTTGAGAGAACGGCGAGGACCCAAAACCTGAATCTGCAGTATTTGCAAGATTGTGTCCTGTCATTTCGTATTCCTGAGGCGAGCTGTTGCCGACCGATCGATCGATAATGCTTCCCTGTTCACTACTTGTTTCACTGTCTACACCATTATTTGACGCCCGCTCCATTTTCCTATGCACCGTTACCAAATTACTACTTCGAATGTCTGTTAATTCACTACACGGTGGTGCTGATAAGCTACGCTCGTCGTCACTGTTATTTCTCAGTTTACTTTGACGCCTAGTGTTACGTTTTTCACAGGCCATTATTGTCAGAATATTTCACACGATAACACAGAAAAGCACAATTTGAAAAGCAAAAATAAGAGATCACATTAACATAGCACTGAAAATAATATGTAGTTAACTGCAAGCGCAGCTGCAAAATACTTGGTGCAAATCTACATGCATGCTACAACTGTTTTACTGTACAACAATGAAAGACTGCAACTACAAAGGAGATTCTCTCTACAATTACGCGCTAGCAATAAACAATAGCTACACTAATTACACAAACTACAAGAAAAAAATCAGAAGATTCCAGTGAGGTATCCTCGGCTAAGGGTCGACATATGAAACGTCCCCTTTGGAACAATTATACAAGACTGTGCTTAAACTGACACACAATATTTTTTTAGCGCAACGCAATCTGACTTTCAGAAATCCCTACAAAAGAATGGCCCTGACTAACATTAACCTATGCGTTTCACAAATCGCTTACCTCACAAAAATCTTGGTTACTCGAACTACTGCAAAACAGCGAGCGCCACTACTGCCAGCTAAATAAAAGATTCAAACTACGGAAGGCACTAACTACTGATACGCATAGTTAGCAAATGAAAGATTTTAATAGAGAAAAAACAATGTATTTACCTTAATAATCATAATATATGTAGCAGTTCATGACAAATTACAAAACTCCGCCATCTGTCTCCCCACATCCACCACTGCTGGCGGCTCACCTCCAACTACGCAACGCTACGCGCTGTTCACATCCAGCTGCCGCTGCCCAACACTACAATGGCAGACAACAATGCAAACTAGCCACAGACTGCACACAGCACAGCCAGTAATTTTCACACAGAGCGCTAGTGGCGTTACCAATAAGAAAACCTAAACAGCCTACTTACAGCACATACAATTAACTTCTTCACATCTGGTGCGCTTTTTTGACTAAGAGATTTGTAATTTATTCCATAGTGATGTTTTACATACCCCTGCCCCGGAACATAAAACACACACCGCTTTGTTACCCGTATTAATCACACCGTATTTCTCATTTCACTAGGTTTGAAATTTTGTAATGTACTTCCCTTGCACTTTTTGTTTCTTTGCCAAACTAGGCATGTCGAATAATACTAACAAGATTAAAAATGGTACTAACTATAAACAATTGCAGCACACAACGTAAGTGCGCAACATACAAAACCAAACCTGTGAACATCATTTCGTCGCAAGGTGGCAGTACAGTACTTGTAAGTAGAGATCGTAAGCTGCCAATCTATCTAACAGGTGATGCTTTTGACTACATCGTGATTCACAGTTTGTGCGCATGAACGAAGGTCTGTCATCTACAGCTTATATGACACCTCGACACCGAGAGTCCGTATTCGACGAACTTCGGTACTATGACTTGAACTGCAGACGAAAAAATGGATTATTTCGATTAGGTAGGCCTACCTAAATTTCTCATTTAATACCGTTCTCAAATTATTTGGACACGTGCCACTACTGGCAAGTTTGCCATTGGTTCTCCATCTCTGCTCTAGACGATGCACTACACTATCCAGACTAATACTCGTGGTAGATTTATACTAGGTGTGATCAAAAAGTAACGGGTGTTTTTGTAAAGACTCTTTGTTTATTCATCAACATCAACTTTGTCCTCTTCAAAGAAATCCCACTCACTTGTAATCCACTTGTGCCAGCGTTTTTTCCAATCTTTGAACCATTTCTGGAACTCACTTTTCGTTATGGCGTTCAGCAACTTCGGCTGTTCTCCTTTTATCTCATCAGTGGTGGCAAAACGACGACTTTTCATGGTTCTCTTCAGCCTCGGGGATAGAAAGAAGTTGCAGAAGGCTATGTACGGCAAATACGGTGACTGAGGCAACATAACGGTTTTGTTTTTTGCCAAAAAGTCATAGGTGTGAGCGGGAGCGTTATCGGATGCAACTTCCACAAGTGGCTTTGCCACATTTCTGACCATTTTCTTCGGATTGCTTCCGCAACCGGTACATTACTTCCAGACGGTATTCCTTATTGACCGTACGATCATATGGCAGGAATTGATGACGAACTATCCCATTACAATATAAGTAAACAGTGAGGAGAACTTTGACTTTTGATCGACCTTGACGATTTTTTTTGGTCTTGTCTTTTCAGGCATTTTCCGCTGGTATGATAGGGTCTTGGTTTCAACGTCATACCCGTATACTCATGTTCCGTCACCTGTTATAACCCTCTTTACAAGTTCTGGATTATTGTCTACTTCATTCAGCAATTCCTGAGCAATGTCTGCGCCACGTCGTTTTTGGTCGAAATTCAACAACTTCGGAACAAACTTTGCTGCTACACATTTCATGGCCAAAGAAACTGAAAAATTTGTTTAATATGAGCCAAAGGATAAGCCGACATCATCAGCAACTTCTCTGATGGAGACTGGCGATTTTCCCGAACAATTTTCTTTACTTCTTCAACATTATCGTCGGTAATTGATGTGCCAGGGCGTCCAGGGCGGTCGATGTAATCAACGTCTTCTCGAGCCTCACTGAACGTTTATACCACTGGTAAACATCTGCCTTACTCATAGTACATTCGACGAAAGCCACAGTCAACATTTCGAATGCGGTGCTGCACTTCATTCAATTTTTAAAGCAAAATTTAATAAAATTCTTTGATCCACCTTTTTCGAAGCTAAAAATTTGGCAAACTCTCGAAAAAACTTTCAAAATAGCTGGAAACGCAAACATTCATCAGGAAAAGGTGTATCAACAAGATAAAAAATTTCAAAGTCTGTTGTATAAAACCTAAGAAATTAAAAAAAAAATACCCATTGCGTGTTGATGACACCTCATATTCCTTTCTTCAGTGACGTGTAGCTTTTTGTTAGCCTAGTACATGCACTTATGGCGGTTAATTGTTCAGCTAAGTTTAACGTCGCTTCATCCGATCAAAGAATTACATCGTAGAAACGTTCATTTTCTTCACACATCTTGGCGAATCACTCACAAAATTCAGTTCGCTTGTCGAGATCATTCCCTTTCAGAGCATAGAGAAGTGTCGAAATGTAGGGCTTCCATCTCTTGAGTTCGCAAAAGATTGTGAACACTAGTTTTGCTGATTCCAGTATTACGAGAGCATTGTCTCACGTATCTTCTAGAGGACTTCGTGTTCATCTGAATCACTATATCAACATTTTCGTTCTCTGTTGAACGTGTTTTTCTCCTGCCACGTCCCTTCTTCATATCATGTACCATACCATCGATTTCAAACATGTCTCGGATTCTTGTTTTTGTTAATTGTGAAGCTGATGATGTTCCAGATTCAACTCTCTGGCGTCGTAAAAACCTCAGTTGCATTTTTTGTTGTCCAGTAATACTTCAGCATTCACTTCTATTCTTCAGACGATAACGCCATGTATATTTACAATTTTGAAATAACGGAGTCGTGGGGTCCTCTTCGATACCAGTGAAACTGTACACCCCTGCCATTTCCTCTATTCGTCATTCTTTGTTCGAGGTTCGACACACCTTGGCGACTATCGAACTAGAAGCATATCGAGTCGTGTGCTTTCTCAGTGCATAGCCGTAAAGTTTGGGTAGTCCCATTATTGACCCCACGACACCGTAAGTGTTCGTGTTTTCAATACGGTCAAACGTTATGTATCAACTAAATATCATTTTATTTTTGGGCTTAGTTAGTATTTTCATTTATTTTCAATGTTCCTATGGCTTGGGACCCTAATTCGTTTGTCACTGCTTTATGCAAATTTTCTGGATTTTGTGAGGTGATCGTAAGAACAAGACGAAGATAGCGATGGAAAATGATTTCGAAGATGAAAGTGACTTCTCACAATAGTGAACATGAAACTGTTCAGAACAAAGCTGTGACTCAGATAACGCGAAATGAATTCAGAGAGGAGGTTCAGTGATGATGTGTAAATAGTGTGTTCATTATATGCTGCTAATTTTTCACGTCGTATTTGTTCATCTTACAGCTATCTATTACCGTTCTCCTAACACAATAAACTTTGTTGAATTTTAATGTTTCATTTCACTTTGGTTTTCTGCAGGATTGTATAAACTTGTTTTTCTTCTGTGTTTTATTTTCTAATATATGCAAGCATGAAATTTATAAATAAATATTTATAATGAAAGAAAATTAAATTACTTCTCAGGGCATAAACAAAAGCGGTGTCCTTTTCGACCCTACAACGCTACTTATGGTACAACAAAGTCATAACTCCGTTTGAGGGCTAAAGCGTTGCTAAGTTTTTCACTGTCTTGTGAATTGCTATTTCTACCTGCTTTAATGAAAGAGAGATTCAATTGCAGAGTATAAACCTTTTATTGGGATACCCTAACAAACTGTTTTCGGTGCACTTATCACGTCAATTCATATGATATTCTCAGATTTCGAATATGACCACCACTGTTTTTGACAGGAAGACATCAAACTGTGATTTTTACATTACAAGGTCTGCGAATGTAACTTGTGCTGCAGATAATTTCTCCAAGTCTGCATTTCGTTTCGCAGACAAATATTAATTTCCTACGATGTATTCTGAATAGCAACTGCATTTTTGTTTCACTTCACACGAATTATTGTGAGAGTTCGATTTGTGTCCATTGGTAAGTAACGCATCCAAAATGGGCAGTCAACATTCTCGTCATGCTCCTTCTTGTAAGACAAGTCTCGCAAATTTTACTACAGTAGAAACTCCGTATTTTAGATGGCTCGATAGCCGTTAGCTGCCGAAGGGCAAAGCAGTAGATGAATAATGAAGAAGCCTAGCATAACGAGATTGTCAGGGGGCAGTTTTACCCTGCGTCATAGAGGAAACGCGGTATATCGAGAGTGAGATATGGAATGGCTAAATAACGCATGGGAAGTTTGGAAAAACTCTATGTAATGTTTTAACGTACTGTATATTGTATTTTATTTAAAATTAAAATTAGAAATAAAAATCTTATCAAATACAGCATTAGGTAAAACACTCAAACGGCGACCAAACAATAGCTTTAGAATAGCTCCAAATAAAATAATGTGCTGCTATATAAGACAAACAAACACCGTCCGAACAGGCTTTCCGGTTGCCGTGTCACCTTCAGCCCTTAGGATGTAGGTACAGAGGGGCATATGGCCAGCACACCGCTCTCCTAGGTGTTGTCCGTTTTCGTGACCGGAGCCGCTACTTCTGTCAAGTAGCTCTTCAGTTGGCCTCGTGAGCTGAGCGCACCCTGTTTGCCAACAGCACTCAGCAAAATGCAGTGCAAAATAAACGACTATTTGCAACACTGTCTGCAAGCTACTGCAGGTTCATTTTCCCCCACTTTAAAGAAGTATTTTTAGGTGAGTCATTTCACGCAATATCTTTTTGGGTGTATTGTTTTATGTTCATCAGGAGCAACAATTGATTATACAGTAGTTCAGTCTGTTGTATCTCTCCATCCACGTAATCACTTTGTTTATAGTATCCAATATTTCACACGTATGGGAAGATTTTCTTCTTCTTCTTCTCCTTCTCCAATTTCTCAGTCGCCATCTTCGACCGCTTTCTACTCTCATTTCGTGCAGTACCAATAATGTACCACTATTACACCACATTATATCTACAGCCATGGTATATCGTAGTGTGGTGCATTAGGCCTTTAATGTAATTATTTTGATTTACGTTTCCCATGACTGACACATTCAATTTTAGTACGTCTTATCAAAATCTCCAATGAAAACATAGCAAACGATAAACTACTTCATATTATGAGACATATTCGAGAACCATGAACCTTGCCGTTGGTGGGGAGGCTTGCGTGCCTCAGCGATACAGATAGCCGTACCGTAGGTGCAACCACAACGGAGGGGTATCTGTTGAGAGGCCAGACAAACATGTGGTTCCTGAAGAGGGGCAGCAGCCTTTTCAGTAGTTGCAGGGGCAACAGTGTGGATGATTGACTGATCTGGCCTTGTAACACTAACCAAAACGGCCTTGCTGTGCTGGTACTGCGAACGGCTGAAAGCAAGGGGAAACTACGGCCGTAATTTTTCCCGAGGCCATGCAGCTTTACTGTATGATTAAATGATGATGGCGTCCTCTTGGGTAAAATATTCCGGAGGTAAAATAGTCTCCCATTCGGATCTCCGGGCGGGAACTACTCAAGAGGACGTCGTTATCAGGAGATAGAAAACTGGCGTTTACGGATCGGAGCGTGGAATGTCAGATCGCTTAATCGGGCAGGTAGGTTAGAAAATTTAAAAAGGGAAATGGATAGGTTAAAGTTAGATATAGTGTGAATTAGTGAAGTTCGGTGGCAGCAGGAACAAGACTTTTGGTCAGGTGAATAGAGGGTTATATATACAAAATCAAATAGGGGTAATGCAGGAGTCGGATTAATAATGAATAAAAAAATAGGAGTGCGCGTAAGCTACTACAAACAGCATAGTGAACGCATTATTGTGGCCAAGATAGACACGAAGCCCACGCCTACTACAGTAGTACAAGTTGATATGCCAACTAGCTCTGCAGATGATGAAGAAATTGAAGAAATGTATGATGCGATTGAAGAAATTATTCAGATAGTGAAGGGAGACGAAAATTTAATAGTCATGGGTGACTGGAATTCGGTAGTAGGAAAAGGGAGAGAAGAAAACGTAGTAGGTGAATATGGATTGGGGCTAAGAAATGAAAGAGGAAGCCGCCTGATAGAATTTTGCACAGAGCACAACTTAATCATAGCTAACACTAGGTTCAAGAATCATAAAAGAAGGTTGTATACATGGAAGAAGCCTGGAGATACTGACAGGTTTCAGATAGATTACATAATGGTAAGACAGAGATCTAGGAACCAGGTTTTAAATTGTAAGACATTTCCAGGGGCAGATGTGGACTCTCATCACAATCTATTGGTTATGAACTGTAGATTAAAACTGTAGAAACCGCAAAAAGGTGGGAATTTAAGGAGATGGGACCTGGATAAACTGAAAGAACCAGAGGTTGTACAGAGTTTCAGGGAGAGCATAAGGGAACAATTGACAGGAATGGGGGAAAGAAATACAGTAGAAGAAGAATGGGTAGCTTTGAGAGATGTAGTAGTGAAGGCAGCAGAGGACCTTGTAGGTAAAAAGACGAGGGCTAGTAGAAATCCTTGGGTAACAGAAGAAATACTGAATTTAATTGATGAAAGGAGAAAAGAGAACCACTTGTATGAATATCAAGAACTCAGGTGGAAACCCAGTTCTAAGCAAAGAAGGGAAGGCAGAAAGGTGGAGGGAGTATATAGAGGGTCTATACAAGAGCAATGTACTTGAGGACAATATTATGGAAATGGAAGAGGATGTAGATGAAGATGAAATGGGAGATACGATACTGCGTGAAGAGTTTGCCAGAGCACTGAAAGACCTGAGTTGAAACAAGGCCCCGGGAGTAGACAACATTTCATTAGAACTACTGACGGCTTTGGGAGAGCCAGTCCTGACAAAACTCAACCATTTGGTGAGCAAGACGTATGAGACAGGCGAAATACCCTCAGGCTTCAAGAAGATTATAATAATTCCGATCCCAAAGAAAGCAGGTGCTGATAGATGTGAAAATTACCGAACAATCAGTTTAATAAGTCACGGATGCAAAATACTAACGCGTATTCTCTACAGACGAATGGAAAAACTAGTAGAAGCTGACCTCGGGGAAGATCAGTTTGGATTCCGTAGAAATATTGGAACACGTGAGGCAATACTAACCCTACGACGTATCTTAGAAGCTAGATTAAGGAAAGGCAAATCTACGTTTCTAGCATTTGTAGACTTAGAGAAAGCTTTTGACAATGTTGACTGGAATACTCTCTTTCAAAATCTGAAGGTGGCAGGGGTAAAATATAGGGAGCGAAAGGCTATTTACAATTTGTACAGAAACCAGATGGCAGTTATAAGAGGGGCACGAAAGGGAAGCAGTGGTTGGAAAGGGAGTGAGACAGGGTTGTAGCCTATCCCCGATGTTATTCAATCTGTATATTGAGCAAGCAGTGAAGGAAATAAAAGAAAAAATCGGAGTAGGTATTAAAATCCATGGAGAAGAAATAAAAACTTTGAGGTTCGCCGATGACATTGTAATTCTGTCAGAGACAGCAAAGGACTTGGAAGAGCAGTTGAACGGAATGGACAGTGTCATGAAAGGAAGGTTTAAGATGAACATCAACAAAAGCAAAACGAGGATAATGGAATGTAGTCGAATTAAGTCGGGTGATGCTGAGGGAATTAGATTAGGAAATGAGACACTTAAAGTAGTAAAGGAGTTTTGCTATTTGGGAAGCAAAATAACTGATGATGGTCGAAGTAGAGAGGATATAAAATGTAGATTGGCAATGGCAAGGAAAGCGTTTCTGAAGAAGAGAAATTTGTTAACATCGAGTATAGATTTAAGTGTCAGGAAGTCGTTTCTGAAAGTATTTGTATGGAACGTAGCCATGTATGGAAGAGAAACATGGACGGTAACTAGTTTGTACAAGAAGAGAATAGAAGCTTTCGAAATGTGGTGCTACGGAAGAATGCTGAAGATTAGACGGGTAGATCATATAACTAATGAGGAGGTATTGAATAGGATTTGGGAGAAGAGAAGTTTGTGGGACAACTTGACTAGAAGAAGGGATCGGTTGGTAGGACATGTTCTGAGGCATCAAGGGATCACCAATTTAGTATTGGAGGGCAGCGTGGAGGGTAAAAACCATAGAGGGAGATCAATAAATGAATTCACAAAGCAGATTCCGAAGGATGTAGGTTGCAGTAGTTACTGTGAGATGAAGAAGATTGCACAGGATAGAATATCATGGAGAGCTGCATCAAACCAGTCTCAGGATTGAAGACCACAACAACAACAACATTCGAGAAGTAAGGGCCGTCTGCTAAAATTTATCTCGGGACAAAGTTGCATGAATGCAGTGCCATCTGGTAACTGTTTACAAAAAAATAGTACATAGTTTAAGGACCTTGTGAATGTAATGTGGAATTACAATGTAAACAGTTCAAATATGACAGAAACTGATTACTTAGTTTCAGACATATCTGAACTGAAAGTGCCTGATCTTAGTAACATCAAATTGGCAATAGATGCTTTATAAAGTGATCACAGATGACTGTCACAATCAAGACGTGCCTATTTAGCAAGTCAGAATGAAACTGGAGGCCAACATAACCAACAGTACCAGGAAACTTTCGATGGCGCCTCATGTACAGGCGCACATCTGCAGCGAATTGGCGTGTCGCGTTTTAGATGTGGATGAGTCGAAGCACCTTTATTAATCTTTTCATCAATGTAGTAAATGACGGTGGGAAATGTACAACTGTTACACAAATACAAATAATAGTGTCAGGTGTACACATTTACTTATTGGAACAAAATACAAGCAATTCATTTCCAGGTAAGCGTCCATGGCCAATGGGAGCATCGAATGAAATAAGAGGTGTGGCAGCATCTTGGTTAATCAGTCACAGTCAGCATAAAATACAGTAGTAAATAAATAAAATCACGTTTGTTGCGTTATACCTACAAATGGTTGTCATCTAAAAGTTTACATAGGATAACTGATGGTAATAATGCCATGTACGCAGTTTTTGTCTCTAATGTTGTATAGAAACATCCTAAACGTCTAATATTTAATTACTTGTGCCTTAATACCTCCCTTATAGCTTCCTTTAAAAATTATTGGTCCATATGTACTATTTCTTTATGTATCATTTTTTATGTAGGAAAGGGAAAACTAGTGTTCGTAAAAAGTAGTGAAGGTAATAACGTCACCTTGAAATTATCTCACCCAACGTACCTTACATTAGTCAAAAATGAAAATGATGCATAATTGTAACCAATGATGGAACTGATACAGTCAACAACTGTGGAAACGATTCAACATTTAAGCATACAATGAACTTCTTATTCAGTCACCTTCAAGTTTAGAACAGCCATTTTAGGACAAAGTACAGAGCCCTAATTTTTTTACAGCTTCATTATCACATAATGTTTTACATTGTGTGCTCTGAATCCAGTCCTTCTTGCTCCTTTTGTCGACGAGGTAGCCACCACAGTCATACTAGTACAGACTCTTATTACAGGACTTGGAACGTGCTTTGATTGAGGTTTTCTTGCCAGCATTTGCAAGACCCAATGTTGATGCTGGTGATGATCAGTGTTAAACAACTCTCTGTTGAGAACTGTTGCTTTGGCATTAAGTGCGCTTCTGTTGGTAGCTTTCCTTTCTGCTGCCATTAGTTGTCGAACTGGTGATTTCTCAGTAGCCTTATCACTTTAAGCTAGCGAGTTGACTTCTACAATGACTCTCTCAGATACAGGATTCAGTCCAAATGACGTTTCTGAGAGAAGATTTGGGTTGTACGCAAAATTACAGTTGCGGTAAACCCAGAACTAACATTAGCAACAGTTGCTGCTCAGTCCCATGCTTCAGAAAACAGGTTTGGAAATTGTAGCTTCTCAAATGATCGTCCTGGATTCTGACGACATAAAACGACAACAAGATCATTCTAGTAGAGGTTAAGAGATTTGAAAAGGCTATTGTCAGCGGCTGGAGCCCATGACTCCAATGGGGAGGAGGACGGAGTATCTTGATACCTAGTTGTTCTACTAGATACAGTACACTGACATCCATGTGACTTCTATGGCCGTCCAAGAAGAGCAATTAGTTTCAAGAAGACTGGCACTGTAGAAATGTCTCATAAATGAGCAGAAAATCTCTGTAGTGACGTAGCCCTATGTTGTCGTAGCAAATGTGTTGCCAGTTGGCAAGTCATCTTCGAATTCCTTTTTTGCATAGCGTCTTTGTAAAGGACAGTTGGTGGAATCCACATACCAATAGCATTACGACATGTGACATCTGTAGTTGTTTCTCCGTGTTCTCCAGTATGTTCCCACATGCACACTTTTACTAGCCTTTCGAGCGAGAACTTTGTTGGCATCACTGAAAATTAAGTAAAGACTAGTTTCATCCACATTATAACTTTGATGTGGGAATAGTTCCATTTGGTTTTACACCGAAGCCAAAAGATCAAAAAAGTGCTTCACTGTCTGCATATTGAATCGCATAAGCCTGTAAGAACTTAAATTTTAACCCCTCCTATGAACAATGTCAAGATTAAACTTTCGAAATTCTTTAAAGCTGCCTTCTTGCATAGAAGTTTGTTGGTGACACCAAGACCAACTTGCTGCAGCATAACAACTCTTTCTTTAAGTTCTTTTTCAATGTTGGGCTTCAACACAGGATTATGGCCAAGTTTCCTAGTTGTCATCATCCTTGTTCAGCCAGGTCGAAGTGTGGGTTTAAATGTCCTTGAAGTCTCCAAAACAGTAACTCCAGATGTAACTGCTGCAGTGGCCTTCTGTAGATCCTCAGTAATCCACTTTGCACGAAGCTTTTGACAGTGCGTACCCACTTCGTCACCTAGATGAGAAAAATACAGAAATGGTGTTATTACCTGCAGGTGCCTTATTAAAGATTTTATCAAATGTACTGAGAATTATTCAAAAATTATATTATTTATTTATATGCTTTAATACACGAAAAAATATATTATAATCGAAATATTAAATGGGGATTACGTTCGAAATATATACGTACTTCCCTTAACTCACGGAAAACGGAAAATATTCAGCGTCAATAGAAAGCAAACATTTAGCACGCTACCTCACTCTGACAGTTGTCCAACTCACACTGAGGTGCTACAGGCAAGAGTGCTACAGGCATGCAGTGTAAGCTCTGGGACCTGAGGACACTTGAATTCGGAAGTCATCTATGGATCACACTCCAACACCTCACTGCTCAACTGGACGTCTCCGTTTGTAGTGCTGACTCTTTCGTCCGCCATTTGGGGTGTTCTAAGACATTGGGTTCCTCGCCGCCTAATAGAAGATCGCAAAGAGCAACAAGAACCATCTGTACAGAATAGTTTCCGCGTTACGAGGCTGATCGTGACAATTTTTTGTCGAACATCGGTTGATGACCTCCCTTATGGTGCACTTCGGCTTATATGCTGCGACCTTCTTCTCCATGACAACACAAGGCCTCACAAAAGTCTGCGTGCCCGAGAGGAGCTCACAAAACTTCATCCAAGTGTTCTCCCTCATCAATCCAACAGCCTAGATCTCGCACCTCCCGGCTGCCATCTGTTTGGCACTACGAAGTTTACACACCACGAGAAGCAGTATGGGGAGCTTATCGATGCAGCAAAACGTTGGCTCCGACGTCGATCAGCAGAGTGGCACCATGAGGGCATTCCGGCCCTCTCAGTGAGGTAGCGTAAGGCTATCGCATTGAACGGCGAATAGGGTTTTTGTAGTCAAAAGAGTGGGAAATAATGCGGTGCATTGGAATCCTGAACAAAACCAACCCTCTCCCCCTCCTTTTCTTAAGTGTTGCATTACATATTGAGCGCCCCTCGTAGTGGAGGCGGGATGTGGCCCGTGATGTTTTGGGTGCGTTTTTCGTACCATTAAATGATCCCACTCATTTAGGTTAACGCGAACGTGAAGACTTGCGTTTATTTCAACATTCTCACTGACCAAGTTTTGCCCTTTCTTCTTCGTCATCATGATGAGTATACTGTTGACAGTCCCGTCTTCCAGTACTGCAAGTGTATTAATCTGGTTTCTTGTCTTCTCGTGCCTTTTTTTCTGCATCAGCGCAGGGTCGGCACGTTTGTTTACCGATTTTGCATGGTTAGCCTCAGGAGTGGTCACCTGCCTTGTCTGACGCCACCCCGTTACCCCACAGGACGCAATATGTGTACTGCAACTGTTTGTGTGCAGTGTTATGGTTGGAATGGCTCTGAGTACTATGGGACTTAATTTCTGAGGTCATCAGTCCCCTAGGACTTAGAACTACTTAAACCTAACTTACCTAAGGACATCACACACATCAATGCCCGAGGCAGGATTCAAAACTGCGACCGTAGCGGTCGTGCGATTCCAGACTGAAGCGCCTAGAACCGCTCACCCTGTGCAGTGTTATTCATGTGAAAGTGGGCGAAAATTTTCTAAATGTTTGAGAACTGTGTAACTAAGGTGAGATTTGGGTACCAGCCCGGTATTTACTTACTGGGATGGAGGAGTGCGGGTTGGGTTGTTTGGGGGAGGAGACCAGACAGCGAGGTCATCGGTCTCATCAGGTTAGGGAAGGACGGGGAAGGAAGTCGGCCGTGCCCTTTCAAAGGAACCATCCCGGCATTTGCCTGGAGCGATTTAGGGAAATCACGGATAACCTAAATC
This sequence comes from Schistocerca serialis cubense, assembly GCF_023864345.2. Taxonomy (NCBI): domain Eukaryota; kingdom Metazoa; phylum Arthropoda; class Insecta; order Orthoptera; family Acrididae; genus Schistocerca; species Schistocerca serialis. The sequence continues at coordinate 218,421,037 of NC_064642.1, read as the reverse complement.
AGGATGACCAGACGCTGGATTGAACCGTCGTCCTCCCGAATGCGAGTCCAGTGTGCTAGCCACTGCGCACCTCGCTCGGTGGGATGGAGGAAACCACTACCATCCACATAGAGACCGGCCGGCACGCCGATCCTCATCGTTCATCCTCCAGGCGGATTCGATCCAGGCTGGCGCACCTCCCCGTCCCGGAAGCGACGCTTTAAAATTCACGGCTATCCAGGCAGGTATGAATATGTTCCTAGTTTGACAAACACTTAGGTATCCTATCGCATCTGGCGGGTCCATTAATTACCAATCATAATCCCACAGAAACTGTCTGGGATGATTTGGAAACATAGCAGTCAACATCAGGGGCGTCGACTCCGTGGATGATCGCGCACCTTCCCCGTCCCCCGTCGCCAAACCACATTTTAGGGTGGGGAGGGGGGGTGGGGAGGGGGGGGGGGAGGAAAATTAAATAGAACAAATAAAAAATAGAAAAATTCTAAGTTCCCTTTTTTGAAGTCGCGCTCTCGCGTTACTCTATACAAGCACGGTCTAGCGTTTCTGAGTCCTCCAGAATCAACTGACAAGTGCTCAGCAAATGGAAAAAGCCTTTCCAATAAGGCGGCTGAACCTGCTCTTCGGGGTTTCCCAGCCAATCATCCCATACGACTGAAACTTTTTAAGCTTTTATGCGCAACCCTCTCGCGGAATTGTCATCAAAATTTTTGTATGTTCCGCCCATCGGGCAACAACTGGCAGTGTTTTAAACTGCCTGCTTCGCATCGACTGATTTTCAGGCAGTACCGTTCTTTGTGGAGCAGTAAGATTTTGTTCACATGATTTGTACTGCGTAGCACAGCATCATTTACAGTTATAACTTATTTTGTTTATTTCTTTCTTGTAGTTGTTTTTTTTCTAGTAGTGGTTAAATTCTTCCTCCGCTCGTCAGTGAAGAAATGTGGTTCGGCTACGACATACTTGTATGAAGATATTGCTTCAGGTGGATCCGACTCAACTGCTGTATCGAATGAAACAAAGAAAACTGGCCGTGTTGGTGGTGTCCGTTCTTTTCAAAAAGACAAATGTAAGTGGATGTTATACGGCGAGAAGTATGGGAAAGCGTTTTGTTCTGTGTGGAAGAAAATAAGTTCCTCTGGTAGGTCTTTTACGAAGAAAACTAACAAGACGAAGATGTGAAGTCGAGTTTTGTTCTTGGAGCAAAGGATCGGAAAGGTTTGCTGTCATCAAAAGTCGAACTATCATATTTGATGCAGTAAGGAAAGTGCAACTGATAAAAGTGTAAAAGCGTAGCGTTTAATATCCAAGGGTAAGGAGAGAGTAATGAAGACTGCGAGAGTAACACTGTTGACAGTGTTATCTTCAATGTGTTATCTTATGGTTCATGGGTTAGCAATCCGTTCTCACAACCATGAAAATTCTAATTATAATGGGTTGTTAGAGTTAGCTGGCGATGATAACTCCAATTTGTCCTCTTGTCTTCAGCGTACAAAGTACAGATGGCTTTCGCACGACATCACGAGTGAAGTAGGTTTTATTATCGCTAACGACGTCTTACACAATTTAATAAAGTTTATAAAATATTACCAATACTGTTCGATAGTTATGGATAGAGTTAGCGAGGTATATGTATATGAACAAGCTTCGATTTGCTTTCGATATGTCAGTGGTGATAATTCTCAAATTAATGAATTATTTTTTGGTTTCTACGACACTGAATTTACTACAGATAATGTTGACAATTTCATTGGATGCACTCCCTCGTTTTTCTCTTGATATCAAGTCATGCAGAGGTAGTGCTACTAATGAAGGGGCAAATATGACGGTTCCTTCTTCTGGGTTGCAAGGAGTAATCAGAGAAATTGAGCCGCGAGTTCTGCATGTTCATTGTTTGATTCGTGCTTTGAATCTTATTAGCCAAGAGGAAATGCAAAATAAGACCACGGCGAGAGAAATATTTCAAATGTGAAAGAAGTGACCAACTGTGTACTCGGGTCCCTCAAGCGACTAGCAAAATTTGAGTCTCTGCAAGCTGCCCAAGGAGCTAGCTTTATTCATCATGTAGCTCTTCGGCTTTTTGCCCTGAAAGGAAAATTTCTATGAAGTATGGAGCTCTTGCTTGGAATGGCCCAAAAAATTTGATATCGAAGATCCGAAACTTCCAAAAGTTCAAAAGATATCTCCAAAATATGATGACCGTGTTCTACCCAGTGTTTTTGCCTGCCTTCCGATTGTTATCGGGGAATTTATTTTGAGGTTTTAGATATTGTGACTCAGTGTTTCGAGGATCGACCTTCTAATGCTGCTACGACTCACTTCAAAGAAAAAGAAACATTTCTTCTCTCCAAAAATAAAGTTATGTAATTGAATTTTATAAGGATTACTTTCATCCAGAAAGGTTAATTTCGCACAGAAATATGATATTAGATGTGCCTAAATCTAAAAACTGTTTCGTTGGAAGTATGTAAGATTTTGTGTGCATCTTTTCTTCAACGTGCTCGTCGGTTAATTAATTCAAAAGGTGATGAAATTGATAAAGTTCTTTTTAACTATCCCTATTTCTACACCTACAGCAGAACGTTCTTTCCCCGCCCTTAGAAGATTTAAAACTTACCTGCACACCACCATGACGCAAGAGAAATTGATGACAACGCTGTTATGCATGTCCATAAATAAGAAGTAAAAACCTGAATCTTGTCACTGTGGCGAACATTTTCATCAAGTGAACCACTGTTCGTAGAAACACATTTTCATCAAATGAACCACTGTTCTTAGAAACACATTCTTTATGAGTGAGAATTAGGAATTACCCAAAGATTTGAAAAAATAAATTAATTCTATGTGGATTGTCGATTACTTTTTGTAATAATTAGTGTGAAAAAAAGAACTTAATAAGCAACATTTTGTTTACATTTATCAAGTGTTGCTCATTCAAAATTATCGGAAACTGAATTTTCAGAATGGTTTGTTTTCAACATTTGTGAAATGCAATTTAGAGCACTCACACTGATTTTCAAAAGCAGGCGCCCCTTATCAACATTCCACATTTTGTAATTCTACGGGATGTAATCATTAATGAGTGGATTGAGCTGTACACATGGTGTACAAAAAAGTGCCGAATAATTTGAGAGGTGGTAGTACTCATGGAAAAAAAACGTGAGTCTGGAAATGCACACTTTCTGCGAAAAACAGGTGCTTGCAGGAGTAGTTCAACTTGGCGTCCATTCACGGCAATGCACCTCTCTGGCCTCTGGCATGAGGAATGGCACAGCCTTTGAAGTTTACCCGGGTGTTGTTGCACCTACCGACATGCACTGAAGACGCGACTCTGTAGTGCCCGCAAATAGTTGATTGGTGTGGCATAGACCAATTCCTTCATGTGTCCCCATAACCAAAAGTCTAGGAGATTTAAGTCTGGGGAACGAGCAAGCAAGGTGCCCCCCCCCCCCCCCCCCCGACAATCTAACGGCCCTAAAATGTCTTCGTCAGATGTTAGCACACATTGTGACAAAAGTGTGCTGTTGCACCATCATGCGTGAAGCACATTTGTATTCGTTGCTCGAATGGCACAGCCTCCAGCAAGGTATGCACTACATTAATGAGAAAGTCCAGACAATGCGCCCGAATATAGCGCCAAATACTCCTGCCCATACATTGATTGAGAATCGGTGTTGATGCCCTCTCTCCTGCATTGGTTAGTGATTTACATTTGCCCATACATGCTGGTTATGGAAATTCTCTCTTATGAACCCTGCCTCATCGGTAAACAAAATCTTGGGTGTGAACAGTGGATCTGCGCCAGCCACACTTCTGCAACAGCCATTGACAGAACAGCCATCTGTCATGATGATCCTGTGGCCTTAGGGCCTGAAAGCGATTTAGATGGTATGGGTATAGCAACTGTACGTGAAGTGCCCCTCTCTCCCCCCCCCCCCGCCCCCCCCCGCCCCCCCCCCAGATAACAGAGTGAGACACCCCTTCTGCATCTGCTAATTGTCGCACGCTGGTCCCAGGGGTTTCTTACACAGAACGTAGTACGCACTCCTCCACGCCAGACGTGCAGAGGCTTCCAGTGTCAGTTTTCCGAAGTGCAAGGGTACCTGTGTCCCTCAGATACTGGCAAAGTCTGCTGAATATCTTATCAGATTGCTAACAGTTGGTGGCGGAGAGAGAATGTAAATGTAGTACCCCATTTGTACGTACAAACAGCGCAATAACAGTAAACGCATAAGGGAATCCGCTTTTGGAATAAGGTAAAACACCATGATAACGTATCCAGCGTTGCCATACTCTATAATAAGGCACACAAACACGATGAAAACTAACGTAGCCTACAACGTGACTTGAACCACACAACTGGCTGCAAACCACCTATTGGTGGGTAGAGTACTGTGACGGAGTGCCAATCAAACGAATGTGTTAATATCTGCAACCAAGCATCACGCTGTCCTTCCTATACACAAGTGTTTATCTCGGAAAGTATGCGTTTCCAGACCCATAATAAATGGACTTATTCTTCTTGTTTCGATGAGTACTACCACCTCTCAAAGTACTCGACACCTTTTTTGAACACCCTGTACAACTTACGTGAAAAGACTTGTTGGCTCTCTTTCTCACTGAATTGAAACCATTATCAAGATTAGAAGTGGTTTTACGTGACGTTAGCGTGTTTTTCCTCGGAGTGACTAATTTATTTCAGGTTTGCTTAAATCGTGACTGTTCCAAGTGTATGCAAAATCAAACTACAAAAGGAGAATACTGGAACAAATCGAAAATTTAGGTGCAATCTTTAACGTTGTAATATAACGTGGCGAAAATGTTTTTGTGTGGTGAAGTTTGGGATGTGTATCGTTGCTTAACATAAGAAAAACAGAATACCACATCATATTTCGGATATCCTCCACCAAACAAATAATACGTATCTTGTGTAATCCAGGGTGCTGGTTCTTAATGCTGCCATGGGTTCATCTTGATGTTACTGCATAGCCACACGGGAATCATGCAATGGTTAAAATAAATTCCAGTATTTCTTGTTCACAAAGAGTTTTATTTCGCACGCTAGATGTTTGGCGGCGAACTACATGTGTAAAATTGACTTAACACTGTCTCATGACTGACATAAGACTGACTTCAGACTGACCTATGGCGGCGTACAAATCGCCTCTATTTATATGGTTTTAAAAAACTACTATCATTGTTATGTATTAAATTTTTAGATTTATACAATTAAAAATTTTATATACATCTTCCCAAATTACAAAGAAATATACATGAAATAAAAGTGAATAATTTCACACAAAGACAAGAAAGAATCTGTTTCTATTAAGACTATTAATTACATGTTTTATCATTGCAACAATATATTTCGTTAATTTGCATATATCATTTTACTTACTTAAAGAATAATCACCTTATCATTTACACGTGAACAGAGCGAATAGTTTTATTGAATGAAAGGCCTAGACTGAATTAATTAAATTTTGTACGAGTAAAATTTTACAGTTCTATACTGTATAGTCGTAATTACATTTCTGTTAATTAACACCAGTTAGAACACAAGCATATTTGGTTCTGAATGAAAAATTATCATATCATATTTGTATTAGAGATACAAATGATTTTTTAGCTTGAAAACATAAAATTAGATGTCTTTCGATGACTAGAAATATCGGAACTTTAATCGTTAATTACTCCATAATAACAATAGCAAAATTATTCTTACCATGTGCCTGAAGTTTGTATAATGCACAAATTGTCATGGAACATCAGCTTTTAATCCAACCTGCTTCCTTCATTCTGCATACTGGTGAGAACCAACGTAAACAGTGTGAAAACAATAGCTTAAATTAGTGAATTAGTGCAAATTACTAATTTCCTGCATTAAAAATCAGTGGTGTATTCGAATCCAGATAACCAGAGAAGATAAAATCAAAGCAGCATTTTAAATTAGTGTAAATTACTGATATTACACACATGACCTCTTCGGTAGAGTAGGGGTGAGACTGGAAGAGCATACAGGATCCCAAAAAGGGTTGTGGTATTGCAACGTAAGCCAATACTTTAAAGAGCTGTATCTAATTTTCTGTAGCTCACAAACGACAAGTCAGAAGAATCTAAAACTAACCAACTCATATGCAAAATAATCACATTACGAAGATTTTATGGAGCCGCTACTTCTAAACAAAGCATTTGATCGGAAAATGAATTATGAGAAAGAAGATCATAACTTTGTAAACAGCGAACCTCCGCTGCGCTGGGCTGCAGTTTGCGATTGTCGTCGAGCTAATGCGGTGTACTCTTCCTTGTATTACCTGGCCTGCCGAAGACCGAACTGGTTGCCTAGCCAGAGTGGCAGCACCGTCGTGTTTACACTCTAGCTGCGGGGAGGGGAGGGAGTTAACAGCGTACACTGCAATACTCTTGAAGTGGTGCGCCGTCACACGCTGCACATTGTACGCGCCAATGAGTGAAGTGCCTATTAATAAGAACACGAACAGGACGTGCAGTATACATCACCTCAGCTGCTCATAAGTGTTCGCTGGCAGTGTCTATGAAACTTCCATAATGACATCGCTATCATGTTCCTCAAATGTGTGTATCGATTTGTCATTTGCTCTTTCAGCTTGATAATGGCGACGCTTTATAAGTTAATGGAACAGGAGGCAAGAAAATTGAATTTTGTGGTCTAACAGATAACGTTTCCAGCTAGAAACGTCGATGTCACGGATACCATTCCTGGTTACCGCGTTAAATTTTTCCTAATGGAAAGGTCTGGAAGAAGGCCCGCTCAGCATTGATTGAATATAAAAAAAGAGAAATTGACCCACAAGTCGCTCAGGCGGGGTTACGTCGAAAGCCTTGCGCCAGGTTAGGTATCACACGACGTTTATTTATTAGTCACTATTTTTTCGAATTGGCTAATGCCGCACTAGGCCGTTTCCTCAGCTGAAGTTAAACGATTTTTGTCCAGCCAAAAATAGAGCTAACTGGTCCAAGCGGAAGGTCTCAATTGTCGCTCCGTGATGTTTACGCCCGGGACTGTCGTTGCGGAATGGGTCAGGATTTATTTCTTTCGCTGTTGTTGCAATTCCTGCAGCATTACACTGTTCTTGTAGCCAATCGCGTAGTAACTACGAGGTACGCCGTTTCTGTTTCGTCCATGTATAGGAATGTCTGAAAACTGTATAGTAGCTGTCGTTTCAAAAATGTTAAAATTGATTTAGCTATTAACAGGAACTTGTTGCATAAACTTGTTAATAATAACCTAATTTATGTTAGTGTTAAGTTTATGTTTAGGTTAATAAATTACTTGCTCTATTTAATAATAAAAACTTACCACAATGTTACTGCAAGTTTTTCTTCTGCACCAACACGATCACGTAACGTACTTTCTTTCTTTTATAAGTTCGTTTAAATTATTGGCAACAGGAAGTCACCGGCCGCGGTGGCCGAGCGGTTCTAGGCGCTACAGTCTGGAACCGAGCGACCGCTACGGTCGCAGGTTCGAATCCTGCCTCGGGCATGGATGTGTGTGATGTCCTTAGGTTAGTTAGGTTTAAGTAGTTCTAAGTTCTAGGGGACTGATGACCTTAGAAGTTAAGTCCCATAGTGCTCAGAGCCATTTGAACAATTTTTTGCAACAGGAAGTCGACAAGCGCTAGAGGCACACGGTAATAATCTAGGAACTTCTGTGAATAATCCCTAAGTCTATTGAGTAGCAACATATACAATAAGTAAGTGAATCCATCATTTTCGTAGGCGGTTGCATCTTCTACAACGACAAATTACGAATATATACGAGGTGGTCAGAAATAGTCTTAAAAGCTTTTAAGGGTGTTTCAGGAGGTGTAGTGATGAGAAATAATTGTTAAAAAAGAAGTACGATACGTTGCACTGTTACCGAGTTAATTAGCACTGAAATTAGCCAGTCAGGCCGTTGCGCGGAAATTCAAGCTGACCGCCAGAGACGGTGTCACCAAACGTGTTCACCGTTCGATTTCCTAAGACCGATACAAAAATTGGACTTGGGACGGTAGTGATGATCTAACCAAAGCCAAAGGCTTAGCAGGCTCGTGCGCCATCATCTATGGTATGAGAACAACTGACACATTGTATCTGACAGTCGTCTTGGATTTGCGCCGTCAACGGCCTGGTCGGGTAAATTCAATGCTTAACTTGAAAACTGCGGAAAGTGCCGAATTTTTTTCTTAGCAATCATTTCTCAGCACAACGTATCTTGCAGCATCCTTCCAAACTTTTCAAACTGTTTCCGACGACTCTGTATCATGCTCCTGTTAAATATTGTACCTTAGAATGCCAGTTAGTGTTGCAAGGTCTTTCATAAGCTGGTTGCAACACAACTCCTAAGGCTACAGACTTTTATTGCACGTGTGCTGTCCAGTTCTTATTTTGGCACAACTTCATCCAATGAGGAGTCGCAACTGTAATCTTTTCAAGTATGGTACCATTAGACGACTGCTTCAACGAAGTGTTGTCAAACAACAGTGCCAGACAACATTTCACTGTCGTGAATGCAGAGTTTTTTCGTGTTCATTTCTTCTCTATGAGTATAACAAGATAATTTCGGACCATCACTTAGAAATGGACAGAAAAAAAATTAAAAGTACATCGACCTAAGGAAATACGAAACTTTGGCAATAATTAAAAAAGCAAGGAAGCTTGCGTTTAACGCCCTGTCGACATCGAGGTAATTAGAGACAGAGCACAAGCTCGGATAGTGTCAAGGACGGGGAAAAAATCGGCCGTGCCCTTTCAAAGGAATCGTCCTGGCATTTGCCTCGAGCGATTTAGGGAAATCACGGAAAACCTACATCTGGATGGCCGCGAGTCCAGCGTGCTAACGTTGGCAGTAATTGAGGACCACCTATTCCAAATGTGAATGTTACTGAACGGAGAAAATCGCCTAGTGGGGCATTAGCCTTAGAAAGCGAGATGCTTGACGTATTACGACAAAGGATCTTATTCCTCACAGTATTCCAGACCAGATCTATAAAATTTAGGTCTAGGATCTAGATGATATGGCGCCAGGAGTAAGAGAATCGTTTGCTAAAACTTCAGCTTCCTTTGTCTCTACATACTTTTAATATTTTCTTTATCTACTGGGTGTCCACAATTAAAGTTCCAGTTTCAAACCCCATAGAAATAAAACCACTGCTCAGAATGACGCCAAATTTGAACAGCATGTTATTGACGCAAGAGAAAATGTTGTGGGACATAAAAAAGTGTAGAAAATTTGGGCAGTAGATGGCGCTGTAAGTGTCAGAATATACACACTATCAGACGCAAGGCACACAGCTGTTCTTCAGTTTGCGTTCAAGACGCCTAACATGAGTCTCTGTTTCAGGATCGCGCGCTGCTCGTAAAGCTCTTTTACAAGGACGCTGACTGTGCGCCAGTACCACTGAAGTTACGGACTCTTTTTAGAGTATGAAAAAAGGCATGGTCCGACGTCTGCTAAGGGTCAGCAGAAAATGATGACAAAGTTCGAAAAAGACAGGTTCTTTTGAAGTGAAATGTGGCAGAGTGAGGAAAGTAATTGATCCGACATCTGTCGAAGATGTAGCCACAGCATTACAGGAGAGGTCAACCGGTGGTTGCAAACATATAGTGCATGGGGAATTGCCCAATCGTTGGACATGCCTGCGAGCACGGTGCATAACATCCTACCAAACATGGTGCATTGCGGTCTATATAAAATCATCCACGTTCAGGAGTTGTTTCCTGCTGACCTGCCAGCAAGACAAAAATTCGCTCTGGAACTTCTAGCTCATATGGAAGTCGACAATGAATGGTCATGGAAGATTCTGTGGAAAGATGAAGCCCATTTCCACCTCCAAGGACATGTCAATACGCAGAATTGCATCATATGAGCAATGGAAAACTCGCACGCACATCAACTGGTACCACTTCATTCTGCAAAGGTGACTGTGGTGCAGGTTGACAGCATCGTTTATCGTAGGGCCGTATTTTTTAGAGGAGATGAATCCTGCGGGTCCCGTTGCCTGTACTGTCACTGGTAAACGCTACGAGAGTGTTTTATGCACCAACATCCTTCGAACCCTTCAACAGCTTGCATGTGTGGGTGGTATCATTTGTATGCGAGATAGCGCACACTGCACAGCCAGTGAAGCTGCTGCAGAGGCATTTCGGAAATGAAATGCTACAATTATCAACCATCATTTCCCTACAGTCTGGCTGTCCAGATTACCAGTTCTTAATCCGTGTGACTTTTGGCTATGTGGTCATCTGAAAGATGCTCCGATTAGGAATGTAGCTGAACTGAAGGCACACGCATTCTGAACATGACCCGCGAGACATTCCGATGTATTGTGGAACATGCTGTTTCTCGTTCTAAACTTGCGGCAGAAAACGGTGGACAGCATATTGAACATGCCTAGCGTCAGTCTCGCAACAATTAGATGTCGTTTTGCTTTTTATGCGGTTTTTGGGCTCAGGAAAGCTAAAAACGTGTTTGTCCCAGAAGATATGATGCGGCTATGCCTTGGTGAATGGGCTAACTAAACAGTGCCAAAACTGTTGACTGCTGGAATTGTGCAGTCATGCAACTCAACGCATAGCCGCGGTATAGCCATTCATCTATCATATGTATGGCTCAAGTGGTTCAAATGGCTCTGAGCACTATGGGACTTAACATCTGAGGTCACCAGTCCCCTAGAACTTAGAACTACTTAAGCCTAACAAACGTAAGGACATCACACACATCCATGCCCGAGGCAGGTTTCGAACCTGCGACCGTAGCAGTTGCGCGGTTCCGGACTGAAGCGCCTAGAACCGCTCGGCCACCGCGGCCGGCTATCATATATAGCCGACTCCAATTACGGCATCTATTGGTAAAACTTTCTTAATTTTTTTTGTTCCATGACATTTCTCCCTGCGTTAATTACATGCAGTTCAAATTTGACGTCATTCTGATCAGTGGTTCTCATCCTACAGCGTTTTGAAACTTTAATTATGGTCACGATGTATTTCTGCATGATAGTTCGGAAATTTAATCATAGAGGAGAAGTGAACACGGAACTAAACTCTCACTCACAAGAAAGACGTTTTGCATGGTATTGTTGTAGGACAACTACGCTTCGCTCACCGCCACTTTGCAACTTTTATTCACAGTGTAGTTTGTATGAAATCACGGATCGCCTAAATAATCGGCTGGCCGCTTCAATACTGACGCTTTATTCTTCTGTAATAAATGTAATGTAACATACTCTTTTTGCAAGTATGTTTTCTCATCTGCACATATTGACACTTTCTTACTGGTACCTTTAAAATCAAGTTCAATAGACGTTCTCAGAGTTTTACCGTATTTCCTAGCCTGGAAGTCCAGTTCTGTGCGACAAAAGTTGTGAAGGCTTTGCAAACATAGTATTCTCTTGTATTGGTCATAATATCACAAAAAACTGCTGTCCGATAATACATGTAGCTATATCAATCAAATATGTATTGTGTTCATTCTATTTATTCTGCTTTGGGGTAGGTATTTAAAACTTGCTCCACTCGGCATGGCATTGCTCACCACTCTTACCTGTAGTCTGCACACCACTGATCTCCCTCAGTTTTGCTTTTCAACATTTTCTTGGACATTCCGTCGCCTTGTCTGTCAACACTATCACACCTTTTTCATTCTCGGTGTGTGCTCCCTGCCGCCGTTGGATAAGCAGCTGCCAGCAACAAGTCGTATAGTCTTAGCTCACTTATTTGTTGCATAGTTTAATTCTTAATTTCTTTGCGTGTCTTTGGGTACTTGCATTGTTTAATTCACAAATGTCGGGCGTATTACAGTATTTGAAAGTTTTAGCATCGCGTTTTAGTACCTGAATAGTGTAAAACCGCGTAGTCTCCTTTGCCGCCGAGCAGTGTGTCAGCAGTGCGCAAGTAGCAGCAAGCGGCTCATTTAGCTTTCATATAAGTTTAGTAGTCAGTTGTACATTTGTTTGAGTGGTCTTAGCGCATCAGTGTGGGATCCGTACCAGGTTGGGTTGACAAAGGAGATAGAGAAGATCGAACGGCGCGTTTCGTCATAGGGTTATTTGGTAAGCGTGATAGCGTTACGGAGATGTTTAGCAAACTCAAGTGGCAGACACCGAGAATGGTGTTGACACCGAGAGTGAAAAAGGTGTGTGCTCCATACAGTCTACCGGTTTCGGTGATATAATACGCTACCATCATGTCCTCTGCATCGCGGTGTAGCTTGCTGTACAGGTTTCGAGAGGGTGCGTTTCTGGACGAGGTATCGAATATATTGCTTCCCCCTGCTTATACCTCCCGAGGAGATCACGAATGTAAAATTAGAGAGATTCGAGCGCACACGGAGGCTTTCCGGCAGTCGTTCTTCCCGCGAACCATACGCGAAACGCGACTGGAACAGGAGAGGTGATGACAGTGGCACGTTAAGTGCCCTCCGCCACACACCGTTCGGTGGCTTGCGGAGTATAAATTTAGATGTAGATGAAGAACAAAGTTAACAAGTTGTCGCGTCTTCCTGCGATCACTTTTCGTGATCGTTTTTCCTGCTGGCAGATAGACGTCACAACGTGCAGTGCTTTGAATTGTAATGTAATTCAACCTAGTTATGTGACCAAGTCAGTTCCCGCCACGGCAGGATAATCTGATCGCCCTAACGAGTAACACGTATCTGCCGCGTACTGTCAACACGAACGAGGAAGTGCCCTGCACAGATGCCTGTTTCGACATCAGCGCGCAGCTGTCTCTTCTGACTACAGCTGGTTTCCGAAGGCCGTTACTGTTACAGAAAAACTCTCCTCTATTTATATATATGACGGTAGTATCTGTTCCCGAAAGAACAGTTACCGTGGATGACCATGCAGCTTTGCTAGAAATGAAATCATAATTAAATGGACACCGTCATATATAGTTAAAATATGGCTTCCCGGCCATTGACCTTCTTGTGCGAACGCACACGCTATGCCCGAACTCGTACGGGACTCGGTAGATTAATCTGCCACGAGTAATGAGTATGATGGGCAAACATCTATTAGGCGCACTACGAATGTAGTGGTGTGGACATGTTGGGAAATTGGATCTCACGGGGATAAGTCCCTGCAGACGCACAATCTTCTAGCCGGCACGGTAGCTCAGCGTGTTCGGTCAGAGAGCCGATTGGCCTCTGTAATAAAAAACTGAGTGGAAGGATCAACCACCGAACTTGAACAGGATGTCTTGCGACGTCCGCAACGACCAAACACAACGATCAATAACGAACAAAATGAAAAAAAAATATGGATAGAGCGTCTGCCATGTAAGCAGCAGATCCCGGGTTCGAGTCCCGGTCGGGGCACACATTTTCAACATGTCCCCAATGAAGTACATCAACGCCCGTTTGCAGCTAGGGTGTCCATTTAATTATCATTTCTCCTCTATTTATTGAGTAAATTGCTGGTCAAAGAAAGAAATAGAAGAAAAATTTTCATCTGCAAATTTCAACTAAATGTGATACACCAACGACTTACCATCCGAGATAAACTTGATTAAAAACAATAATGCGAAATTTTAAATTTTCCCGCGTAAACAGCGTTCCATAACATTTCGGGATAACTAGCGGATGTCTGCAACTCCCTGACACGATATTTCAGCGCAGAGCCTTCTGGCCATTTTCATGTAAATAATGACGAGAATAGTCTGAGCTCACTTATTTAAGACACCGCCGACACATGCGTGGCGTGTTCAGTTGGCGTTGCGCTTGCGCTACTTGATGGCTTGCGCATCTGCCGCAAGTCTGGGCGTTGAGGCGCGTGCCCTCTGTGGTGAAAACTCCGCATCGACGCCAATTCTATTTAACTCAGGTGCCTTGTTTGCTGTTGTTGTTGTTTTTGGGGAAGGAGACCAGACAGCGAGGTCATCGGTCTCATCGGATTAGGGAAGGACGGGGAAGGAAGTCGGCCGTGCCCTTTGAAAGGAACCATCCCGGCATTTGCCTGGAGCGATTTAGGGAAATCACGGAAAACCTAAATCAGGATGGCCGGATGCGGGATTGAACCATCGTCCTCCCGAATGCGAGTCCAGTGTCCTTGTTTGCTGAATGGCAGGACAACGGCCGATATGTATGTGAAATATCAAATTTATTCAAATTTATTTTATAGTCTACCGGTTTCGGCGATATAATACTCTATCATCATGTCCTCTATACTAGATACTGACTGAAATTTCCGATGACAAACGTATCGAGTGTCGGTTACAGGCTGTAATTATTGTACGGCAGCGAAACTTGGTAGACATTCCAATACGTTAATGCAGAACCGATTTACACAGGAAAAAAAATAAGCTTCAATTTTGACCACCAGGTGCAAATCCGACACGGTGAATGCAAGAAAGACGTACGGCAAAGTTTTCATATTTAACGGCTTAGGAGTGGGCAGAAATCGTTAAGCAAGCTAGAAAGGCATAATGTTGATACTATTATTAACCACATACAGTTTGTTTTGGCCACGAGATGCGAATCTGGTGTTGTACAGCATCTCGTCGGCGTCTCATGTGCTCATACTGAAAAAACTGTGTCGTTTGCGATCGTACGAAGGCAATAAAATAAATTGGAGATGAACGTATAGCTGACGCCGTTGTTGACATTTTTACATCAGTTCCATTGCCTTCGCACGATAAACTCGCAGAACGATACAGTTTCTTTAGTATGAACAGCGGACACGTCGATGAGACGTTGTACTGCGCCAGATTTGCATCTCGTGGCCAAAATTTGCACTAATTTTTTGCCAGCATAAATCGGCTCCTCATTAGTGCATTAGCGCTTCTACCAAACTTCTCTGTCACGCGATAATTATAGTCCACGCTGGATCTCCGTGAGTAGCTGCGCTTCAGTTATAACCATGCGATATGTATGTCATACGAGAAAATAACCAGTCTACACAACAGTTCACGCACATACGAAATTAGCACACACCACCTCGAACAAACAAAAGAAAGGTGCTGTCGTATGCTAACGTCGATGGATCACTTTCACATATGACGTACGTCCGTCATTGGAAAATTCAGTCACTATCTAAAATGCAGAGCCTGATGATGCCGAAACCGACAGACAATAAAACAAATTGGAGATGAACGTATAGCTGACGCCGTTGTTGATATTTTTACATCAGTTCCACTGCCCTCGCTCGATAAAATCGCAGAACGACGCGGGCTACACAGAACACGAAATTTTGCTGGACAGGTTTGCACGCGGAATTTAATTGGAAGCTGTCGCCTCGATTGATAATGAACTCAGACTCTCGTGTTTCGGCACACTCAACAAATTGCAACTTTTGCTATGAGAGAACGCACCATAAAACACGCTACAATTCCAAGTGAGCGGCTACCTAACACCACTCAATGTGAAACGTCCCCTTAGAAAAATTATACATGACTGAGTTTAAACTGACACAAAATTTTTTTGCGCAACGCAATCTGACTTTCAATAATCCCTACAAAAGAATGGCCCTGACTAACATTAACCTATACCTTTCACAAATCACTTACCTCCACAAAAATCTTCGTTACTCGAACTACTGCAATACAGCGAGCGCCACTACTGACGGCTAAATAAAAGATTCAAACTACGGAAGGCACTAACTACTGATAGGGATAGTTAGCAAATGAAAGATTTTAATAGAGAACAAACAATGTATTTACCTTGATAGTCATAATATATATAGCAGTTCATGACATCCAGTCTTACAAATTTCAGAACTCCGCCATCTCTCTCCCCACATCCACCACTGCTGGCGGCTCACCTCCAACTGCACAACGCTACGCGCTGTTCACATCATGCTGCCCAACACTAGAAAGGCAGACAACAATGCAAACTAGCTACAGACTGCACACAGCACAGCCAGTGATTTTCATACAGAGCGCTACGTAACATTGCCAATAAGAAAACATAAACAGCCTACTTACATAGCCCCCATGCTCTCCACAAAAAAATTTACAAATTGTTTTGGGCAGTTGCCAATAATGATTTGACAAAATTTTTCATAATTACAATAACAAAGATCTCTCTTATTGATACAATGTTGGTCAAAAGCTAAAATTTTCTCACAGTCCATAAAGACAGTCCTGATCATTCATCACAGTAAAATTGCTGTGTTTTTCTCCAAGTCTGAGCAGTAAAAGAAAATGCACACGGAAGTAGTGGATTTCCATGCAGTCTTGAAGAAGTAGTGTTGGCCTTCCAACGGTAAGACAGTGCTGACTCTCGACATGCAGACAGGTAATGGGCCACAACAGAGCAAACCCACAGCAGAGTCATTCGAAGTTTTGAAGAATATTGGTAGGTAGGTCATCATAGAGTAGACCCACTGTAGTCCTAGTAGAGATTGTGGTATTGGTGGGCCACCAGAGGTGCAGCCTCACTGCAGTCCTTGTAGAAATAATGGTACTGATGAGTCAGCAAAGGTGTAGACCCACTGTAGTCCTTGTAGAAATAATGGTATTGTTGGGTCATCAAAGATGCAGACCCACTGTAGTCCTTGTAGAGATGGCCAGCAGCCATCTGTTGTGACTGTGCAGGTGCACAATCACCATTGAAGAGTCTTGCGGATAATATAGCAAGTCCATAACCACCACTTGTGCACTCACAAAGTTTTTGGAATTGTCCTTAGAACCAGCAATGCTGTTAACCAGTCCCTTGCTGAATTATTAACACACATGCAAACACTAACAGTTCCTACTTCTCACATATTGTCCATATAGTATGACCAACAGAAACGTGTGCAGTGAAATGGAACTTACAAGTTAATGATATGATGAACTGGTGTCTATTACAATTTTATAACATAAGAATACAATTACAAAGGTACAAAATACATCATTAAAGAACATAACAATACAGATAACATTTGTAGAACAGGCTTTACAAAACAATAGAAATAAACATATACATCAGTGTTACAGGAATTATGATATAAGTAAATACATAAAAGATCAGAATAACTTTTGAAACATCAACTTCACACATGAGCATTAAAACAGAACAGAATAAATAATGTCTAAACATCTTTACAAAGAAAATAACATAGTATTTGAAAAATTCTACAACATAAATCTTATTAGCTAAACACGTAAAGACAGGAAAAAGACAAATACACAAGGGTACATAAACACATAGCGGCATAATACAAAAGGAAAGACAGGGTTCGTTTTCAGGGTAACATTTGGTACTGCAGTCCAACCCAAAACGTCATTCCATAGATCTTTCCTCTTACTTCAACATTTGTTTCGACCAAAAAAATCCTATCCAAGCATGCTTTCTGTCTTTATATATTCACATATTTCTTATCTCATTATTTATTTTCCATTATCTTACCTCATCATTTATTTCCAAGAAAATCCTACCTAAACCTGTTGTCCCTAAACCCTAATTTTTTTGGTCATATCCTCTTTCAAAATACTGTTTTGGCCAGACCATTTTCTTATAGCTTCTCATGCATTTCTTCCAATTCATCACAACTCGTTCTCAAATATAGCCTACCCCATCTTAAGCTAACTTAAATCTACTGAGCTCAGATGCTAAACTAAGGAACAAGGCAATGCAGCAGCACAAAACAATTAACACAAACAGCAATGACAAAAAAATGGAAATTGGCAAAGCAAGCTGCAATATTACAACTAATATAAGGCAATGAGCAGCAAACAAGAAAAATAAATCAGTAGTAAAACTGGCTTAACAGAGTAATGTAAAGTGAAATTTAGTAGCACTATGCCTGGCAAACAGCAGCAGCAAATGCAATAACTTATATCTAAACATGACATAGCTCAAACAGAAAAAATATTACACTAAAGATAACAATGCAGACACATCTTAATGTCTATGTAATTAAAGTGGTGCACCACAACTTAGTCCACGAGAAATATTACCAAGTAGTTGAAAAGAAAATTATGTATGCAAATCCTGTGAAGGGAAATGATTATTTGTGCTCTTTTTTCTAAGAAAGTACATCATAAACGTATTCTTTACTGGGTCTGTAGACAGAAAATAGTGATATTAGTACATCTATTAAATTTTACTTTAACCAATGCTGCAGTGCAGCTAGAAACTTGATATTAAACAAAATGAGCAAATATATATATACTGTATATATATATATATATATATATATATATATATATATATATATATATATATAAAGCAACATATGAAACGTCATTCACTATGCAAATGGCGTCTCCAAATGCAAAAAAATTCTCTCAACTAGAAAGACAATAGATGTAAAATGTTTCTCATCATTTCATTAGGCATTTTAGTAAATATCATAAATTAAGAGTTCCACAGTGTAATCATATGTTTTCAAGTTTGAGCGTGTCGTATTTGTGATGCTTTCTACAAAGGAATGTCAATAGTGAGGAAAATGGCCCCTTTTTTTTCCACCTGTGCCTCTGAAAGGCACACACTAATGGCTTTTTCCAGGCAACTGTCGTGCAGCTGGGTGCCCACGATGCATTATGTGCAGGTGGTCACTTAACTTTCTTATAGAAATATTTACGACACAAGTTTGCACTACAGTGATGGTCTCATATAAAAAATTTCACAGGTCGAGAATTTGCGTTGCAAATGTGTAGAAACAAAATCCTATGAATATAACAGTGTTCAAAAAGTTTTCGTCGGCATTGTGATACATTCACGCATTTACACACATTTCATAACTCTTAAAGTACGATTCTTGGTTTCCAACATCCTTTTCCACAAATCAGAGTCCCTAACCACTACTCATTATTCGTATACGTATTCGTCGACAATTCTTCAATATTTCATCATAATAAATATGTAGCATAATCAAATTCCTCGTATACGGTAGCATCATCTTATTGATCATAAACATACCTCAACAGCATAACACACATCGCCGTCGTAAAAATAACATCATAACACCTCATTCAAATCTCAAAAACGCCGTAGCTTTCTGCAATAATGTCAAAACCTAAAAAAAAAATTCTCTGTTCATTTCAATAGTGTCATCTACCTCAAACGTAGTTCAAAAATCATGATCCCTTACCACATATCATTCAAAGCTCTCCTAGTATCACAATGGTTCCGAAAAAATATGAACAGTTCACACAGTACAGACAAAATACAATTTCGTAAGTGTGAAGTTATCCAGCTGTGTATTTGCGTAAACATCTGTCACTGACGTAGTAATAAAAACATGTTTGTCTCTCTCAGTTAAATGATCAGATAGCTGTGTAATTCTGTATTACAGAAATATGGTACCGATGTGTAAAGTTGTATAAGCAAATACCATATTAGTTAGGGCTCCTTGTGCTTGCCAAACACATGGTACACAAAGTAAGCGTGTACCCCCCTGAGGATTAATGTAATTATACCCTCAGGTGTTACAGATTACAGCAATGGAATGAAATGTATCACAGAAAAACTTTGTGTCTTTGTAATTCAAAAATCTTTAAAAATAAATGTATTAAGTACAAAGTTAATCACCCAAATGTGTGTCATGTAGCGCTAAATGTGCGTCTTGCTGTAAGATAATTCTGTGGAACTGTCGTAGTTATCGTTCTCTGTAAGCAAAGTTCTGCTGAAGTCAATGTACTCACCTCCTCATAAACAAAAGTGAAATGCTTTGCGTGTAGATATCGTAGTTATTACGTACCTCACCGTGATCAAGAGAATACTGTAATGTAATGTATTGCTGTGCTACGAAAAAGGCTGTCTCATTGTAGCTATACCACAAAAGTTACTACTAAAACATGTTTTCCTTTCCAGAAGAATTCAGAAAAACTGCGCAGATATAAAACAGATACAGCGCAAAAGCAATATTGTAAATTGTGTCACATATTAGTAGCGTCGTGATATAATCGTGTAGCTGTCAAAGAAACCAAATGCTAAGTCATCTTTAATCTCACAGAATGTACTTCAAATCCAGAATGTATTTTCAAGTAAACCAAAATGTTGCATTAAAATCTCATTAGCAGTATAAGTTGTAAGTATGTAAGCCTGATAGTCGTTACGTAATCGTGCAACTTGTTGCAAGAATGTACAACACTGTGTCGTCTGTTCACTATAACAATGCATTCGTAATTACTGTCTAAATAAGTTGCCCAGGTTCTTGACTGGATATTTAACTTCAAACATTATTGCATGTTAACAGATTCTAAGTCTGACAAAGCATACTAGTAACGTGAAGTGAAAAATTTTATAGCAAAGACTATGTTAAAAAGCAGATTATCTCTCAATAAACGGTTTTACATGTGAAATGTGGTGTAAACCTTTACTCTTCCTAGTACACAGAGTTTCAACTTGAACGCAATTATCATGTGATATATGTCGGATTCTGTAAGGTCCATTGTAAATCAGAAAGAATTTGTGACTCAAGTGTTTCTTCTTATGTGACAAAGAGTGAGCTTTAATGAGAACTTTCTGACCAATATATAATTTCTTTGCATTTGCTGTACCGTGTAGTGTTCTCCTTTTGTCTGCTGCAGATTTTATATTTTTAAGAGCCAAATCAATTATGTCTTTGTGTCGAAGTTTACGTGTATTCGGGAAAGGTACAAGCTCTCTCATTCTGTTCGGTGGTTTTTCATTCTTCAGAACAAGAGTAGGTGGTAAAGCAGTGGAGTCATGAGGCATTTCATTCAGCACATTTCGAAATATATGTAAATATCTGTCCCAATGCTGATGCTTTCTGTAACAATAAAATCTGCAAAGCTTATTGATTTCTTTCATAATCCGTTCAGACGGGTTGCAATGTGGTGAGTACAATGAAATAAAAACAGGTTTGATTTTATGATTCCAAAGCATGCATGACCAAACAGTAGATTTGAATTGCGATCCGTTATCTGAAATGACTTTAGCAACGTGGCCAACTTCACGTAAGAAATTTTTAACAAAGGCGTTGGATACAGACCGTCCAGTGGCTTTACGTAACGGAGTGAAAGAAACAAATTTTGAAGTAAGTTCAACAGCGACTAGAACGTACGAAAATCCATTAGATGTTCTGACAAGGGGTCCCAAGAGATCAACAGCAGCAAATTCTTTTAATTTAGAAGGAATAATAGGAAACAACGGAGCACGATGTGAGATAGTAGATGGTTCCGCCTTTTGACAAAGTTTACAAATTGACAAGACTCTTCGAATTCTCTTTTCCATATTATTAAAATAACAAGTCGTTCGAAGAATATGATAACGTTTTCGTGGACCAAATGTGCGTAGCTGAAATGAATGTACCAAATGAGTTTATTAACAAAGTCGTCTGGAATGCAAAGTACCCATAGCTTGTCATCAACAGTGCAGCGTTTGAAGAGTATGTTGTTTCTAACCAGGTAATAATGCCGAATCTGAGTGTGTGTCTTTTCATGCCACTTACTTTTGATGTCTTTCCAAATCGGATCTTTATCTTGTTCATGAGCAATGTCCTTTAAAGATGTGGTGATGAAGTTTTCAAAGGCGACTTTCTGAATGTAAAGAATACTGAAATTTTTCTCGAGGTTGCCTTCTGTGTTACTTTTCTCAAGCCCAGCCAGTGCACGTGACAGTGCGTCCGCAACAATGTTCTCCTTGCCGGGAATGTAGACTATTGTGAAGTAGAATTCTTGCAGAAACAATGCCCAACGTTTTAACCTGTCATGATTTAATTTTGAAGACATAGTAAATTGTAATGCACGATGATCACTGTATACTTTTACGTGCTTACCAGAAAGAAAGAAACGGAATTTGTTAAATGCCCAAACGATAGCTAAAGCTTCTAATTCAGTAACGGAATAATTTTTTTCAGATTTTGTTGACACTCGGCTAGCAAAAGCAATGGTTTTCTGAACAGTAGTGTCATTTTCTGTGGCTTCTTGAAATAAATGGGCACCAAGACCGACTGTAGAAGAATCCGTGCTAAGGCGGAAATCTTGTGACAGATCTGGATGAGCTAGTATTGGCGCGTTAAGTAACACTTCTTTCAAAGAATTGAATTCCAACTGTGCTTGTTCGTCCCAGCTCCAAATAGTATTTTTTCCAGTGAGAGAACAAAGTTTTGGTGTAACTAGAATTTGCGTATTCAGAAAACGATGGTAAAAATTTGCGAGACCTAGAAAACTGCGGACTTGTTTTTTTTTGTGGATGGAACTGGAGTGGAATGGCTCTGATTGCTTCTAACTTTTCAGGATCCGTCTGAATGCCTTCAGAAGAAATAATATGTGCCAAAAACTTTACCTTTTTCCTACCGATTCAGACTTTTCCAAGTTAACTGTAATTCCAGATTCTGCAAAAATATGTAACACGCTGTTGAGGATGCGATTGTGTTGTTCCCATGAGGCTTCTGCTATCAGAATATCGTCCACATATAAGGTGATGTGACGTTTTAAGAACTCAGGTAATATGGAATTTAGCCCGTGAATGAATGCTGTCGAAGAAATGTTCAAACCAAAAGGAAGTTTCCGAAACTGATAACAAACGCCGAAACAAAGGAAAGTTGTGTATTTTCTACATTCTGGATGAAGTTAGATCTGATAAAAGCTGGATCTGAGATCAATAGAAGACAACACTTTTACACCATTAAAATTTTGAAGAAGTTCTTCTAACGTTTGCAGCCTGTCTGTTTCAGGAATGATGATAGTACTGATTTGTCTCGAATCTAAGACAAGCCTGATCGATCCATTTTTCTTCTCAACAACATGTAATGGATTGTTGTATGAGCTTACTGCAGGCTCAGTAATGCCCTCGTCAAGCATATATTGTATTTCTGTTCTAACACAGTCCATATAATGTGCCGGAATTACGGATGGTCTAACACAAAATTTAGTATGCTCACAAACACGAAATTGGTATTGAAATCCCTTGATTGTTCCTGTTTTGTGAGTAAAAACTGTGGAATGTGCTTGCAAAATCTCAAAAAGGTCCTGCCTATCAGTGTCATTACAATTCTCAATTGTTTGAATTTTATTCTGAATTAACTCATTAGTTTCAAATATGCCGTCGATATCATCCCTGTCAGTACTTGCAGAGTGATTGTTAGTGTCTAGTTCCGTAGAAAATTCCGAACTGTTGTCTAACCGAAGGTAAAGCCGATTAATTTCCTCGTCATGGTTTGAGAGCCAATCTTCAAATTTCAAAGCTATTGACCTACCGTCTTTCTCTAAACTTATTTCAGCATCGTGAAAGTTTAAGATTACTTTGTATTCATTCAAAAAGTCTACTCCCAATATAATTTCCGTCGACAATAATTGAACAATAAGGAAGTTCATAGAGAAGCTGTGGCTTTGACAAAAGAATTCTAAGTTGGTTTGTTGGCGTACATCTACACTTTTTCCAAAGATTGCACCTTGTAATTTAATCTTACGTAACGGAAGTGTGGGACAATCGTTCGATTTGTTGCATTTGCTAAAAGGTGTTTCACTAATTACTGAAATGGGACTGCCAGAGTCAAGTACTGCCGTAAATTTTACGTCATTTACTGTAATGTGAATCACAGGATATGCAA
This sequence comes from Schistocerca serialis cubense, assembly GCF_023864345.2. Taxonomy (NCBI): domain Eukaryota; kingdom Metazoa; phylum Arthropoda; class Insecta; order Orthoptera; family Acrididae; genus Schistocerca; species Schistocerca serialis. The sequence continues at coordinate 218,397,572 of NC_064642.1, read as the reverse complement.
TGTTGTTATGTTTTACGTCGTGTTCCCGGAGTAAGATGTCCCTAATGTCTTCCATTTTTACGTAATTACTAGCTACGGGAGCTGCGTCGTCAGCTTCAGAAGTACGTTTTGTGGCTGCCAGCGGTATGAGTCATTGCCTATTGTCTCTTTGTTGGCACGCGTCGTTATTGGGATTTGGAGACCTAACTTCTACAAATTCACCTTGTTGAGAGGGCCCTGCTCTGTTTGAATCCCGCCAGTTCTGATGCAATTCAGGTCTGTCATTACGATCATATTGTCTGTCGTCATGTCGGTAGATTCCATAGTTTCTTTCTTGTCGGTCACGTGGTGAAGAATTTCTCCCTGAATCGTAACTGCACGCTGGACTGTTGCGTCTAAAGTTATTCTGTCTCCCTTGATAATAATTATTTTGGTTCCCAAATTGTCTGTTTCTCTGATTGTCTCTGTGATAGTTACTACCGCGGAGACGTGATCTTTCCCTGTAATTATTACTACTCTGCCAATGATTGTCATATGGGTGGTGTCTGTTTTGGTCACGATTTGTGTTGTGAGAATAGCCTTGTTGTGTCCAGTTATTATTTCTTTCATCGTGGAATTGCGACGGATGTGACCTGTAATTGTTGCTCCTGTTTTCGCGTTCGGCGATTGTCAGTGTCAATTTCTAATTCTTGTAAGAGTCCCCGAAAAGCTTCAATGTCGTCTTTGCACCGTCCTGCCAAAATAATATGTCGTAAATGTTCAGGCAATTTGATTAAGCAAATGCGGATGAGTTCTGAGGGGCTGTAAGGGTTTGACAGGTACTTATTCTTGTGCAACATGTCTTCAAAATATTTCACAAGACTGGAAAATTCAGATTGTTCGAAATGTTTCATCATTATGATGCTATGTTTTACTCGGTCTTGTGTAGCTTGAGACCAATATGCTGAGAGGAAGGCATGGTAAAATTCTCCTTCACTCTGACAATCGTGAATGACCGATCGCACTCTTACAGCTGGTTCATTCTCTAAATAGCCATACATAAATTCCAATCTGTGCTCTAATGACCAGTTGGGAGGAAAACAATGAGAGAATTGATGGAGCCACGCTTGTGGATGAATGTCGTTGTCAGAATTCTTAAATGTTTTGAATTTACGTGTAGTAATGAACAGCTTATAGTCAAAATCATCATGTCAGCGAGTCGCATATCGGTCATTGTTACGTCGTTTCGGCGGTTCCATTTCAAAATTCGGTGCACCTTGCCAATTTCTTTCATAATTTCCGAAATGTCCTGTGTTATTATTTTGTGGTTGTTCCGTATTTCTATGTCCCTCTTCCCATACTGGAGCGCGAGTGTCCTCTGAAATATGTAATTCTTGTATTACCTGTGCCAACTGATCTTGTACTTCCCGGATTTCTCTTTTGTACTGTGTAGTGATTTGATTTTGTTTGAATTTTCTAATTTGTTCATACTCTTCAGTGTCCGAGAAGGCTACAGGTCTTGTGTCATTCAGATCATCACCTACCTTTGTAGATAAGTTAGTGAACTGATCTGAAAGTTCGGCTACTTTATCCGATAGTGAAATTATTTCCTCTGTGTGTTTCTCTGAACCAAGTTTCAGAGTGTCCATTTGTGTTGAAATCGTATCTACTGTGTCCTTAACAATACAGCGAGCGCCACTACTGCCGGCTAAATAAAAGATTCAAACTACGGAAGGCACTAACTACTGATAGGGATATTTAGCAAATGAAAGATTTTAGTAGAGAACAAACAATGTATTTACCTTAATAGTCATAATATATATAGCAGTTCATGACATCCAGTCTTACAAATTTCAAAACTCCGCCATCTCTCTCCCCACATCCACCACTGCTGGCAGCTCACCTCCAACTATACAACGCTACGCGCTGTTCACATCCTGCTGCCCAACACTACAATGGCAGACAACAATGCAAACTAGCCACAGACTGCACACAGCACAGCCAGTGATTTTCATACAGAGCGCTACGTAACGTTGCCAATAAGAAAACATAAACAGCCTACTTACAAATGGTTCAGGCAATTGTTTCGTCATTCACTATGACAAAACATAGTTTCATCTTAAATGCGGAAGTATATCTTGTGTTATCAATCGTCCTTTCATCATGAATGTATTTTCATTTTCTTAGATCTTGGAATTAATTTCAGATTAAATCAATTATACTGATAATTTTTAACAGTTTCAGGCTATGAAATGTTTAAATAATAAAAAATGAACATTATCACGCTGTGTGTTAGTTCTTATCGAAGCCATTAATAAATTTCAGAGCGCGACCACTACAGTTGCAGGTTCGAATCCTGCCTTGGGAATGGATGTCTGTGATGTCCTTAGGTTACTTAGGTTTAAGTAGTTCTAAGCTCTAGGGGACTGATGACCACAGAAGTCCCGTAGTGCCCAGAGCCATTTGAACCAATAAATTTAAGAAAATCTCAGTTATGAACATGACTTCAAAGAAGTACAAGCGGTTGACTTCCACAGAAAACAAACGAGTGGTGTGAAAAGAAAAAAAAGTAATGCAACGAAGAGTTTCAGGATTCTCTCATCCACGCTGTCGACAATCTTGCAAAGGAGAAGGTAGAACTACTGAAAAGAAATAAGGGGAGACGAAGTGGAGCTGGCGAGGTGAATGTTATTGAAATTGCTTGGCCAATATACGGAATAGAACATATAGGAGACGAGATACTGGCAGAAGTAAAGCTGTGAGGACCGGGCGTGAGTCGTGCTTCGGTAGCTCAGATGGTAGAGCACTTGCCCGCAAAAGGCAAAGGTCCCGAGTTCAAGTCTCGGTCGGGCACACAGTTTTAATCTGCCAGGAAGTTTCAGATCAGCGCACACTCCGCTGCAGAGTGAAAATCTCATTCTGGAAACATCCCCCAGGCTGTGGCTAAGCCATGTCTCCGCAATATCCTTTCTTTCAGGAGTGCTAGTTCTGCAAGGTTCGCAGGAGAGCTTCTGTAAAGTTTGGAAGGTAGGAGACGAGATACTGGCAGAAGTAAAGCTGTGAGGACCATGCGTGAGTCGTGCTTTGGTAGCTCAGATGGTAGAGCACTTGCCCGCGAAAGGCAAAGGTCCCGAGTTCGAGTCTCGGTCGGGCACACAGTTTTAATCTGCCAGGAAGTTTCATATCCCTTGGAGATTACATGCTTGAAAAAAAAAAAAAGGCCTAAGCCATTTGCTGTTAGTTCGGGCAGAGAAGGGTTCGTCGCAAGTGAGGAATGCTGAGTTACTTTTTTTCAAGGTATGCAAAGAGAATGCTAGCATAGGTGACAGTTTGTTCAGCATGGAAAATTTAATGACGTTCAAGCTTCCGTATTTACTCTGAAAAATTTGTGAGTGCCTTTCGTTCGAAATATTAAAATAAATAAAAATAATTAAACTGGCAAAAAATTACAAACAATCCTGTTGGAGGAACATCCGCACCTGAGCATTATACCAAAAGTCTGAAAATACCGCTTCAGTTGTAGAGATCTTTTATAATCACACGACCGATTTCGGGCTCTTATTCGCCGATCACCAGGTGTCGTAACTTGGTGCTGTGACCCCCGAGCGCCGCGGTTGGCGCGAACAAGGCGCGATACGCTACCTACGAACGCAGAGCGGGTCACAGCACCAAGTTACGACACATGAAGATGGGCGCATAAGAGCCCGAAATCGGTCGTGTGATAATAAAAGAACTTTACAACTTAAGCGGTATTTTACACCTCTGGCAAAAATTAACTGCAGTTTGAATTCTAGTAGCAAGTATTTGCTTTCCATTTGCAAAGAAGTACGTTTTGAAACTATAGTACCATTCTCTAACGTATACGGTTATTCCGATATTTTCCTGATTTCACTTTGTTCAGACAATCTCGAGTTAAATTGTGAAAGTTTACCCCTCTTTTCTTAATGTGTGTGCGTGAGTACCTAGTTAACGGACAACCGACTTCACATAGGATAGCATGGGTAAGACACACTGGTTTCTCTTAGAGAGAATTATCGATAAATTTTCTATGAATTTAATCAGACCAAGAGAGGGAACAACTTTCTGTCCATGAGGGCCCAAAATTTGCCTCCTCTTTATCAGTTCCTGATACTCTCAAGGAAGGTATGTGTACAAGCATACTGATATGGGATTGATGAATATTAAAAGATAGGTCTATAACTAACTTGACTTTATTAACATTTGTAATGTTCACATGTAATTCACATTGCCTTTTGGCGTGTCCAGCGCTGAATGGTACAGAGAAAGATTAAATTCGCCCTACTGAATAAATATGTACACTCGACAGCAAAAAAAGTGGGTCACCCTTGAATTCCAATGTGTAGGCTGCACCTGAATGTATGCAACCAACAAAGCATATCTGTGTTGCACATAGTCGCAACCCTCCACAGTACAGTCGTTGTAAGATACACAATGGGTACCGCTAGAGACTACTAGAGAACACCAGTCTTTATGACAGTCCGTCCAGATGTAAAGTAAAACCATGATAGTACAGAAGAGATCAGACAGTCCTTAAGGTTTGTAAATGAAACTTAATTACAATAAGTGACATTTCAAATGTTATGGGACAACTAGTTTTGTCATATAAATTGTTCAGTAATCCGTAGGCACAATTAAATATTTGAGACAGTATATGGATTTATAAAGTTGTATGGCAATTGGAAACAAGTTCTTTGCTGTCTGAAAGGATTACCCAATACATGCTGAACGTCGTTCAACGTTCAACGGGGAGTGGTTTCGCATCAACTTTATGTAATACTAAGCAGTTAAAAGAAAACTTGACTAACGGCGGCAACCACTCTACGGAAATCCCAACATCAACAGCGAATCACAAGTAATATCATTGTTCACATTACTCATCGACAGTTACTTGTACACGAAGTTGTACTTTAAATGACATGACCAACGTCTTCGTTCTGGATCCGGATGCAAACTCAGAACGTAAAGCCATTGTTAACCAAGCAAAGCTTTGTGCCTTATCGAGACTCGATCACTAGGCGGAAAGAGACGTCAAATATTGACGTTTGCACCAGTATCAGTTATCAATTCTCAACTTGAACGTAAATGACGATAATGTTTGTACAAAAGCAGGAACCCTAACATGACAATTACCTTCTTGATAATTAACCTCGAAAGACGTTGTATAGTGTTGCATTGTCAAGGAATAAAGGATGCACATGTTTAAAATTGAAATGCCATCATGTAATGCTGGGGACAAGGATGCGAACCCAGCACCTATTCGGATTGTTGAATAAGTACGTAAAATCAGAATGTAGATATCACAGTTTGTCACCAGTAGTGGGGTTGAAACCTTAAATGACGACTGAAGTTGTATTGCCTGACCGGGATTCGAACCCGGCGCCTACTGCCGTCGTTGTCTAACCAGGAACAGATGAGAAATGTCCAATGTTGGTTCACTGTCAGCGAGATGTGCACACGTTTAACTAGAAATAAGGTGACGAAAACGTCTTTGCTGGCTGAGAGTCGAACGCCGCACACATGGTTATGAAGACACGTTAATAATCAACTTCATATTCAGTAGTAGCTAGGAGTAGCATGTTTAGTTGCAAACCTTAAGGCCTTACTCATCCCTAGTAACGTGTTGCCTAATATCTGCGATATCATGATGTTAATTTACAAGTGGATTGACTGCCGTAAAGAGCAATGTTCTCTAGTAATAGTGTATCATTGAGATGTAAATGAAGTGCCTCGGCAAAAAGTAATTTCCGTCGTGCAGCACGTATTGTTTCAGAGAGACTGAGAACATGTTATAACTGCACAAAACGTGTATTATATACTAAGTATATACTATTATTTGGAGAAGCCGCCGCCAAACCTGTTTGCTTTTACATTCCGCTCAGTTGTCGTGGTTGAATACAGGTTTTCTTACGGCTACATCTAATGCACAGCGCTTACAAGAAAGTATAGTTTCCTGTGTCATGCTATTGCTACATAGGTGAAATATTTTGTGGTAGCTATGTTTAAAATGAATGTATTTTTGAAAGTATTGTTCGTCAAATATTTGAATAAATCGTCAACTGTAGGTGTGCCTGCACATGTTATAGCATAATAGCTGTAGCTGCGTTAGTTTGTACTACAGACTTGGGTAGATTAGGTGTAACTTTTGATCCTTCAAGGGGTGATCGTGGCCCTGCGGCCCAGGTCTGTACTAGCCGCGGCTCGCGAGCTACGGGCCAGCCAGGCTGGCCGAGGCGAGACGGAAGTGAGCGATCTGGCGGTGGCGTTGGGGGGCCAACAGCCCGGGACGAGCCACCACGGCTGCGCCGCATGCCTCTGCCTCTGCCTCTGCCGCTCCGGTTGACGTAAATGTCTTTACCTCCTCTCCTGGAATCAGTATAAGAGCGGCAAGCAGAAATACACATCAGGCTGTCTGCCGTAATGGCTCACTGGGAGAGGTCTATTCGAGGTAGAGTCAAAAAATGGTTCAAATGGCTCTGAGCACTATGGGACTTATCATCTGAGGTCATCAGTCCCCTAGAATTTAGAACTACTTTAACCTAACTAATCTGAGGACATCACACACATCCATGCCTGAGGCAGGATTTGAACCTGCGACCGTAGCGGTCGCGCGGTTCCAGACAGAAGCGCTTAGAACCACTCGGCCACTCCGGCCGGCCGAGGTAGAGTCGTCGCTCTCATTGAGGAAGGAGGATGTTCCATCAGAGAAGCTGGCAGGCGGTATGGCGTACCACATACCACTGCAACGAGATGGTGGATGTCTGCCTTGAAAGAGGCACCACCAACAGGGCTCCTGGCCCAGGCAGGAAGAGAATGATCTGACAGCAGGAAGACAAGGACCTGGTGTCTAGGAGCAGAGAAAATCCCTTTCTGAACGCGAAGCAGTTGCGGCGGGAGATCAACTTCCCCGGCTCCAGCGACACGATTCGCCTAAGGCTGAGGGACCCTGGACTGCATGCACGACGATCCGCCGTGAATCAAGAGCTCAGCGAAGACAACGTTTTATACCGGCTAGCATTTGCGGAGCTCCATCTGAGGGCGTCGTGGGACAACGTCATTTTCACTGATGAGAAGGTGTTTTCCACCAATAACAACGGTCCACGAATCGTTTACAGGCCGCAAGGGACTCGCCATCGACACGAATATGTAACCACGACGAGAAGAAGTGGCCGGCTGTCTGTTACCTTCTGGGGTTGGAATTCTCCGAGAGGGGCAGGAATTCTTCACAGGATAGAAGGAACTCTGGACAGCGCGCAGTATGCCCACATATTGGAAAATGTGATGCTTCCGTCAGTGCGAATGCTGTACGCAGAAGAGGACGTCACATTGGAAGAGGACCATTCTCCCATTCACAAGTCTGCATTTGTTCAGCATGTATTGTCTTTACTCTCTCCCAAATCCACGATTGGCGTCAACGTCATGGACTGGCCGCCACGGGCAGCTGATATGAACTCCATGGAAAACATGTGCGCTGAGGTCGCCAGAACATTAACAGAGAACTGGCCACGAAAACAACCTACTACTGCGGACGCTCTTTGGGACTGCATCCTGGAAGCCTGGGAGGAAGTTGCTTCTTCAAGCTGTTACGTCCGACGGCTTATACATTCTATGCCAAGACGCGTGATAGAAGTACAAAATAATGAAGGATTCTGGATAAAATATTAGAGTTCTTAAAATGTTTTGTTATGCCTTCTTTTTCGTCATTTTTCCTCAAAATTCAAATGGCTCTGAGCACTATGGGACTTAACTGCTGAGGTCATCAGTCCCCTAGAACGTAGAACTACTTAAACCTAACTAACCTAAGGACATCACACACATCCATGCCCGAGGCAGGATTCGAACCTGCGACCGTAGCTGTCGCGCGGTTCCAGACTGTAGCGCCTAGAACCGCTCGGTCACTTCGGCTGGCCATTTTTCCTCATTGGAAGCTAGTGGAAGATCGCGTGGAAACAGAAAAGACACAATATGGGTTAGCTTTCCTTTGAGTTGCCCTTTTAATTCAAGTGGGTTTCTTTTGAATATACAGTTTGTTAAGTATTCTATTTTGATTTCATTTATACCATGTCTACATACTTACAAACTAATCAGCGTAGGTGGATTCTGTCACAGAAGTTTTTGTTATTTCAAATACGTCTCTCTCTTCCCCTCCATTCATGAATACACCCTCCGTCCTCCACACAATGCGCCAACGATTTCATATTATGTTTACTCGCCGCGCGGGACTAGCCGAACGGTCTTAGGCGCTGCAGTCATGGACTGTGAGGCTGGTCCCGGCGGAGGTTCGAGACCTCCCTCGGGCATGGGTGTGTATGTTTGTCCTTAGGATAATTTGGGTTAAGTAGTGTGTAAGATTAGGGACTGATTCCCTTAGCAGTTAAGTCCCTTAAGGTTTCACACACATATGAACATTTTTGTTTACTCGTTGTTAATATCTCTTCTATTCTCTCTCACACACTCTCTCTCTGCCACTATCGCCGCAAGTGCCCTTCTATTACACTCCCCCAAAACTTTGTAAACAAATCTAGCGGTTTCCAATGACGCTACATTTTCTCTTTTAATTGCTGCTGTCTTTACACTCTATCATTCCTCTCACCACCTATGAAACCGTATTCGTTGATCTCCCCTTCCCTGTAACCCATTCCTTGTTCTGAGAACAGTCCTTCCTTATCTCTCGGTCCTAAGATAAAAGGAACTGTGGCACACGTCTAAATAAGCAATACTTTGCAAGCATTTCACGCTTATATTTTGCACTTCTGCACTTCAATTCATTCCCAGATCCCGCCCTCCTTCCTGTTACGCGTCCCTTGGCATCTGCATCTACATCTAAATGAATACTCTGCAATTCATAATTATGTGCTTGGCAGGGGGTACTGTGGTCTGGTGGATTAATCTTGTATTGAGGTGTAAAACGTGTAGGTTCACATCTCACGTCGGGCGCAAATTTTTAACACACACAAGTAGCTCTCTTTCACCCCTAGTAACGCCAAGTGCAGAACGCCTGTAAGTTCCGTAGTTCTACATCCGCAGTAAAGATAACATCCCTTCGCTGCCGACTGGGCATTCGTTTGAGCTGTGACAGATGGAGAAACCCCGTAAGGCAGAGACTCTGTCACCAGCAAGCCGTCGTAAACTAGAAAACGTATTTCATTTTAATGAACCAATGGCCATGTAAGTTCACAAGGGTCTTACTTGATTTGAAACTGAGACGTTGAAAATTGTGGTGCTGGACTGGGATTAGAATTCGATTTCACTATGTTCCCGAAGATTGCAAACTCTTCTAGGCGTCCTCGAAAGGCACTTATCTGGTTTAGAATCCTGATCAGCACAAAATATTCATTATTTAATTTCAAGCTCTAGCATGTGCACTCCGAACTACTGGCGAAAAATAGTTGCATTTTCAACGTCTCTTCGTGCGTTGTCAGCTGTAACGTGTACGTTTCAACTCATAGCCACATGATGAACGTTTTATCACAACATTACAAGATTAAACGTTTCCTTACATCTTTTCAAGTTCAAAAATTCCTCTCAATCCTACTGGTGAAAACGGATTTGGGTTTGACGTTGTGTTCGTTGTGATCACCAACGACGACATGTTGTGGATTCAACTTCTAACCAGCAGAGTATTTTCCATCACATCATTGGCAGTACAAACATGCCATTCCTAGCTGTTATTGGAAAAGAATTTGATAGTTAACGTTTCTTCATGACCACGTGTACGGGGTTTGAATTCCATTCAGCACAGAACTTTTCGTCGCCTGATGTCTAGCTAAACGTGCGCCCATCTCGCTACTGGTGAACCAACAACAGCTATTTATCGTCTGTTCCTGGCTAGAAAACGACGGTGCTAGATGCTGGGCTCGAATCCCAGTCAGGCAAAAACAATTCTATCGTCAATTAAGGTTCCAGCATTTCGCTATTGGTGAAAACATTTGATATTTAACTTCTGATTTTATGTACAGTCGTGCACAAAAGTATCCCAACGTCCTGAATTGCATTTCACCTGATTCCCATGCGACCTACATAACGCAGCTGTCTAGCAGATCCTTTAATCGCTCCTTGGTACAGTCGTTTGACTATTGAAAATGGTTCTAACAAGTCACCACTAGAAAACACTGCTCAGTATCGCAATAACTCAGGATGTAAAGTAATACCACTATACTAAAAATGTCAGGGAACACCTCATCACGGGTAAGACTGTCCTTAAGGCTTGTAAGTAACATACCATACTTGTTATTTAACACAAAATTTCATTAAAAATTTTCGTTATTCACGAGCAGCTAGTTGAGAATATGTATGAACTTCAAATGCCACGACGAACTGAATCGTTCTGCATATGGATTCAAACGCAGGTCATGCAGGCTAGGCCGCGGTGGCCGTGCGGTTCTAGGCACTTCAGTCCGGAACCGCGTGACTGCTACGGTCGCAGGTTCGAATCCTGCCTCGGGCATGGATGTGTGTGATGTCCTTAGGTTAGTTAGGTTTAAGTAGTTCTAGGTTCTAGGGGACTGATGACCTCAGATGTTAAGTCCCATAGTGCTCAGAGACATTTGAACCAAACACGCAGCCTAAGATTTCGTGGCTGACGGAAATTAACAGTCATTCCTGACTAGGCATAGAGAGAGTGATATACCTCGCTTTTAGACAGTATCAGTTAACAAATATCAACTTTAAATTACATAATGTAACATTTTTAACGGACGAGAATTCCTATCCAGCATCTATTGTCCCTCTTAACGAACTACGAGAGATGTTAAATACTGCTTCTTCACAAGTTACTTACTTGAAATGCAGTGAGGTAAAGCTTTGTGTTGGACAAGGATTCGAACCCAGAATCTAATCGGATTGTTATCGAAGCACAATCAACTTTGACATATCGGATTTTCTCGGCAGTAGCTAGATGTATTAAATGAAATGACGAGACGAAACATTAATTTTTCCTTTCCAGGACTCCAACCCGGCACATATCACTGTTATATTCTAGAGAAAAGGAACGTTAAGTATGGGTTTGTTACACCAGCAGCGACATGTGAGCATGTTTGAACTAGAAATAATATGACGAAGTGTTCAGTGCTGACTGAGAATCGAACCCCAAACATATCATTGTTGACTACACACAAAGATGCGACACTTACCGAATTTTTCTCCACCAGCAGCTCGGAATAACATCCCTGAACTTACAGTGATCACGCAAATAGTTCTGTGTCTCACTGGGAGTCAAAAACGTCAGATATCGTTATTGTTGACAACGAATGAAAATGCATTAAAAATAAAAATTATTATCCACCAGCAGATAGGTGTTCTCATGCTAGAGCTTGAGAATACATAGTGAAAAGTTTCGTACTGGGCCAGGATGCCAACCCATTCATGCACACTATGTGGAGATGTTAAGAAATCTGCAGTTTTGAACATTCAACAAGTTGTAGTCGAGCTGTATTGTCACGAAGGGATCAAATTCCGCGTTAAGGACGGTCTGAGTTGCATTCCCAGTTCAGAACCAATTTTATCGCCTGTCAGAAGCTCTAATAAAAGACGGAATAAATGTACTGTGACCATACACAATGTTTGTTTCGTCACTAGAAATAAATAACTAGTATAAGAAAAGTTACTGGTGATAGAGTTTCTACATGTCGCTACTCCTTACTTTATTGTGGTTCCACCTAATGTCTACTTGGTAGAGAAGGAATATCATGTTTAATGTGATTTCAGACCACAATGCCATTATACCTTCTTCACTTAGCGTAGCCAGAAGAGAATGGAATCTACCCCTTCTTATCAAAAAACGTCGGCAGAAGTTGGAATCGAAAAGATACCAACAGCATATGAAACTATCATCAGTCCAACAGACCACCACACTCACTTCTCTACGGCTCATTTCTCTATCATAACACCGTTGCGGCACACAAGATGAGAATTCCGACACACAGGCTCCCAGTAGTGATTTGCAGGATGTTCAGTACATTCATTTACTTGGTTGACCGAATCGCCGTGAACTAGCTGCCTTGGCTACCCAGTGCATACATTCGACTCTATTTTGTAATCACCGAAATAAAATAACGTAACTGCCACCTACACAGAACTGCCAACAGTGTAGGATGCAGAAATTTAAATAGGAAGTGTTCCTTTCGATTTGAGCTACTCTATTGCACTATCTGTTTGTTGAAACCATCGTTCAGTGCAAAATAAATGCTGTAGCTGTCTGTCTCTCAGAAGTCTATATCCGGCCATATGCATTATCTCACAGCACCGTGGAATGCCGAAGTTCTGGAGGAACTGTTGTTCACTTCCAGGGGTACTGGACCTATGTCACAGCTAGTAGCGTAACGGTAAGCGTCGTGCACTGGTGATAAGACGTCGCGTGTTCTATTACATTCGCTACTACTTTTTTTTAAAACGCAGTTCTGCTGTCTGCTAAAGTATTCAATTTAATGGAACTTTGAACATTATTCTCTTCACTTCTCAAGCCAAAATAGTCGCATGTGGAAAAAAGGCTAACTTCTGCGTCATTTTGTTCTTTTCAGGTTTAATAGACGGCCAGGCAGCAGATGCGCTCGAAGCTTTTGTATTATGTATGGGGAGAGCGCATCGTGCCAAAATAGTCAGAAAAGTAATTTCTACATTAGCTGTCGTCTGGTAGTGGCATTTTATTCTTCTTCAAACCTTGTGTGACAGCTTTAACTCAGAACAAGTTTTCTACATGCATGTAATCAATAAACTGCATGTGCATTGTCAGACTGTTATAGATAACATCAGAGAATTCGCATATATCGTTGATGATTAATTTCTCTCTCATGTTTAGCATTGTTTTAACAACACTAAAAGAAACCTTACGAAAACTGTGCACTGTATTGTACGAAAGGAAATAAAACTACCCACGATAACCTTATGACGAAAGTCTGTTTTAACAAAACTGAGTATCCGTACAAAAGCGTGCCTCTATCTGCACGAATTAGTAAAACACTATTCACTTAGATTTCGATTGGGTCTGTGTTTAAACGGTATGCTGTGTAATACTCAACAGGTATGCAAACGTGGTATTTCATAAATAAAGTTACGTATTCCTAGAAACCCTTAAATTTGCTTGTCAGCAGCGGAAAGAGGCGTTACCTGTTGTGCAGCATTGTACGTTTTTCAGCATTGCACTATGAGCTGAAAGTATTTTCTTACGATTTGCTAATCAATTTATTTCCTTCACACTTATCACCCTGGCATGGGAGTCTTAAGTGAAGAACATTATTGAATTTCGTATCGTTGACAGTCGATTCGAATTTCTTCAGAGACGCTTGTATTGTATAGCAGCTTGGCAGTCAGAAAGCCGAGATCTACGACCATTAACACAAGTTACTGAGTCGAGCTGCCAAGAGGATTTGATGTGTAAAGGTTTTCTTCTGATTTTGTTACAAAAATTTTTCTGGGCATTCGCAGCTCCATGAAATAATACACAAAAAAAAGCTCGCACGTTCTGCCCCTACCACAGTTAGAACTGACGATTTTCTTAACCGTTGGAACATGAGACACGGGCGGTACCACGGGGCTACTGACACGCTGCTGCTAACACGCCACTCTCGTCATGATATTGGTCGCTCAGCCTCATAACGCATCGTGAAAGATGTTAAAAGTTGTCACTTATGTGAAGAATAGCATTTCTTAAGCCAAAAAAATTGAAATTTCTGTCTCACTGTCTTAGTTTACGTGAGGATTATATACCACGAGTCATTCAAATGGAAAGGGAATATCAAGTGAATTTAGCGAGTCAGTTCAGTACCATACGTGGAAGTAATTGCACTGTCACAGTGTTGCCAAATGTTTGTGACGATGTTGCCAATTCTCAGCTGTGCTAGGAACAGCTCTGTAGCGTTGTAGGAGGAAAATCCTGTGCTCGTGTCATAGGAGGATACGGAGAGGAGGCGCGGGGTTTGGTTAATATGCAGCGTTTTCTCCTACCAGCTGTGTCAAACGTTTAGGTGTGTAATCTTCCATCACGATTACAGTTTCCCACAAAATATATGCGAATAAAACGCTTACCTTCTTACTTTGTTACAAAATATTACAAAATATTATATTCAATAAAAAGTCTTTGGAAATCAACTTTGCCAACCTGTCACGAAAAGTAAGATAACAAACACTTTGAACCTCGAAATCGATTGCATCTATGTGCAGTCTTGTGATCATACAGGTAGAATTTCATGGTTCAAATGGTTCAAATGGCTCTGAGCACTATGGGACTTAACAGCTGTGGTCATCAGTCCCCTTGAACTTAGAACTACTTAAACCTAACTAACCTAAGGAGATCACACACATCCATGCCCGAGGCAGGATTCGAACCTGCGACCGTAGCAGTCGCGCGGTCCCGGACTGCGCGCCTAGAACCGCGAGACCACCGCAGCCGGCAGAATTTCATGAACTGCACGAGAATGTAGAAAAATGTTGGTTCGAATGGAAGCTGTAAGAAACACAGTTACCTAATTATTCTGTACCACTTAATAATCAATTCATTTGCTAATTCAGAAGAGAAGAAACTAAAAATTATGGCCATTAAGACAGAAACTAAAGTGCAGATGCGGGCACTGTGCAGATCTGCGCTTTTTCATAATCAGATCTATACAAATAATGTATACTAACCAGCGTATTCATTGCTTTCGTAATGTTTCCCTCTTGTTTAGTCTTCTTATGGTGAACTTATGATGAAATGGATCCACACCCATGAGTCTGATTTTTTCTTTGTATCCTTCCATCTGCTATCTTTGTGTGTTATTGTTCGGTGTTCAAAAAGCAAAATATTATGCCTGCTCCCACGAGGTATTAAAATGAGGTCGCAAACTGTGGGAAGTTTATTTTAAAACCTTTCTGCCGCATTTCGCTGGTTCGAAGGCAAAAAGCGTACTGACAAATTTCACAGAAGGAAAAGGGGGACGAAATGTCTCCCACTCGAAGGTCATGTTGTTTTACTTAAATGATTACAAAATCGGGTAAAACGAACAATGAGGTTGTCAGTATAAGCACATTACTGTTGTCAATATGATGTTGCACCGCCCAGGGACTGTAATGATAAAGGGCCCGTTTAGGTCAGGCATATTGTACACAGAAGTGGAAGAGAGAGCACCACTAAATTCTACAATCCGTATGCATTGCATGCACACAGAAATTACTATTACAGTGTACTTATGGAGCCCAATGAGTGAATTGCATATTTTCCGGTGAGAAAGAGCACTGGCATACAGTCTTCGCTACATTAGGTTACTTAAACTGGCGTCACTTTGAGCTAGAATTTATGGCCAGCGACTAAGTGTAAGGACAGTGAGTCGGATGCGGGTTTTGCAACTGTGAAATACTTTCCTTACATTATGGAAGCGAATATTAAATTTGAACTAATATTGCGAAAATTTTGGACTTGGATAGCTTAGAATGAAAATCTTTCTGTTTATTGCAAAGGAAAACAATTGATTTTCTAAAACATTCTGTGTCATACACAACTTGAAACAGGCCACGTCGACCAAACCATATCGAAGAACCGACAGTGACGTATATTGGCAGGCAGTAAGATCCCTTGGCTTTTGGTGTGGCAGTATTCGACAGCCATTTCTAGGCGCAAGTAAATGAAGAAAGGCAGCGCGTTTTCGTTATCAAGTAAGGTCTTCATCAATTACTTTAGTTTTAATGTGATCTACGAGTAATTGCTGATGTTTGATATTAACATTAAAAGGATTCCGTAGTCAGGGAAAGAACTTGTTCTTGGGCAACTACTTCTATAATGACCAAAAGGACTTAAAAAAATGGTTCAAATGGTTCTGAGCACTAAGGGACTAAACATCTATGGTCATCAGTCCCCTAGAACTTAGAACTACTTAAACTTAACTAACCTAAGGACATCACACACATCCATGCCCGAGGCAGGATTCGAACCTGCGACCGTAGCAGTCGCGCGGCTCCGGACTGAGCGCCCCAAAAGGACTTAAATGATCTTCAAGCACATGAGTTCCAGCAGCGGTATGAAGAAAATGATAGTAATAATGTCGGTGATAATCGAATTATCCGGTAACTTCACACTTCACAGT
This sequence comes from Schistocerca serialis cubense, assembly GCF_023864345.2. Lineage (NCBI taxonomy): Eukaryota > Metazoa > Arthropoda > Insecta > Orthoptera > Acrididae > Schistocerca > Schistocerca serialis. The sequence goes on along the minus strand of NC_064642.1, from coordinate 218,381,544 downwards.
GGATTTTTTGGAACTAAGAAATTTCCTGAATTAGTGAAAATTTCCAAATGGCTTCAAATCGAGGCTATAACGCCTAGAAGAGTCTTTACATCCTGCCGACATGAGAATAGCATAATCTCCACGTCAGAAGCTTGCTTCTACTTAACCATTTAATAAACTCGCGTTTTTTCCACCGTGACTAGTTTAGTAAGCTAAGCACATCATCCATTACAGCACACTCCTGGGGCTGGGAAATGTGGCCGCAATGGTATGGTGGAACGAACTATCACAAGTGCAATGCGTAGGTTCAGGCATTTACTTTTAAGAGGCACAAACAGATTTACTTTACCTCTGGTAACCTCAAGAGAAAGCTGTTATAATCCAGAATCCGCATTAAACCTCACGTTCCTTCATTCCAAACTGGGCAGAGCCGGTTTACGTTGGAAAATGACATAGGTGGAGGTCAGGGCAAACAGAAATACTGTCACCAGTAAACTTACTTACATTAGAAAATTTTATTTTATTTGATGAACTGATTGCCGCCTAAAGGAACAAGGCTCTTATTTTACTTGTACTTGATTGAACTAGAGACGTTGAAAAATTTGGTGCTGGACTGTGATTCGAATTCGTATCTCCTCTTCTGAGGATCTGAATCTCTCGGAACAGTATAGATCAATCATTTCATTCCTTTTCCCAAGACTGCAGTCTTCTCTAGGTCTCCTCCAAAGGTAAGTATGTGGGTCCGAATCCTGATCCAGTACAAAAATATTCATAACTCCATTTCAAGCCCTATCACGCGCACACCGGCCTGCTAGTGAGAATTAACGTGCATTTTTAATGTCTGTTCATGTTGCCAACAATTTCTGGACAAACACGCACACATCTTACTGTTAGTGAGTAAGCAATTGATACTTAAGCAATATTCGTGGACAATAAAGAAGAGCGATAGGAGTGCGGTTCGATTGTCGCTCAGACACAAAAATTTGTGTCCTTATTTTAGATTAAACACCTAGTAGCTGGCAGGATAAACCTATACGTAACATTTGGTTGTACTTAGTTAACAATCCGATTACGTCTTGGGTTCGTATCTCCGTCGCGGAACTTCACATCATGCGCTTCATCTTTAAATTCTTACACACTTCGTTGCTTCTGATTTGAGGTATATGAGACATCTTTCATAGTTAGTTAACAGGGATGAAAGGGTCTTGATAGGAGTCCCGGTTTATTACAAAAACTGTCGTCTTTTATTTTCACGTTTATATTTGGTTACTGATATAGGCGAAAATTTCGGTACTTCATGACTCATCAGGGATAGACAGCAATATGATACGATTAAATTAGATTATATTAATACTTGTTCCATAGATCACAAATACGACATTTCGTAATGATGTGGGGCTAGTTATTTTAATGAAAGATTTCTTTACATACCAGTATTCAATGTCTTTACAACAATTTTTTACCCCCCCCCCCTCCTCTCTCTCTCTCTCTCTCTCTCTCTCTCTCTCTCTCTCTCTCTCACACACACACACACACACATTCTCTTTTTATTTGTTTATTGTGCTCGACTATCTGCGAGTCAGGGAAACCTCCGTGAATGAATTTCTTAGTTTTGAGTACAGTTACGAAAGAAATATAAAAACAATGAGAGTTAATGATTTATGATGCTTAGTAGCAGTCAGTTCTGAGTATTATTAGCAACTAAACTGCAGTCCCTAAACTTAGTTACAGAAATGCGATTCAGACGCATTACGTATTCCAGGCCGTAGCAGTCGCGTCTTTGAGGCGCCAGCTATGGTCACTTCCCAGCCCGCTGTAGGATCACATCGGTTCGTCTTCTTCCTGCTGGTAATGTAAATGAGATTTGGCAACAACGCAAGTTATGTTTGGCAACTCTGTGATCGACGAGTTACTTCCTGGTGTGCACGGAATTAAGCCTCAAAGTTCACTTGATTTCTCGTGTCATTTCCATTGAATAACCTGAGTTGTTATCGCTTGAGGTGTAACAGAAGATTGTAAATTTACGGTTTTCAGCCCAGCAAAGTCATTGAACGTGGCAATCGCAACTAATCTCGTCCTGTAAATAGCAGTTTACGAGTTGAAACCACTATTGACCTAAGAGGATGGCGCAAACCATATCTATCCGCTAGCTGTGTGTTGACGTGCTGACCTGTGGAAACGCGACTGTTATGGTTCACGGTTCCAGCCTCGCTGAATGTAACGTTTTTATCCCTTCTGTGTAAGAGCTGCAAGCAGTTAGATCAAACAGCGATAAGCAAATCGTAAGAAAATACTTTCAGTGCAATGGTGAAAAACTTACAATGCTGCACAACAGGTAACGCCTCTTTCCGCTGCTGACAAGCAAATTTTGGGTTTCTAGGAATACGTAACTTTATTTATGAAATACCACGTTTGCATACCTGTTGAGTATTACACAGCATACCGTTTAAACACAGACCCAATCGAAATCTAAGTGAATAGTGTTTTACTAATTCGTGCAGATAGAGGCACGCTTTTGTACAGATACTCAGTTTTGGTAAAACAGACTTTCGTCATAAGGTTATCGTGGGTAGTTTTATTTCCTTTCTTACAATACAGTGCACAGTTTTCGTAAGGTTTCTTTTAGTGTTGTTAAATCAATGCGAAACATGAGAGAGAAATTAATCATCAACGATATATGCGAATTCTCTGATGTTATCTATAACAGTCTGATAATGCACATGCAGTTTATTGATTACATGCATGTAGAAAACTTGTTCTGAGTTAAAGCTGTCACACAAGGTTTGAAGAAGAATAAAATGCCACTACCAGACGACAGCTAATGTAGAAATTACTTTTCTGACTATTTTGGCACGATGCGCTTCCCCATACATAATACAAAAGCTTCGAGCGCATTTGCTGCCTGGCCGTCTATTAAACCTGAAAAGAACAAAATGACGCAGAAGTTAGCCTTTTTTCCACATGCGACTATTTTGGCTTGAGAAGTGAAGAGAATTATGTTCAAAGTTCCATTAAATTGAATACTTTAGCAGACAGCAGAATTGCGTTTTAAAAAAATGTAGTAGCGAATGTAATAGAACACACGACGTCTTATCATCAGTGCACGACACTTACCGTTACGCTACTAGCTGTGACATAGGTCCAGTACCCCTGGAAGTGAACAACAGTTCCTCCAGAACTTCGGCATTCCACGGTGCTGTGAGATAATGCATATGGCCGGATATAGACTTCTGAGAGACAGACAGTTACAGCATTTATTTTGCACTGCACGATGGTTTCAACAAACAGATAGCACAATAGAGTAGCTCAAATCGAAAGGAACACTTCCTATTTAAATTTCTGCATCCTACACTGTTGGCAGTTCTGTGTAGGTGGCAGTTACGTTATTTTATTTCGGTGATTACAAAATAGAGTCGAATGTATGCACTGGGTAGCCAAGGCAGCTAGTTCACGGCGATTCGGTCAACCAAGTAAATGAATGTACTGAACATCCTGCAAACCACTACTGGGAGCCTGTGTGTCGGAATTCTCATCTTGTGTGCCGCAACGGTGTTATGATAGAGAAATGAGCCGTAGAGAAGTGGGTGTGGTGGTCTGTTGGACTGATGATAGTTTCATATGCTGTTGGTCTCTTTTCGATTCCAACTTCTGCCGACGTTTTTTGACAAGAAGAGGTAGATTCTATTCTCTTCTGGCTACGCTAAGTGAAGAAGGTATAATGGCATTGTGGTCTGAAAATCACATTAAACATGATATTCCTTCTCTACCAAGTAGACATTAGGTGGAACCAAAATAAAGTAAGGAGTAGCGACATGTAGAAACTCTATCACCAGTAACTTGTCTTATACTAGTTATTTATTTCTAGTGACGAAACAAACACTGTGTATGGTCACAGGACATTTATTCCGTCTTTTATTTGAGCTTCTGTATGTCGATAAAATTGGTTCTGAACTGGGAATGCAACTCAGACCGTCCTTAACGCGGAATTTGATCCCTTCGTGACAATACAGCTCGACTACAACTTGTTGCTTGTTCAAAACTGCAGATTTCTTAACATCTCCACATAGTGTGCATGAATGGGTTGGAATCCTGGCCCAGTACGAAACTTTTCACTATGTATTCTCAAGCTCTAGCATGAGAACACCTATCTGCTGATGGATAATAATTTTTATTTTTAATGCATTTTCATTCGTTGTTAACACTAACGATATCTGATGTTTTTGACTCCCAGTGAGACACAGAACTATTTGCGAGATCACTGTAAGCTCAGGGATGTTATTCCGAGCTGCTGGTGGAGAAAAATTCGGTAAGTGTCGCATCTTTGTGTGTAGTCAACAACGATATGTTTGGGGTTCGATTCTCAGTCAGCACTGAACACTTCGTCATATTATTTCTAGTTCAAACATGCTCACATGTCGCTGCTGGTGTAACAAACCCATACTTAACGTTCCTTTTCTCTAGAATATAACAGCGATATGTGCCGGGTTGGAGTCCTGGAAAGGAAAAGCTACTGCTGAGAAAATCCGATATGTCATAGTTGATTGTGCTTCGATAACAACCCGATTAGGTTCTGGGTTCGAATCCCTGTCCAACACAAAGCTTTACCTCACTGCATTTCAAGTAAGTAACTTGTGAAGAAGCAGTATTTAACATCTCTCGTAGTTCGTTAACAGGGACAATAGATGCTGGGTAGGAATTCGCGACCGTTAAAAATGTTTACATTATGTAATTTAAAGTTGATATTTGTTAACTGATACTGTCTAAAAGCGAGGTATATCACTCTCTCTATGCCTAGTCAGAAATGACTGTTAATTTCCGTCAGTCACGAAATCTTAGTTTGCGTGACCTGGGTTTGAATCCATATGCAGAACGGGTTGGTTCATCGTGTCATTTGAAGTTCATACATATTCTCAACTAGCTGCTCGTGAATAACGTAAAGTTTTAATGAAATTTTGTGTTAAATAACAAGTATGGTATGTTACTTTAAAGAGGAAATCATGAATACGATGAACTTACTACGTGCATTACCTATCTGATGTAATAATGAGAGTGCTAACATTTCAGGTATTTGTCAGTTATTGCAATAAATGCGAGCTTACAAGCCTTAAGGACAGTCTTATCCGTAATGAGGTGGTCCCTGATATTTTTAATATCGTGGTATTACTTTACATCCTGAGTTATTGCGATACAGTGCAGTGTTTTCTAGTGGTGACTTGTTGGAACGATTTTCAATAGTCAAACGACTGTATCAAGGAGAGATTAGAGGACCTGCTAGACAGCTGCGTTATGTGGGTTGCATGGGAATCAGGCGAAATGCAATCCAGGTCGTTCGGATACTTTTGAGCATGACTGTACTTCGTTAACAATCCGATTAGGTGCTGGGTTCGCATCCCTGTCACAAGCTTTATATGGTGGCATTTCAATTTTAACACGAGCATACCTTGTTCCTTGTCAATGACACCATATTAAACGTCGTTGGGGGTAGTTCTCAGGATGGTAACCGTTATGACAGGATTTCCAGTTCAGTACAAACATTTTCGTCATTTATTTTCAGGATCTGAACTGATAACTGATACTGGTGCAAACGTCTATACTTCACGTCTCTTTGTGCCTAGTTATCCGGTCTCAATAAGGTACAAACAATGCTTAGCTTAGGTAGCAATGGCTATAGGTGCTGGGTTTGAATCCAGGTCCATAACGACGACGTTGGTCATGTCATTTAAAGTTCAAATTTGTGTACACATAGCTGTTGATGTGTTATGAGAAATTACTGGTGATTCACTGTTAATGTTGAGATTTCCTTAGAATGCTTGTTGCCGTTAATCGCGTTTTTCTACTTGTTCGTCCAATATCCAGTTTCCAGAGCCACTCGCCGTTGAGCGACCTTCAGCACGAGGATGGAAAACCTTTTAGAGAGCGAAAAACTTTTTTCCAATTGCTGTACAGGTTTGTAACTCCATATATTGTCTCAAGTATTTAAATTTGACTAAGGATTACTGTACAATATATGTAAAATAATCCGTTTTCTCAGAACTTTTGGAATGTCACTTGTTGTAATTAAAGTTAGTTTATGAGTGTTATGGGGTTTCTCATCGCTAAGAACGTATTTTCTAATATGTTTTGTATGACGATATTAGTTGACGCTTAGTCTGACTGTCATAAAGACTTTTGGTCTCTTAGTAGTCTCTTGCGGTACCCATTGTGTGTAGTCAAACGACTGTACCCCACGGGGTTTTGGTGTTTAGAGGACCTGCAACACAGTTACGTTATGTTGGTTGCATTCGGCAGTGACCCACTTTTTTTGCTGTCTAGTGTACATGAGTTCTTGGGCATCAAATGTTAAGATACAGTCCGATATACGGAACTCTGGGGATTACAGAATTATCCAATTTTACAATTACATACACGTGTAGGCTCACGTACTCCATCACACGAGAGCGTGCTTTCTCTGACGTTATGAGAGGAAATGTTCTAAACATTGGAGGAAGAATCGCAACATGCGATTAGGCGATTGGCACCACAAAAACAGATGAATTGCATGCAAGGAGAAACATTACGAAAAGTATTGCGTATTTAAGTATTACGTCTAATTCAATACCACGTGGTGACCTTTACAGGTTGCCCGAGGGGAATCATAACGGCGGTTCCTGTCGAGGTAGGCCGCGGCCCTGCAGACAAAGAATATACCCCAAAATAACTAATTATAACGTCACATGATGGCCACATCTTACTTTGTTCTGTAGATTTTAGGTGACTTACTGTCTGTAAGACGTGTCAACTTAAAACTACACTTCTTGGGGTCAGAGGCCTCACAAAATACCAGATCTTGTTCTGGGCGACAGTTTAATTTAATCAACACACGCCATGGTAATTTCTCCACTTTTCGTACTGCCTCGTTACATATTTTACTCACTATCATTGTGTGGTAGGGAAATCCATTCTTATCATCTACACTAATGGCGGCCAATTAAAGTGATCGCCAGATAATGAACATTGATCCCAAGAGAATTTAACGCAATTTCAAACACGGCGGTTGTATCTCAATATTCTACAGACTGAATCGCAAATCACCCAATAGAGACATACCCGCTCCTAACAGAATGCACACATGATGGTAGTAAACCACCGATCTTATGAATTCCATCTTAGATTATCTTTACAAAAATATCCTACAAATTAACGCACGCTTTCCTAAAGTATTGATTAAAGCTGACACTTAAGAAAGACAACATTATCAATTAGCTCTAAAATAAGAACGGAACCAGCGTGGCTCAGTGGTCTGAGAGATACTCAACGCCGCTGATGGCTGTACATGACATTATAACACAAATTAAACAAGATGTGAGGTGATAAAGCCTACAATTTAAATGAAAGCGGGTCTACTTGACTTAATTGCACTCCGAATTATTCGAACTTTTTGTTAGATTCCATGAACTCCGACTGTCGAGGGTCGACTGTAATTACTTTGTGACAATATTTTATTTGATCGTAACATGATTTGAATCTAGTATCTAATTTAAATAACCCTGTGTAATACCCACCTTCCCGCCCCCCCCCCCCCTCACTAACTCCGGTTTCATCCTATGTATTATGAATTGAATACATAGAATTATACTTAATTTTAATATTTTATGCAGTGTCATGTTTTCCACTGTTAAAGGACACTATTTTTCTTTGACTTTTGGAGCACTCCCTTTATGCGTAACATATTTCCTAAAGTTCTTCACCAGTTACAACAGCATGGAACGTCGATGAACTGTTTCTGGACATCCGAACAACAAGACCTCCAATAAAACCGTAACGTGGACCTCCTTATATAACTGCAGCACAATTTGGCACTTTGATTATCTCCTATTTGAAAGCATCCGACCAAATACCCTAACTTAAAGTGAGGGCAAATAAATCGTGGAAAGAAGAGTCGGAGAAAAAGCAGCTGTACAGAAGCCCTCAGTACTATCATGTTTACTTATCCCCCTAAATTTATTGGTTTACGGATTGGATTTGTGGCAGACGTCTATCTTTAGTATGCACTTATCTCATGGAACTTTCTTAGAGTTGCTGTTCATGATAACCTGGTGCAAACCTATGTGACGTCAGTGTATGGAGGTTTAGGTTAATGGAAGCCAAGCGCGATAGGTTCTCATGACGTAGACTTTTCTTTTTCTGAGAATGTGCAGATGACGTCTGTCGATTTTCAGAAGTTTGCCGTACGCTCAAGGTGCGCTCCCGAAATAGCAGCAGGTCACCAGCGTGCTCCGAGTACCGAGTTACCTCGGCATTTCATCGCCTACGTCAACACAGTCGCCTTGACCTTGCGAGGCGTAACAAATTGGCGGACGTGGAAGCATAAGCTCTCGAGCTGTTGTATAAGTCCGTTCTTTTTCTCACAGGATGATAAAGCGTAATATTTAAAAAAAGCTTACTGGTACTGCTAACATTTACGCGAAGTGGAAAGGTCACTTCTCGCAACAAGATATTCATAATGGTCTCCGTCCCATCACAATGTCTTTGAATAACTTCAACTTAAAAACAAATGTCGTTTTCTGTCTCATACTATTCACTTACGGAGCTGGCCTTTCATGTAGCTGCCATTACCTGAGGACTGGATAAAATAATTTATTTTTTTTGGAAGTTATAACCATAATCCGTTCCTCATAAGAATAAACCTGATGTAAACAAACACAAACACGATGATTGGTCAGAAGCCTTAGCACACGTACACTGGTGTTGTTACGCTCTTGGAAGTAGGTCCTACTTATGTATTAGATATCTTATTTCTAAGTTACGTTAAATGAAACTTTAAAACATTCAAACGTATTAACAGCCATCAACATTTTTTCTTAATCACGCTTTAGCTACGTAGTTTTTATTTAAAAAGCCATGTACAGCTTCTGCAGCGTTGTGCTCTGATTGTCGCGCTGCTAATGCGCTGTACGAAAATGGCTGAGGCTGCGTTCTGTTCCGTAGTGAAACACGCGCGTGGAACACGATTAAAAGGTGCCGAGAAATAGGCTGTTCTTAATGTTTTTCATAAATTTACGGATATAATGGGCTTTGAAGTTTTCCCAGAGTTCTATACACTGCATTTTATGAATAAAATTACGTGTAACGCATAGGGCTGTAGGTAGCGAATTGGAATGGTAATTAGTGAGGTGTTTCAAATCTCCCCAATACTATTCTTTTTCTCGTTCAATTTGAAATACCTACATCTCGTAACTATAAAACTCATCAGTTTTTATCAATAATGCACGTCTTCTTGTTCCTAATTACATATTGGACGCGAAATTCCTGTTCCCGTTTCAAACACAGTTTCTTAATTATCGATGTTTTATGAAAGACTGTTCATAAAAGTTGTTTAACTTAAGAAAACATAATTTAATTTTTAAGGCAATAATGAAAAACCACATTCTCTTTATCTGGACTATGTCTGTCGTTTTATATCACAGAGGTACATAAATATCGTAGAAACGAGAAAAACAATCATTTTCACAGCATCGAGCACACAACTGCTGCATTTTTACATTTGCTGCTGCACCATTACAATATGAACCCAACAGAACTGATATGGAGACAAGCTGCGGGATTTGGCCCGAGAAGTAACAAAGCCGCCAGACGTACTGGAACTAACGCACGCAGCTTTTTCGCACGTCACTGCCGAACCCTGGCGGGATATAGAACGGCTCGGCTCGTCATAAAAGAAGAAACGAAAATGCTGCGCCTGGTTGGCTTCGTGGATTCTGTTGTTGATATGCTCGTTAACTACGTAGCACATGACACTTCCAGAACTGAAATGTATTTCTCGGATTCGGATAAGGAAGGAGCTGAGAGATTACCAAACGACTGACTAATTAATACTTTTAGTGGCTTCAATGTTTAACTATACGGTGAAATTCTTCAGTACTCTATTACGAAGCTTATGCAGAAAAATTACCCTGTGGTTAAGTCAGGAATTTTAGTCATTCATTTTTTAATTACAATAGTACGTTAGCTAAAAACAATAACGTGTTGTGGTTTTCGTCTAGTCTAAGGAGCGTATTGTGGGAGATTCGAAGAGTATTATTTCATTCTGCTTAAAAATTAAATGACATTCGAAGCTGCATTGCTCCCCTGCTCGTCTCTTTATGCGTGAACTGCAGGTGGCTACGTCACTGCAGGCTAGCTGTACCAGCTGATCTGCCAGTGCTGTCCAAGTTAAATGCACCGGTAAAGCTGTTGTCCTGTATTATCGCTAAGTCGATGTGCGCACAACGCACAGCACAAAAATGATTCAAATGGCTCTGAGCACTATGGGACTTAATATCTATGGTCATCAGTCCCCTAGAACTTAGAACTACTTAAACCTAACTAACCTAAGGACATCACACAACACCCAGTCATCACGAGGCAGAGAAAATCCCTGACCCCGCCGGGAATCGAACACGCACAGCACGAAACGTACCCGTATTATCGTACTTGACAGTACTGGAGACAGCCTGGCTGGAGTCCTACGTGAAGCGGGAATCCAATGAGATTCCAGCAAACGCGGAAGAATACATAGTGCATTGTTTACATCACGTTTATTCTTATGATGAACGGATTATAGTGTGTACAGTTATGTAGTCGGACTTTCAAAACATATTTAGGTTTATTGGACTTTCTAGTTTAAATATACGAGGGTGGTTCGACAAGTCTGGTAAAAAGGCAAGAGAAATTTATTTATTTATTTATTGTTTTGTTTTGTAAACATTTCATATTGCTTCACGTGATAATCTTCTTTGAGGGATATACACTTGGTCCAGGAAGACTCCAGCTTTGTCATCCCATCGGAAAAATAGGTTCTGTCAAACTCTGCAGATACTCGTTGACTGAAACTGTCACTCCCTCACCTCATTTTATGAAAATTTCTTCCCAAGACATATTTTGAAGTTGGGGAACAGGAAGAAGTCACTTGCGGCTAATCTTTTGAACAGGGTGGGTGAGAAACTCATTCAAAGCCCAATTCATGCGTTATTGTTGTTGGTGGTGTGTGGAATAGTGCATTATCCTGGTGAAAGATCACTTTCGTGCGTGGCAACCTTGGTCTTTCTGTTTCAGTCGCTCGAATAATAAAGTATAATAGGGTCCAGTTATGGTTTTGCTCTTTTCTAAGTAATATATCAGGAATATTCCCTGGGAATTCCAAAAAACAATAGCCGTCTTCTTACCAGCTGACGAAATGATCTTTGCCTTCTTCAGTGCACTTTCACCGACCATTGTCCGTTGTTCTGACTGCCGTTTTGACTCTGGTGTGTAATGATGGATCCAGGTTTCATCAACAGTCACAAATAAGCGCAAAAAGTCTTATGTGTTGCGATTAAACATCACCAGACATTGTGTTGAAATGTTGTGCCGAATGTGCTTTTGGTCGAGTGTGAGCAATCGCAGCACCCATCTCGCACGCAGCTTCTTAATAACCAATTTTCCGTGCAGGATACTGTGCACTGACTCAGTTGATATGCCTACACTCTCACCGATCTCACAAATTACTATTCGCCGATCTTGCATTACCGTATCATGGATTTTGTCAATGGTTTCCTTTGAGGTGACCTCAGTTGAACGACCGGAGCGCGCTTCGTCTTTGCTACTTGTCCGGTCACGTTTAAATTCATTAATCCAAAAGTAAATCGCTTTCAACTATGCTGCAGAGTCCGCGTGAACGTCATCCACTTTTATTTTGATTTGTGCGATTGACTAGTCCTTCAAATGAAAGTGTTTAATAACAACACGAAACTCAGTTTTCACCATTTTCAGTCGCAGTCGACACACTGATCAGTTCAGACGGCTGTCAACAATGAACTGTACAGTGTACATTATTGAAATTCTTGAAACGATCCTTGGAGTAATCCAGCTTACCAAACATGAAGGTGCAACAAAAACGTTCCATTCTTTCATGGCAGTTTACCAGACTTATCAAACCACCCTCGTACAATTTTGGCATTAATAATTTTAAATGTAAATCCGCAGAAGAAACTTCAATTTAATAGTAACTACCACGGAAAAAATTGAAAAGTTTTGATATTCAAATTCGTACTCCAGTAAGCAAACAAGTGATTTTTCTGTTTAAATACCTTTTACAGTCCATTTAATCCAAAGAAACGCACAAAACAAGAACAAAGCAAAATTTAGCGTTCAGTGGAATAGAATGTGATAAAAATTGAAACATGGAGAGATACATAGTCCGACGTTATACTCACGGGAATCACAAACTCGAACTGATTTCCTGAGTGGCCCGCAGGAAAAGCCTTCACAACAACGCAATTTGCGAAAATAATACGATAAACGTGTAATCTGAACCGTCATCAAATATTTCGTTCTCATCATCTGCAGACTCGCCAAGGACACTGTAAACAATTTGCTCTAACCGTTTAACCTTTCCACTGCCGACTTTGACCACAAAATCAACACAAACGCACACAAAATGCATGAAAAAGAGAGAACTTCAACGTCAGCTAAAGCCTGATAAATAACAGAAGGTAACAAATCATAATATTAATACGTGAACACAAAAAAGAAAGTACCGATTTTTAATAATAATTGTCCAAGGAGGTCAATGATACTTAAATAATTCGAATGGCACTTTGTCATAGCTGTGCACAAAGAAGAAAATCAAGTGTGTGTGTGTGTGTGTAGCCGTTATGAGTAGTAAGAGGAAGTAGATGCTTTCATATTCATAACTCTGTTGATACCTTCTCTATCAGGCACTAAAATCTCCAATACTTGAAGGTCGATAGCTGAAATTCTATCAGCTACCGCCGTACGTACCGATCAGGTGGTATGGTGGAAATGACACATGAAAGTAACAAGGTTTCGTGAAACCGCATTCTAGGGACGTTCACGTTTACATGGTTCATTCATACCGGGCAGCTACATTTAGACAATTACTAGATGTTATCAGCAGTGGAAATAAAAATACCACTTAAATTAAATCTATAAATAACGTTGCATATTAGCGTCGTATTTCGCCAACTTTTCTGTAAGAGTAACATTGTGGTCATTTGGCATCGTTACCGGAAACTTGGACCTTGCCGTTGGTGGGGAGGCTTGCGTGCCTCAGCGATACAGATGGCCGTACCGTAGGTGCAACCACAACGGAGGGGTATTTGTTGAGAGGCCAGACAAACGTGTGGTTCCTGAAGAGGGGCAGCAGCCTTTCCAGTAGTTGCAGGGTCAACAGTGTGGATGATTGACTGATCTGGCCTTGTAACACTAACCAAAACGGCCTTGCTGTGTTGGTACTGCGAACGGCTGAAAGCAAGAGGAAACTACGGCCGTAATTTTTACCGAGGGCATGCAGCATTACTGTATGGTTAAATGATGATGGCGTCCTCTTGGGTAAAATATTCCGAAGGTAAAATAGTCCCCCATTCGGATCTCCGGGCGGGGACTACTCAAGAGAACGTCGTTAACAGGAGAAAGAAAACAGGCGTTCTACGGATCGGAGCGTGGAATGTCAGATCCCTTAATGGGGCAGGTAGGTTAGAAAATTTAAAAAGGGAAATGGATAGGTTAAAATTAGATATAGTGGGTATTAGTGAAGTTCGGTGGCAGGAGGAACAAGACTTTTGGCCAGGTGAATACAGGACTATAAATACAAAATCAAATAGGGGTAATGCAGGAGTAGGTTTAATAGTGAATAAAAAATAAGGAGTGTGGGTAAGCTACTACAAACAGCATAGTGAACGTATTATTTTGGCTAAGATAGACACGAAGCCCATGCCTACTACAGTAGTACAAGTTTATATGCCAACTAGCTCTGCAGATGAAGAAATTGATGAACTGTATGATGAGACAAAAGAAATTATTCAGATAGTGAAGGGAGGCGAAAACTTAATATTTATGGGTGACTGGAATTCGAGTGTAAGAAAAGGGAGAGAAGGAAACGTAGTAGGTGAATATGGATTGGGGTTAAGAAATGAAAGAGGAAGCCGCCTGGTAGAATTTTGCACAAAGCATAACTTAGTCATAGCTAACACTTGGTTCAAGAATCATAAAAGAAGGTTGTATACATGGGAGAAGCCTGGAGATACTAGAAGGTATCAGATAGATTACATAATGGTAAGACAGAGATTTAGGAACCAGGTTTTAAATTGTAAGACATTTCCAGGGGCAAATGTGGACTCTGACCACAATCTATTGGTTAAGAACTGTAGATTAAAACTGAAGAAACTGCAAAAAGGTGGGAATTTAAGGAGATGGGACCTGGATAAACCGACTAAACCAGAGGTTGTACAGAGATTCAGGGAGAGCATAAGGGAACAATTGACAGAAATGGGGGAAAGAAATACAGTAGAAGAAGAATGGGTAGCTTTGAGGGATGAAGTAATGAAAGCAGCAGAGGATCAAGTAGGTAAAAAGACGAGGGCTAGCAGAAATCCTTGGGTAACACAAGAAATATTGAATTTAATTGATGAAAGAAGAAAATATAAAAATGCTGTAAATGAATCAGGCAAAAAAGAATACAAAAGTCTCAAAAATGAGATCGACAGGAAGTGCAAAATGGCTAAGCAGGGATGGTTAGAGGACAAACGTAAGGATGTAGAGGCATATATCACTAGGGGTAAGATAGATACCGCCTACAGGAAAATTAAAGACATTTAGAGAAAAGAGAACCACTTGTACGAATATCAAGAGCTCGGATGGAAACCCAGTTCTAAGCAAAGAAGGGACAGCAGAAAGGTCGAAGGAGTATATAGGGGGGCTATACAAGGGCGATGTACTTGAGGACAATATTATGGAAATGGAAGAGGATGTAGATGAAGATGATATGGGAGATATGATACTGCGTGAAGAGTTTGACAGAGAACTGAAAGAAAATAGATTAAGGAAAGGCAAACCTACGTTTCTCTCATTTGTAGACTTAGAGAAAGCTTTTGACAATGTTGACTGGAATACTGTCTTGGAAGAGCAGTTGAACGGAATGGACAGTGTCTTAAAAGGAGGATAAAAGATAGACATCAGCAAAAGCAAATCGAGGATAATGGAATGCAGTCGAATTAAATCGGGTGATGCTGAGGAAATTAGATTAGGAAATGAGACGCTTAAAGTAGTAAAGGAGTTTTGCTGTTTGGGGAGCAAATAACTGATGATGGTCGAAGTAGAGAGGATATAAAATGTAGACTGGCAAGGGCAAGGAAGCGTTTCTGAAGAAGAGAAATTTGTTAACATAGAGTATAAATTTAAGTGTCAGCAAGTCATTTCTGAAATTATTTGTATGGAATGTAGCCATATACGGAAGTGAAAGATGGACGATAAATACACTCCTGGAAATGGAAAAAAGAACACATTGACACCGGTGTGTCAGACCCACCATACTTGCTCCGGACACTGCGAGAGGGCTGTACAAGCAATGATCACACGCACGGCACAGCGGACACACCAGGAACTGCGGTGTTGGCCGTCGAATGGCGCTAGCTGCGCAGCATTTGTGCACCGTCACCGTCAGTGTCAGCCAGTTTGCCGTGGCATACGGAGCTCCATCGCAGTCTTTAACACTGGTAGCATGCCGCGACAGCGTGGACGTGAACCGTATGTGCAGTTGACGGACTTTGAGCGAGGGCGTATAGTGGGCATGCGGGAGGCCGGGTGGACGTACCGCCGAATTGCTCAACACGTGGGGCGTGAGGTCTCCACAGTACATCGATGTTGTCGCCAGTGGTCGGCGGAAGGTGCACGTGCCCGTCGACCTGGGACCGGACCGCAGCGACGCACGGATGCACGCCAAGATCGTAGGATCCTACGCAGTGCCGTAGGGGACCGCACCGCCACTTCCCAGCAAATTAGGGACACTGTTGCTCCTGGGGTATCGGCGAGGACCATTCGCAACCGTCTCCATGAAGCTGGGCTACGGTCCCGCACACCGTTAGGCCGTCTTCCGCTCACGCCCCAACATCGTGCAGCCCGCCTCCAGTGGTGTCGCGACAGGCGTGAATGGAGGGACGAATGGAGACGTGTCGTCTTCAGCGATGAGAGTCGCTTCTGCCTTGGTGCCAATGATGGTCTTATGCGTGTTTGGCGCCGTGCAGGTGAGCGCCACAATCAGGACTGCATACGACCGAGGCACACAGGGCCAACACCCGGCATCATGATGTGGGGAGCAATCTCCTACACTGGCCGTACACCACTGGTGATCGTCGAGGGGACACTGAATAGTGCACGGTACATCCAAACCGTCATCGAACCCATCGTTCTACCATTCCTAGACCGGCAAGGGAACTTGCTGTTCCAACAGGACAATGCACGTCCGCATGTATCCCGTGCCACCCAACGTGCTCTAGAAGGTGTAAGTCAACTACCCTGGCCAGCAAGATCTCCGGATCTGTCCCCCATTGAGCATGTTTGGGACTGGATGAAGCGTCGTCTCACGCGGTCTGCACGTCCAGCACGAACGCTGGTCCAACTGAGGCGCCAGGTGGAAATGGCATGGTAAGCCGTTTCACAGGACTACATCCAGCATCTCTACGATCGTCTCCATGGGAGAATAGCAGCCTGCATTGCTGCGAAAGGTGGATATACACTGTACTAGTGCCGACATTGTGCATGCTCTGTTGCCTGTGTCTATGTGCCTGTGGTTCTGTCAGTGTGATCATGTGATGTATCTGACCCCAGGAATGTGTCAATAAAGTTTCCCCTTCCTGGGACAATGAATTCACGGTGTTCTTATTTCAATTTCCAGGAGTGTAGTTTGGACAAGAAGAGAATAGAAGCTTTCGAAATGTGGTGCTACAGAAGAATGCTGAAGATTAGATGGATAGATCACATAACTAATGAGGAGGTATTGAATAGGAATAGGGAGAAGAGGAGTTTGTGGCACAACTTGACTAGAAGAAGGGATCGGTTGGTAGGACATGTTCTGAGGCATCAAGGGATTACCAATTTAGTATTGGAGGGTAGCGTGGAGGGTAAAAATGGTAGAGGGAGACCAAGAGATGAATACACTAAGCAGATTCAGAAGGATGTAGATTGCAGTAGGTACTGGGCGATGAAGAAGCTTGCACAGGATAGAGTAGCATGGAGAGCTGCATTAAATCAGTCTCAGGACTGAAGACCACAACAACAACACCGGAAACTTTGAAGTAAGTTCATGATTTTTAATTTCTTCACTCTGATAAATAAGATTTCCGATGTTACTTATTTTACGGAAACTATACTTTTTGTGGGCTAAGTCTAGAAGGAGAAGGCTAACGGGTCGGAGTGAAAGACGCAGAGCTAGACAGACACGTTCCCACCTGTAGTTCAAGGATTGGACGTTACAGAAATATTCTGACCGTGGTCTTGTGGACGTTCTGCCAAACATTAAAGAAAACTATTTCAGCTGTACTATTAAACATTTATTGCGATACGACCGGTTTCGTTCGTTGAAAGGCATTAGGTTGCCTACAGTTAAATAAAATCGGAAATTTGGCTAAAGCTACAGCACGTTAACGAATAAAATAGGCAGCTCACACTGATAATAGCCTTGTACTAAATCCTCGCCGAGTTCTGCTTAAGACATGACATGAATGGTCTGGTTGTTGTATGTAATGTTATAGACAAATCCAATAACACTGATCACAAACATTCTGCCGAACACCTGGCGGAAGTATGGCAAGCAGACACGGCATGCTGCATACAGTAAACTGCCAATACTGGGCCGATGTCTGTCGAGTGAGACAGTCGATTGTACGATCATATTCGTTAAAAGCAACGACGAAACTTCAGGTACAGAACTGATATTGAAGAGCGCACAGTTAATCCAAACAACTGAAAAACTGAACCCAACAAAAGTTAGCAACATAATTATGGCCAATAATATGGAACAGGTGACAGTGCTTACACCAAATTACATACTCATTTGAATCACAATAAATGACTTATTATACAATACAGTTGCAAAACAATTACGTAAATTGTATCAGGAACAACCTAGTAGTTATAGTATCATCATTACGTTGATAACGCTTTACTATTTATTGCACAATCGATTGTGAAGTAACTGCACATAGTACACTAGAGCCCGTAATAGTGATGACGTAAAGTGATGGTGACTACAGAAGAAAAGCAGTTACAACAACGTCTCGCCATTGAAAGTGTAAAAGAACTGAAAATAACTGAACTGGGTATTTCTTGTGCGTTGCTAACAAACTAAAAGCGAGTTGTGCGCTGATCTTGCTACATGTCTGAATAACAAAGGAACAGATGCCGAAGCCTAAACAAGGTTGCACTGACGTGGGCGGATAAAACAGAAAGTAATTAGTTACAGCAATGATGAAATACTTGCACACAACATAGAAAAAAAAGTAAATCTGCTCTCAAAAAGTGACCATGTCACGTTTTGACACTGAACATTGAAAGGTGGCTACACTGAGCCACAGCGCCAGAGATTGCGCCAAAGAGTATTATTCAGCCGCCTCCACTGGCAGTGCCTGTCGAGAACTCGTAGTAGTCAGTGCTTGGGGAGAACTCGTAGTAGACAGTGCTGGTCGAGAACTCGTAGTAGTCAGTGCTTGTTGAGATGTGCTAGTGAAGAGTGCTGGTCGAGAACTCGTAGTAGGCAGTCCTTGCTGAGATGCGATACTGAAGAGTTCTTGTTGAGATGTGGTAGTAGAGAGTCGATGTGGAGATATATTGTAATGATTAGAGTGATTTTCGTCAATATATGAAGGTAAAAAAAAAATTTTTTTCCTTTTCTTTTTGTTATCACAATGTCTTACATAATGCAGCATTACAGGTTCAGTCAACAAAGCATCTGGCGTGTGTTCTTGTATTAGAGTGTAATTCTGGTTTTCTTACGCAATTATAGTATTTCTATTTTTTAATTATTTCAGTATAAATGGTATTTAAAATTTCTTGTCTTATTGAAGAAGAACGGTGCCAGATGTGTACGTTGAATCACACTTCCACACACAGAACAGCTATACTTGTGCTTTGGTTTTGTAGGTTTTATAGTTGCTGGGGACTTAATTAATTAATTGTATTAACGGAAATTTTCATTTCAGTCTTTGTTGTTGTTCTATGCAGTCAGATTGCGTACTAAGACTAGTCAGGGCCAACCGTTTACGAGACACAGCGTAATCGGACTTACAGCTACTAAAAATATTTGCATTTTTTTAATTAAGCCCCCATGCACGTGGCGACCGCTGCTTCGGATCGTCCCTTGGAATTCTTCTGATTGTAAGAATAGTAGACAGTAGTATTGTTGTAGTAATTTGTAGTTTAGTAATTGTAGTCTATTTTGCAGGTGTAGATTTGGTAATTGTCATTCTTCTAATGGTATTTCATGATTTAATTTTGTTGCCTTGTCTATGGGTTTGATAATTTAGTGCAGTTATTTCAATTGTTCGTTAATCGTGTTTGAGGGAAACATCTCGTGTGAATGGTATTGTTGGAGATGAGGGGTCATTGTGTGTAATTTTCGTATAGTGACGAATTTTTTATGTTTTGTAAATGATTACGCGGTCAATGAAACAGGCAAAAATGATGAATAACCAGAATAACGAAATTGACATGGCGAACTCGCCAACACAGGACAACAGTATGATGAATAATGCTGTTGAAAACAATTTAATAAGTAGGGAAAATAGTCCGGAAACAGTTCAAAATTTTTCACAATCGAAAAATTTACAGATTACGTGGTTAACGACAGAAGAAATGGAGCAGTTAATGAGTGCAATATTAAATGTCGGATCACAGTTGGAATCTGAATTAAGAGCAATGACAACACGGTTAAGCTCAAAAATAGGAACAATTGAAACCAAGATGAAAGCAATGACAACACGGTTAGGCTCACAAATAGGAACAAGTAAAACCGAGGTGGAAACAATGGAAACACAATTAGGCTCACGAACAGGGACGTGTTTCTAAAACATGAAAGATGAATCAAAGAAAGAAAGTAGAGAAGTACAACCGATTTTAAATGCTCACAATAATAGATTAGTTGCAGTAGAGATTAAACAAAGGGAACAGGATAGAGAACAGGAAGAAAGAGATCGCGTGATAGTACAGAAATTTTCAGAGTTAAATTTACAACGTGCAAAAGATAAGGGAGAAATATTTGAGAGAATCGAGGAATCCGTACCAAATGACAGATTAAATAATCTAACACAACAATATGAACAGTTAGCTACCAAATGTGTCAATACTGAAACCCGAGTCGCGACACTTACGGAAGACATAAATAAACAGAAAGAACAAATAGGTGATTTATCGGAAAGAGTTGAGGAGATTTCAGATAAACTGACAAGTCTTAGTTTAAGTGGGGACAGAGATTCAGATGATACAGCACCATTGCCATTTGCAGAAACCGAAGAGTATCAGAACATAAATAAACATGCTGAAAATCAGGGAAAATTTAATGAACGCGTTAAAAGGGAAGTTGAGGCTTTACGAAAGCAAGTCAAACAAATCGAAGGCGAAATTGTAGGAAAAGACAGTAGAAGAAATTTAGAATCACAGATAGCAGAGGGGTTTGAAGAAAATAATTTGTTTCATTTACGGGATGCAACAAGAGAGCGCCAGGCGCGCGAACTTAACAATAATCGTCATTGTGACTGGGACAGACGCGGTAGGTCTTTGTCGCCACGAGGCGAAAACTTTGACTATAAACACTTTTTGACTGTTCGGAAAATTAAGATCTTCCGTAATTCTAAGAATGACATACATCCATGTTCATGGCTAGATCAATTTATGTACGCACTCCCACCAAATTTGCCACTAAGTCACAAACTAGAAATTATGTGCGGCTATTAAAGTCCTCAGGGGATTCACTACTCTAAGTGAATATGTGCCGTAGCGAGCATAGGGCCCCGAGCTGTAGTGGTGCTATTTCCCTTTTAGTTTTCTGCACCGCTGCCTACTCTTTTACTATTCTTTGCATCTGTCAAAAACAACTCTTCTACTATCAATCTATCTAGAGAGTAAGTAAACATTAACCAGATATGACTAATTTACCCAAAAGTGATTTCGGAAATTACTGTTTGGACTTACTGTATCTTCATCAGCATTCATTCGTAGCTTAAACGAAATTTTACCTGTTTATCTTCGTGACAATATTACTTCATATGTTGATGATATTCTTATTGCTAAACATTCTTGGAGTGAGCACAACAAAATTTTGGATTCATTATTACGTATTTTTGCAAGAGTTGGCATTACAGAGAACTTGGAAAAATCTGAATTTGGTAATTCTCAGGTGAAATTTCTCGGTCACATTATTTCTACAGAAGGTATTCTTCCTGATCCAAAAAAAAAAAAAAATTAGACGCTATTCGTAATTATGCTGTTCCTACCACAAAACGTGACGTTCGTAGTTTCCTTGGTGTGTCTAATTTTCCTAGACGCTGTTAGATTGGACAATTTGGCCACACCTCGTTTCTGCGAACTATCTGGAAAGCTCTTTTTAAATGAAAATCGCTCGACAACTCTGTTTGGTTAGTTTGTATTCCTGATGAGTGGGTTAATAAGCTGATTTGGTATACGCATTTCAGTTATGCACACTTTGGTCCCAGAAAATGCTTTCATAAATTACGGGAAAATTGTTACTTCAGTAATATGGAAAAACGTATTCGATCTGTTCTTGCCAAATGCAAATTATGTCAAAAGGCTAAGCCGCCAACAATTTCTCACAGAGCACCGTTGTTTCCTATCATTCCAGCGAAATTAAAGGACATGGCTGCAGTCGATTTTTTCGGTCCAGTGGTTCGTTCTACTAATGGTTTTTCGTACATTTTCGTAGCAGTGGAACTGACGTCAAAATATGTGTGTCTTACACCTTTACGCAAAGCAACAGCTCGTTCAGTATCTAATGCTTTCATTAAACATTTTCTTAAAGAAGTTGGTCATGTTGATAAGGTTATATCAGATAATGGATCACAGTTTCGTTCTAAAATTTGGCTTCGTACTCTACGGCGTCGTAAAATTAAACCAATCTTCATTTCACTTTTTCACCCTCAATCTAACCCTTCAGAGAGATGGATGAAGGAAATCAATAAATTGTGTCGTCTTTATTGTCATCAGAATCACAGAAAGTGGGATCAGTATCTGCATATTTTTCAAAACATTCTGAATGAACTTCCTAATGACTCAACTTCTTTCCCGCCAATACTGATATTAAAAAACAAAGCACCGACAAATCGCATATCTGAAATCGTTCCTTTTCCGCCTTCACGGAAACTGCGGCATTCTGAAGTTGTGAACATGGCTCTGCAAAATATTGCATCTGTGGCTGCTAGAAGAGAGAAATCAGCTAAGCGTCCTGGTCGTTCAAAAATCTTGTCAGTTGGTCAGAAGGTGTTAATTAAGTCTCATCGTTTGTCTCACAAAGGAAAAGGATGGTGTCGCAAATTTTTTCTGCTTTATAATGGTCCATATAGAATTCGCAAAATTATACACGATAATACTGTCGAAGTAGAAACTCTTAAATCACGACGCTCTAAGGGAATGCATCATATATCTAACGTTAAAATTTTTGTGGAATGATATACTTCTAAAAAAATTTTGTGGAATGACATACTTGTGAGAAACTAACAGCTACATGTAAACATGCAGAGAATACAAGGATACCGCGCTGTGTTTTGGCGGCGGCACATACTCAAAGCAACAGTCAAGTCTGCGCGCCGCACAAGGCAGTCGTTGACCGCAAACAATTACTTCCTACGTCACGCGCCTACAGCTGATCGAGCGCTCAGTGCGAATGCACTGACAGCCGTAAACAAATACACAGTTTAATTTCTCCGATCAAATTCAGTATAAAGCTATAGTGACTTCATGAATTATGTAATTAACATTCAGTATTTTTCAGGATACGGTTCTATAAAATATCTAAGAACTTCAGGTAAATTCTGTGCGTGTCCGACGTTAAGACGACTTGCTATCGAGAAATTTTCAGGAAGAATGTAATTTCGAAGAAAAAAGTAATAAACTAGAAAGGTAACTATTAATTGCGTTCATTTTTCAGGTAACATATTTCCACTTAGGAACGTACTTTAGACGTAATTTGCTGCTCGCAATCACGTGATTCATACTTTGTGCTAATTTCATGTTCTATGAGTTTACTTGTGAAGCGACGTGCTTGCGTACATTAACTGATTTTGACAATGATTGATGATTGAATAGGGTTGTTATTTGTATATACACTCCTGGAAATGGAAAAAAGAACACATTGACACCGGTGTGTCAGACCCACCATACTTGCTCCGGACACTGCGAGAGGGCTGTACAAGCAATGATCACACGCACGGCACAGCGGACACACCAGGAACTGCGGTGTTGGCCGTCGAATGGCGCTAGCTGCGCAGCATTTGTGCACCGTCACCGTCAGTGTCAGCCAGTTTGCCGTGGCATACGGAGCTCCATCGCAGTCTTTAACACTGGTAGCATGCCGCGACAGCGTGGACGTGAACCGTATGTGCAGTTGACGGACTTTGAGCGAGGGCGTATAGTGGGCATGCGGGAGGCCGGGTGGACGTACCGCCGAATTGCTCAACACGTGGGGCGTGAGGTCTCCACAGTACATCGATGTTGTCGCCAGTGGTCGGCGGAAGGTGCACGTGCCCGTCGACCTGGGACCGGACCGCAGCGACGCACGGATGCACGCCAAGACCGTAGGATCCTACGCAGTGCCGTAGGGGACCGCACCGCCACTTCCCAGCAAATTAGGGACACTGTTGCTCCTGGGGTATCGGCGAGGACCATTCGCAACCATCTCCATGAAGCTGGGCTACGGTCCCGCACACCGTTAGGCCGTCTTCCGCTCACGCCCCAACATCGTGCAGCCCGCCTCCAGTGGTGTCGCGACAGGCGTGAATGGAGGGACGAATGGAGACGTGTCGTCTTCAGCGATGAGAGTCGCTTCTGCCTTGGTGCCAATGATGGTCGTATGCGTGTTTGGCGCCGTGCAGGTGAGCGCCACAATCAGGATTGCATACGACCGAGGCACACAGGGCCAACACCCGGCATCATGGTGTGGGGAGCGATCTCCTACACTGGCCGTACACCACTGGTGATCGTCGAGGGGACACTGAATAGTGCACGGTACATCCAAACCGTCATCGAACCCATCGTTCTACCATTCCTAGACTGGCTAGGGAACTTGCTGTTCCAACAGGACAATGCACGTCCGCATGTATCCCGTGCCACCCAACGTGCTCTAGAAGGTGTAAGTCAACTACCCTGGCCAGCAAGATCTCCGGATCTGTCCCCCATTGAGCATGTTTGGGACTGGATGAAGCGTCGTCTCACGCGGTCTGCACGTCCAGCACGAACGCTGGTCCAACTGAGGCGCCAGGTGGAAATGGCATGGCAAGCTGTTCCACAGGACTACATCCAGCATCTCTACGATCGTCTCCATGGGAGAATAGCAGCCTGCATTGCTGCGAAAGGTGGATATACACTGTACTAGTGCCGACATTGTGCATGCTCTGTTGCCTGTGTCTATGTGCTTGTGGTTCTGTCAGTGTGATCATATGATGTATCTGACTCCAGGAATGTGTCAATAAAGTTTCCCCTTCCTGGGACAATGAATTCATGGTGTTCTTATTTCAATTTCCAGGAGTGTATTATGCATCGCTTGGCTGCACTGCTTTTTCACTGATGTCATGTTTTTTTTTATTATGTGCCTGCTGTGCTTATTTATTTCAATTATAATTGTCACCTGATTAATTGTGCTGATGTGGTTAGGTATGTAAGTTATACTTTGTGATTTATCTGCTTGCGCCTTCATGTTTTCTTATTAAGATGACATATGAACATTTATTTGCTTATGCTGATATGATGCTAATGACCTGTTTATTATGTAAGATATATGTTTACTGCTATGTGTATGGATTGCATATTTATACATTTCTGTTTGTCGTCACAACTACTCTTTAATTTGGTATATAGAAATGCTGATGTACTGTGTACGAACATAGAGTTTAGGTCACACTATTGTATTAATTATAGATTGTTCGCTTGGCAGAACCTCGTTGTAAGAATTGTGCTGCATCCACTTGTTGACATTCTGTTCTCTACTGGTATATTTACTCGCTATTGCATGTTTTGCTTACGCTCAGTGCCTTATATTTTTAAGATAAGAAAATGAACTGCTATAATTCGACATGAACGACATTAGTACAAGAAACTTCATAGAAGTCACATGAGCTGAGGTTTTATGGAAGCTGTATAAATTTATGCTAATAGGAAGGAAGCTAACGACATGACGTACCAAAACTAGGTTTAGACCATTGTCAGTTATTACACTGCATTTTTCGTGAGCAATTGAAATAGGAAGTGACACTTGACACAAGAAATACTCCACATGTTTGCTTCTGTTTGCCATAATTCTTGAAATGGTGTACACACTGTGAAATATTATGATCATTCACACTCCGTAATCATACTTAATTTCTGAGAGTTATTCGAACTAAGTCTGTTAGAGGTCATGTATGCATTTATTTTGTTTATAATTCATAATGAGTAGAAGATTTGGGTCAGATGGATTACACAGAGGTTCTGTGTTGACAGTTTGTCTTCGGATTGTATGGGATGATGAGGTTTGCATTAGGATTTTATCTGTACATGTTCGAGGAGACTGACTAGAGGAAAGAGTTGTTATGGAAGTCAAATGATATTGGTAATAAGGTTATATGTATCGACGTATTGAAGAGGTATTATTGAGGTATTATTGAGATTATGTGAAGTTGATGATTATTGGAGTTTTTGTGGACAAGAGGTAAGGTAAATGATATTGATGATAAGATTTATATGTATTGACGTAAGAGGTATTATTGCAGTATTGAGATTATGTGATGCTGATGATTATTGGAGTTTTGGTGGATAAGAGGTAAAGTAAGTGAGGTGCATATTTTTGTTGTTGGTCTATATGGAACAAGGAGGATGAAGATAGCAGACTAGAACACTTAAGTAGAAGGAAGATAGTCTATACACACACTTTGTTAAATCAATAAGCAGTATATATTTTTTTTTTTTTTGGGGGAGAGGAAGTAATTGCATATCTTGGCTCACTGACAGTTGTTCAGCATCCGTACATTTTGATCTGGCTTGGCAAACATTGGTCTTGACATGATGACTATGACGTTGACTTAACTATTATTGATTGTTATACATTGCTGCCACTACTACTTGATACACATGATGAACATCAAATTTTGACAGAATTGCATTTACACAGTTAACACTATTCAATTACACAGTAGTACTTAATGTGGATGAAAGATGAGTGAGTGTGTTTTGTGTGTTTTCCTTTCCTAATCCTACCCACCTATCTCCTAAATATTATTTTATTTGTTTGTAGTGGCTTGCACTGACACCCATAAATATTATAGGTTTACTGATATTTGAGTATTTGTAATAGTTAATACGACAATTATCTGACATCATTTGTGTGTTTGTTATGATTTGTGTGTTTAGTGTAAAAGCATTTGTATGTGGATTCAAACTATTGTTCATGCCTGAACTGTCTGATTAGTGATGGTGAATATTATGAACTGTTACCTGCACTTGTTCAACATTGATGTGTGACACTTAGAAATGTTTAATTTCTGCTGATGAACTGTGTGATTAGTGATGGTGAATATTATGAACTGTTACCTGCACTTTTTCTACATAATGGGTGCCACTTAGAAATGATTAATTTCTGCTGATGATCTGTGTGATTAGGATAGTGAATATTATGTACTGTTACTTGTACTTTTTCTACATGATTGGTGCCACTAGGACATGTTTAATTTCTGCTGATGAACAGTGTGATTAGTGATAGTGAATATTATGGACTGCTCTCTGGACCTACTCATCATTGCTAGGTGCCACTAATGGACTGATTCTACTGAAATAATGTCACTTGTTGGTGTCTGCACCTGCTCAACATTACTGGGTGCCACTAATGGAACTGCTTCTGCTGAGAAATGTGACTTGTTGCTTTGTGTACCTGTTCAGCATTGCTGGGTGCCACAGATGGAACTGCTTCTACTGAAATAATGTCACTTGTTGGTGTCTGCACCTGTTCAACATTGCTGGGTGCCTCTGATGAACTGCTTCTACTAAAATGATGTCACTTGTTGCTGTGTGCACCTGTTCAACATTGCTGGGTGCAACTGATGGAGCTACTTCTATGGAAATGATGTCACTTGTCGGTGTCTGCACCTACTCAACATTGCTGGGTGCCACTGTTGGAACTGTTTCTACTGGAATGATGTTACTTCTTGCTGTCTGCACCTACTCAACATTGCTGGGTGCCACTGACGGATTGCTTCTACTGAAATAATGTCACTTGTTGGTGTCTGCACCTATTCAACATTTCTGGGTGCCACTAATAGAGCTGCTTCTGCTGATAAATGTGACTTGTTGCTGTGTGTACCTGTTCAACATTGCTGGGTGCCACAGATGGAACTGCTTCTACTGAAATAATGTCACTTGTTGGTGTCTGCACCTGTTCAACATTGCTGGGTGCCACTGATGGACTGCTTCTACTGAAATGATGTCAGTAGTTGGTGTCTGCACCTGTTCAACATTGCTGGGTGCCACTAATGGAACTGTTTCTACTAAAATGATGTCACTTGTTGGTGTCTGCACCTGCTCAACATTACTGGGTGCCACTGATGGACTGTTTTTTACTGAAATAATGTGACTTGTTGCTGTCTGCACCTGCTCAACGTTACTGGGTGCCACTGATGAACTGCTTCTACTGAAATGAAGTCACTTGTTGGTGTCTGCACCTGTCAACATTACTGGGTGCCACTGATGAACTGCTTCTACTGAAATGAAGTCACTTGTTGGTGTCTGACCCTGTCAACATTACTGGGTGCCACTGATGGACTGCTTCTACTGAAAAGATGTCACCTGTTGGTGTCTGTACTTGCTCAACATTGCAGAGTGCCACTAATGGAACTACTTCTGCTGAATGATGTCACTTTTTGGTGTCTGCACCTGTTGACCATTGCTGGGTGCTACTGCTGGAACTAATCATTGAAAGCATTTTATGTGAACGTTTGTATAAACTGATTTTTTGTGTATTGTGTAAACTATCATGTAAAGTCACATGTATGAAAGAATTTGTATTGCTTACTGTATTTTATATATTAGGTTATTGAAAGGTCAGTGCAAAGCCAAAATTTTATCTAATTATGTGATATTTACGTATTAATATTATCTTTTATTTTTGTCTGTATTTTTGTGGACGAATTTGGTGGTATTTTCACCACCAATGCTGGCAAAAATACCATCAAATTCTGGCCTGTGGAGGAGGGGCATATGAAAGGTGGCTACACTGAGCCACAGCGCCAGAGATTGCGCCAAAGAGTATTATTCAGCCGCCTCCACTGGCAGTGCCTGTCGAGAACTCGTAGTAGTCAGTGCTTGGGGAGAACTCGTAGTAGACAGTGCTGGTCGAGAACTCGTAGTAGTCAGTGCTTGTTGAGATGTGCTAGTGAAGAGTGCTGGTCGAGAACTCGTAGTAGGCAGTGCTTGCTGAGATGTGATACTGAAGAGTTCTTGTTGAGATGTGGTAGTAGAGAGTCGGTGTGTTGATATATTGTAATGATTAGAGTGATTTTCGTCAATATATGAAGGTAAAAAAAAAATTTCCTTTTCTTTTTATTATCACAATGTCTTACATAATGCAGCATTACAGGTTCAGTCAACAAAGCATCTGGCGTGTCTTCTTGTATTAGAGTGTAATTCTGGTTTTCTTACGCAATTATAGTATTTCTATTTTTTAATTATTTCAGCATAAATGGTATTTAAAATTTCTTGTCTTATTGAAGAAGAACCGTGCCAGATGTGTACGTTGAATCACACTTCCACACACAGAACAGCTATACTTGTGCTTTGGTTTTGTAGGTTTTATAGTTGCTGGGGACTTAATTAATTAATTGTATTAACGGAAATTTTCATTTCAGTCTTTGTTGTTGTTCTATGCAGTCAGATTGCGTACTAAGACTAGTCAGGGCCAACCGTTTACGAGACACAGCGTAATCGGACTTACAGCTACTAAAAATATTTGCATTTTATTTAATTAAGCCCCCATGCAACATGTGAAATGCTAAAATCATTAAACTGGATAGTTGCAGTAGGGTATTGACAGTTAAAATCTAGCTGTGTTAAACTTGCTACAGTTATGTCCAAGTACATAACTGATAAAGAGTAATGGACAAGTAATACAAACAACAAAGTTTACAATACAACACTCCACAATAACAAGGGAACATGCGACAGTGCCTACATCAAACATCATTGTCATTCGACACATACGACGGTAAGTAAATTACTGTGAAATACAAGTAGAAAGTAACTATCTAAAATAATCAGGAACGCTAATTAAGATCTCATAGAACGCTCTTGAGTCATGAATAATGAAGTAAGAGAAGACGCACTATCACTCTAAATGTAAAAGAGCTAAAGCAACCAACCTGTTGGTTATGGTTTACTATCAATAAAATTCTACGCGAACTGCATGAAACAGTCCACTATTCTTTACAATGGAAGAGAACAAATGCCAGTGGTTATACTAAACTGTGTTGTCACTAGGTTGATAAAAGCCACATGAATTAGTGTACAGTTGTTTGTGGAATAATTATGTACAATATAACAGAACCAGTGACTGTGATCGTATAAAATGACTATGACTACAGAATAAAAGCAATTAAAACAAATAACGTGTTGTCATTGAACAAGTAGACAAAATAAAAATGAATGGGTAGTTCTTGTGTGTTGCTAAGAAACTAAAACGAGCTGTGCTGAGTGTGCTTAATTTTTTACGTATCTGAACAAGAACAAACGCCAAAGCTTACATAAAAAAGCGCCAGCGTCACACGGATGAAACATTAACTGATTACATAAATGAGTATGAAGTAATTGTATACAACATAGAAAAGACAGTGAAGGTGTTTGCACAGAGTGATCGTGAACAGTGAATAAAATATTTTATTCTCCAGTCATGATCAGTTTGTATTATCACAATTAAGGGTTCTGTTTATTATAAGCAATTAGTTCACAATCGATTGCATAATAAGTAGTATGACGTTATCACCCCAATGATAACACAGCTTTGTTCCATTATAAATACAATGAGGTGACAAAAGTCAAGGGATAGCGATATGCACATTATAGACATGGCGGTAGTACCACGTACTCAGTGTATAGAAGGGCATTGCATCTTTGAACGCAGAATGATAGTTGGAGCTAGCCACATGGGACATTTCATTTCGGAAATCGTTAGGGAATTCAATATTATGAGATCCACAGTGTCGAGAATGTGTCGAGAGTACCAAATTTCGGGAATATCTCTCACCACGGACATCGCAGTGGCGGACGGCCTTCACTTAACGACCGAGAGCAGTGTACAGTTGTCAGTGCTAACAGACAAGCAACACTGTGTGGAATAACAGCAGAAATCATTGTGGAACGTACGACGACCGTATTATTTAGGACTGTGCTGCTAAATTTGGCGTTAATGGGCTATGGCAGCAGACGACCGATGCCGGTGCCTTTTCTAACATCACCACATCGCCTGCAGCGCCTCTACTGGCCTCGTGATCATATCGGTTGGACCCTAGGCGACTGGAAGACCACATCCTGGTCAGATGTCTGTTGGTAAGACCTGACAGTAGGTTTCGAGAGTGGTGCAGAGCCCACGACGCCATGGACCCAAGTTGTCAACAAGGCATCTGGGAAAAAAAAAGGCTCAGAGCACTTTGGGACTTAACTTCTAAGGTCATCAGTCCCCTAGAAGTTAGAACTACTTAAACCTAACTAACCTAAAGACATCACACACATCCATGTCCGAGGCAGGATTCCAACCTGCGACCGTAGTGGTCGCGCAGTTCCAAACTGTAGCGCGTAGAACCGCTCGGCCACCACGGCCGGCTAGGCATATGCAAGGTGGTGGTGGCTCTGTAATGGTGTGGTCTGTGTTTACATGGAATGGACTGGCTCCTCTGGTCCAACTGAACCTATCATTGACTGGAAGTGGCTATTTTGAGCTACCTGGAGACCATTGTCAGCCATTAATGGATTTCATTTTCCCAAACAACGATGGAGTTTTCGTGGATGAAAATGAGCCACGTCACCGCGCCACATTTGTCCGCAACACTTTGTCAATTATGGACGGCTATAGAGGCAGCATGGCTCAATATTTTTGAACGGGACCAACAACTTGTTGAGTCCGTGCATGCCATGTCGCGCTGCTGCAACACGCCGGGCAAAAATGATCCGACACGATATTAGGAGGTCTCCAATGACTTCTGTCACCTCAGTGTAACTGTAGCTAATTTTGTTAACAGCATACGATAACTACCAGCCTGGCTCATTTAGCTCTTTTACGTTTGAGAAGACAAAGCACTTTTTGTAACTGCGTTATCAATGAGTTACGATCTTCCTGTGAGATTAAAACTACCATTCCTAATATATTTTTCGTAATTGTATTGGAGCTGTATGTTATAACTATTCATTTACTATCATAGCTGTCAAATGACGACGTAGTTTGGTGTAAATGGCTCTAGGCACTATGGGACTTAACATCTGAGGTCATCACTCCTCTGTACTTAGAACTACTTAAACCTAACTAACTTAAGGACATCACACGCATCCACGTACCAGGCAGGATTCGAACCTGCGACCGTAGCAGCAGCGCGGTTCCTGACTGAAGCGATAGAACCACTCGGCCACAGCGGCCGGCGTTTGGTGTAAGTTTCGTACGCTCTTCCCTTGTTATTGTGCGTAATTGTGTTGTTAACTTTTTATTGGTTCTATTTTTCAGTTGTCTGCATTAATTGTGCTCTCTTCAATACCAGTTCTGTACTTCAGGTTTGCCGGCCGGAGTGGCCGAGCGGTTCTAGGCGCTGCAGTCCGGAACCGTGCTACCGCTACGGTCGCAGGTTCGAATCCTGCCTCCGGCATGGATGTGTGTGATGTCTTTAGGTTAGTTAGGTTTAAGTAGTTCTAAGTTCTAGGGGACTGATGACCTCAGAAGTTAAGTCCTATAGTGCTCAGAGCCATTTGAACCATTTTTTTACTTCAGGTTTCATAACAGCGGGTAAAGATTATGGTCGCACAATCGACTATCGCACTCGACAGAGCCCAGATGGTGTGTTTACATGTTTACCTCTGTCGTGGAGCCGCCGTGTCTGGGCAGTTTGCTTACAAGGGAACCTCCCCATCGCAGATTTAGTTATAAGCTGGCACAGTGGATAGGCCTTGAAAAACTGAACACAGATCAATCGAGAAAACAGGAAGAAGCTGTGTGGAACTATGAAAAAATAAGCAATATATACAAACTGAGTATTCCATGGACAAGATAGGCAACATCAAGGAGAGTGCGAGCCAAGGAGCGCCGTGGTCCTGTGTTTAGCTTGAGCAGCTGCGGCCCGAGAGGTCCTTGGTTCAAGTCTTCCGTCGAGTGACAAGTTTAATTTTTTATTTTCAGACAATTATCAAAGTTCAGGCACTCACACATAATCAACTTCGCTCTCCAAAATTCCAGGACATGTTCACATTTGCTTGGACATATGCAGGAATTGACGGTCTACACAGGGAAAAATTTGAAAACGTTAAAAACATATGTTTTGACAGAGCACAGGGAAAACTGTGCAACTGTGAAACTGTTGCATTCATTTGTTGTTGTTTGTGTCACAAACTCTTTTGTTTTCATCACTTTTTTGGGAGTGATTATCACATCCACAAGAAAACGTAAATCGGGCAAGGTAGAAGAATCTTTTTACCCATTCGCCAGGTGTACAAGTTAGGTGGGTCGACAACATATTCCTGTCATATGACGCACAAGCCGTCACCAGTGTCGTGTAGAATATATCAGACGTGTTTTCCTGTGGAGGAATCGGTTGACCTATGACCTTGCGATCAAATGCTTTCGGTTCCCATCGAAAGGCACGTCCTTTCGTCTACTAATCGCACGGTTTTGCGATGCGGTCGCAAAACACAGACACTAAACTTATTACAGTGAACAGAGACGTCAATGAACGAACGGACAGATCATAACTTTGCGAAAATAAAGAAAGTGAACTTTTCACTCGAGGAAAGACTTGAACCAAGGACCTCTCGTTCCGCAGCTGCTCATGCTAACCACGGGACCACGGCGCTCCTGTGCTAACACTCTTCTTGATGTTGCCTCATGGACTACTCAGTTTGTATATTTTTGCTTATTTTTTTCATAGTTCCACACAACTTCTTCCTGTTTTCTCGATTGATCTGCGTTCAGTTTTTCAAGGCCTATCCACTGTGCCAACCTATAACTAAATCTGAGGGAGGTGCGATGGGGAGGTGTCCTTGTTAGAATGCTGCGTCTGCTCGCCATACTTCCCCCAGTTATGACCAGTGTTTAGGGATTTCGTCTTTATCATTACACACGACAACCGGACCATTTGTGTCATGAGTTAAGCACACCTCGGCGAGAATTTAATACAAGGCTGTGATTAGTGTGAGTTTATTAGTTAGGTTGCTGCAGCTTTAGCGTAATTTTGTGATTTGCTTGTATGTAGGCAACCCAATGACTTTCAACTAAACAAACCAGTCGCAACACAATAAATATGCAACTAAGGTGGTCATCTTTAATCATTAAAATTAGTGTCATTACAATTAAATGAATACCCTTAGCTGCACACAGGCGTTGATAAAAGTCAGGGGGGACAGTTGAAAATGTGTGCCCCGACCGGGACTCTACCCGGGATCTCCTGCTTACATGGCAGACGCTTTATCCATCTGAGTCACCGAGGACATGGAGGATAGTGCAACTGGAGGGACTTATTTCTGGCACGCCTCCCGTGAGACCTACATTCGCAACTTACTGTCCCGCACTATATTCATAGTGCCCCTGCCCATCATACTCATTACTCGCGGCTTTATTGCCGATTCCCCTAAGAGTCCGGGCACTGTTTGTGCATCCGCACAGTAGAAGATGGTCAAATAGCCGGTGAGCCTTAACTATATATATGTGAAGATGGTATCTGTCCTTTCGGACATGTCCGAAAGAACATTGAAGGCATCTGTCCTTTCGGACATGTCCGAAAGAACAGATACCATCTTCATTTATGTAAAGTTAGAGTCAGCTGTGGCGCTCAACATGGACACGGTTAATTGCAGAGCATGTCATGTGGATGTAGATGTAGTTTCAGATCCTGTGGTCGTATGAAAAGGCGATAGGCGTGCAAGGTCACGGAGACCGTGCGAGTAGCAGGTCTGAAATCCGAGAATGCGCTCGACGGGTAGTAGTGGAGGGTAACAACAAGCAAGCAGACCTTGCGTCAATGCGGAACACACGCTAGGATAAAGGAAGTCAAGCACTGAGTCTTTGCGTCAGCGATCTGTGTGGCAACCACGCAGGTTCACATTATCTGTACAAAAGAAAACGCACAGTGTGCAGCCAGAGGTCGTGTTCGCTTATCAGAGGAGTCAGGCACGGCCAGGGGATGTACCGGGGTCAGTTCTAACTTGAGTGGACCGCACGATAGCGCCGGCGCGGCAATACTTTCCGCCTCACTCGGTCATCTGGAACATTTAAAAGCTTGGAGATAGTGCTCTGTACTCGGTGAAACCAGCCTTTTCCTTCTTAGCCCCCACGCAAGCGACTGGTAAATATTTATTTTCCTGGCAAATAAAAAGACTTCCGACAGAACTAACAAAGAGATTCGTCCAATGTTTTGTTTGGAATGTAGTTCTATATGGCAGCGAATCATGGGCGTCAAAAAGAAGGGGGAAAAATACTAAGATGGTTTTTTAATGTCGCTGTCGTGATAACTATCTGAAATGAAATGGACTGACAGAATGAAGAATTAACAGGTACTTTTAAGAACAGTAGGGGAAAGAAAACTACATCAGAAATGATAAATATGGGGAATACGTATTGATTAAGACATATATTTCACGAAGAAATTGCCTGCACGGGAAAGCCATCGCAGGGAAGAATGCAGCGGTGAGGAGGAGACAGGAAATAAGTACTGGAATGCCGGATGACATTAAAAATTAGCGAAGTTAGCAGCAGATTAAGAAAGAAGCACAGGAGAGGGGGAAGTGGAGAGCGTCCAGTCAATATCTGCCGAAGGCAGATGTGCGAAAGAAGAAGAAAATATTTTCCTTTCTTTCAAACCGCAAAAAATGAAGTGGATCTTTCATGCTCGCATCTTTAGTAATATTTTCGAGCGAGGTGGCGCAGTGGTTAGTACGCTTGTATTCGGCAAGACGACAGTTCAAAACTGCGTCTGGCCATTCAGTTTTAGGTTTTCCGTGATTTCCTGAAATCGTTCCAGGCAAATTCTGGCGTGATTCCTTTGAAAGAGTACAGCCGATTTCCTTCGCATCCTTGAAAAAAATCAGAGCTTGTGTTGACTCTATAGGAAATTCGACGTCGACGAGACGTTAAAAGCTAATCTGCCGTTCTTTTTTAATAGCGCACCATAAGACAAAAAGAAACGACACACCATAAAGGAATTGTCACACATCCATGCCCGAGGCACGATTCGAACCTGCGACTGTAGCAGCAGCGCGGTTCCGGACTGAAGCGCCTAGAACCGCTCGGTCACAGTGGCCGGAACATGCCTTTAGTGGTACGAAGGTTAATTTGGTAATTACATAATGGTGCTCCAGCCCACTGCGCTCTTGAGTGCGGAGCGAAGACACTGTTGTAGACACAACCACCCCATTACCTGGTATGTTCTGATTTATGTGCTTTCAGTCACTGAAACCTGAAAAGTCAAATATCTTTAATCTCTACCTTCAAGTGAGTGTATCTCCCTTGGAATACATTTCCAACCATAAATCTATGTGACCTTTTATGCTCCGTCTCCTCTCAGGAATCGTTTCCTGCTGTTTCCCTCCATTTACCAAAAGTACCCCCTGTAGATAAACAAGTTGTCTGAGAGGTTGTTCATAATACGTTGTAACACAAAACACTACGCATCATGAAATTATCCGAATGGGATGCAAATCACTAGATGTAATGTACATGTACAGACAAACGAATGATTACAGTTCCAGAAAAATTGGGCGATTTATTCAAGGTAAAGAACTTCACAAACTGAGCCAGTTAGTCCATCTCTGAGCCGGCCAGTTAGCCGTGTGGTCTTACGCACGGCTTTCCAGGACAGGAAGGAGTGCCTGGTCCCCAGCACAAATCCGGCCGGCGGACTTGTGCAGAGGTCCAGTGAGCTGGCCAGTCTGTGGTTGGTTTTTAGGCGGTTTTCCATCTGCCTCGGCGAATGTGGACTGGTTCCCTTTATTCCGTCTCAGCTACACTATGTCGGCGATTGCTGCGCAAACAAGTTCTCCATGTACGTGTACATCACCATTACTCTACCACGCAAACGTAGGGGTTACACTCTTCCCTGAGCGGGGGAGGGGTGGGGGGTCCACTGGGGCCCAACCGCACAATAACCCTTAAAGAGTGGTTCGGTGTGGGGCGGCGGAGGGGTAAAGTGGACTGAAGTAGTCGTCGTGAGGTTCTGGACCATTGCGGCAGGGACGGAGCCTCTCCGTCGTTTCTAGGCCCCCGGTTAACATACAATACAATACAATACGATACAATAGTCCATCTCTGGCCCTTATTCGGTTTAGCATCGATTGGTGGAGTCCCTGCTGAGGGACATCGTGCCAAATTCAGTATAACTGGCACTTGAGGTCGTCGAAATGCAGAGATAGTTGGAGGGCCCTGCGTATAATGCTCCAAACGTACTCATTTGGGAGGACATCCGGCGATATTGCTGGCCAAGGTAGAGTTTAACAAGCACGAAGAGAAGCAGTAGAAACTCTTGCCTTGTGCGGACGAGCATTATCTTGCTGAAATGTAACCCCAACATGGCTTGCCATGATGGGTAAAAAAAAACGCGGCATAGAATATCGTCGACATACTGCTGTGCTTTAAGCGTGCAACGAACCACAACCAAAGGGCTCTTGCTACGAAAATAAACGGCACCACAGACCACCATCCCGCTTATCGGGCCGTGTGGCGGACGACAGTCAGTTTGCAATCCCACTGCTCTCTGGGGCGTCTCCAGACACGTCTTCACTGGTCGACGGGGCTCATTTCTAAGTAGAACTCATCACTGAAGACAACTCTGCTCCTGCCATTGAGATTCCAGGCCGAAGATGTGTCTAGAGACTCCCCAGAAGGGGGAGGATACCAACCTGAATGTAGATCGCCATATGGCTCGACAACCAAGTATACCATTTCTTTTCATCCGTGGTATCCTTCCAGCACAGTGGTGCATCGACGATATTATACATCCCATTTTGTTGGCCTACATGGCAAGCCAACCGGGGCTTACATTTCAGCAAGATAACGCCAGCCTGCACACGGCGAGAGTTTCTGCTGCTTGCCTTCGTGCTTGCCAAACCCTACCTTGGCGAGCAAGGTGGCCATATCTCTCCCCAACTGAGAACCTTTGGAGCATTATAGGCAGGGCCCTCCAAACAGTCTCGGATTTTGATGCTGTAACGCGCCAATTAGACAGACTCTAGCCCGATGTCTCTCAGGAGGACATCCAACAACTCTGTCAATGAGTGCCAAACCGAATAACTGCTTGCAGAAGGGCCAGAAGCCGGCCGGGTGGCCGAGCGGTTCTAGGCGCTACAGTCTGGAACCGCGCGACCGCTACGGTCGCAGGTTCGAATCCTGCCTCGGACATGGATGTGTGTGATGTCCTTAGATTAGTTAGGTATTTCTAAGTTTCTAAGTTCTAGGGGACTGATGACGTCAGAAGTTAAGTCCCATAGTAATCACAGCCAGGCTCATTTCTAAGTAGAACTCATCCCTGAAGACAACTCTGCTCCTGCTAACTTTGGTTAGTTAGGTTTAAGTAGTTCTAGGTCTAGGGGACTGATGACCTCAGATGTAAAGTCCCATAGTGCTTAGAGCAATTTGAACCATTTAGTTCAATATGTTTTCTACTGTCATCTACCCACATTCCATTAGGTTGTCATCTTTATCTTTCCCTTTTTTCTTGGAATTCGGAAGAAAGTTTCCTTGGTCCACCTCCCACTCATTCAGCTTCATTACAGTACACTCTCATCTTCATTTTCAGCTATTAAAGGGATGTCTTCCAGGAGGGGAGACAGGGTCGTCAGCAGGAAGTGAAGATATGCCTCGCCCGTGATGCGTTGTGGGTGGATGACTGGTCCACGAGGCAGTCGCCAGCAATCCATGTTGAGGTTGAACCCGTGCTGTGGTTTGCTGCTACCATATTATGGGAATTCCTTGTAGCCCACAGGCGCGTGTTGTGAAGGTTGACGATAACCCCCCCCCCCCCCCCCCCCCCCTCCTACATCCATAGAAGTAGCCTCGTCTGTGAATGGGACGGATGGCATAAATTCAGTCACCATGGTGGTCTGTGCTATGAACCAGCGACAAAACCGTCGCCGCAAAGACAAGTCCGTAGTAAAATAAACCGTGCTCGTGATGTGACACGGATAGTGCAGAATTTTACACACGTCCTTCTGGTTTACCTCAGGCTGGCGGTCCATTTGTCTGTTGCTGGTACTGGGGTTACTGTCAAAGATCTTTTATCTCCACCTTCAAGTGGTTGTACCTCCCTTGGAACGCATTCCCGGCCGTATATCCACATGAACGCTTTTTGCTCCTAATCCTCTCAGCTATCGTTTCCTGCAGTATACCCACATTTATCAAACTCATTCTATATACGAGGGGCGTTCAAGAAGCAACGAACAATTTTTATTTCTGCTAACAGGTTATTCGGGATTCCAATATACCATATTATTCCCCACCCTGTTTCGCAACATACAATCTCCATTCAATGCGATGGCCTTATGCCACTTAACGGAGAGGGTTTGTATGCCCATGTGGTACCAGTCTACTGGTCGACGTTGGAGACAAAGTCTTGTTGCAGCAACAACTTCCCCATCGTCCACGTACTGTTTCCTGTGCAGTGCATTCGTCATTGGGGCAAACAGATGAAAGTCAAAATGTGCGAGATCCGAGCAATAGGGTGGATGGGGAGGAACAGTCCAAAGAAGGTCTGTGACCTTCTCTCAGGTATGCAGACTTGTGTGACTCCTTGCGATGTCATGGAGAAGGAAAAGTTCGTTTGCATGTTTATGACGACGACCACGATGAAGTCCTTTCTTCAATTTCCTGAGGGTAACACAGTACACTTCAGAGTTGATAGTTGCACCATGAGGAAAGCATGAAACAGAATAACCCCTTCAGAGTCCCAGAAGACCATCGTTATGACCTTACCAGCTGAGGGTGTGGCTTTGAACTTCATCCTCGGAGAAGAGGTGGTGTGGCGCCACTCATGTATTGGCGTTTTGTTTTCGGTTCGAAGTGATGTGTCCATGTTTCATCGCCTGTGATGATGTTCGTCAAAAAATGCCACGATCAGCCTCGCAACGCTCAAGGAATTCCGCACAGTTGATCCTTCGTTGCTTTTTTAATCTTATGTTGGATGACGACGAACTCAGCAAGAACACACCTTTGACTACCCAAACCGGTGGATGAGTGTGTTAGTACTACCAACAGAGACATACAGTTGCGCCGCGAGGTGTTTGATTGTGATCCGTACGTTCCAACTTTGCGTGAGTCACAGATGTCTGCGAGAGATCAGACAGGTTTGCGCAACCTCGTTACTATGATGACAGACGGCTCGCACAACGACTCACCATCCTAGTTTTCGCCGCTAGGTCTCCGTAGACTTTCTGCAAGCGCCTATAAATATTTGCCATGCTCTGGTTTTCCGCCAAAAGAACCTCAATGACAGCTCTCGTTTGGAACGCACCTCAGTTACAGGCGTCATTTTGAAGGCTACGTATAGCACCACCTCCTATTGGAACTTCGTGAACCTATAGGGGCTGAAGCGGGAATATTTGACGATGTCCCACAACGAATTCCGCATTTTTTCAACCGAAACGGACAAAAAAAGTGTTGCGTCAGTTATTGAAAGCCACTCGTACCATTTCGACGTTTTTAGGTCAATATCTTCTCTTTGGAATCACCTTGGAAATGCACTCGACGATCAATGAAGAAATATCCACTAACGCCGTGACTACTGTGTTCCTCGTACTCTTTTTCTGTTCGATATATCGTTTAAACCTGCGATACGTCTATTATAAACAGAAGAATGCAACGGCTTGGACAAGCCGACCAGTAAAATCAGTTTAGGTTCTGGAGAAACTCAAGGACACGTGACGCAGTATTAAACTTTTTGCTTGTCTTAAAACATAGCTTGAAGAAAGACAAACCTTCATGTATAGCTTTTGTAGATTTAGGAAAAGGCTTTGACAACTCTTTGAAATCCGAAGTTACCAAGGATAAGATACGGAGGACAGAAGGTTATCCACGACTTGTAACTGCAGTTCTCAGGGTCGAAGGACATGTGTAAAAATCAGTAGTTACGAAGACAGCGAGACAAGATTTTGATTACCGCCAATGTTATCCAGTCTGAAAATTAAGGAAGCAGTATAGAAACTAACGGGAAATGTTGATACAGACTTAAAGCTGAAATTTGCTGATAGCGTATTTCTTATAGACACGGCACTTACAGCATCATTTGAACGGAATGGATAGTCTCTCGAGAAGATGTTACAAGATGAAAATCAATAAAAGTAAAACGAGCGTAATTTACTAGGATTCCGTACCTCGATCGGTAAAAACGAAAACCCTTATAAGGATCATTTTGTTATCTGTCTCCGACAGTTAAAAACGGGAACGGGTGGACGTATGAAGTTGAAATTTATTTCACATTCTGAAGTTTATGATCCCTTGGCGCTGTAAACCACTGAAGTTTCTAAGTCAAGGCAGTCAAAAGATACAGCCATTTATGTCACATATTTTGATACTCGCGCATCAAAACCTATAGGGAACTTCCAGTTGCCTAGAATCATGAAATTTGGCCGTAAAGAAAGTTTCGCAGTACAACAAAAAGAAAAGATCTACAAACTGAAAATTTGTATTATGTTGTCGTTTCTTATTTGACTTTCTGTGTACTCGCCCCTCTGTTAAGATCCCTTTTTCTGAGGAAAGGATAGACGTATTAAGCTGAAATTCGTGTCACGTACTAAGGCCTATGTTCCCTTAGTAACGTAACAAATTGAAGATTCTATGTCAATGTAGTCATAGGATACAGCTATTTATGTCTCATTCATGTACTCGCAAACTCAGTCATCAAAACCTGTAGGGTACTTCCCGTTGGACTAGAATCATGAAACGTAACAAGAAGCAAGGTTTCATAGGACAAAGAAAGGGAAAACACCCACAAGCCATAAATCTGTAATTATATCACACACAATTTTTTTTGTCATTTGTTATCTATGTGTCCGTCCGTCTGTTTAATACCCCTCTTTCACATGTATCAAGTTGCAATTTATGTCACATACTAAGGCTCATGGCCCCTTAGCGGTTCCCCCGTCGGTGGTTCAAGTCCTCCCTCGGGCATGGGTGTGTATTGACGCGTTTCATAATGTAAAATCCCGCGAGCAGTGTTGCCAACTCTAAAAAACCTGAGTCGCTAGATTCAATATCAAAAGTCGCTAAAACTGATTTTACTAGGGGTGTACTGAAAATTTCGTGCTGTGAATGGTGCAATAAGCCAGTGTGTGTGTGTGTGTGGGGGGGGGGGGGGGGGGGTGTTAATAAAATATTAATAACAATTGTCTCATACGTAATTGCTATATTGTCTTAATTAAATAACGCATCGCTTATAACAACATGCATATAAAATACGCTAACGTTTAATTAAACATGTTATCATAACTGACGCAACACATAAATTGTTGTTTCAATCACAGTAGTCAAATATACTAGAAATATACAACTATATTTGTAACAAAAAAAAGCGAGAACTCAAATTAGGTTATAAAATATATACATACCGCTATGTGAGCTATTCATCGTCGTCACTCAGAAGATCGAATAACTCTTTTGTTTCACGCTCTGACAGAACTGTAGTTGATGCAGAGGGTTGAACGTCGCTCAAAAGATGATGTTGCAGTTCGACTGGTTTTGTCACAAAAGAGTAACTTTTGTTCGCTCCAATAAGCTCCAATATGGCTGACGGTATGTCAAAACATGCACAATCTTTATTTTGTTTCTTCAGCTTGTCTCTCAATATGATTAAAGCCTTAATTGTCTTTAACGATAATCTGTTACGTTGTTTAGTTTTTATAATGTTCATAGAACTGAATATTCTTTCCACTTCTGCATTTGAATGCGGTAGGCATAGAACAGTGCTGTGAAATCAAAGAATAAGGATTCTCCCCTGCGGCATTTTTATAATGCAAAACCTCACTCCAAAATCGAACAGTGTTAGTAGTGTTATTCCACCTAATGAAGTTGATATTATGCCATTCTTGCAGCATACCATCTATGAAATCGTCACTAAAACCCAATTCTTTGGCTACATCCGCTACAGCATTATTTTTATTCATTTTTAGTGTTTCTTCAAGATTCAGCATTGACATTTTTTTTGTTGAATTTCTTTTATGAGTTTCAGACTAAACTGAATGCATCTCCTCTTCAAATAAACTTTATTTTCTTCAGACAAACTTGACTCAGACAATTTCTGTTCAAACATAAAGCTAAGGTTCGGATTTGCGTACATACATTCGCTTGGAACTGGTGTTGTCAACAAATCAACAGTTGGAAAAATAGCGATTGGAAGTTTGAGATCTTTCAAAGAACAGCAGCCAGATTTCTTGCATCTCCAGTTCCTACTACAGCGAGTTTGAGAAATGTTGATCTAATGGTTTGGTTGTTTACACTATAGCACCGTATAACGATAGCTAGGGTTTTACATATTGATACATCCGTGGGTTCATCTATTAGTACACTGTATTTTTGGTTACCTATATCTTCAACCAATGATTGTGTAAAATATGGAGCCAAAACTTCAGTTATAATGTTAATGCACTTTGTACGATGTAATTGAATGTTTTTAGCGCCCTCATCACCGGAAAACACCTTCTTGCACAGTATTCCTAAATGATCTACAGCTAAAGTAGAACAATATTCAGCAATAAATAAAGATAGGGTGCCTTCCGCTCTGCTTGCTATTCTAACTGTAGTTTTCGGAACAATTTTCACAGGTAAGGTGGTTTTGTGTTTTTTTTAATCAATTTTTTGTTTATGATTAATAGTTTTCGAATGATTTCTAATATCACACAATTTAGCATAAAACTCTGTTGCACATACTTGACATCTTGCCTTGGATAAGCCTCCAACGACTGGTTTCAGTCACCTATTGAATTCAGGTTCTGCTTCCCACGCATCCCGATATTTTTGAGCGAACTACTTCTTCTTCTGCGGTAAATCCATTATGTAAGCCACCACAACGTAAGTTTCGCCAAATTTATAATCACTGAAAATACATTAAAACTCAGGCGAACTAGAGGTCATGAAACAATCTACTATTCGGTAACTCGATATCAGTCCTATTGTTCATTGTTTAAAACGTAATAATGTCTGAGATAACCCCACCGAATTGTTCTTGCGTTACCACTGTGCATGTGGTAATAATTTGACTGTGAGTTAACATTTCGAAAAATTAAAGGTTGCTGGACAGAAATGTATTTTATTATACTTAATATTACGTATGTTTTTTGTCAGTACGGAAAATAAAGGGAGTTCAAAAGTTGAAGAATGATAGATCGATACGCTATTGACGATAACAGGCTAGTGGGTAATGAATAATGAAATGTTCTATAGTCAAGGTTTTCTTACCCTGTAGGCAATTCCCACATTCGGGTTTACTAAATGCTGAACAATGCTACATGATCTGCTAAGAACTTAATTTAACTTAGTAAATCTAGAACAAAGTCAGTGTAGCACCCATTCTATAGTTAAAATCTTGGTTTTGTTAATGAAAATACTGGCCCAAAATAGTTTTGACTTGTACTTCAAAAGTCGTCAGTACTCCCAAAAGTCGCCAGATAAATCGCTAAATAATTTTTGTCGCTAAAACGTTTTTTTTGGTCGCTAAGACGAAGGCAAAAGTCGCCATTGCGCTAAATTGCAACACTGCCCGCAAGTAATGTGCGACGGATTATTAATACGACAATAAATGTAAAATACCTGCGCGAGAGATAAATACTCTGCTGAATTTAAGCATCTCCGTGCGGACTCGATAACAAAGATATACAGACTATATTAAGCAACGGCAAAGAGATAATTATTCCATGTTGGACATTGGAAGAAAGATGTTCTAGGACAGACTGAGAGGAGATTGTTGGAAGCCGCCATTAAGGTAGTAATCTATGTTTTATGGTATTGAAGAAAATAAATACATATAAA
Source organism: Schistocerca serialis cubense (assembly GCF_023864345.2). Classification (NCBI taxonomy): domain Eukaryota; kingdom Metazoa; phylum Arthropoda; class Insecta; order Orthoptera; family Acrididae; genus Schistocerca; species Schistocerca serialis. The sequence goes on along the minus strand of NC_064642.1, from coordinate 218,337,335 downwards.
AGCACAAAAGGAGTATCAGGTGTGTAGAGTTCATAAACCTTAATCATTTAAAAATAAATATTCGGTGATTATAAAGACGCAAGTCGTTTGGAAGTGTTGTGTGGTTCGATGGTGCGAAGCTGCAGTTTTCCACGGTTTTGGGATTCGTCGAGAATATTTCTCCGAAGACCTAAATAATTTCACGAACTTAAGTTGCACGCCACGTTCCATACACATGACACAGCATAGCACTTGGCTGTACCGCTCGATTTCCGTAGAGCTATAAATTATCCTCAGCGATTTCGGGTGGAGGAGATCCAGCAAGGAGACTCAACGAGATCTGCTGCTGCGAAACGCATATGGTATTACCGTATTCTTTAACTTATGGAGAAAAGTAAGCAATATAGACTTCATAACCACCACAAACATAATTAAAAGGACTCATTTTAAAAGAAAGGAGCAAACAGTAAAAAGGAATCTCTAAAACCAAACTTAAATAACAACCAATTAATAAAACGCTCATTAAATAATAGACAGAATAAAAAAAAAAGAACTTTAAAGTGTTTTGGCCTTAGTGTAAGTTAGCTAAAGTAGTGTGTAAACTTAGGGTCCCATAAAAACTTACCACAAATTTCCACATTTCCCTTGGCGCTATAATAAACGGTGGCTTGTAAGCCAATGTAGTCAAAAGGTACGACCATTTATGTTACATTTTTCGACACTCGCAAACTGACTTTAGAACTTCAGAATCAATATGGTATTTCTAGCTGACTTCGACTCATGAAATTTCGTGAGAAGTAAGGTTTCACAGTAGAAACACTGGAAAAAATCCTTAGAATGTTAACCTGTAATTATATCGGACGAAAAGAATATTTCTTGCGTCATTTGTTATCTGATATCAAACTAGAATCAACCAATAGTTCTGCATTCAGGCTGTCTGGGTCTCAATGATAAAAATCAAATATCAGCCAAGGAATGACTTTACCTTATGACAGATAAACTCTGAAACGCGTCAGATGAACAGTAAAGTCATTCCTTGCCTGACGCTTGACTTTTACCTTTGCGACACAGTCATCTTGAATGGAGAACTACTGATTACTATTATAATCGTTGCCTGCTTCCTGCGTGACGTGATGTCACACTTACACTATTGAAATTAAAGTATTCTCGATAATACTGCGAACCCTGCGACAGACATCTTGCCAGCATCAATGTCGATAAGGCAAAAGTGGTCGATATTCTCGATTCCCGGAGTGCATTAATTTTGTACGGAACCCTCAGTGCGCGATTCCTCGCAGTGGCCAATTCTTTTAGTTCATTTAAGTCAGACGATACTGAGGGAATTAGGGTAGCAAGTGAGACACTAAAATTAGTGGATGAGTTTTTTATTCGAGAAGAAAACTAGCGAAGATCGCCGAAGTAGAGAGAATATAAAATTCAAACTGGTAATAGTAAGAAAAGCTTCCGTGGAAGAAGGAAATTTGATAATAGCGAATACACTTTTGCATTACGAAGTCTTCGAAATTCGTCATGACTGTTGCCTTACATGGAAATGAAAGAGGGATAATAAATAATAGCTACAAGAAGAGAATAGGAGCTTTTGAAATGTGGTATTGGAGAAAAATGCTGTAGATGGGTTAATCGAATAACTAGTGAAGAGGTACAGGACTGAAGTGGAGAGGAACGAGTTTCACGGTTCAATTTAACTAAAGGAAGCACAGTTTGCTAGCACATACGCTGAGGCGTGATTGACTAGTTGATTTGGTAACGAAAGAAAGTGCTGGGGGGCGGGGGGGGGGGGGGGGGGGTAAAATTTATAGTGGAAGACCATGACTTGTCTACAGGAAGTAGGTGCAAGTGGATATCTGTTCCATCAGGTATGTGGAGATGAAGAGACTAGCACGGAATCGACTAACGTGGAGAGCTACATCAGACTAGATTTCAGATTAAAGACCACAATAAAAACGAAATGACCGACATTTTTGCAACAGCTCCTTTACCTGGAGACGAGAACCTCTTTTGTACCATGTCGTTTAGTTCTTTTTAGCACGTAATAATCTCGTATCTGGAGCCATATCGGGAATACTTCTGAAAGTAAAAGAAGCAGTATGCAAAAAAGCTACTTGATTATTCCTAGTTCTCTTTTGTTCTCCATAATATCGCTACCAGCTATGTTAGATTGAATTTTTCGTTTTCTCATTTTTCTTTCATATTTAATGACTCTAAATTCCCCTATTCATCAAATTTTGTGTTACGATATTGCAATGTTTCTTCGAACATGCATGCATGCTGTACAAGGGAATGACGACGATGAAAATTTTATACCGGACCGGGACTCGAACCCGAATTTCTTGCCTTATGCGAGTGGCCTCCTTACCCGTTTTGACTGTTGTTGTTGTGGTCTTCGGTTCAGAGACTGGTTTGATGCAGCTCTCCACGCTACTCCATCCTGTGAAAGCTTCTTATCTCTGAGTAACTACTGCAACCTACATCCTTCCGAATCTGCTTAGTGTATTCATCTCTTGATCTACCTCTACGATTTTTATCCTCCACGATACCCTCAAATACTAAATTGGTGAACCCTTGACACCCCAGATCGTGTCCTGCCAACCGATCCCTTCTTCTAGTCAAGTTGTGCCACAAACTCCTCTTCTCTCTATTCCTATTCAATACCTCCTCATTAGTTATGTGATCTATCCATCTAATCTTCAGCATTCTTCTGTAGCACCACATTTCGAAAGCTTCTATTCTCTTCTTGTCCAAACTATTTATCGTCCATCTTTCACTTCCGTATATGGCTACATTCCATACAAATAATTTCAGAAAAGACTTCCTGACACTTAAATTTATACTCTATGTTAACAAATATCTCTTCTTCAGAAACGCTTCCTTGCCCTTGCCAGTCTACATTTTATATCCTCTCTACTTCGACCATCATCAGTTATTTTGCTCCCCAAACAGCAAAACTCCTTTACTACTTTAAGCGTCTCATTTCCTAATCTAATTTCCTCAGCATCACCCGATTTAATTCGACTGCATTCCATTATCCTCGATTTGCTTTTGTTGATGTTCATCTTATATCCTTCTTTCAAGACACTGTCCATTCCGTTTTACTGCTCTTCCAGGTCCTTTGCTGTCTCTGACAGAATTACAGTGTCATTGGCAAACTTCAAAATTTTTATTTCTTTTCCATGGATTTTAATTCCTACTCCAAATTTTTCTTTTGTTTCCTTCGCTGCTTGCTCAATAAACAGATTGAATAACATCGGGCATACGCTACAACCCTGTCTCGCTCCCTTCTCAACCACTGCTTCCCTCTCATGCCCCTCTACTCGTATAACTGCCATCTGGTTTCTGTATAAATCGTAAATAGCCTTTCGCTCACTGTATTTTAACCCTGTCACCTTCAGAATTTTAAAGAGAGTATTCCAGTCAACATTGTCAAAAGCTTTCTCTAAGTCTACAAATGCAAGAAACGTAGGTTTGCCTTTATTTAATCTTTTTTCTAAAATAAGTCGTAGGGTCAGTATTGCCTCGCGTGTTCCAACTTTTCTACGGAATCCATACTGATCTTCCCCGAGGTCGGCTTCTACCAGTTCTTCCATTCGTCTTTAAAGAATTCGTGTTACTACTTTGCAGCCATGACTTATTAAACTGATAGTGCGATAATTTTCACACCTGTCAACAATTACTTTCTTTTGGGTTGTAATTATTATATTCTTCTTGAAGTCTGAGGGTAGCCTATTTCCCTTGTCTCGTACATCTTGACACCAGATGGTAGAGTTTTCTCATGGTTGGCTCTCCCAATGCTATCAGTAGCTCTAATGGAATGTTGTCTACTCCCGGGGCCTTGTTTCGGCTCAGGTCTTTCAGTGCTCTGTCAAACTCTTCTCGCAGTATCGTATCTCCCATTTCATCTTCATCTACATTCTCTTCCATTTCCATAATATTGTCCTCAAGTACATCGCCCTTGTATAGATCCTCTAAATACGCCTTCCATCTTTCTACTCACCCGTCTTTGCTTGGGAATGGTTTTCCATCTGAGCTCTTTATATTCATACAGGTGGTTCTCTTTTCTCCAAAGATCTCTTTAATTTTCCCGTAGGTAGTATCTAACTTATCCCTAGTGATATATGTTCCTACCTCCTTGCATTTGTCCTCTTGCCAACCTTGCTTAGCTATTTCGCACTTCCTGTCGATATCATTTTTAACACGTTTGTATTCCTTTTCACCTGCTTCATTTACTGCGTTTTTGTATTTTCTCCTTTCATCAAATAAATTCAATATCTCTTCTGTTACCCAAGGATTTCTACTAGCCTCGTCTTTTTACCTACTTGATACTCTGTGGCCTTCCCTATTTCATCTCTCAAAGCTACCCATTCTTCTTCTGCTGTATTTCTTTCCCCTGTATTTGTCAATCGATACCTAATGCTCTCCCTGAGACCTTCTACAACCTCTGGTTCTTTCAGTTTATCCAGGTCCCAACTCTTTAAATTCCTACCTTTCTGCAGTTTCTTCAGTTTTAATCTACAGTCCATAACCAATAAATTGTGTTCAGAGTCCACATCTGCCCACGGAAATGTCTTACAATTTAAAACCTGGTTCCTAAATCTCTGTCTTACCATTATATAATCTATCTGAAACCTTCCAGTGTCTCCAGGCCTCTTCCATATATACAACATTCTTTCGCGATTCTTAAACCAAGTGTTAGCTATGATTAAGTTATGCTCTGTGCAAAATTCTACCAGCCGGCTTCCTCTTTCATTCCTTACCCCCAGTTCATATTCACCTACTACTTTTCCTTCTCTGCCTTTCCCTCCTATCGAATTCCAGTGCCCCATGAGTACTAAATTTTCATCTCCCTTAACTATTTGAATAATTTCTTTAATCGCATCATACATTTCTTCAGTCTCTTCAATATCTGCGGAGCTAGATAGCATATGAACTTGTACTACTTTGGTAGGCGTGGACTTCGTGTCTGTCATGGCTACAATAACGCGTTCACAATGCTGTTCGTAGTAGCTTATCCGCGCTATTTTTTATTCATTATTAAACCCACTTCTGCGTTACCCCTATTTGGTTTTGTATTGATAACCCTGTATTCGCCTGACCAAAAGTCTTGTTCCTCCTGCCACTGAACTTCACTAGTTCCTACTATATCTAGCTTTAACCAACCATTTCTCTTTTTAACTCTTCTAACCTACCTGCCCGATTAAGGGATCTGACATTCCACGCTCCAATACGTAGAACGCCAGTATTCTTTATCCTGATAACGATGTCCTCCTGAAGAGTCCCCGCCCGTAGATCTGAAGGGGGAACTATTTTACCTTCGGAATATTTTACCCAAGAGGACGCCATCATCATTTAACCATACAGTTAAGCTGCATGCCCTCTGGAAAAATTACGGCCGTTGTTTCCCCTTGCTTTCAGCCGTTCGCAGTACCAGCGCGGCAAGGCCGTTTGGTTAATGTTGCAAGGCCAGATCAGTCACCCAGACTGTTGCCCGTGCAACTACTGAAAAGGCTGCTGCCCCTCTTCAGGAACCACACGTTTGTCTAGCCTCTCAACAGATACCCCTCCGTTGTTGTTGCACCTACGGTACGGCTATCTGTATCGCTGAGGCACGCAAGCCTCCCCACTAATCGCAAGGTACATGGTCCATGGGGGGGGACCGTTTTGACTATCCATTCACGATTTAGTCAAGACCTAAACTTCCATATGTTGTCGTTCCTGTGTCACTAATTGTACTTGTACACACCCCATATAATTCCCGTGACGTGGAGGTCATGTTAATTGAAACTAGCTGAATGGTATTGGCGGATAGTTACGACATTGCAGTGCCTCTGTTGATGAGGAGACCTATACTGATTTCCTTCTGACATGCAAGCATGTGGCGCAGGAATGACGACATTTAGGAGTTTGGGTGTGGCCGCTAGTAGTGCACGGATAGCCGAAGAGATTAAGATGACCGTTGGCGTAAAAAGGGACATCAGGGTTAGAGTTCCAGACCGGCATAAATTTTCACTGTCGTCATTCCCTTATTCAGCTGATGGTTGTTCGTATTCGCATATGGGAATATATTTCATATATAAATACTGCGTTATTTGTTACCCTTCGTTTAGGATGATAAGGAACGTTGAAGGAGTGTTAATTGGTACTGAGGCTTTACATACAGAGGGTATCAGTATGCAGCTGGAAGCTCGAGAATATTTTATTAACTCGCATCATTGCGGGACCGTGCATTCGACTCAAGAACTTTAAGCCGCCAGTCCTGCTCCCCTTGCTAGCTAAACCGGCGTCATCATTGTCACCAGCCGTTTGCAGTGTTCTTGGTTTATCCACGCATTGCGGTATTAGACCACAAGAATCAGTGTCACTCTAGTACGTCTTATAATTTCATCTGTCCACTTCCATAAGGTTAACGTGTCGGTCTTTCCTTGTTGGGAATATGAACCATCACCGTTTGTGTATTGGAATGTCGACAGTGAAGATTTGTGCTGGACCAGGACACGAACCCATCCGAAGGATCATTGCATTGTACTTCTTAATAGCACAGGCACTGCTTTTTCGTATTTATTCGCCAATGCCAGACATCGACTCTCAATAAATATATCCTTCCTGGACGGGAATATACGTAACGTACGAGTTCAGGTTGTGACACATGGACGATAACATATGGAAGTTTTGGTCTGGCCATGATTCGCGCATGGATAGCCGTAGTGGTTCAGGCGTCCGCTAGCGTAAGGCGGGAAATCCATCATCCATCCTCCCGATTATAGCGTCCCCAGCGAAATAATAATAATAATAGACTTAAAAGACAGTATTTATAAAGAAGAGACATTTAAAAATTGGGTAATATACATTTACTCATTTATCCGTATTATAATAATTTCTCTGTGTAACTTTCGAGGGCAGGGAAATATAACAAAATGATCTAAAGAGACGACAAGATACGCTCTTTTGTTAATTTTTTAGTCGTCTTCACTTCTTCTCTTGTCTTGATAGCGTGTAGACGGACATCTTGCGAGTACTGGCAAATGTAAGCATATTTGTTCTAATTAAGCAGATAATATATTGATTTAATATTATTGTTCACTTTTAATTTGTAAGAGGTGATCCCGATTTCATGTCCGCCTTCCTTGAATTAACTTGCATTCGAATAATTTACAGTTCAACAATCGCAGCGGCCGATGCAGCCAACGACGCCATTACGTGGCTATATTAACTTATAAAAATTAGCGGAAGCGAAAAACTCGCCCGCTATTAACATAATCTACATTTTTCTCCACAGCCATCCGACGTTGCAGAAAATACGTAGCTTTAAGATTCGTATTTTCAGTACAACAGCCGAGAGCCAGAGCCAGGACTCCGTCTACAATGCAATGGTTAACGGAGGTAAGAAAAAATAGTCTCGCGCGTGTGTGGGTCGCAATTGAATTGTAATTAATAACTAAAGATTTTTTGCTTTAAAGTGAACTGACTAGCCGAGGAAATTAATATGAAAAGTTTATTCCATTGTTCAACTTATATCCTCATGTTTTAAGATTCAGCGAGTCTAACGTTCATTAACGCAAAAAATAATTTAAGATTAATATTGTTAAAAAGGAGAACTTCACAAAAGCATTTAATCGTAAATCAAAATTGAATGAAATATCATTTTTATTAAGGCCCACCACGTAAGTCGGCAACAATCAAAATAATAATAATAATAATAATAATATATGAAATTACGACGGCCGACGGATGCGAGAAGATATTCACTAGGCCCACATCCATTTCATTATCTTTGAGATCACAACTATATCGTCCATTCCAGTCTTTTCCACGATACATTTGTTTGTTTTCTTGTCTTTCCCAAAGATTCCCTACATCCAAATCTCCGTACATCGCTGTGGAACTAAATTTTTGGATGTACGTATTAAAAGTCCATGTCTCACAGCCATAAGTTAAAACTGATAAAAGAAATTGATTTTAAACTTTTCTTTTCAGACACTTCGCGAGCTTGATTTTGAAAATCCTATTTATTTAACCAAAAGCACTCAAGGTCATTTTCACTCATCTCTTTATTTCTTTAGCTGTCCATCCAGTCCCTGTCATAAACCACCCAAAATGAAAAAATTCTCTTCAGATTGTACTTTCTTTTCGACGTGTTGGTTGATGTGTTGGTTACGTATTATTTTAGTTGGCCTAACAGTCACGACAGTAGCCTCTTTTCCCCTGTAATTGGTTCTCGAATGCACGTGATCGCCCTCAACACGATTCAGTTGCTCTTAAGTTATCCTCCAGGAAGACTGGAGTTACCGTAAAATGAATTTTAAAAAAATTTACTGCGTTTCAGTAAGTTTGTCCATAACAATATAATAGTGCTTCTTTAATACAGGGTATCATTTCAGATCTGGCGGAAGGTTCTTTAACTGATACGAAACTGAAATTGCACGTCACAAGACTACTATTTAAATAAGCACTTGACTCACAAACAATTGCACTTAGTAATGCAGGTGCTCCACTATTATATCCATATTTTTTTAACTATTATTCGCTCATTAACAATGTTACATGATTGCTTTCAATAATGTAATGTACTACGGCCCTTGTCATTTCATATTACCACTTAGCACCAGCATTAGTAACACACCATTGCAGTCAGAGTGCAAACATTCCTGACAGACAGTTGCAGCACATCGTTTGGACCCGCGCACTCACTTTTCTAACTTCTGCTTCTGAAGCGTCCAAGTCACGCGGTTTCCTGGCATACACTTCCTTTTTCAAATGTCCACAGAGCAAGTCTGAATTTCACGGTAGCCACTCAAAATTTGCGCGACGTCCAATAACACGGCCTGGAAGAGCACTGTCAAGCCGTTCTCGCCAAATTAGTGCAAAATTGGGAGGTGCCCCATCGTGCATGAAGTGCACAATGTCCACATCGATGCAGGTTAAAACAGTAGGATGAACAAAAGTTTGTGGCATATGCAAGAAGTTTGTGGCATATGCACATACCTCTGCGCATTTAGTTTTTCACGAAGAACGTAAGGACCTATAGAGGTATCATCATGAATACCACACCACATAGTCAACGAAGGAGGTGACTGCAATTTTTCAATCGCTACTCCAGAACTGTCGTTACTAGGACCCAGTAATGGCAGTTATAGTGACTTATGAACCCACCCACATGGAACAGGTCTTCGTCTGATCACAAAATAGTACTTAGGATATCTGATCCTTCTTCCAGCCATCGTAATGTGAATACAGAAAACACCCTAACATCGCAGTCTTCTGGTGACAATGCTTGGAGAGAGTGTGGTTTCCATGGTCTCCAGGCGATCTCCTTCTTATCTGTTGGACCGAACCATATGATAAACAAGTTTCCCTTTGATATGATAAACAAGTTTCCCTTTGGTATTTTTCTCAGGGGTTTCGTGAGACTTCACGCAAACGCCGCGGCAGCGCTGGCTTTAGCCTCTTCAGCGGCAACTCGGTTTTTGGGGCCGAGAACTCTTTTGGTGAATAACCAAACCTGTACGCAGCAAATTCGCAAGCAGTCTCTTTTTTGTTTTCACGTCCAGAGTCTTTCCCTTTCCCATATCCACCATCATTGCACCACTACAGACGACTCTCGTACTTCCATCCTAGCTGCAATCCGAACACCGTCAGGAATGTGTAGTCTCTGCGCCATCTTCATTTAATTCGTGGTTGGAGCTGCAAAAATACGTAGAAATTGCATAATGGCATAGAATAGAGCATAAATAGTGGTAAAGTGACTGTTTTTACATCGTTTGTGATAGAACAGCACTAAAATAGAAAGAGGTCTAAAAATTGGATCATCCCATATACCGTTCTAATCTGAGGTTATAACATTAACCGCCTACGCGTGTTTGCTGTCACTTACCAAATTTGGTTTACTACGCACTATGCCCCAACAGAACAACTACTCCTGTCACTGTAAAAGCCACGTATAACTCTATACACTGCACCGTTAGTGTACTGATACTATATTTGTAACCAATTATGGTATTTAGATGCATTATAATGTTACCCTCTGTGAGGATCTTTGCAGAATTGACCGTGAAATGCCTAAAGGGTTTTGCTTATCGGACATGAAATTGAAGTTACGTAAACACACTGAAGATAACTGATCCAATTTAGAAACTGTTTTAACTAATCAAACTTGCTCAAATGCAATAGAATACGGTCGCCAGCCTAATTAGGCATTAACATTTCTTTTAAAGAAAAAGTAAACAGTTTTAATGGAAAAACACAACCTATACTTCATTCCTACGAAGGTGCAATGATCCCAAACACAAGCAAAAAAGTTGTAAATGGGATACTATCAGTTATTGTAAAACATGACTGTCCTCACAAACGCAAAGGAAACTGTTACACTCATCAATTTTAAATACTTCGTCAAACCTGAGTAACTTCATCAAGACAACAAATGCAAGCCAATACTAAACTGGAAATTGGGCATTGGTCTAGTCCTATTTTGTCAGATTTTTCTACACAGCACAAATTCAATTAAATTTCACTTGCATAAATATTCACACTTTTCTTTAAAAGCAAAGAAGTAACTGTATTCATGGATAATGTTATTCACAGTAACTATACCTTCAGTGAGAATAAAACAGTAAGTGGGTGCTCATAAACTGATATTACACATTTTTACACACAATGTGCACAAAACTCAACATAAATTTCAAGAGTAGTGAGAATATTCATTAATCCAGTAACTTTATATGTTTTTAGCAGCTTTCAATGCGGGGCCCTTTATCTTAACCACTGATGTAAAGCAAACTAACACACTTTCATGAATAATTTTAAGAATGCCAACTTTTGGAATTCTCCTTTTGAAATATTGACTCACCTTGTAAGCATTTTTATAACAGATTTTACTGTAAATATTTTCACCGTGTATTGCATTTCAAACCAATCTTTAAGAACATTTACTTTAAAGTTAACCTTAGAATGGATTGTGTCTATTAGTTATCATCATAGTTCTTTACTTTTGAAACCAGAAGTTAAGCAAGTAATTTTAAAAGTCCCCAAAACTTTAAAATGAGTTAGTTCAATCAGTGGGAGACTTCCACAAAAGCTACACTTACTTCCTCCTCAACTTTACCAAAATCCACAGTAATTTTTGATACCCCTTTTCTCTCAGTTTCAAACAAAATCAATCAAATAATTATCATTCTTTTTGATTATCATTTCTCAGACTCTGGACACTGGGAAATCATTTTTCAACGGAAAGGATCGCGAAAGGTATTATGATGAGGGACAAATCAAAATAGGTAAATAAATTTTGGTATGAGTTACCTTGTATTTGCACTTACTAAATGTGCTGATCCATCACTTTACAAACTATGATTGCTCCTCTCTCTTACGGTGATCGCGCAGTATTAGTGGCGAGTATATAATGACAGATGAACTTGCCGTTGTAATTGAAATGCTCTGTTATTTTCTTCATGGCGACGATCATCAGATTTTATAATGCTTTCAGGCCACATAGTATTGTAGTAAATCCATTCATCCACCCGAGGCTTTGGCGTAATAAATCCAAGCACTAAAAGCCTCACTCGCCACCTGCACAATGCACCTTCCAATCAGTAGCTGCCAACTGGTCGGCAGCTAGCCTCCGACTGACCCTCATGTCCACTTCTCACTCACACCAACCGCAATTTGTGCGCGCTAAATAACTTCCGTTTTAAAGGGGAACCACTCCATCTTTTTAGTCAGTAAAGAGAAAACATAGTGCAACATATCAAAGAGCACATATTAAAGAAATTACACTTTATGCAAAGCATAATTAATCAGAAAGAAAAAAATTACATAATATCTTACTATGGTATTACAAGGTTGTGGCATACATTATTGTCATCTGCAGTATTACCACCAACACTTTCCTCGCAAAGTAACTCACAAATGTCACATCAGAGGTGTTCTCCATTACAACTGAAAGACTGCACACTGCCGACTGCCTGTACCTATAAACAGACTAGCGACCCCGGTCCGCCCCGGTTTCTAACTGGTAGCTTTAAGTATCGACGGCCAGACGGCTTTTGTAGCGCAGCGTATTTTGTTTGCGGGCCACGGCGTAGAATTTTGGAGAACAACAATAAGTAACTAAACATCATCAGTTTCACATAACTTACGCGATGTAAGCAGCGCGTGGCAGGAAAGTTGTCTGGAGGCAAGAATATTATGTGTTCCATACTGAATTGTGGCGTTTGGAATGACAGCCCATTGGAAAGATAGGAGCAAATTGTGATGTAAATAATGTGTTTACAAACAATTTGAAAACTGTGTGCAAATCTTGGGTTATGTGTGTGTGTGAGTTATTCAATACGTATCGGACGCTGGGTGAGTTGGCACAAGTAAAAGAAAAAACCTGCCTTGCTCTCCTATGAATGCGACAGTCTCGTGTCTTGGTGGATGATGGTTTTCGGACACTAATTTCCATTTGCCCTTTTTTCCTTCCTGTGTACCGAAAGGCATTGGAGACTTTAGAGGGTTCCAGGAGAAAAATAAACTGCGATGGCAACCCGTGTCTGAAAACGCTATCCTCTGGAACAACACAGCATCACATTCATAGTAGGTAAGGCCTTTCTACGCAGCAGCTAGTTCACTTTTCTTCACTGGTGATCGTGGCAATCAATCGCGGTCCTGAATAATAACATTCCGAGACGTTTCGCCAATGGTCCGTCAGCGTAGAAAATCACGTTTCATGCCAAACGGGTAGCCCAGTGGTAGGCGTCGGCGCCTATAAACTCGACGCTCTATAGTTTCTGGACAAGGGTTCCTATCCTCGACTTGTTGCTCAAGACATCCTCTACAACCCCTCAAAGTAAGGCACAAGATTTCTGGAACACTGTATCTAGAGAAGATAATGGGAACACTGATACATTTAGATTTAGACATTGGTTAGTTTCTTTAAGTTATACACATTTTAAATAACGTTATACTTGCAAGATAACAAGTAGCTTAATTTTTGCACATCGACATCCACATCCATGCACTTCAAAATACTATGAAGTGCATGGTGGAAGATACTTTCCATTACATCAGTTATTAGAGCATATTATCGTTCTCTTGATCTAGGGATAGCGTCCTAGGTCCCGGTTCCAAATCCAATCACTGCTTAAAAAAAAAAAAGAATAAATGTCATTAGCAATGAGTCGAAGACTCGCAGTATAAGGAGTTACGCTCATTCTCCCAACGATCTTGTCAAAGAGTGTGGAGGAGTGGACAGAGTTTCAGGGCAACCTTGTGCCCTTACTGTGGGAAATTCCCCATAAAGGCAGAAGATTCAGCAATAATCAGTGGTATGAAGATGCGAAGGCAATGGAAACCACTGCATTAAAGACGTACAATGTGTATCCATCGGACATGACGCCTGTAATCGAAAAATTATTACGATGATCTCTACATTGGTAAAGGATTCCGGTTTAGTCGCTGGTCCCGGAGGCGGTTCGAGTCCTCCCTCGGGCATGGGTGTGGGTGTTTGTCGTTAGGATAATTTAGGTTAAGTAGTGTGTAAGCCTAGGGACTGATGACTTTAGCAGTTAAGTCCCATAAGATTTCACACACCTTTTGAACCGGATTAGTCCCCCATTCGGATGTTTGGGAGGGCGAGGTGGTCATGAGAATAAAACTAAATAGTCAACGAAAAGCTAAAATTCTACGAGTCGGAGCGTGGAATGTCGGAATTTGAAATGGTAGGGAAGCTAGAAATATTGGAAAGAGAACGGTAAATGCTCAATATGCATGTAGTTGGAGCCAATGAAGTGAAGTGGAGAGAAAATAAGGATTTCTGGTCAGAAGAATATAGGGTAATGTCAACAGCAGCAGAAATGGCATATTGGGAAAATTTTATACAAATAAGGTAGATCAGAGAGCTGTGGACATTTGAGTTATAGGGTTATTGCCGGCCGGAGTGGCCGTGCGGTTCTAGGCGCTACAGTCTGGAGCCGCATGACTGCTACGGTCGCAGGTTCGAATCCTGCCTCGGGAATGGATGTGTGTGATGTCCTTAGGTTAGTTAGGTTTAAGTATTTCTAAGTTCTAGGGGACTGATGACCACAGCAGTTAAGTCCCATAGTGCTCAGAGTCGTTTGAACCATATAAGGTTATTCTCATCAGAATCGATAGAAAACCGACGTCAACCGCATCGGCTAAGGTATACATAACCACGTCACCAGCAGAAGATTTAGAGATAGAGAAAGTGTTTGAGGACATTGAAATCAAGCGAGGTAGCGCAGTGGATAGCACATTGGACTCATGTTCTGGAGGACGACTGTTCAAACCCGCGTCCGGCAATCCAGATATAGGTTTTCCGTGATTTTCCTAAATCGCTCCATGCAAGTGCTGGGATAGTTACTTTGAAAGGGAACGGCCGGTTTCCTTCCCCATCCCTGACACAATCCGAGATTGTCCTCCGTCCCTAATGACCTCGACGTCGACGGGACGTTAAAGCTAATCTTGCTTCCTCCTTCTAGGATACTGAACGTGTTGCAGTGGTTGAGACGGGAGTGAGGCAGGGTCATACTCTGTCCTCGATGTTATTCAATCTGTACATTGAGCAACTAGTAAAGGAAACCAAAGAAAACTTTGGAGTAGGAATTAAAGTTCAGGGAGAAGAAATAAAAACTCTGAGGTTAGCCAATGGAAGAGCAGTTGAACGAAATGAAAAGTGTCTTGAAAGAAAAATATAAGACAAACACAAAAAGAAACAAGGACAATAATATGCAATCGAATGAAATCAGGTGATGCTGAGGGAACTAGGTTAGGAAACGAGACACTGCAGGTATCAGATGTGTTTTGTTATTTTGGCAGCATAATAATTGATAACGGCCGAAGTAGAGAAGATATAAAATGTAGACTGGAAATAGCAAGAAAAAAATTCTAAAGAAGAGAAATTTTTAACATCAAATATAGATTTAAGCGTTAGGAAGTCATTTCTGAAAGTATTTGTATGGAGTGTAGCCCTATAAGAAACTGAAATATGGATGATAAACAGTTTAGACAAGAAAAGAATAGAAGCTGTTGAAATGTAGTGCTATAGAAGAGTGCTGAAGATTAGATGGTTGGATCACATGGAAGTACTGAATAAAATTGGGGAGAAAAGAAATTTGTGGTGCAACCTGACTAAAAGAAGGGATCGATTGATAGCATACATTCTGAGACGTCAAGTAATCACCGATTTAGTAATGGAGGGAAGTGTGGGGGATAAAAATCGTAGAAGGACACCAAGAGATGAATACAGTAAGCAGATTCAGAAGGATGTAGGTTGCAGTAGTTAATCGGAGATAAAGAGACTAGCACAGGATAGAGTAGCATGGAAAGCTGCACCAAACCAGTCTTCGGACTCAAGACCACAGTATTTAAAAGAAGATGATAATCTAATCGTCATGGAGGATCGGAATGCCATATTAGGGAAAGAAATAGAAGAAAAAGTGATGGCAGTCTGTCGGCTTGGTGGTAAGAACAAAGAGGAGAAAGATTAATTGAGTTCTGAAACAAAATATGAACTAGCAACAGCTGTTAATAAATCACAAGAGGACAATGTATTCGTGGAAAAGGCCTGAGTTACATCATAGTCAGACAGAAATTCTGGATCAGATACTGGATTGTAAGGCATACCCAGAAACAGATATCAGTTAAGATCACAATTTGGTAACAATGAATAGAAGAGTGAGATTTAAGGGACTCATCTGGAAGAATCGACGTTCAATGAAGTGGGGTACTGTAGTACTTTGGAATGATGAGATGCGTTTGAAGTTATCTGAGGCTTTAAATACTGCGATAATGAATATCACGGTACTCAGTATACAGAAAAGGGAAAGCCGCTTTCGGCGAAATTTAAAACAAGGGCGTCAAGATTAAGAGTGCTATGGGAATTCCCCTGTCAAGAGCCGAGGAGAGAGCGAATAGGTGGAATGAGTAAACTGAAGGCCTCTACGACCGGAGGAAAAGTTTGATGACGTGATTCAGAGAGAAATGGGTGTTGCTAAAAAGATATGGGGGGTATTCATTATTAGAGTTTAATACAGCTTTGGAAGACTTGCGATCAAATAGGGCAGAAGCGATAGATAGCATTCCTTCGGAATTTCTCACATCATTGGGATAAGCGGCAAGCAAAAATAGCTATTCAAGTTGGTGTGTAGAGCGCATCGAACTGAAGACATACCATTTCCGGAAAAAGATATCACCCACACAGTTCTGACAATAGCAAGGGTAGATCAGTGCTAGAAGTATCGCACTATCAGCTTAACATCTCATGCATACAAGTTTCTGCCAAGAATAATATACAGAAAAATGGAGAAGAAAATTGAGGATCTCTCAGATGACAACCAGCTTGGCTTTCCGAAAGGTAAGACCTGCAAGGTGCATTCCACTGACCCCTTGCTGGTCACAGGAGAGCCCGTAAAGCCTGGTGTCAAGAACACAGTACATGGTCATTGGAACAGTGGTCCCATGTTACGTTCACGGACGAGTCCAGGTATAGTCTGAATAGTGATTCTCGCCGGGTTTTCATCTGATGTGAACCAGGAGCCGGATACCAACCCCTTAATGTCCTTGAAAAGGACCTTTATGGAGATCGTGGTTTAATGGTGCTGGGTGGGATTACGATTGGTACACATACACCCCTGCATGTCTTTGACAGAGGAACTGTAACACGTCAGGTGTATCGGGACGTCATATTGCGCCAGTATGTCCACCTTTTCAGAGGTGCAATGAGTTCCACCTTCCTCCTGATGGATGATAATGCACAGCCCCACCGAGCTGCCATCGGGAGGCTATACCCCAGCAGCTGCTCGACCACCTGATCCAGAGTATGCCAACCCATCGTGCACCCTATGTACGTCAGCATGGTGATCATATCCCATACTGATGTCAGGGTACATGCGCAGGAAACAGTAGCTTTTTGTAGCACATGAGCTTCGGTACATTTTTCTCAACTTATCACCAATACCAGGAACTTACAGATCTGTGTCATGTGTGTTCGTTTGTGCCTATGCTATTAGCGCCAGTTTTGTGTAGTTCCAACCACATCCTGCAATTATCCTTAATTTATGAGCATGAGTGTACATCAATTTCACTAGAAGGTAAACTACTGACAGCAATAAATACTCCAGCACCAACTGTATTTAATCTATCCTTTCTGAACACTGTTAGGTCGTTTGAAAAAATTTTGGCTGACTTATTTCCGGCTTTAGCCAGCTTTCCATACCTACAACTATCTGAGCTTCAGTGCTTTCTATTAGGGCTTGGAGCTCTGGTTCTTTCCCAACACAGCTACGACGATTTACAACTACCTTACTGTGTTTTACCTGCCCCCATTTAGACAGACGCCCTTTCTGTGGTTTCCTGAGACCCGCTGACCTAAAAAGTCGCCCAGTCCCTTCCACACAGCTCCCGCTACCTGTGTAGCCGCTTCCTGTGTGTAGTTGACTCCTGACCTATTAAGCGGAACCCGGAGACCCACCACCTGATATCGCAAGTCAAGGAATCAGCAGCCTACACGGTCACAGAACCGCCTGAGCCTCTGATTCAGACCCTCCACTTGGCTGTGCACCAGAGGACCACATTCGGTTCTGCCGATGATACTGCAAAGGGTGAGCTCCGCCTTAATCTCACAAGCAAGACTAGCAGTTTTTACCATTTCCGCTAAGGGTCCGAAACCAGAGAGAATCTCCTCCGATCTGAAGCGACACATGTCATTGATACTGGCATGGGTCACCACCAGCAATTGGCTGCACCCTGTACTCTTCTTGGCCTCTGGAAGCATCCTTTCCACATCCAGAATGACTCTCCCCGGTATGCAAATGGAGTGCATACTGGCTTCCTTCCCCTCCTTGGCAACCACGTTCCTAAGGCGCCCCATTACGCACCTAACGTTGGAGCTCCCAACTACCAGCAAACTGCCCCTCCCTCTGTGAATGCCCAGATCTTGTGGGTCGAGAAGCTTCGTCTGGAACAGGGTGGATGACTACATCTGGCTCAGAGACTTCGTCAGCCACAGATAACTCCCGAAACTCGTTCGTTCGGGGAGACCCTACGATCAGCCTCTTAGAAAGTATTTCATTGCCTACCAGACTTTGGAATGATCTCCCACTCAACCATGGGTGAAAGATCAACCACAGTGCAGGCAGTACCTGGGGCGGCCACAGTAGTGGACCGATCGGGGGACATGTGGGATGTGCTCAACATCCCTCGCATACCCACATCAGACTACCCACAGTGATGCCCCTTGGCAGTAGCCTCAAGCTGTGTGACAGAAGCCAACACAGCCTGGAGCTGTGAGCGAATAGTCAACAACTTAGCTCACATCTGTACACAGCAATCACAGTTCGTATTCATTTCTGAAGTAGCTCCTGTTTGAAGCTCGTCAAAATATGTAATAAACGAACAGTGTACTCGTCTTATTAGTGGCAGGAACTCACAGATACTCTCACTGACGATCTGACCGACATCATATCAATATAAGACATGACAGGGTGTTAACGATAATTTCTGTTTCACTCCATAATCCATGGTACGAACTAAACATTTTGTGCCATATGCAAACGAAAATAGTATCTTTACGGCATGCATATCAAAGATTTATGCTTAATGAGTCAAAATGCAGTTCCAGCAAATGAGCAACATGACAAACAGTCATTAGTTCTTTAATCCCGACACAAACCGAAATCATAAATGCAGCACTGTCCAAACACTGATATTCTTCACTTACAGCGAACACAATGTGTAGCAGTACATATGTGGCATGACAGTCACCTCCGCTCTATTCTCCTCACTTCTTCTTCATTTCACTTGTGCCTTTGTCCCGCATTTATAGCAGGTTCGGCATTGTTACAATTGGATTTGGCATGGTTAGTGTCAAGGGGTCGCTGGATACCCTTCCTGCTGCCACCCCACACCCCCAGGATAGAATCAGTATACCCCAGCTGTCTGTGAAGAGTGTAAACCAGGAAAGAATGTGAACATGTTTCAAATGTCTTCGAGTTGTGTAACTGAGGCGGAACATGGGGACCAGCCCAGTATTCACCTAGTGGGATGTGTAAAACCGCCTAAAAACCACATCCTGGCTGGCTGGCACACTGGCCCTCATCGTTAATCCGATGGGCGGATTCGATCCGGGGCCGGCGCACCTACCCGAGTCGAGGAAGCAGCACATCAGTGCTCTCAGCTAAACTGAAGGCTCTCTATTGTCCTCACTCCCGACTCTTTATTGATGCCTTCTCTTTCGACCTATCAGTATGAGTCTACATCATTCAAATACGAGGGTGAGTCAAATGAAAACCTTAAATATTTATTTAAATATTATTTATTGTGCAGAAGTGGTACAAAGCCATATCACTTTTCAACATAATCCCCCCCACGCTCAATGAAAGTCCTCCAGCGCTTACAAAGTGCATAAATTACTTTAGAAAAAAATTGTTTTGGTAGTCTGCGCAACCTCTCATGGACCGCGTGGCATACCTCTTCATCAGAACGGAACTTCTTTCCTCCCATTGCGTCTTTGAGTGGTCCAAACATATGGAAATCGCTTGGGGCAATGTCTGGTGAGTATGGTGGATGAGGAAGACACTCAAAATGCAGGTCTGTGATTGTTGCAACTGTTGTATGGGCAGTGTGGGGCCTTGCATTGTCATGTTGCGAAAGGACACCTGCTGACAGCAATCCAAGTCACTTTGATTTGATTGCAGGCCGCAGATGATTTTTTGGGAGATCTGTGTATGATTCACTGGTGACAGTGGTCCTACTAGGCATGTAATGCTCCAAAATGACGCCTTTTTCGTCCCAAAAGAGAGTCAGCATAACCTTCCCTGCTGATGGTTCTTTCGAAACTTCTTTGGTTTTGTTGATGAGGAATGGCGCATTCCTTGCTCGCTCTCTTCGTTTCCGGTTGGTGGAAGTGAACCCAGGTTTCGTCCCCAGTAAGGATTCTTGCAAGGAAGCCATCACATTCTCGTTCGCCGGCCGAAGTGGCCGAGCGGTTCTAGGCGCTACAGTCTGGAGCCGCGCGACCGCTACGGTCGCAGGTTCGAATCCTGCCTCGGGAATGGATGTGTGTGATGTCCGTAGGTTAGTTAGGTTTAAGTAGTTCTAAGTTATAGGGGTCTGATGACCTGGACGAGGAGCACCTTCCACTGAAGTCACACCATTTGCGAACTTCTGACTCTATTCGTAGACTTGCTGCTGTGACAAACATGCATCACCGTACTGAACCTTCATTCGTCGATGAATTTCAATAGGTTTCACATATTCACTATGTAAAAACCGAATAACAGAACGCTGTTCTTCCGTGGTGCAAGTCGCAAGTGGGGCGGCCATCTCTATACTGATACCGCGACAGTATGTGTGCATGTGCACTATGCTGCCACATACAGGCCATTCTGCACGCTGTTTGTAGCACGCTTACCAACTTACAGGATAACGGCGCGAAATTTCGATTTGTTATTACAAATTGAAGATTTTCATTTGACTCACCCTCGTACCTTACTTCACATAACACTTTCAAACATTCTGATTACATCGATTTACGGTTTTGCGCGAAATTATAATTTCATATTACTCTGCCCATAGAACAAAATTCAGATACTATTTAACAAATAAGAAAATATGCATCAGAATAATTGAAAACGACAATCACATTTATAGCGACTACATTATGTAAACAGAATCATAATTATAACAAGAATTTAATTTACAAAATCATTCAGAAATAATCTTTTCAATGTATGATGAAAATAAACCAGGAAAGTAGAAAAGAAAGTATAGTAAAAAGGAAAAAAAGTTGTATATCAGTCTTCAGTGTTATCTTCATACGGCTTGTGATGTGTAATGTACACTTGACCCGTTTAGGAGGATCCTACAGTTCTCAGACCTATGGCACAAGTAGAGGAAGTTGCAGACTAGCTTAACTTTCGAACTCTCAGGTCCAGTCCATCCATTCGAGTCAAACAAGAGGGCAGCAATCAGTTCTGAGCAGAGTGGTGCAAACTGTAAGCTTGGCTGAAACGCTGTGAAAAATGTTGATCTTCAGTGGCCTCTCTGCCAGTCACAGGAATGATCCATGTACGACCTCAGAACCAAAATAAAAGTTTATATGCATCATAATATTTTTAACATATTCTGACAAAGGTTCTCGCCCTAATATATGGTACCAATTTTATTTAACGAATTTTGGTGCTATTAATAAAATATGAAAGAGGACTACACATGTTTCAGAATCGAAGTAGAACAATTTTCTCGCAAATATATAAATAAATGATATTTTCACCAAATGCAGCCATTTATATAATCAAATACTTTGTACGAAAAGTTCCAGGACAGCTTTTTTAAAATAGAAAATTGCACTTACCAAATAATGACCCTAGCTTCTACCAAGGTAGTCCCCTTGGCTATCAGTCCAGAGTTGCCAACGTTTCTGGAGGTCTTGGGAGCATTCAGGGACATTTCAACTGCGATTCTTGTAAGCACATTTGTCACAGCCAGTTGGTTGTCTGGTAAATCTTGATGAAGCTTTCCTTTCAGTTGCCGTATCACTCGCGGAAACAAGAGAAAGATGCAAGACGAGAGGCCAGGCGAGTATTGCGGATGTAGGATGGCAATAATAGAATGTCTGACCAGACACTCGATAAGAGATAAACCAGTATGGGACCTTGCATTGTCATGCAGTAAGAACCAGTCCTGAGAATGCCACGAATCATGGTGGAGACGTTGAATTGTTTGTCGCAAGCGTTTTAAAGCTCTGATGTAAATAGTTTGGCTCACTGTTTAACCTGGAGGAACAAAATCATGGTGAATTAGTCCTTTACTAACAAAGAATGCGATGAAAATTATCTTTGTTCTCGATAGTCGTCTGACTGGTTTAGAGGCTGGTGATCCACGACTCTGCCATTCAGCACTTTGACGCTTCGTGTGAGGATCGTACTGGCAGCACCGACTTTCATCGCCAGCAATACTCTTTGACAGAAATGTGGGATCACATCTGACTCTATCCAGTAGTTCAGAAAAATTCTCCATCTTTTCTTATTGTGTGCGTCTATTACTCTGCGAAGGACGAATTTTGCATTAACCGTTTCCCTAAATCTTCATGTAAAATGTTGTGACACACATCACAATTCAAATTAAGTTCTTCTGATATCGCATGCACAGTTACATGACGGTCTTCTTGCAATAACTGCCTTATATGTTCCAAGTTTGCATCGGTATGTGCTAACAGTGTGTTCCTAAGCACAGGCCTGCCATCTAGTGTGTTTGCGCAGAAATGTGGCCAAGGTCATTTCAAGGACGCGCATAATAATAACATTTGTTCCTTTTAGTATTGCAAACTCAGAAACAAAAAAACTTTTCTGACAAAGGGAGTGTAATGAAAAAACTGTCTGGCATCTAACAATGCTCAAATTTAATACAGAAATAATTTGATTGCCCATCTGTAACCCACAAAAGCTCTTTGCACATCGTAAACCACTTATATTGGCTTTTCCATTACACTTTAACACTTGGGTCCGAAATTTCGTTTTTGAGATAGAGAACATGAAAGTTTTATTAGCTTAAACAAAAATAACTATAATACGTAGTTTTTAAACTAACTTTGTCGAGAGTAAGGTCTCATAGCCACGAAAGTACTGTTTACTTATTATGTTAACTATTGTCAATAATTTTGTGATTATGTTTATCAAAGATGTTAGCTACAAAGACAGTGTACTCCTGACTACTAAGACAGCAACAAATACAATTCTCTAGTCAACAAGAAAGACATGAACAAAATATAGATTTTTAACTATATTCACCTATCAGATTGGGTCAGAGGCGTCATACGATAGTTATGTTTTGCACTATCGTGATTCGAACAGGCTACCCGCAAGTAAGGCACTGCTGAACAAGCAAAGGTCAAAATACTCTCCTTGTCTGGTTCTCAATTGCAGATTTATTTATACATTTACTTCCTTTCCGCTTGGAGTCGCAAAATAGGTGACTATTTCAAAGGTAATTTGATTTAAACTGTTTGACGAAACGTAGATAAGTTTGAAGTGCTGCGCGTCTGAAGAGTGCTGCGTTTTCAGACACGTTTGGAGTGATGTGCACAAACACATGCACTGTTCAACAGTACGCTGTGCTATTGGGCTATTTAATTACAGATACATTCAATGAGCAGCTTTATTGTTGGAAAACATGAAGATACCGAACTAATCCCATTGATAATTCTAAGTCTAAGCCCAGCACGGCGTGCCTATTGGGCAATTTGATGATAGTCACATAAACAGATCCATTCAATGAGCAGTTCTGTTGCTGGAAAACGTGAAGATACCGAACTAATCCTATAGGGAATTCTAAAGGGGCTTTATTCATGCATATCGGAACCTTCCGGCATTGTGGCAAGTGAAGGGTGAGGCTAGTAAAGACAGTAACTGAAAGAATACGAGGATCGGTTTGGCTCTGAAGAGGCCAAATTAATTTGACGAAAAGACGATGCAAGAAACGATTAACGGGCTTCCAAAAGCGTATCAAAGTAACAGAAAAAAGATTAAGGATATTCCATAATACCATACGGCCTCATTTGTGGGATAAAACGTCAAGCAAAGTAAAAGTTTCAAGACGTAGTAGCACAAATTGTTTGTGGGCTGAATTCTGCAACGTTCTTGTGCAAAGCCTGTTAAAAGAAGTGGATAAAGTAACTATTCCTCAGTATCCTTATTCTATGATGACATTTGTCATATTTAATACACAATATGTAATACATTGTTGATAGGGGCAACAAAGCATATTATTTTCGATGGAGAGGCGTCGGCAACTGTAAAAGCAACTTTGAGAGTGCCTCAATTAAGCATGTTAGGACCATTGCTTTTCGCCTCCTGGTAGCCAATAGTAATAGGAGTCTCAGACTTTTTACTGGTGGTGCAGTGACCTACAATTAAGTACTATCTGGAAAAAGCTGCAGAAATACGCAACTAGATCTAATGAGACGAGATTTTGAAGTGGTTCAGAATTTGTGAAATTGCTTAAAATATTCAGAAATGTAAAAAGTACGCTTCATGAAATTCAAAAAGTATTTCTCTCTGCCAGCAGTATCAATGAATCACACTCAACTCATACAAGCAGTGGGTGGTTATAATTCAACTGACGGTGTTTCGAATGCTGCAATGTGGGTTACATACTTCATAGGACGTTGAAACATGTTCATTACTAGGTGCACTCATAGAGTATGCTACAGACTAATAGTTCCACTTTCTGCCATCAGGCCAAAATGTGGCGCTGTAAGCAGTCTAAATGTGGTTTGAGTGCAGGAAAAGGGAGGAACGATAAAACATAGGTAACGGTGACTCTGACTTGTTTATTTAGATGTAGTCAGAAATTACAACATGTGTTCAATAAGGTGTACCAACTCAGCAAAATGCTGTACCCATAAAACGTCATAGTTGACAGTTGCCAGCAATATATCCGATGTAATCAGTGCAATATATCGTTGTATGCTGCCTTTAAAATCAGGATGAGTCTGGATACGTCACTGACAGACAAGATCTTACAGATATCCCCACAACCAGAACTCACATGAATTTAGGTCGGGGGATTTGGAAGGCCACACATCTCGAAATTGACTAGAGATGAAGTGGTCGTTACCGAAAGCTTATCAAAGGAAAACTCTCACCTGGCAAATGACACGTGGTGTCTTGCATGAAAATAGTGATATGGACACAGTGGTGTTTTGCAAAGCTGGAATCATGTGTTGCACAGGGATGTCCTTATAAAGTGCAGATATTACTGTACACTTAACAGGCCCGTGAGGTGTCAGCTCCTCGAAGAAACACGGATCGAGAATGAAGGAGCTTGTGAATCCACACCACACGGTCACATAAGGTGAGTGCAGTGGATGTTCCTGTACAGTGGCGAAGTAGATCCCCATTTTCGACAGTTCTGTGGGTTCATGGCACCTTGCAGAGTGAAATGTGACCCATCTGTCCAAAGAATATATCCCGTCCACATGTCATCCATTTCCATGCATAGCAAAGAATGAAGGGGAAAATCACGGTGCTGTGGTCTATCTTGGGGCTTCCTTTTGTGCCCATTCTGAATCTTGTGAGGATACCAGTGTAAAATGCGCCGCAAAATCTTTTGAAGTGTTGATCAGCGGAGAGAGAATTCCTGTGACACAGCTAAAGCACTGGCTGTAAATTTGGGGCATCTGCTGCACGGTCGGCTATAGCTACAGCAACTTCAACACCTGCCATGAGAATGGGCAGTCTCCCTCTCTCTGCTGCACCATCTAATTCATCTGTTCTTGAAATATCTTAATCTCATTCTTCAGCCCATTTATTAACAAAGGGCACCTTCGCGACTGCTTCTGTCGGCGATATTCCCGCAGTGCAGCTTTACCAGCAGTGCACGGTCTTTCTTCTCAATAGCGATTGAATTTCATACGGAAAACTTCAACCTTTCTCACCCTTTACACCAAAAGTCACTTCACAAAAGAAAGTATCACGCATCACCAGTGAGGAATAGCACAGTGACGTAAAAACAGGAAAAAAAATTCACATTCCGGTTGCTTACAATGCCATATTTTCACCTGGTGGCAGAAAGTGGAACTATTTTTTTGCAGCATACCCGCAATTGTACTGATTAATGAACGTACCTACGGTGTTTCAGCGTCCTGCGATGTATACTGCCCGCATTGCAGCACTCGCAACACCATCAGTTTAATTATACCACTCAGTACCTACAAGTAACTATTTGCGAAGATGTGGAACAGAATACTCACTTAGGCTCGACCGTAGGTAAATCAAGTGGCAGACTTTAGTTCATTGAGACTGCTTACAAAAAAGTTGTGCAAATGGTCGCAAGTTTGAACCGTGGGAGAGCATCACAGAATTGCCGAAAAAACGTGAAATGGCTCACGCTTGAAGGCAAACGTCAACTATCTCGCGAAGGCATACTCACAAATATCGAGAACCAATATTAAACGGTGAATCTGGGAATACACAGGGTGCCAAAGGCAGAATGGTCGATATTCAGGGATATGACAGTAACTGTCATTGGAAGCAAAAGAGTCCATTAAACATTGGCTCTACAATGCATACGAGTACTCGTTCACCTTAGATATTGTAAAACAAATCTCTCTTACTGCAAGCTCTTTGCTTTCCATATTTCGAAAGGTAGTAGTATGGAGCAAAACAAGAAAAAAAAAAACATCCAGTAAACATAGACTCTAAAGTGCAGACCGTAAGACAGTAGTTCCCAATGTGGGGGTATTACACCCTGAGGGGTAAAATGAAATTTTCTTACGGGTAAAAAGTAAAAGACTCGATTATGTTTGAGTCAAGAAACTAAATTCTTTTCAAAGACACATTACTATTGTCACAATGCTGTAACAATCTAATACTGATTATATAATTTATCAATAATTACTTTTTCTCAATTAGTTTCATTAATGCGATGGAGGTTACAGGCTCCCTATACACTCCACCCACTACACACATACATCGCTGATGATAAAAGTGAGACATATAAGTAACAAGTGCTAAATATCTCAAGAAAATGTCTTCTCCAAGTTGTAGACAGTACTTGCAGTAGTCCAGAAATTGCATCATTACACGCCTCGAAACAGATAAATTACACTACTGGCCATTAAAATAGCTACACCACGAAGATGACGTGCTACAGACGCGAAATTTAACCGACAGGAAGAAGATGCTGTGATATGCAAATGATCAGCTTTTCAGAGCATTCACACAAGGTTGGCGCCGGTGGCAACACCTACAACGTGCTGACATGAGGAAAGTTTCTAAACGATTTCTCATACACAAACAGCAGTTGACCGGCGTTGCCTGGTGAAACGTTATTGTGATGCCTCGTGTAAGGAGGAGAAATGCGTACCATCACGTTTCCGACTTTGATAAAGGTCGGATTGTAGCCTATCGCGATTGCGGTTTATCGTATCGCGACATTGCTGCTCGCGTTGGTCGAGATCCAATGACTTTTAGTAGAATATGGAATAGGTGGGTTCAGGAGGGTAATACGGAACGCCCTGCTGGATCCCAACGGCCTCATATCACTAGCAGTCGAGATGACACGCGTCTTATCCACATGGCTGTAACGGATCGTGCAGCCACGTCTCGATCCCTGAGTCAACAGATGGGGACGTTTGCAAGACAACAACCATCTGCACGAACAGTTCGACGACGTTTGCAGCAGCATGGACTATCAGCTCGGAGACCATGGCTGCAGTTACCCTTGACGCTGCATCAGAGACAGGAGCGCCTGCGATGGTGCACTCAACGACGAACCTGGGTGCACGATTGGCAAAACGTCATTTTTTCGGATGAATCGACGTTCTGTTTACAACATCGTGATGGTGGTATCCGTGTTTGGCGACATCGCGGTGAACGCACATTGGAAGCGTGTATTCGTCATCGCCATACTGGCGTATCACCCGGCGTGATGGTATGGGGTGCCACTGGTTACACGTCTCGGTCACCTCTTGTTCACATTGACGGCACTTTGAACAGTGGACGTTACATTTCAAATGTGTTACGACCCGTGGCTCTACCCTTCATTAGATCCCTGCGAAGCCCTACATTTCAGCAGGATAATGCACGGCCGCATGTTGCAGGTCCTGTACGGGCCTTTCTGGATACAGAAAATGTTCGACTGCTGCCCTGGCGAGCACATTCTCCAGATCTCTCACCAACTGAAAACTTCTGGTCAATGGCGGCCGAGGAACTGGCTCGTCACAATACGCCATTCACTACTCTTGATGAACTGTGGTATCGTGTTGAAGCTGCATGGGCATCTGTACCTGTACACGCCATCCAAGCTCTGTTTGACTCTATGCCCAGGCGTATCAAGGCCGTTATTACGGCCAGAGGTGGTTGGTTGTTCTGGGTACTGATTTCTCAGGATCTATGCACCCAAATTGCGTGAAAATGTAATCTCATGTCAGTTCTAGTATAATATATTTGTCCAATGAATACCCGTTTATCATCTGCATTTCTTCTTTGTGTAGCAATTTTAATGGCCAGTAACTACATAAGGCTACTATAATGCAGTACCCAGTATTATTATTAGTAGTAGTTATTAGTATTACTGTTAGTGGCTGCGGTCAGACACAAAACATTAACAGCTTGAAGTCTTCCAATTTCTACCAGTTCGGAAGTAAGGAGTACAGCAATCAGGTGATTTACGAACAGTAAGTACAATGTACACATTTTAACTTTGTTGATTTTACCGGGGGTTGCAGTGCCGCAATCAAGAGGAATAATGCAGGGGAAGTATATTTTGTAGCAAGTGTCTGCCCTACACACACACACACACACACACACACACACACACTCATATATCATTCACTTTTCATCATATTAAAAATAAAAATGTCCCAAGAAAAGTCTTTCACTTTACAGTTTAGTTAGGTGCTAAATTAGGTGATAATGTGGGGAAGAGGGTGGCAACATACTGTGAGGAGGTAGGGCGGGGGTACTAGCTAATGTCTAGTTGCACTCATGGATAATGGTCTAAGAAACGTTGGGAACCTTTGCCTCTTGAACTATGAGCACTTGTTCATCTTCGCTATTGTGAAATACGTCTCTTCTGTTGAACAAGTGCTCACAGCTCTCAAGTTATACATTTTATAGCCCGTCTTAACTAAACAATTTTTTCTTGTTTTGGTCCATACTGTCACCTTTCAAAATACGGAAAGCAAAGAACTTGCAGAAGAAGAGATTTGTTTCACGGTTTCAAACACGAAGGAGCGTTCATAGCTCTAGGTATGTATTTTAGAGCCTATTTTTTACTTTTGCTTCGAATCATATCGCTGAATAGTGACCATTCTCCTGGGACTCCCTGCATTACTGCTTCCTATGTATCACTCCCGTAGGGACACTGGGGGCACTGGAGACAAGGTCAGCCTAATTACATCTCGCAGAGGCATTTAAGCAGTAATTCTACCCGCACTGCATACGTGAATCGAATGGGCAGAAAACCTAGCACGTGGATGGATGGTCTCTGCCAGGCAGTTCACAGTGATTTACATAATACGGATATAGAAGTAGATTTAGATACACCTCTCTTTCAAACGGAGCGGTCTGTTTAAGAAAGAGATGGAGCAGTGGTAACACACTGAACCGACATTCGGGAGAACATTGATTCAAATCAATATTCATCCTATTTCCCTAATAGCTTTAGACAAATTTTGGGATAATTTGTTTCAAAGGATACGGTCGTTTTCCTTCCCCAGCCTTCCTAAAATTCAAGCTTGTGTCTCGTCTGTAATGTCTTCATCGCTGATTGTATGTTAAACAACAATCTCCTTGCCTTCCTTTCAAGTCATGTAACCAGTATAAGCAATGGAAATAATCTTCATAAATAATTAGTTGCTCATTTTGATCCTGAAATGTACATGTCTTCGATCCTAAAATTTTTCAGGAGCACAAATGTTCAACATTTTTCCAGGAACCGAAAAAATTCCAGCTACTAGTAAAGTTAAAGTTCAGTTTAAGAGATCATGAGGGATTTCTCCTCCATTGACGTTCAGTGCTCTACAGGGGAAAGAATCCTCGGAAAAGTGGAATAGGGATGAAACGTGACGATAGTAGCCCAGAAGTCTGGTACTGTTTACAGCATTGTTTCACGTGCCTGGGGAGAGTTCGGAACCACACTCACTGCTGCCCGAAGGAGAGGAGGTGGTTCGATTACGGTGAACTACATCAGCAGACGACCGCTACACTACGCAGCAGGCAAGATGGGACCCACATGATAACAGCGTGTGCGGTTCAGATGGGTCTGAGCACTATGAGACTTAACATCTGAGGTCATCAGTCCCCCAGACTTAGAACTATTTAAACCTAACCAACCTAAGGACATCACACACATCCATGCCCGAGGCAGGATTCGAACCTGCGACCATAGCAGCAGCGCGGTTCCGGACTGAAGCGCCTAGAACCGCTCGGCCACAATGGCTGGCTGCGTGTGCAGTTGCAACCACATTTAACAGGACTGCATAGGCACACAATCTCACGCTCCACAGTGGCACGGCGAATGCATGTGTTTAGTCTCTTAGCCCGACCAGTAGGTTGGGCTCCGTTGACACCCGCACAACCGTAGCACCGTTTGCAACGGTGCTAACAGCACAGAGACTTGACCAACGAGGATTGGAGAGGCGTGCTCTTCTCGGATGACAACAGATTCAGTCCGAGTAGTGATTCTGTACCTGCTCCCATATAGCGAGATATGGGAATACGGAATGCACGCGGGAATGTTGTCGAAAATGATCGTTTTGATGGTCCAGGTTTTATGGTGTGGGGAGGCAAATGTTGCCTGAGCATACTGACCCCAAGTCTTTGAACGTAGTGCACTCACTGGTCAACGCTATTGTGACACTGTACTCCTTCCCCACGTGTGTATCTTCAGGGGTGCATTCGGTCCTGACTTTATTTTTGTGATTCTTGGATGTGAGGTCCGCCAGTTATGCAGAACACCGTTTTGCATAACTGGTGGACCTCACATCCAACAATTTTAACTGCAAACACGGCCAATACAAGGAGCTGCAAATCAAAATGATGGATATTTATTTTTGTGGATGACAATGCGCGAACGCATCGAATAGCACAGGTAGAGTTAGGACGAGAGAATATTCGGCGAATGGTCTGGACTATCCGTTTCCCCGACTGAAATCCCATCGAGGAAGTATGGGATATATTGGGGAGACGCAGCGCAGCACATCCACATGCGTCAACGACCCTCCAGCAGTTGTCAGCCACTCCGCTAGGGGACTGGAACACCCTACCACAAGAACTCCTCACCAATCTTGTGGCCAGCATGGGAGCACGTCGCAGAGCATAAAATACTGTCCATGGTGAACACACACAGTATTAAGCACCATATCCCGCCTTTTGTAAAGTCCAGGAGACCATCGTAAACAGCAGTGACTTCATTATAATTATTGTAAAGATGCCATTTCTGTTTATCTCACTGCATATTTCTTTCAGTTATCTTTTGTACGAGGGTCACTCAAAAAGAAGCCGGCCGGTGTGGCCGTGCGGTTAAAGGCGCTTCAGTCTGGAACCGCGTGACCGCTACGGTCGCAGGTTCGAATCCTGCCTCAGGCATGGATGTGTGTGATGTCCTTAGGTTAGTTAGTTTTAATAAGTTCTAAGTTCTAGGCGACTGATGACCTCAGAAGTTGAGTCGCATAGTGCTCAGAGCCATTTGAACTCAAAAAGAAATGCACATTATTTTTTTTATATCCATCTTTTATTCTACATGTTTGAAAGTTTTGCATTGTGTAGATACATTCAACTGCCTTACGCCATCTTGGAACCAGCGCCTGTATACCCACACGCTAAAATTCTGGACCAACCTGTTGGAGCCACTGTTTGGCAGCGTGCA
The DNA here is from genome assembly GCF_023864345.2 of Schistocerca serialis cubense. Classification (NCBI taxonomy): domain Eukaryota; kingdom Metazoa; phylum Arthropoda; class Insecta; order Orthoptera; family Acrididae; genus Schistocerca; species Schistocerca serialis. The sequence continues at coordinate 218,305,979 of NC_064642.1, read as the reverse complement.
CAAGGGAGCCATCATCTTCAAACCTTGTTCCACGAAGAGAGTCTTTCAGTTTCCCAAAGAGATGATAATCACACGGAGCCTGGTCAAGACTGTAAGGAGGGTGTTTCAGTGTTGTCCATCCGAGTTTTGTGATCGCTTCCATGGCTTTTGGCTGACATGTGGTCGTGCATTGTCGTGCAACAGCAAAACATCCTGCTTTTTCCGATGTGGTCGAACACGACTCAGTCGAGCTTGAAGTTTCTTCAGTGTCGTCACATATGTATCAGAATTTATGGTGGTTCCACTTGGCATAATGTCCACAAGCAAGAGTCCTTCGGGATCGAAAAACACCGTAGCCATAACTTTTCCAGCAGAAGGTGTGGTTTTGAATTTTTTTTTCTTGGGTGAATTTGCATGATGCCACTCCATTGATGGCCTCTTCGTATCTGGTGAAAAATGATGGAGCCATGTTTCATCACCTGTTACAATTCTTCCAAGAAATTCATCTCCACCATTCTCGGACTGTTCCAAAAGTTCGCTGCATACCGTTTTTCTTGTTTCTTAGTGAACCGCTGTCAACATCCTGGGAACCCATCTGGCACAAACCTTTTTTTAACGCCAACACTTTCAGTATTCTGCAAACACTTCCTTCCCCTGTCCCAACGTAGCGTGACAATTCGTTCACTGTGATGCGTCTGTCAGCAGTCACCAATTCGTTAACTCTCTGCACATTGTCTGAAGTGTGTGCAGTACGAGGCCTGCCGCTGCGAGGACAATCCTCAATTTTTTTTATTTTTTATTTGGCCTTTGAGTGTATACTCAATTTATATTGCCGTGCCCGCTTTCATCACGTAACCTGCTTGCCCACCGACTAACTGTACTGCGATCGACAGCAGCATCTCCATACACCTTTTTCAACCTCTTGTGGATGTTTCCCACGGTCTCATTTTCACAGCACAGGAATTCTATGACAGCGCGTTGCTTCTGACTAACGTCAAGTGGAGCAGCCATCTTGAAGACATGTTGTGACGTCGCCACTCACGAGAAAACGTTGGACTAAGTTTGAAAACAAGCGGGAAGGATGTATCTACACACTATAAAACTTTCACACATGTAGGATGAAAACTGCATTTTTACAAAAATAGTGCGCATATCTTTTGGAGTCACCCTCGTATTAAACTGTGTCATTTCTTTCTATGTATAGTCCAAGTTTCATCGACCTATGTTACTTGACAGTGACACTTAAAGCCACTTTCGGCCTTAAAGTTTGCACACCAGGGTATTTCTCAGCAGAACCAATTTATGTACTTGCTATTAACTGTATAACATAATATGAACGTACATAATAACTGAATTGGGAACAGATTCAGTGTAGTAATGTGGCATGTGCAGTTGGGCTTTGAAGACCGTTTTCATTTTTGACTGTGCTAGATCACAATAGCGGAGAAATTGTATATTGTACATTAGTATGTATACATTTAACTGCCTGTGGTAAGTTTTTTTATCAATGTGTAAGTGAAAAGTGTATATTCTTTTGTTTCACTTTTTGCATATCTCTGAGGACAATTTCACTATCTATGAAAGAAACAACTATATCAGTTGTTTTGAAAGTAAGTACACGTATTTTGTTTTTCTGACGTGTTCCACATCTTCAAAGATCTCCTCACCATGAATCTGTTATATCAGCAGTGTACCCAGTCCAGTATAATGGAAATAAATAAATTTGTCGATCTGATGATGCGATGCACATTTCCTGTATCTTCCAGCATTGTCATGCTAAAACCACGTGCACGTTTATTTGCAGCATCTGCTGTAGCGATTGCTGTTCAGTGTGCCATGAAGCAATGTGGCCAAAATTAGCTTACGAGAAACTGCCTACCAAAAGCCCCTTTTATGTGCAGGCAGAATGGATTCAGGCAGGCGACGTCGATTTCCCGTAGCCCAAATGTGTGTATTCAGTGCACTCACAAATCCATCAACGTGGAACAGTTCCACATCAGACCAAAACCTATCATCGAGTTCCTTCCCATCTGGTGTTACAAATTACACTAGAAACTGACAGAAGTTACACGTTTTCTATTATCTTCACGTCTCAATTCGTAACCAGTATAAATTCTGTATGAATGCATGTTCAAACACTTAGACAGTGTCACGCGGGCACTACCAATGGAAAAACCAGAATGGCTAGACAGGCGTCGCACAGACTTCGGGGACTCAAGTAATACGCTCCTTGTACGTCAGTCAAGTTTTTCGTGTGTTGATACTTTCGGTCGGGCACTTGTATAGTCGCTTGATAGTGGATTTGTGTGCGGCAGCCTTACCTTACTTTTCTGTGAGGATGTTATGAGTCACTACGAAACTGAAGCACCTGATGTAGTGGACGACAATGAGTGGGCCTACTCTCTACTTTATTATGTTGCCCGTTTACCCTCAATTAACCAAGTATCGTACCTACAACAAAAACGAAATATGTGATAATGTCACTTTTTGAACAACCCCATAACCTCAGTAAATTGGGCGAGTAGTGCAACAACTGAAGAGCGTACTGCACTAAGGAACAATAACAAAGCATTCGGTACTCATTTAAGTGCATATGAACACTCGATAGTCCCAACAGAACAGCTTCTTGAAATTTTAGACACCGTAGCAAATGGATATTTTTTTTTATCATTCTAGGATATGATCCACTGGCATCACCTGTAACAAACTGCTAAAATGCTAAATCTTCAGCGTGATTTCAGAAAGTTTGACAATTTACCTACACCGCCATCCAGCAGCGACTCTTCAACTCTGTGACAGGACTGGTGGACCGCTCTACTGAACTCAATACTGTAGCACCGAGCGCGCTCCTTGCAAGCCCAAGCCCGCGTGCAGACTGCATCCAGCACACAACAGCAGCAAAACATACGCCAGACGCCCTCTACCGGAGAAAGACGCACTTACAATGAGTTATGTATCAATCTCATTGCTCACTTAGCAACATTAAATTTTTCTTTTCGGAGCTACTTGTAGTTACATATATCTTTTTAATAAACATTTACATTTTTATCAGTTTATTCGGTATAGCCCTGGCCCCTCACCCTTTCCTCTTTATCAGACAATATAACCCTCTCCTCCTCTCCCCCCACCCCCATCCTCACGTCTTACCATTTTTCTCATCATCACTGCCTCATATAATTCTGCTGTACGAACCGATATAGTGTTATGTAAGCTACCCATAGAAATAGTTGTCCAAGGTTTGATGCTGGTATATTTGAATTTCTTTACTGTGTAACTCCAGGCTAATTACTTATACCGAAAGATTTTGACAGATAACTAACGCTGGGTGTCAAGCATTATTAGAATGCCAACGTTTTGTAAATGGTTATTTTTTTTCTCTTTACATTAATAACGCATTGTTACTTTCCTTAAATTTTTAGATTTGGGGTGATCATTATGTATGTTCTGAACGAGCCATCAGTCATTTACGGCATGCAACTGTCAAGAAAATCATCACATATGTTAATCATGGGTTTTGAAGAGCCTCAGGTATATTGTAGAGGGTCTTGTGCTGAGTACCTGACTAGCGGCTTTTCGTGCAATGACCACTAGCTTCCTAGAAAACGGATGTTGAAAGTTGTATGCGCGCCTTCAATACTCGTAATTTCTTTTTCGATCAAGCTAGTTGGCGAAGCGGCTAAGGTTTACGACTACCGTGTTGGCAGTACAGATTCAGTATGTTCCCGTGTGCCTTTTCTGTTCAATTTCATCGCACAGAAGGTCAAATACATTTTTTCTCAAGTCAACTTCTCTTCTTCTCAACAGATGCTAATCGTACAGGGATGAATGAGGTATCGTCATAGATTTTTTTACCGGCTTCCGACACTGCATACCGATTTTGCCCTGAAACTTACTATTTTTGGAAAATTTTCATGTGAAAGAGATTTTAGCAATCTCAGACAAAAGGGTATCATGGATGCCCAGCTTCATACATATACTTTACGAATATAGCTTATTAATCACGAATAAGAGACTCGCTTTTCATATTACGACGTTTGTCCACAAAGTAACGGTCGCGAAATGGAAACCACAGTGAAAACCAGAAACGTTTTATTTGCAGCAGTTAGGTACACCTTCCACCTACTTCTCTACATAGTCGGCGCTCCAACTTCGAGTGTTGTCGTAGTGCTGCATAAACTTTCCAATATCAGCGTCATAGAAAGCAGCCGCCTGTGCTATCGGCCAGTTATCTGCGCTAGTCTGCAGCTCGCTGTCTGTGGAAAATTTTTGTCTTTATAACCAGCGATTCTTGTGGGTGATCAAATACTTCTCATCGGAAACGCTGCAGGAGCGTTTTCATTGCCCACAGGCATACTAGAGACACTGCCCAACACATCTGTGCAAAGCTTTACCGGATTTTCCCAGTGGTTTCCATTTCGCGACCGACCGGAACTTACTTTCTGAACAACCCTTGTATCTTACTACAAATATAATTTTGTTTGTTTTAAGTACAAGGTGATTATAATTAAAGTTAAACTTTCAAACTGCTGTAGAAATAACACCACTATTATGATTGACGTCAAATTTGCAACAGAATATTATTGGAGAAGGGGGAAAACGCATGGCAGAAGAAAATTAAATAGTTACAAAATGTAGCAATAGATGGCGCTGTAAGCATCATAATTTAATAGTGGCCGACCGCAAATGACAAATGAATCATACAACAATGCCTAAGGTGTACGTTAGACTTTAAACAAACTGTACTACTCAGTGTGCATGGGTGTACAAGCGTGATACTGTTAGTTACGTAAGCCCATCCACCACAGCAAGATCATATCACATCGGATGGGAAAAATCAGTTTTTAATTGTCCTGATGCCAAAAACCGCATAAAAAGCATCAATCACATAGGTTTTTAGTTGTCCCAAGGGCAAAAGCATCAATCAAAATCAATTCGGATTATTAATTTCCGTGTGACTGCTGCAAAACATGTTCAATATGCTCTCCACCGTTTTCTGCAACAAGTTCAAATCGAGAAACAGCACGTTCCACAACTGATCCAAGTGTTTCCGGGGTCACGTTCAGAATGTGTTGCGCAATGCGTGCCTTCAATGCAGCTAAGTTTGCAGACGGAACACTGAACACATCTTTCAGATAGCCCCGCAGCCAGAAGTTACACGGATTAAGATCAGTTGATCGGGACGGCCAGGCTGTAGGGAAATGGTGGCTGATAATTCTAGTATTTCCGAAATGGCGCTTCAGCAGCTGCTTAACTGGATTTGCAATGTGCGGAGGTGAGCCATCTTACATAAAAATGATCCCATCCACATACCCACGCTATTGGAGAGCTGGAGTGACGTGGTTGCGCAAAAGACACTCATAGCGCTTACCAGTGACAGGTAACAGGACCGGAAGCACCTGTCTCTTCGAAAAAATATGGCCCTATGATAAATGATGCCGTAAACCCGAACCACACAGTGACCTTTTCAGGATGAAATGGTGCTGGTTGATTTGCCTGTGAATTTTCCGTTGCCCATATTCGACAATTCTGTGTATTGACATACCCTGTCAGATGGAAGTGGGCTTCGTCTGTCCACAATTGGTAATCTTGAGTAGATAACAAAGTAGGATGTTTCGTAGGATTTTACGCACTGTGCTCATCGCTATTTCCAATGTTGGAGCAGTTCTCCGTGCTCTACACGTTTGCACACCATCACTCGTTTCCTCCTGCGTTGCACACAAAAAGAACCCTTCTTTTCGAATATCCGAATCATTTTCTCCAGACCCACGGCAGTCATCAGACCAACGCCTTTTTTCAAACCATTCAGTGTCCGGAATTTCTGCAGAGCGACGTGTGCACAGTCATCATTCTTGTAATACAGCTTTACAAGCAGAGCGCGATCCTGAATTGAGACAGTCATGGCGAACGTCGCAGACGCGAAAGGAGGAAAAGCCGTGCATCCAGCGTGTTTATGCCATATTCAGTGGGTCGTGCGGATGACAGGTGTTTTCATTTACGTATTCTTACACATACAGCGCCATCTATTGATCAATTTTCACACTATTTTTATCTTCTGCCAGACGTTTTCCCCCTTCTCCGATAATATTTTGTTGCAATTGTGTTATTTCTACAGCGTTTTGAAAGTTTAACATTAATCAAATTACCCTGTACTTATTAACTGGATAATTTGTGTAGAGCATTGTCACAGATGATTACTGTGACAAGTGCGATAGTTCATTATCTCTCCCAGTTGTGCAAGTTGACTTTGCTCAACGAATACACATTTCTAAATGACACACATATTTGTTATTGTCGCCTTGAATTGTGATTCACCTATTACGGCTTACGTAAACTACGATGTGCAATTAAAATCTCAAAATACAGTTAGGGGCTATTGTGCCCATAGTGATGGACCAAGTAAGAAGCGAGCAGTACGTTCGAACCTATACATTTCGCATTTATTTACTGCTTTGTATTTTATATTCGTATTTCTCATTAAACTTCTCGTTAACAACAGGTAAATGTAAATATTACGGTCGAAAGTTAGAAATTACTAGCGATAATGCATGGAAATTTGTATGTAAGGATGTTTCATAAATTCATGATTATTATTTCACGTTGTTCGGTTCATTTTTAAAGAATTTTTCTCTTCATTCCCACAACCATCCTTATCTCAACGGCTATACTTATTTAAAATACTGTCGTTATTTAAAACTATAAAAGTGGGAAAGTTTTGCACAGGCCCCCTGGTCTTTAAATAGAATATGTCATGAAAAATTATTTAAAAGTATCCAAGGTTCTCGGGTGTCCAGCCGGATCCGATCGTCGAAGTTCCACGATATTTCGGCGGATAACCGTTCCGCCATCATCAGCACCACCTGATGATGGCGGAACGGTTCAAAATTGGTTCAAATGGCTCTGAGCACTATGCGACTTAACTGCTATGGTCATCAGTCGCCTAGAACTTAGAACTAATTAAACCTAACTAACCTAAGGATATCACACACATCCATGCCCGAGGCAGGATTCGAACCTGCGACCGTAGCGGTCGCTCGGCTCCAGACTGAACCACACGGCCACTCCGGCCGGCCTGCGGAACGGTTATCCGCCGAAATATCGTGGAACTTCGACGATCGGATCCGGCTGGACACCCGAGAACCTTGGATACAGCACATTCGCCGGGAAAGCCTCAGATCACATATTTAAAAGTAGCCCTTTTTGTTTTGTAATTTCGTTAGTAAATTAGTCATTACAGCAGACTTTGTTCAAATGTGTATTCCGTTCGTGATTCGTAGTTAAAATTCTAAAAATTTGGACAACTTTCTCTTCCTGCGCTTTTTGGGCATGAGCTTGCCTATTGCCGTCCCCTTTCTCGTCACGTGCAGTGTGTGCCAGGAAGGTACAATGAAATGGTAGAGGCAAGTGTTTCTACAGGGACCCCAAAAAGAAGACCCATCACAGGAAGGGCAGTGTGATGAGCAAAAGAAAGGTGAAATCATCAACGCCATCAGGTACACCGAAAGATTGCTTCATGATCTGAAACTTCTTACAAATACTGCTCTGAGCACAATTTCCACTAATAGCATTGCAATTAGAGATGCGATATCCAGTGTAGTACGAGATCTGTTGGCCGAAAGACGAATCATCATTTTGGATGATTTAATAGGCGAAGTCTCTCGATTGAAACACAAAGCAATTATCCATTGATGAATAGAGAATATTGAACGGGGAGAAAGCCAAATTGAAAAGTGGAAAAATATCGATCTTCAGGCCGGAAATAGCGTACAAGGGCAACAAATTGAACCCGTACGGCTAGTGTCGTAGTCGTTAACATTAGCCACCGCGCTAAGCTCGCTTGATCGAAACAGGACAAGCGTTTGAGCTGTAGGAGGTACGCATAAATCTTCAACATCGATTTTCTCGGACCATAGCATGAAAAGCCGCTAGCCACGTATTCAGCATAGTTCCGTCCACAGCACGGCTAAGACTCATCAAAACCCGTGATGAACAGGTCTTATAGTCTCATTGTGAGACTAAAAAAAAAGAATCTTTTATTGGACTAGCCCCAAGAATAATTTTTCGTCATTGCTAGCCAGATACGTACTTTTTCTGACCACCCGAGCTGTCGAAATAGCTTTTCTCTCATTTCCAACGCAACTGCTGCTGCCAAGTTCTGACCGAGGTGGTTCCAATGTAGCATTCCGGTGTCCAGTCATAATGTGTGATTTTTTTTCCAGTACCTTCATCTTCGGCATCAAGATCACTTCTGTAATTCTGTTACACGTGCTATGCTCTCGCGTGATCCTGCGAAGAAATGCTTGCTTGCAATACCTTCCACAGAGAGAGTGCTAGCACGGTAACGACTGTATCCTGGCGGCTCGCGGGCAGGTGAGTCGCATGAGAGCGCGACGCGCGCTCACTTTGCCACCTGCGGTAAAAATCCACAGCTCGTTGCAGAGGCAAAAAAAAAGCATCGATCTGTAGGACCCAAAGTTTTAATCCATAAACTATCTAAATGTTAAAATTATTTTTAAATTTAATGGTCGCAAACAGAACATACACATAAAGCAACAAGCAAAGAGCATTCCCCATTTCTTATACACTATTGGCCATTAAAATTGCTACACCAAGAAGAAATGCAGATGATAAACTGGTATTCATTGGACAAATATATTATACTAGAACTCACATGTGATTACATTTTCACGCAATTTAGGTGCATAGATCCTGAGAAATCAGTGCCTAGAACAACCACCTCTGGCCGTAAAAACGGCCTTGATACGCCTGGGCATTGAGTCAAACTTTTTTGATGTGTGTGTTTTATTGAACCTTACAATGAAGCGTGAAGTTCAAAGCAGGCCTTCCGTTTGAAAATACGAAAGAAACATTTTTTACATTACCCTGTAATTACTTTGAATGTATTTTTGGTTAATATCTCGATGATTGCAGTGAAACGTCTGTTCACTTTGCGGGTTGCCCCATTCAGGGACGAAATTATTTCTAAGCTTTGATTTCGTTAATTTCAGTATTTAAAAATCACTTCCTCCCAATCATGTGGTTCTGTAAACACTGCAGATTTGAGAAGCCATTTTCAGAAGCTGTGGGACTGTTTACGCGGAAACTTCTTGTATAAGAGTTCTAAATTTTCTGTAGCCTAACACCCCAACCTCCTCCTCCTCATCTCTCTCTCTCTCTCTCTCTCTCTCTCTCTCTCTCTCTCTCCCCATATGATTACCCTGGAAGTCAGTTGGTCCCTGTTGAATTTCAGGAGACAACATTTGAATTTCCATTGGAGAAGGAGTTGTAATAATTTCAAAATAACACTGAAACTGCTTTAGTTGTCGTTTTATGCACCCGCAATGTTATACGTGACCTTCAGAAACTATGCGCGCGATTTTCATATTCTCTCGCTCGCTACAGCTGTGCAGAAAAAATTAACGGGATCTTCTTGTAGGAAGTGTAAGGTAGCTAAATTTTGTACTGGGATACGTTTTGACTCGAGGACACGGTTTTCGAATTGTTCAAGAGAAATGTACAGAAGTGACAGACAAATGCACATCCAACCCCCAAACTCATTCCTCACCAGTCAGGATTTCTAGTGTGTTATTCCTGGCACTACCTCTTACCACAGTGCAAAAATTTCCGACGACACGAACTATTCCTGATATTCGACTTTTTTAGTCTCTATTGATTGGGCTATTACGTCACCAGGGTGGTGGACTGTTTTGTTAGCATTATAAAATTAAACGTGTCCATGAGGGTGTTGGCAGAAAATGACTTTTGTAAAAGTTAGGGCTAAAACTACTTACATCGAAAATTCGATCCAAACTTTATCCTTACAGGCACGGCAATTTCATTGTCAGAAGGCCTGACGATTACAACGATACAATTGTTTATTTTTGCTGTTAAAATTCAAAAATTTCCTGGTAAAATTTACACAAACGGGAATTTTATAATTTGTAAATACCAAGTCCAAGGCCAGTCACTGGAGCTCCAAAGAAGGTCGAATTCATCCAACTGGAAATTTTTTTGCAGTGGTAGGAGGGAACGCCATGAACAACAAACTAGAAATCCTGAGCAATGGGGCTTGAGTGTGCGAGTTGGGGTACGTCTGATGGTCACTTTAGTACTTTTTTTTTAACAACTCGAGAACAATGGTCTCAAGCGAAACTGTATCGCAGTACAAAATTTAACTTCATTAAACTTCCTACAGAAAGGTCCTGCTCAACTTTTCTGTAGGACTGAATGTTTGAGCTTAGCGGGCGAGAGAATATTAAAATACCGCGTGTGGTTTTTGAAGGCCAGATATAAGACTGCGCATTGCATAAAATGACATCGGTAGGCGCAGCTAAATCACTCTGTATTGTTAAAGTCATCCCTCAGAGCTTGTAGTACAGTAACATATCCATCGAAATTTTCGTTCAGCGGATCCTCTTCTACGAGGTGCATTCAAGTTCTAAGGCCTCCGCTTCTTTTTTCTAATTAACTACTCACCTGAAATCGATGAAACTGGCGTTACTTCTCGACGTATTCGCCCAGCTGACGTACACATTTTTCACAACGCTGACGCCATGATTCCACGGCAGCGGCGAAGCCTTCTTTAGGAGTATGTTTTGACCACTGGAAAATCGCTGAGGCAATAGCAGCACGGCTGGTGAATGTGCGGCCACGGAGAGTGTCTTTCATTGTTGGAAAAAGACAAAAGTCACTAGGAGTCAGGTCAGGTGAGTAGGGAGCTTGAGGAATCAGTTCAAAGTTGTTATCACGAAGAAACTGTTGCGTAACGTTAGCTCGATGTGCGGGTGCGTTGTCTTGGTGAAACAGCACACGCGCAGCCCTTCTCGGACGTTTTTGTTGCAGTGCAGGAAGGAATTTGTTCTTCAAAACATTTTCGTGGGATGCACCTGTTACCGTAGTGCCCTTTGGAACGCAATGGGTAAGGAATTCGCCCTCGCTGTCCCAGAACATGGACACCATCATTTTTTCAGCACTGGCAGTTACCCGAAAGTTTTTTGGTGGCAGTGAATCTGTGTGCGTCCATTGAGCTGACTGGCGCTTAGTTTCTGGATTGAAAAATGGCATCCACGTCTCATCCATTGACACAACCGACGAAAAGAAAGTCCCATTCATGCTGTTGTTGCGCGTCAACATTGCTTGGCAACATGCCACACGGGCAGCCATGTGGTCATCCGTCAGCATTCGTGGCACCCACCTGGATGACACTTTTCGCATTTTCAGGTCGTCATGCAGGATTGTGTGCACAGAACCCACAGAAATGCCAACTCTGGAGGCGATCTGTTCAACAGTCATTCGGCGATCCCCCAAAACAATTCTCTCCACTTTCTCGATCATGTCGTCAGACCAGCTTGTGCGAGCCCGAGGTTGTTTCGGTTTGTTGTCACACGATGTTCTGCCTTCATTAAACTGTCACACCCACGAACGCACTTTCGACACATCCATAACTCCATCACCACATGTCTCCTTCAACTGTCGATGAATTTCAATTGGTTTCACACCACGCAAATTCAGAAAACGAATGATTGCACGCTGTTCAAGTAAGGAAATCGTCGCCATTTTAAGTATTTAAAACAGTTCTCATTCTCGCCGCTGGCGGTAAAATTCCATCTGCCGTACGGTGCTGCCATCTCTGGGACATATTGACAATGAACGCGGCCTCATTTTAAAACAATGCGCATGTTTCTATCTCTTTCCAGTCCGGAGAAAAAAAATCGGAGGCCTTAGAACTTGAATGCACCTCGTAGATCTTTTCAACTTAGAATTGGAAATGTAATGAATGTTTGGAAAGCGTGAACCTAAATTTTCTTTAAGCTGTGCAACGATCACTTTAAACGGAAGATCAAACCGGTGTCTAATGCTTCGGTAATTAAGTTTGTCCAGCGAAGTTGTGTTCAAGTCATTCATGTGCTTCATAAGGTCAGTTGGACTGGCAATATCTAATACACATCGAGAGTCGCCAAAATCTTTTACTGGCCCTGTTTTCATATCCAAGAAAAGCACTGTGTGCTTACGCTCCAGGCCTGTACGCCAACTTGTTGGATGAAGCAGGTGAGTCAGAGAGTGACTGTGCATGCATGTAACTTGCTAGCCGACACTATCGAGAGTTCTTTTCCATACAGTCATTGTATTTTACACTTTTTATGTAGCTGGTAGAAACTGTTGTAAAGTTAGATGACAGGTTAATAAGTTACAAAGTCCGTTTTCCTTTTTTCGTTAGTTACAACGTATATCATAGAAATTTTCATTCCTCGAGCGAGACAGTCTAGTATTTTTTTGCAGGGAGTGGCTAATGAGGTACTTTTCATTTTCTTCTGAATTAGTAGGGATTCCCAGTTTCTTGCTTTGTGAAAATGGGTTGAATAACCCATCAGATGGGCTGAGGCGTAACTGGAGTTTGTGTTAGGGAGGGCTTTGGACTAGGGTAATCGGTACATCTGTGTTAGCTACAATGCGACAGTTGTGTAGTGGATAGCACATCTGCCTACTAAGCAGGAGACACAGGTTTAAGTCCTGGCCTTGATACAAATTTTAATTAATTACTTAAGCTTCTATCCTTAGAGAATTCCTCCAGGAAGTGAATGTAAGAATTCGAGGTCCTTATAGAGAATTCTGCAAGATGTTATTTGTATAACTCATTATTGTTGCTGCTCACTTCTATTGAATAAATACTTTATTCATTTTATTTAAAAATGGTTCAAATGGCTCTGAGCACTATGGGACTTAACAGCTGTGGTCATCAGTCCCCTAGAACTTAGAACTACTTAAACGTAACTAACCTAAGGACATCACACACATCCATGCCCGAGGCAGGATTCGAACCTGCGACCGTAGCAGTGGCGCGGTTCCGGACTACGCGCCTAGAACCGCGAGACCACCGCGGCCGGCTCATTTTATTTACCTTAGATTCTCTACTCCTGAATATAAATCCATAAGAGATGAAATGAAAATCTGCAAAGCAAGTCAGCAGTTCTCTTTTTGCACGCCTCAACAATTTTATACTTCTAAAAGCAAAAGTTCTACGACCAAAACACACTACACTGAGCTTCTCGATTAGTTTAGCTATATGTTGACACATTTTAACTTGTTAACCACATACTTTTACACACTTTTTCATTTAGCATATTACATCTTGTGTAATTGGATCATTTTTGCTTTGTCCGACCCCGGTAGCTGAGTGGTCAGCGCGACAGAATATCCATACTAAGGGCACGGGTTCGATTCCCGGCAGGGACACGGTGTTGTGTTGTCCTAATCGTCATCATTTCATCCCCATCAACGCGCAAACCGGCGAAGTGGCATCAAATCGGAAGAATTGCACCTGGCGAACAGTCACACAACATTTACATTTTACTTATTTTTGCTTTTCTTGAAATCGCATGAAATGAGTCTGTGTGTGCTGCATCCGAAGTTGAGTTTGGATGCTGGATTAGCATGCTTCCGTCATGTACAATCACAAAATTTTTAAACATTGTTTAAAGTCACTGGAAGATCATCCATGCCATGGTACGCAGGTTTAGAACAATAGCGGGCCCAGCACCAACCATTGTGGTAGTCCAATGTTTTGCTCCAAAATTCTGAGATTAGTTTCACTCCTGTAATATAGTCTGTCAGTACGACTCCCTGCTTCCGCATTAATGTAGCCGGAGCACGCTAATGCAGTATGCAAATATACACTGAAGAGCTTGGCTGGATGAGCATTTCCATGCACTGTACATCCTCGTTAAGTTGTTTCCTCAGAATTATAACTCTGTCGTTCTCTTTCCAAAGGAATTCTTCCCATAAAGAAGCTATGTTGAAATAATGAAAGGTGCATATGGCGTTTTTGTCTGGGAGTTCTCTTCTGGGAAGTTCAGCTGCCTGGCTCAAGTCTTTTTATTCGGCGCCACTTCGGTTACCTGCACTTCCTTCGATGATGATAATGACAACGCGCACACACCATTCTCCAGTGGAGAAAATTCCCAGACCAGCGAGGGATCGAATCTGGGGCCCGGTGACTGAGACTCAGCAATACTTACCACAAAACCATGAACTGTTGACCACTATGATGAGAAGATTAGCTCTGCAGCCTCTTCTTCTCAAAACTATCAGAACATTAATACTCGAAACTGCATACGTTTTCCTACCTTATTCTGTGTAGTAAACACATTTTTCCAATGTGATGTTAAAGCTGCATGTACTAGACTGAGAAAATGTCTAAATGTCACCTCGGATAAGATAAATTAATTGAGGCACCTAGCAACCGAAGGAGGCAAGTTTAGTTTCCCGGTACTTAGAGTTGAGTGCAGCATTGAATGGGTGCAAGTGTCCTCTGCTGAGAGAACGAGGAAAGTAAATTCTGAGCCCAGATGGTAGAGTCAGAAATGCATAAAAGGTCTGATTTCAACTGCTGGCTGATGGAGATCATGCATAGCCCAATGGCTCTCGAATTCTTGTTCCACTTAAACTGTACAATGTAATTTAAAAGTGATGACTATGGAAGCAAGGGCAACAGTTTGGATTACTGAATGATCTGGCCTTGTAACATTAGCCAACACTGCTATGCCATGCTGATACTGGGAAAATGGGAACGGCTTAAAGCATTGGGAAAATATAGTGGTTATTTTTCCCGAGACCATGCAGCTCCACTGTATAGCTAAAATAGGATGGCATAAAAAATGGTTCAAATGGCTCTGAGCACTATGGGACTTACCATCTGAGGTCATCAGTTCCATAGAACTTAGAACTACTTAAAGCTAACTGACCTAAGGACATGACACACATCCATGCCCGAGGCAGGATTCGAACCTGCGACCGTAGCAGTCGCGCGGTTCCAGACTGAAGCGCCTAGAACCGCTCGGCTACACTGGCCGGCGAGGATGACATACCCTTGGGCAAAATATTCTGGAGGTAAAGTAGTTCCCCTTTCGGATCTCCGAACAGTAACTGCTCAGAAGGATGTCGTCATAAAAAACTGGCATTCTACACATCGAAGTGCAGAATTTTAGCTCCTTTAATGGTGTGGATAGGGTGGTTAGAGAATTTAAAAACTGAACTGGATAGATGATAGTTAGAGATAATTGGTATTAGTGAAATTCAGTAGGAGTATGAATAGGGCTTCTGGTTGTAATATTCTTTCCCATTTCCATTGATCTATTCGAGCATAGAATCAGGGATTTCAGTCGCCACACACCCCGCACACTATTTAGTCATGAAGAATTATTACATCAGTGTAAGTGGATGAGACGAAGATGCACAAAAAGCCTCCTTCAATGTATATTAGAACTAACTGCCTTCAACTGTAAGTGCAGCAGTAACGGGGATGTGTGATCGAGTGCTGACTGAGACCTGCGTTTTTAGTCTGTGTACTCGAAATACATTCGCACGTACTGTGCCTATTAAACCAAACATGTCCTTAACTGTTATGCACAATATCTGCGATAGCCTAATTAATATTTTCAGTTGACACCACACAACTCAGGATCGGGTTTGTGCCTCTTGAAAGATAACACGCTATTCTGATGTGAATGTGTGTGAAATCTTATCTGACTTAACTGCTAAGGTCATGAGTCCCTAAGCTTACACACTACTTAACCTAAATTGTCCTAAGGACAAACACACACACCCATACCCGAGGGAGGACTCGAACCTCCGCTATTCTGATAGAAACATACTATATTGTTGAGGTGCTATGTCCTCCAATTAGTTTGGTGTGAATCAGCAACAAGAAAAACGCAAAGATCCAATCACCACATATCAGAATTCATGGAGCCTTTACGGTAGACGCTAATTCTGATGAACAAGAAACACTTTTTAAATTAAACTCACTAGTGACTCCCATTTAAGTTTACAATAACATTGCTGCTGCCGCGCTGGGCTCGGAAAGCGAAACGCCGAGATAGTTCTAAATTTGCTTGGCAAAAAGAAGTACGATATTCTATAAGACAATGAAATTAACTCACACAATCGCGACCTGGAGATCATGAGTGATAATTTGATAAATGAGAAAGTTCACAAGCAGGTAATAAGTATCGTCCGAAGATGATTTACTAACACGACATAAGCTTTGTTCGTATACTCTAGCAACGTCTAAGTCTCTAGGTACTATCAAAATTATAGCTTCACAACACCTATCCAAGGCTGCCTATGCCACTGTTCATATTCAGACTTCGTCAACATAAAACGAACAATTACAAAGCTTGCTGTGATAATGACATGAAACTGCCATCATACATAGGTCCTCCCTCCCTCAGCCAACACCCGCCAGTTTCTGCTCTGCACAATGGGCTGTGATCCCCATTTATAACTTTGCTGTCTACTATGACGCCATACGAGTCACTTTTTTGTTCATGCTAGCTATGTAAAATTGTATATTTCTGGATGAACTACTTTTCCTCTGCCTGGATTCTGTACTTGGGACGAGTCCAACAGCTTGTTGATAAGGAGTGTCTGCCCCCGCAAACTGCGTCTTAATCTTAATTTTTTCCTGTCGTGTCTTCCGCCAAGACTCCAGATCCCATCTGACGCCTCGCTCCAGCCTCGTCCCGAGTGAGATGCATGTTACCCAACCTTCAGCGCCCGTATCATACTACAATGGTCGTACCGGGTCTTCAATCGCCACTGTGTATTCTGATGCTTGCGCTCAATTAAAATTTGAATATCTGTGATGGTTTGGGGTGCCATTTCTTTACATAACAGGACCCCCTTTGGTTGTCATCCGCGGCACTCTTACAGCAGAGCGGTACGTCGGCGGTATTCTACGTCCCGTTTTGTTGCCCTTCATGGCAAGCCAACCTGGGCTCCCATTTCAGCAAGATAATGCCTGCCCGCGCGCGGCGGGAGTATCTAGCGCTTGTCTTCGTGCTTGTCAAACCGTACCTTGGCCAGCAAGATCGCCGGATCTCTCCCCATTTGGAGCATTGTGGGCAGCTTGCTCCAAACAGTTCGGTGTTTTGACGATGTAATGCGCTAATTACACAGAATCCCTCGGGAGGACATTCTACAACTCCGTCAATAAGTGTCAAGCCGAATAACTGGTTGCAGGGCCAGAGGTGAAGCCCTCTTTTTCCGAAATTGTAATCATTTTTTTTGTCTGTACATGTACATCACACCTACAGATTTCCGTCCCATTCGGATAATTCCTTCGTTGTGCGTCTTTTATCCCTTAGAGTAGGGTAAGGTGGGGTAAATCCGACAGGGTGGGTAAATCCAATCGGGTGGGTAAAACCGACCGTCCTCTATTTCTGAGAAACGGCAAAGCGGAGCTATTTCGCATTAGTGTTACCATATAGAGCATTCGAAATAACGAAAACGTCACCGTGACAGCTTCGCCGCATTTGAAATTTAGACACCCAAAAGACAACAAGTGTGTTTTCGATTCTGTCAATTTAATTTTTGTGCAAGTTGCGTCACTAGATTTACCTTATCAAATAAAACGATCGCAAAACAAATGGCAAGTGATTTTTGTAGTGCATTTAGTGACCTATTCAGTGTATGTATCATTTTTGTTGGAAATGTCATGTAAATTGTTTTTATGTGTGTTAAGTGAAACATGGTGTGGTGGGGTAAATCCGACTGCTAATTGGTGAGGTAAATCCGACCGCATATTTTTTATCGTTTATGTGTACGGAATTATTTGTGTATTAAAAAAAGTGATTTTTTGTTTATTTTTAGGAAAATGGTACGAAATTACAAACGAAAAACGACAAAACGCAATCAAAACGATATTCGTCGAGCAGTTGCTGCAGTGCAAATGGGTATGTCTTTACGAGCTGTCGCTCGAGATTTTAACATTCCGAGATCGACATTGCAGTCATCTTTTTTCAATTAAAATTTACACTCATTTAACTCTCAGTACGTTTAGTACTTTAAACAATGTTATGTTTTGAATACATTTTGTTCATTTATGTAAAAAACATAATTTCTTATACTTATTTCCCCAAAAAACCGTTCATTTAGAACTATTTCTGAGCAAAATCAGCCAAACAAATATGGGGTCGGATTTACCCCACCATTTTCGCAAATGGCAAAAATGGACGTTTCTTAAAATACAGATATCTCAAAAACTATTGATGGTATAACAAAAATATTTTGCAAACAGTTGCTCTTTATATTATCTATAACTAATTTAACGTATATAACGTTAAGATCCTACCTCGGATAAGAGTTTTATAGCCACAAGAAATTATTACGTCGGATTTACCCCACCTTACTCTATATATATATATATATATGTCTAGGACAAGTATCTGAAAATCTGTACAATGATAATATCGCTTATTGTACGATGTGTCCAACAAGTTTACCGAGTGTGATGGTGCAATGGTAAGACTGTAGAACCAGGAAGATGGCAAATCAAATCCCACTCCTGCTATCCAGAACGTAGTTTTCCTGCTATCGGTACGACTTTTAAGCCAAGTCGTGGGAAGGTTACTTTAATAGGGCACTGCCGATTTCCTTCCCCAGCTCTCCCCAATCCGTGCTTCTGTTCCGTCTTTAACGACCTCTTCGTCGACAGGGCGTTAAAGCTTAACTTAATTACTTCCAGTATCAGCAATCCTAGGTTAACACACACAGTTTGTTGGCTTCTCTGGTACGTGACCAAACTCCCGCTGCTACACTATCTGCCTCCTATTCTTCTGTCTTCCGCCGCTTCTTTCCATTCACTGATACCCAACACTCTGGAATTTGAAGACATCTCATCCTGCCATCTGGTTCTTGGTCTTCCAGGGGCTCTTAAGCCTTTCATCTTCTTATCATATACATGACGGACTATTCTGCTAGTCAATTCTCTCGACATTACCTGCACATTGTAAACGTTTTGCTTTGACGATGTTCACTACCGAGGGTTGGTCGGCTAGTTTAATTAGTTCTTCATTGGATCTCCAAACGCATCTTTGAGTTGCTTGGTCAAATGCTGGCCCAAAGATTTTTCTGTACACTTAGGTCGACATTGAAAATTTAAAAAAAGATCTGATACAGAAAATAAGAAAATCAGATCGCTTGCGGGAACACTGTCGGATACCAACAAATACATTCAACAAAACATATCACTGGCTTCTTCAAAGAGGAGTAAAACAAGGAGTAAAACTAAAAATAAAAGATTACTCAATTCCGATTCTTTCTATAACACTTTTTTGTTTACAAAACTTCATATCTGAAAGTATTAATGATCTCAGGGCATTATTTTCGTACTTTGTATTTTTAATGTCTATTGGCATAATCAAATTTAAACAAAAGGTGTTTCGGAATCCAAATTTTCTGGATTGTTTGGGCGAAGTGTAGCTCAGGGCCAGCAATCGACGAAATGAGTGTGGATAACCTTCCAAAAAAACCCTCGAACTGACCGGCAGAATCAACTCTTAACAAACTAGGACTGAACCGAAATGGTTGTGGTCTTCCGCATTTGTACATTTTTGTGCACCCATGCCAACTGGACTGTAGGATTCGTAGCTGTGTGACTGTGCACTATGTGATCAAAAGTATGCGGACATCTGGCTGAAAATTACTTGTAAGTTGGTGGCGCCCTTCATCGGTAATGCTGGAATTCAATATGGTGCTGACAGCTTCCACTCTCGCAGGCACACGTTCAATCAGGTGCTGGAAGGATTCTTGGAGAATGGCAGCCCATTCTTCATGGAGTGCTGCACTGAGGAGAGGTATCGATGTCGGTCAGTGAGGCCTGGCACGAAGTCGCCGTTCCAAAACATCCCAATGATATTCTGTAGGATTCAGGTCAGGACTCTGAGCAGGCCAGTCCATTACAGGGATGTTATTGTCTTGTAGCCACTCCGCCACAGGCCGTGCATTATGAACAGGTGCTCGATCGTGTTGAAAGATGCAATCGCCATCCCCGAATTGCTTTTCAACAGTGGGAAGCAGGAAGGTGCTTAAAACATCAATGTAGGCCTGTGCTGTGCTAGTGCTAGGCAAAACAACAAGGGGTGCAAGCGCCATGCATGGATAACACGACTACACCGTAATACCACCGCCTCCAAATGGCTCTGAGCACTATGGGACTTAACATCTATGGTCATCAGTCCCCTAGAGCTTAGAACTACTTAAACCTAACTAAGGACAGCACACAACACCCAGTCATCACGAGGCAGAGAAAATCCCTGACCCCGCCGGGAATCGAACCCGGGAACCCTGGCGTGGGAAGCGAGAACGCTACCGCACGACCACGAGCTGCGGATCCCACCGCCTCCGAAATTTACTGTTGGCACTACACACGCTGGCAGATGACGTTCAACGGGCATTCGCCATACCCACACCCTGCCATCAGATAGCCACATTGTGTACCGTGATTCGTCACTCCTCACAACGTTTACGCACTGTTCAATCGTCCAATGTTTACGCTCCTTACACTAAGCGAGGCGTCGTTTGGCATTTACCGGCGTGATGTGTGGCTTATGAGCAACCGCTCGACCATGAAATCCAAGTTTTCTCACCTCCCGCCTAACTTTTATGGTACTTGGAGTGGATCGTGATGCAGTTTGGAATTCCTGTGTAATGGTCTGGATAGATGTCTGCCTATTACACATTACAACCATCTTCACCTGTCGGCGGTCTGTGTCAGTCAACAGACGAGGTCGGCCCGTACGCTTTTGTGCTGCAAATTTCTCTTCACGTTTCCACTTCACTATCACATCGGGAACAGTGGACCTAGGGATGTTTAGGAGTGTGGAAATCTCGCGTACAGCGTATGACACTAGTGACCCCAGTCACTTGACTTTGTTCGAAGACCGTGAGTTCCGCGGAGCGACCCATTCTGCTCTCTCACGATGTGTAATGACTACTGAGGTCGCTGATATGGAGTACCTGGCAGTAGGTGGCAGCACAATGCAGCTAATATGAAAAACGTATGTTTTTGGGGGTGTCCGGATACTTTTGATCACATAGTGTAAAAAAATGGTTCAAATGGCTCTGAGCACTATGGGACTTAACATCTATGGTCATCAGTCCCCTAGAACTTAGAACTACTTAAACCTAACTAACCTAAGGACGTCACACAATACCCAGTCATCACGAGGCAGAGAATCACATAGTGTATGTCGCTGCATTCCACACAGTTTGTGAAGATCCAAATTCCTTCACACATTTGTCCTTCTCTGGTAGCGCAGGTGATGGTATTTCTTCTTTTCGTCCGATGCATGTAAGTTCGTAAATGAAGTGTAGACTAACATATCTACAGGACAGCATGACCATGTTCTTCAGTCTATTACTATCCTTCTTCCGTGTAGTCCCAACAAGACATGATGTGTCTTCTTCGTCCAGGCAAACGGTAAATTACTGTTCTGATTACGTTTTGTTTGACGTGTGTTAAGACATCAGAGAAAAACTTCCATGGTACTAGAGGGAGTTGTAAATGGTAAAAGACAGAAATTGGAATACATTCAGCAAATTATTGAGGACATAGGTTGCAACTGCTACTCGGAGATGAGAAGCATGACACAGGATTGTAATTCGTAGCGGGCTGCATCAAACGAGTTGGCAGACTGATGACTCAAAATAAAGTGTAGAGCAGCACAAGGGTCAGTCTCGTGCGACGACAAGAAGTGACATGGTTTGCTACAAGGATCCTTACTAGGGACTGTGTTATTTATAATTTTTGTTAATGATATAAACTCAAATGGACACATTCTACAGTATGCAGATGACTTAAGTTTGTTCCTAGTGTGAAGAGTTGCGCAACAAGAAGAGTTTCTGTTCCATGAGACCAAAAAGTGGTTTAACGCAAATAGGGTGAAAACAAATTATGAATAATGACGTGTAGTTTAGGGGCACTGGAGCATGTGGTATTGTTGTAGCTTTTAAACCTCTGAGCGTCGTAATCGATAGTAAATTAACCGGGGAAGACCAAACTGTACATGTGTGTGTCAAATTTTCACGAGTTCTCTACCTTCAGAGTAAACTAAAAAGCATTACATCAGATCAGTAAAGACTAACAGTGAACTACGCCTTATTTCGCAGCCATATCAGCGACGGACATCCGCTGCCGGGTCACTCTGCAGGGCAAAGGAATGTTCTGCTGTTACAGAGGAAAACGGTGTGGATCTTTACTCCTATGGGAAAAAATATGAGCCACTGTTAACTAATCTTTGCTAAACTAGATTTTATGACTGTTTGCAGCCAATATGTGTTCATCTGCCTTATTCACTTGAAAGTGGACGATAACAAGAGTAATCAAATTAGCCATCATGCCACCCTCAGTATAGACAGTCTAAACAGACAAAGACGTCGACTGATCAACGCGCAACATAATTTCACAATCATGAGCATGAAAATGTTTAGTGCAATGTCAAAATCTATTCACTTCCGCCAATCGAGAGGTTTAAAGCAAAAATGTTGAGTGTCCTAAAAAGAGCGTCCTTTATAGCTCTGTGGATGAATTTTTTCCGGTGACAGAACAACGACCATTTGACGCTCAACACAATCCTGCAATATCAGCAACAACAGTGATATTTTACTTTGGACGTTATTACACTCCTGGAAATTGAAATAAGAACACCGTGAATTCATTGTCCCAGGAAGGGGAAACTTTATTGACACATTCCTGGGGTCAGATACATCACATGATCACACTGACAGAACCACAGGCACATAGACACAGGCAACAGAGCATGCACAATGTCGGCACTAGTACAGTGTATATCCACCTTTCGCAGCAATGCAGGCTGCTATTCTCCCATGGAGACGATCGTAGAGATGCTGGATGTAGTCCTGTGGAACGGCTTGCCATGCCATTTCCACCTGGCGCCTCAGTTGGACCAGCGCTCGTGCTGGACGTGCAGACCGCGTGAGACGACGCTTCATCCAGTCCCAAACATGCTCAATGGGGGACAGATCCGGAGATCTTGCTGGCCAGGGTAGTTGACTTACACCTTCTAGAGCACGTTGGGTGGCACGGGATACATGCGGACGTGCATTGTCCTGTTGGAACAGCAAGTTCCCTTGCCGGTCTAGGAATGGTAGAACGATGGGTTCGATGACGGTTTGGATGTACCGTGCACTATTCAGTGTCCCCTCGACGATCACCAGTGGTGTATGGCCAGTGTAGGAGATCGCTCCCCACACCATGATGCCGGGTGTTGGCCCTGTGTGCCTCGGTCGTATGCAGTCCTGATTGTGGTGCTCACCTGCACGGCGCCAAACACGCATACGACCATCATTGGCACCAAGGCAGAAGCGACTCTCATCGCTGAAGACGACACGTCTCCATTCGTCCCTCCATTCACGCCTGTCGCGACACCAATGGAGGCGGGCTGCACGATGTTGGGGCGTGAGCGGAAGACGGCCTAACGGTGTGCGGGACCGTAGCCCAGCTTCATGGAGACGGTTGCGAATGGTCCTCGCCGATACCCCAGGAGCAACAGTGTCCCTAATTTGCTGGGAAGTGGCGGTGCAGTCCCCTACGGCACTGCGTAGGATCCTACGGTCTTGGCGTGCATCCGTGCGTCGCTGCGGTCCGGTCCCAGGTCGACGGGCACGTGCACCTTCCGCCGACCACTGGCGACAACATCGATGTACTGTGGAGACCTCACGCCCCACGTGTTGAGCAATTCGGCGGTAGGTCCACCCGGCCTCCCGCATGCCCACTATACGCCCTCGCTCAAAGTCCGTCAACTGCACATACGGTTCACGTCCACGCTGTCGCGGCATGCTACCAGTGTTAAAGACTGCGATGGAGCTCCGTATGCCACGGCAAACTGGCTGACACTGACGGCGGCGGTGCACAAATGCTGCGCAGCTAGCGCTATTCGACGGCCAACACCGCGGTTCCTGGTGTGTCCGCTGTGCCGTGCGTGTGATCATTGCTTGTACAGCCCTCTCGCAGTGTCCGGAGCAAGTATGGTGGGTCTGACACACCGGTGTCAATGTGTTCTTTTTTACATTTCCAGGCGTGTATGATCTTAATTTTATTGTTGTGTTATTATGAGTATACTGTAGATCAGGGACAGCCAAGAATTCGGTTCGCGAGCCGTACCCTTGCCACGAGTGCCATAGCGCTCGGCCTCGCTGCTCGCTTCCTTCCCTGCCATGGCACAATGAGTGCAGGGAGTGGGAAGAGGGGCCAATGCGAATGCGCTGCATTTAATGGCAGTGCAGACGCACGGCATGCGACCTTGTCTCGTGATTCACATTTCGCAACAAAATAAATCACAAACAAAACAACTTTTCGCTATTATTTATTGTATCTAGTACAAGCTCTCGGCATCTAGAAAGACGCATACAATATCACCGATTTTCGTACTCAGGTTGCCACGTAGTTGTGACTTATTTAGTTTCATAATCGAAAGAAAACTTTCACACAAATATGTCGATAGAAATATTATAGCCCTTTTGCAACCTCATTACGAAGACGGGGAAATTCTACTTGAGGAAAGCAACGTCGACGTCCTGGATAGTTTTAAAGTAAAAGAACTTGTCATTAAAATTGGAATTACCCTGCAGGCCAGTCAGTTGCATCTGCATATGCACAGGGAAGCTTTTATCTGAAACGGCAAACAGGCTCCAAAACATCTCTAAAACAAATGTAAGAGGGGCAGTGTGCTCAAAACGTTTAGGAAACTATCCCTGTAATTCTTCCAAGGCCACAACGAATTCTTCAGACCTTGCTGTTCGTTTGTGCTCAGGGAACTGGAATATGTTTGTCAGAATGTGTCCGTTCTACAACGTGATTTTCTTTTTAAATGTACCCCCATCAAATCAGAAAGAAGTGCCCACCTTGCATTGTCTTTCTGTGGGCAGAGTGCAGTCCAATCTACTTAAAATGCGAGGTCTGCAGTCCGTTCCTGTTCTAATTTTCGTTCCTGCAATTCTTTTTCCTTCATAAATTCAACAACAGCGAGTTTTAAATCAACAAAATCGTTCCAGAAAAGTCCCTCGACTTAACCAACGAATTTTACAGTATTATAAAGTCTCCATACTCTTCATTCAGTTCCATCGAGGGGACTAATGACCTCAGAAGTTGAGTCCCATAGTGCTCAGAGCCATTTGAACCATTTTGAGCCAGTTCCATCGAACACTGTTGCAACTGACAGTGGAATAATGCGTGCGACTTCAGAAATTTTACTATTCATCCCACCAATTTCTTCAAGTGCTGCATGTCTGCAAAATTAGCACAAAGTGCTTCTTGATGTATAGAACAATGAATCCCGTCCGTCGATAGCTGCAATTTTTTTCCTCTTTTGTTCGTATCTAAATCTTTAAGATCTTTCTGCATGGTATTGTAATATCGTTTCATAGCAAATTTGCAGTATCCATCTCTCTCTCTCTCTCTCTCTCTCTCTCTCTATATATATATATATATATATATATATATATATATATATATATATTTGTAACATTTATCTCTCTCTCTCTCTCTCTCTCTCTATATATATATATATATATATATATATTCGCGCGCGAAAATTCAAGTTTCAGCTAACGAGACAAAGCACTCGTTAGGCAACACCGCCCTTGGCAGGCCGCTTGAGTGTAGCACGCGACGCCCCGATTGGCTACATTCTATGCTAAATAACTCGAAACGGAGCAACGTATCGAATTTCTTTCTTAACATTTATGTCTCAGTACAACCTGCCCTGTAACACCCCTACAAGCATTTCACACATTTTCTGACCACTCTGTATATATAGGGCCCCGAGTACGCTCTCTCCCCTGCCCTTGCCTCCTTGCGGTCAGTCATGTCATCAAGGATGGCGTACTTAAAGCAGTTATATGGACAAGACAGCTAGCATCATTGTGCGCCTCTTTTTACGTCTGTCTTGACCTCAACTTGGATAGGATAGTGACAGACGTGAGGCACGATGTGATTTAACTATTGCTGTGGCTGTCTCTGCAGTGTCGTGTGTTAGCTCAGCTGTAAAAGCAAGGCCTGCCAGACTGTGCCCACAAGCAGTTGGACGGAGACGGAGGACAGAAAGCAAACTTTACATGCAACTGCAAAATACCACGCTTGCAGCAACAACACGGAACATGTGTCGTGCGCTGATGTAGTAAGAGCGTGCAGCGCGCAAAACAGCAGGTGTAGCCGAGTACTGCAGCTGTTCTCCGCCCTCTACAGACACTGGTGTACCAAACTTAAGGACGAAGGGAACTTCCAAGTAACATAGCTCGGTGAAACTTGAGCCATACAAAGAAGAGCTTACAGTAAAATACAGAACGGGAGTGAAAGAAGTATGCAAAGGGAAGAACAGAAACGACACTTTTATTCAGTGACGAGAATTACACTGAAGTCACCGCGATTTGTGATGGTTCGGTCGACATTAGAAAAGGCGGCATGTGATCACCACGGACGGCAGTGCATCACCTGCATGCTGGTAAAAACATGTCGTAAGGCGCGGTCGAAGACTGCTGGATGTTCGTTGGTGCATGCGGAAGTGCTGCCACACGTTTCCCCATCGCATCCCACGCGTACCCGCTGGGATATCAGACGGGTGAACAGTAAAGGCCAGCCCCTTCGCCTAACATTCTTTCGTTCCAAGAGGTCCTCCACCTGCGCTGTTCGATGCAGTCGCGCATTGCAATCCACAAAACAGGAGTGAAGACCGAATACACCTCTGAAAAGGCGCACATGCGGAAAGTAGTGCACTGTCACAGCAACGGCGACCGCCGATTGTACCGTGTTCAAAGATTTGGTGGTCAGTACTCCTTTGCACCATTATGTCTCCCCGAACCGTACCACCTGGATCACCAAAACGATTGTTTTCGCCAGTTATTCGGGTGCATTACGTATTCTCAGTTCTCACTGTATGATGGTATGTCCAGAATCACTACTCAGACTCTATCCAAAAAATGGTTCAAATGGCTCTGAGCACTATGAGACTTAACATCTGAGGTTGGTTCAAATGGCTCTGAGCACTATGGGACTCAACTGCTGTGGTCATAAGTCCCCTAGAACTTAGAACTACTTAAACCTAACTAACCTAAGGACATCACACACATCCATGCCCGAGGCAGGATTCGAACCTGCGGTTGTAGCGGTCGCGCGGTTCCAGACAGAAGCGCCTAGAACCGCTCGGCCACATCGGCCGGCATACTCTATCCGTTTCCATACGAGAAGAAAACGCGACTCCACATCTCGTCGGTCCAGTCCCTGTGCTCGTGGCATCATCTCAAACGGTGCCGCCGATCTACGGGTATCAACGACACATACTGCACTGGTGTCGTCGGGCAAAGGGACTTTAACAAATAAAAATAAAATAATAAAATAATAATAATAATTTGTAATAATAATAATTATTGTTGTTTGTTTGGATAAGTAATTGAGAAACCAAAGTTTGTTTCGCCTTTAAGATTGGATTTGAATTTCTTAATACGTAGCATTGTTCATTGAGGTCACACAATAAAGTAAATGCAATTTACGCCGTGAATTTATCGAGCTTCGCACGTTCGAAGATGTACGGATCGTAGCCAGGGCTCATTATATATTTTTTGTAGACTAAGTCTGACATCTGACCTCAGCTTCAATCATGGCAATGGGATGACTAAAACTACTAAAACAGAGAAAAGCATACGATTAAATAAAACATGTATTCATTTCAACACATACATTACGACATGAACGACACTTACGTAAAATTCTAGGTAAATAATTGCAGACAATTCACAAATGAGAGCGACTTATTAATTCTGCGCCTCTTTTCTGCAAATAAGTATCAATATGGCTAACTGTGGAGCCACACAAAATATTACGTCCTTCTAGGACAACGAATGACATAAGAGTGTAGATGCCTACTGGCTACGACAAGAGATCGGTGTTAATTCCTTTATTTTGCTTTCTGTTGTCTTAAAAAATCGATACATATAATCTAAGTTCAGTAAATTAAATATCGTCTATGCTCGAGTGCAAATGGTTCCTTAAAGGACCAACCACATGCAGTCGCCATGCCACTGTGGAGCGTGGGATTACGTGCTTTGCAGTGCCGTTAAATATGGTTGCAATTGCAACCACTGTTTGATGTCTGTCCTTTCTTGCCTGTTGCACAATGTAATGGTCATTTCCTGCTGCGACTGACAGTAACTGAAAATCTCCTCTCCTTGGGGAAGCAGTGCCTATGCTTCGGAACGCTCGCCACGCACGTGAAACAATGATGTGAGCATTACAGGTCTCCTGGGCTACACTCGCTACACATCGTCCTTCTACTACAATCATGCTCATAAATTAAAGATAATTGCAGAATGTGGTGCCACACAACGTGGCACTACACAAAACTGGCGCCAATGGTATAGGCACATAGGGGACACAAGCGACACAGATCTGTAACTCCACGGTAGTGGTGATAAGTTAAGAAAACCGTCCCGAAACACATGTGCTACAAAACGCCACTGTTTCCTGCGCATGTACCCCGACATCAATATGAGATATGATCACCATGCAGACGTACACAGGCCGCACAACGGGTTGGGATACTCTGGATCAGGTGGTCGAGCAGCTGCTGGGGTATAGCCTACCATTCTTGCACCAGTGCCTGTCGGAGCTCCTGAAGTGTTGTAGGGGTTTGAAGACGTGCAGCGATACGTCGACCGAGAGCATCCCAGACGTGTTCGATGGGGCATAGGTCTGGAGAACAGGCAGGCCACTCTATTTGCGTGGTATATTCTGTTTCAAGGTACTCCTCCACGATGGCAGCTCGGTGGGGCCCTGCGTTATCATCCATCAGGAGGAAGACGGGACCCACTGCACCCCTGAAAAGGCGGACATACTGGTGCAAAATGACGTCCCAATACACCTTACCTGTTACAGTTCCTCTGCCAAAGACATACAGGAGTGTACGTACACCAATCATAAACCCACTCCACGCCATCAAACCACGACCTCCATACAGGTCCCTTTCAAGGACATTAAGGGGTTGGTATCTGGTTCCTGGTTCACGCTATATGAAAACCCGACGAGAATCACTGTTCGGACTATACCTGGACTCGTCTGTGAAAATAACCTGGGACCACTGTTCCAATACCATGTGCTGCGTTCTTGACACCAGGCTTTACGGGCTCTCCTGTGACCAGATGTCAGTGGAATGCACCTTGCAGGTCTCTGGGCGAACAAACCATGTCTGTTCAGTCGTATGTAGTCTGTGTGTCTGGAGACAACTGTTCCAGTGGCTGTGCTAAGGTCCCGAGCAAGGCTACCTGCAGTACTCCGTGGCCGTCTGCGTGCACTGATGGTGAGATATCGGTGTTCTTGTGGGGTTGTACACTGTGGACGTCCAGTACTGTAGCGCCTGGACACGTTTCCTGTCTGCTGGAATCGTTGCCATAATCTTGAGATCACACTTTGTGGCACATGGAGGGCCCGTGCTACGACCTTCTGTGTTTGACCAGCCTCCAGTCGCCCTAGTATTCTACTCCTCATAACGTCATTAACATGTGTTCTTTGAGCCATTTTCAACACAGTCTCCGTTAGCATGTCTGAAAACGTCTACACACTTACTCGCTGCACTGTACTCTGACATGCACCAACACACCTCTGCGTATGTGGACTGCTGCCAGCGCCACCGTGCGACGACCGCAGGTCAAATGCACCGCATGGTTATACCCGCAAACCGCTCACCAGAGCGTTGTTCCATCATGTATCAGCATTATCCCTAATTTATGAGCATGAGTGTAGTTTCACGATGATTCTTCCCTGTGTGAAGTCATCCAAATGTTGTCTTCGGCATCGTTGTAATGAAGACCACCACCACAATGCACCGTAACACTGATTGGCATACACTGCCTTTTCCCATTCTTTCAACTGCCTCCTATTGCGGGGACAGCACCATTTCGCGCTACAGTCACGCTGACCTCACGTGTGACGTTCAGCTTCCTGTGCACGACGGGGAGACCTCTGGCAACATGCTCCCTCACCTTCATTCATTTCCACCGAATACCTAATATATGATGGTATATCCACCTCGTCTTTGTTTTGCAGTGTACTTCATGGTTTCTCCCACACGCGTTACCCGTTCATCACAAACCAAGTGAGAGAATTTCCGCCCCTGTGACTCACAACTGAGCTACGTCAAACGATTATGACATTCTAGTTTCCAGGCATAAGCTTCCTGTCTGGGTATTTCACTGGCGCCAACGCTAATTCCGCCTGTGCTCTGCTGCCCGAGTCGGATGGGGCCGGTTCGATACCTGGTGGCGGATATTTTTTTTACTGCAAAGGGAGGAGAGGCGATGTAAAGTTCCTTATCATCAGACTTTACGCCAACGTCCTGGTTTAAATTCTAAACGCACTGCAGTATGTTATTCCTCCACAACATCCTCTGCAATTCCCATGGATCAGGCGGTAAACCTACATACCGGGAGCTACCAAGTGACTGTGAAGAATGTCGACTTAAGAAACCATTAAACATGTAGTCAGATTTCTGTGGTTATATTTCATAAAAGGTAAAGAAAGAGACAATGTGGTGCAGTTACAAATGTGTACACTACTGGCCATTAAAATTGCTACACAAAGAAGAAATGCAGATGATAAACGAGTATTCATAGGACAAATATATTATACTAGAGCTGACATGTGATTACATTTTCACGCAATTTGGGTGCATAATCCTCAGAAATCGCCTGGGCATTGAGTCAAACAGAGCTTGGATGGCGTGTACAGGTACAGCTGCCCATGCAGCTTCAACACGATACCACAGTTCATCAAGAGTAGTGGCTGGCGTATTGCGACGAGCCAGTTGCTCGGCCACCATTGACCAGACGTTTTCAGTTGGTGAGAGATCTGGAGAATGTGCTGGCCAGGGCAGCAGTCGAACATTTTCTGTATCCAGAAAAGCCAGTATAGGACCCGCAACATGCGGTCGTGCATCATCCTGCTGAAATGTAGGGTTTCGCAGGGATCGAATGAAGCCACAGGTCGTAACATATCTGAAATGGAACGTCCACTGTTCAAAGTGCCGTCAATGTGAACAAGAGGTGACCGAGACGTGCAACCAATGGCACCCCATATCATCACGCCGGTTGATACGCCAGTATTGCGATGACGAATGCACGCTTCCAATGTGCGTTCACCGAGATGTCGCTAAATACGGATGCGACCATCATGACGCTGTAAACAGAACCTGGATTCATCCGAAAAAATGACGTTTTGCCATTCGTGCACCCAGGTTGGATGGATCTGAGCACTATGGGACTTAACATCTGTGGTCATCAGTCCCCTAGAACTTAGAACTACTTAAACCTAACTAACCTAAGGACATCACACACATCCATGCCCGAGGCAGGATTCGTGCACCCAGGTTCGTTGTTGAGTACACCATCGCAGGCGCTCCTGTCTGTGATGCAGCGTCAAGGGTAACCGCAGCCATGGTCTCCGAGCTGATAGTCCATGCTGCTGCAAACGTCGTCGAACTGTTCGTGCAGATGGTTGTTGTCTTGCAAACGTCCCCATCTGTTGACGTGGCTGCACGATCCGTTACAGCCATGCGGATAAGATGCCTGTCATCTCGACTGCTAGTGATACGAGGCCGTTTGGATCCAGCACGGCGTTCCGTATTACCCTCCTGAACCCACCGATTCCATATTCTGCTAACAGTCATTGGATCTCGACCAACGCGAGCAGCAATGTCGCGATACGATAAACCGCAATCGCGATAGGCTACAATCCGACCTTTATCAAAGTCGGAGACGTGATGGTACGCATTTCTCCTCCTGCACGGGGCATCACTACAACGTTTCACCAGGCAACGCCGGTCAACTGCTGTTTGTGTATGAGAAATCAGTTGGAAACTTTCCTCATGTCAGCACGTTGTAGGTGTCGCCACCGGCGCCAGCCTTGTGTGAATGCGCTGAAAAGCTAATCTTTTGCATATCGCAGCATCTTCTTCCTGTTGGTTAAATTTCGCTTCTGTAGCACGTCATCTTCGTGGTGTAGCAATTTTAATGGCCACTAGTGTAGTTTGGAACGTAACAGCCCATTAAGACCCACTTAAAACGAACATTTTCCAGTCCAGTTCAGGATCGCACATGTAAACAATATATGTAACTCGTCTAGAAAAAATTATAACTGAGAAAATAACTGTTTAATCTCTTTCACTTCAAAGTGTAGAAGCTCTGTAAATGAAGGGAACAATTCCCATGAAGGGAGCCTCTAGTAATTAATAAAAAATGTAAATGTATTATTGTAATTTCTTGTTTGAGAATTTATTCTCGAATAAAATAACAGACAGGTACTAATATCGTATGTGCTAGCTGATTTGGAGTGAATATACAATCAGATATGTATTTTTAATTTTTTTGTATCCATTTTAATTGTTGATTAATTAAATATTCATTTTAAACACTGCCGAGGATTGTTCGGGATTGTTAAGAAAGTATAAATAGTTCCAGCCATGTTAGTAGGGACGTCAGTATTTTGTGTGATTTTGGACAGAAAGCATGTAGCTTGTTGTGATAGTTTATTGTAAGTATGTAACAACTTATTTCAGATTTGTCAAGGTGCCTTTATTTTGAAACTGTAATAAATATCAAATGAAATACTATACTTGAGTAAATTTTATTTTTGCTTTATAGTAAAAACCTACAGTTACTGTTCCAGGACTTTTGCTGCGGCCGATTACCGGCTACGATGAGTAAAAACAACCCCTAAGAATATTATCAGTTGTAATAGCAATAATGTTGATGCTTATGATAATGGTATTAGCCGCAATAATAGTGATAGTAATTTTCCATGTATTTTCAACCGTAAACATGTAACGGTCCAGTTACATACGTTTTTTTACTCCTCCCTGAAGTACTGTATCGACAGGCTCCAGGGAAATAATGAACATTATGTAGTTGCAGAGTGATGAGAGAAGGGCGGTAACAATTTACTATTTAATGGCTTTGTAACAATCTGTTGTGTGTCTGCTGCAAGGAAATCAGAAACGCCACGTAATATCGCGTTCCTAAAAATTCAGTGCCCGAGAGGTTAATGTGGTTGCGTTGGAGGCGCGGGACAGTGACTATGGAAAAAAATAGAAAAAAGCGGTTACATATTTTGTGCTTATTTGTTTAAAGGTAAGAAATAAAATAGATCATAGAAATACTTGACGCGCCTTTGAATGACGTTCGAAATCATGTACGGACATTCAAGATTGGAGCAAAAATGTAGCTGACATTGCTTTGCAAAATAAAGTACGTGCTTAAATATTTAAATTCATAAATAAAGAACCGCAGCAGCCCTGACTCTCAAACGCTAGTTACATAGAAAGACCGCCAACAAGGGAACAGTACGAGCTTGCCCTCACCGATTTGATTCACACTGACAGGGTATGTAGGACACGACTAGGACTTCAACACATGCAAACAGGAAGACGCAACTCGCAACCGTTTTCGAAGAAATCGGACCTGAAAATTTTAGGCGCGCTTATAAAATTTTTATCATTGGCATTAATCAAGAAATCCGTAGCCGAACGCTCAGTTTATGATTGCGAGGTCTCTGGACCGAATCCCACTGCCAGCAATTTTTTTTTTTCGTTCGCATCTAATTCTAACAGAAGATTTATTAAGACTGTGCATATTGTCAGTATTTAATGAGTTATTATTACTTTCGTAATCTTTGTCTTAGAATAAGGAGGAAAATTTTTTTTCGTAAGGTGATTGGATATAAAAATAGTATACACAAGAACTTCCAACCAAATCAGCATAGACATTTCATTTATATTATTGTATATACTTTTGTGAAAGGTATGCGTACACTGTGGAGCACCGGACGAACCAGGTTGATACTGATGATAAAAAGGTGAAAAACAATTACCGTGGCATACAGCGTACATAATGAAAGCCTAATTTTTGATTGGAAATGGTCTTTTCAATGAGTGTATTGCAAAACAAACTTGGTTTACGTTCGTAAACGGTTCACCGTCATCACAGTTTCGGCGCGTGCCACACACACCTGTTGTTAGAATTACGGAAAATGAAAAAAGAAATACCGGAAGCGAGATTCGATCCACAGACCTCCTGATTGTGAAAGTAGGCGCTTACTCGAGTGGCTGTGGACTCCAAAACCAGCGACCTTACGAGGCATATAAGCGTACCTAAAATTTTCAAACTCGTTTTTCTCGAAAATGTCTTCCTACTTGCACATGTTGAGATCTTAGGCGTGCGCTGCACACCGTCTCAGTATGAATCGAATCACTGAGGGTAAGTTCGTGCGGTCTCGACGTAAGCAGACTTCACGGTTCGATTGGAACTGCTCTCTGATTTACGATTCCAATTTATTCTATTTTTATACACTTTTTTATCGGAAAAAGTGAGTAAGCAAGAATGATGATGTCGGCAACGCTTGTAAGATGTATATTGCTTCCTGCACTCTCTTTCCTTATATTTGAAGACTCCTCTAACGAAAAATTTTAGAGACTGAAATATTTTTGGAACTTTTTTACATTTGGCTGTAGATGACGAATATGCCAAGCCCAAACACCCATAGACTGTACGGTCTACATAACCCAATAGATAAATACCCTATTTTTTTGGGTGGGGTGGGGGGTTGACATCAATCTTGAGTGATTTGATGCGGCCCGCCACGAATTCACGAATTACTCTCCTGTGCAAACCTCTTCTTCTCAAAGTAGCACTTGCAACCTACGTCCTCAATTATTTACTGGATGTATTCCAACCTCTGTCTTCCTCTACAGTTTTTTCCCTCTACAGCTCCATCTAGTACCACAGAAGTCATTCCCTGATGTTTTAACAGATGTCCTATCTAGGACAGATGTCCTATCTAGGACAGATGTTAAAGCATTAGGGAATGACTTCCGTGGTACTAGATGGAGCTGTAGAGGGAAAAAACAGTAGAGGAAGACAGAGGTTGGAACACATCCAGTAAATAATTGAGGACGTAGGTTGCAAGTGCTACTTTGAGAAGAAGAGGTTGGCACAGGAGAGTAATTCGTGAATTCGTGGCGGGCCGCATCAAATCAGTCAAGAACGATGACACCCCCCGCCCCCAAAGTAAAAAAAGATAGAGTATTTGTCTGGTGGGTTATGTAGACCCTACAGTCTATGGTGTTTGGGCTTGGCATATTTGTCATCTACGGCCAAAATGTCAAAAAGTTCCAAAAATATTTCAGTCTCTAAAATTTTTCTTCTCCTTGTCAGTGTTTCCTACAATTCCTCTCCAATTCTGCGCAGAACGTGCTCATTCATTACTTTATCAGTCCACCTAATTTTCAACATTCCTCTTCAGCTCATTTCAGGTGCTTCTGTTCTGGTCGGGTTTTCCCAAAGTCCATATTTCACTACCCAACAATTGTGCTCCAAACGCATATCCTCAGAAATTTCTTCCTGAAATTAAGTCCTATATTTGATACTAGTAGACTTCTCTTGGCCAGGAATGCTCTTTTTGCCAGTGCTAGTCTGCTTTTGACGTCCTCCTTGCTCTCAGTCATTGGTTGTTTTGCTGCCTAGATAGCAGATCTCCCTAACTTTCGTGACCATCAATCCTGATAAGTTTTGCGCTGGTCTCATTTCTGCTACTTCTCATTACCTTCATCTTTCTTCGATTTACTCTCAATCTATACACTGTACTCATTAGACTATCATTCCATTCAGCAGCTAAAGTAATTCTTCACTTTCACTCAGAATATCAATCTCACCAGCGAATCGTATCATTGATATCCAAATGGTTCAAAGGGCTCTGAGCACTATGGGACTTAACTTCTGTGGTCATCAGTCCCCTAGAACTTAGAACTACTTAAACCTAACTAACCTAAGGACATCACACACATCCATGCCCGAGGCAGGATTTGAACCTGCGACCGTAGCAGTCGCGCGGTTCCCGACTGAGCGCCTTAACCGCGAGACCACCGCGGCCGGCCATTGATATCCTTTCACTTTGAATTTTAATTCCACTCCTGAATCTGTCTGTTATTTCCGTAATTGATTCTTCGATGTACACCCTTTTTAAACCGAGCACTTCGTTCTTGGTCATCCACTCTTATTATTCCCTCTTGGCTCTAGTACATATTGTGTATTACCCCTCTCTCCCTATAGCTTACCCCTACTCTTCTCAAAATTTCATCTTGCACCACCTTACATTGTCAAACGCTTTTTCCAGGTCGACAAATCCTACCCATGTGTCTTGATTTTTCTTTAGTCTTGTTCCCATTATCAACCTCAATGTCAGAATTGCCTCTCTGGTGTCTTTATCTTTCCCTAAAGCCAAACTTATCGTCATCTAACACGTCCTCTATTTTCTTTTCCATTCTTCTGCATATTATTCTTGTCAGCAACTTGGATGCATGAGCTGTTAAGCTGGTTGTGCGATAATTCTCGCACTTGTCAGCTCTTGCAGTCTTCAGGATTGTGTGGATGATATTGTTCCGAATGCCACTCATAAATTTTACACTCCAACTTGAATAGCCGTTTTTTTGCCACTTCCCCCAATGATTTTAAAAATTCGGATAGAATGTTATCTATCCCTTCCGCCTTATTTGGTTTTAGGTCTTCCAAAGCTCTCTTAAATTCTGATTCTAATATCGGATCCCCCATCTCTTCTAAGTTGACTCCTTTTCTTTCTCTATCATATCAGACAAATCTTCCCTCTCATAGAGGCCTTCAATGTACTCTTTCCACCTATCCGCTTTCTCCTCTGCCCCGTCTTCAAACACGCCGACGGACACACAGGAGCAGTCAATGTCGATCATGCTGGGCTCCGATTACGCTCTCTGCGCGATCTCAGGCTTCCCTTTGAAGTGCAGCGTGACTTGGTTGCTGATTTACAACCGTACGGGAAAGTGCTCAACCACATAGCCGAAAAATGGAATATATTCACAACATACCTGGTCTTTAACAGAGCCAGGCAACTAAAGATGGAGCTAGCTAAACACATGCCATCATATTGGTGGCTGCCAAGCAATGACGTATGACGGACAGCCATGCACGTGTACCAGATTTTGCCAGGGAGGTCACGTCAGGTCAGCGTGTCTCCAGCGACGTCTTTCGCAACTCCCACTGGGTGATCAGTCGCAGGATCATGCGACCACGACCCTTCCCCTCACTATGTACATTTATCTCCATTTCCCGTGTGAGATATAGCATCTGATTCATTGTTTGTGTATGTGTCGTTTACTATGCACTGCTGATCTGTCAGATGTGGAGCCTGTCTTATTTAGCGTATGGTCTCTCCTGTTTGTATGACGCATGTAGTGCTCGCGATACTTCGTCTGCGATGTTGTTTACAGCGTTCCAGTCATTTTGTCTGCGTATTAACTGTCCTATGTCCTGGTTCCCTAAACTCGGTCTTGTATGTCCTAGGGAATCGCAGATGAGCACTGTGTGTTTACGTGTGCCATTCTCACCATAGCCACAAGTGTCAGTCTGTTTTAGGTGAAACCTATGGAGATGCATAGGATACGGGCCGTAGCCCATGGGAAAGTGCACCATACCACGTTTTGGATTTGTGTACTTCAGATTCATCCGCTCTCGGATAATGGGGAAGAAAGGTCAGACTTCTCCTTCCTTATCAGCTGGGTCCCATTCTGTCGGCCATGTATAAGTTCTTCATTTGTTTGTCGATTATGTCTTGGCCAGTTATTTCTCTTATTTTGTGACGTCTTTCTCCCTTCAGCCAGTAGGCAGCTGCTCTGTGGCGAATTGTAATATCTTTAGGGAAAACTCCCTTTATCACCCACAGCGCCTCAACCGAAAAAAAAGGTTCAAATGGCTCTGAGCACTATGGGACTTAACAGCTGTGGTCATCAGTTCCCTGTAACTTAGAACTACTTAAACCTAACTAACCTAAGGACATCACATACATCCATGTCCGAGGCAGGATTCGAACCTGCGACCGTAGCGGTCACGCGGTTCCAGACTGAAGCTCCTAGAACCGCACGGCCACACTGGCCGGCAATCTGCCTCAACCGAGGTCGAGCTGAAAGGCCCCGAGATTCTGAGTAGAACACTCCTCTTTTCGCGCCTCACATTGTTTTTATGCGTACTTAAGCATAATCGATGTGCCAAAGTGCTACCCGGAAAACAAGTCATTGACTCAGAGTGCTGTGTGATATGTTCTCATTGTCTGAACGGGTAACCTGTATCTTATAGTTTTCAATGTTGCAAGTTTATGCATGAGTTTTGTCGCTTTGTTAATTGTTAGTCTGGCATGTTCGTTAAAGAGTAAACGTTCGTCAGTATAAATACCGAGGTGTCTTATCATACTTTCCTTTTTGTAGATATGTTGTTTATCTTTATAATTTGATTTTTTTTCCATTGTGCCTCGTAGAAGTAGGTAAACAGTTTTGTTTGTTGCTGTTGTGAGTTTACTGTTCGTGCACCATTCACCGATGAAGGCGAGGAGCCGCGTGGTCTCACTCTCTAATTGGGACCTGGAGTTCGCATATACCATGCCCATAAGGTCATCAGCGTACGCAACCACCCCGTTTGCCATGTCGTTGTATTCTAGCGTATTCAGTAGTGGCCCTATAGCTATGTCACAGAAAATCGGTCCGGCTATGGATCTTTGTGGACAACTCCTCGTTACCTTCTTTATGACCTTTTGGTGACCGGTCTTCCATTCCACTATTCAATTTTTACGATAGTCTCTAAGGCTGATGTATAGAGCCAGCGGAACATTCGTCTCCCTAACTCTTCCAAACAGCGCCGGCCATCAGAGGTTGTCGAAAGCACCAGCTATGTCAAATAGGACCGCTATCTGTCGCGTATTGTCTGTGTGGTTTCAGTATCCCTGTTTATTGTGTCGTCGATGGACTTAGACGGTCGCAAAACAAACTCATGTGGGCTAAGGCCAAAGAGCTGCCGATGCGACTGAAGTCTGTCGCACAGCAGTCTCTCCCGTACCTTTGCCAGAATGTTAATGAGGCATATTGGTCTGTGTGTCTTAGGGTCAGTCGGATTTGTGTCCTCTGATTTCTTAATTATAACAGCTTTTTCCGTCTTCCATGTAGCCGACGCCAGCTTGGCCCACGACGTATGCTCCAGTGTCCTCTTGTTTGAGCGGACTTGGAGCTTAACAGAGTGGAGAGCCCGATATCCACGTCCTTAAAATCCTTCACAAAGTTAGGTAGAGGGAGGTACGTGAGAACCGACAGCCAGCTCCAAATATCTGAGTCTAATGTACGCGAAAAACAGTCTTAGTCCTGGTAAACATTGTTAACTCGGCTTTCATATTCAGGCAGGGTGCCAAAGTCAAAGAAGCGCGACGAAATAAGAGCCCCACGTCGGTTGAAAACAAATATAGTCAGCTTTCCGTGGAGGGCGTCCTCTGAGTCGGGCCGCTGCTGTCTGGGACGCCGGACGTAACGAACAGCTGTGGCTCGCGCTGTCAGCACCGTTAGCGTCCGACGTGACTGCAGGCCGCTCCACGCCGCGCCGTCAGCAGACGGCGGCATGCGTCGCCGCTGCCATATGACAATGGCGTCCCGCCCCGTCGACGAAATTTGCCATGCGGTTCTCAAGAATACATTCACTATCATAGAGAATCATCTCACGGGCAAACTACAGCCCGAGCTAGTGTTTATTGCGTAACGTGACAGATTACGCCTTTAACTGTCCGCGCAGTAACTTGCACTGCACTTCGACCCCTTCTTCCCACAACAGACGAGAAAATAAGCTGAGCGCTCGCCGAACCCGCCCGCACTCCATGCCAAACTGAGCACAGCGAAACATAGCAAAAATAAGCTAAGATTCTCCAACTCTAAATCGAATCAATCTGAAAAAATAACACTCTATATAATTGGTTGTTATACCATTTCATAACACGTTCACTATCTGAAGGTGTGATATTTCTTCTTCTTTCGCAGCATCATCTGTGCTGGCTCGAAGTTTTACCAAGCCCTCGCACGTGATACAGCTGACTATGACATTTTAAATCAACTCCCAATCTCCACTGTTAGCCTAAATTGGGAAACACATTGTAACACAATTAATCAACAAATTATTAATGAAGTATTACCGCAGTCTATACAGCAAATTCAACAGATGTGACCATACACATGGGAGGTATGAAGGGAAGAACTGTCGCATCATATCTACGTGAAACTGCCATCGCTTATTTCTTCCATCAAATACACTTCTAATTTTAATTTAAAATATATCCACAACCTATTATGTATCTTGTATATCATCATATCTAAGTTAGCAATAAGTTTAAACAAAATTATATGTATAAATTTCTACTTTTTATATTGTTTATTTGTTATATTTATTTTACCCTTTTGTAAAAGTATAAAAAAAATGTTCTAGTAATAAAGCTGAATTTGTGTGCTATGACGTTGTTACGCTGGAGCCAAGGTAGCCTCTGAGGGCCGGCAACCCATATTACACCACAGAGGACGGGGTTGTACCAAAAGCACCATGGTGAACACCGGCCATTTACATACAAGAGAAAGGAAACAGACATTCCGAGCAGTGCTTCCTGCAGGGGGATCTCGAGCCACGGCCTGCAGGAGGTATCACTATGCCAAACCCTGATTGGCTAGAGACAGCTATTTAGGGGCTAGAACCAGCGCTGAAGTTAAGTCCACTCCGGTTGCCGACCTCGTGCACTTCGACCGCTGTAGATTAGGTCTTCGTCTCTGAATTGAACTTTTACTAGCGTGTTTTGTGTGTGTGTGTGTGTTTCCACGAACCTTTGAGGAAAATTAGAAGCGAACTTTTGTTTGCTTCAATTAGCAGACTTTTACGGGCATCGTTATTTTTACCATTCTTTTGTTGTTCAGTCATCAACCTTGTAAACGTACATAAAGAAAAGTTGTGTTTGTGAAAAATTGCGGATCATCAGTCACTACAGACATGTAAAATCACACAATGTGCGATCTACTATATAACAGGCATCAGGTCTTAACTTGAGGAATACTTAAATTAATTCATAAATATGTTTTCTGTGGCAGTGAGGCATCTTCACCTAAAGAAGGATGGACACTCTCTCTCTCTCTCTCTCTCTCTCTCTCTCTCTCTCTCTCTCTCTCCAACCGAGGCATCACGTTCAGACTCAGACGCCGTATCAGATTTGAATAATGAAGTGCCAGATGCGGAGCCACAGTCGGACCCCGTTCGACAGCAGTCATAGCAAGCTTTTGATGCCATAGACGCACACTACTGGCCATTAAAATTGCTACACCACGAAGATGACGTGCTACAGACGTGAAATTTAACCGACAGGAAGAAGATGCTGTGGTATGCAAATGATTAGCTTTTGCAGACCATTCACACTAGATTGGTACCGGTGGCGACACCTACAACGTGCTGACATGAGGAAAGTTTCCAACCGATTTCTCATACACAAACAGCAGTTGACCGGCGTTGCCTGGTGAAACGTTGTTGTGATGTCTCGTGTAAGGAGGATAAATGTGTACCATCACGTTTCTGACTTTGATAAAGATCGGATTGTATCCTATCGCGATTGCGGTTTATCGTATCGCGACACTGCTGCTCGCGTTGGTTGAGATCCAATGACTGTTAGCAGAATATGGAATCGGTGGTTTCAGGAGGGTAATACGGAACGCCGTGCTGGATCCCAATGGCCTAGTATCACTAGCAGTCGAGATGACAAGCATCTTATCTGCATGGCTGTAACGGATCGTGCAGCCCCGTCTCGATCCCTGAGTCAACAGATGTGGACGTTTGCAAGTCAACAATAATCTGCACGAACAGTTCGACGACGTTTGCAGCAGCATGGACTATCAGCTCGGAGACCATGGCTGTGGTTACCCTTGACGCTGCAACACAGACAGGAGCACCTGCAATGGTGTACTCAACGACGAACCTGGTTGCACGAATGGCAAAACGTCATTTTTTCGGATGAATCCAGGTTCTGTTTACAGCATCATGATGGTCGCATCCGTGTTCGGCGACATTGCTATTGGAAGCGTGTATTCGTCATCGCCATACTGGCGTATCACCCGGCGTGATGGTATGGGGTGTCATTGGTTACACGTCTCGGTCACCTCTTGTTCGCATTGACGGCACTTTGAACAGTGGACGTTACATTCCAGATGTGTTACGACCCGTGGCTCTACCCTTCATTCGATCCTCGCGAAACCCTACATTTCAGCCGGATAATGAACGACCGCACGTTGCGGGTCCTGTATGGGCCTTTCTGAATACAGAAAATGTTCGACTGCTGCCCTGGCCAGCACATTCTCCAGATCTCTCACCAACTGAAAACGTCTGGTGAATGGTGGCCGAGCAACTGGCTCGTCACAATACGCCAGTCACTACTCTTGATGAACTGTGGTATCGTGTTGAAGCTGCATGGGCAGCTGTACCTCTACACACCATCCCAGCTCTGTTTGACTCAATGCCCAGGCGTATCAAGGCCGTTATTACGGCCAGAGGTGGTTGTTCTGGGTACTGATTTCTCAGCATGTACGCACCCAAATTGCGTGAAAATGTAATCACATGTCAGTTCTAGTATAATATATTTGTCCAATGAATACCCGTTTATCATCTGCATTTCTTCTTGGTGGAGCAATGTTAATGGCCAGTAGTGTACGTGATGTACACTCTCCTTCAAAGAGCGACATTAAGAGTCCTGGTCAATGGGCACCTCACACGCCCTATTCACACCGCACGTTCATTGCCGAAGGGATGCCTGTCTTCGACAATCCTGCACGCAACTGCAGTTGAACCCCTATTATGCGGCCTTCGTCAGAAGATTACGGGCACTATGGAGTCACATTTTGATGCACAGCCTACGCCGATGTCCAGTGGTTGTACTCAGAAATGGCGATGATGTCGCTAACGCACTGGACTAGATACGTATGTAAGCTATGGCCTCCAGTAGCGTCCTTAATGTCGAAGAATCGGTCGCTATGAATATAGGGGGCAGTGTATGTCGCCCTCTTCCGACTTTGTGATACAGTGAAGTGCCTAGGCATCGAACTCAATAGCGACATATGTCGCGCAGCGACCCTTAATTATCGGCGCCTTCTGCAACACCCCATGTCTTTCAGCATCAACCAACATCATTCAACGAACACCGTTAGTAAACGCCTACCTGGCTTCTCGTCTCCCTCATGACGTATAGAGTCAATGATCTTCTGGTAAGATCTGAATGATATGTGGAATGTGCACTCATAGTCTCATTGTCTACCCGCAATCTCACGAAAGCCCTTTAAAACTGGAACACATACATACTGCCACTTCCCAAGATTTGTGACCAAGGGAACCGTAAGATATTCGTGGCTTGCTAGGTCTACATCTACATCTACATCTACATTGATACTCCGCAAGCCACCCAACGGTGTGTGGCGGAGGGCACGTCCTGTAGGGAATCATTATAGTAAAAACTCAGCTGATCATTCCTGCAAGAGTACATGTCTAGCGCATATCAGTGTGAATTTCGTGAATCATCTGTTTTTAAAAATTGATGTACGACTCACTCCTGTTGCAACTCTTGTCCTAACACTTGGCTTGACTGCTTGTTAGCTCTTTGTTGTCGGCCTCCAGGTGAGAAGGTCACGCACCATTTATTGCTGTATGATAATGAATTAATTATAATATATTGAAAATTTTGTTCTGTTTTATTTAGTAGAAGAATAACTAATATCCTGCTCTATTAATTAGAATATTTTATGTGATTTCAGCATTTAGCCAGCTGGAAGTGGTCGGTTTGGTGCCGTTACGATCGCAGGCCCTATTGTTTCCAGATAACTACATACATCGTTCGAGCCTGCAATCTACAAAATTAAGTCCGACTGCAGTCATTAGCTTCATGAAAAACTGATGTTTTGCATTAAACATAAGTTATACGGTCAAGAGTCACCAAGCTCGCTGATTTCCAGATATGACCCACAGCTTTGAGAATTATAGGGCAACGAGGAGAAAATACGTATGTGATATTAAAGACAGTCTTACTTCTTATGGTTGAGGTTAGCAGCAAAATGCTTTTTTTCTCCTCGTCGTCTACGTGAATGAAGGTCATCAGTAACTTCCCACGGGGCAGAATCTGCGAGGGCTGTAGAGCAGAAAGAGAGGTCTATGGCTGGAATGACCCAGTAGCAGCAGTGCAATGAGTGGGATTGCCTGTGTTGAGGATACACAGCTCCTGAGACATCATGAAGCTCTCTAAACTGACCCCTGGGGCAAGCAGAGTTCGAGTTTCATAATATGATACGAACGTTGAAGTCTCCAAGTACGAAAAGTGGTCGGGGGAGTTATCCCATCAGATCTGTGAAAACCTCAGAAGTATTAACGTCTTGTGGCGGTACATAGAAATAGCAGATGCTTTGACCCACAAGAATTTCATCTGCAGCTGCTTGCAGATCAGCAACCAGGGAAGTATCAGAGGATTGGTTTGTGTTAATTACAAACACAACTATCCCGGCATGGCCCTTTCTCCAGTCACGTCATCCTTGTGGTAGAGGCTGTAGCCCTGTAGCACAGGGGCATCAACAAGTTTAAAATGCGTTTCTTGTAAATACAAACACAGGGGGCGCTCCTGGTCTAGGAGTTTGTTCCTCCACATGTGCCCTGAACCCAATGATGTTCTACTGTAGTATGGAACCCATTTTATCGGCGCATTGTTTCTTTGACCATGTCCCGCCATCAGATTTACCCCGTCAGTCGAAGCAGTTTCGAGACTGAATTGACGACAAATACAGAAGCACTGAGATGTTGGTTTTAATGCTTCAGGTGTTCCGCATAGTCTCCCCTATGCTTGACCACAACGGACAGAACGTTCATATAACCATATGAAACTCTCTGAAAAGTTTGTCTTTAGGATGGTGTTCAGTT
The DNA here is from genome assembly GCF_023864345.2 of Schistocerca serialis cubense. NCBI lineage: Eukaryota > Metazoa > Arthropoda > Insecta > Orthoptera > Acrididae > Schistocerca > Schistocerca serialis. The sequence continues at coordinate 218,261,354 of NC_064642.1, read as the reverse complement.
CGCATGCTACATTTGCACTTCTGACAACTTTCAGAGACCTATTCTGAACAATGTTAATTGTGGTAGGATCGTACTAATTTCTCAAACGTTTTACAGATTGTAAGGTGCCTGCAATGTCCTCTAAACCCTTTTTTATGTAGACGAAGAAAACGCTCTCACTGCTGCTCTCTCTTCTTTTAATTATTAAGAACAGATTCCTTGCGGTTCTAGGCGCTACAGTCTGGAACCGCGTGACCGCTACGCTCGCAGGTTCGAATCCGCCTCGGGCATGGATGTGTGTGATGTCCTTAGGTTAGTTAGGTTTAAGTAGTTCTACGTTCTAGGGGACTTATGACCACAGCAGTTGAGTCCCATAGCGCTCAGAGCCATTTAAAAACAGATTCTGTCCAGTAGCATACATTCAGTTACTATAGACGCAAGTATGTGGAATAACCCCTGTGACAGGACGTTTGGCTACACGAGCCCTTTTGGGCTGCGTGTTGATATCCACGAGCGGTACAGCCAGTCCATGGGGAATTGAGAAAAGTTTGACGGCTCCGTGTCTGTCCCATGAGCAGCTAAGGAAATAAGGGTCCACCCAAACAGTGCCCCTTGCTTGGGTACGCCTTTTACAACTGAGGTACATGTTACCCAGAGGTTGCCTACTAAAGACTGTTCTGCCTCAACAGCAATGCATCACATCGGCATGCAGCACACCATGAGACTGATGTTTTTTTTAAATAGAAGTTTATACCATCCTTCTCATCTGGGCAGTCAAGCCCAGATCCTGTTCCCTGTGACACACATTGTTCCATCACCGCAACGCATGCTGGTGACTGAAGCATGGAAAGAGCTTATGGCTGCAGAGCACTGGCGCCTCCTACCAATCTCCATGGTCAGGAAACCCAGATTCGCCAAGCCCGCACCCAACAAATGATAGCTGAGCTCCCGGAGGTGCTCACTATTTAAAACGACCCGAGGGGTATGTACAGCTTTATTGAAAATACCGCACACGCATCGAGCATTATGCCCTGAGAGAGTAGCGTTGCTGTGTGGTGGAATATGCAGGGTGTTAGAAAAAATTGTCACATATTCCTAAAGTAGATAGTATTGGAAAAAACTTGAGAAAAAAGGTCATATAAATATATGTCTGGAAACCAATACCTGTTAAGAAAAGGGGCATTTTGTCAGGTGTTTGCAGTCTGTCTGCTACATAGAAGTAGATGCTAAAGGCAGTGCTACATGTGATTATTACACATCGTGGTACATTTTTCAGACCTTCTTTGCAGTGAATCAAGCACTCTTTCAAATACACCTTACTCCATTCGAATTGGGCCACTTGAATTGATAACACATTCCTGTAATGACTCCAGTTTGTCAATGGGATGGGCATACATCAATACCCTCAACTGGCACCACAGGCAAATTTCAACGGATTCGAGTTTGGTGAACAGGGAGACCAATCTATTGCCCATGAAATGTTGCGGTGAGGTATTGTCACGTTGTGCATAAAACCAATCGTTGTCTTTCTGCAGGGATAACGTTCTCCAATAGCTCTGGTACGTTATTGCACAGAAACCTCGACAATTCCTGCTCTCATACTGATCTCAAGCGATACTGATATCTCACCTCCATGACTGAGGATTTGCATGTACCATCTTCTAGTATTGTGCTAATTTACTACGCTGCAACAGTAAGACGGCATTCACCACGGAATAGTACTTTAGTAAAATGTCATGATGGCTTGTGTGTTAATGACATCGTTGCAGGTTGTAATGACGATGCACTATGTTCTACAGGACAACAGGTGTGATGCGCCAGGTGCACGGTCGTTGCAAAGTCATAGAAACAGTGAGAAGACAATAGCTCATTAAAGGCCTGGCTACAAGGAACACGGTCTGCCGGCACGGTCTGCAACCTTGAGCCACGGCGGACAGCTCGCTTCGTTGAAACGTGTGTTATTCCATCGTGTCGGTCACACAGAGGACGGTCTTGCTGCCATGGCGACTGACAACCCGCAGCGGCGTGCGCCATTTTGTCTCAAAATAACAGATTCACCGCCGCGGTAGGCGGCTGCGAGCGCCTGCTGCCGCATTTTCTGCCTCGTTCGCATACTGACGGCTGAGCCAGCAACGGCGTGAGGCAGATCTGTCGTTTCGGTGAGCGTGCAGTGCACTCGGTGGAAGATATCGAACATACGAGGTTCAAAATATCCAAGAACAGCGCTGTGTCCTTACGCGCTAAGTCTGTACGCCGACAAAGCAGGTTGGCAAAAATGGTTCAAATGGCTCTGAGCACTATGGGAGTTAACATCTTGGGTCATCAGCCGCTAGAACTTAGAACTACTTAAACCTAAGTAACCTAAGGACATCACACACATCCATGCCCGAAGTAGGATTCGAACCAGCGACCGTAGCAGTCCTGCGGTTCCGGACTGTAGCGCCTAGAACCGCACGGCCACCGCGGCCGGCGAACATACGAGGAAGCACAACTTTTTGTACGGTACAGGCTACGCAGAACATTTTGAAGAAGGCCGAAGCATGAAGGGATATAGCTGCTAAGCTAATTCAAAATGGTAAATATTTTTGCAAAAAATTTAAGTTTCACATATGCAGTATATTACATAAAATGAAGTACAGTACAGTATTAAGCACTGGAAATCAGTTAGTGCACTTTACCTCTTAAAGTATATGAAAGATATTACAGCAAGTATGTTCACAAAAACGGAAAGCAACACGTCTAAAACTGAACTTCATGTAAGTCAATTATATTTCTCATTCAAACTAAAATTAATCTAGCCTAACGTGGTATTTCTGATGTCAAAACGAATGATTTCCATCATTGTTTCTAACACGTACAACCGAAGATGATATTCCATACTATTGTTTTATAATACAGTTTAAATCAATACCTCCTATCTTACGAGAAATTGTATGCTTAACAATCGCAGTCAGCACATACTCTTTGAAACTGAACAAAGCCCTTGGGCCCCATGGAATTCCTATCAAATTCTGTATTACGAGTGAGTTAGCCCCTTTGTCAAACTATAGTCTGTCGTACACTGTGATCAAAAGTATCCGGACACCCCTAGAAACATATGTTTTTTGTCTTAGGTGCATTGTGCTGCCAGGTACTCCATATCAGAGACCTCAGTAGTCATTACACATCGTGAGAGAGCAGAACGGGGCGCTCCGCGGAACTCATGGACTTCGAACGTGGTCAGGTGATCGTGTGTCATTTGTGATACGACTGTATGCGATATCTCCACACTACCAAACATCCCTAGGTTCACTGTTGCCGCAGTGGTAGTGAAGTGGAAACGTGAAGGGACACATACGGCACAAAAGCGTACAGGCCGATCTCGTCTGCTGACTGACGGAGGCCGCCGACAGTTGAGGAAGGTCGTAATGTGTAATAGGCAGTCATCTATCCAGACCACCACACAGGAATTCCAAACTGCATCAGGATCCACTGCAAGTACCATAAAAGTTAGGCGGGAGGTGAGAAAACTTGGATTTCATGGTCGAGCGGTTGCTCATAAGCCACACATCACGCCGGTAAATGCCAAACGACGCCTCGCTTGGTGTAAGGAACGTAAACATTGGACGATTGAACAGTGCGAAAACGTTGTGAGGAGTGACGAATCACGGTACACAATGTGGCGATCCGATGGCAGGGTGTGGGTATGGCGAATGCCCGTTGAACGTCATCTGCCAGCGAGTGTAGTGCCAACAGTAAATTTCGGAGGCAGTGGTATTACGGTGTAGTCGTGTTTTCCATGCATGGCGCTTGCACCCCTTGTTGTTTTGCCTAGCACTAGCACAGCACAGGCCTACATTGATGTTTTAAGCACCTTCCTGCTTCCCACCGTTGAAAAGCAATTCGGGGATGGCGATTGCATCTTTCAACATGATCGAGCACCTGTTCATAATGCACGGCCTGTGGCGGAGTGGCTACAGGACAATAACATCCCTGTAATGGACTAGCCTGCTCAGAGTCGTGAAGTGAATCCTATAGAACAGCTTCGTGCCACGCCTCACCGACCAACATCGATACCTCAGTGCAGGACTCTGTGAAGAATAGGCTTCCATTCAGCAAGAAAACTTACACCACCTGATTGAACGTGTGCCTGCGACAGTGGAAGCTGTCATCAAGGCTAAAGGTGGGCCAACACCACAATGAATTCCAGCATTACCGATGGAGGGCGCCACGAACTTGTAAGTCATTTTCAGTCAGGTGTCACATAGTGTAGATCCCTCCAACAAAAAACCGTACCCACTAGCCACAAGAAAGCATAAGTCACATCCGTCTACAAGAAGGGTAGCAGAAGTGATCCACGAAACTACCGTCTAATATCCTTCACATAAATCAGGAGACATTCTGAGCTCACACATTGACTCATCTCGAAGAGAATGACTTGCTCCATGCCAACCAGTATAGATTTCGAAAACATCGATCGTTTGAAACCCAATTCGGACTTTTCTTACATGACATACTGAAAGCCTTAAATAATGGCAGTCAGGAAGATACCGTATTTTTTGATTCCGAAAAGCATTTGACTCAGTTCAACACCTAAGCTTATTATCCGAAATACGATCGTATGGGGTATCTAGTGAAATTTGAGTGGATTGAGGCGTTCTTTTTAGTAAGGATGCACCAAACTATTTTGGATGGAGAGTCGTCAACAAATATTGACGTAACTTCGGGCGCACCCCAGGAATTGTGTTGAGACCCTTTATGACCTTATGAACAACACTAATAGTAACCTTAGATTTTTGCAGATCATGCGATTATCTGTCGTGAAGTACTATCTCAAAGTAGCTGATAAATATTCATTGAAGTATTGCTACGATTTCAATGCCGTGCATACATTGGTAACTTGCTTTGAATGTTCAGATATGTAAAATCGTGGCCTTCAGAAAACGAAAAAACTTAGTGACCCACGACTACAATATCAACGTCACAGTTGGAACTGTCCAACTGGTACAAATTCCGAATTATAACACTTTTTAGGGATATGAAATGGAACGATCACATAGGCCCAATTATAGGTAGGCAGGACAAATATCTAACTTCTGTTTATTCGTAGAATACTGGGGGAATGCAGTCAGTCTGCCAATGCGATTGCGTAGAAATCACTCATCTGATCAATACTAGAATATTGCTCAGGTGTGTGGGTCCTTACCAAACACGACTGACGGGGATACTGAAAAAATACGGAGAAGGGCAGCGCACGATTGGTCACAGGTGTGTCTGAACTGCGGGAGAGTGTCACTGAGATGTTGAAAGAATTAACTGGCAGGTACTTGAAGGCAGACGTAAACTAGCCTGAGAAAGCCCAATTACAAAGGTTTAACAGCCGGCTTTAAAAAATGACTTAGGAAAATACAACCCCCTACGTATCGCTCACGTAGGGATGGTGAGGGAGGATAGATTGTTTACAGCATACACAGTGGCATTTAAACAATAATTTTTCCGCGTTCCGTAGGTTAATGGAACGGGGAAACGCCCTGATAATTGGTACAGTGGGGTATATTCACTGCTACGCACTTAGGAGTTTGTAAAGTATAGATGTAGATGTATAAATACGTCTGCATACACAAAAAAAATTTGGCCGATACAGTTTCGCAGAGATGTCGCTTGGTTCTCTTTTCTTTAAAGGTATTCATTTATTCAAATGTAATACTGTACTATTCTACGAACCCGCCCTTTACTGAAAATGCAGCATCGATAGCTCTGCAGTTAACTGCGTTGTGATATGCTAGAGAGGATGTCTGTGTGGCTACGACAGGCTCAGCTTGATACGTTCTTATACAATTCAGAAAAATTCTTACGGAGCTGTGCAAAAGGGGCCAAATTTTAATGCAAACATGCTTTACTGTCTTGAAAACGGTAGCATGTTCTACCTGAAGTGGAAATGCGACTGTTCTGCTTTTGTTCGCATTTGCCAGGTATGCGAAAAAACTATTTACAATAGAATAAATGATAAATAAAGTACTGTAGTCTTCAAAGTGCTTTGACTATTCTTATTTTAATGTTACGGCTAATTTCGTTTCTACATCTACATCTACATCCATAGTCCGCAAGCCACCTGACAATGTGTGGCGGAGGGTACTTTGAGTACCTCTATCGGTTCTCCCTTCTATTCCAGACTCTTATTGTTCGTGGAAATAAAGATTGTCGGTATGCCTCTGTGTGGGCTCTAATCTCTCTGACTTTATCCTCATGGTCTCTTCGCGAGATATACGTAGGGGGGAGCAATATACTGCTTGACTCCTCGGTGAAGGTATGTTCTCGAAACTTCAAAAAAAGTCCGTACCGAGCTAATGAGTGTCTCTCCTGCAAAGTCTTCCGCTGGAGTTTATCTATCATTTCCGTAACGCTTTCGCGATTGCTAAATGATCCTGTAACGAAGCGCGCTGCTCTCCGTTGGATCTTCTCTCTCTCTTCTATCAACCATATCTGGTACGGATCGCCGGCCGTCGTGGCCGAGAGGTTCTAGGCGCTTCAGTCCGGAACCGCGCTGCTGCTACGGTCGCAGGTTCGAATCCTGCCTCGGGCATGGATGTGTGTGATGTCCTTAGGTTAGTTAGGATTAACTAGTTCTAAGCCTAGGGGACTGATGACCTCAGATGTTAAGTCCCATAGTACTCAGAGTCATTTGAACCATTTTTTGGTACGGATCTCACACTGGTGAGCAATATTCAAGCAGTGGGCGAACAAGTGTACTGTAACCTACTTCCTTTGTTTTCGGGTTGCATTTCCTTAGAATTCTTCCAATGAATCTCAGTCTGGCATCTGCTTTACCGACGATTAATTTTATATGGTCATTCCATTTTAAATCACTCCTAATGCCTACTGCCAGATAATTTATGGAATTAACTGCTTCCAGTTGCTGACCTGCTATATTGTAGCTAAATGATAAAGGATCTTTCTTTCTATGTATTCGCAGCACATTACACTTGTCTACATTGAGATTCAATTGCCATTCCCTGCACCATGCGCGCCAATTCGCTGCAGATCCTCCTGCATTTCAGTACAATTTTCCATTGTTACAAGCTCTCGATATACCACAGCATCATCCACAAAAAGCCTCAGTGAACTTCCGATGTCATCCACAAGGTCATTTATGTATATTGTGAATAGCAACAGTCCTACGACACTCCCCTGCGGCACACCTGAAATCACTCTTACTTCGGAAAACTTCTCTCCATTGAGAATGACATGCTGCGTTCTGCTACCTAGGAACTCTTCAATCCAATCACACAATTGGTCTGATAGTCCATATGCTCTTACTTTGTTCATTGAACGACTGTGGGGAACTGTATCGAACGCCTTGCGGAAGTCAAGAAACACGGCATCTACCTGAGAACCCGTGTCTATGGCCCTCTGAGTCTCGTGGACGAATAGCGCGAGCTGGGTTTCACACGAGCGTCTTTTTCGAAACCGATGCTGATTCCTACAGAGTAGGTTTCTAGTCTCCAGAAAAGTCATTATATTCGAACATAATATGTGTTCCAAAATTCAACAACTGATCGACGTTACAGATATAGGTCTATAGTTCTGCACATTTGTTCGACGTCCCTTCTTGAAAACGGGGATAACCTGTGCCCTTCTCCAATCTTTTGGAACGCTACGCTCTTATAGAGACCTACGATACACCGCTGCAAGAAGGGGGCAAGTTCCTTCACGTACTCTGTGTAAAATAAGGTGTTATTAGATACAAGTACCTATTTGATGAGTTATTCGAGAAAGCTTCTTTGACCAGATCCAGGAAAGAGTTGAACTGGGAACTATTTAACATGAAAAACTCATAGAACATTGTCTTTGTTTAATAAATAACGACTGCTAAGTGCCGTAAAGGAAATTTTTGTGAAGCATTGTGTTAGGGATGGGATGTGTTTCAACTTTTCCGTGGTGCAATTGTTGGAGTAGAATGTCTTCTTCTTCATTATTCTCTTCCATCTGTAAGTAAAATAACAATTCGAAATCACTTATTTGAAGAAGGTGGATTTCCACGAAATGTTACAGCCTGATCTGCAGGCTGTCTTATTTGCCCGTGGCGCCCTCACGCTGCACGTGCTCAGCGCCAGCGTATACAAGTAAAGTAATTCAGCGTCGATTTTCTCGATACTACAGTGAGCTATGGCTTTCAATACAACTTTAAAAACAATTTCGATATATTAACAACATTTAGTTCGCAGCAACTGTTCCGTCTCCTGGAGTATTTTTTCCCTATGAACATACATGTAAAAAAAAAAAAAAAAAAGGCAATAAGCATGGGTGTAGACAACGACTGAAGAACATAAAATGTACTCTGTCAATTTTCATTTGCCTGGTAATAGAGAAGACATTGTACCTGTTCGAGTAGTACCGCTGCCGCAACAATATGCACTCCTCCTACGTTCCATATTAAGAGGTCCACAATAAGTGTAATGATTCTTAATTTATCTAAATCGTTTTCACAATACAAATGTTATTTGTTACTATTAAATCCATCTTTTATTTATAGAAGAATTGTGTCCTTTCCTGCAGTTATTAAAAGTTTTATTAGTTACGATCTTATCCTACTGTTGTCCGCCATTACGATCGGTACAACTGTTTTTGGTGATCACAGCTCTTCCAGCCCAGATACTATTGAGACAATAATTCAATTTATGCATTTATGAAAGTATTAAAGCGTCTCCGGCATTATTTTAATTTTCTAACGCAAATTTTGTCGTACGAGGGCACTAATGTCGAGTACGTTATTTTTTCACATAGGCGCCATTATAGAGAAAGCTATAACTAAATATTCCTCGATAACATAACCTCAGTAATGGGAAATAATTAGAAGTGGTGGGTGTAATAAGTCCGTGTAAACATTTCACAGTTTAAAAATTTGTAAGAAGTTTGTGATAAAAATAATAAATCATTATCTGTTTAAAAGACAATGTCATACAACACGTTGCAATTACACTACCTCACAGATTATATATATACCAGGTGATCAAAATGTCAGTATAAATTTGAAAATTTAATAAACCTCGGAATAACGTAGATAGAGAGGTAAAAATTGACACACATGCTTGGAATGACATGGGGTTTTATTAGAACCAAAAAAACAAAGTTCACAAAATGTCCGACATATGGCGCTGGACAGCAAAACGTCAGTGACTGCTCATGACAATCGTGTATAAAAGGAGCTGTAATGAGAGAGAGAATCAGATGCGCCAGGAGTCGCAGCATGTTGACGTTACCTGAAAAGGCGCTTTTAGTGAAATTGTATTATCAGAATGGGGAATGTGCTAGTTTAGCGTTACGATCCTATCGCCATAGGAAGGGGATTCGAACGGGTTAAGGTCCGTTGACAAATGCAGCTGTGGCGAGAATGATTTCGAAGTTCGAAGCCACGGGTTGTCCAGACGATAGACCCCATAGTGGCCGACCGAGCGCAAGGCGTAATGCTGCTGAGACAGTTCAGGAAGAAATGGAGACTGCAGCGGGTTCGTCTATGCACTGGGAAGTCAGCGCTCGTGCAGTCGGAAGTTGCACCGGCATTCCATACACTACTGTTTGGTTGGCACTTAGGCGTACGCTCTGATGCTATCCGTACAAAATCCATCGGCATCATGTACTGTTACCTGGCGATTTAGTGAAGCGGAGGGCATTAGCGGTGTAGGCGTTTCAAAAGATGGCGGAAGATGACGATTGGTTGAGTAACGCGTTGTGGACCGCTCCGAGGGTCTGTCAACACCCACAACTACAGAATTTGGGCTACCGAAAATCCTAGAACTGTCGTGGAAACTCCATTACACGACGAGAAAGTCACGGTATGGGTTGGATTTACCACATCTACCGTTATCGGGCCTTTTTTCTTCGAGGAAATGCGTGGTTCTGGTTTTGTAACTGCTACCGTGACGGGTCAGAGGTACGCCGATATGTTACAGAATCGCATCATCCCCAGCCTGGCTGATAAACGCCTGCTGGAACGTACCATGTTTATGCAGGATGGGCTCCAGCCCATATTGTTAGATGCGCGAAAGATCTCTTGCGCGCGTCGTTTGGTGATGATCGTGTGCTCAGCCGCCACTTTCGTCATGCGTGGTCTCCCAGGTCCCCAGACCTCAGTCCGTGCTATTATTGACTTTGGGGTTACCTGAAGTCGCAAGTGTATCGTGATCGACCGACATCTCTAGGGATGCTGAAAGACAACATCCGACGCCAATGCCTCACCATAACTCCGGACATGCTTTACAGCGCTGTTCACAACATTATTCCTCGACTACAGCTATTGTTGAGGAATGATGGTGGACACATTGAGCATTTCCTGTAAAGAACATCATCTTTGCTTTGTCTTACTTTGTTATGCTAATTATTGCTATTCTGATGAGATGAAGGGCCATCTGTCGGATATTTTTTTAACTTTTGTATTTTTTTGGTTCTAATAAAACCCCATGTCATTCCAAGCATGTGTGTCATTTTGTACCTCTCTGTCTACATTATTTCGTGATTTATTCAGTTTCCAAATTTATACTGACTTTTTGATCACCCGGTATATATATATATATATATATATATATATATATATATATATACATCACGTTCAAATTCACTTAAATCTTGATAACTGCCATTGTAGCAGCAGTAACCGATGTAACAACTGCGCCAGACACTTGTCTTACATAGGCGTTGCCGACCGCAACGCCGTATTCTGCCTGTTTGCATACACTTTGTGCGTATATATATATATATATATATATATATATATATATACGGCGTTGCGGTCGGCAACGCCTATGTAAGACAAGTGTCTGGCGCAGTTGTTACATCGGTTACTGCTACTACAATGGCAGTTATCAAGATTTAAGTGAATTTGAACGTGATGTTACAGTCGGCGCACGAGCGATGGATCACAGAATCTCAACGGTTGCGATGAAGTGGGGATTTTCCCGTACGACCATTACCACGAGTGTACCGTGAATCTCAGAAATCCGATAAAACATCCGATATCGGACATCGCTGCGGCCGGAAAAGGATCCTGCAAGAATGGGACGAACGACAGAAGAGAATCGTTCAATGTGACAGAATTGCAACCCTTCTTCGGATTCCTGCAGGTTTGAGTGCTGGGCCATGTACAAATGTTAGCATGCGAGATGTTCTACGAAACATCGTCGATATGGGATTTCGGAGCCGAAGGCCACTCGTGTACCTTTGACGATAGCACGGCACAAAGCTTTACGCCTTGCCTGGGCCCATCAACACCGACATTGGACTGTTGATGACTGGTAACATGTTGCCTGGTCGAACGAGTCTCGTTTCAAATTGTAGCGAGTGGATGGACGTTTAATGTTATAGTGACAACCTGATGAATCCATTGATCCTGCACGTCAGCAGAGGATTGTTCAAGCTCGTGGAGACTTTGTAATAGTGTTGGGTGTGTGCAATTGGAGTGATATGGGACCCCTGATACTTCTAGATACGACTCTGACGGGTGACACGTTCGTAAGCATCCTGTCTGATCAAACTGCATCCATTCCATGTCCATTGTGCGTTCCGACGCACTTGGTCAATTACAACAGGACAACGCAAGACCCCACAAGTCCAGAATTGTTACAGGCTCTCTTCAAGAACTCTTTTGAGTTCAAACACTTCCGCTGGCCACAGACTTCCCAGCCATGAACGTTACTGATCATATCTGGGATGCCTTGCAACGTGCTGTCAGAAGACATCTCCCCCCTCTCGTACTCTTCCGGATTTACGGACACTTCTGCAGGATTCATGGTGTCAGTTCCCTCCAGCACTACCTCAGACATTAGTGAAGTTCACGTCAGGTCGTGTTGCGGCACTTCTGCGTACTCGAGGGGCCCTACACTGTATAAGGCGGGTGTACCAGTTTCTTTGCCTCTTTAGTGTATATATTACACAACGTAGCACCTAAAACTAACGAAATGTAAAGTAGCCAGTGCCCACATTTTTCACTGCAAACCCTTCAAAATTTATGCTACATTGTACTTGGAAAATAGGACTCACAATAACTATGACCAATATCAACAAAATACACTTAATCAGCAAGCTAAAGTGTGAAACTATAAGGCAGGCAAAGATCAACTTTTTCTGCCAATTAGTTAACTCAGAATCGAATGAAGTATAGAGTGAAGAAAACGCACAAAACCGAAAGAAGTGGTTTTTAATTTTTTTAAAGAAAAGAATAATCTCTACCGAAAACTAATTCCAGCAGTTCACGTAGCTTCGCTTTATTTACACACAGTATTTTTACAGCAAGAAATTCGGAAAACTCATTTTTTCGAGTACGCGGAAACGGCTTCCTGTGTGGCGTCCCTCGCCGCTGAAAGCATCTGCCAACCACCACTGCGTGAACCGCGCCGCCGCGCCGCCAGCCCGCTTTCTTTCTGACCAGACCTTTAGTCATTACAAGCGGTACAGTACTTGTAACTACATGTTGCTGTGATCAATACCCAGTGGCGAATGCTGGCCATGGGGGTGGCGGGTACTTAACTCAGCACATGGTCTCTGGAGGCGGCCGGATCACATAGTCGCCACGCCATCAGGCGCACTGCATCGAATTCGTGATATAAGCACCTCAGCGAGTGTAGATCTGCGATAGAAATGCAGCGACAGGAAGTTCCGCAGTGCATTGGTCACGTTGTTTGGCGCAGAAGCATGACCAGATTGCAGCTTGTGGTGGGCCCAGTGCAGGAACCACTCGTGTGAAAAGGCGAACCAAGGACACCAGCATACGAAAAAACATCAGCGGCCTGAAGTCTGCAGTTGCAGGGCATGAAGGCCAGGCAGCGTCTCAAGTGCAAACCCTGGACCCATGTGTAGGTGCGCTGAAATCGGTCGAAGGAAGGCGCCAATTCAGCTCTCTGCAGCATCATGTATAGTCACGACTGTAGTTCCCTAGCTGGTAGAGGTGACATATGGTAGTGGTAGGCTGGATGATCCATATCTCAAGTGCTGATCGCTGATGGTGACAGATTCCGCATAAGCGGAGCCAGCAGTATTTATGGTCGCGCGAGGTCGCATTGTTTTGACAGGACATCATATCCGATCATGTAGGTACCAAACACGGATCAGTGCCAGGCTCAGACGTGGTGTAATCTGTATTGCTACTGCAACAGTCTGGCTCCCGTACAACGCTGTGCCACAGTGTTCCAATCCCGTCAGCAGCAATGGAGCCCGGACGTACAGTAACTAGCCTTGCTGTACGGTCAGAGCGGAGGTTTGCGTCATGGTTCAAATGGCTCTGAGCACTAAGGGGCTTAACTTCTAAGGTCATCAGTCCCCTAGAACTTAGAACTACTTAAACCTAACTAACCTAAGGACATCACACACATCCATGCCCGAGGCAGGATTAGAACCTGCGACCGTAGCGGTCGCGAGGTTCCCGGCCGGCTTGCGTCACGTCAGCATGGTCTCTGTATTGCTTCTTACATCATAATGTGGAGTTAACTTTGTTTGTTGGCCACAGATTACAACTGCCAAGCTGAAAGACAGTGATACAACACTACACATTACCACGAGTGAAACAGCCCATATCTCGACAGGAATTGGTTTCCACACGTAAAATTATCGGAACTTTTCTTCTAGTTTCGACAAGTACTATCTCCTTGAGGAATATGTCACATGTTTTGAACATCCTGTATAATATACAGAGAGCGCTGCACATGAGATGAAAGCAAAGGGGAAAGCTGTGTGTGGGATTTCTCCCACACATAACACATATACAGGTAGTTCCGTTCCTAAATTCAACCAAAATAATTTCACTGTATCTTGCACCACTTTATCACGTGAATTGAGCCCTAGTGACTTGGCTATCACGAGAGACGAATCTTGCCGCAGTGGGTCACCGACAATTCCTCAAGATGGAACAACGTCCCTCCCGAGTTCTACCATGCACTGCCCAAGGTCAACTTTTAGCGTGATGCTTATACAGAAAATCTAACCATAGGATCGTGCAATACCCTTCACCTATATGGGTCAAAACTTCCATTCCTTCATGTAATCGATTTGCTTCAACCTGAAAAATTAACACTACTGAATCTAGCTATCGTAAATAATTATCCCCCACTCTAAGTAACCTATAACGTGGAGGGTTTAGCTGCCTCTTCACCAAGATATCAGACTTGCCACAGACATGTGAGTACCTATGTATAATAATCTATGTTCCTTACCATTAACGATGCCAATCAAGCAACAATCCGCCTCTGTATTCGTTTCTGTAGGATTAAAACTTACTGGGAGCTTTCAGCGAACTTCGGGCTCCGGTTACAGTTTAACTTTACATTATATAAATCCCACCCATTCCACTACGCTCCTTACTTCTGCAATCTCACTCCCAGTGTCCCACGTTTTTTACGCTGCAGTTGGTGAAATTCCCTTCGCAAGTGACCGGAACGTCCACAACGATAGCACTACACGCCAGTAAGGAGGAAATGTGTTATTATGGACTTACGTCACCGCATCCATTTCCTCCAGTGCCATGGCCATGGCGTCACGCAGGTTCTCTGGAAGTTCTGCGTGCTCCACTCTTGACACAACAGGTGGCCGTCCCCTTAAGAATGACTCTGATGCCCTTTTTTTCCGCTTCCTGCAGAGCGATTCTATTAGTTTTGTCATTACCCTTCAGCTGATAAGTAAACTCACTGATCCTGCGTATCCCATCAACAAAATGTTCGGCAGACTCATTTTGCTTTTGCGACACCACTTTTAATTGTTCTTGATGGAATCTGCAGCTCTTCTGCCCCCTTTAACGTTGCACCAGGCCCTTCGTGAGTTCGTCGAATGTTTCAGCATTCCTTAGTTTCTAATCGTACATAACAAACGTTCTTGCTTCTCCTTTCAAGTGCAACTTGGTTATCTGTAACAAATATTCACCCATTCCAAATCCCAGCTTTGCAGTTGTCAACAGGTTATCTATAAATGCTAGTATATCGTCTCCTGTCTTGCCTGAAATAGGATTAACTAATACAGTGATAGCTGAATCTAACGTGGGAGGAGACACACTGGACGAGGCAGTGTACTCTCTAAAATGGCTTACGCAGTTCCGCATTCTCTGCAATCAACTGAGTCACCTGCTCTAATACGGACTGTACAGCCTCCTGTGTGGTAACCCCTCGCTTCTTGACTTAGAGTAAAATATCTATCCTACACAAGAAAATAAAAGGAAAAATAATATAAAAAAAGGAAACAGTAAAAGAATAGCTAACCGTACCACTCATTCATAGTTGACAATTGGCAACCGATGCAGGCGGAAGCACTGAAACGCCGGAAGTAAACAGCAGTGGAGTAGCGTTGCTAGTTGTTTTGAATACAGTGCAATATTCACAATTTCCGGATTGTATCTTGTTGTGTTGTTGTGGTCTTGAGTCCAAAGACTGGTTTGATGCGGCTCTCCATGCTATTCTATCCTGTGCAAGCCTCTTATTCTCAGAGTAACTACTGCAACCCATATCCTTCTGAATCTGCTTTTTGTATTCATCTCTTGATCTCCCTCTAACATTTTTACCGCCCCACGCATCCCACCAAACTAAATTGATGATCCCTTGATGCCTCAAATTGTTTCCTACCAACCGATCCCTTTTTCTAGTCAGGTTGTATTATAAATTTCTCTTCTCTTCAATTCTGATCAGTACCTCCTTATTATTTACGTCATCTACCCATCTAATCTTCAGCATTCCTCTGTAGCACCAAATCTCAAAAAGCTTCTATTCGCTTCTTGTCTACACTGTTTATGGCCCATGTTTCACTTTCATACATGGCTACACTCCATACAAAAACTCTCAGAAAGGCTTCCTGACATTTAAATCTATACTCGACGTTAACAAATGTCTCTTATTCGGAAACGATTTTCTTGCCATTGCCAGTCTACATTTTATATCCTCCGTACTTCGACCATCATCAGTTATTTTGCTTCCCAAATAGCAGAAATCATCTACTACTTTAAGTGTCTCATTTCCTAGTATAATTCCCTCAGCGTCACCTGACTTAATTCGACTACATTCCATTATTCTCGTTTTGCTTTTGTTGATTGCAGACCGAGCGCCGCCACACGGCAGGTCTAGAGAGACTTCCTAGCACTCGCCCCAGTTGTACAGCCGACTTTGCTAGCGGTGGTTCACTGGCAAATTACGCTCTCATTTGCCGAGACGATAGTTAGCATAGCCTTCAGCTACGTCATTTGCTACGACCTAGCAAGGCGCCATTATCATTTGCTATTTATCTTGTGATGCATGTACCGTCAGACAGATGTTCACCAATTATGGATTAAAGTTAAGTATTCCAGAAGCTACGTACTATTTTTGCTACTATAAAGACCTTGTCATTTTCCAGACCTCACGCCAGCCTGCGTGAGCTTTAACGCGTGCCTTTCGGCTTCACCTCATAGTGGCTTGGCTGTCTTGCCAAGTCACAACATCCTCCTTTGAAGACACTGTCCATTCCGTTCAATTGCTCTTCCAAGTCCTTTGCTGTCTCTGACAGAATTACAATGTCATCGGCAAACCGCAAAGTTTTTATTTCTTCTCCATGGATTTTAATTCCAACTCCAAATTTTTCTTTTGTTTCCTTTACTGCTTGCCCAGCACACCGATTGAATAACATCGGGGTAGGCTACAACCCTGTGTCAATCCCTTTGCAACCACTGCTTCCCTGTCGTACCCCTCGACCCTTTATAACTACCATCCGGTTTCTGTACAAATGTAAATAGCATTTCGCTCCCTGTATTTTACCCCTGCCACCTTTAGAATTTGAAAGAGTATTTCAGTCAACATTGCCAAAAGCTTTTTCTAAGTCTTGAAATGCTATAAATGTGGGTTTGTCTTTCTTTAACCTATCTTCTATGAGACGTCGCAAGGTCAGTATTGCCTCGAGTGTTCCTACATTTCTCCAGAATCCACACTGATCTTCCCAGAGGTCTGCTTCTATCAGAGACAGCAAACAGAGACTGCTTCTGTCAGAGACAGCAAAGGACTTAGAAGAGAAGATGAATGGAATGGACAGTGTTTTTCCATTCTTTTGTAATGGATTCGTGTTAATAGTTTGCAACCGTGACTTATTAAACTGATAGATTGGTAATTTTAACACCTGTCAGCAACTGTTTTCTTGAAACTGAATTACTACATTCTTATTGAAGTCTGTGGGTATTTCGCCTGTCTCATACATCTTGCTCACCAGATGGAAGTGTTTTTTCAGGGCTGTCTCTCCCAAGGTTATCAGTAACTCTAACGGAATGTTGTCATCCCCCGGAGCCTTTTTTCGACTCAAGTCTTTCAGTGCTTTGTCAAATTCTTCATCATATCTCCCTTCTCATCTTCATCTACGTCCTCTTCTCTTTCAATGATATTGCCCTCAAGTACATCATCCTTGTATAGACCCTCTACATCAAGGATTCCCAAAGTGGTCGATATCGACCCCTTGGGGTCGATATCGCTGTCCTAGGGGTCGACATAAACGAAAACTGATTTTGGGGGTCGACGAGGTCTAAAAATCGACCCTTATTAAATTAACACAAGTTCTTATTTAAAACTTTCAAGATAGGTAGGTACTGTATTGTTTATGTTGTGTTACGTGTACTAAGAATAATTAATATTTTTGTAGGAAATACCATTGTTGTAGTAATGTAATGTCTCAAGTTCGTACAAGATGAAAAACTCGGCAAGTCTGTGTGGACAAGTTTGTGCAAGATAATGAGTTCGAGCGTACGTCTTTCAGGCGCGTTTTGACTTGCTCTCTATTTGATGCTTACGCGATTTAACACGAACGAATTTATGATCAAGTCCAAACATGTTCCTGATATTTTGCTATTTAAGGAGCTTGCACTTAGGTTGAAAGTTCATTTGCGTTTTGAAATTCGTTGGAGCTTGAACGATGATAACTCATATAAGTACTCATTTATTTCAAGAGATTACAAAGTTATTACATAGCTAAATTAAGTGAAGTAAAGTGACTGAAAAAGTGGCAAACACAACATACAATATATTTTAAATAGGTAGGTATAAAAGTATTTGTAAAAATTACTTACACTTAAGTTGTTAAGTAGGTAGGTACCTAAACTTCGAAGTGTTCAATTTGCTTTGGTTTTCGTTCTTATGCTGATAGGTACCTACTTACCTAATACGAATTTTCTTTACCTAATTACCTACTATAGTTACTTACCTAATATAGGTATCCAAGCTTATCAATGAGTAAGTCAATAATACCTAACAAAAATCCATTACCTGGGTGTGATAAAAATAAGATAGTGTGCAAATTTAACAGTTTATTATTGTTTTTTATTTAGGTAGTTTTTTATTAGCAGGATTACTGAGAGTTTTAATGGCGGACACGAAAAAAAATGCAGGCAATACAGTTTGGACTACTTGAAGTTCGGATTTATTGCATCTGCATCAAATCAACACTTGCCGATGTGTCTCATATGTGAAAAAGTATTCAGTAACGATGCCATGAAGCCTTCAAAAATGGATGACCACTTATCAAGAGTACATGCTGACAAAAAATGTAAGCCCTTGTCATTTTTTTCAAGCACTTAAAGAAAAACTAGACAAAAGACCATCCATAAGATCGATGTTTGCGTCATCATCTATTAAAGACGATGATGGTTTACGAGCGTCCTATAATATATCTTTACTAATAGCGAAGTCGGGGAAACCCCACACAATTGGAGAGCAGCTTATCTTAGCAGCCATTGCTGAGGTCCTTAACAATGTATTGCACAAAGCCGCACATGATATTTTAAAGAGAATACGGGAGCAATAACACCGTTCCGAGACGCATAGACGAGATGGGACGCGATGTGGAAAACATTTTATGAAAGTTCTTACAGACCAACAGATTCTCTCTCCAGTTGGACGAGTCTGCATTACCCGGCAATGAAGCTCTGTTGTTAGGATATGTTCGATTTATCAAAGATGAAAATATGTGCCAAGAACTGCTTTTTGCTACATATTTAGAGACTGATACCAGAGGAGAATCGATTTTTCAGGCCGTGGAACATTTTTTTACTGACAAAGCTATTCCATGGAAGAACATTGTTTATGTTGCGACTGATGGTGCACCGTGTATGGTTGGTCGTCATCGTGGTTTTATACCCCACTTAAAGCGACAACTGCCTGATGTACTGGTCATTCACTGCGTGATTCACAGGCAGCATTTAGTAGCAAAAAAGCTGAGTCCTAGATTGCATAAGTCTTTACAATATGTAGTAAATGCTATCAACAAGATTCGAAGCAATTCTGTGAACTCTCGGTTATTTGCTCAGCTATGTGAGGAAAACGACGTAGTCTTTACTTGATTACTTCTGCACACTGAAGTTCGCTGGCTATCAAGAGGCTCTTGCTTAGAAAGATTTTCAGCCAGTTTTGAATCTGTGTTGGAGTTTTTACAAGAAAAAGATCCGAATTTGAAAGAAAATTTGAACAATTGTAAAACAGATATTTATTACTTGACTGATATCTTTGGAACGTTAAACAAAGTTAATTTGCAACTGCAGGGTGACGATCTTAACTTGATTAAAACAAAATCAATAATATCGGCCTTCGTCGGTAAACTAATCCTTTATAAACAAAATTTAGGCAGAAAAGAATATTCGCAGTTTCCGCATTTGTCAAAATTACCAGAAATGCTTCAAGATGATGACATTTTATTATATGTCACTCACTTGGAGGCATTACACAAGGATTTTACGGAGAGGTTTGAGGATCTTTTAAATTTACAAATTCCTCAATGGATAATAAATCCGTACAATACCACAGCCATAGAAGAAGCCAATGTGATAATGCAAGAAGAGTTGATTACCATCAGCACAGACGACGAGCTTAAGCAGAAGTTCAACCAAGGCTATCAGAAGTTCTGATTGCAACGCAACATTGAAACACAGTATCCTACATTGTGGAACATTGCTGAAAAATACCTTATCGCTTTTCCATCATCATACCTAGTTGAAAAAAGCTTCAGTGTGGTAACAAACATTTTGACGAAACAAAGAAACCGTTTGAAAATCAACGAACGTAGAGATTTAAGGCTGCAACTCACCAATATTGAACCGGATGTAGCTAGATTGGTAGATAGTCACCCGGTTCATCCATCACACTGAATGTTTTATTTTCTCTTTGCGAATTAATACTTTTTTAAATATAATTTCCTACCTACTTAAGATTCTTCAAGTACTTAATTTGTAATAATCATTATAAATTAAACTTGATATTTACTGAATTGCATGTCTTTCTATTTTGTTAAATTTTGATGAGAAAATGAAGTCAACTTTAGTCACTTAACCAAGTGCAAAGTTTTCCAATTGGTACCTTAGTACCTAGGTATTTTGTATCAACAGGAAAAAACTAAATATAGGCCCCCTTATTCATAATAGTCTGCTAACTTAAAGCATTGCTAATTCTCACTCTGTCTTCTTCTATTGACCTAAGTCAGAATGAAAAATAACACTCTGTAGCAGCCGTTTTAAGTTAGCGGACCATTATGAATAAGGGGGGTTGATCTTAATCTACTTTTTTTTTTTTTTTTTTTTTTTACTGACATGATAAATAATGAAAACATCAGTGCAAAAGATAGATAGGGAAAGAACAGCTCAGTGACAAAGCAGACAACAATGCAACCAACACCGACGATTAGCTCGCTGCCCTGTTGTACGAACATCTGTTGTCAGTATGGCACGAAATATCCCGACTGCTGCCGGCTGCTACCGATCAAACCGGGGAGTTCATACACTGCTGTAGTTCCCAGTACCTGTACTGTACAGTGTTGTGTGTCGTTAAATGATGATGGCATCCTCTTGGGTAAAAA
The DNA here is from genome assembly GCF_023864345.2 of Schistocerca serialis cubense. NCBI lineage: Eukaryota > Metazoa > Arthropoda > Insecta > Orthoptera > Acrididae > Schistocerca > Schistocerca serialis. The sequence goes on along the minus strand of NC_064642.1, from coordinate 218,240,576 downwards.
AAAAAATATTCAGGAGGTAAAATAATCCCCCATTCGGATCTCCGGTCGGGGACTACTCTGGAGGACGTCGTTATGAGCAGAAAGTAAACTAGCGTTCTACGGATGGGAGCGTAGAAAGTCAGATCCCTTAATCGGACAGGTAGGTTAGAAAATTTAAAAAGGGAAATGGATAGGCTAAAGTTAGATATAGTGGGAATTAGTGAAGTTCGGTGGCAGGAGGAACAAGACTTGTTGTCAGGTGAATATAGGGTTATAAATACAAAATCAAATAGGGGTAATGCAGGAGTTGGTTTAATAACGAATAAAAAAATTGGAAAGTGGATCAGCTACTATGGACAGCATAGTGAGCTTATTATTGTAGCCAAAATAGACACGAATCCCACACCTACCACAGCAGTACAAGTTTACATGCCAATTAGCTCCACAGATGAAGAAGAGATTGAAGAAATGAATGACGTGAGAAAATAAATTATTCAGATAGTTAAGGAAGACGAAAATTTAATAGTCATGGGGGACTGGAATTCGATAGTAGGATTTGGAAGAGAATGAAAAGTTGTAGGCGAATATGGACTGGGGGAAAGGAATGAAAGGGGAAGTCGTCTAGTATAATTTTGCAGAAAGCATAATTTAATTATAGCTAACACTCTGATCACAATTTATTGGTTATGAATTTCAGATTGAAATTGAAAAAATTGCAAATAAGCATAAATGTAGGGAGATGGTTCCTGGATAAACGGAAAGAACCAGAGTTTGCAGAGAGTTTCAGAGGGAGCATTAGGGAACAATTGAAAAGAAAAGGGAAAAGGATTATAGCAGAAGAAGAATGGGTAGCTTCGACAGATGAAATAGTGAAGGCAGCTGAGGATCAAGTAGGTAAAAACACGAGGGCTAGTAGTAATCCTTGGGTAACAGAAGAGGTATTGAATTTAAGCGGTGAAAGGACAAAATATAAAAATCAAAAAAAAAAAAAAAAAAAATAGAGCGAAAGGCAATACAGACGTCTAAAAAATGAGATTGACAGGAAGTGCAAAATGGCTAAGCAGGAAGGGTCAGAGGAGAAATGTAAGGATGTAGAAGCATATATCAACAGCGGTAAGATAGATACTTCCTAACGGAAAATTAAAGAGACTTTCAGAGAAGAGAGGCCCACCTTGTGAATATCAAGAGCTCAGATGGAAAACCAGTCAGGGAAAGCAGAAAGGTGGTACAGTAGTCTCGATAGTTCGAGGTGAACGGGACCGGAACCACCTCGAATCATCGAAAACTCGGTCTATCGAAATTTAAATGGGAAAAAGAAATATTATGATATTGTAAGTAATAACGGTCAAAATACGAACTTTATTAAAATAAAAGTATTTACACATGCATTTGCATTGGCAGTATAACAATAATTATTTATTTAGACAAGTAATAGTGAAGTGTCTTTTGTTTGGCGAAGCTGCAACGTTTCTCCCGGGCAATGTCACGCCACCGTCTCAGGAGCAGTAGGTCAGCTGGTGTCGCCTCAGGCTGTTGTTCCACGTAGCATATGGCGGCCTCGAGAGCAGCGTAGCCATCGCTGCGACTCATCATCGGTGCAGCATCTGCCTCGCCATCCTCGTCACTCTCACACTGCGATGGAATGTTAACCATGTCCGTTGTAGAAGAGTCTGTCACTTACAACTGTTCGTCCGAATTTAACCACTCGCCTACTTCCACCTCTTCTGCCTCTTCACACCCTGGCAAACTTCTGATTAAATTACACAATGGTTGATCGTCCTCATCTGCTAAATCTTCAGTTTCTGTGTCTGGCACAACGCCCTGATCCATGGGCTGAATGAGACAGGTAACGTTTGGTGGGAAAAACAAGGCGAGGATACCGTCGCACTGCAGTTCTCCTGCATTTGGATGTGAGGACGCATTATCCATGAACAAAATTGCTTTCCATGGCAGTCCCCTTCCTTTTAAAAAATTGTTACAGTCAGGTGCAAATGAAACTTCCTGGCAGATTAAAACTGTGTGCCAGACCGATACTCGAACTCGGGACCTTTGCCTTTCGCGGGCAAGTGCTCTACCATCTGAGCTACCGAAGCACGACTCACGGCCGGTCCTCACACCTTTACTTCTGCCAGTATCTTGCCTCATATCTTCCAAACTGTACAGAAGCTCTCCTGCGAGCCATGCAGAACTACCACTCCTGAAAGAAAGGATATTGCGGAGACATGGCTTAGCCACAGCCTGGGGGATGTTTCCAGCTGTGAGGACCGGGCGTGAGTCGTGCTTCAGTAGCTCAGATGGTAGAGCACTTGCACGCGAAAGGCAAAGGTCCCGAGTTCGAGTCTCGGCACACAGTTTTAATCTGCCAGGAAGTTTCATATCAGCGCACCCTCAGCTGCAGAGTGAAAATCTAATTCTGCAGGTGCAAATGAGTTGAAAAACCAGTTCTTGAAGATTTCCTGATTCATCCAGGCATTATTCTGATGTGTATAGACAACCGGAAGAGCTGAGATGGATACATTCTTGAATACTCTTGGGTTGGCAGACTTCCCAATCACAACTAGTTTTAGTTTGTGGTTTCCAGTTGCACTTGAAGCTGCCATACTGTGAGCCGCTCTTGGTTTTTTTTGTGCCCAGGAGCACTTTTTTCTTCGCAAGAAGCAAGTGTTCCCGCTGGTAACATTTTAAAATGTAGCCCAGTTTCGTCACAGTTATATATTTGTTCATTAGACAAATTTTCGTCAGTTATGATTTTTTTTAAACTCGACGATAAATTTTGAAATGGCCTGAGCGTCACCAGAGAGTTTTTCTCCACATACGTCTAGTTGACGCACTCCATACCTCTTCTTCCACTTGTCGAGCCAGCTCACACTAGCGGAGAAATTGTCATCTCCTTCCTGCAGCAGGTTTCTGAAAAACAAAGCTTTTTCTTGCAAGATTGGCCCAGAAATCGGGGCACCCTTCTGTCTCTGTTGGGTAAACCACATGAACAATGCCTCACTTGTTTTTTCGAAGTCTGACTTCTTTATACTTCTTCAACTGAGAGATTCGTGTGAACATTTCTGCGAAGAAAACAGTTCCAATTTAAGTCGGTTTCTTCGCCAGTCACCAACAGTAACTTCACCGACACCATATTCGAGAACAAGTTTTTTTATTGTTTCTCCTTTGCCAAGCCGTCTTAGTGCTTCTGCAAAGGCACAAATTTCCTCTTCTTTGTTACAGCACTCATCTTTGTAAGGTGTACAACGGAACACACAGTCAACAAACTGTACAATAGAGCTGCATGCTCTTGGGGAAAATTACGGCTGTAGTTTCCCCTTGCTTTTAATCTTTCGCAGCACAAGTACAGGAAAGCTGTTTTGGTTGATGTTAAAAGGCCAGATTAGTCAATCATTCAGGCTGTTGCCACCAACTATTGAATAGCCTGGTCCCTCTCTTCAGGAACCACTCGTCTGTCTGGCCTCTCAACAGGTACCCCGACGTTGTGGCTGCACCTACGATACGGCTATCCGTATCGCTGAGGCACGCAAGCCTCCCCACCAACGGCAAGGTGTCTTGTTACGGATATAGTGCTACGGCGTAACAGTAATATGTGGAAACAGACACAGTAAAGAGTGCAAATGAAAGGTATAAAACTTTAGGGATGTATGAAATGTATCAGAGAGACCAAAGTTGTAACCGTTAATGTAATGTCTAGATAGACGAAGGACAAAGACCATCCACATAAGTTGTTATATAAACCATAGTACAAGGGTCCTCGATTTCACTTTTTGAGCTCATTGTTTGCTTATTTTGCTTATTTTATTTAGCTCGCTCGACTCTGAACTGTGCCAGCTGTGTGTTCAGCTTTAATTCGTATCTGAAGAATAAATGATTAATCAGATTCCGCGAATAATAAAATGTGTAAGAACCATATAAAAGTAATGTATTTACAGACAGTTTTTTGTTTCTCCGTCATAACTATCGATCAGTCGATGTAAGTGTATGTCAATTACTTTGTAAAATACTGTTAAATTCATTTTTTATTTCATTTAAAACACTTGTCATTTCTTTACAAGATTATTAATTGTGGAATAATTAGATACGGAAGCTTTTCTTTTGGTCCGTGTAATTTTTATGCGCCATTTCATGTCCAGCTATCTTTTGTCTTAAAATTCTGATAGGACCTGCAATCATTTTCACATTACGAAGTACGATAAAAAATGACAGATTCTTTTACGAAAGGAAACGGCATTAAATTCAAGGTCAGTTTATAGATTACCAAAAGAACTGCCTTCCAAGTTAACTATGGCCGTAGCTATTTTAAAGTTGCAACTGAAATTGTTTAATGTTGTTGTTGTTGTGGTCTTCAGTCCTGAGACTGGTTTGATGCAGCTCTCCATGCTAATCTATCCTGTGCAAGCTCCTTCATCTCCCATTACCTACTGCAACCTACATCCTTCTGAATCTGCTTAGTGTATTCATCTCTTGGTCTCCCTCTACGATTTTTACCCTCCACACTGCCCTCCAATGCTAAATTTGTGATCCCTTGATGCCTCAGGACATGTCCTACCTACCGATCGCTTCTTCTAGTCAAGTTGTGCCACAAACTTCTCTTCTCCCCAATCTTATTCAATACCTCCTCATTAGTTACGTGATCTACCCACCTAATCTTCAACATTCTTCTGTAGCACCACATATCAAAAGATTCTATTCTCTTCTTGTCCAAACTATTTATCGTCCATATTTCACTTCCATACATGGCTACACTCCATACAAATACTTTCAGAAACGACTTCCTGACACTTAAATCTATACTCGTTGTTAACAAATTTCTCTTCTTCAGAAACCCTTTCCTTGACATTGCCAGTCTACATTTTATATCCTTTCTACTTCGACCATCATCAGTTATTTTGCTCCCCAAATAGCTAAACTCCTTTACTACTTTAAGTGTCTCATTTCCTAATCTAATTCCCTCAGCATCACCCGATTTAATTCGACTACCTTTCATTATCCTGGTTTTGCTTTTGTTGATGTTCATCTTATATCCTCCTTTCAAGACACTAACCATTCCGTTCAACTGCTCTTCCAAGTCCTTTGCTGTCTCTGACGGAATTACAATGTCATTGGCGAACCTCAAAGTTTTTATTTCTTCTCCATGGATTTTAATACCTACTCCGAATTTTTCTTATGTTACCTTCACTGCTTGCTCAATATACAGATTGAATAACATCGGGGAGAGGCTACAACCCTGTCTCACTCCTTTCCCAACCACTGTTTCCCTTTCATGCCTCTCGACTCTTATAACTGCCATCTGGTTTCTGTACAAATTGTAAATAGCCTTTCGCTCCCTATGTTTTACCCCTGCCACCTTTAGAATTTGAAAGAGAGTATTCCAGTCAACATTGTCAAAAGCTTTCTCTAAGTCTACAAATGCTAGAAACGTAGGTTTGCCTTTCCTTAATCTTTCTTCTAAGATAAGTCGTAGGGTCAGTATTGCCTCACGTGTTCCATCATTTCTACGGAATCCAAACTGATCTTCTCCGAGGTCGGCTTCTACCAGTTTTTCCATTCGTCTGTAAATAATTCGCGTTAGTATTTTGCAGCTGTGACTTATTAAACTGATAGTTCGGTAATTTTCACATCTGTCAACACCTGCTTTCTTTGGGATTGGAATTATTATATTCTTCTTAAAGTCTGAGGGTATTTCGCCTGTCTCGTACATCTTGCTCACCAGATGGTAGAGTTTTGTCAGGACTGGCTCTCCCAAGGCCGTCAGTAGTTCTAATGGAATGTTGTCTACTCCCGGGGAAATTGTTTAATAATATACGTAAAAACATTAATAATAGCCGGCCGAAGTGGCCGTGCGGTTCTAGGAGTTTCAGTCTGGAACCACGAGACCGCTACGGTCGCAGGTTCGAATCCTGTCTCGGGCATGAATGTGTGTGATGTCCTTAGGTTAGTTAGGTTTAACTAGTTCAAAGTTCTAGGCGACTAATGACCTCAGAAGTTGAGTCCCATAGTGCTCAGAGCCATTTAAATGATTTTGAACATTAACAATAGAGTCAAAGAAATTATATTTCATGAAAAGAGGCCCCAGTTTTCTTTAGGTTGTCGTCATTGCTAATTACTTCAAGTCACAGAGTAAATTAATATTTGCCTTTTTCAGTTATTTTATGTAACTTCAGTTCATTTAAAGACAGGTGGTAATATTAAACTGGTGACCATGACCGGACAGTCCATAAAAAGGAGTATAATTTTGTGTTGCATATTTAGTTTGTAAAATATCATGTTTTGTAATTGTGTTATGTATTCTCTGTTTCATGTATCCTAACCTATTTGAGACAATAATATCCAGTAAAGCAGAAAAAGCAAAGGAAAAGCGAAAAATCAGCATAAATAACTAGGAAATAATGCGAAAATAGATCGCAATCTCCAGATGAGGAAACCAATGTTAAGTGTGAAACATCTTCATGCTTTGAAAATCTGATTGTCAAAGCAAATGTGCCTGGTCTCCTTTCCTTTTTAGTAATTTAAATAGAAAAGCGTGTGAAGTTTTATTTAGTAGAAATCTTAATCGAAAGTTACACGCCACAAGCTGGCGAAGTTTCGCTAATTCGAAGACATATTGTCGAGGGGTTTTAGGTTGTTTCTTTTTTTTTTAGAGAAAATGTGAATCAGAAAATTGTTTTTGTGTAATAGACTTTGTTGAAAGAAAAGTGAATATTTTAATTTTAATAATTTATTCGAAAAACCAATGGAGAAGGGTAAAGTCGGTAAAGCTCCGATAATCGGGCAAGAGGACGATACGCAACATCTGGAATTAAATCGGAAATCGGCTGATACCTGACAAAGAGGTCGAAGGAACAAGATCCGCTGCGAGTAACGTAGATCTACTGGTAGAACGCGAAGAAGACATTGAATTGCCATGTTCCGTATCATGTCCTTTTGCTGAGCTGTACAAAGGACTAGGCACAAATATACAGAAAAACTTTATTCATCTTTCTAAGTAGCCTACGGTACAAATTACTACGTATATTCAAAATCAGATAGACGAAAATTTTAAACAGTTTGCAAATGAGCAAACTATGATAATTAGTACACGTATCGAGCAGAAAATGAGCGAAAATTTTAAGCACTTAGCAGAAGACCAATGGCGTAACGGTTAGCAACGCCTGTATAAGACAAGTGTCTGGCGCAGTTGTTAGCTCGGTTATTGCTGCTACAATGGCAGTTATCAAGACTTAACTGAGACTGAACGTGGTGTTATAGTCAGCTCTCGAGAGGTGGGACGCAGCATCTCCGAGGTAGCGATAACGTGGGGATTTTCCCGTGCGGCCATTTCACGAGTGTACCGTGAATATCAGGAATTCGATAAAACATCGAATCCCCGATATCGCTGCGGCCGGAAAAAGATCCTTCAAGAACAGGACCAACGACGACTGAAGAGAATCGTTCAACGTAACAGAAGTGCAACCCTTCCGCAAATTGCTGCAGATTTTATTTCTGGGCCATCAACAAAACACTGATGTGAGCTTTCGGAGCCGAAGGCCCACTCGTGGACCCTTGATGACTGCACGACGCAAAGCATTACGCTTCGCCTGGGCCCGCTAGCACCGGCATTGGACTGTTGATGACTGGAAACATGTTGCCTGGTCGGACGAGTCTCGTCTCAAATTGTATCGACCGTATGGACGTGTACAGGCATCGAGATAACCTCATGAATCCATGGACCCTGCATGTCAGCAGAGAACTGTTCAAGTTGGTGGAGGTTTTGTAATAGTGTGGGGCGTGTGCAATTGGAGTGATATGGGACCCCTGATACCTCTAGATACGACTCTGACAGGTGACACGTACGTAAGCATCCTTTCTGATCACCTGCATCCATTCATGTCCATTGTGCATTACGACGGCAATTCCAGCAGGACAATGCGACGCTCCACACGTCCATAATTGGTACAGAGTGGCTCCAGAAACACTCTTCTGAGTTTAAACACTTCCGCTGACCACCAAACGCCCCTGACATGAACATTATTGAGCGTATTTGGGATGCCTTGCAACATGCTGTTCAGAAGGGATCTTCACCCTCTGGTAATCTTACGGACTCATGGCCATCCCTGCAGGATTCATTGTGTCAATTCTCTCCAGCACTACTTGAGACATTAGTCGAGTCCATGCCACGTCGTGTTGCGGCACTTCTGCGTGCTCGCGGGGTCCCTACACGATGTTATGCAGATGTACAAGTTTCTTTGGCTCTTCAGTGTATTACAAAACTCAAGTGCAGATGTTCTGACCAGTGGCAAAGAAGATAACGATGAAGTCAAAACAGAATCATTTCCAATTAAAACTATGGACAGACGTAAGGAAGATAAAATTTGTGGTTTCACATATTCAGAATGAGGGGGCCCTCTGGGCATCGGAAATAATAGATAGAGGCAAAACTTACAAGCAAATTTAACGAGCTTTTCTTGTCAAATATTGGTTTCCATGCATTCAAGAGAGATTACCTTAAGAAGTTTACTCCCCAGAAGCTTACAATAGTAAGCAGGGAATTTCACACAAATATTTCGAAAAGTACATAAACAAAAAGTATTGGCATGACCCAATATCAACGAATGACGTAATCCGAATTCTCAAGGCAAAACTGCCTGAAAGAGAAGTTATTGAATGCATCTGCAACAGACATAGGACAGTTCTTGTCAGTAGTTGATTAAACGAAAACGTGGATTCACGGCAATGGTCACAATAACGGCAAAGAGTCAACAGCAATTGAATAATAATAATTATAATAGTAATAAACATAGTCGTAATCACAATGGTGATGGTAGAGCCTCACCCCAACAAAATTATAGAAATAACTACGCTAATGATGGTACTAACAGGCCACCGTTTAGTACAAATAGAAGGTCCGATTATACACTCCTGGAAATTGAAATAAGAACACCGTGAATTCATTGTCCCAGGAAGAAGAAACTTTATTGACACATTCCTGGGGTCAGATACATCACATGATCACACTGACAGAACCACAGGCACATAGACACAGGCAACAGAGCATGCACAATGTCGGCACTAGTACAGTGTATATCCACCTTTCGCAGCAATGCAGGCTGCTATTCTCCCATGGAGACGATCGTAGAGATGCTGGATGTAGTCCTGTGGAATGGCTTGCCATGCCATTTCCACCTGGCGCCTCAGTTGGACCAGCGTTCGTGCTGGACGTGCAGACTGCGTGAGACGACGCTTCATCCAGCCCCAAACATGCTCAATGGGGGACAGATCCGGAGATCTTGCTGGCCAGGGTAGTTGACTTACACCTTCTAGAGCACGTTGGGTGGCACGGGATACATGCGGACGTGCATTGTCCTGTTGGAACAGCAAGTTCCCTTGCCGGTCTAGGAATGGTAGAACGATAGGTTCGATGACGGTTTGGATGTACCGTGCACTATTCAGTGTCCCCTCGACGATCACCAGTGGTGAACGGCCAGTGTGGGAGATCGCTCCCCACACCATGATGCCGGGTGTTGGCCCTGTGTGCCTCGGTCGTATGCAGTCCTGGTTGTGGCGCTCACCTGCACGGCGCCAAACACGCATACGACCATCATTGGCACCAAGGCAGAAGCGACTCTCATCGCTGAAGACGACACGTCTCCATTCGTCCCTCCATTCACGCCTGTCGCGACACCACTGGAGGCGGGCTGCACGATGTTGGGGCGTGAGCGGAAGACGGCCTAACGGTGTGCGGGACCGTAGCCCAGCTTCATGGAGACGGTTGCGAATGGTCCTCGCCGATACCCCAGGAGCAACAGTGTCCCTAATTTGCTGGGAAGTGGCGGTGCGGTCCCCTACGGCACTGCGTAGGATCCTACGGTCTTGGCGTGCATCCGTGCGTCGCTGCGGTCCGGTCCCAGGTCGACGGGCACGTGCACCTTCCGCCGACCACTGGCGACAACATCGATGTACTGTGGAGACCTCACGCCCCACGTGTTGAGCAATTCGGCGGTAGGTCCACCCGGCCTCCCGCATGCCCACTATACGCCCTCGCTCAAAGTCCGTCAACTGCTCATACGGTTCACGCCCACGCTGTCGCGGCATGCTACCAGTGTTAAAGACTGCGATGGAGCTCCGTATGCCACGGCAAACCGGCTGACACTGACGGCGGCGGTGCACAAATGCTGCGCAGCTAGCGCCATTCGACGGCCAACACCGCGGTTCCTGGTGTGTCCGCTGTGCCGTGCGTGTGATCATTGCTTGTACAGCCCTCTCGCAGTGTCCGGAGCAAGTATGGTGGGTCTGACACACCGGTGTCAATGTGTTCTTTTTTCCATTTCCAGGAGTGTACGTACAATCCGGGGTACCGAAATAATAACAACCATAATAATAAGTGTGAGGTGAGATGCTTGGAAAGATAATGCCCAAAGTAATACGCAACAACACCTTGTGCCACAGACCAGTGGTCCGCAGAATTCAAATACAAATCAGAACCAAAATAATAAGTCATAATAACAGTAGTAACAATCCGAACTGGAGAACACGAAACCAACTGGCGAGTCTTATTGAAGTTATCGAAAGTAATGAACCATCTAACACCAATTTAACAAACTAATTTCAGCCACATCATTCCCTCGATAGTGGTCAGGAATGGTGTAGGGGGCAAACCTACAGAAGAGGTCTATTTGATTAGACATAATGAAGTTAAAGATACACGAGACGAGTTATTTTCTGCTGAGAACTACCGTAGGGAAGAAGGAAGACACAGGTGCGTCATCAAATGTACGTTTTCTCAACTTATTTAAGCAAAGATGTGAAAAGGGTCCAGCTCTCACAGTACCATTTCAGAACTGCAGAGTAATAGGTGCCGTCGAGGCTAGATCGAAGAATGTTATTACCTGGCAGACGCAGATGGAAAATGTACAGGGAACGGGGCATTTAATAGCACGCTCCTGGTAGTGGAGACTGTCGGCCAGCTGTGTATTAGGAATACAGTTTCTACAAGAGAGGGACGCAGAAATCAACCTCACTATAGATAAATGCCATGTTCAAGTGGACGGTACAGAAATGGGTCTGGATTCGATTACGACGAAAAATAAACATGGCAGTCGTACAATGAGGCCTTTCACGACCGGGTGTTTCAGCTGCTGAGAATTCTTCCGGGTTGTAAGGCTGTGGTCCATGGAACTCTTCTATCCCTGATGTTTTGTCCAAAGCTACGTTGGACATCTTTGGAGGTGCTCCTGCTTCTGCTGGTTCCTGCAGATTGACGAATCGGACGTCGAAGAGCCGCCTAAATACCGTGAAAAGTGGACGTGGTCCGGATTTCGTGATAGCAGAGATAAACCTTGTCAAAGATAAAATATAACTATCGATCATAGTATCTCAAAGATAAACTTCTCATCGATTCTGTAGCGCCACTTTCCATATATTACTGAGTTTCATGGTTTCTTCTTTTCTGTTAAAATTATCCCCATGTACGTTGAAGGTCTACATTGGAACTACAAAGAGAAGTGTGAATACACAGTTGAAGGGACATAAAAGTCTTTGCCGACTAGGGAAAACATAAAATTCACCTGTGGCGGAACATGCTCTTCAGTCAGGTGATCACATAGTGAAATTTTTCGTTAACTGAAATTTTATGTACTATGACGAACTATTATCCACAGCTATATAAAGAAGTCATCAAAATATATAAATAGGGTGGAAATTTTAACAGAAAAGAAGCCAATAAACTCAGCGATATATGGACAGTGGCGCTACAGAATCGATGAGGAGTTTTTATCTTTGACATACCATGATCGATAGTTATATTTTATCTTTGACAAGGTTTATCTCTATCACGTGACATCCAGACCACGCCCACTTTCCACGGTATTTAGGCTGCTCTTCGACGTCAGACTTGTCAGTCGCCAAGACTCAGCACATCCAGGAGCACCCCCAAAACGTCAGGGATAGAAGAGTTCCATAGAACACAGCCATACAATCCGGAAGAATTCTCAGCAGATAACATGGCAGATTTTACACAGAGGGTAAAGGTTAATTTGTGGGTATTGAAACACTGTTAATAGTTAATCTTCCAATTACTCAAGCTGATGGCAGTAAGTGTACCAATAACGATAATGGTATGCAATATCTCAATGTAGAATTACAGGGCAAGATCCTAGAATCTGGATATTTAACAGAACAACAAAGGAATGAACTCAGTATCTTATATTGAATGTATGTTTATTGTTTAGCGGTCATCACACCTCCAGATATCCGTGGTTAATGTCCATCCAGACTGGAAAAGTCTAAGGCATTGTATCTGAAGACCCTCCGCATTACACGGGTATCAGCCAGCAGAACCAAGGCTCAATTCAAGGAAAAGCTTTCTTCATTCAGCTGAAAGCCTCACTGAACCACCTTCGAACTTCAGAGTCAATTCATGGCGTTCCAGATCCACTCACCTTGCAGAGTGGATGATCCCGACCGAAAGCCTACCACCAGGTCACGAATAAAAGCTGGTCAAATATGGAAGACCCTCAACAGGGTTCTGGAGTTAGAAGAACGAAGATCAACTTGAAAAAGTGGGGATCTGCATGCGACTCCACAGCATGCGAATGCGGTTAAGAACAGATAATGAGTCATCTTCTTGTCAGAAGCCTATGCCCAACGTCATGCTCGCCACAGAATGTCGTAGATGCCACCAAGGAAGCATGCGAAGTTGCTGCACACTGGTCACGCCGTATTTAATTGTAATTGTTATGTTTATAGTACCATGTTTTGGAACATTTTGTATGACTTGTGAGCTATAGTGTGTGTTTCTGACAAGATTAAATAAATAAAGTAGTCTCTTCTACAAATACTTACAAGTATTTACTGAGAAACTCGGTGTAATTGAAGGTTACGTATGTCATATGCAAGCAAAACCACATAAAAGGTATTGCTGTGCCACATGCTCAATTCCCACGGCCAAAAGAGAGGCAGTAAATAACGAAATTAGAAAATTATAGATTGGGGAATTATGGAAACATCACTTACTCTCTACAGAGATTGGGGAATTATGGAACCGTCACTTACTCCCTACAGCAGTCCCTTACTACCAGCAGCAAAATCAGGAGGTAGTATACGTCTGGTGCTGGATGCAAGAGCTATGAACAAAATCATAATACCTATGAGAACCCAGTCTCAAAATAGTGATGAACAAATATAAAAGTTTTATGGTGTTCAGTATTTATCATCGATCTGAAAAGTTCGTACTAGCAGGTCCAGAAAATACACAGCTCTCATTTTCAACAATAGAAGCTATCAATTTTGTGTCTTACCACTTGGGGCGGTAGTGAGTGCGGGTGTATTTATTAGCGCCTTAGACACAGTACTAGGTCCCTATCTACTTGATAAAGTTATAGTGTATGTAGACGATTTAGTGATAGCTACATAAACGTAGAAAGAGCTCCAATTGCTAGAAAGGGTAGTTTACAAGTTCCAGGATCCAGATGTCACTGCAAACTTGCAGAAGTCGCAATTTGGCAAAGACAGAATAAAGTTTTGAGGTCATATTTTCATGCATGACAGTAGCAAACCGAACCCAACTAAAGTAGATGCATTAAAGAATATGCCAGTTCCTTGCACTTCTTTCTTTCGTCGTTTTTATTTAGTCAGTTGCTTAATAGTGAACCACTGTTAAACCTGCTAAGAAAAAAAAATCTTGGCGTTGGACAGACGATTGTGAAACTGCATATGAAAATATTAAGCACGCGCTAGTAAATGCACAAATCTTGCATCATCCTGGGGTATGAAGACTTCTGTTTGTGTATTGACACATCATTCTCTGACTTAGGATCTTGCCTTTTTCCAATAGAAACAAATCGCAGTAACGTTGGTGCTAGATCTATAGGATTTGCTAGCAGAACACACTCTGAATACGAGAGATCCTGTCATGCATATAACTCGAAGCCTTGGCAGTCATTTGGTCATCAAAGAAATTTAATTTTTATATTCATGGCAAACATGTTACGGTTTTTGTGATCATTAAGCTTTAACTTTCCTAATGAGTTGGAAACTGTTAAATCAACGTTTAGCACGCTGGTCATTAGTTTTACAAATTTTGGAAATTTGTGGTAAGGTCCAATGGGATAAAACTTAGTTTTACAAGAATGTGCTTGCAGGTAGTGCATATCAGCGGCAAGGAAAAGTGGTAGCTGATACGCTATGTCGCCCTCCGCAAATTTTACATGAATACTCAAAATTATTAGAGCAGGCTGCTGAATTTAAAGTATCGTTAACAAAAGAGTCCACCTGTAGGAAATCATACTTAAACATGTCTCTTTACATACAAGAGCTACAAAAAGCAGATCCTAGGCGGGCACCAATCAGGGAATCACTAGCACATGAAACTGCAAACACAACTGACGAACACTGCACTCTGTATAACGACATTCTATTTTACTGTCGTAACATACAAATAGGTGAGTGGCGTGTGTGTGCGTTCCTTTAGATTACCCAGAACCATTAGTCTGGTATACTCACTACGTTTGGAGGTACTACGGAGTAAACAAATACACTCAAATATTAAATGCTATTGCCATTTTTCCTAACATGAAGCAGTACATACATAAGGCGTTGAGAACATGTTCAACTAGTCACAGAGCAAAACTCATAACTGAATGTAGTCGGACTCAATTACACGCGATACTACAGCCTGAACCACATGAAATCGTGAAAGTAGACATCACTGGGCCACTTCTCGGGTCACGTGGGGGCATAAAATATGTGGTATTCGTATTGGAAAAATTTATAAAACTATATGCAACCAAGACCACCACTTCAGCTCCATTTATAAAACGAATTGTGAATGATTACATAACGAGAGTAGCGAACTTTGGAGCTACACTTGCCGACAATGCTGCTAATTCTACGACTAATAAGTGGAAGTCCTTCTGCAAGAACAAAACATTAAACAGACATTGATATACCTCTTCTAGCCGGAGGGAAATTTAACAGGTTTATAGGAACATACATACCAAACAACCATAAAAAAATAGGTAGAATACAAAAAACCTTTCCAGGAAATAGTACACTTGCCTCACATCTCCACTACTTTTACACCTGCTGAGTTAATGTTCGGAACACAAGAAAACGAGTGGGTTAAACCTTTTCCACGTATGGCGAGAGCAGAGGTATCATGGAAAGAAAAACAAAACTAACTATTGCCTCGTTAGCACACAAGGTTCAATTAAGACAGAACAAGTTTGACAAAAATCTAGGTAAAGTACAAAAGTGCCAGATTGGTGGTAAAGTTTTATTGAAGTCTCATCCAAAACCCGCCTTGTCACAGAAGAAGGACAAGAAGTAGCAACTAAAATACACTGGTTCTTTTAGAAAGGTGAGTATACCTCATGATGGAAGTTATTTGCCGATATATCCAGAATCAAAAAGAGTGAGAGGAATGTCTTGTAGGAAATACTGCAACCAGCCAAGAGTTTTCTTGAAATGATTTTATTGTACCATTACTAGTTTCAGGCCTGAGCCAATCGTCAGATGGTACGCTTGTTTCTTTGCAAGTTTTGCATTTGTGTCCTAAAATATAACAAAACTTTTGTAATGCATAGATTACAAAAGATATACTGGCGTTGTCAATAAGGCCTGGCCTGTTTGTAGCTACAAGGTCGAAGATTGCGTGTGGGCTACCGGACTAGCTGCTCAAGACAGCTTTCAGAAAATGTGTGCAAAAGTAATTCGCACGACTGTCTGTCTGTACCCCCCGCAATGATTCTACAGACATCCCAGGTAATGTCGCCTCCAACTAGCAACGCGCCATTGACCACATTCTCTGAATGAATCTATAACTGTCACAGCAGAATCGGATGTCCAGTAAAAACAATTAACTTGGTTTTACCTAGACCTGTTATATGCGACCACATAACTTCACTGTCACCCCAACTTCGACCTCAAAGGGGACAATATTTTTGTCAACTGCAATGAACACTCCCTCCTATGGCCTGTAATCTGCCCTGACGATACATTTTCCATGGCTCGCTAAGTACCTCAGAGCTTTAAACTTCGGGCTTCATCCAGCTGTCGTCGCGAGAACTTTCCTGGGGGGCAGTAAATTCGAGAACTTTGTTACGAATACCACGACAATCCACTGATAAAGTTTTGAAAGTCGAAGTGTCTTTACTCTGAACGCAGTCTTGACTTCCCTTGCCGCAAAAGGACTGGCGAGTGTTCATCAGAGTAAAATTGCGCCAACGAAAACATAAAACTTTAGGGGTATATGAACTGTACCAGAGCTATAAGCATTAATGTAATGTCTAAACAGACAAAGATCATCGATGTAAGTTCAAATGGCTCTGAGCACTATGGGACTTAACATCTGAGGTCATCAGTCCCCTAGAACCTAGAACTACTTAAACCTAACCAACCTAAGGACATCACACACATCCATGCCCGAGGCAGGATTCGAACCTGCGACCGTAGCGGTAACGCGGTTCCAAACTGTAGCGCCTAGAACCGCTCGGACACTCCGGCCGGCTCATCGATGTAAGTAATTACATAAACCATTGTATAAGGGTCCACGATCTCACTTTTTGATCTCATTGTTTGCTTATTTTGTTGGCCCGCTCGATTCGGAATTGTCAGCTGGGTGTTCAGCTGTAGTTCTTACCTGGAGAACAAAAGTTCAGATTCCGGGAATGACTGAATGTGTCGTAATCATATCACATATCACAGACAATATTTTTAGTTTTTCCGTCATAACTATCGATCAGTCACTGTGATGGCTAAATATAAGTAAGTGTGATAATTACTTTGAAAATATATTGTTAAAATCATTTTTATTTCATTTAAAATACCACTCTTTTCCTTGCCAGCTCAGTAAGTGTGGAGTTTTTAGATACGGAAGCTTTTCTGTCGGGCCACGTAATTTTTATGCGCCATTTCATGTGCAGCTATCTTTTGTCTTTAAATTCCGATGGAACTTGCAATCACTTTCACATTACGAAGTCCGATTATTACTCGCGCGACAAAGTTTTGACACTCTGCGCACTGGCTGATGGGAGCGGCTGTAAATAGGAAACGCCTTTACAGTCGTTCCCATCAGCCACCGCGCCGAGTGTCAACTTTGTTTGCGCGAGTAATACACAGGCCACCGAAAAATTTATATCTGATAAACTTTTTTTACTTTGATAGCTGATCTTTATGGATTTTTATGAGCTGAATCCAAATCTAGCCTTAGTTTTTTTTTTGTATCACCCATAGTTTTCGATCAATACGCTTTTTATTATATAGTATAAAAATTCTATGCTATACGGTAAATGGGGAAATTAATGAAACGCTTTGTTACAACATAAGTATGGTTTGTATTTACAGCAAGTTACTTAAAACAATGATATGTGTTAATAGAGGTTTACTTAGCAGCTGCAATTGGTTTATTTCTTTCACTTTTTTCTTTGAAGCTTCTTGTGTAGATTTTTCTACGATGATTCGCTTGCTGAACTATTCGGTGCTGTTCCAGCAGCCTTGGTAGAGTTTTTCCATCACTAGTTTTGGATGAATCAATAAACAGCCTCCAGCCTTTTTGTAATCAATACCAAACTCATTCAAGAGACTGGGAATGTCTGAGCGGTACACTATATCACCTTCTTGTTGAAAAAACTTGGAAAATTGCTGCTCTCTCTTTCTATACATGTATATGCTGGTTCCAATAACCAATAAGTTCTTTTCTTTTTAATCTAGAGCCAAGAAATTCCACTTTTTCTTTCGTTAAGCCCAGATCCCTAACCAAATCGTTAAGCTCGGCCTGAGTAAACAATTTGAACTCTAGAGTTTCTGTATTACAATGGAATTCATCATCATCTGGTTCATCTAAATCAGATTGTACATCAGAAAATACTTCTGTTGGAATAGAATTTAAATCATCTGGTGGTTCAGGAACCGGCAAAAATGGCGGACCGAAGGTTAGGATAGCTTATTACCTTCTTGTTTTTCGAATTATGACCAGTAATATCAACACTGCAAAAGTAGCAATCATCGGACTGATTTCTTGGCTCCCTCCATATCATAGGATCAGCAAATCTAAAGGCTTCTTTTACCTTTTTGGACCATTTTCTCACATCTTCAACACACACATAACATACATTATGCGGAGCCCAAGATTTATCTTGATCACCAAGTTTAGATCCATAGTATCGTAGATTAACCTTTTCCACAAAGTCTGAAATGTTTCTTTGGTGTTTTTCAATCAAAAATTCACCACAAATACGTATAACAAAAACTGTCAGAAGAGTTTTTACAACCACAATTAGACATTGTACTGAGCACATGTACAGGAAACAGGAAAATGAGGTTAGGTTGACAGTAAACAAAACACCATCTGAAACTTCCTGGCAGATTAAAACTGTATGCCGGACCGAGACTCGAACTCTGGACCTTCGCCTTTCGCAGGCAAGTGATCTACCGACTGAGCTACCCAAGCACGACTCACACCCCGTCCTCACAGCTTTAATTCCGCCAGTACCTCGTCTCCTACCTTCCAAACTTTACAGAAGCTCTCCTGCGAACCTTGCAGAACTAGCACTCCTGAAAGGACGCCATCTGTTAACACAAAAATAGAATCGACCTTCTTTGCCAGAAAATGTTTTTCAGCAGTGCTGCGAACGTCATCTACATTCATTACACATCCTTTTTAAATTATTTTAACTATATACAAGCTGTTAAATTCTTTATAAAATCGTTTAATATAATAAATTCAACTGTAAAATGTGAATAAATGGTGGGTGATGTTTTTTAAGTATCAGATTTGGATTTCCCACAATAAGAAACGTAAGAATTACGTATTTTCAGCAAAAAAGTTTTTCCATCGTTGGCCTGTGTTTATAAATTACATATTCTTTTCCGAAAGGAAACATCATAAAATTTCAACGTCAATTCATACATTAACATAAGAACTGCCTTCCAGGCTAACTGTGGGCCGTAGCTATATTACAGTTGCTACTGAAATTGTTTAATAATTTACGTAAAAGCATTAACAATAGAATCAAAGAAATTATATTTCATTAAAAGAGATCTCAGTTGTCTTTAACGTTGTCGTCATTGCTTCGACCATAGATACTAATAGACTGGGCAAGCAGTGCAGCGGCTATACATCTGGCGTGGCTGCAACATAGAATCACGTGACTGTTGGCAGAACTTCGGCGGGAGTTCAAGGCAGCATTCTGATTCCTGATTTCACTTCCAGTATTTCTCAGTGGATTTCCTGCTAACTTCACCACATTAAATGTAGCTTATGCAAACACAGCTAGAAGTGATAAATTATTGCGTAACCACTGTACAAATTTAGTTTTACAGCCATTACTTCACAATGAACTTTGTGAACTGCTGAAACACTTTCGATGTTCGGCAATATATTCGCCGCGAATATTTCAGTGTTACCAATTATGAGATGCATTCTCTACTAACAATACGCGTTATGCACTGCATAAAATGTAAATATTGCGTGTGTGTGTTTTAGTGCCTTGGTTGTAGAAAGTGTTATAGACTTCATAAATCGGCATAAACAACGAAACCTGTAACGTAAACTCACGTGTTCACATCGAATGTAACGAACTCAATTGTGTTGTTCACCCACAAAACGTAAAGCAGTTTCATTTGAAAGCTCTTTTTTGGTTTAAACAGTTTGTTTCGTAGATGTATCAAATAAGATATCTACAAAATCAGTACCTACTTACATGAATACTTGTTCCACAGATCGTGAATACGATACTTCACAATGATGTGTCAGTTTAATGAAAGGTAGACCTATCATTACATGGCAATTCTTCCAATCACTTATATATACCTAAAAAATCGTCTACTGAGTAGGAGCTGTCATTTATACACTCCTGGAAATTAAAATAAGAACACCGTGAATTCATTGTCCCAGGAAGGGGAAACTTTATTGACACATTCCTGGGGTCAGATACATCACATGATCACACTGACAGAACCACAGGCACATAAACACAGGCAACAGAGCATGCACAATGTCGGCACTAGTACAGTGTATATCCACCTTTCGCAGCAATGCAGGCTGCTATTCTCCCATGGAGACGATCGTAGAGATGCTGGATGTAGTCCTGTGGAACGGCTTGCCATGCCATTTCCACCTGGCGCCTCAGTTGGACCAGCGTTCGTGCTGGACGTGCGGACCGCGTGAGACGACGCTTCATCCAGTCCCAAACATGCTCAATGGGGGACAGATCCGGAGATCCTGCTGGCCAGGGTAGTTGACTTACACCCTCTAGAGCACGTTGGGTGGCACGGGATACATGCGGACGTGCATTGTCCTGTTGGAACAGCAAGTTCCCTTGCCGGTCTAGGAATGGTAGAACGATGGGTTCGATGACGGTTTGGATGTACCGTGCACTATTCAGTGTCCCCTCGACGATCACCAGTGGTGTACGGCCAGTGTAGGAGATCGCTCCCCACACCATGATGCCGGGTGTTGGCCCTGTGTGCCTCGGTCGTATGCAGTCCTGATTGTGGCGCTCACCTGCACGGCGCCAACCACGCATACGACCATCATTGGCACCAAGGCAGAAGCGACTCTCATCGCTGAAGACGACACGTCTCCATTCGTCCCTCCATTCACGCCTGTCGCGACACCACTGGAGGCGGGCTGCACGACGTTGGGGCGTGAGCGGAAGACGGCCTAACGGTGTGCGGGACCGTAGCCCAGCTTCATGGAGACGGTTGCGAATGGTCCTCGCCGATACCCCAGGAGCAACAGTGTCCCTAATTTGCTGGGAAGTGGCGGTGCGGTCCCCTACGGCACTGCGTAGGATCCTACGGTCTTGGCGTGCATCCGTGCGTCGCTGCGGTCCGGTCCCAGGTCGACGGGCACGTGCACCTTCCGCCGACCACTGGCGACAACATCGATGTACTGTGGAGACCTCATGCCCCACGTGTTGAGCAATTCGGCGGTACGTCCACCCGGCCTCCCGCATGCCCACTATACGCCCTCGCTCAAAGTCCGTCAACTGCACATACGGTTCACGTCCACGCTGTCGCGGCATGCTACCAGTGTTAAAGACTGCGATGGAGCTCCGTATGCCACGGCAAACTGGCTGACACTGACGGCGGCGGTGCACAAATGCTGCGCAGCTAGCGCCATTCGACGGCCAACACCGCGGTTCCTGGTGTGTCCGCTGTGCCGTGCGTGTGATCATTGCTTGTACAGCCCTCTCGCAGTGTCCGGAGCAAGTATGGTGGGTCTGACACACCGGTGTCAATGTGTTCTTTTTTCCATTTCCAGGAGTGTAGATTCTTTTAGTTTGATTTTAAATGCTGGTTGGGTATCTGTCAGGCTTTTAATGCTTTTTGGTAAATGACCAAAGATTTTTGTAGCAGCATATTATTCATCCCATACATTACAGCTTATTATCTGGAAACTAACATAGGCCATACAACTACCTTTTTGCAAATGGTATTCAGTATTTGTTTCTGATATTCGTATGTTTTGTAACTGGGAAGTACAAAATAAAACTAAACCCTGATGAGAAATCAAACCCCTAACTTGTTTTTGCAAATTGTTCTTTAAAATAATACCAGCATAATTCGCCCCTTTTTGTACCAAAGTCCGATTTAATCCAGGATAGTAAAAATCATCCTTTCTTCTTATGTAGTAGCAAAGCACATTGCCATTGCTTTTGGAGTGGGAAGGGTTATTGGTAATAAATATCTCTCATTCTCTCTCTCCCTCACACACACACACAATATATATATATATATATATATATATATACAGGGTGTCCCAGCTATCTTGTTCACCCAAAATATCTCTGGAACAATAACAGCTATTGGAAAACGACTTATGTTCTTTTAAATGTACCTCCTATATTTTTTCTTCAGCAATCCATAGCATGACAAAGCACATACACAATGGCGTTGATTGCATCGCAATTTTCCCATTACATCCCGAGATATTGAGACGCGAAGTTGACGCTTGAAACACCCGACATGCGCTGCTAGCGCACGTCCTGAGGCTCCGGCGTGAACCCCATGCTGCCCGTAATCGCGATGTGATTGACATGTGTAATCACAGCTCCATACTTATCAAGAGGTCCGAAACGAATAATACGGTCTGCTGCCATCAACTCTCATAAGCACATAATGGTTTCCCTCTTGCACGTTTTACGTATATACGTACACAATATGAACCAGTACCGACCGGTGTACACCCGTCAGGTTGTCTTATTTATCCTGCACACCCAAAATAAGGTTTATCTAATGCGTTATATGACCCATTGTGCCTGTCGCGCAGGGCCTGGCTCTACCTAGTCAAGTGTCCAAAGTAGTTCCCACTACTGCCACAGTTACCACTTCGCCTTGTTTATGATTTGCGACCCATGCAAACTCCTGTACTCCACCACCCTCCGAGCATCCCATTTGTTGTTGCTTTGGCGTGCAGTACACCGCTTGCCAGTGTAATCGTGCATCAGAGTAATCTAGTGACGGCACGGAGGTAGTACACATTGTGAATAAACGTTGTGTTGTGGAACTTATACTGTACAGTATAATGTACACACATGAAGATACGGTAGAAATGCTGCTGATCTATGGAGAATGTACGTTGACGGGAAATACGTTATGAGATTGCTTGTTTGTTGATAGTACTGTTAGCGAACATTATGATTATTAAGTTAATATGTGTGTTTTCTACCCTACTCTACATACCTGTACTGTACCCTGTTGTAGGTGGACGAAATGCTGTTCAGGCAGAACGACTGTACAGACGACGATTCCCTGACAAGCCATCGCCTTCGCGCCGGATGTTTGGTCGTCTCACATCTCGTCTACGTGAAACGGGAAGCTTAAATCCAAGACCTCGACATCGTCCCAGCACACGCACAGATGAACATGCTGAAGTTGCTGTGCTCGCTACCATAGCTGTGAATCCTCAAATCAGCTCACGTCAAATTGAACGTGAAATTGGTGTGTCGAAATCAAGTGCACAGCGTATTCTTAAACGTCATAAATTTCATCCTTACCATGTTTATTTACACCAGGATCTTCATGGAAATGACTTCCGCAATAGGGTAACATTTTGTCGGTGGGCTCAGCAAAAACTTCTGACTAATCCAAAATTTTTTGCAGATGTTCTCTTTACCGACGAGGCATCATTCTCCAACAAAGGAATTGTGAATATGAGGAATATGCATTATTGGTCCGCAGACAATCCAAAATGGCTCCGTCAGGTAGAGCATCAACGTCCGTGGAAAGTTAATGTTTGGTGTGGGATTATTGGAGATACCATTATCGGAACTTTCTTTATAAATGGCATCCAAAATGGCAGACAATACTCCAGATTTATACGACACAATCTTCCTGTTCTCTTGGACACCGTACCTCTGAACCGGAGAATGGTCATGTGGTATCAGCATGACGGATGCCCTGCACATAACGCCTTACGAGCACGACGACTTCTGAACCGTGAGTTCCGTGGTAGGTGGACTGGACGAGGTGGCCCAGTTAGGTGACCTGCCCGATCTCCGGACCTTACACCGCTGGATTATTTTCTTTGGGGGACAGTGAAGGATGCTGTTTACCAACATGAACCAACAACACCAGAGGACGTGAAGCAACGCATTATTGATGCTTGTACAGCCCTCAAAGAGGAAACAGTAGCACGAAGTAGGGCATCCTTCAATCGCAGAGTGACCCTATGTATGCAAGCCAATGGGCATCACTTTGAGCATGAGATGTGAACGCTATGTTTAGTATGTAGTGCTGGTATCATAGTGGAAGTTTCTACAAAGGGCCATTTTACCCAGTGATGTTAAGAAACATTTGTTTGCAACAATTTGTCATTTAACGCATTAGATAAACATAACATTGATAATTATGTGATAATAAAACTAATTGGTTAAACAATGTTTACATTCATCTTCTATGTCCTACCTGAACTTCCCAAATCAAAACATTTTTACCTAAAAAACGGTAAAACTTTTAGTCCACTTGCGCGTTTCACTAAAACCATCAACATGAATTTTACTATTACGAGTGAATGATTAACTGTCACTTTCGCTAGATGTACAGTAAAGTAAAGTTTTAACATTGAACGGCATTACCTTTTTAGTAACGGATTAACGATAAGCGGAGTTAACTTTGTGACTAACGTTGCGGTACACAGATATGTTACAGAACCGCATCACCCCTAGCCTATGGGATAAATACCTGCTGGAATGTACGACGTTAATGCAGGATGGCAGCATACTGTATTATTCGTTTCGGACCTCTTGATAAGTATGGAAGTGTGATTACGCATGTCAATCACATCGCGATTACGGGCAGCATGGCGTTCACGCCTGAGCCTCAGGACGTGCGCTAGCAGCGCATGTCGGGTGTTTCAAGCGTCAACTTTGCTTCTTAATATCTCGGGATGTAATGGGAATATTGCGATGCAATCAACGCCATTGTGTATGTGCTTTGTCATGCTATGGATTGCTCAAGAAAAAATATAGGAGGTACATTTAAAAAAACATAAGTTCGTGTTAAAAAACACATATGCTTTCGTTTTAGAATGTTTCCAAATATGTAAATTCACGGGCCCCAGCCCTACATTGATACCGGTGAAAGTCGTTTTCCAATAGCTGTTATTGTTCCAGAGATATTTTGGGTGGACAAGATAGCTGGAACAGTGTATGTGCGGATGGATATGTGTGTGCGAGTGTATACCTGTCCTTTTTTCCCCCTAAGGTAAGTCTTTCCGCTCCCGAGATTGGAATGACTCCTTACCCTCTCCCTTAAAACCCACATCCTTTCGTCTTTTCCTCTCTTTTCCTCTTTCGTGACGAAGCAACCGTTGGTTGCGAAAGCTTGAATTTTGTGTGTATGTTTGTGTTTGTTTGTGTGTCTATCGACATGCCAGCGCTTTCGTTTGGTAAGTCACATCATCTTTGTTTTTATATATATATATATATATATATATATATATATATATATATATATATATCTTCTTCAAAGTGCTTCGAACAGATGCGTGCGTGCGCAGTAGGCTTGAAATCTTTTCTTTTCACTGCCTGTATCCACATCTGCCTGCGCCCTTCATCCTTTGGAAACCTATACGAAAGAGAAAAAGCAGCTTTGTAGCTTACCATTTCAAGAAATATATACGATTGCAATGTGCGCCTGGAAACACACACAGCACTTCAAACCACCAATTTACGTAACTGTGGCGTTCTGGGTAAGGATATGATACACACAATTGTTTATCAGTATTGAAGAAATGCCGCTAAATTATACTAATAATACTTACACGTGAAATTTAATGTTACTTCCCTTCACAAAACGCTCGGTACAACCATAAGCACAACAGGATACCACCATTGTTTTGCCAATAGACACGTGGTATAGCAGTAGAGATGTTGGTGCCACGAAATATACGTCATGACCAGTCTACCAATATCTATGGTCGAAGCGTCATTGCTAATTGTTTCACGTCACCCAGTGAAAGTTAATATTTTCATTTGTCAGTTATTTTATGTAACTTCAGCTCATTCAAAGGGAGACGGTGACGTTAAAGGACTTTTTTAGACTTCCCATATGTTTCATGTCTTCCGTGATTTAAAATCTACGTTAAGTGAAAACAGGTGGTACATTTATAAGTTAGTGTTAACTTGTGCCCGACATATAATTGTTATGTATTGTCTTGGATCCATTTCAGCGCTTTAAATAGTTTCCTGATAATACAGTTTTAAGGGTTTTGTTAGAAAATATAGTGCTTTTAAGTTTTCATTCACTTTGTGTCTTGTATTATCTGCGTTCAACGAACTTCAATCGCCTGACGCCTGGAAATTAGCTGCACAACTCAACGGAAGATAGGTTTTACTGATTGTTACTTAATTACAGTTTAAGTGTGTTACAGTGCCTTTCTGGTGCACTGTACGAGGAGCGTCATATTTGACAAATGTGGATGTTGCCGTAGGTTGACTGGTATGGGTCAAACATGTCATGATTATTGGTTGGTGCTTCATTGGGGAGAATGCAGCGGGAAAGCTAAAAAAGTGTCAGATGAGGATCTTCCATGGAGTTGTAGATTATGTAGTCAAGACAAGAAAATCGTGGAACAGGAAAAAAATATTTGTGCCCTCCAGGCAGAATTAGAAATGACATTTTTTGAATTGGGTAGTTTGAAGAGGCTAAAAGACAATGGGAACTCAAGAAGGTGGCAAATAACAGGCAAAAGGAGAAAGCCTCAGAAATCACGTTTTAAATTCCGGCTAGCAACCAGTTTTACTTTTTACCTGAGATCGGGGAAGAACCTCAATCTGCGTTTGAGCTTAATAGGGTGCAGCAGACTCGTACTTCAACGCTAGGTCGGTATAAAAGTCAAGTAGAAAGGAAAGAGTCTTGCTACTAGGGAGCAGTCAGGGGAAAGCAATTGCTACAGGAAAAGCTAGGCGCTGAATTCCAAGTCACAAGTATCGTGAAACTAGCGCCAAACTTAGCAAGGTGACAGAGAAGATAGGAGCTATGTATGGATTTTGATGGGGAAGATAAGGTACTTAATGTAGGAGGAGCAGGAAACAGCCTGGCTAACAAGTTAGAATATAGTGTTAAAGGTGACCTGAAGAAAATAGGACCTGTAACGACACATACTCGTATGGAGTTTTTTGAAGCTTCGCAGCGACATTACCAGCCGTGGGTTAACATGGCTGTTAGTCGTGTTAGCGAAGAGCTGAGCTAGTTGCTTTTGAATGAAACAATGTCTCATATCTGTGCTGTGTCTCTTGCTGCGACTGGGAGATGGTGATACACTGAACCTAAATAGGAGGAGGAAGGAAAGATTAGCTGAGTACCTTGCAGAAAGTTTAAGGGGGTCCACAAGCACAGAAGACAAAATTCCTGTGATTACTGGAATCAAAGGGGCACTTTTTTTTAGGTTAGAGTCAAGTTACAGAAAGAGAGTATTGAAAGAAATAGAGCAGTACAAGGTCATAATATGCGTAACACTCCTGAAAAATAAAATTAATTTGTTTCGTCAAAATATTAAAGGGTTGAAAAACGAGATAGATGAGCTTATGGTATCGCTATAAGATGTGGAAAATTCTGAAGGGATATATATTCTGTGCCTCTCTGAACAACATGCAACCACAGGGATGGAGAAGTTAAATATTGGGAACTATAGACTTGCATTATTTTCACGTAGAGTTAACATGGGAAAAGGAGGAGCTGCAACATATGTAAAAGTTGGACAGAAAGTCATATTGAAACAAATAATTTTTTGTTGATCAGACGGTAGAAGCATGTGTTTGTGATTTATTACTGCAAAATACTTCTCTGATAATTGTAACAGTCTACAGATCTCCTCTAGGACGCATTCAGCAATTTACAAGAAATCTAGATGGATTATTGAGCTACCTGTCAGAGTGAAGAAACAGTTAGCAGTTGTGGAGATTTCAATGTAGAATTCTTTTAACAAACAGGCGGAAAAATGAACTACAATTATTATTTGAGTGTTTGGATCAGTAGTCAGTTTGCCAACTCGTGTGCAGCAAAATAGTAGGACACAAATTGTTGGCATTTTCATAGACAGTGCTCAGGCTGAAACAATTAATGTGTACAAAATTCATCATGAGGCACAATTAATGGAAATGAACAGTACGGCACCTTTCAACCTGGAGTCAGTTTCAACTAATGCAGTGAGGTATGTTAATGAGAACAAGGTATAATAATTTAAGAGTAAGCTAAAAAGGCGTTGTTGTATGATGTATATGTAGAAAGAGATGCTAATGTATATTTAATTTATCCCATAGTAAATTTGTGTCAATATTTGAAAGTTGGTTTCCTGAAAAATTATCCAAAAGATATAAAAACCAAATGAGTCATAGATAACCAAAAGAATTGGAATCTCATATAAAAGGAAGAAGGAAATTTATGTAAATGCCAGAGAAAGTTAAGATCTGACATTACTTGGATACTACAAAAATACTGTAGTATTTTAATTAAAGTCATTAAAATGTACAGAAGTGTGCATGTCCTGACAGAAATAAACAGTGCAGATTATAAGATTAAAATTATATGGGACATTATGAAATGTGAAACAGGACAGCCATTCAGCGTACAAGATTCCATAACAATTAAACTAAATGACAATGTTGTGACTGGTAATTCACAAGCTGCAAGTACTTTTAACAACGACTGCCTAAATGTAGTAACATATACAGGATTTAATGGTTCAGCTGAGGAAGCAAGAGAATGTATTAAAAATGTCATTTCACAAAACTTTAAGCATCTAGAAGTAGCACAAACATCCTTCACTAAAATTACTACTACTACAAAAATTGTAAAAAAGAAAGCTCTTTTGGGGTTGATGGGATTTCAAACAGACTTCTGAAACGTTGTTCCAACTCAATAAGTAGGGTCCTTGGTCATAAACGTAATTCATCACTGGTACAGGCAATTTTTCCAGTCTTGTTAAAATATACAATTGTTAAACCACTTCATAAGAAATGTGACAAGACAGACTTAAGCAGTTATCGTCCAATTTCCTTAATGACACCTTTTCCAAAATATTCCAAAAATATACTCAAGAGTAATCTCACATTTAGGTGGAAACAATTTACTTAGCGTATCACATTTTGATTTCCAGAAAGGTTGCTCGACTGAGGTTTCTATTTATACATTCACTCATCGAATAGTACAAGCCTTAAATAATAAAATATCACATGTTTGTATTCTTTGTGATCTCTTCAAGGCCTTCGACTGTGTAGATCATGATACTGTCTTAGAAAAACTCTTGTTTTATGGTACTGTTGGCTTTACACTTAGCTGGTCTGAATCGTACTTAATAAACAGAGTACAAAAGGGTGTGCTTGATATTCGGGCAATGTCAGAAAGGTAGAAAATTTTTGTGGCGGGTAAAAACACAAAGGGAGTCCCACAGAGTTCAATTTTTTGTCCAGTCCTATTCCTGATATATGTGAATGACTTTCCACTTAACATTCAACAACCAAAATAGCTAGTTTTTGCAGATGATACGTCCCATTAGAGAGAAAGCAACAGAAGAGTTAATAAATAATATTTTCTAAAGAAGTATAAGTGGTTCTCTGAAAACAGTCTTCCTAAATTTAAAAAAAGAAACACACTGCATTCAGTTCTGCACAGTTTTAGCAATAATTGATGTAGCACAGGAGTAAGAGTGAGTATGTAGGGTAGGATACTCCAAATTTTTGGGTGTACATATTGACAGAAACCTGAACTGGAAGAAGCATGTTACTGAACTTCTCAAACAATTAAGTTCAGTTACTTTTGCTTTTCGAATAATTGCTAATCTTGGAAACAAAAATGTCAACCTTCTGACATATTTTGCATATTTCCACTGAACAATGTCATACAGAATATTTTTCTGGGATAACTAGTTATTTGAAAAAAACGTATTCATTGCACAAGTACGAACAGAGAAATTAATTTTTGATGTTCACCAACGGACGTCATGTAGGTACCTGTTCAAGGAGCTAGGTATTTTAACTGCATCGTCACAATACATATTTTCGCTACTGAAATTCGTCATAAATACTCCATCATAATTTGAGAAGATCATTGATGTACATACCTAAAACACTAGACGGAAAAATGACCTTCATTATCCATTGTTAAAGCTGTCAGCGGCTCAGAGAAAAGTTCCATATGCAGCAATAAAAATTTTGATCATTTCCCCAGTGACATAAAATGTCTGACAGGTAGCATGTTTTACTTCCAGTTTAAAATCATTTCTGCTGGTGAGCTACTTCTGTTCTATTGACAAATTTCTCCTTAAAAATTGGTAGTCAGTTAAAAATAAACAAAGGCTTGTGTGATGTCAGTCATACGACCACACCGCCGCCTGAGAGATCGATCCGCCGGATGCGATTCTCTCGATAAACGGGACAGAAAAACGGCTGTGTTACAAAGAGTGCACAGCCAGTCGCAGTACTTAAGCTCGCCGCGAGGCCACTTCATGTGCAGCAGGATAGTGGTGCAGCTGTGCCAGTCTACAGTTCGTAGCCGCGCTCAGTGGTCAGACAGCGCCAATGTTAGTCATCGTCTGCAGCTCAGTCATTGCTGCCATCAAGTCTTTGTAGCTCCGTTCCAAGTTAGTCTTCAAATTCACCGGATTCGGCATTAAAGATTAAGATAGATTAATACGTCACTGCAAGATTTGGGACTTGTAAATTATGTCATTCTACAGATGCTTAGTCTAGTCGCGTCTTCTAAATCGTCAACGAACTTATCATGGACTACAGCAAAATTTAGTAATAAATACTTTCTTATTTTGTAGGCCCACTAATTGTGTTTTCCTGTTGTAGCTACCAAGCAGTCTTGGCATAGTAGAACCCACGGTTCCACCTCCTTGGCTACCTCATGTTGATGGACTCGATTATGGTGGAAGATAGCCAGTTTGTTTTTAAGTGTAGTTGCATGAGTAGAAATATTTACACCGAAAGGCCAAAGAAACTGGTATACCTGTCTCATATCGCGCAGGGCCCCCACGAGCACGCAGAAGTGCCGCAACACGACGTGGCATGGTCTCCACTAATGTCTGAAGTAGTGCTGGAGGGAACTGACACCGTGAATCCTGCAGGGCTGTCCATAAATCCGGAGTAGTATAAGGGGTGGAGATCTCTTCTGAACAGCATGTTGCAATGCATCCCAGACGTGGTCCGTAACGTTGATTTCTGGGGAGTCTGGTGACCAGCGGAAGTGTTTGAACTCAGAAGTGTGTTCCTGGAGCAACTCTGTAGCAATTCTGGACGTTTATGGTGTCGCATTGTCCTGCTGGAATTGCCCAAGTCCGTCGGAATGCACAATGGACATGAACGGATGCAGGTGATCAGACAGGGTGTTTACGTGCATGTCACCTGTCAATCATTTCTAGACATGTCAGAGGTCCCGTACCACTCCAAATGTACACGCCCCACACCATTACAGAGCCTCCACCAGGTTGAACAGCCCCCTGCTGATATTCAGGATCCATGGATTCATGAGGTTGTACCCGGATACCCGTACATGTCCATCCGCACGATACAATTTGAAACGAGACTCGTCCGACCAGGTAACATATTTCCAGTCATCAAGAGTCCAATGTCGGTGTTGATGGATCCAACGAGGCGTAAAGCTTTGTGTCGTGCAGTCATCAAGGGTACACGAGTGGGCCTCCAGCTCCGATAGCCCATGTCGCTGATGTTTCGTTGAATGGTCGCACGCTAACACTTGTTGATGGCACAGCATTAAAATCTGCAGCAATTTGCGGATGGTTTGTACTTCTGATCACGTTGAACGATTCTCTTCAGTCGTCTTTGGTCCCATTCTTGCAGGATCTTTTTCTGGCTGCAACGATGTCGGTGGTCTGACGTTTAACCGGGTTCCTCATATTCACGGTACACTCGTGAAATGGCAAAATGGGAAAATCTCCACTTCATCGCTACCTCAGAGATGCTGTGTTCCGTCGCTCGTGCACCGACTATAACACTACGTTCAAACTCAAATCTCAATAACTGCCGTTGTAGCAGCAGTAACCGATCTAGCAACTGCGCCAGATACTGGTTGCCTTATATAGGCGTTGTCGACCGCAGCGCCGTATTCTGCCTCTTTATATATCTCTGTATTTGAATACGGATGCCTATACCAGTTTCTTTGGCACTTCAGTGTAAATGATAATATGTTCGCTGATCTTGTATACATATTCTGTAAACTGACTCTTTCCACATCATTTAGATAAAAGAATCATCCAAATGAACTACGGAACATGTAACTAAGTAACTGACTTAGTCGTATGCCAAGTGGGCTCACGACACTGCCTAGCACAATGCCCGTAATACGGCAAGTAGAACATGCTGATGGCATACAGGGTGCACTGTGCCGAAACAGACTGCATTGTGCGCATCTCGGTGGACAAATACCAGCATAGTCCTTTCTTTTGTACCCTGTAAACTGATTCAAGTCTATGGTATAAATTATCACTTTCGGTAGAGCGATGTGTTACCAAACATCCGCCAAGTCGAGGAGTGATGTTCGCAACAGTGAAAGTATTTGTTATTAGCGAACTGGTGTCGACTGTTTGGAAGTTCGTTACTATTTGTGCATGTACAGTTGGACGGATGGTCGCCACGCGCCTGCACTGTGAAACGACGATGACTGTTTTGTTACGTGTTTCCGTACTTTGGTGACCTGGCGGTTATCCTGTTCTATGATGTCCAGATCGGAAAAGTGGGGCGCGCTGACGAATAAAATCACCTCCAAGGCAACGGCGGTGACGTCAGGGAGGAGGAACAACGCATTGTATTCCATCTGAAAGACTGCACAGAAATAACAGTCATGAACGTCATACAGAATTACATTTGGAAATTTGTGATAAGGTCTTATGGGACGAAACTGCGGAGGTCATCGGTCCCTAAGCTTACGCACTACTTGACCTAACTTAAACTAACTTACACTATGGACAACACACACACTAATGCCCGAGGGAGGACTCGAACCTCCGACGGGGGGAGCCGCGCGGGCCGTTACAAGGCGCCTCACAACGCGCGGCTACCACGCGCGGCCCATACAGAATTGTATCTGAAGTATTACCTTACATATTATAATGTGGCTGAAGACGCAATACAATGATGTGACAAACGTCATGGGATAGCGATATGCACATATACAGCTGGCGACACTATCGCGTACACAACGTATAAAAGGGCAGTGCTTTGGCGGATCAGTCATTTGTTTATACTCATGTAAACCATGTGAAGAGGCTTCCGACGTGATCATGGGCACACGACGGCAATTAACAAACTTCGAACGCTGAACGGTAGTTGGAGCTGGAAGCTTGGGACATTCCACTTCGGAAATCGTTAGGGAAATTTAGTATTACGAGATGCGCAGTGTCAAGAGTGTGCCGAGAATGCCAAATGTCAGGCACTACCTCTCACTACGTACAACGCAGTGGCCGGCGGTCTTCATTTAACGAGCGACATAGCGGCATTTGCTGAGAGTTTTCAGTGCCAACAGACAAGCACTACTGCGTGAAATAATCGCAGAAATCGATGTGTGACGACCGACTAACGTATCCATTAGGACAGTGCGGTGAAATCTGGCGTTAATGGGCTACAGCAGCAGACTACAGACGCAGGTGCCTTTGCCAACACCACGACATCGTCTGCAGCACCTCTCCTGGGCTCGTGACCATATTGGTTGGACCCTAGACGACTTGAAAACCGTGGAATGGTCAAATGAAACCAGATTTCAGTTGGTAAGAACTGATGGTAGGGTTCGAGTATGGCGCAGACCCCACGAAGCCAAGGACTTAAGTTGTCAGCAAGACACTTTGCAATTCGGCAGTGGCACCACAACGGTGTCACATGGAGTGGACTGGGTCCTCTGACCCAACTAAACCGATTATTGACTGGAAATAGTTAAGTTGGGTACCTGAAGCCCATCTGCAGCCAGGCCGCGCGGGGTAGCCGCGGGATCTCGGGCATCTTGTCACGGTCCGCGCATCTTGTCACGGTCCGCGCTACTGCCCCCGTTGTAGATTCGAGTCCTCCCTCTGCCATGGGTGTGTGTGTTGTCTTTAGCGAAAGTTAGTATAAGTTAGATTAAGTAGTGCGTAAGATTAGGGACCGATGACCTCAGCAGTTTGGTCCCATAAGAGCCTACGACAAATTTCAATTTTTTCCATCTGCAGCCATTCATGGATTTAGTGTTCCCAAACAACAATGGAATTTTTGTAGATGACAGTGGCCATGACACTGGCCCACGGATGTTCGAGATTGGTTTGAAGAACATTTTGGACAATTCGAGCGAATGAGTTGGCCACCCAGATCGCCCAATATGACCCCTATCGAACATTTATGGGACATAATCGAGAGGTCAGTTCGTGTACAACACTTTCGCAATTATGGACGGCTATAGAAGCAGCTTGGCTCAATATTTCTGCAGGGGACTTCTAACGACTTGTCCATGCTACGTCGAGTTGCTGCACAAGCCGGGCAAAAAGGTCGTCAGACACGATATTGGGAGGTATCCCATGACTTTTGTCATCTCAGCGTATAATTTTATTCTGCAGGAGAGCTTTATATTAACTGGTAAAAAGTTGAGCTTTGCCAACAGTTTACAGATTCCAGCACAATAATAGCTGCAACAGTCAAGAAGTTCAAACAGTAATAACTACAAGGTTTGTCTTAACAGTATTGTAAGAGGCAGCAGCTCAGGGTTTCAGAGTAACAGTGCTCACAATCTGGACACACATCCTATTTCAGATATGAGGAATACATCATGTGGCGCCCCGCTGCAGGACATAGAATACTTCTGTGCTGAAAATTCAGTTGAACTGGGATAAAGGATATATTAAAAGAACATCAAGAAAAATATCAGCAGTTTGGAAGGAAGATTTCATGGACAAATGGTGCTGTTGTCCGCTGGAACGCGGTCGACAGGCAAAATATTTGTCGAAGTTGTCAAATAATTACGCCTTAGGAGAGTTAACATACGTCAAAACAATTGGTGTGGCGGCTAATAGCCACTAATTCAATCGTCAACAATTGCATCGCGGAAGAACTTCTCAAGTCTACGAATCAGAAGATGTAACTACAACTTCAGCCATGTATCCACTGACAACAGCCGAGTTTGCCCAACCGAGCGAAGTGGCGCTGTGGTTAGCACACTGGACTCGTATTTGGGACGACGACGGTTCAAATCCGCGTCCGGCCTCGCTGATTTAGGTTTTCCGTGATTTCCATAAATCGTTTCAGGCAAGTGCTGGGATGATTCCTTTGAAAGGGCACGACAGACTTCCTTCCCACTCCTTCCCTAATCCGATGAGAGCGATAACCTCACTGTTTGGTGCCCTCCCCCCAAATCAACCAGCCAACTCACCAACCAATTTACTCAGCAGAGCGATCCAACTTTTGATGAGCTGTATTAAAATCAACTTGAATTTATTTATTTACTGTTTGGTTGTGGTATGTCTTGTGGAGTAAAGAAGGTGTTTGAAGTTCCGAAATCATTTGTTCAAATGGCTCTGAGCACTATGGGACTTATCTTCTGAGGTCATCAGTCCACTAGAACTCAGAACTACTTAAACCTAGCTTACCTAAGGACATCACACACATCCATGCCCGAGGCAGGATTCGAATCCGCGACCGTAGCGGTCGCGCAGTTCCAGACTGTAGCGCCTAGAACCGCTCGGCCACCCCTGCCGGCGAAATCATTTGTTTAACGAAGTTATACGTATTATAAATGGTAACAGTACCTAACAAGAAGAGGTCAATTTTAAATTAAATATTGTTGTAACTGAAAGCCACTGCAAACATGGAGGAAGAGAAGTTAACGGCATTTTTTTTAAAAAAGAAGTAAACGATCTGTGCCAGAGTTCAAAATGGTTCAAATGGCTCTGAGCACTATGCGACTTAACTTCTGAGGTTATCAGTCGCCTAGAACTTAGAACTAATTAAACCTAACTAACCTAAGGACATCACACTCATCCATGCCCGAGGCAGGATTCGAACCTGCGACCGTAGCGTTCGCTTGGTTCTAGACTGTAGCGCCTAGAACCGCACGGCCACTCCGGCCGGCCTGTGCCAGAGTATTAGCACTATGTTTTATCACGCAAATGATGATTTAAGGGCAAAGATAGGTAAACTGAATGAAACACTAAATGAGGAAGTAGATCGTCAAACCAATCTAATAGACGTCTCTTTTGAGGCATCCTGTCAAGGAGACAAAACAAAAATTAGTAATAATTGATCAGAATTATACTCTGACATTGTAAATAAAGTAGAATTACAATCTGACAAAGCTGAACAAACTGTGTTACAAGTCAAGAAAATGAATATCCTATCGAATTAAATAACGAGTTAATACAAACTCAGTTAGGTTTGATATTCCAAAACAAGATATAGATTTACGTACGATAGTTTCTTCTTCCAATTTGTCAACTTTGGAAGAGGGTAGTAGTGATTTATTCGCACGTAAGATTTATCAAAATGCTCTTTTACCCATTGACACATCTTCTTTGTCATCTGTTGTAATCAATAAAACTATTTGTAAAGGACTATTGAGTTTTGACATGCAGTTTCAAC
Organism: Schistocerca serialis cubense; assembly: GCF_023864345.2. Classification (NCBI taxonomy): domain Eukaryota; kingdom Metazoa; phylum Arthropoda; class Insecta; order Orthoptera; family Acrididae; genus Schistocerca; species Schistocerca serialis. The sequence goes on along the minus strand of NC_064642.1, from coordinate 218,204,562 downwards.
TGAAGCGGTGGAACAAATGTGTAATAGAGTTTTGCCTACAATTTAGCAATGGGAAATAGGATTTTAGTTGTCCTATGGCAGGTGGTACTTATGTTTGTAATGTGTCAGGTGTTTGCATGAGATTATGAACTGATGTTGTCGTTAGACTAAGAGTAAATGATTTCCAATTAACATTCAGCAGAGTGATTACTTACGAGAAATGTAGTTCCAGGTTTAACTATACATTTATGTTTAAACTTTATGATATGACAAATACTAACTTAAGTATTTATGGAGGGTTAAAAGAAGACGACAAGGTAGAGTTGAAATCAAATGCAGACGGCCTCGTGCATATATTAAGCAAACTAATAGGTGTGGGTCGGTTAATGTATCCAGGACAACGTCTTGGGTGCTCTTTTCAACGACACGGGCACGCTCAAATGATACTTAATGCCCTTGACCCTGGGAGTTCATGATCTGATGGAATTATGCAGAGTGACGCTTCCAAGGCCCCCAGTTATCTGCTATAATTTTTCCTATTTAGATTTTCATATAGCGGTTTCTTACTTTTTTACTGTACTGTCTTCTTTAAATTACGTTTCATTTACTATCCTATCAGTAATAGATGAAGAGACACTAGCTACCATTTCAGTAACAGTGCAGCTATTACGCGCTATCTCACAGGTGTTTTCTGCATCTTCGCATGCAACTAAGACAGAACAGATAGTAATGAATGGGATAACCGTATTTCTCGAGGGTAGTTTTGCTCTGGAACTGAATTCTGTATTTCGGCAGGTAATAGACGAGGGTAGTATTGCTCTGGAACTGAATTTTGTGTTTCCGCAGATAATAGACACTTCGTGGCCACAATTTTACAGCTGTTGCGCGCCACTTTACAGTTGTTTTCTGCACCAGCACATGCAAATCAGACAACATAGATAGTAATGAATCTTTAGCCAAAAGTGTAATTGAAATACAACTGCTGACGTCTTTCTCTCATTCGTTGCCTGCAAACTATACACTCAAATACAATCTCGTAAGTAACAATTAATTTGGTACATTTGCGATCCAGGTACCAAACACCTTTGTGACTTCTCTGGGTACATTTCGTGGCTCCCTAGTCGAACATTCACGTTAATGTTATGGTATCTCATTATAATGCTGACACTATGTTAACACCTTAAGGTTGACAATTTTCTAGGTAATATCCCAAAACACTGTATGCAATACCTAAATGGGGATACGCAGGATGTTAGCATCGTCGCGTCGACGAGGGGAAGGGAAAAGTTAGCCTTACATTGCAGTTCGATGATAAGAGAATACCCAGATGAAATCCAGATAGAGACAATAAAATCCACAGCAGCGTAATACGTTTACAGTGAACGAAAATAAGTTTTGGTAACTTTGAATTGAGCCCACAGTAGTGTCCTTAAGAGACAGTAGATGAGGACGCACAGTAATTAGCTAAGGACTCTAGATAAAATAGGAGTGAGATATATCAAAGTACAGGAATAGAGAAGAGCGGTGTGTAATATTAGGCAGGGTACTGTAACCTTTGTGAGTGGCGTGGGTGCTATTCTGTCATTCTGCGCAACGGATTAATCTGAGATGTACCCTTTACCCTGTGGCTCCTGCAAGATGCAATTTCCACCCACAAACTACTACAGAAGTCAGACAGACGCTCCTAACGTTCTAAAGAGAAATGCCTGAAAAACTTTTAGCAAAAATATCTTCTGGCCCGCTGTACGGAAATGACACAAAAATTCACAAAATTTCTTACGTAACTAGTGGGATACTTGGGTACTGGAGTAGTGCTAGTTAGTGTAAGAAAAACATGAAACTAACGAAAATTATTATTTATTTTGCAAAAATTCTGAGAAATCACAATGGGACTTTTAGTTACGAACCAAACAAGTTATTTCTGTGTTCTTTTCGTTATGTGAAGTTACCTCTTAAGGATAGGATCCGCTAATGAAATTTCTATACAAAGTTTAAGATTGTTATTGACTTGGCAGAATGGCTGAGAGCCGCACCTACTCAACTTGAATAATTATCCGTTAGAATGTTGCTAGGTATGGCCGAGGCTGTCGCGTGTGAAATGCAGTGAAGCTTACTGTTGTAGAGAAAATATGGGGCTCACAAGAGCTGTAGCGCACAATACCGTAAGCTGCGACGACTGCTGTCTGCGCCGCTTGCTGCTGACAAATTAGATAACTCTCGAACTCTCGTTCTATCTGGATTGACCTTCGCCAATCAAACTCTCCCTACGCCTTGAAGAAGTCAACTAGTCTAACTATTGGCGTGGTACACCGGTCAGATAAGCAGTCCACCGCCATGCTACTCTAAAATTCGCTCGCAGGCATTTAACTGTAAGTCTGTCCGTTCACATCGCACAATAAGTGTGGCGGCCAAAACAGTGAACCACGCCTAATCGCAAGGACTCAATATAGAGTCGCACTCAGATTCGCTCTCGACAGAGGTGCTCTCCCAGTGAAGAACTGAGGAGAGACTTGTTCCTCGCTCTTTGAGTACACGTACGAGCGCGCGCACTCTCGTTAATTGTTCTCATTCCAAGAGCGACAACGGCACGGCCCCTCTCCACGCCAGACGTGAAGGGGTATATCTTTTGGTCTCTTCCATTACTCCTTCAGCTCAAGGCGTCGGAAATATCGTCTGCCAATCAGCATTGCTCTTCTAAAACGGGAGAATGACGTTTCGTTTAGGGCGACCAATCCGGAAATCTGTAGCATCAGCGTTTGGCGTTTGCTGTCTCCCTGTGAAAACCTCTGAAACTGTGTGCTCTGTTTGTAAAGAATGCGTAGGCTGGGCGCTCCCACACAATGTAGCGGAATTTGCTTTCAAATAGTAACAAAAAGGATGCCTACTTGATGTCTAATGAGCACGTTAGACAGTAAGTTCTTATCCTGATTTAACCCTCCGTTACCCGCGCGAAAATTCGCGTCATCCACAAAGCAAGCGGTCTATTTGTATACTCTGAACGGTCTTTATGACTGGTTTTATGATTTTTTATTAAATCTAAATATAATACATTTAATATTTGTACACAGTATAATATATTCTAACGTTTGAAACAGTTTGAGCATTCGAAGAACAAATATCTTCAGCTGAATTACTGGCATTACATGGTTCCTCTTGTTGCTTACCGACGTACGGTTCTAAATTAAAAGTGTAAGCTGTTTTTACATCAACCAAAGCAAACACTTTTAACCCATACTTTGCTAGTTTGCTAGGAATGTATTGCCTGAACGGGCAGTTTCCTCTAAATGCCAAAAGCTGTTCGTCAACAGTAAGATATTCACTAGGTGAAAAATATTTTTGGCAATTCTTCGTGAATAGTTCAAGTACCTCTCTGATAGCAGCCACCTTGTCAATCTCTCTGTGAAAACCTCTATCACGAATATTATCATACCTCAGACATCTCAACAGAAAGATGAATCGGTTTTTACTTATGCATGAACAACATGATTCAAGTCCGTTTCCCTTTGAGTTATCCCACAATTTCGATGTATTCATCCTAGAACATCTCAAAGATCCACATAGATACGACAAACCAATGGAAGCTCTGATCTCTATCACACCTGTTTCTTTAGCATCCCTTTCTCTAGAGAAGTTACCACGAACTTAATTGATGTATGTATTAGCGCATGTTGCGATAATGCTTATTATGCTTTCATCCAACAAGAAATTCGGAATTTCTATTTCTGTCTTTTTTATACGAGCTTGATTTTTTGGCAAATACGTAATAAAATTACAAGATCTGCTTCTAACACTGGTAGGATATTTATTTTTCCTTCGTTTAGTTATTCCATCTTTCCCTAAAAAAATTCATCCTCCTGAGTTACTTCTTCGTGTGATTCATATTCATCATTTTCTGACACTTCTTGTTCTGCTCCTGAATCATGACCGCTTTCATGAACAGAATCCTCAGTCTCTGAGTCAGCGCTATCACTGTGAGCATCTTCATCACTCAGCTCATTGAACCATTCCAACCATACATTAGGATCTCTTCTAAACTCTACCCGAGGTTTTTTGCCTTTGACATTTCTTCCACAATTTAAAAATAAAGAGAATACTAGGTAACATGGAGGGTAACTGCAATCAGTTTCAATACGTCTTAATTTACGCACATGAAAGATCGATTGAATGTAGGAAAGCAATAAATTAATACAGGCTTACTTTGCTTCAGATTGTGGCAGCAGAGCTCGCGCGGATGACAAGTATTCTCCAGACTATAGTAATGTTTCGTAAACAATGTATCTTTCGTAACTGAAAGCCAACAATGATTGGAGCTAACAGCGGAGAGTTAACAGAATGGTACTGAAAATGGCGAGAACTCCATCCAGCCCTGTCAGACAAAATTGAGCGGGAAAGTCATGTGGATGACGAGTGCCATCCGTGCGAACAGCGGAAGGTTAATGAAGGAATTGGAGTATAAATTACCGATGAAGCTGGTCTATCGGCCCTCTCTGTGGCTAGTCCACAGGTGCAAACACAGTGAGACAATGCATACATACGTTTTAATTAAGTCACGTAATGACTATGTCATGCTTAAAGACTTTTGAAGTTGATTTATATGAAGGTGACACACCATATAAGTGCTGGGCGTAATTAGCTTCCAGTTCAAGAAGTTTAAAGTTGTTTTAGAAATAAACCGTCTCACCTGTATATGAACTGTTGTTTTTATTTATGGGAGCACGACCGGTTTCGTGATATCAGATCAAATCTTCAGGTATGGATCTACAAGATAATGCAGTCGACATTATGATAGAAAACCGGATACCTATCCCAGTAATCTATGTAAATGGGGCCTCAATCATCAGCATGAATTTGAATACGCTCGAAACTGTAACTTTTTCCGTTCGTGTGTGGTGGCGGTAGTGCCCCCTGTGACACACATGAGCAGGTTGACTAGCAGTATGGCCCTGTGGTCTGCATGGGGAGGCGGTTGGAGGGTTGCTGTCCACCGCTTCCTGGGATGAAGTGTGTTTTCTTAATCATGGGCTCTCTAATGGTTCTTTTTTTTAAATTGATCTCATTTTGTTCGTTTTTGTTCGTTGTATCTTCTCGAGGCGGACGTCGCAAGACACCCGTTTCAGTTCGTCGTTGATCCATTAACTCAGTTTTTTTATCACAGAGGACAGCTAACCCTCTGACCGAACACGCTGAGTTGCCGTGCCGGCCACCATTTTGGACGGCGAGAGGATAGTTCAAATGGCTCTAAGCACTATGGGACTTAACATCTATGGTCATCAGTCCCCTAGAACTTAGAACTACTTAAATCTAACTAACCTAAGGACATCACACAACACCCAGTCATCATGAGGCAGAGAAAATCCCTGACCCCGCCGGGAATCGAACCCGGGAACCCAGGGGCGGGAAGCGAGAACGCTACCGCACGACCACGAGCTGCGGACACACGGGCTCTCTGCCTGTTTTGTTACCTTATTTTGCTTTTACGTCGGAGATAAACGCACTTTCAATATGTCACTTTTTCAACTGGTCAATTTGATCTATGATGCCCTTCTTGTTGTGGGTAACAGCATTTTATTTTGAGAAAGTTGAGTCCTTCCTCCTTCCCGTATCATAGGCTTAATGTTTTACTGATACGTGATCATTTCATGTTAGGATAGATAACCGGTTTTTTTATCATAATGTCGAGTGTATGTTTCCTATCTTTCACATGTACACCTGAAGATGTGATCTGACATGACGAAACCAAACGTGCTCCTGTAAATAAAAATAAAAGTTCATATTCAGCTGAAACCGGTTTCTTTCTGAAATACGGATTACTTCAGCAGAGAATGCCCTCAACAAAAAATTATTCATAAGTTTATAAGGAGAAAATATAAAAATGCAGTAAATGAAGCAGGCAAAAAGGAATACAAACGTCTCAAAAATGAGATCGACAGGAAGCGAAAAATGGCTAAGCAGGGATGGCTAGAGGACAAATGTAAGGATGTAGAGGCTTATCTCACTAGGGGTAAGATAGATACTGCCTACAGGAAAATTAAAGAGACCTTTGGAGAAAAGAGAACGACTTGTATGAACATCAAGAGCTCAGATGGAAACCCAGTTCTAAGCAAAGAAGGGAAAGCAGAAAGGTGGAATGAGTATACAGAGGGTCTATACAAGGGCGATGTACTTGAGGACAATATTATGGAAATGGAAGAGGATGTAGATGAATATGAAATGGGAGATACGATACTGCGTGAAGAGTTTGACAGAGCACTGAAAGACCTGAGTCGAAATAAGGCACCCGGAGTAGACAACATTCCATTGGAATTACAGACAGCCTTGGGAGAGCCAGCCCTGACAAAACTCTACCATCTGGTGAGCAAGATGTATGAAACAGGCGAAATACCCTCAGACTTCAAGAAGAATATAATAATTTCAATCCCAAAGAAAGAAGGTGTTGACAGACGTGAAAATTACCGAACTATCAGTTTAATAAGTCATAGCTGCAAAATACTAACGCGAATTCTTTACTGACGAATGGAAAAACTAGTAGAAGCCGACCTCGCGGAAGGTCAGTTTGGATTCCGTAGAAATGTTGGAACACGTGAGGCAATACTGACCCTACGACTTATCTTAGAAGCTAGATTAAGGAAGGGCAAACCTACGTTTCTAGCATTTGTAGACTTAGAGAAAGCTTTTGACAATGTTGACTGGAATACTCTCTTTCAAATTCTGAAGGTGGCAGGGGTAAAATATAGGGAGCGAAAGGCTATTTACAATTTGTACAGAAACTAGATGGCAGTTATAAGAGTCGAGGAACATGAAAGGGAAGCATTGGTTGGGAAGGGAGTGAGACAAGGTTGTAGTCTCTCCCCGATGTTATTCAATCTGTATATTGAGCAAGCAGTAAAGGAAACAAAAGAAAAATTCGGAGTAGGTATTAAAATCCATCGAGAAGAAATAAAAACTTTGAGGTTCGCCGATGACATTGTAATTCTGTCAGAGACAGCAAAGGACTTGGAAGAGCAGTTGAACGGAATGGATAGTGTCTTGAAAGGAGGATATAAGATGAACATCAACAAAAGCAAAACGAGGCTAATGGAATGTAGTCGAATTAAGTCGAGTGATACTGAGGGAATTAGATTAGGAAATGAGACACTTAAACTAGTAAAGAAGTTTTGCTATTTGGGGAGCAAAATAACTGATGATGGTCGAAGTAGAGAGGATATAAAATGCAGACTGGCAATGGCAAGGAAAGCGTTTCTGAAGAAGAGAAATTTTTTAACATCGAGTATAGATTTAAGTGTCAGGAAGTCATTTCTGAAAGTATTCATATAGAGTGTAGCCATGTATGGAAGTGAAACATGGACGATAAATAGTTTGGACAAGAAGAGAATAGAAGCTTTCGAAATGTGGTGCTACAGAAGAATGCTGAAGATTAGATGGGTAGATCACATAACTAATGAGGAAGTATTCAATAGGATTGGCGAGAAGAGAAGTTTGTGGCACAACTTGACCAGAATAAGGGATCGGTTGGTAGGGCATATTCTGAGGCATCAAGGGATCACCAATTTAGTATTGGAGGGCAGCGTGGAGGGTAAAAATCGTAGAGGGAGACCAAGAAATGAATACACTAAGCAGATTCAGAAGGATGTAGGTTGCAGTAGGTACTGGGAGATGAAGAAGCTTGCACAGGATAGAATAGCATGGAGAGCTGCATCAAACCAGTCTCAGGACTGAAGACCACAAGAACAACAAGTTTATAAGTACACTACTGGCCATTAAAATTGCTACACCAAGAAGAAATGCAGATAATAAACGGGTATCATTGGACAAATATATTATACTAGAACTGACATGTGATTACAGTTTCACGCAATTTGGGTGCGTATATCCTGAGAAATCAGTACCCAGAACCACCACCTCTGGCCGTAATAGCGGCCTTGATACGCCTGGCCATTGAGTCAAACAGAGCTTGGATGGCGTGTACAGGTACAGATGCCCATACAGCTTCAACACGATACCACAGTTCATCAAGAGTAGTGACTGGCGTATTGCGACGAGCCAGTTGCTCGGCCACCATTGACCAGACGTTTTCAGTTGGTGAGAGATCTGGAGAATGTGCTGGCCAGGGCAGCAGTCGAACAATTTCTGTATCGAGAAAGGCCCGTACAGGACCTGCAACATGCGGTTGTGCATTATACCGCTGAAATGTAGGGTTTCGCAGGGATCGAATGAAGGGTAGAGCCATGGGTCGTACACATCTGAAATGTAACGCCCACTGTTCAAAGTGCCGTCAATGCGAACAAGAGGTGACCGAGACGTGTAACCAATGGCACCCCATACCATCCCGCCGGGTGATACGCCAGTATGGCGATGACGAATACACACTTCCAATGTGCGTTCACCGCGATGTCGCCAAACACGGATGCGACCATCATGATGCTGTAAACAGGACCTGGATTCATCCGAAAAAATGACGTTTTGCCACTCGTGCACCCATGTTCGTCGTTGAGTACACCATCGCAGGCGCTCCTGCCTGTGATGCAGCGTCAAGGGTAACCGCAGCCATGGTCTCCGAGCTAATAGTCCATGCTGCTGCAAACTTCGTCGAACTGTTCGTGCAGATGGTTGTTGTCTTGCAAACGTCCCCATCTGTTGACTCAGGGATGCCGGCCGATGTGGCCGTGCGGTTCTAGGCGTTGCAATCTGGAACCGCGAGACCGCTACGGTCGCAGGTTCGAATCCTGCCTCGGGCTTGGATGTGTGTGATGTCCTTAGGCTAGTTAGGTTTAACTAGTTCTAAGTTCTAGGAGACTAATGACCTCAGAAGTTGAGTCCCATAGTGCTCAGAGCCATTTGAACCATTTGACTCAGGGATCGAGACGTGGCTGCTCGATCCGTAACAGCCATGCGGATAAGATGCCTGTCATCTCGACTGCTAGTGATACGAGGCCATCCTGCCTCGGGCATGGATGTGTGTGATGTCCTTAGGTTAGTTAGGTTTAAGTAGTTCTAAGTTCTAGGGGACTGATGACCACAGCTGTTAAGTCCCATAGTGCTCAGAGCCATTTTTGATACGAGGTCGTTGGGATCCAGCACGGCGTTCCGTATTACCCCCCTGAACCCACCCATTCCATACTCTGCCAACAGTCATTGGATGTCGACCAACGCGAGCAGCAAATTCGCGATACGATAAACCGCAATCGCAATAGGCTACAATCCGACCTTTGTTGGAAACGTGATGGCACGCATTTCTCCTCCTTACACGAGACATCACAACAACGTTTCACCAGGCAACGCCGGTCAACTGCTGTTTGTGTATGAGAAATCGGTTGGAAACTTTCCTCGTATCAGCACGTTGTAGGTGTCGCCACCAGCACCAACCTTGTGTGAATGCTCTAAAAAGCTAATCATTTGCATATCACAGCATCTTCTTCCTGTCGGTTAAATTTCGCGTCTGTAGCACGTCATCTTAGTGGTGTAGCAATTTTAATGGCCAGTAGTGTATTATATACACTAGGACTTTGAAAGATTAATATGTACATTAACATTAATGTTAAGGCAGTGTCCTATAATGTAAGTTAAATGTCACAAAAGCAAGAGCAATACATATTCAAGTTTATTTGGCTTGGAGCAAAACGGGGCAAAATGTTATTGTGCAGCCGTCTCCCCGCCCTGCCTAGGCAGGAGGCCTGGAAGGTGGTGACTTTTACTCTGTGTCAGCTATTCTTCGTCTCTCATTGACTCCAGAGCACACCGGGACGCGGAGAACTAAGGCGTTTATGAGCCCAGTCAGCCTTGGTAACTGCTGTAGACGCCTTCGAGGTCTCACGACGACCAGAACTGCTTGAATCACAGAGTGGGCAACCACTCCCAGCCAGTGGATCTCCTTTTCGAGTTAGGTAACGTTCGTTCCACATCAGTAGTTTCAAGGTTTTTTATACTTGTTTTAACAGTCCTTAGCTTATAGGAATCACTAAACACTTCACATCAACAAGTAAAAATCACGCAGTGTCGAAATAATGAGATAATAGTGATGGCAGGAATGCTGTGGCTATTATGTCAGTATCATATCGATCATCGAATATATTTGCGTTTCAGCTCTTTATGACAGCGGAAATAAGATACACCATTGTTAAGCAAAGCCTTCGTTTCTTTAGTCTTCGTATTAGTTAATAACCAATGCAAGATGGAGAGACGGTTAAGTACAAGAAATGGCGGGCATGTTGACAAGCTTTTACCACGATCCGCCAGATCACCTGGTCTGTTTGTAAAAAACGTACCTAACAGTGAGGTGCTTAGTGAAATCGGTATCTTCACTGCAGTATAATCATAAAGATACAATCAGATGCCAGCCGATGTGGCCGAGCGGTTCTAGGCGCTTCAGTCTGGAACCACGCGACCGCTACGGTCGCAGGTTTGAATCCTGCCTCGGGCACGGATGTGTGTGATGTCCTAAGGTTGGTTAGGTTTAAGTAGTTCTAAGTTCTAGGGGACTGATGACCTCAGATGTTAAGTCCCATAGTGCTCAGAGCCATTTTTTTACAATGAGATCTCACTCTGGTAGACAGTTGGTCGCAGTTATCTGTCGGAGAGCGGAGTTCTCTCATCGGTGGACCATTCATAAAATGCAACTAATGAAAAATGTCAGATATTCGGGCTTCGTCTGTTGTTAATCGCCAGAAGCATTTTAATTTGTGTCTCTACAGATATTTGAAATGTTGTTTTTTTTTTCTTTCAGTATCTAGATGGAATGAGCACAAACAATAGGTGCCTATTACTTGCTCTGTGTGACCCCAAGTGCCAACATGATTTGATATTTGTAGGTTCTGTCTCTTTCGGAAAAAGATAGTTTGTTTAAAATGAAATTCATTCGATAGAGTGGTACCGAATTGGTGTAGTGCGGTATTGAGTTGCTGACAGGGTCAGCAGGACACGAAGTATAGCCAGCATTCCAGTAGTGCTGCAGGGCGATATACGGTATAAGGGTTAGACAGAAATGCAGAAACACCGTCAGAAATGTATGCTTGAACGTAAATGCAGATGTTATCAAAGCCAGCAGGTTGCGCTGTCGTATTTGACCACGAACACCATCTGTGCTGTGTCCTCAATACGTTGCAAGTGTCATTCGTAGTCAGAACAGTATTCTGTGTAGCTATGAGTACTTTATGTGTGGACTAAGTGAATTTGGGCGCTTCTGATGAAATGAGTATCTCAAGCATGTAATTTTGGAGTAACTAAAACCATAAAATTTTAACTGCTCATAGAATTCACTCTCACGCCGACTGAAACAATTATAATATTCACCAAACAAGTAAGCGAGGTCCCACAATGGCTCTGGAATACTGTAGTATGACCATGGAGGTAAAAGAAAAGAGAGATAGTGCATTGGTGTTCTGTGGATAGTGCTATAGACTTAGCGCTGTACGTTGTTTTGAAGCCAAAGTGGGCGGGGCCTGCAGCCATATCAGATAGCCCTAAACATTAGCAGATTACTGTTTACAATTGCTTCTTGTTCATTATTTTTGTCGTGTGCACGCAACAGTTGTTTTAAATACTAAAAATTACAGTGTTAACGTGAGTAACATGGTGTCAGGAAGGCAATTTCAAACATCTTGCTATTCCTGAATGCGTATTTGCTCTAGTAGCGCAACACTTTTGGCCTCTTTAATGTAACTTTCTTTTGTTAGGAAACGTTAGCGACAGCCCAGGACATTTGCACAAGCCCCGCCCATTTACCCCCCTCCACACCTACCCCCCGCCACACCAACCAAGAGGGCATCAATATGATCTTTGGTAGTCCTCGTCGCTGTTGTGTTTTTTTTCGTCGTTTTTTGTTTTGCCGCGGTTGTTCATACTAGCAGTGTTGCGCTGTTAGTTGGTACTTCTCGGCAGTTTGTGTAATACTGTCAAAATGAAACATAGATATGCACTCTCAATAAAGTTATCATACACAAGGTACCTAATCTTGACTGTTGTGGCCAACTGTTGTCATAACTGATATCTAATAGACTGATATCTAACAGGCATTAAAGTACGATAAGATGTGTTGGAATGACACTGACGAAATTATGTACATATGTTTAACAATAGCCAGCTCTAAAGCTCTCAAACACTGAAGAAGAACTCAAAGTAATCTCGAGTCTGCTATAAGCAAGCAGTAACAAGAGTTCTCAGGTACAAATTCACCCATTACACAGGTAAATATTAATGAAGAACGTCACTGTATAAATATCTGACTGCTTGCATTACGCATTTCTACATTATCCCACTCTTATATTCTTTAGTATTAATGAGGTAATCAGAAACAAGCCAAGACATCGACTTTACCTTGTTTATGCACAACATTGACTTTAGACAATCGAGATAATGGACAGAATCCTTGGCGATACTACCTATCAATATTTCCCAACAGAATTTCTTACACTACGCGAGGTGACGGAAATTTGCGCTCACTGCACTTAACAAATATCAGATTTTTTTATATAGTGCAGATGAATGCTCATGAAATAAAAAAGACAGTGTGGATACCATTTTTTATTTTTCAGTCTTATTGATGATTTTTCAACTCGCATATTCAATGAACATATTTCTAATTCTTTTCACAATGGTACCGGAAAAACTATTTCGTACCAACTACTGATTTTCTCCCTTTTTATGACTGGCATATCTGTGATACGAGCAACTTTGATGTTGGAACATGCGGCAGACCATGCGCGGAGCTTAGGATATGGATTGGTGTGGAGGGGGATGATTGGGCGGGACTTGTGCACCTTCCGGGGCTGTCGCTAACGTTACGTCTTTTGTTGAAACGTTTCGAATAATCAAGAAGAGAAGGCTTTGAAAAGGATGCTTTTGAAATCCAGTTAATTCCACTTTTACTGTAGTTGAATCGATAGAAAATGAAGCTGGAACTCAGAAACCAATGCCTTTTTGTGTACTGGTACTTCTTGTTCGTTATATTTTCAGCTCTGAACTCGTATGCAGAACATTTTTAATATTCACGTTTACAAAGACCTTACGTACGTTTTCTTTCTTAGCCCGTAAACGTGTATAGTGAGGAATGAAACAAAGCATGCTACCTTATCTTGTGCATATAAAGAAAGTGAGCGGTTATTGAAGCGTAAAAGAAACAGAACTGCGTAGTGATGCATAATAAGAGTTCTTGTTTTATTACACGTCAGTGCCTCAGCCTCAATGCTGTATACACATCTCAACTTTAAATCTTACCTATGATGCGTCATTCAATGTTTGGCCAATAATAGCAACGTACATGGCAAAAAAGATAATTTTTCAACATGTTTTAGCATTGTGCAATGCTACAGATGTAATTAAGGGAATGGTCTCGAAAACGTAGACCCCCTGAAATAGATATTTTGCGTAAACATTTCATTTTTTTAGTAGATAAATGACTGCTTAGCTTGTAGGCCAACATTTCCAACAAAAGCCTATTTGTTTCTTTTCCCGTAATATTTATAGCCAGTAACTGTCAGTTTTCCTGGAATAAACAAACATATCACAATACGAATGTATGTCTACTTTGAGCATCTGCTTGATTTTATTTACGAATTTCATTTTGAAGTTTTCGAAGTATATAAACCTATACCATGCTTTGTGGCATACCAATAGTTAGTTTCATGTTTCATGTAACATTTGCACGATAAATAGTAATGATGTGGAACGAGTCTTTCTATATTAACCTTTATTTATTATGCTTCTGTGCTGATCAATTATTAGTTTAAAATAGATATTAGTCAGTAATTCCAATCAAACATCATTTACACGTTACAATACTAGATAGTCCTCCGCGAAATTGAAGCCGTCAGAGAGAAACGTTTTCAGTTTAGTTTGCTGTCTGCCAGGCATTTTATGTCATTGGGTAAGTGATCACAACTTTTGGTTGCAGAATTGTGAACACCCGTTTATAGTACAACCTTAATGTGTCATAATGAAAGTCTTTTTTTTCTTCTGGTATTGTAATTACGTACGTCATTGTTCCTTCACTTATATTCCAATCAGATCGATTAGTACACCAGTAAACGATGCAAACTGCCGTTTTTGATAAAACAACGTCTCCACGCAATCAAAGCACCAGATGCTATTTTGGATACGACCACGAAAGTCTATAGATATCCCCAGTGGTAGAAACCGTGCACGGCCACCCCAGAGTGACGTTATGGGGTAGTGTCATCACGGTGAACCGTGGTGGTTTAAATGAGTGAACTTAATGTTTTTGATAATGTAAGATGGCAGACGTCGGCTACCTCCTTGAGTACGGCTCATTTTTGAAAGGAAACGTGTTCCTACCAGCACGCATCTGTAGATTTAAAATTTTCACAGTCTGATTGCTTCGTCAATGAAAATCCATGTACTCTTTCCTGATTGGTCGTAGTCCACTAGATAAACAACACATAATTCGACATGTAACATGGCTAAACATGCAAAAGAAAGGAATAACACAAACATTGCAAAATGCCAGTACAGATTCATATGAAGTAAAAAATCGAGAAAAACAACATAAAAAATTTGTATCACTCTGGATGACTGTATAGCACGCGCAATTGTTATGAGAACGAAGGCAATGTCTACAGAGAAAATATTCGCAATTATACAATGTTTTGCTACGGAAGAGCGTTTAATATAAGAAATTAATTTCAGTTCAGCTTTCACATTGATATTTTCTGAAATAATAGCATATAACAATATGACATAGATCCATAAGGTCATTACGTTCACAGTTCGTGCTACTCATCGAAAACAGTGCACTCAGCAAACACATTACTCCTCTGTTCGCACACGGCAGTCTTCGAGTTTACTTTGTGTGATGATACTCCACGACAGCAAACACTTTAATACGTTATCTTTTAACTTCACGATTCGTGATATATATCTAAACAGTACGCGTTTTACACCGAAGACACAGGCTCACACCAGCTGCTTCTCGTGGAAAAGCGCCATCGCCTCGCCCACGCACGATAAACAGTGTCTGCTGTTCTTCCCATACTCAGGGCCTCTGGGAGCCAGGATGTATGATCAGGCTCCATCTCCAAATATATAACAAGCCAACTTTATTGTCATTTTAGAGAAGGTTTGATATGATTTAAACATAACATAATTCTGGGAATATTGGAGGTACACAACAGAAGACTCATTGGTATGAAATATAGAATAACTATAACTTCTCATTAAACACTAGACATTTGTTCACACTACGATACTGTACGTGGCACGAGATACTGCAGACGGAATTCGAAAGAACTAATAGTTTTTCGTGGCATAATAGGCTGAATCACAGTGGGCGGTAGTATACAAAAGAGTATCATCGAATCACTATCTACAGCACTAAGTTCGATTGCATGTTGGATGAAGCGTTATCCTGTATTGCAGAGCCTGTAAACATTCGAGGAAATTCTACAGGCCGTGACATGACATTGGACTGTACCTAGGATGCCGGCCGGAGTGACCGAGCGGTTCTGGGAGCTACAGTCTGGAACCGCACGACCGCTACGGTCGCAGGTTCGAATCCTGTCTCGGGCATGGATGTGTGTGGTGTCGTTAGGTTAGTTAGGTTTAAGTAGTTCTAAGTTCGAGTGGACTGATGACCTCAGAAGTTAAGTCCCATAGTGCTCAGAGCCATTTGAACCATTTTTTTGTATTTAGAAAGCAGTCGCTCCCGCAGACATCGTGCTAAGTGTTTCGAACGCAGAGCAGAAAGTTTATATACAAATGCAACAGAGTAACTGTAATTTTATGATCTCGCTAAGGACATGAACGTAAGCATTACCATCAATTCAGTGCCTGCAAAGAATTCGTTTTCTGTACAAACGCCAGTTCTTATCTCTCACATTTTAGCTGCTCATGTTTCAGCTGTTATTCTTACAGTGGAAACAATGAAATATTCAAGTTAGTTTGTTAATATAAGTCAGATAACATCTTTTGTGAAATTTGTTTACTTATTTTCGTGTATTAAAATACATAATATTGTTTTTCTTTGAAAGTGCGGAAAGACAGGCTTCCTAATTACAGAACTGAAACTGAAAATTAAATTTCCTTCTTCCAGAAGGTAATTTTTTTCAGAGCACATTTTCTGCAATCACATTTATGCTCTGCACACACATTTTCAATCAGAATTAGAACATATTCCGTTAGCTGCAGATTTAAATTAAGTTTATAAATACATTTGCAATTTTCATTGTGTTTAATTATAATAATTTCGCAGAAAGAGAACAATTTGTAACAAGCTTGCGTGATGTGCTATTGCTAAGATAGTGCTCCAAATTTCACACTAATTTTGCAATGAACTCTTTCGAGCACTTTATTACAGCAAAAAGTTTCCTTCATCCCAATACGTCTGAAACGACGCATTATAGGACATTGATTTACTAAGAAAAATGTTTATTTCATGCCCTCTGTTATTAACAAAACTGGAGATAGTTATGTTACGCCCCGTATAATGTTTTACTACAGTCAAAATAATTTGGAATGTACTAAAACAAAAAATAGTCGTAAACCGTGTCTACAGTTCTTACCTTGGCTTTGAAAAAACACACCAATTGGACGAATCATGAAGTAGTGTGCAAAATCTAATACATCGATAAAAAAAATACCAGCACCATGAAGCTCTCATGGAGTGGGAGACAGAAGAATATAACGGGCCATCACCTAAGAAGGACTTGCAATACGGCAGCCGAACTTTCCGAATGGGGCCTCCCGCGCAACAATGCCATACGATCATTTCCATTTCCAAGAGGCCATCAAAAATTTTGCATTCGAAAGCCGTACTGTCCAGAACCGGTATGGCAGCCAGGCAGAATCGGTGATAGCAGGTGAAGTTGAAGTATGAATTCTTTCCAGCTATTTAATTTCTTCTTATAAGCCTGTTGCGATATCATTATAGTATTCAATGGTAAACAACTTGCATGCCTCAGCGACCTAATCATCAATCTTCTTTGAGTATTTCCATAAAAACCCAATGTTTCATCTAAAATCTTCACTGTTTCATATCGGGTCTTCAAGTTAGACACTATATTGTCGATAATGAAATAAAAAGCATTGACAATGAGTAAATCTTCTGAATTCACATGTCACTTCATTCCCGGTTTATCATGATATGATTTCCCCTTTTTAGTGTGCAACTCCAGAAAATCAGGATCGGTATTAACCTTCCTGGCAACAACTTTAGATTCAGGGGGAATGGTGTCTCAATTTCGATATTTTAAGTAATTTATAAGCTCTCAAAGTGTCCTACCTCAACATCAGTGGTAGTATTTCGAGTCTGTAGTAATCTGCTACTGCTATCAGTTGGTACGAACTTCAGCCAGATTGATGTTACGATTAAATACTTAAAAACTCTCACATAATCCAAAACATTCAGTCCCACAGCATGTGTTTCAGATGACAGATTTAACTTCCTGAGAGTTTCAACATCAAGGGCAATCCTATCCAAGTGAGCTACAATTGGTCTTACAGCAACAGCCAGAGCACTCCAGCTGGTTGTTGTTGTTGTGGTCTTCAGTCCTGAGACTGGTTTGATGCAGCTCTCCATGCTACTCTATCCTGTGCAAGCCTTTTCATCTCCCAGTACCTCCTGCAACCTACATCCTTCTGAATCTGCTTAGTGTATTCATCTCTTGGTCTCCCCCTACGATTTTTACCCTCCACGCTGCCCTCCAATACTAAATTGGTGATCCCTTGATGCCTCAGAACATGTCTTACCAACCGATCCCTTCTTCTGGTCAAGTTGTGCCACAAACTTCTCTTCTCCCCAATCCTATTGAATACTTCCTCATTAGTTATGTGATCTACCCATCTAATCTTCAGCATTCTTCTGTAGCACCACATTTCGAAAGCTTCTATTCTCTTCTTGTCCAAACTATTTATCGTCCATGTTTCACTTCCATACATGGCTACACTCTATATGAATACTTTCAGAAATGACTTCCTGACACTTAAATCAATACTGGATGTTAACAAATTTCTCTTCTTCAGAAACGCTTTCCTTGCCATTGCCAGCCTACATTTTATATCCTCTCTACTTCGACCATCATCAGTTATTTTGCTCCCCAAATAGCAAAACTCCTTTACTACTTTAAGTGTCTCATTTCCTAATCTAATTCCCTCAGCATCACCCGACTTATTTAGACTACATTCCATTATCCTTGTTTTGCTTTTGTTGATGTTCATCTTATATCCTCCTTTCAAGACACTGTCCATTCCATTCAACTGCTCTTCCAAGTCCTTTGCTGTCTCTGACAGAATTACAATGTCATCAGCGAACCTCAAAGTTTTTATTTCTTCTCCATGAATTTTAATACCTACTCCGAATTTTTCTTTTGTTTCCTTTACTGCTTGCTCAATATACAGATTGAACAACATCGGGGACAGGCTACAACCCTGTCTTACTCCCTTCCCAACCACTGCTTCCCTTTCATGTCCCTCGACTCTTATAACTGCCATCTGGTTTCTGTACAAATTGTAAATAGCCTTTCGCTCCCTGTATTTTACCCCTGCCACCTTTAGAATTTGAAAGAGAGTATTCCAGTCAACATTGTCAAAAGCTTTCTCTAAGTCTACAAATGCTAGAAACGTAGGTTTGCCTTTCCTTAATCTTTCTTCTAAGATAAGTCGTAATGTCAGTATTGCCTCACGTGTTCCGGTGTTTCTACGGAATCCAAACTGATCTTTCCCGAGGTTGGCTTCTACTAGTTTTTCCATTCGTCTGTAAAGAATTCGTGTTAGTATTTTGCAGCTGTGACTTATTAAGCTGATAGTTCGGTAATTTTCACATCTGTCAACACCTGCTTTCTTTGGGATTGGAATTATTATATTCTTCTTGAAGTCTGAGGGTATTTCACCTGTTTCATACACCTTGCTCCAGCTGGTATCAGACATGAAGTATAAGTAACTTCTAACACACTATTTCAGAATTTCCCATTGTTGTGGATTCAACTGGACGGATCGTAAAATTTTTTCTGACGTCTCTCGGCTGAATGTCTCCACATAAGACTATGACAAGCACTTAGAGAAAACTTGGCAAGAGGTAAAAATGCGCCTGAGCCCATGTTACTTTCGCGATCGTAAACTCGTCCGCGGCATTCACAAACAGGAATTGAGTACAAATACTGGTCGAATTAAATGTGCAATAACAGCTCTTGTTTTCTAATTGCAATCTACAAATTCCAAAAGACCGTTCATTTATTTCAATTTCTCAATTTCGTCATTGAAGTAAATATATCGAAGGATGAATGTTGTCTGTTCAAGACGATTCGTAATAGGAGTTGCATCAACAATACTGTAATTGAATAATACTTCCCATATTCTCTCTGTTCCAAGATTGCGCTTCTGACAAGATGGGCACAACTACAAATAAATTAATTATTTCCCTTGGCAGATAATGTATTTGTAAATGCTTTTCAGCTTCTTGTCCGTCTCTGACTCTGCAAATGTGTTTTGCAAGAACTGGATCATAGTAACTCAAGATCTCTAATATTCCGAGCATATTTCCCAATTTTCTGAGATTAAACTCTGGGTACCAAACTTCTTTGATCAAGATATAAAGTGACTTCATGTAACACGAGAGCTCCCACGTGAGTTGGCTGCTCTACAGACGAACGAAAGACGAATATTTCCTCTTCACTTTCGAGTAGCAGCATGACCAATATACCTCTTTCATGTCATTTCATTTCTTCCTTTTTACGGTTCTTCCAGGAGAACTATATAGAAATGGATATATTTTATTTGGTGTTTACTCTTGGATGCAAAATATTTTCTATATATCTCGTGTAAAATCACATTGCAATCACTCTTAACAAATAACGACGATTCCCAGCCGTTGCCGTGTACATTTATCGAGCGAGATGTTTTGGTAGGATTTCCAACAAAATCTAAAGAAAGCGCGTTTTCGTCTCCTTCATAAGGTGGTTTTAGGGCACGAAGTCTGAATAAAATATTGTTCGTTCAAGAATAAACACGAAAAAGAATTGTGTGCAACTGGCCTGTAAGAATCATACAAGTGAAGAACCGAAGTGGAAAGCAAGAGTTAGACGGACTATGCTGGTGCTCGGCTAATGTTATTTTATTGTATGATACAAAATTTATTTTACAATATCAGTGTGATATTTGCCAACTGAGCTACCTGGGGAATCTGAAGACATTTCAGAGCTCAAATTCCACAGAATATTAAATAGATTACAATATTTTAAAAAATGGTTCAAATGGCTCTGAGCACTATGGGACTTCACATCTTAGGTCATCAGTCCCCTAGAACTTAGAATTACTTAAACCTAACTAACCTAAGTACATCACACACAGCCATGCCCGAGGCAGGATTCGAACCTGCGACCGTAGCGGTCGCGCAGTTCCAGACTGAAGCGCTTAGAACCGCTCGGCCACTTCGGCCGGCTTACAATATTTTAAACTTTCAAAGAAAATTGCAATTTTATAGTAATAAACAACTTTATGCATGTAGAAATGCAGGTATATTAAGCACATAAGAGTAGAAAATGGAAAATAACAATTCCATAGATGGCAGTAACAGAACAAATATAGAATGAAAGACAAAACCTGCTCTTCTGCAATTGTCTCTGACGTGAAAAGAAACAAAAAATTAAAATATATACCATGCTATTGTAATATCTGCACATTACAGAATCACAGTTTCCATCTAGCTTAGAATCATTTTTCTGAACATCTGTTTCATACACGATTTTGTATCTAAGATATTGCAGAATAAGTAGTTCAGAAAGTAAATTTTAAGTGTTTCAATAGATACATTAGTATTTCGAAAGCATAACATATTCATTAGCGCTAAAGTTAAACCAGTGTCCTATTGCGTTAAGTGGAACGTCACAAAAAAACTAGAGCATTCTATTAACAAGTTTATTTGTTGTGGATAAAAACGGGCGAAAAAAATTGTTGTGCAGTCGAACGGCAGCTGTCTCCGCGCCCTGCCCGGGCTGGCGGGCCTGAAGGGTGCTGGCGTCTACTCCCAGTATCAGGGGGTCTTGCAGAAGTATAACCCAGCCGACGTACCGTTTCGAGCGCCAGAGACAAACACCTCGCTGTGTCCAGGCCACGCCAAGACGCGGAGAATTCGCAGCAAATTTGTGGAACCCTAGGGGGCAGCTGCCGCGGACGCCTTGGAGCTCTCAAGACGAACAGAACTGTAGGATACGTTACAATTCTCTCCCGCACAACGGCCTCCCAGTAGCTTGGATTACAGGAGTGCGCCACCACTCCCAGCCACTGTAGCTCCTTTCCCAACTGGGTGACCTTCACGCCACAAAACACAGAGGCCGTAGACCTCAGCAGTTGCAGGGAATCCTATACTCGTTTTAATCGTTCTTAGCTATGGGAACCACTAAACACTCCACGTCAACAAGGGAAAAAAATCTCACTGTAACGAACTAACAACAACTTGTGTCAATAATATAATGGTAGGATTGTTGTGGTTGTTATTTCAGTACCATACTCATCAGCGAGCATATCTGCGTTTCACCTCTTTATCAGAATGCAAGTAAAATGCACTAGTCTTAAAGAACGGCTTCGTTTCTACATTCTCCGTATCCGCTAATAAACGGCACAGTTGAAAAGCTCATAATGTTTACAACAAATGGCGGGTAGATGGCTCACATGTCGACACGCTGTTATCACGATCTGCCAGATCGCCCAGTTTGTTTGTAGAAATCACCTGTGATAGTGAGATGCTTAGTAATACTGATATCTTTGCTACGGTATAACGATAAGGATACATTCAGATGTCACTCCGGCAGACAGCTGTGTGTTATCTATTGGAGAGTGGACTTCTTTCGTTGCATGGGTCATTCATAAGATGCTACAAATAAGAATTGTCAAGTATTCCATCTTTGCTTTCTATTAGTCGTCAGAGGCATTTCTCTCGTATCTTGGCGGATAATTTAATCTCCTTTCTGAGATATTAGATGGGCTCAGCACAAATAATAGGTGCTCGTTCCTTGTTCTATACGACGACCAATAACTTACCAACAAACATCAAGAGCTTCCTTCTCGAAAGAAAAAGAATTAAAGTGACATTTATTCGATGGAGGGGTTCCGAATTAGCGTAATGCGATATTCGTTTTAATGATACGTCTTAACAGGAACATCAAGACGTGAAGCATCGCCCGTAGTCCCGTAGCGCTGCTACGTGTTGTATACAGGGTTTCACAAAAAGGTACGGCCAAACTTTCAGGAAACATTCCTCACACACAAAGAAAGAAAATATGTTATGTGGACATGCTTCCGGAAACGCTTACTTTCCATGTTAGAGCTCACTTTATTACTTCTCTTCAAATCACCTTAATCATGGAATGGAAACACACAGCAACAGAACGTACCAGCGTGACCTCAAACACTTTGTTACAGGAAATGTTCAAAATGTCCTCCGTTAGCGAGGTTACATGCATCCACCCTCCGTCGCATGGAATCCCTGATGCGCTGATGCAGCCATGGAGAATGGCGTATTGTATCACAGCCGTCCACAATACGAGCACGAAGAGTCTCTACATTTGGTACCGGGGTTGCGTAGACAAGAGCTTTCAAATGCCCCCATAAATGAAAGTCAAGAGGGTTGAGGTCAGGAGAGCGTGGAATTGGTCCGACTCTACCAATCCATCGGTCACCGAATCTGTTGTTGAGAAGCATACGAACACTTCGACTGAAATGTGCAGGAGCTCCATCGTGCATGAACCACATGTTGTGTCGTACTTGTAAAGGCACTTGTTCTAGCAGCACAGGTAGAGTATCCCGTATGAAATCATGATAACGTGCTCCATTGAGCGTAGGTGGAAGAACATAGGGCCCAATCAAGACATCACCAACAATGCCTGCCCAAACGTTCACAGAAAATCTGTGTTGATGACGTGATTCTCGTCAGCCCACACATGTTGATTGTGAAAATTTACAATTTGATCACGTTGGAATGAAGCCTTATCCGTAAAGAGAACATTTGCACTGAAATGAGGATTGACACATTGTTGGATGAACCATTCGCAGAAGTGTACCCGTGGAGGCCAATCAGCTGCTGATAGTGCCTGCACACGCTGTACATGGTGCGGAAACAACTGGTTCTCCCGTAGCACTCTCCATGCAGTGACGTGGTCAACGTTACTTGGTACAGCAGCAACTTCTCTGACGCTGACATTAGGATTATCGTCAGCTGCACGAAGAATTGCCTCGTCCATTGCAGGTGTCCTCGTCGTTCTAGGCCTTCCCCAGTCGCGAGTCATAGGTTGGAATGTTCCGTGCTCCCTAAGACGCCGATCAATTGCTTCGAACGTCTTCCTGTCGGGACACCTTCGTTCTGGAAATCAGGCATCAACAGTAGAGGCACAGATATTATTGCGCAAGAAGTACTGACCACAAAATTTTCCAGTGATGGTCCTTGCACATGCCAAAACGAGACCAAAACTGCAAGTGTCCAGGTCTCCACAGCATGAATAAACAGGGAAGTCAAAATCCACTGAGGTCCATAGGAGGACTCCATCAATAAATCAATGTAATTGCCATTCTCCAAAGGAGTGACAAGACTATGTTGGCACAAACGGAACTAACAGCCAAATAAACCATTACACACAAAAACCCATGCATGACACCCTCATGCTGCACCTCTCCTGCCTGTTCTCCACTTCACAACCCACTGCTGGCCTTTTTCAATACTCTTAGCCAGCGATCATCTATGAAATCTCCAAATTAACGCTACCTATTGGTACGTCAGTGAAAGAAGGCACTGTAATGATATAGATGAAATGGACTGGAGCCACCACAGTTCAACCTCTCCCACTCAGTCCCAAAAGACCTCCCTAAATGGAAGATCACAGGGGGAAGTAATTAGCTCACTTCACTTGACTGATGTGGACCTTAAAGATTTTATCTGGGGAATGATTACACACAAGAAAATGAACAGGACTCAATTCCCTGAAAATAGAACAAGGCCCTACAGATTGAGATGTAATTTTCCTTGTGATACCATTATGCTGTCCGCTACCAACATTAAAATTTTGGATGAGAACCATATCCCACTCATGGGCTCAAAATGGTTGTCACCCTTGATTATAACATTTCTCCTGAAGGTGATGGGCTGACGCTACATTCTTCCTAGCCCTATCCTAGTTCTGCGTAATAATATTAGGAGTAATGCGTTCGGGTACAAGGTCATTTGTTGTCCACAAATTAGTCAGGGTGGAACTGATGGGGTAAGTAAATATAAGGGCCGCTAGAACCACTTACAGGCCTAATGCTGCACAGAATTAAAGGCGATATTAATCCAAGGAAGTGAAATATCCCATTTGGTTTGTGCCTAGGCATGATATATGATCAAAGTGGCCTTCAGCTCCTATTGACCCACTCAGATAAGGAAGGGTGAAGCTAATATGGAGTGGTAGTAATATGTTTAATAACATTACTAAAGCAAAACTGCTCAAATTCGCTATAGATATAGGCCAATGCATTGTTGCTAATAAGAACTTTGGGCACTCCAAACCATGAAAGAATGTTAGTTAGCTGGTGAAAAGTCAAGAAAGCCATGACTCCTCTGCTCGTAATCAACCAAACAAATCGGGAAAAACATCAACAACAACCAAAATATAACGATTTCCCCCTTTAGTATGGGGGATCGTAAGAGTCCCTTGTGTGAGTTGGTGTTAGGCTTGCTAATTTTACACAATTCACACTCGCTCACTAAAGATGGATATCCTTATATAATAAAGATCACATGTGGTGGCAGAACACCTTAGCAAGAGTCTTATAAAGGCCTAAGTGGTCACCCAATAATGTACCATGAAAGTAATTAAATATGGAAGGCAGAAGTTCCATAGGTAAACAAATTTTAGTTTCAGCTAATTTACCAGTCTCAAGGCAAAATGTACCATTTCCAACAAATAACCAGGAACCACCTCACCAGCCAACAGACACTTCCTAATATGCTCAAAATAAGGACGCTGATCTTGTTTAACCTTGAGCTCAGCAAAAAGCTCGGGAATCTCGGTTAAGACACTATAAACAGGAGAACTGGCCAATAAAAAACACCGTTCACTTTCCTGAGCTCCTTCATCAAACATGCGACTAAGTACATCAGCAACCTGGTTATTGGAGCCTTTAATACAACAGAACTGGAAACAAAAGGCAGATATATGAACGGCCTACCTAGCAATCCTGCCAGTTTTCCTAGGACAGACCAAGAAACAAACTCAAAGACTTGGTTTCGTATCCAAATCAAATTCGCTCTGCTCAAGATAAAATTTAAATTTCTCAATAGCAAAAAGAAAGCCAACACCACACGTTCAGCCCTGGACCTACAAACCTCCTTAAGACAAAAGCTAGAGGGCACCTTTCACCTGTATCCTCCTGTAAAAGTACAACATCAACCCTGGCAATGGAATCATCTGTCAGAACTATAAACCTCTTTCCAAGATATGGAATAGCCAATACCAGGGAGTTGTATTGTATTGTATGGAACAGGGGACCTAGAAACGACAGAGAGGCTTCGTCCCCACCATAGCCCTCAGTGGTTCATAACCCCACAACAGGCCACAGCAGTCCACTCACCCTACCGCTGCCCCACACCGAACCCAGGGTTATTGTGCTGTTCGGCCTCCAGTTGACCCCCCCCCCCCCCCCCTGAGAACATCGCACACCAGACAAATGTAACCCCAATGTTTGCATGGTAGAGTAATTATGGTGTATGCGTATGTGGAGAAAGTACTTATGCAGCAATAGCCAACATAGTGTAACTGAGGCGGAATAAGGGGAACCAACCCACATTTGCCGAGGCAGATGGAAAACCTCCTTAGACTGGCCGGCACACCGGACCTCGACACTAATCCACCGGGTGGATTCGTGCCGGGGACTGGCACTCCTTCGCTCCTGGAAAGCAGAGCGTTAGACTGAACAGTTAACCAGGTGGGCTAAACCAGAGGATTACTAAGTGCAGTTTTGATGGTTTCAATGTTGGACTGCTGACTCTCCCCCCAAACAAAATTTTCCTCTTGTTTACAAAGGTTATTAAGGGGAGCAGCAAGCTGAGCAAAAATAGAGAGGAATTACGCAAAATAGTTGACCATACCGATGAATCTGGCCACCCCTTTCTTGTTTTTTTGGGAGAGGAAATTTTCTCAGATCAGAAGTATGTTCTCGATCAATTCTAATACCAGCTGTGCTGATTCCACTTGCTTTTATTTTCTCTTCGTTTGTTGACTGTCGTCGCTGTTGACGTACTGCCTTGCTACAGTGGCTAAGAAATGGGGCTTGTGGAGTTCACAACCCCCCCAATAATACACAGTTATATGGCCAGTGCACTATTATTTAACCTTCGATAAGCCTCATTAATAGTTAGCAGGCGAAACTCCACATTCTGCTATAAAAGTTTCCTTTTGAACATCTACGAGCAGTAAAACCTGACCACAAAGTTCACAGTTCTTGAAGAATAATAAGGTACGTATGGAGCAGACACTGTCACTGTTTTTACACACAGCCTAATTGTTTCACACTTGTTCCACAGTTGATTTGAAGCATTGTTGTTGTTCTAATCACCACAGGTTTCTCGTCTGAAACTCAGCCGTGGACTGATTGTCTTGTGACCAAAAATCGAGCCCTTATATGTCATCGCAATAACAGGTACTGAAACTACAGATTGTTCAAAGTTTAATTTACTGAAAGTACAATTAAAACTTACTTCATTAAATCAACTGAATACGTCAAAAAAATCCGTTTTTTTACAAGTTTCTTCTACTACAAGGGTTAAACCGAATTATGTGTTTAAATAACGAAATTAACAAATATAGATTTGCAAACAGTACTTTTGACAAAATTGTTAATTACTTTGGAATTAATTAAGGGCTGGTTTTGCTAACATCTTTTCGAATAGAGCTAAATAGGTACTTTAAGATTACTAGTATTTCGTTTTCCAAATGTTTACAATTATTACAGAATTTAAAGTTGTTTGTACATCAACAATAGAATTTAAGTTACAAAACAATTACTGATTTCACCCTACAACAAAAGATACTAACTAGTAATAGTCAAAATAAGTTAGAAAATAAATTACATACATAAAACTAAGCACAAAATCAGATCTGGTGTTATATTCTTTAAAACTGGTGGCCAACCTTCCTCCTTCATGAAAATGCAGATTAAAACTTACGTATGGTAATGGTAATTAGTTCAAATTAAAAAAAAACGAATTTAAAGAAGGCAGATGGCAAAGCAAGAGGGGAATTAAAATTATCCTAGCTTTCTTCGTCAAACAGCCCTGGAACCCAGGTGACCCAAGAAAGAAATCTGCTGCCTAAGGCTTAACTGTTAACACTACAGAATGAAGCTTCAACTGAACCTGCTCAACATAAGAAAGGTTTTAATTGAAGGAGTGACTATAAACAATAACGTCATCAACATAATTATATACACAACCAAATTTAAGGCCACCCAACACATGATCTAAAAATTGTGAAAAGTCGGCAGTCCTGCTAGCCAAGCCAAAGATACCCAATTGAATTCATACAGATTCTAGTATGTACAAAATGCACCAACACGCCTGGACTCCTCACTCAAAGGTATTTGGTAGTAAGCTTGATTCAAATCAAGTATGGTAAAATAGCAAGCACCATCAAACCAAGTGAAACAGTTATGGAGATCAGGGAGAGGACCAGACTCCAAGACAACCTTCTCATTAAGGACTCCATAACCAAAAACAGGCCTATATTCACATTTTGTCCCTGAGGCACCGGAAATGTGGGCGATACATATGGAGAAGGTGATGGGCTAAAACTCCATTCCACAGCATATCATTAAACTTTTGCCTCATTATTCTTGTCTTAAGGAGTGAGAGACAGTAAGTGGCATGACACACTGGAATATCATCGTCTAAGTGGATTCTGTATTGAATTTGATCAGTTACACCCACTGTTTAGTAAGTACATCAAAAAACTGTTCTAAAACACTCATTAACTGTCTAGCCTGACCATCATTAAGGTGACTAAAGTCGAATTCAGATCTCCCTGTTTTTACAGAATTGATATTATTAATGAGACGACTAGTTCAGAGTGTTATTTTCTCAGATGAACAAATTTTTTTAAAAAAAGGTGTTACCTGCATAGTCAAGAACCAACTGTGTATGTTTAATGAAATCATCTCAGAGCAACAAGGTCACTGACAGATTCTTAACTACAATGTGTTCAACAGGCCAACAAAAATTACAAATGTATAAACTCCCCTGCAGCTCACCCACTGGAGGCAACTCCTGCCCATCAGTGAAATGACATCTCTGGGAGGTGGGGCGTATCGGAGACAACTCACACAAATTACTAAACTTGAGATACCAACTGTAGTCAAGCAATGAAACCGAACTTCTGGAATCCAAGAGGCGGCAAACAGGTTCTCAGTTGAGGCAGGTCCAAACATATGTAAGAGCAAGTTTATTGAGAGAGCAAATATCCCTACAATCAGTGGAGAAGTTTTAGCCCATGCCTGGTGGCGTCAGCTGTTAGGTCTAGGACCATGCGTAGCCAGACATTCATGTGTAAATGGCTATGGGAACCACACTGAAAACATTTACCAACTAATGAATTAGTAGATAACTGACAATAGTTATCACTTCGGATGGGAGGTTGGTTGAAAACCCTTACACTGATCTTATTGCTCACCCACGAACCTAAGTGCTTCCACAGAAGAAACTAATTCATTTAAATCAGAAAAGATGTTAGGTTTCTGAACAAAAACAAGGCACGACCAGCCTTCCAGTCTTATGCCTTCCAAAATATTTGAAATTCTATCTTGTTCAGTATCTTTCATTTCCAAGGCAGAGACAGCAACATGAATGTCCTCGAGATACTGAAACAAGGTCTCAGTAGATGCTTACACCTGCCAATAATGTACATGCTCAAGCTCATTCCAAATCTTTGGTGATAACTTTCACTCTATTATATGAGCCCTGAGCTGCCTCAAAGCTCCCTGATCCCTAAGTATCTCAGGAAACAATATACTTAACAAGCCCTTCGACAAAGGCTAAAGTAAAGAAAGTTAACAGAATGTGATATTTGCAATGCATCAGCATAAAGTTCTAATCAGACAATCAACCACAATACTTCACAAACTTGTTTCAGTTGACCAGTAGCTACACTCAGAAATACCACTAAACAAACACATAATAGGTTTAGGCAGTTTAGCAAACGAATCAGAAACCAACCTACCAAAGCCTTGACTATCAACGTCTCTTAACCCATGTGACTGATTACCAGCTGAAATGCCCTCATCTACACTACCCTGTTCACTATCCAAACCCAATGAACAGGTTCACACCTACAAATCTTTCACTCGAACAAGCAATTGCTTAACAGTCTCCTTTTGCTGATCATCAAACTCAAGATGGTTTAAATCAGCAAGGTGATTACCCCAAGAAAACAAATGCACCTGAACGCTATACAACTGCCTTCAAGTAGGCTGAATACCTTCTGAAAAATGAATGTTACGAAACATTAGAATCCACAGCTACAGAAGCAGTAGAAACAGTGGAACCCACCTCGCCAATGGTGCCAGGGGAAATGTGAAGAGAGTTATCCAATGCTGTGTTTAACCTGGGTGCTAGCTCCATGATGCCACCTTCAACATGGATGTGTTACACCCATAATTCATATTCAAGATGCTCGCACTTGAGATACGATATGCCCAAGCAACCTCTGTGTTCCATGCCCATATATGATTATCTGAAACAGTTGAGGAAGTTTAGTGCAAATTATACTAAAGGAGTAGATAAATCTCCCCCCCACCTGCCCACCCTTTCTGGCAATGGCCTTGCCGCAGTGGATAAACCGGTTCCCGTCAGATCACCGAAGTTAAGCGCTGTCAGGTGCGGCCAGCACTTGGCTGGGTGACCATCCGGGCCGCCATGGCCTGTTGCCATTTTTTGGGGTGCACTCAGCCTCGTGATGACAATTGAGGAGCTACTCGACCGAATAGTAGTGGCTCCGGTCAAAGAAAACCATCATAACGACTGGGAGAGCGGTGTACCGACCACACGCCCCTCCTATCTGCATCATCAGCTGAGGATGATATGGCGATCGGATGGTCCCGGTGGACCACATGTGGTCTGAAGACGGAGTGCTCATGTGCTCTCCCTTTCTACTCAGTAAGTACGTAACTGCACTCTGTGGCTTCCTTGAAACCTCAAGATCCAGGTTGGGATAGGAAAAGAATCACATGGAAGGGTGAGCCCACAATTCTTGTATCATTTGTCCTTTGAATGATCACATTTACTTATATTGCACATGATAGCAGCAAATAAAATACAATAATTACCAAATGTCTCTGAACATAAGAGGTTGTTGAATAAAAATAAGCCCCTTTAAATTAACTGTAGACTGACATGCCAAACTTTCAATTCTTGCTATCCCAAGGAATTAGTGACAGAATAATAATATATGCGATTTCAGTCTTTCTCGGCATATTCCACTGATGAATTCCTCTCCGGTTATCAGCCGAGTGGTGGCAATTGTAGTAAAATCGTAATAAAACCCCTCTTAAACAATAACTGGATAAAAAATAACACTTGCATAATCTCCTTAAATAATCACAGTTATTGAGTTAACACCTGGTAATTTAGAATAAACATCCAACCATGGAAGATCTGACAAATTTTCGTACAGCCATAAAATGGATCATCATCATCATCAGTTATCTGCTATATTAGCAGGTCCTTTGCCTCTCCATTTTCTGCGATCCATTGCTTCCTTCTTAAGGCTGCTGTATGTTGTACCGTCCATCATGTCATCCAGTATCTGGAATCTCTTCCTTCCTCGCTTCCTTTTCCCTTCTACATAACCTTCTAAAACTGTTTTTATCAGTCCGTCATTCTTTCTTAATATATGCCCAATCCAATTTCTTTTTCTTCTCTTTATTACATCTAGTAACTGCCTTTTCTCTCCCACTCTTCTCAGTACCTCTTCATTTTTTACTCTGTCCATCCAACTTATTCCTTCCATCTTCCGCCATGTCCAGATCTCAAAAGCCTCCAGCCTTTCTCTGTCTTTTTTCCTCATAGTCCATGTTTCAGCGCCATATAGAAGAACACTGCATACAAGACATTTTATGAGTCTCTTTCTGAGTTCTCTGTCCATACCGCTGCAGAAGATTCTCCTTTTCTTATAAAACGCCTCTTTTGCCATTGCTATCCTTGTTTTAATTTCTGTGGTGCACTTCCAGTCGGTGTCTATCCTGCTTCCAAGATACTTAAAATTTTGCACCTGTTCTAGTTTTTCTCCATTCAGCACAATTTTTAGTTCCTTATTTCCTCCTATTGCCAATACTTTTGTTTTATTTGTGTTAATTTTCATTCCATATTTTTTTCCGTTAGTTGCAATGGTGTCCACCAAATCCTGTAATTCTTTTTCCCCTGTGGCTAGAAGGACCATGTCATCAGCAAATCTCAAGCACCCTACTCTTCTTCCTCCAATTTCTTCTCCTTTGTCATCTAATGAGCATTGGTCAATCACATTTTCCAAGTACAGCTTGAAAAGAGTAGGTGATAAACAGCATCCTTGTCTTACTCCTTTCCCTAGTCTGATCCAGTTTGTACTTTCTCCTCTCACTTTAACTGAAACTTTTTGATTAAGGTACAATGAGTTTATAAGTCTTCTGGTTTTCCAGTCCACTCTCTTTTCCCTCATAATAGTCGCCAGCTTGTCCCAAACCACATTGTCAAATGCCTTTTCTATATCGATGAAGCACATATATAGGTCTCTTCCTTTTTCAATAAACCTTTCTCCTAAGATTCGTAGGAGCCCTATTGCATCTCTGGTGCCCGTATTCCGTCTAAAGCCAAACTGCTCCTCGCCGAGATTCTCCTCTATTACTTTTTCAAGTCTTTTATTAATTATTCTTAACATCACTTTGGCTGCATGTGAAATGAGGCTGATTGTCCTGTGCTCGCTGCATTTCTTGGTTCCTTGTTTTTTCGGCAATGGAATCATTACTGTTGTCAAAAAGTCCTCAGGCCATTCACCACTGTCATATATTTTATTACATAACCTCAATATTTCTCTTATTCCATTGTGGTTCAAGCATTTTAGTATTTCTCCCGGTATTGTATCTGTACCTACTGCTTTGCCATTTTTCATTGCAGCAATAGCAGACTTTACTTCTTCCATTATGATGGTCGGTCCTTTCTCTTCATCACTTACACTGTTGTGTGATTCAAGTTCCAGAGTTTCTGGTTTGCTATTTGTGTCATATAGCTCTTTTATATATTCTTCCCATCTCTGGAGGACATCGTCACGATCTTTATACACTACCTCTTCGTCTTTACTCAAAATTTCCATAGTAGCACTTCCTGCTCTGTTTTGTTCCCATGTCATAGTCTTTACTCTGTTGTATAGTAAGTCGTATCTTCCTTTCCTGTCCAGTTCTTCAATTTCATCACATTCCTCTTTTAGCCATTTTTTCCTAGCCTGCTCTGTTTCTCTTCGCAGTTCGTTATTTAACCTTCGGTATATCTTTCTTGCATCTTCAGTGTTCTTGTTTTTCAATTTTCTTCTCTCCTCCATCTTGGAAATCATTTCTTGTGTGACCCATGGTTTTTTTGACCTTTTCCCTTTTACATATCCTATATTTTGCTTTCCTGCTTTAATGATTCCTTCTTTCAGCATATTCCAGTACTCGTTGGCATTATCAGGTGCTTCTTTGTCTCGTAATGTGTTTAGAAAGTCCCGAGACAGCATTTCTGTAATTTGTTCTTTGTTGGACCTTATCTTCTCTAGATCCCATTTCTTCACCATTGTCGCCTTTTTCAGTTTTTTCATTCTTATTTCTATTCCTGCCATAAGTAAGTTGTGGTCACTATTAATATCTGCACCTGGTAATGTGTGCACCTTCTTGATTCCATTCCTGTATCTTTCTTTTACCAGTATAAAATCGATTTGGTTTCTATATTTATCCCCTGGTGATTTCCAAGTGTAGAGCCTCCTCTTATGGTTCTTGAACCATGTGTTTGCCACTATCAGCTGCCTTTCCCTGCAGAAGTCAATTAACCATTCACCTCTGTCATTTTTCTTTCCAAGACCATGACTGCCTACTATGTTTCCCTCTTTCCCTTCTCCCACAATGGCGTTCCAGTCTCCCATTACTATTTTGCAGCATTTTTTATTTTCGTCCATTATTCTCTCTATTACATTGTACGTTTCCTCTACAATTTGGTCATCTTGTTCTGAAGTTGGCATATACACCTGGACAATCAGTAAATCTTTTTGTGCTCCTTTCAGCCTTACACCAATAACCCGGTCATTTGCATAGTCTACATATTCCACACATTTAGCCAATTCCTTTGTCATAATCATTCCTACTCCATTAATTCCTTTTACTTCTCCTCCTGAGTAGTAGAATACATATTCATCTGACTGCAACTCTCCATGTCCATTCCATCTTACTTCAGCAACTCCTACGAGGTCCATATGATTCTTTTCCATCTCTCTTTTAAGGTTTTCTAGTTTTCCTGCTTGTAGCAGAGTTCTGACATTCCAGGTACCAATTCTCGTTTTGATTTTTTGCCTCCTTTCATCAAGTTGTCCCCCCCCCCCCCCCCGGAGATCCGAATGGGGGACTATTTTACCTCCGGACACTGATTTAACATGAGAGGAAGCCATTTTTTGTGCATAAAATGGAGACTGCATTATGCAGGGAAGATAATCTGCGGTGGTATTCCGTTGCCTTCCGCAGTTCTGGAGGCCGCCCCTAAGATGGGATACAGACGCCTTTTGCAGCCGCCCGCTCCGGGTCAGACGCTGCATGAGAAGTATAGGTTGGAAAATGAAAGACCCCTAGCCCTCGAAACCTAATAGCGTCAGGGTCGGAAAAGAACAAGAGCTGGCCGAGGGTGGCCAGATAGGAAAGATAAGAGTGAGGAGCCTGGCATAAGTAAGTGGAAGCAATGCCAGGACTCAGCTCGGGGCCCCGTGGTCGCCAGCCACGTATCACTAGGTGTGACTCCCTGAGGTGCATAAAATGGATACAATGACAAATTAAGCTCAAAAAATGAAAAGACAACTATAACTTAAAATAGAATCTAAGCATTAATAAAATTTTCTAGGGCTTCCAGCCGCGTCAGGTGGTTAAAATCCCACGAGCTTTCGACCGAGCTCTCCTCAGTCATTGTCAAGTTGTAAGACGGACTGCTGTGTCGCCGCGGCCGTGTCATTATATAGCCGTACTGCTGGCTGTGACGTCACTAGTGCTCTCTTCCTCTCCATATATAGTAATGTTTTCATCCCGCAATCGTCGCGCCCGTTTTAACCGAGCTGCAAACCGCCGTCCTTGATGATGGTGTTTCCAGAGCTTTTTATTTCAATAGCTTCTTTTATGACTCTATCCCAAAATCCCTTCGTCCTCACAACGACAGATGTTTCGTCGAAAAGAATTCGGTGTCCATTTTCTAAGGCGGGTTCTGCCACGGCTGATTTTTCTGGATAGCATAGGCGTAAGCACCTCTGGTGTTCCATCCGGCGTTGTTCCACAGTGCGTACTGTTTGCCCAACGTTATAGCAGCCACACTGACATGGTATCTTGTACACTCCAGGCGTTCTAAACCCTAGACCGTCCTTCACAGGCCTCATGAACTGTCGAATATTTGCTGGGGGCCTGAACACCGATGAAATGTTATGTCTCTTCAGGAGGCAGCTAATCTTTCCTGACACTGTACCACAGAAAGGCAAAAACACAAGTTTCTTGCCTTCTTCTTCGGTGGTGTTCTCTTCTCTTTTGGTGTTTTCCTTGCGTGTCACACCAGATGTAGCCTGTGGCTCCATTCCGTGGCTGTACTCGTTTTCCCCGTTTTCCCGGAAGACTTTTCAGAAGTGACTCAGTTCTAGTAGCAAACCTTCAGCGTCTGAGACGACTTTAACATGGTGGACGAGGGTATTCAGAACGCCACGCTAACCACATGAACCTATTAAGCTCTCTAGCCTTCCAGCTACGCTGTCCAGATGAGGACACGATTCTACGATTTGCCATGGTGAGCCATCACATCAACACCTCGGCATCCAGAAGAATATATCGTCGTGTCAGCTTTGCCCTGTTGCAGGAAAGGTTACACTTCACTAGGAGGCAGCAGGATTTAAACAGTCGCAAGCTGCTGGCTATCCATCTGCAATTGACAGAGGTACTCTAGCAAGTAGATTGGGAGTGGATCGACGTGGCCACCACAGCACAACAGGTGTCATCGCCAAAGATCACCACAGAGAAACACGCGGTTCTAGGCGCTTCAGTCTGGAACCGCGTGACCGCTACGGTCGCAGGTTCGAAGCCTGCCTCGGGCATGGATGTGTGTGATGTTCTTAGGTTAGTTAGGTTTAAGTAATTCTAAGTTCTAGGGGACTGATGACCTCAGATGTTAAGTTCCATAGTGCTCAGAGCCATTTGAACTATTTGTCTTCCTGAGCGGGTTGTGCATTTTGATTCGTCTTGATGATGACCCTGAATTGGTCAGGCGTGCACTACACGCAGGAAGCGGCCACAAGGGTAGCGGAGTACGTGTGGAGTGCACATGTGGTTTTAGAGTGTGCCTTCCAGACACCATCAGGATGAAGATCGTCAACAGTAACTGGATATAAGTCTATGATATGCTTGCAATTAATATACACCGTAGTGCCCGAAGACATTGGTTGGAGGAATGTAAAGAACAGGGGCAAACTAAGTAGAACCCTCTCTAGTTTTCTGATGAGTTTTGATTCAGTGTCAAATGGAGGTCAACAGGATCCTGCTGAACAGAGTGTGTAACATACATGTTTTTTGCGAATACTGTGCATCTCATCATTGTAGTGGATTGGTTGTGTGAACACAAACTCTGAATGAGTGGATGGACATCCATGCTATTCCAATTGATCCTTTGGTGGCTCAGAATTGTAGGAATGAAATTTGTTGATCTTTTATTATAAGATACTGTATGCTGGTGACTCTCCCTGAGCCATTCAGTTGGAAGAAAAATTGGCTTCTTGTTCTTTCATCTCAATAGACAGGAATTTCGGAGAACATGAATCAGAAGACGTCACAATATTGTATGGTGTATGAAAGTATATACTCCTCTGTAAGCTTCAGTGTGAATTAAATGTTTATCTTTACACATCAGTATTGAAAATAATATAATCTCATCTCATTCTCATGTTGTTTTTACCTCTGATGCAAAAAAATCATTGTAAATAAACAAAAGATTAACACACACTGTTGTAGCAGCAGAATTTATACACTAACTGCCTGTGCTGTATTACATGGGTGACATATGCATGAGCTTTCATAGACAAAAAATGATGAAGTAATGTTACAGTTCTATGGTATGGTACTGATAGTTGAGACAGTGCTCTGATTGGAACTGATGTTACTGAGTGAACCGAAGAAAGCTATCAACTGTGGCTTTGTTGTAGGAGTTACAGTGTCAGTGGTATGCAGCTGATAGTCAGCTAAAGCAAGTAACGTATAATAAGTTGGACTTCTATAAATTAATGCTAATCATGAACTATCACAGACTTGTAGTGATTAACTTTTCTCCAAAGGAGGAGTAATTTGGTTTGTGTACTTTCAATAAAACTGTTATACATTGTTTACCTGGGCAGTGTTCTCACTGTGCCCTCTCTCGTGCAAGACTTAGCATTGGTACCCCTAGGATGGAATATGCGTACCCAACTGTCTGCGTGTAGTCTTTATTCATGTGAAAGTGAATAAAAGTTTTTGAAATGTTTGTGAATTGTGTAACATTTACCGAGTAGGCTGTGGGAAACCCCTAAAAAACCACATCCAAGGTGGCTGGCACACTGACCCTCATCACTAATTTGCCAGGCACATTCGATCCAGGGCTGGCACACCTCCCCATCCAGGAAGTGTCGCTTTAACACAAATGGTTGAAAGCCTCTTAAATTCGTCGATAAAAATTGTGCACTACTAACTTTCATGGCATTGGTCCTTGTTTTGGCATTTCTCATTTTTGAGACAGTTCTTATTGACAGTTCCTTTTAGTGACATATCAATGTATGAAGCTATGAAGCATAAATTGTGGTTTCTCTTCTGCAATTTACAGCACTGTCAGGTTTTTGGACACATATGGCCAGTCTGAGTTAAAAATCGATATGAGCAATAAAAGTTATTCCTTGCCTGATGCCGGCCGGAGTGGCCGCGCGGTTAAAGGCGCTACAGTCTGGAGCCGCACGACCGCTACGGTCGCAGGTTCGAATCCTGCCTCGGGCTTGGATGTGTGTGATGTCCTTAGGTTAGTTAGGTTTAAGTAGTTCTAAGTTCTAGGGGACTTATGACCACAGCAGTTGAGTCCCATAGTGCTCAGAGCCATTTGAACCTTGCCTGATGTTTGACTTTTACCATTGCGATCCCGTCAGCCTGAATGCAGAATTACTTATTGTTTTAATTTCAAGTTTGACGTCGGATAACAAATGTCAAAAGAACTATTTTTTTCGTGTGACATAATCAAAAATTAAGTTTTCGGATTTTCTTCCGTTACTTGTACTGTGAAGCCTCGTTTCTTGCCAAATTTTGTGAGTCTAGGCCAACGGCAAGTACACTGTCAGGTTTTAGACACATATGGTCATTCTGAGTTAAAAATCAACTGTCTATAACATAACTGACAATGACTAGAAGGCACAACTTTCTCAGGACCCACTGTCTTCTATCTTACTAGTTCGTTTAGGTGAAATATTTATATTGTTTCCATGAATGTATTGCTGAGACACAGAGAGAGGGCAAAAATATGGAAACAACAAAAACACAACACATTGCCGTGCCTAACATGGTGTAGGAAAATTATTGGCTCTCAAAACGTCCTTGAGTCCTATATGCTTTTCATCGGAACCTTTTACCATTCTTCCTGCTAAATAGTGGCAGGTTCAGGTAACAGTTGTGGAGATGAATGGTGACACGCGCCCTTCTCTCCAAAATAGACCACAAAGCTCAATAATATTGAGATTTGCTTGGTCAGTATACGCACTTCCGGCCGAAATGCGACGCGAGTAGTAAGCGACTTGCCGCCGTCCGCAGCACGCTGTATTCGCTAGCCTGGCCACGGGCACGAATACGTCTCTTTTCTTAGCTCACCATGGAGCCTTTCGATACGATCATAATTAGGATGTCAGACACAGTGATGATGGATGCGCGTAGCGTGCGTGTTTTGTAACGACCCCTTGTTAATAAAACTGTTTAAACTTACTACTCGTGTTCGCGTATTGGCGTACCTCAAGGACCCATCGCTTACAAATCCTGACAAATATTTCGTCTAATTATCATCCAGGGCAAGAACACAAACAACCCCCTTATAAGATCTTGTAATTGTGGTGGCCATGTGACAAATGCTCATGCTCACAAAACCAGCCCTGGATGATGCGAGATGTGTAAACAGGGCTGCTGTCATCTTGGAATACAGCATCACATTGAGGAACAAATATTGGACCTGATCAGCCAAAATGGTAACATAATCCTAGAGAGGAATGCGACCTTGCAGAATAACCAAGAGGGCCCCGGAATATCACGATGTGGCTGTCCAAATCATCTCTGAAGCTCCGCCATGTTTCACTCTTGGGACATAAACTAGGCGGAACAGTGTGATTCATTCGGACAAATGACTTCCTTCCATTGCTTCACAGTCCAGATTTTATGGCTTCGACACGACGTTTTCCTATTCAGAACATGTGTACCACAGGTGAGTGGTTTTGATATTCCAGCTCGCGCTGTAGTTTCCAGCTTGTGGAGCTCTCTTCGTGTTGTTTTGGCGCTGAAAGGGTTCGCGAAAGCGACAATCAGTCCTGTAGTGAATTTAGCAGTTGTCGTCCTCATATTTTTTTTTCACAATCCTCTTCAGTAACTGTCACGATCACTCAACACACACTTTCGTCCGCGTTGTGACTTGCGGATAATGTTTTCCCTGTGTGCGGTATAAATCTTTGATACGCTGCCTCTTGAGAACTCCAAATACTTCGGCTACCTTGGTTACGAAAGTACCCACCATACGAACACCAACAAGTTCGAGTCACTGAACTCATACTACACAGAACACTGTTCTGACTACGTTTGGCGCTTGCAACGCATTGAGGACATTGTACAGATTAGATTAGATTAGATTAGATTAATACTAGTTCCATGGGTCATGAATACGATATTTCGTAATGATGTGGAACGAGTCGAATTTTCCAATACATTACATAATTAGGTTAATTTAACAACATACTTAAGTTAATATAACAACTTTATTTTTTTGTGTTTTTTGTTTTTCTTTATTTTTATTTTTATTTTTATTTTTTTTATTTTTTTAATATTTTTGTTTTGTTTTTTTTCTTTTTTTTCTTAATTTATATCTAAAAATTCCTCTATGGAGTAGAAGGAGTTGTCATTCAGAAATTCTTTTAATTTCTTCTTAAATACTTGTTGGTTATCTGTCAGACTTTTGATACTATTTGGTAAGTGACCAAAGACTTTAGTGCCAGTATAATTCACCCCTTTCTGTGCCAAAGTTAGATTTAATCTTGAATAGTGAAGATCGTCCTTTCTCCTAGTATTGTAGTTATGCACACTGCTATTACTTTTGAATTGGGTTGGTTGTTAATAACAAATTTCATAAGAGAGTATATATTCTGAGAAGCTACTGTGAATATCCCTAGATCCTTAAATAAATGTCTGCAGGATGATCTTGGGTGGACTCCAGCTATTATTCTGATTACACGCTTTTGTGCAATAAATACTTTATTCCTCAGTGATGAATTACCCCAAAATATGATGCCATATGAAAGCAATGAGTGAAAATAGGCGTAGTAAGCTAATTTACTAAGATGTTTATCACCAAAATTTGCAATGACCCTTATTGCATAAGTAGCTGAACTCAAACGTTTCAGCAGATCATCAATGTGTTTCTTCCAATTTAATCTCTCATCAATGGACATACCTAAAAATTTGGAATATTCTACCTTAGCTATATGCTTCTGATTAAGGTCTATATTTATTAATGGCATCATACCATTCGCTGTACGGAACTGTATGTACTGTGTCTTATCAAAATTCAGTGAGAGTCCATTTACAAGGAACCATTTAGTAATTTTCTGAAAGACAGTATTGACAATTTCATCAGTTAATTCTTGTTTCTCAGGTGTGATTACTATGCTTGTATCATCAGCAAAGCGAACTAACTTTGCCTCTTCATGAATATAGAATGGCAAGTCATTAATATATAATAAGAACAACAAAGGACCCAAGATTGACCCTTGTGGAACCCCATTCTTGATAGTTCCCCAGTTTGAGGAATGTGCTGATCTTTGCATGTTACGAGAACTACTTATTTCAACTTTCTGCACTCTTCCAGTTAGGTACAAATTAAACCATTTGTGCACTGTCCCACTCATGCCACAATACTTGAGCTTGTCTAGCATAATTTCATGATTTACACAATCAAAAGCCTTTGAGAGATCACAAAAAATCCCAATGGGTGGTGTTCGGTTATTCAGATCATTCAAAATTTGACTGGCAAAAGCATATATGGCATTTTCTGTTGAAAAACCTTTCTGGAAACCAAACTGACATTTTGTTAGTACTTCATTTTTACAGATATGTGAAGCTACTCTTGAATACATTACTTTCTCAAAAATTTTGTATAAAGCTGTTAGAAGGGAGATTGGACGGTAATTGTTGACATCAGATCTATCCCCCATTTTATGCAAAGGTATAACAATAGCATATTTCAGTCTATCAGGGAAAATGCCCTGTTCCAGAGAGCTATTACACAGGTGGCTGAGAATCTTACTTATCTGTTGAGAACAAGCTTTTAGTATTTTGCTGGAAATGCCATCAATTCCATGTGAGTTTTTGCTTTTAAGCAAGTTTATTATTTTCCTAATTTCAGAGGGAGAAGTGGGTGAGATTTCAATTGTATCAAATTGCATAGGTATGGCCTCTTCCATTAACAGCCTAGCATCTTCTAACGAACACCTGGATCCTACTATATCCACAACATTTAGAAAATGATTATTAAAAATATTTTCAACTTCTGACTTTTTGTTCGTAAAGTTTTCATTCAATTTGATGGTAATACTGTCTTCCTCTGCTCTTGATTGACCTGTTTCTCTTTTAATAATATTCCAAATTGTTTTAATTTTATTATCAGAGTTGCTGATTTCAGACATGATACACATACTCCTGGATTTTTTAATAACTTTTCTTAATATAACACAGTAGTTTTTATAATTTTTGATAGTTTCTGGGTCACTACTCTTTCTTGCTGTCAGATACATTTCCCTTTTCCAGTTACAAGATATTTTTATACCCTTAGTAAGT
Organism: Schistocerca serialis cubense; assembly: GCF_023864345.2. Taxonomy (NCBI): domain Eukaryota; kingdom Metazoa; phylum Arthropoda; class Insecta; order Orthoptera; family Acrididae; genus Schistocerca; species Schistocerca serialis. Next base: position 218,163,300 of record NC_064642.1, on the reverse strand, counting down.
CATGGTTTGTTACAAGGTTTCTTACGAGTATATTTAACTATTTTCTTGGGGATGCAGTTTTCAAATGCATTTACAAAAATGTCATGAAATAAATTATATTTTAAATTGGCATCAGGTTCACGGTACACCTCATCCTAGTCTAACTGCTGTAGGCTTTCCCTGAAATTTGCAGTTGTTAAATCGTTGACTGAACGTACTACTTTGGAGGACTGATTAGTATTGCTGAATGGAGCTATGTCATATATTGTAACTAGCTGTGCACCATGATCAGAAAGACCATTCTCAACAGGCTGAGCATTTATCTGGTTAAACTTATCTTGGTCTATAAAGAAGTTATCTATCAGTGAGCTGCTATCCTTTACCACCCGAGTAGGAAAATCAATAACGGGTGTCAAATTGAAAGAACCGAGTAATACTTCAAGGTCATTTTTCCTATTACCCTCTTTCAGAGAATCTACATTGAAGTCCCCACAAATAATAATTTGCTTCCCCCTGTCTGACAGATAGCACAACAAGGAGTCCAAATTTTTCAGAAATAAATGAAAATTTCCTGATGGGGACCTATATACAGTTACAATTATAAATGTGCCTTTATTTAATTTAAGCTCACAGGCACATGCTTCTATATGTTTCTCTACACAAAACTTTTTTGTTTCCATACTTTTTGCACAATGATAACTTTTGACATATATGGCAACTCCTCCTTTCTCCATATTTTCTCTCATTACATGTACAGAGAGCTTATAACCACTTACATTTACCTTATCCACATCAGTAACAATGTGATGCTCAGACAGGCATAGTATATCTATTTCATTCTCAGCGTCTAAATCTTCTAAACAAACCAGAAGCTCATCTACTTTATTCTTTAAACTCCCAATATTTTGATGAAATATACTTACATTATTTTTAATTATACTTTTATGAGAACCTTTCCTTATTCTAACATTTGCAGTACTCTCCTGTCTGAGTTTCTCATTGTGCTTAGGCCTAGTTCCTATACCAGTGGTCACATGGTGTTCAGAGAGGCAGATTATGTCAACTGGGTTGGGTGACTTTAATTCATCAATGCACATACCTAGGACTGAGATAGAACTTGGTGGAGATAAAATTTCTGGTGATTGGTGAAAATTTATAATTGATAGCTGTGATTGGTGATCCAATGTGCTAGAAATGTGCTGTTTAATTTCTTTCCTAAACTGAAGATTTGTTTCAATCCTGACCTCTCGTAGAACTTGGGTTTTTTAGATTAGAGAATTCCCTCCCTAGGCCCAACAAGATGCCTCGTGAGACGCGACAAGGTAGCAGTAGGCAAAACTCAACAGGGAATGACAATATTAATGTGGTAATAGTAAACTGCAGGAGTGTCTATAGAAAAGTCCCAGAACTGCTCTCACTAATAAACGGTCACAGTGCCCACATAGTACTAGGGACAGAAAGTTGGCTGAAACCAGATGTAAACAGTAATGAAATTCTAAACTCAGATTGGAATGTATACCGCAGATACAGGCTGGACAGTGAATGGGGAGGCGTGTTTATAGCGATAAAAAGTGCAATAGTATCGAAGGAAACTGACGGAGATCCGAAATGTGAAATAATTTGGGTGAAGGTCACGGTTAAAGCAGGCTCAGACATGGTAGTTGGATGTCTCTATAGGCCCCCTGGCTCAGCAGCTGTTGTGGCTGAGCACCTGAAGGATAATTTGGAAAATGTCCAGACACTCTGTGACCAAAATGGTACTGAAACAGAGGATGACAGACTAAAGGCCGAAATACTAAATGTCTTTTTCCAAAGCTGTTTCACAGAGGAGGACTGCACGACTGCACTGTAGTTCCTTCTCTAGATTGTCGCACAGATGAGAAAATGATAGATATCAAAATAGATGACAGAGGGATATAAAAACAATGAAAATCGCCGATGGACCTGCTGGGATACCAGTTCGATTTTACACAGAATACCCGAAGGAACTTGCCCTCCTTCTTGCAGCGGTGTACCATAGGTCTCTAGAAGAGTGTAGCGTTCCAAAAGATTGTAAAAGGGCACATTGTCATCCCCGTTTTCAAGACGGGATGTCGAACCGATGTGCAGAGCTATAGACCTATATCTATAACATCGAACAGTTGTAGAATTTTGGAATACGCACTATGTTCGAGTATAATGACTTTTCTGGAGACTAGAAATCTACTCTGTAGGAATCAGCATGGGTTTCAAAAAAGACGATCGTGTGAAACCCAGCTCACGCTATTCGTCCACGAGACTCAGAGGGCCATAGACACGGGTTCCCAGGTAGATGCCGTGTTTCTCGACTTCCGCCAGGTGTTTGATACAGTTCCCAACAGTCGTTTAATGAACAAAGTAAGATTATATGGTCTAACAGACCAATTGTGAGATTGGATTGAAGAGTTCCTAGATAACAGAACACAGCATTCTCAGTGGAGAGAAATCTTCCGAAGTAAGTGTGATTTCAAGTGTGCTGCAGGGGAGTGTCATAGGACCATTGCTATTCACACTATATATAAATGACCTTGTGGATAACATCGGAAGTTCACTGAGGCTTTTAGCGGATGATGCTGTAATATATCAAGAGGTTCTAACAATGGAAAATTGTACTGAAATGCAGGAGGATGTGCAACGAATTGACATATGGTGCAGGGAATGGCAATTGAATCTCAATGTAGACAAGTGTAATGTGCTGCGAATACATAGAAAGAAAGAGCATTTATCATTTAGCTATAATGTAGCAGGTGAGCAATTGGAAGCGGTTAATTCCATAAATTATCTTGGAGTAGGCATTAGGAGTGATTTAAAATGGAATGACCATATAAAATTAATCGTCGGTAAAGCAGATGCCAGACTGAGATTCATTGGAAGAATCCTCAGGAAATGCAGCCCGAAAACAAAGGACATAGGTTACAGTGCACTTGTTCGCCCACTGCTTGAACACTGCTCACCATTGTGGGATCAGTACCTGATAGGTTTGATAGAAGAGATAGAGAAGATCCAGCAGAGAGCAGCGCGCTTCGTTACAGGATCATTTAGTAATCGCGAAAGTGTTACGGAGATGATAAACTCCAGTGGAAGACTCTGCAAGAGAGACGCTCAGTAGCTCGGTACGGGCTTTTGTTGAAGTTTTGAGAAAATACCTTCACCGAGGAGTCAAGCAGTATATTGCTCCCTCCTACGTAAATCTCGTGAAGAGACCATTAGGATTAAATCAGAGAGATTAGAGCCCACACAGAGGCATACCAACAATCTTTCTTTCCACGAACAATATGAGACTGGAATGGAAGGGAGAACCGATAGAGGTACTCAAGATACCCTCCGCCACACACCGTTAGGTGGCTTGCAGAGTATGGATGTAGATGTAGATGTGATTGAGATAGTGGCGGAATGGGAAGCTGGATTCTTTGGGAGTGTAGTTGGCGCCTCTTTGAACATGTAGGTCAGCTTAACTCAATTCATTGAAACTGTAGCTTGTTTGCCATTAATGAGAATGGCAAACTGAGCAGCACACAGTGTGGTCCAGTGTAGGGTGGTTGCAGTGGCAGTTTGACGGTGTCCATGCGAAGCATAATGTGTGTGCAGGTGTCCAGATCCTTATGCACGAACATCATGCGCTGTCCATGCCTAGTGGCTTTTACTGATTTCATGCGGTCCACAGTCTTGCGTGAAGTACATAGGGATTGTGATTGATCGTTACCATTGAGTCTCTTTGTGGCATTATTGTAGGTGGTATATACTTGTACATCAAAGAAGCAATGCAGGAAGTGAAATGCAATTTTAGAACAGGAGTAAAACTGCAAGTGAAACAGATACCAATGTTAAGGTCCACAGGTCATGTAGCGCTTCTGGGCTGACATAAGGAAAACTTAGAAGATATGTAAAAAAGGGAATGGATGAATTCACCCTGTGGACGTAGTGACTCTTCATATACAAGCTCTGCTGGTGAAGCCTCAATGTCTGGTGTGAATGCAGTCCTCAGACCAATTAGGACAGTGCTAAAGTCCATGTGGTCCAGTAGCACATCAATGCTAACTTCAAAGTGTGGTGCCATCTTTCCAGCATGCCATTACTAGCCGGCTGGCAGGCAGTGGTCTTATGGTGCGAGTATCCACAGAACTTGCCTATCTGCGTGAACAATTCATACTCAAACTGCCTCCCCCTGTTGGTTGTTGTACGGAGAGGGCAACTGAATCTGGCGAGCCATTTTGATGTGAATGCTGCTGCTAGTATTTCTGCTGAAATGTTGTCCGTAGGTACTGCTTCTGGCCAATGCATATACCTGTCGATCATTGTCATTAAATAGCATTGGCCGCTTGAGGGAGGCATTGGTCCTACCATGTCTAGGTGAACATGAGCAAAACGCAAGCCGACATCTGGGAACTCCCCTACTGGAACATGCATGTGGCGGGCAACTTTGCATAACTCTCAGCACAGGCAAGCTGTAGTCCACTGATGACAATCTCTGTCCACGCCGGGCCAGACAAATGTCTTTGACAACCAGCTTAACCACTGCGCGCACTCTAGGGTGACACAGGTTATGGAGGCTACTGAACACTGTCCGGCGGAATGTGGTCGGTACATACAGTTGTGATCTGCTGTGCAGTACGTTGCAGTAGACCTTGCCAGTTTCACCCGGAATGTTGACCAATTGCAATTTTAGTGAAGTTTTTGTTGTTGTGTAATACTGCATGTGGTTCAGGGTCACCTTACTGCAAGACTGCTAGCTCTGTCATGTTGAGTGGTTGTGAAACACCAGGTACTCTGGATAAGCAGTCAACCAGCACAGTTGTCAATCCAGAAATGTGCTGCAATTTCATAGTGAATTGGCTTATAAACTCAAGTTGAGAGTACTGATGTGGTGAGCACATATCACTGTTCTTACTGAATGCATATACCAACGGTTTGTAATCGGTAAAAACTGCAAAATCCCATGCCTTGACTTGTGGTCTGAAGTGCTTGATTGATTGGTAGATGGCCAACAGCTCCCTATCACATGCACTCCAGCGCTGGTGTGAAGGCGTCAATTTATGTGAAAAATAAGCCAGCGGCTGCCATGCACCATCTACCCCATGGTTGTAAAGCTGACATGATTGTAAAGTGGCTGGTGTCAACCACTAAGGCGAAAGGAGCGTCAAGTTTTGGGTGAGCGAGTGGGGCAGCCTAAGCAAGGCGGTCTTTCGTCACTTTGAACACCCCATCCATACTCTCATTTCATCACATGGAAGCGTTACCTCGTACCTTTGTGCCCGATACTGCTGCATTTAATGGTGCTTGTTGCTCGGTGGTTGTGGTAAGTGATGCTAGTAAAATTTCTGCATCGCAAGGTATTTGCATAGCTCTTTTACAGTGGTAGGCTTTGGCAGTTGTAAGATAGCCTTTAGGTACTTTTTATCGTAGTGGTGCACAACCAGAGGATGATATGCGGTGGCCCAGAAGTTCAACTTCATGCTGGCCAAAAACACATTTTGCATTGTTTAAAACTACGCCATACTTCTCCTGTCATTTAGAAACCTCACATAAGTGACTGTGATGCTTTTCTCTGGTTTCGGAATAGACCAGGTATGCAAAGCAGAAAGGTAGCCCATGAAAGAAGGAATCTAAAAACTGCTTCCAGGTCTGTGCAGCATTCTGCAACCCAAATGTCATAAACTTTGACTCAAACAATCTGAAGGGTGTAATTATAACTGTCTTGGGAATGTCCTCTGACGCAACCAGAATCTGCATGTAGGCCTTTGCACAATCAATGATGCTGAGCTGTGAACAGTGTGATTGCAATCATGTAATAATGGTACCAGGTAGCGGTCGGGAATAGTCCTGGCATTCAGCACTTGATAATTACCGCATTGATGCCAGGCTCCACCATTTTTAGGTACTAGGTGTAATACTGATTCCCATGGACTGGATGATGGGTGAATAATTCCCTCCTTCTACTCTGTCTTTGCTATTGCGAGGCGTCCGGGCACTAATCTGTGTGGGTGACATGACACAGGTGGTCCATCAGTAGTTTTGATGTGGTGGACAGTGTCATGAAACACCTGTTGTGGTGCTCCCATTGCTCCAGTTAAGACTGGAAAATCTTGCAAAATTGCGCAGTACTCTTCATCTGCTACTTGCAAAAGCTTGATGCTAGTGGTTCTAGTATCACAGTGATATCTGGTGGTTATCAGACCAGTAAGGCTGTCCACAAGGCAGGCATTAGATGCATCAGGCAAAAGTTTGAAATATGCTAAGAAATCAATGCCTATTATTGACTCAACCATATTCGCTACTGTGAAATTCCATGTAAATTGTCTATGCAGGCCTACAGTCACATCTTCACGCTGTGTACCATACACTGGGATCTCCGTATTGTCAGCAGCTGCTAAGCTGACTGCTGTGCATGGCCTGCAGCAGCGGAGTGACTTCCTCAGTAAAATACTCAGACCAGATTCACTATGAATTAGATATTTCTTTCCTGAGGTCCGATCCGTTCTAAACAGGCACCAAGTGGTGTTGTGGCAGTTGGTGGCTCCTACTGATGACCGTTGTTCCCATTTGGGAATGTGCATGGGCTTGTACGCTTTTCAGCCTGCTCGCTGTATCTGTGGTGGTAAAAGCAAACTGTGGGGCCAGACTCTGACACAGTATGTGAAGTGGAGTGACTCCTTGAGCATTGTCAGCTACACCCACTATGGTGGCTCGTGTTACCGCGTGAAAGCAAAGCTGCCATTTTAAAGATGACAAAATATGGTATAACAAACAGTGAAAGAACAACAAACTTTGTGGCTTAGTACGTGTGACCTGATGTGGAAAGTCTGGGTTATGAAATGTAGCCCTAGGTCTAGGCTATACATTAGATCATTTATACAAAGAAAATGTAGATGATAATAAATGGCATAGTATGCAGTGAAGATCAGTAAGCTGTAAGTACATTAGATCATCTGGATCATTATACAAGGCAAATGTAGATGACATTATACAATCTAGCATATGGTGAGAGACACATAAGCTTTGCGTATGACAAATGTGATTGCTTACTGTAGCTCTAGGTAGTGTTATGCATTAGATCATTTATGCAATGAAATGTAGATGACAATATATAGTATAACATACAACAAAAGACCATAACTCTAAGTCTTGTTTAAACACTATAAAATTTATAATGTGGATAACTGTATATGGTACAAAATATGATTAAAAAAACAATAAGCTTTGTATCATTAAATTTGAACAGCTGTAGAAGGTCTGAGTAAGAACATAGCTCTAGGTCTAGGATGATTAAGCTTTAGTATCAGTAGCTGTAATTAGCTGCAGAAAGTCTAGGCTGAGAATGTAGCCCTAAGTCTAATTTACACATTAAACCATTTACACAACAAAAACATGAAAGACAATATATGATATAAGGGGAAACACCAATAAGCTTTGCGTATCACTAGATGTCATCTGCTGTAGAAGATCTGCATGTACAGGATGTTTCAAAAATGACCGGTATATTTGAAACGGCAATAAAAACTAAACGAGCAGCGATAGAAATACACCGTTTGTTGCAATATGCTTGGGACAACAGTACATTTTCAGGCGGACAAACTTTCGAAATTACAGTAGTTACAATTTTCAACAACAGATGGCGCTGCGGACTGGGAAACTCTATAGTACGATATTTTCCACATATCCACCATGCGTAGCAATAATATGGTGTAGTCTCTGAATGAAATTACCCGAAACCTTTGACAACGTGTCTGGCGGAATGGCTTCACATGCAGATGAGATGTACTGCTTCAGCTGTTCAATTGTTTCTGGATTCTGGCGGTACACCTGGTCTTTCAAGTGTCCCCACAGAAAGAAGTCACAGGGGTTCATGTCTGGCGAATAGGGAGGCCAATCCACGCCGCCTCCTGTATGTTTCGGATAGCCCAAAGCAATCACAAGATCATCGAAATATTCATTCAGGAAATTAAAGACGTCGGCCGTGCGATGTGGCCGGGCACCATCTTGCATAAACCACGAGGTGTTCGCAGTGTCATCTAAGGCAGTTTGTACCGCCACAAATTCACGAAGAATGTCCAGATAGCGTGATGCAGTAATTGTTTCGGATCTGAAAAATGGGCCAATGATTCCTTTGGAAGAAATGGCGGCCCAGACCAGTACTTTTTGAGGATGCAGGGATGATGGGACTGCAACATGGGGCTTTTCGGTTCCCCATATGCACCAGTTCTGTTTATTGATGAAGCCGTCCAGGTAAAAATAAGCTTCGTCAGTAAACCAAATGCTGCCCACATGCATATCGCCGTCATCAATCCTGTGCACTGTATCGTTAGCGAATGTCTCTAGTGCAGCAATGGTAGCGGCACTGAGGGGTTGCCGCGTTTGAATTTTGTATGGATAGAGGTGTAAACTCTGGCGCATGAGACGATACGTGGACGTTGGCGTCATTTGGACCGCAGCTGCAACACGGCGAACAGAAACCCGAGGCCGCTGTTGGATCACCTGCTGCACTAGCTGCGCATTGACCTCTGTGGTTGCCGTACACGGTCGCCCTACCTTTCCAGCACGTTCATCCATCACGTTCCCAGTCCGTTGAAATTTTTCAAACAGATCCTTTATTGTATCACTTTTCGGTCCTTTGGTTACACTAAACCTCCGTTGAAAACTTCGTCTTGTTGCAACAACACTGTGTTCTAGGCGGTGGAATTCCAACACCAGAAAAATCCTCTGTTCTAAGGAATAAACCATGTTGTCTACAGTACACTTGCACGTTGTGAACAGCACACGCTTACAGCAGAAAGACGACGTACAGAATGGCGCACCCACAGGCTGCGTTGTCTTCTATATCTTCCACATCACTTGCAGCGCCATCTGTTGTTGAAAATTGTAACTACTGTAATTTCAAAAGTTTGTCCGCCTGAAAATGTACTGTTGTCCCAAGCATATTGCAACAAACGGTGTATTTCTATCGCTGCTCGTTTAGTTTTTATTGCCCTTTCAAATATACCGGTCATTTTTGAAACACCCTGTAAAATGTAGTTCTAGGCCTAGGTTATCCTTCAAATCATTTAAACAAAGTAAATGTAGATGGCAATGTGTGGCAAACATATGGAGATAGACCAAAAAGCTTTGTATCTGAATGACATCAGATCATTTATTCAAAGTAAATGTGGATGACAACATATGGTAAACATACTGCGAAAGGCCAAAAAGCTTTGTGCATCACTAAATGTGTCAACTGTAATAGGTCTAGGTTAAACAAATAACTCTAAGCCTAGGTCATACGTTAGATCCATTACACATAGAGACCAGAGAATGGTTACATATGGTAACCTTGGCTATATGTGTCATCCAGGCAAACAGTTATTTCTTGGACACAGTGCTATTGAGTGCTGCATTCAAGATTATAAACTATGTATTTGAAACTTCAAGATGTTGAGATAAGACTATAATAAAGATTAGCATGATTTTATTCATGTTTCATGGCTAGAATATTATTTGATGTGCATTTTATTTTGCAGATGTGGAGATTTTTGTCTCAGAGTTGACCAGTTGGTTTGGAGACAACATATACAAATAATAATATACAGTATTCATGCACTGATGTTGTTACTTCATTGACTTCATAAAGGTAAAGTTTTGTCTGTTACTTAAGGATATTTATTTACCTCAACATGTATCTATCATTTTTTAGGGAATTTTACTATTTTTCAAAAACTGACTTTTGTTCATTTTTTGCTGGTGCCTTCTGATTCTTCAGTTAATGGTTTCACCTCATATCTGTGTTTCAGAATAACAGCAGAATTGCCAAGGGTAATAAGACAAGATTTTCACTTGTTGGGTTCATTATGCAAGGTGTGCAATGCAGATCCTATCCAACATATACGACGTTAACATTTTAATGTTCTGTATATATAAAGACTACACAGTGATCAATTGCAGTGATGTTGCTTCTTTGCCATTACTGCATAATGAGGTTTAATTTAACATGAAAAATTCACAGTACTGTTTGCTATGACAAAGTTGTTGTGCTAGTCACTTATATTTCAGGTTCTCATAATTAATAGCAGACTTATTTCATACTTGTTACATTTGATAATGGTGACTGAGCTTCATCAAAAACAGGCATGTAAACTTTCTGTAATTTACTGTGACTCTGGCTGCACTACTGTACTGAAGTCAAATAAATTTGAGAAGAAAATGTTTAATTACAACCACTCCTCTTAGAAATGTCCACTATTACCATACAATGGGAATCCAAGATATTGTGTTATAATATTAAGGAAACGGTTCGTGTTAACGACGCCAGAACCCTTCACAAAAGTACCCTTTAGCATCGATTTATAAATATCATGCTCCTGAAATTATATTTCAGTAGGGATGCAATTTCATATGTATTGATAGAGGCACTCTTGTTTTTGTCATACAAAACATAGAACTGAGGAGAATCTGGCAACTGATTGGTATAAGAGAAGTTATTGCATGGATGATAGTCACTAAATTTTTAATAGTTTGTCATAAAATATCAACAAAAAAGAAGAAACTGTCAGAACTGTATGACTTACAAGGAAAGCTGTGTTAACTGGCTTTTGGGAACAGGATGATGTAGATGTATTTTTAGAAAAAGGGCTAATGAGAAATTGTATCCAATACATTATCACACTGAAGAAAGAAGAAAAAAAATACATGTTCACTGAGTTCACCCAAAATAAACACAAAAAATTTTGTATAATTTTATACGTATAAAGGCGAGATAGCTGCAGCTGCTATAATTCTACTTCTTAAATTCATTTTATTTTAATTAGACATGCATTGTATACATCATAGTTACATAAAATAAGTAAATTCTTTTCCACACAATATTAGATTTAATTTAATTATGCACAGTGTATTTAGCTGATTACTGCTGACCACAGTATATTTAATTCTTCTGGTAACATTTTGTTTAGATAAATATTCATAATTTACGATACGTATAGATCATATGCATGTTGAACACAAGTGATGCTAACAAATACTTGTTCCAAGATTGACTTGTTTTATTTGAAAATCTTCATTCACCACTTTCCAACAAATGTTCTACTTTTTCCACAAACTTTACATTTCAGAAGTTATTTATATTTGAAAACAAAAGTTGTCAGTAATTCATTTTCAAAATTCAGTGTCATAGTTTGGTAGCTCTGATTTTTCTGTGTTCAAAAGTATATACTGTTACTGAAATACTGTGTTGGTTTGTCAGTTATTCAACTTGGAAGGTTTTGCTTTCTTGAAACTTTTGGAATCCCTGTACACATTAAACCTTCCCTACTATGAAATGGTACCTATTATTTTGTCACTTTCTAATTATACAGTTTTGATTAAACTAGTTTACTTAATTGCTTATTGTATCTGTCTTTTTTCATCTTTCATATTAACTTCCTAAATATACAGTCCTGTATTTACCAAATATAATTTTTTTAATATCTGCATCTATAAATAGGTGTCAAGCTCATAGCTTCAGGCAGTCGTTGCCTGGTAGTCAGAAATGTATAAATCTATAATGAGTTTGTAATGAGCACCCAAAATGTAGAATTAGTAATTAGTCATGGGTGGACAGTTGAAGTGTATACTTTATAGACAACATTTTATTGGTCCTGTTGTCTACAAAGCAGCTTATGCATAGGACATTAAGCAAGTCAGTTTATAAGTACACAGGTGAAAGTGATTCCTCTGCTTACTTATTTAAATTACAATATTACACCATGTACATTAAGTATTCACACTTCACAAATTTAAATATTCTTCAATAGAGTAAAAACAGTTATGTTGTAAACACTACTTTAAATATTTATTCAAATGTTTTGAACTCAGTAATTTCTTTTATGTTTTCAGGAAGTCTGTTATAAAGTTTAACTCCTCTGTGGAAAGTACTGTTTTGGCACAAAGATGTTTTGATATGGATCATAAACAAATTTTTGTTTTGAATATCACAGTCTTTTTTTTTTTTTTATTTTTATTTTTTTTTAAAATCTGCAACCCTTACCTATTACATTTATTTTACAGAATATAACGATTTACATAATGTTGTTGTTGTTGTTTGTTGCTGTGGTCTTCAGTCCTGAGACTGGTTTGATGCAGCTCTCCATGCTACTCTATACTGCGCAAGCTTCATCTCCCAGTACCTACTGCAGCCTACATCCTTCTGAATCTGCTTAGTGTATTCATCTCTTGGTCTCCCTCTATGATTTTTACCCTCTACCCTGCCCTCCAGTACTAAATTGGTGATCCCTTGATGCCTCAGAACATGTCCTACCAACCGATCCCTTCTTCTAGTCAAGTTGTGCCACAAACTCCTCTTCTCCCCAATTCTATTCAGTACCTCCTCATTAGTTATGTGATCTACCCATCTAATCTTCAACATTCTTCTGTAGCACCACATTTCAAAAGCTTCTATTCTCTCCTCATCTAAACTATTTACCGTCCATGTTTCAATTCCATACATGGCTACACTCCATACAAATACTTTCAGAAACGACTTCCTGACATATAAATATATACTCGATGTTAACAAATTTCTCTTCTTCAGAAACGCTTTCCTTGCCATTGCCAGTCTACATTTTATATCCTCTCTACTTCAACCATCATCAGTTATTTTGCTCTCCAAATAGCAAAACTCCTTTAATACTTTAAGTGTCTCCTTTCCTAATCTAATTCCCTCAGCATCACCTGACTTAATTCAACTACATTCCATTATCCTCGTTTTGCTTTTTGTTGATGTTCATCTTATACCCTCCTTTCAAGACACTGTCCATTCCGTTCAACTGCTCTTCCAAGTCCTTTGCTGTCTCTGACAGAATTACAATGTCATTGGCGAACCTCAAAGTTTTTATTTCTTCTCGATGGATTTTAATTCCTACTCCAAATTTTTCTTTTGTTTCCTTTACTGCTTGCTCAATATACAGATTGAATAACATCGGGGAGAGGCTACAACCCTGTCTCACTCTCTTCCCACCCACTGCTTCCCTTTCATGCCCCTCGAGTCTTATAACTGCCATCTGGTTTCTGTCCAAATTGTAAATAGCCTTTGACTCCATGTATTTTATCCCTGCCACCTTCGGAATTTGAAAGAGAGTATTCCAGTCAACATTGTCAAAAGCTTTCTCTAAGTCCACAAATGCTAGAAATGTAGGTTTGCCTTTCCTTAATCTTTCTTCTAAGATAAGTCTTAGGGTCAGTATTGCCTCACGTGTTCCAACATTTCTATGGAATCCAAACTGATCATCCCCGAGGTCGGCTTCTACCAGTTTTTCCATTCGTCTGTAAGGAATTTGCGTTAGTATTTTGCAGCTGTGACTTATTATACTGATAGTTCGGTAATTTTCACATCTGTCAACACCTGCTTTCTTTGGGATTTCCATAATGTATACATGCAAAAAGAGGACTACCAGAAATCTTAAACAGAGGTCTGCATGAGTCTCTAGGTTTGCATCAAGCAGGCATGATATACATTTATGACTGTTTACTCACTGCAGCAGGATTTTAATGAGCATAAAAGGTAGCATGTCTTGCTCAGTTTTCCATTATGGTATTCAACATTTGTCGTTCCATTTTACATTGCTTTACAGCCATAGTCCTAATAATTTGGTTTCTGTACTGTTAGAAAATAGTCCGTGGTGGCTATTGGCCACAACAACATCGCTTACCAGTGAGAGCTATTTTGTGGACATTCTGTGACTGTTGAGTAAGCACAGTGCTTGGCTTAGGTGCAGATGTCTCATGTAAAGATCTTCAATAAAATGTTTGTTACTCGGTGTATGGATCACGTATTTGATATTCTACACCTGTCCATATATTGAGGTGCCATTTTGGTGACTCCTGACGACTTCCATTCGATCTTGTTTTTATGTGACGCATTTATGCCTTAATACCTAAGCTTACACAGTAGACTGGCTACAGTTAAATGACTTCGACTCTTACATGAATCCACAGATAGTGTCTTTTGATAGTAACACACTTACTGTTCAGCCTGGAAATTGAAATAAGAACACCGTGAATTCATTGTCCCAGGAAGGGGAAACTTTATTGACACATTCCTGGGGTCAGATACATCACATCATCACACTGACATAACCACAGGCACATAGACACAGGCAACAGAGCATGCACAATGTCGGCACTAGTACAGTGTATATCCACCTTTCGCAGCAATGCAGGCTGCTATTCTCCCATGGAGACGATCGTAGAGATGCTGGATGTAGTCCTGTGGAACAGCTTGCCATGCCATTTCCATCTGGCGCCTCAGTTGGACCAGCGCTCGTGCTGGACGTGCAGACCGCGTGAGACGACGCTTCATCCAGTCCCAAACATGCTCAATGGGGGACAGATCCGGAGATCTTGCTGGCCAGGGTAGTTGACTTACACCTTCTAGAGCACGTTGGGTGGCACGTTATACATGCGGACGTGCATTGTCCTGTTGGAACAGCAAGTTCCCTTGCCGGTCTAGGAATGGTAGAACGATGGGTTCGATGACGGTTTGGATGTACCGTGCACTATTCAGTGTCCCCTCGACGATCACCAGTGGTGTACGGCCAGTGTAGGAGATCGCTCCCCACACCATGATGCCGGGTGTTGGCCCTGTGTGCCTCGGTCGTATGCAGTCCTGATTGTGGCGCTCACCTGCACGGCGCCAAACACGCATATGACCATCATTGGCACCAAGGCAGAAGCGACTCTCATCGCTGAAGACGACACGTCTCCATTCGTCCCTCCATTCACGACTGTCGCGACACCACTGGAGGCGGGCTGCACGATGTTGGGGCGTGAGCGGAAGACGGCCTAATGGTGTGCGGGACCGTAGCCCAGCTTCATGGAGACGGTTGCGAATGGTCCTCGCCAATACCCCAGGAGCAACAGTGTCCCTAATTTGCTGGGAAGTGGCGGTGCGGTCCCCTACGGCACTGCGTAGGATCCTACGGTCTTGGCGTGCATCCGTGCGTCGCTGCGGTCCGGTCCCAGGTCGACGGGCACGTGCACCTTCCGCCGACCACTGGCGACAACATCGATGTACTGTGGAGACCTCACGCCCCACGTGTTGAGCAATTCGGCGGTACGTCCACCCGGCCTCCCGCATGCCCACTATACGCCCTCGCTCAAAGTCCGTCAACTGCACATACGGTTCACGTCCACGCTGTCGCGGCATGCTACCAGTGTTAAAGACTGCGATGGAGCTCCGTATGCCACGGCAAACTGGCTGACACTGACGGCGGCGGTGCACAAATGCTGCGTAGCTAGCGCCATTCGACGGCCAACACCGCGGTTCCTGGTGTGTCCGCTGTGCCGTGCGTGTGATCATTGCTTGTACAGCCCTCTCGCAGTGTCCGGAGCAAGTATGGTGGGTCTGACACACCGGTGTCAATGTGTTCTTTTTTCCATTTCCAGGAGTGTAGTTCTGCACTATGGCTTATAATCCCCAGAGTAATGGGATAGTTGAGCACTGGCACTGTAGCCTGAAAGCAGTGCTCATGTGTCATTCAATTCCCTCATCTCTGACCCTCCCCTGGGCTCTGCTCCGTATTTGCACAGAATTTAAGGATGACTTACAGACGTCTCTAGCTGACATGCTATGCAGTGAACCCCTGATCTTGCCTGTTGACTTCATCAAAGCCTCCAAACAAACCCCCCTTGCCCCCCCCCCCTTATGAGTTCTCAATTTTAGTTTAGGTGTCTGTGCTCTCATTGCCCATGTCTACATTCTGCCTCCACACATGTGAACTGCTACATGTGTCTTTATTCATAAAAACTTAAATCTCTGTGACTATATAATGCTTCACAATGACACTGTGTGGTCTGCTCTCCAACAGAGTAAGTCCCCCACAAAGTAGTAGTTCATCACTCCCACCTCCTCCCCCCCTCCCCCCCCCCCCATCTTTAATGTTCTCTTGCATGGTAAGCTGCAAACTGCCTCCATCAACAAACTCAAGCCAGCTTGGATGCTTGAGGATGACCTCCCTCCCACAGATACCTCAGTGTCTCCTCCACCTGACAAATTTTGCTCCTTCCCCCTTGGAACCCTCACTGTCAAACTCTTGCAGTACCGATAACATGTGTGGTCTGAGTGCTATGGGTACTATGTGTGACATTCTCCCTCCTGCAATGACACCATGGCTGCTTGTCTTGAGCTTTCTCCATTGCCATCTCCCTTCTGTGTTCCACACTTTAACATTGACATTTCTCTTTTCTCAGTTGACAATCTCTCCTTACAGTTGGGTGACAGCACTGTCTTCATAGTTAACTCACATCACTGCATGCTTGACAACATCACACATCACATCACACACCTGCACACCTTCATCTTTGCTTTTGATGTGGAAGAAGATGGGATCATTGTCTTGATCAAAGCCCTGTCACCTCACCATCCACATACCCATTGCCATGTGCAACACTGCCTCAATGTAGGACCAGTTGATTCCAGTCTCCCATGACAGCCACCCCATGTGCTCTATGACATGGCATCAAGACCATGTCATGTTGTCGCTACGCAGCTCCGTATCTCACTACACTAGGAGAAATGGTTCACCTATGCCCCACTCATGGGCCAGTCACAACGTGGATGGTCAGGCAAACTTGCCACACACATTGCTCCATACTGACTGACCACATCACCTTGTTGACCTTAACTCCACTACCTCACTTCCTCCTCCATACTCCACACTGCCGGGAGGAGCAAGGGAGAAGGCGGGGATGGGTCTATGCTGACCACCAACATTGAACAGGTGGTTATCAACTTTGATAAGAACAACTATGGTATATGGTTAGAGGATCTTGGAGTCAGACCGGTATGAGTTCGCTTGTATCATTGCATTGTGTTTATATTAATAAAGTGCTTCATTTGTGCCAATGACTGTGTGTTGGTGATATCCTCTGCCCAACAGTTCACCTTGGGAATAGGAATTGCCACAAGTTCATTGTTGATGGAGACAAATGAGATGTACATATCCTTTTTTGGAGCATTGTGGAATTTTAGTGCAATAATTTTTTCACTATTTACTACAAGCTGATTATTCTGCACCCTGTTGCTAAGCTGTTTTGTGACATTGTTTACTGATTGCTATAATTATTCCTTACTTTTCCCTTTTCACAGAACTGTGGTGTCTTCTGCAAATTTGGTCTTTTTATGAACATCCATATTTAAACTTAGATCATTTATGTACAGAAGAAACAGAAGGGGTGCCATTACTGATCCTTGGGGTACACCATATTTAATTAGTTTATAATCTGACAAGTGTTCAGAAACAGTTTTTAGAATCACATTTGTGTACTTGATGCATGTTGTTTGCTTACAATTGCTCAACAAGAAACTGATCCAGTTGTTAGACAGACCTTGAATGCCATATTTTTCAGGCTCTGACAGCAGAATCTTATGATCCACAATGTAAAATCTTTTGATAGATCAATAGATATTCCTGTTGATTCTATTTCTTGCCCATCAAGCTTAGTAAGCAATTGAAGCACTCATAAATGGCAGTTGTTGTTGACTTCTTATTTCTGAATCATACCAATGACTATAGGTTACAGTTTACGTTTTGAATCTGGAGGGTTATTATTCTCAACAAAAATAAAATCTACAGGAAAACTTCTGAATAATTACTTAATGTAGGTATGTAGACTTTGTGACACTGGTAAACATACTCACTCTATTTAGGATTAAATTTTAAAAGGAATATAAAATTGGACTGCATTTTGTTGGAAGCCCTTGTTTTCAGTCCATGAATACAACAAATAATGTTTTATTTGGCAGATAAAGACTATTTTGGGCGCTTCATGAGGAAATGTCGAGCAAGATTAAATGTAATACCTTCTTTATATGTGACAGGCTTCTCTGTTTATCTTTCCTTTGTCCCCTTTGACCATGCTCTATTTAAGTTAACCCAGATGCTGTAAGAGCGTAAAATGTTGTGTGCACGTTACTGTGCATAGTTTGGTGATCTGTTGGTAAAATTATGAAGTATTACGAAGCTTTATTGAACGAGCGAGGTGAAGCGAGCGTAATCGTGGCTGAGCGTACTTCATGAATGAACTATTTCATCTGAACGCTTCACGGCAAAGAGTGAAATGAATTAAGTAGTTCGCGGGAATGAACGAGTTGGACACATCTCTACTTGAGTCATAATTCCTCTACAACATGCTCCTACCATGTGCTGAAAGTTTCAAGTTCCTCATTGGAATATAGCACTACTGATTTTTTATCTAGTTTACTAAACTTATATATATTTTTCTGCTTGTACTTTGGTAATCACTGTTTCCATGACAGCATCACCATCACTGATACCAGTTTCTTGCCATTAGATCCAACATACTTCCATCATGAGTGGGATTCCTAACTATCTGTTCTAGCTAGTTTTCAGAGAAGACATTTAATAATGTTTCAAAGGATGTCTTATCATGCCCACCACTAACAAAACTTTAATTTTCCCGATTGACTCTTGAATTATTGAAGTCTCCACCAATGATTACAGTATGGTTGGGGAACTTATGTACAAGTGAACTGAAATTTTTTCTAAAATTTTCTGTTACACCAGAAGATGAGTCTGATGGGTGATAGTAGGATCCTGTTATCATTTTATGCCCCCCCCTGATAATGAGTCTTGCCCAAACAATCTTACATGCTGCTTCAGTTTCTATTTCGGTGGATCTGAGTTTGTTGACTATTGTGACAAATACACCATCTCCATTTCCCATTTGCCTGCTCTTTCGATATACACTTAAATTTTCCCCCAATAGTCTCACTGTCACCAATTTCAGGTTTCAACCAGTTTTCTGTACCAAGTGTTACATGAGCTTCACTGCTTTTCATGAGTGCTTCAAGCTCTGGCACTTTATTGTGAATGCTTCAGCAGTTTACCATAAGGATTTTAGTACTCTCATCTGTGGGAGGCATTTCTTTCCTCTTACACCAATACTTTTGGGTTTCCTACAGCTATTGTTGCATGAATTGGATGGAGAGTCACCTAATCTAAAGAACCTTGTGTGTGCTCCACATACAGCTACATGAGTAGCAGTCTGATGTATACTGCATGCCTGACCCATTTAGAGGGACCCTACAGTTCTCAACACTATGGTTCAATAATTACTATTAAAAACAGTCTTGACCACAATTTATTTAATAAGGTGACCGGTTTCGACCACTACTGTGATCATCTTCAGACCATTGAGTAGGAACCTCTTTGTTGGAGAATCACTACTCCAACAAAGAGGTTCCTACTCAATGGTCTGAAGATGACCACAGTAGTGGTCGAAACCGGTCACCTTATTAAATAAATTGTGGTCAAGACTGTTTTTAATAGTAATTATTTATAAGACATTGATCACTGCTGTTCCCATAATGCATTCAAAAGTAACTATGGTTCAAGTCCAGGAAGTTGCTCACCACAGATCCTTTGAAGTCTCTGCTTCAATCCTTCCACTGAACTCTAAACCAAGGGTCGCAATCAGTTCTGGAGACAATACTGCAAATTGTGAGCTTCGTTGAAACTCCACATGCAAGGCTGGTCTTCTTGAACTTAAATAATATTATGATAATACTTTATATTATTTTGAATTATTGTCATATAACTGACTGATTTGCAATTAAAAATGATAATTTTGGAAGAAGTTACATACATGGTAAATCACTTTATATTATAAGTAATCTTTTTTCATAATAATATTTCAGAATGGATTTTACAGACTTTGTGAGAAATTATACCATACAACTTCTTGTAACAATATTTTTAACTAATATACAAATTACTTTCAAATTACAATGTGAAATTTAATGCTAACACAGTTTCAGCAGCTGTGTATGAATTGTTCTGCAGAACATATTACTTCTGATGTAGCAACAATATTAGGAAAAGAATAGATTGCCCATTGAGTTGCAAAAAGGCACAATGAAAAAACTGTTACACATTATAGCTTTTGACCAATGCATTACTCAGAAAAGAAAACACACACACATTTACACAAGCAAGCACACCTCACACACACATGACCTCCACCACCAGCAACTCCAACAGGAATGTGACTGTCACATGAAATGCTATTCAGTCTTTTTGTTGTGTCTGTCATAAAACTCAATGGGTTATCTTCACAGTGAGTAACAGTCTATCTTTTTTCTAGTATTGTTCATATTCCAACCTGGAGATTACACTGTTTGATTTTGATGCAGATAGATCTTGAGACATGATACCAGCACAATTTACATGATGACAGTGCCAAAATGTTTTATAATTTACTAATCTGTACAATACAGTTGTGTTGTTGTTGTGGTCTTCAGCCCAGAGACTGGTTTGATGCACCTCTCCATGCTAATCTATCCTGTGCAAGCTCCTTCATCTCCCAGTACCTACTGCAACCTACATCCTTCTGAATCTGCTTAGTGTATTCATCTCTTGGTCTCCTTCTATGATTTTTACCTTCCATACCGCCCTCTAATACTTAATTGGTGATCCCTTGATGCCTCAGAACATGTCCTATCAACCAATCCCTTCTTCTAGACAAGTTGTGCTACAAATTCCTCTTCTCTCCAATTCTATTCAGTGCCTCCTCATTAGTTACATGATTTATCCATCTAATCTTCAACATTCTCCTGTAGCACAACATTTCGAAAGCTTCTATTTTCTTCTTGTCTAAACTATTTATCATCCATGTTTCACATCCATACATGACTACTCTAACATTTTTCGGACGACAAGAGACAGTGTGGTATTGGGTTGCAAGGCACATACATCTCTCAATTCAGTTAACTTTCTTGATGTGTGTAGCTGATCCTCTTCTCTGGGTAATCAGCTACGTTGATTTCCCACAAGCTTCTTCTCCAAAGACTATAGCTGGTTAAGGGAATTTATTAAAATACTTCTCTATCCATGAAATAATTTTGGTACTGGTATAATACTTTTCAGTTCAATCACTTTTTATTTTCAATTTTCACAGATAATAACTTCTGCAAGCTAACTTATTCCTTACATGTTAGACTCGTTTACACATATTCAAATAGCATACATTTGTCTTGCTTCTTTCACAGCCAAGACATGAAGTAATTCAAAAGTCTGTAGCCTCAAGCGAGTCCAATACATGAACGTGCATAGCAATCTATATTCAATTGTTCATTAGTCTTTTTTACAATCACCACAGACACTAACACATCAAAGAATACGACATAATTATTGCTTGAGTTTTCCTCCCATCGTCTGTGGCGCTGGCGGCAAACACTTTTCATCGTCAGCGACTCGTCCCTCTTACAGTCTTCTAATAACAAACTTCTGACCCGCACATAGAGACAGGTGGATCGGTAGAAATGTTCTCACTCTCCCACACTCATACCTAAAATATTGGGTGTTCGAACCAGTTGAAGGACAAGTGTTTCTAGAATTTACATAGAAATTCTTGAGGCACTACACTCCATACAAATACTATCAAAAAAGACTTCCTGGCAAGTCTATACTTGATGTTAACAAATTTCTCTTCTTCAGAAACGCTTTTCTTGCCATTGCCAGTCTACATTTTACATCCTCTCTACTTCAACCATCATCAGTTATATTGCTCCCCAAATAGCAAAACTCCTTTACTACTTTAAGTATCTCAGTTCCTAATCTAATTCCCTCAGCATCACCTGACCTAATTCAACTACATTCCATTATCCTCATTTTGATTTTGTTGATGTTCATCTTATACCCACCTTTCAAGACACTGTCCATTCCGTTTAACTGCTCTACCAAGTCCTTTGCTGTCTCTGACAGAATTACAATGTCATCAGCGAACCTCAAAGTTTTTATTTCTTCTCCATGGATTTTAATACCTACTCCAAATTTTTCTTTTGTTTCCTTTACTGCTAGCTCAATATACAGATTGAATAACACGGGGGAGAGACTACAACCCTGTCTCACTCTCTTACCAAGCACTGCTTCCCTTTCATGCCCCTTGAGTTTTATAACTGCCATCTGGTTTCTGTACAAATTGTAAATAGTTAAAAAAAAAAAAAAAAAAAAAAAAAAAAAAAACACAAAAAAAACATAATTTACTGCTTTCCGTGATGATGCTTCCTGGCTCAACTTTACAATACCACTATATCATCTGCAGTAGGAATTAATTTTGTCTTGTGATTCAATAAAATGGTAGCTCTTTAACATAAAGCAAGAACAGTAATGGACTCAATGATCAAATCCTGCAGAGCATCCATTGTGATTTCTCCCCATGCAGGTGATGTGGCATTCTTGTTTACTTTATTCAAACATTATAGTGTAACTTTCTGCTTCCTGTTCCTTAAATATGAGTTGCTTAGAAACCATACAGAAACACATTCCTTTGCTCAAAGATGGATAATAATTGTTGAAGGGAGGGAGATATGCTGAAAACTAAACAATTACTCATGCTGGACGTGTATTTATCTGCTCAATGACCATCATATGAAACACAATTTACTGTCATCTGCTCACTTCAAAGTGATTGTTACATTATGAATATCCAAGCAGACATAAGCTTTACACTTCAGGTGCTTGGCAGCAAAGAGTTTGTGAGAGTATCCCTGATAGCAATGTACACAAGACCTGCTTCATGGAGCAGGTGACAAAGCTGAAAAATGGCAGTCCCGCTTAAGCCTAAATCTGTGATTCATTGGGCTCCTTATTCCACTCTAAGTTTACACAGCTGTTCTTGGAGGTAATTATTAAAATTGTGTTACATTATTTCCCTTAGTTGTCCATGTTTCAGTAGTTAGTAAACAGCTACTGTTTTGTACATCAAATAATTTTAGTAAAACTATAAAATTACAAGGTGACAGAAAGGCTAATGAATCTCCACCTTCAGGGGCCCAACCATTCTATCTCCTTGAAACTTCACAGTTTTCTTAAGTGAGTTTTCCTTTTTATACCCATTTTAATACTCATTTAATGACAGTGTGCCTAATGCTGATGTAACCGTAAAAATGTGGAAATAATTATGATGATATATTCAGATCCATAGTTGCAAGAAACTATAGAGCAGTTTTTTGCATTCATCAAATAATGGCTTTAAAAAAAAAGTACTTTTGCTATGTATCTTCCTTACATATTAAAACAGTGTGCCTAAGGCTTGAACAATGACAGTTTCCTTTTCTTACTATTTCCTTTATGACAGAACTACCCAGTACATCACTCTTGGGATTAAATCTTATAAGAAGACTGTGAGGGATGCCTGAACAACTCAAAGGGAAAGTTCAATAAAACAACCTGGGTTTGAATCCCATGCGCCACAGGGTTTTATTTAACCCTTTGTCTATGGCAACCAAGATTGCTATGTGCTGCTTAGAATGCTGATACAGTACCACCCTATTCATCTCCCTGTCCAAATGCCCTGCAAATGCAAAGCTACTTGGGTGCTGAGTTACCTGTGTGGTTTGCATCACCATGTGCGCAGCACCTATGGAGTGCTGTTGATTACAGTGTGCTCTGTCCTTCCAATTTTTGTCGATGCTGAGTCAAAATAAATAAAGTGACTTCAAAGGTTTTATAAGTTTAAAGTTTCAGACTTTCAAGTTTCCCTGCACTATTAAATACAGTGACATCTAAGGTAGCTTTTGCCATAAAAAATTACACCTTTTTAACATTTTTCAACATACCTTCAATAGCTCATGATTAAAGTGACATGATTCGTTTATAATTCATCATTTCTTCACAGCTACTCATTCATAATTCCATGAGTTCTGAATGGAGTATTTGCCATTGTACTGTCTCAAGCAATTAATAAATCAGTTGGTAAGTGTCATTCATCATGGGCTACTAACTGAAATGACACAGATAATATCATTTATTTGTGTGGTATGATATGGCTTACTTGAGTGTAAGCTTATGGTCTAGTGTCCTGTTTGTTCTGTATAGGTGAACAAAATATACTGATCATATGTGGTGCTGTTCTTATACAGCAGCATCATTTTTAAACCACAGTCTTGCTTTTCCTTTGTGGAATCTACATTGTGTATGATGGATGATCTGTAGCCTTGTAAATGATTTGTTTTGTAGACTATAGAAAATTGAGTGTCTAGTCACAGGAATACACTGAGCTGGTCTGTCTATTGAGTGTTAGTCACTGGAATACATTGTGCTGGCCTGTCTGTAATATGACCTGTTTCGTGACTTACCAATGGGGTATAAATTACTTTTTGTTGTCTATTGGAAAAAGATGACACTCTCTCTTTCTCTCTCTCTCTCTCTCTCTCTCTCTCTCTCTCTCTCTGTGTGTGTGTGTGTGTGTGTGTGTGTGTGTGTGTGTGTGTGTGTAACACAATAAATCTTCATTTTTCCAGTTAAGATGTTTTTGTGACATACCATAAATCAGAAGTCCAGAAACAAAACATTTTTTTTTTTAAATAAGCTCAGTAGTTAGTCATTGGACAACCCATACGGTCAAAAAAATTTGGATGTTTTGGCATACTGAACCATTTCCTACAAGCAGTACCATATGAGATAGTTAGTTCCTAGACTGAAATGCAAAACAATCAAAAAAAGTAATTAGGTCACTTTATATGAACACTGAAAATCTATAAAAATAAACTGAATGTAGAAAATTGTTTCAGATAGGTATGTAGTAGTTGCTATAAAATAAATTACCATTTTTCATAAATAACAGCAAATCTTTAATAGACATGT
The DNA here is from genome assembly GCF_023864345.2 of Schistocerca serialis cubense. Lineage (NCBI taxonomy): Eukaryota > Metazoa > Arthropoda > Insecta > Orthoptera > Acrididae > Schistocerca > Schistocerca serialis. The sequence continues at coordinate 218,138,695 of NC_064642.1, read as the reverse complement.
TGAATTTTGGAAACTACAAGTGGATTGTTTAGTTTTGGAACCAACAAGCATGGACATAATGGGTTCTGGAATGGTTATATGGTTTCTGAAAATCATGAACTCTAGGAGCATTCCCATTTTAATATAATTATAAAATGGTTAATTGAAAAAAATTAATTGCCATATAAATATACATATTTTACAATCATTTGTGTCTTAATGCAATTAAAAAGTAGAAATTGCTTCTCTAATAGTTGTTTTTGTTGTTGTTGTGATCTTCAGTCCTGAGACTGTTTTGATGCAGCTCTCCATACTACTCTATCCTGTGCAAGCTGCTTCATCTCCCAGTACTTACTACAACCTACATCCTTCTGAATCTGCTTAGTGTATTCATCTCTTGGTCTCCCTCTACGATTTTTACCCTCCACGCGGCCCTACAATCCTAAATTAGTGATCCCTTGATGTCCTACCAACTGGCCCCTTCTTCTTGTCACGTTGTGCCACAAACTCCTCTTCTCCCCAATTCTATTCAATACCTCCTCATTAGTTAAGTGATCTACCCATCTAATCTTCAGCATTCTTTTGTAGCACCACATTTCGAAAGCTTCTATTCTCTTCTTGCCCAAAGTATTTATTGTCCATGTTTCACTTGCATACATGGCCACACTCCATACAAATAGTTTCAGAAACGACTTCCTGACACTTAAATATATACTCAATGTTCACAAATTTCTCTTCTTCAGAAACGCTTTCCTTGCCATTGCCAGTCTACATTCTATATCCTCTCTACTTCGACCATCATCAGTTATTTTGCTCCCCAAATAGCAAAGCTCCTTTGATACTTTAAGTATCTCATTTCCTAATCTAATTCCCTCAGCATCACCCGACTTAATTTGACTACACTACATTATCCTAGTTTTGCTTTTGTTGATGTTCATCTTATATTATCCTTTCAAGACACTGTACATTCCGTTCAACTGCTCTTCCAAGTCCTTTGCTGTCTCTGACAGAATTACAATGTCATCGACGAACCTCAAAATTTTTATTTCTTCTCCATGGATTTTAATTTCTACTCCAAATTTTTCTTTTGTTTCCTTTACTGCTAGCTCAATATACAGATTGAATAACATCGGGGAGAGACTACAACCCTGTCTCACTCCCTTACCAAACACTGCTTCCCTTTCATGCCCTTTGACTTTTATAACTGCCATCTGGTTTCTGTACAAATTGTAAATAGCCTTTCACTCCCTGTATTTTACCCCTGCCACCTTTAGAATTTGAAAGAGAGTATTATTTCTTTTTGCAGTTTCCTCATTTTAATCTACAGTTCATAGCCAATAGATTGTGGTCAGAGTCCACATCTGGAAATGCCTTACAATTTAAAACGTGGTTCCTAACTCTCTGTCTTACCACTATATAATCTGTCTGATACCTTCTAGTATCTCCAGTATTCTTCCATGTGTACAACCTTCTTTTGTGGTTCTTGAACCAAGTCTTAACTAGGATTAAGTTATGCTCTGTGAAAAATTCTACCAGACGGCTTCCTCTTTCATTTCTTAGCCCCAATCCATATTCACCTACTATGCTTCCTTCTCTCCCTTTTCCTACTCTCAAATTCCAGTTACCCACGACTATTAAATTTTTGTCTCCCTTCACTAACTGAATAATTTCTTTTATCTCATCATACATTTCATCAATTTCTTCTTCATCTGCAGAGCCAGTTGGCATATAAACTTGTACTACTGTAGTAGGCATGGGCTTTGTGTCTATCTTCGCCACAGTAATGCGTTCACTATGCTGTTTGTAGTAGCTCACCCGCACACCTATTTTTTTATTCATTATTAAACCTACTCCTACATTAACCCTATTTGATTTTGCATTTGTAACCCTGTATTCACCTGACCAAAAGTCTTGGTCCTCCTGCCACTGAACTTCACTAATTCCCACTATATCTAACTTAAACCTATCCATTTCCATTTTTAAATTTTCTAACCTACCTGCCCGATTAAGGGATCTGACATTCCACACTCCGATCTGTAGAATGCCAGTTTTCTTTCACCTGATAACGTCGTCCTGAGTAGTCCTCGCCCTGAGATCCGAATGGGGGACTATTTTACCTCCGAAATATTTTACCCAAGAGGACGCCATCATCATTTAACCATGCAGTAAAGCAGCATGCCCTCGGAAAAAATTACGGCTGTAGTTTCCCCTTGCTTTCAGCCATTCACAGTTCCAGCACAGCAAGGCCGTTTTGGTTAGTGTTACAAGGCCAGATCAGTCAATCATCCAGACTGTTGCCCCTGCAACTACTGAAAAGGCTGCTGCCTCTCTTCAGGAACCACACGTTTGTCTGGCCTCTCAACAGATACCCCTCCATTGTGGTTGCACCTACGGTACGGCCATCAGTATCGCTGAGGCACGCAAGCCTCCCTACCAACAACAAGGTCCATGGTTCATGGGGGAGGCTTCTCTGATTATGATTTATAAATGGTTAAGATTTTCACTATCCAGGTTAAATTTTATACAATATTAATTTTTTAAAATCTGGATAGTAAATTTATAAATGGTTAAGTTTTTCACTATCCAGATTAAATTTTATGCAATATTAAATTACGCATGTAACAAATATATATTTTATGAATGAAAACTGTAATTTACAACAACTAGAATGAAAAAAACATTACCTTCTTGAACAAAATGCTCTATGGTTTTAGCTGCCTGCGTGAAATACTTCGAGCTATTAATGGTGCACCCACTCAAGGTACATTTGTAATTATTGAAAATTAATTGTAATTCCTAATCTAATCTGAAACAAATGAATGCTTCTTCACTTCTTCTTATTAAAATAACTTCAAAAATGTTTAAGATGTAGTATACTTCACATTTTCTCTGTAGCCAGTGTCTTGCGTTGGTTGGTTGAGTTGGGGGAGGGGACCAAACAGCAAGGTCATCAGTCCCATCAAATTAGGGAAGTATGGGGAAGGAAGTTGGCCACATCCTTTGAAAGGAACCATCCTGGCTTTTGTCTGAAGTGATTTAGGGAAATCACAGAAAACCTAAATCAGTATGGATGGATGCGGGATTGAACTGTTGTCCTCCCGAACTCAAGGCTAGTGTGCTAACCACTGTGCCATCTCAGTTGGTGAAGTTATTTCATTTTTAATTTCAAGAGTTTGTGCTGCACTGCACATCCTCCACAACTTTTAATGGGCAGTTCACTTCATAGGTACTGGTGCTTTGAATGATCATGGCAGTTACATGATTCAGTGGAAGTCAGAGACTGAATTTCTTTATACCATATGTTTGTTTCATGTACTGTTTTGAATGGGTATCATCCTCTTTTCTTCTTCATGGTGATAAAGTTGTCCTTAACAGTTCTTTATCAAGCCCTTGAACCCTAAATTTCAAAAGTCTCAAAATGGAAACAAATGTGTTTAGATATACTAGGGTTAATTCTCTCTTTCAAGACATGAATTTAGGTGCATGCTGTGACAACTTTGCAGTTATTTCTTGTGCTCCTTATTGGCCTTTCATGCTGTGGAGATTCTTATTTCATGTGATGAAGACTCAATGAGGCTTGCCATATCTTCTTGTGAGATCTTGGATCTGTATCTTGAATTCCAAGATCATTGCATTTAAAGCCAAACTTTTGAAGGTGATTTGATTTCGGTTTTGTTGTAAGAGATTAGGATGAGTGTCTGAAACAGTGAAAAAATGTGTATCTGTAATTTTTTACTATTTAATGTAGTAGAGAAATATGGTATTGATGAAATACATCTGTAGATTAAAAATGCATAAAGAGCAGCACAAATAAGATTTAGTAAAGGTTAATTTATAGTTTCCTGAAGATCCATGATTTAATCTGAAAAATTAGAGGCTATGCATAAACTACAGGTAAACAAGAAAAGTTTCAGAATCATTCTTACCTTGCTTGTTTCTCTTAGTTTTTCTTCCATCGAGAGACATCTCATTTTCTTTTCCTTCCTGCTACAGTGGAACTTCTATTTTATGTTTTTCATAATTTCTATGCCATAAATTTGTAGCCCCGGTGAAAAGCCCATAAGATTAATGCTAAAAATTCCCTAATTTTATCTTTCTTCTTAGTAAGGTTTACCTTGATTCTACATTCTTACTCAATGTCTCATTTGACTTCATCCCAGTTTCTTGCTATTGATATTTGATGTGACTGAATGAGATACAAGTAGCACAAGAGACAGATGGTTCCCACCACAGATGATCTCAGAGTTAAGGGAATACAATAGGCTGTTGCAGAGAAAGGCCACATGAGAGAGGAAATGTTGAAATAATCCACCATCGACATTGCCAACACATCTTGTAACATTTAGCTTAACCATGCAGTTATGATACAACTACTGCTAGGTTGTGGCAGCAATGGAAAAACTTTGCCATTTCTAACTAGTGAGCTCTTATTTGCTGGTGACTTATTATGTCATCAAACAGCCAGTGCAGCCACCACACCACACTAAAACACATAAAATGAACTTGCTTGCCGGATGTGTAGAAAGGGAGAGTGGTCCTTCAGTGACAGAAGCGCAGGCAGGTGTGAGAATTTTGTGAAATGCTGAAAATATACTTTCTGTGCAGATCTTGTACTAGGGCAGAGATGTCACACAGAAATAGAAGAAGGGTTTTGTGATAGCACATTTTAAAGACTTTCATGTTCAGATCTGTCACAATACTGTCACAACTACTACTCACATATATACTTTTCACCGCAGACTGTAGATAATAAAGACTGGCAGTAGTGATAGAAAACATGAAGCGAAACTGTACACCTGAGCTTTCTTTTAAATTTACATTTTACACAGTGTACAGAAATTCACTGAGCCAACTTCTAATAAGCTTCCAACATCAATTGGGGAAGTAAACTCATGTTTTCGCATCTCTGTTTTTCTCATTGACAGAAGGAAAACACACACCCCACATGTTAGATTCCTATACCTTTCACCATACTTCACAGTTTTTGTTTTAATTCACCATGTTCATAAATTTTTGCTTTTTTAATTTTCTGATCAGTTTTTATTTACTGTTACATGTCTGATTTTTTTAAGAACAGATGAAATTCATTACCGCAAATTATTGTATAAACATTGTATTGTACATTTAATTTCCTTCACTTATACAGATTTTATACAAGTTATTGGGGCAATTGTATATGTTTTGGTGGAATTTTGGGGGTTTTAACATTCTCCTCGAGTCTACATTTTTCTCAGTTTTGCATTTTTAATTCAAGACTGCACACAAACGTAAAATAAGGGTTTCACTGTTTACATCATAATTCAATACTTTCACAATATCAACACTAGCTTCTTACTGCTGTCAATAATGATGAATATTATCTCATGGGCAAAACCCAGTGCAGAAATACAATGCTGTTCAAATGTTTGAATTGTTTAAATGAATTATTTCCAGATACTCATGTTTGTTATGTTATTACAGTCATCACCAACAAAATTCTGTTTCATCCTGCAGTATACTCTTAAATGAACACAGTTTCTTTTCATTCTTCTCAGACTTAAAAGAAAATGGCGCTATTTTGTTTTAGTACATTATGACAAACATAAGAAATAAATATTTCTTCAAGAAACTGTAAATAAAATTCACATTGGACATACAAAGTTTTGGAATGCAAAATGCAGTGGCCTTGCAAAATTTTGGAACACAAAATGCAGCATACATACGTAGTTTTGGAACAGAATGCAAGGATCAATGTTTAATATCAATAAGACTCAAGAAGATACATACAAACCTCTTTTACCACATTACAAAGAATGCTACAAAGCTTCTGGAAGATGTAACATTTAGATCTTCGATTTTTTTGGACTTGTTGAGTTTTGGAATTAATTGTCTCTTATGCAGCTATTCCATGGTTGTAAAATGAGAGGAAACCACCTAAGCTTCAGCACCAGTTATTGACATGGACTGCATCTCTGTTCCAGATAGATTTCCTTAAATGTGGCTGCTATGTCACTACCTTTCTTTCTAAATGGTGGAATCCAGTTACTATCGTTGTTCTTATGCCTATATACAAATTAAGTTCCAAGATATAGTCTGTCTGAAAGGCACAAAGTGCAAATGATTTTGTCATCAATTTTTCAAATGGAGTAAGTCATTAACAGCAAATCACCATTTAAACTCTTGATGCGGATGCAATGCACTGTAAAATAATGACTGAATTCACCAACAATATTTAAAACTTTGAATGAACTGTCTTCCTTGATACTGAGAGAGTTGTCACAGAAGTGAAATATTCTCAAAATTACTTACAAAATTTCTATGGGTTCATGACGATATCATCATCATGTTAAAATCGAACAACAGAAACTCTGTGTTGGAATATCAACAGTGTAATGAAAAGATAGATTGTTACTTACCATAAAGATGACACATTAAGTTGCAGACAGACACAATTAAAAGACACTCATACATCAGCTTTTGGCCACAGCCTTCATCAGCAAAAGACAGAAACACACACCATTCATTTGCACAAGCAAGCACACCTCATGCACACATGACCACCAACTGCAGCAGGTCAAACTAGACTTATATTGACCATTTTGGCCACTGTTTCCAGTGGCTCTCCTCAAGGCAGCATATTTACTACTGAACCACTGGCACAATTGTATCTGATACACTGTAATTTCATCCTGCTCCTGGTAACAGTTTTCAGGAGTATCACACAGCTCTTTCAGATTTGATGTCAGGAAATGAGAGGTGATGGTTGGTGCCTTTTATTGATAGTGTTTTTCTTCTAATTTCTATTGACTGTAATTGGCAAACAACAGAGAAACCAGTACAGTGACACAGTGCTTTGATTCTGCAGTGCTATGTGGCAGCTGAGACAGCTCAGCGCATTGCATGCCATCAACTACTATCTTTACTGCCGCATGTGATGAGGCAGCCTCACAAGTTTGGTCAGCCATTTATTACTTCCTACCAAGACATTGGGAGTCTATATCTGTTGTCGTGATACCTGCTGGCAAGCTGTTTTACAGTCTGTCATCTCTAATGTCTTTCTCTTGAAGATAAGTAAATACCTAGCTAGTATGTGAACTTTCCACAACAGTATGGTTTTGCCACACTCTTTATAGTGTGCTGTTGCTGCTAACTTGCTGTGTTGTTAGCACCTTATGAGTCTCTCAATTGGCATTAGGCATACCTGATAGGTCACCTTGTTTCACCAGTGCAAACTACTCTGCACTTACAGCCAACTTCTTAATATTTATGCTTGTCCATAACATCATTTCCAAAGCCTAGCATATCTCTGATCTTGTTGCTGCTTTGATAGATCAGCTTGATGCCCACGGATTCATGAATTTTTCCTTCACATTCACAAACGCTTTTCATATACTGTAAGAGGGTGATGTGCTGTTGTTCCACATCCTCCTCGCTTTTGGTTTTTATTTTTTATATTGACATAATGTTATGTGTTGTTCTTGTATCATAAGCACTATCTGTGAAAGTAGATCATAGTTTCCACAGTTCTGTCTTAAAGTGTCCATCACTAATCAGGAGTGCTTCATGGTTAACGTATGTAGAGCAGAATTCTACTGTTGTGGATGTTGGTGGACATTGCCATGCAGTTATCTATTGGTGCTGATGGATTTCGTGTATACTCCCTGAACAAGTGAACCCTAAGGCTTTTGTACATTTCCTTATTGAGGAAGTGTACCATGTAGTCCTCTCTCATTGGATTTTAGAGCTCTGTTGGTTAAGATAATGGTGAAAATTGTGCAGTTCCTCTTCATCATATGACTGGGTAATGAAAGTGTCATCTGTGTATAGAAACCAGATCTGGGTGCAACAGTGGAAACTTGAGCACTGAAATATTGCGTGCCTCCATAAAGTTGTCTGCTGTATCTTGTGAGAGTGGGGATAATATTCAGCTCTTTCTTTCTGTTGGATGAAGTATTTAAACCAGTGAAGGTATATTATTTTTTTGGAGCCTTTGGCCCTGTAATCCAACTGAGAATGGTGTTTTCAAATATTATTGCTATTTCATTACTGTGCCATCTGTACTAGGATCTGGCATTGTCTTTATTATAAAAAGGGTCCAGTCTACTTCTTCGAAAAGTTCAAAGCCCTTAATCATTTCCTCATTTTTTGGCCTAATTAATTTTCAATATGACACAATCTGATTTTCAGTGATACTTCTGCTTAATAGAGTAAGTTTTTGTCGATCACAATCAGAGGAACTCTTTTGAATCTGGTTAGTGGTGATTTCAGGTACTTTGGTTCCACGTGTCATATATTGTCCATTACCACGATCCCGTTCCAAAGCAATGTTATATATGAACATCAGATTTTTCCAAGTATAGTCTGCCCCCAGAGTGTGTCACAGAACTTAACACGTAAGTTTGTAAAAGCTTGACAAGCTATCAAGTGGACAAAATCTATGACAGCTGAATTATTTTAATGTCTCACATTGCACTCAATTGTTTTCTTTTTTTTATTTTATTTGGTATGCATATTCCATAGATCCGTACATGCGAGTGATTCACCTGGATGTGGAACGTGTCAATACAATTGTACAAATACAATTAATGCTACAGAATAGTAATATAATACAATGATATAGATATTAATAAGTATCACTTTTCTCATTTACAAGCTGTCATTTAACTAGTATAGCAATTCTCAATATATGATTATAACTATAACATTAACACTATAACATTAACATAATATTGTACCGTCCATCTAATAACTAAGAGACTAAATACATCTATTATTAAGGGAGGGCATTACTTCTGGAAAAGAATTCATCTAACGAGTACAGTGGATGGTCAAGCAGGTATTTTTTTTAACATACCTTTGAACAGCGTTTCATTTTCTCTTGTACATTTAATATAATTAGGCAATGCATTAAAAGTCTTTATAGCAGCATACTTTACTCCCTTCTGTACAAGTGTTAAATTTTTTAGTTCAACATGTAGATCATCTTCACCTCTAGTATTGTAGTTATGGTATGAACAATTTGTTTCATACTGAGCATAGTCTTTATTAACTACATTCATCAGAGAGTATATGTACTGACATGTTGTGGTCAGAATACCTAACTGTGTAAAAAGTTTTCTACATGAGGTTTGTGGAGGAACCCCACACATGATTCTGACTGCTCTCTTCTGAGCAGTTAAGATTTTTTTTGAGGCTGGTGAATTACCCTAGAATATTATGCCATAACTCATTAATGAGTGAAAGTACCCAAAGTAAGCTGATTTTAAAATGTTGATGTCCCCAAAATGAAGAATGATTCTTAGAGCAAAAGTTGCTGATGAAAGCCTTTTTAGAGTAAGGGACACTTGCTGTTCCCAGTTGTGCCTACTGTCAATGTGAACCCCCAGGAATTTAGTTGATTGCAACTGTTCTAGTTCCTGGTTGTCATGAGCAATTACTATATTTTCTAGAGTTTTATTTTTTGTGTGGAACTGTATAAAATTAGTTTTTTTAATATTAACTGAAAGAGAATTAATTGAAAACCAAGCTGTAACTTCTCTGAGTATATCATTAACATCAGTCTCCAGATCAGCAGTAGACTTACCATCTACAACAATGCTTGTATCATCAGCAAACATTGTGAATTCACAATTCTTGCTAATGGACAGGGGTAAATCATTAACATATATGAAATCAGCAAGGGTCCAAGGACAGGTCCCTTGGGAACTCCATGCTGAATTTTGGCCCATTCAGAATCCACTAGATTAGAAGATCCTTTGTTGCAGCCATTTAGAACCACCTTTTGTTTCCTGTCTTCAAGATATGATTTTAGCCAGTTACCTATAGGCCCTTTGATTCCATAATGATAGGTCTTCTCCAAGAGTATCTTGTGGTTTACACAATCAAAGGCCTTGGAAATATCCCAGAAGACACCAACTGGTGACTTCTTACTATTAATAGACTCAAAAACATCATTTGTGAGTGAATATATGGCACGCTCTGTGGAAACCCCTTTTTGAAAACCAAACTGTCTGTGGTTAATAATATTAAGTTTATCAAGATGTGCCACAATCCTGTTATACACTGCCTTTTCAAGAACCTTTGAAAATGTTGTTAAGAGAGAGAGAGGATGATAAATTTTGACATCTGTAGCATCGCCAGACTTGAAAAGAGGTCTCACAATGGCATATTTCATTCTCTCTGGAACAACTCCCTCATAAAGAGACGTGTTGCAAATGTGAGCAAGTACTACAATTACATCATTACTGCAGGCTTTCAACAGTTTTCTAGAGATGTTACCTATACCTAAAGATCCTTTACTATTCAATGAGTGAATTATTTTTTTTATTTCATTAACAGTTATGGGTGTTACATTTATACCATTAAAACATTGTGGGAGGTTAAGTTTCAGAATATTTGCAGCTTCCCTTAGGTCACCACTGCAACCTATTTGAGAGGTGACACTTAGAAAGTGGTTGTTAAATGTGTCTGCTATCTGTTTACCATCAGTTATTTCCAAATCGTTAATTTTTAGGACAGCAGTTTTTCCATTGTCAGATGGTGCAGTACCTGTTTCCCTCTTTATTATATTCCAAATCATTCTGATTTTATTGTTCGAACAGTTAATTTCAGATTGTATGCACATACTTCTAGATTTTTTAATGACTTTAGTTAAGATTTTGCTGTATGTCCTATAATATTTCATCTGGAGGGGATTATTGGATTGTCTGGATATTATATACAATTCTCTTTTTCTCTGGCATGATATTTTTATGCCCTTGGTGAGCCATGGTTTTTTTGCTTGATTGCCTGTTCTGTAGTCTACAGACCTATTTTGGAAAGACATTTTCAAATATACCTGATAATTCATCAGTAAATAAATTATATTTTGTATTAACATCATTTGCAAGATAAATGTACCTCCAGTCAGTCTCTCGAATGCATAATTTGAATTTTTGGATATTTTCCTCATTCATGTTTCTAATGGTTTTCCACTGTGCACTAGCTTTGTTCTGATTTGTATTAAAGTTGTCAATTGTGAGTATTTGCCCATCATGATCAGAGAGACTATTTATGACTTTTTCAACTCTGATGTGATTAGTTTTACTCATATCTACAAAGATATTGTCTATTAGAGTGCTGGAAGTGGCAGTAATTCTTGTGGGAAAACTGACAGTGGAGACAAGGTTGTAGGTATGCATTAAATTTGCAAACTCTGTCTTAGAAGATGAGCCTTCTAGGAAATCTATATTAAAATCTCCAGTCACTATAATGTCCCTATTTTTCTTGTGAGATACAATAGCACAGAATCTAATTGTTTCATGAATACTTTAAAATTACCAGATGGAGCCCTGTATACTGCTACGATTACCAGTTTCTTGTTAGCTTCTACTATTTCTGTGACACATGCCTCAAAGTCTTTCTCTATACAATATTTCTCTACATCTATTGTATTAAAGAACAGGCTGTTTTTCACATAAATAACTGCCCCACCTTTGCACATATGCTTTCTACAAAATGAGGTAGCTAAAACATAGTTTGGTATATTGAGCATTTCGGTGCCAAAAGTGACATGGTGTTCTGTCAGACAGAGAATATGAGCACAATTTGTGCCTGTTGGTTCATCAATATTTACAATTAATTGGTCTAACTTACAGAGCAGGCTTTGAATATTTTGGTGAAAAATTTTGAGCTTATTTTTAATTACATGACTGGTTGGGGTGCTGCCACTGTTGGGACTGAGTTTTATTTCTTTTGACATACTAGTATTACAGGAACAGTTTTCTGCAGGGATGAGGGAGCTGTTGTGCTGGTAACACCCACATTTGTTGTTATTAACTACATTACTTACATTCTGATTGGAACCTTCCTCCTTCTGCCCCAGTACCATAAAAAATCCCCATTTGCAGCTGAGGACTTTCTTGATCTCAGGCACATCCTATGTGGAGCAGCTGCAGTCACTACTGTGCTCCTGTTTGCCATAGAGGCTGGATCTCCTGTTGGTGAGGTTTCTACATTGTCAGCTTGTACGCTTGATCTTGTGGGGGTTGGTGTTGCTGTTTCTGCTATTGATGACTGTTCTTCCTCCTTAAATGCTGCTGCTTCACAAGTTGGCAGTGGACTAACATTTCCCACTTGAGTTGTAACTGCTGGTGCTGTCTTGCTTTTGTATAAAAGACCTGTTTGTGTTGATTCACATACAGGTGCTGCTGCACATGAAGTCTTCCCTTCAGCTGTTCCATTAGGTTTGAAGGAGTATTCTGACGACACTGTCTGTATTTCTTCCAATGGTACAGTTTCAATGGACACAGGTGCTATGATTGGAGGAGTGGTGTTTTCAAATAGTTTGAATGTTTCTGCTAATAGTGCTTTAGCGAGTACACGTTTTCCTAGCCGGTTCCTGTGCATTCCATGTCGAGTAAAATGGTTTCTCTCTTATTCAATACAGAATGGCATCTTAGTGACTTGTGGGCACTGTGTACAGTACGTGAAACAGACTGGTTACCCTCCAACTGTGTTTTATATGAAGATGTTCTATAGTGAACAGAACTGGTGCTCATTGTAAAAATAAATTCAGCACTAGACTTGAATAAGAGGCCTTTTATTATATTGACATTCCCTATCATTATCTTATCTGTACTGTGACGTTTGCCTGCTTTGTTTCTTCATTGATAGTCCTCGGTGTCGACGTACTGTGTTGTTATACTGGCTGAAAAATGAGGGGGGCGGGGGGGGGGGGGGGGGGGGGGGGGAGTTCAACACTGCTGAATACTGTAAATGATGTAGCCAACAGGTGCATATTTGCATTTCACAGTTCTTTACTTTCACTGTTTATAACCCCCTAATATTACACAGTTATACACCAGTTAACTATTGCTAAATGTTGATAAGCCTCATTAATAGTTTGCAGGCATACGTCAGCATACTGCTACAATAGTTTGCAGTTGAACATCTATGAGCAGTAACCAAATATTTAACAATTTAACAGTCTTTCAAATAAATTGAACATACACTGTCATTGTTTTAACACACGGCCTATTTGTGTTACACTTAATTCACAGTTAAGTTGATGCGTTGTTGTTGACCTAATCAGCATGGGTTTCTTGTTTGTAATTTATTTGTGTGAAACATGTAATAACATGCATAGCAATTGGTGGTACAATACAACAGTATACAATCTAATTTTACTTTATAATAGGAGCTTAAGAAAGTAGTTTAAATTATTTGACATAATAATACTTTAGATTTTAGTTTCTGCAGTAGGCTATAGAAGCACTGCTCAATGAGCCATGATTTTAGTTGTGTTTTGAATGTCTCTCCAGTTATCACCTTCAGTTCATTTGGCAGTGCATTGAAGTATTTTGCTCCATTAATATATGGACTGTTTGCTGTTTTTTCAGTCTTCTGTGTATCATATGGTAATTTTGTGCTTGTCTGTTATTGTGATCATGAGTTTTTGCATTACGACAATTTTATTTCTTATCTTCTACAGTTAATGCTATTGTTTCAAACATATACATAGAATAGATTGTCAGAATTTTAAATTCTATAAACAATCCCTTACATGATGGGACCAAAAATCGGGCCTTTATATATCACCACAATAATAGGTACTGCCACTATATATTGTTTGATGTTTAATTTACAGAAATTACAATTAAAACATCAGTCATTAAATTAACTGAATACATTGAAAAATTGGTTCTTTTTAACAGTTTCTTCTACCAAGAGGGTTAAGCTGAATTATTTGATTAAATGATGCAATTAACAGATATAGTTATGCAAACAGTACTTTTGATGAAACTGGTAATAACTTTGGAATTAATTAAGAGCTGGCTTTGCTAACATGTTTTTGAATAGAGACAAATAAACCCTTTAAGAATACTATTAGTTGTTCCTCCAATGTTTATAATCAGTACAGAATTTATATTTGTTTATAAGTCAACAATAGAATTTAAGTTACAAAACAAATACTGATTTCACCCTATAACAAAAGTATTAACTAGGAATAGTCGAAATAAATCAGGAAATTAATTACATACATAAAACTAAGCACAAAATTAGATTTAGTTGTGTATTATTTAAAACTAAGGGCTAACCTTTCTCTTTTATGAAAATGCAGATTATACTCACATATGGTAATGATAATTAGTCAAAGATGAAAAAAAATTAATTTTAGGAGTCAGATGGCAAAACAAGAGAGGAAGTAAGAAGATTCCAGCTTGCTTTGGCACAGTACTTTGTAGAAAATGTAGACTAGGTGAGAGCCAAACTGCCTTAAAAGAGAGAGAGGGGGAGGAGAGAGAGAGAGAGAGACAGAGAGAGAGAGAGAGAGAGAGAGAGAGAGAGAGATGGATAGGTAATGTTACTTCGTCTACCTTCTTCATTAATGTTCTCCACACCAGCATTGATTAACAAACATGCTCCCCCCTTTCGTCCTACCACAGAAACAAAGAATTTGGATACGCTCTGGAGTAAGTGTAGCTATAACACAAGGTCCTGGAGTAAAAGGTAGTAAGCACAAAAACAAAATTTATTTTATCGACAAAATCGTACTTTGGTACTTGAGCAATGCATACAGTTATTAAGAAAAACAGCATACAATTGTCATTACCCACACTAAATAATAACACATTCCAGTTTTCAATTTAATTCAGCAAGATCTGACCAATAAGGGTTCTTAAGTTTCAAACAACCCAAGCCACCTTTAAAACGGACGCAAGCCAACAAGTAATCCAAATTCAACTGGCCTTACATTACTAGATAATTACAAGACAATGTTGTTGTTGTTGTGGTGGTCTTCAGTCCTGACACAGGTTTGATGCAGCTCTCCATGCTAATCTATCCTGTGCAAGCTCCATCTCCCAGTACCTACTGCAACCTACATCCTTCTGAATCTGCCTAGTGTACTCATCTCTTGGTCTCCCTCTACAATTTTTACCCTCCACGCTACCCTCCAGTGCTAAATTTGTGATCCCTTGATGCCTCAGAACATGTCCTACCAGACGATCCCATCTTCTAGTCAAGTTGTGCCACAAACTTCTCTTCTCCCCAATTCTATTCAATACCTCCTCATTAGTTATGTGATCTACCCACCTAATCTTCAACATTCTTCTGTAGCACCACATTTCAAAAGCTTCTATTCTCTTCTTGTTCAAACTATTTATTGTCCATGTTTCACTTCCATACATGGCTACAATCCATACAAATACTTTCAGAAACGGCTTCCTGACACTTAAATCAATACTCGATGTTAACAAATTTCTCTTCTTCAGAAACGCTTTCCTTGCCATAGCCAGTCTACATTTTATATCCTCTCTACATCGACCATCATCAGTTATCTTGCTCCCCAAATAGCAAAACTCCTTTACTACTTTAAGTGTCTCATTTCCTAATCTAATTCCCTCAGCATCACCCGACTTAATTCGACTACATTCCATTATCCTTGTTTTGCTTTTGTTGATGTTCATCTTATATCCTCCTTTCAAGACACTGTCCATTCCATTCAATTGCTCTTCCAAGTCCTTTGCTGTCTCTGACAGAATTACAATGTCATTGGCGAACCTCAAAGTTTTTATTTCTTCTCCCTGGATTTTAATACCTACTCTGAATTTTTCTTTTGTTTCCTTTACTGCTTGCTCAATATACAGATTGAATAACATTGGGGAGAGGCTACAACCCTGTCTCACTCCCTTCCCAACCACTGCTTCCCTTTCATGTCCCTCGACTCTTATAACTGCCATCTGGTTTCTGTACAAATTGTAAATAGCCTTTCACTCCCTGTATTTTACCCCTGCCACCTTTAGAATTTGAAAGAGAGTATTCCAGTCAACATTGTCAAAAGCTTTCTCTAAGTCTACAAATGCTAGAAATGTAGGTTTACCTTTCCTTAATCTTTCTTCTAAGATAAGTCGTAAGGTCAGTATTTCCTCACGTGTTCCAACATTTCTATGGAATCCAAACTGATCTTCCCCGAGATCGGCTTCTACCAGTTTTTCCATTCGTCTGTAAATAATTCGTGTTAGTATTTTGCAGCTGTGACTTATTAAACTGATAGTAAGGTAATTTTCACATCTGTCAAGACCTACTTTCTTTCAGATTGGAATTATTATATTCTTCTTGAAGTCTGAGGGTATTTCGCCTGTCTCGTACATCTTGCTCACCAGATGGAAGAGTTTTGTCAGGACTTGCTCTCCCAAGGCCGTCAGTAGTTCTAATGGAATGTTGTCTACTCCCGGGGCCTTGTTTCGACTCAGGTCTTTCAGTGCTCTGTCAAACTCTTCACGCAGTATCGTATCTCCCATTTCATCTTCATCTACATCCTCTTCCATCTCCATAATATAGTCCTCAAGTACATCGCCCTTGTATAGACCCTCTATATACTCCTTCCACCTTTCTGCTTTCCCCTCTTTGCTTAGAACTGGGTTTCCATCTGAGCTCTTGATATTCATACAAGTGGATCTCTTTTCTCCAAAGGTCTCTTTAATTTTCCTGTAGGCTGTATCTATCTTACCCCTAGTGAGATAAGCCTCCACATCCTTACATTTGTCCTCTAGCCATGCCTGCTTAGCCATTTTGCACTTCCTGTCGATCTCATTTTTGAGACGTTTGTGTTCCTTTTTGCCCTCTTCATTTACTGCATTTTTATATTTTCTCCTTTCATCAATTAAATTCAATAGTTCTTCTGTTACCCATGGATTTCTACTAGCCCTCGTCTTTTTACCTACTTGATCCTCTGCTGACTTCACTACTTCATCCCTCAGAGCTACCCATTCGTCTTCTACTGCATTTCTCTCCCCCATTCCTGTCAATTGTTCCCTTATGCTTTGCCTGAAACTCTGTACAACCTCTGATTTAGTCAGTTTATCCAGGTCCCATCTCCTTATATTCCCACCTTTTTGCAATTTCTTCAGTTTTAGTCTACAGTTCATAACCAATAGATTGTGGTCAGAGTCCGCATCTGCCCCTGGAAATGTCCTACAATTTAAAACCTGGTTCCTAAATCTCTGTCTTACCATTATATAATCTATCTGATACCTTTTAGTATCTCCAGGATTTTTCCATGTATACAACCTTCTTTTATGATTCTTGAACCAAGTGTTAGCTATGATTAAGTTATGCTCTGTGCAAAATTCTAACAGACGGCTTCCTCTTTCATTTCTTAGCCCCAATCCATATTCACCTACTATATTTCCTTCTCTCCCTTTTCCTACTGTCGAATTCCAGTCACCCATGACTATTAAATTTTCGTATCCCTTCACTACCTGAATACTTTCTTTTATCTCATCATACATTTCTTCAATTTCTTCATCATCCGCAGAGCTAGTTGGCATATAAACTTGTACTACTGTAGTAGGCATGGGCTTCGTGTCTATCTTGGCCACTATAATACGTTCACTATGCTGTTTGTAGTAGCTTACCCACACTCCTATTTTTTTATTCATTATTAAACCTACTCCTGCATTACCCCTATTTGATTTTGTATTTATAACCCTGTATTCACCTGACCTGAAGACTTGTTCCTCCTGCCACCGAACTTCACTAATTCCCACTATATCCAACTTTAACCTATCCATTTTCCTTTTTAAATTTTCTAACCTACCTGCCCGACTAAGGGATCTGACATTCCACGCTCCGATCCGTAGAACGCCAGTTTTCTTTCTCAAGACAATAAGACCTTAATATTCTCACCTAAAAGCATCATTTATGGTTCTCGTTTCCAACTGGCACTATTGCTCTACGGAGTAACCACATAAGCCATACACAACATTCAAAATACTAAAACTTTAGTCAGCGTGTAGCCACCTTAAAATGCTTAACATGATTTCCCTACTTGTACTGGCAGTAGCCACATAAATTGTCAACTACACGTAACATAAAATAAGATAAATTTACCATTGGTCTGAAGATTGCTCAAGCAAAACATGAAGTTTACCTCAGTGCTTAGCCACTTTTGAATCAATTTCAATCAGCACCAGCCATATACATTTTTAGACTACACAAGCAGCTTATGCAAATAGATTAAATTTTAAGTTTAACTTGGCGTGTACCTGCCTTTAAATTCTCAAATGAGTTTATCAGTTTGAATCAATACTAGCCATTTAAATTTTCAAACTACACAACCAGCATAACAAACGAATTACATTTTAAGTTGAACTCAGCATTTAGCCATCTTTAAATTTTCCAATGTATTTACCAATTTGAATGAGCAGTAGCCATTTTAACTTCATGAATACACCAATCATTTTTAATACAGCCCTTGGGGAAAAAAAAAAAAAAAAAAAAAAAAAAAAAAAAAAAAAAACCCTTCACAACAGCTCTAGCCATCACTAAACTCAGCAGGTCAACAATTCAACAATTTTCCAGAGCAATGACAGGTTCTTGGGAGTTTTCTTGGGAGTTTCAATCTAAAGCACTAAGGAAGCTAATTGTCTAAGAGTATAGCGTCAAACATTGATCAACACAGCACATCCAAACAAAACTTGCATTAACTGAAGCCTTCAGCAATGATGACACACCTCATTACATGTAAGTGCAACCAGACACATAAAATGATATGGGCATTGACTGCTTGATACTTAATTACACATCAGGTTACAACTTGTCAATCAATAAGCAGACACGTGAAATATTTATTGACAGTGTATTGCCTTTTTGTTAAGCCTATCTAGATGATGTCATAATCTTTTTACGAAATGAGCAAGACCATGCTGACCACCTGTGTATCATTCTTGATAAGCTGGCCTCTCACAGGGTCATGACAAATGTAGACAAGTGCTGACATTGGCAACTCTTTGTAACCTTTATTGGACACCACATTGACACGTCTGGGGTGCATCCCTGAGAAAACTGAACAGCTATGCCTCCTCCCACCTCCCAACAACTACCAAGAGCTGTGTAGGTTTCTGGGGGTCATAAATTTTCACAGGAATCAATTTCCACATACCACTGAGACCTTACTATGAGTCACACAAGCATTGTGAAGCAAGAATAAATCTTGTAAATGATGCCTTGATTGGACACCGCAAATGCAGATGGCCTTTGACAACATAAAAGAACACCTGTTGACACATGATGACCCTCACCTACCCATCACCTGGTGCACGTCTAATTATCATGTTCAATGCTTGTGATTACGAGACTAGGGCCGCTTTACAGCAATAAATCAGTGAAATCACTCAGCCATTCAGGTTTTTCTCACACAAACTTACTGACAGAAGAAAATGGTCCACGTTTGATTGCAAACTACTATCAATATGACGTTGAGGGGAGACCACTTACCATATATATATAGGCCACTAGCAGATGTATTCCGCAAACCGTCGGCAGATCCTGCACCTAGGAGAGTCTGCCAACTGGATTTCGTAACACAGTCCACTGCCAATGTATGATACATCAAAGGTGGGGCCAATAATATTGTGATGGACTATCTTTCTTGTTCTGCAGTTACCTCTGCCAAAATTGACTTTAACAGGATTGCAGGTGCTCAAGTGACAGACACCAATCTCCAGAGTTTGTCTAACAAACTAGACACCAGACTCCAACTGTAACAACACACACTACCCAGTGTTACCTAACAAGTTTGGTGTGATGTTTCAAATGGATGGGTCTGTCCAGTCATCCCAGAACTGTATTTCAGGGCAATTTTTGACCTCTCCACAACCTTGCACATCTGGGCATGTGCCCTACTGTTCACCCCATCACAGAACAGCTTGTCTGGCCTAACATTAAAAATGACTGTGCCACATGGGTCAGGACTTGCATTCCATGCCAGCAGACAAAAACTGGCTTCCTCACACAGCCCCCTTTTGGTGAATTCCTGATTCCAAAGGGACAGTTCCAGCATGTCCATATGGACATTGGACATTGTAGGACCACTTCCTTTATTGCATGGTTCTTGTTGCATTCTGTCAATGGTAGATCGCATGACACGATGGGTGGAGGCCACACCCATTTCCGAAATATCACCAGAGGCAGTAGCAAAACCTTTTGTTGTTGGATTGCAAGATTTGGCTGCCCATCCTCCTTAATGTTGGACTAGGATCAGCAGTTTGAATCACAACTGTTCAATGACTTATGTGGATGCCACCGGTTCCACACAACTGCCTACACCCCCAATCCAATGGCCTCATGGAACAATGGCACTGGCTGATGAAAGCTATTTTCGTGTGTCACTCAGAATTGTGGGTGGAGGTCCTTCCATGTGTTCTCCTGGGCATTTGCATGGAACATAAAGATGACCTTGATGTGTCACTCACCAAAATACTATACAGTGAACCTCTCACCTAACCAGCTGAATTTGTAGTGCATGAAACAATCCCCTTCAACCAGGACTTGCCACATCCGTGTGCCACACCCTCTCATCACATGACAAAATTAATTTTTATTTATGAAGATCTGGCCACACGTTCTTATGTGATGCTATGTATGGACACAGTGAAATCCACCCTACAACTGCACTTACAGGACCATAGCAAGTGTTGAAACAAAATACAAACATTTCAGATATCAAAATTGCTAGAAAACAAACAACAGTGTTGGTCAACTGGCTTAAATCAGTGTGGTCTTTAGCGGGCCTGCCACAACAGCACCACCTCCTATGCACCCATCAGTCAATTTCCAAGTGTGTGTGAATCTCTACTATTTTCTGTCTGATGCCATATCCATCACATTACGCGATACTGACCTTGTGATTACCACTACCTACACTGACAGGCAGTTGGTGCCACCACTGTTTCATGCACACCACTCTTCTCCCACCAGAAGTTGACATGACAGGACTTGCCTCCTGTATTTCAGCAGATGGTACACTCACTGTCACTACCACAGCTTACATCACCGCATGCCCCACAACACCTCCTATGGAAGCAACAATGCAAGGCAACACCACCAACATGCCACCGTCTTGAAATACCGCTGCCAAGCTAGAAACAATTAGACACCACCGAGACTACATCCTTATCTGCTAATGCTGTTGGCAGTAACCCATTAACTGCACCACCGACATGGCACTTCGGTCGTGCCCTGCACCCCCTGGAGCACCTTGCTGACTACAATTTGTCTTTCATTGCATCCACCACCATGCAGCGGGCTACATCACTTGTGACAGATGATGTCCCACTGCAGCCTCTCCTCAAGTGCTCAACACTACAGGGGTGGGGTTGGGGGTGGGGGGGTGGGAGGGGGTGGGGGGGGAATCTCTTTGGCAGCGTAACATGTCTGACAAGAGAAAAAGGAAGATCACTGCCTCGGGAGGCAAGTGGAGTTTAGTATGCTCTGGATGCTTGTAATGATTATACAAGTTATGTATATTGTACTTAGCAATAAATAAAGTGGAAACTGTATCGATATGGTATGTCACTATTCTGCTATCACACCTCAAGTGCCCATTTCCCACATTCTCATGAAATACTAATACCAATTAATGTGTCTTTTATCTTGTACATGACAAAACAAATAAAAATAACAGCTGATTTTTCATTAGCCATATTTTAGCCAATTATCTTTAATCATCATCGTCATCATCAGCTATTTAACATACACTGTTGGATAAAGGCCTCCTACAGCTTTTCCATGCAGTTTTTTCAGTCATGTGTAGCCATTTTTTCCAGCATGTTGTCTTAATATATTTAACAATATCTGTAAATTGACAATCAATCTGTGCAAAAAAAAATTCTTTCCTGTCTCTTTACACTCAAAATTTAAACCAAGATGAGCTCATACTCTAAATTTTGTTGTTTAACAATTTTGTTTACTGCATGTCCTACAGCATTCTTGACATCTTCATCATTTACATAGCATGCCCAGTAGTTTCTAAAGTAAGTGATCCTCATGTAGTGCCCATAACCTAAGTTTTGTTGTACTAAAGGATAAACTGTGTACAATTTTGAACAAAAATTATGATGGAACCATCAGGGCACAATTAGAAGACCACATAAGTAAAGAAAGAGACTAAACTAAGAAAGTGCAGTGAGAGGAAACTGAGTCTAGAAAGAAACTATTTTGGCAGTAAATTTAAATAAACAAAATACAAATATGTTTCTGTTTTCTCCACCTCTTATTTACACTTATCAGTACTAACCATACCGTCGCTCATAATTTTCAGAGCACTTTATTTCTGTCACATGCTGTTTTAGCCATGGTTTATTCCAAACTCTCACTTTGCAGACATATGCAATCAGAAAAGACAAAGTGAAAATCTATATATGCAAGCTACTATAATACAATAAGAATGTTATGCTGCCAAAGTTACATTTTTATGAGTACCACTTGGTATCAAGTTGCAGCATTCATAGCAGCTACACTTACTGGAATGATTGTGAAAAGATGACAAGCCTCCATAGGTACCTAGAAGGGCTAGTCTACAGATCCAGTTAACTGATGAGTAAGTGGTGCTCATTTTACCAGAGTGTAGATGGTCAGCAAACGTCTACAATGATTTTTAGTAACAAAGAATGTGCTGCAATAGAACTAACATTTCGTGAACATCACAAATGTCTTACAAACAGCAGAACGCATCAAGAACTAATATTCTGGGAGAGAAATTCAGTTCCATTTGAAAAAATGAATTTGATATTGCATACCAATATGCCTAACCACCAATGGTTAATGTGGTTAAAAAACATAATGGTCATCATTTTATGAATCATCTGTGACTATTTTAATACAAGGAGTTCAAATTACAATAAATCATCTGTTTACATGATTACTTGCCAAAGAGAAAAACCATTATCAATATTTTTAGCATCTATAAAAGTATGTGAATTAGAAGAGACGTCTCACTTTTTGGCTGCAAATACAAATGTTTTATTTCACATTTGAGCATATTAACATGCAACTAGGGTCATTAAAGTTAACACAGTAATAATAATATAAACTTGTGCAAATGTCATAACTACAGGAAAATAATCCAAGATAGATACACTACATATTTAAATAAAGGCCAATAACAACAAAAAGTGTCCTAACAGAGGAATTACAAGATAAATGAACTACAGTTAGGTGACTGACAAAGATACTGAGTAATCAAACAGATAATCATCACTTAGCTATCAAGTAATCTTTCACAGAATCCAAAGAAACTCTGGTTGTATGTAAAGGCTGTTAGTAGCACCAAAGTTACTGTCCAGGCCCTAGTGGATGAGACAGGAACTGAAATTGAGAGCGGCAAAGAAAAAGCTGAAATGCTTAACTAAATTACAAATGTTCCTTTACAATTGAAAACCCTGGAGAATTGTCCCAATTTAATCTTCATATCACTGAAAGATGAATGAAATGAGTATTAGTGTCAGTGGTGTAGAGAAGCAGCTGAAATAATTAAAACTGAACAAAGCTCCAGGGTCTGATGCAATCAATCCCTGTCAGATTCTATACTGAATTTGTGGCTCAGTTAGCCCATTTCCTAACTATAATCTATCTTAGACCCCTCAAACAAAAAAACCATGCCCAGTTCTTGGAAAAAGGCAAAGGTCACATCCTTCTAAAAGAGGGATAGTAGAAGTCATCCACAAAACTACTGTCGAATATTCTTGATAGCAATTTGTTGTGGAATATTATAACATATTCTGAGTTCAAACATAATGAAGTATCTTGAACAGAATGATCTCCTCAATGCCATCCAGCATGGATTTCGGAAACATCAATCTTGTGAAACCCAACCCACACTTTTCTCACTTGATATATTGAAAGCTTTGGATCAAGTCAATCAGGTAGACACCGTATTTTGTGATTTACAAAACCCATTTGACTCAGTACCACACTTACACATATTGTTAAAAGTATAATCAGGTGAAATTTGTGGCTGGATTGATGACTTTTTGGTAGCGTGGACGCAGCATGTTATCTTGGATGTAGAGTCACCGTCAGATGAAGAAATAACTTTGGGTGTACCCCAGGGAAGTGAGTTGGGACCCATGCTGTTCATGTTGTATATTAATAATCTTACGGGCAATATTAACAATAAAACCAGGCTTCTTGTAGATGATGCAGTTATCTATAATGAAGTACTGAGCTGCATAAATATTCAGTCAGATCTTGATAAGTTTTCAGAGTGGTGCAGAGATTGGTAACTTACTTTAAATGTTCATAAATGTAAAATTTTGCACTACACAAAATGAAAAAAAAAGTAGTATCCTATGACTATAATGTCAACAAGTCACTGTCGGAATTAGTCAACTTACACAGACGTCTGTATGTAACACTTTGTAGGGATATGAGATGGAATGATCACATAGGTTCAGTGGTGGATAAAGCAGGTGGTAGACTTCAGTTTATTGGCAGAATACTGGGGAAGTGGAAAAAATCTACCAAGGAGATGGCTTACAAATTACTTGTCTGGCTGATTCTAGAATATCACTCAAGTGTGTGGGACCCATACCAGACAGGACTAAAATTAGATACTGAATGTATATAGAGAAGGGCAGCACGAATGGTCACAGGTTCGTTTAATCTATGGGAGAGTGTCACAGAGACACTGAAGGAACTGAACTGGAAGACTCTTGAAGAGAGACATAAAGTAGCCCAAGAACGTCTGTTAATAAAGTTTCAAGAACTGGCTTTAAATGATTACTCTAGGAATATACTAGAACCTCTTATGTATCACTCACATAGGGATTGTGAAGATAAGATTAGAGTAATTACTGTGTACACAGAGCATTCAAACAATCATTATTCCCATGCTCCTTATGTGAATGGAACAGGATGAAACCCTAATAACTAGTACAATGGGACATACCCTCTGCCAAGCACCTCACAGTGGTTTGCCGAGTATAGCTGTAGCTGTAGATGTAAATAATTAACAATAAGTATATGAAACAGTAATAAAATAGTTACAGTGTGGCATATGTAAAAATTGGAGTTAAATTTATTGTTCATTTTATAAGAAATGTGGGTCATCTGACACATACTCAAGGAGCTCTTGAACACAGTAAATTACTTTACTTTTTATCCACCTTGAAAGACTAGTTATGAATTTATTTACTGGCACTGTATAGGCATTTTCAAGTAATTTGCTGAAGTAAATAGGACTAAGATACTTCTAACTGTTATGAGCCTTTGCAAGCCTAGCACATGGCACATTAATTGTGTGAGCACTTCTTGTGTTACAGTCATGAATTGTCCTCCTTAGGTCAAATTTACTTAAATTCTCTTTAATAAAGACAAGGAAGTTGTAAATACACTGGGTAGGTATTGTCATTGTTTGTAGTTTCTTAAAATAATATTGACATAACTCATATGGGCTAAGTCCTTCAGTGCACCTTATAGCTTTCTTTTGCCATTTAACCAGTAATTTGAGCCTATGGAATTGTCTCATAATAGTATCCAATAACTTAGGTGGGAATATAAAAATGCAAAATATGCATGTAACAGGAGATCTTTACTGACACTGCTCCTAAGATTGTACAACCGATAGATGACATATTTAGTCTGCCACGTAATTTCCCTGCGTGAGTATGCCAGCTGACCATATTAAAGGAACTCTTGAACAATTAGATTTTGAACCCATCCTTGGAAATCAGATGTACTCTTCAATGGTGACTGTCTTCTTTGGAGAGGATGAGATCTTACAGCCTGACAATATTCTTTTACATGCACATAAATATGTCTGAAAAGGTGGTAGGAGGATGATTAAAACGTGATAGTTTTATGCCATTTCCTCACGGTTTGATTTCCTCCAGTGGTACAGGGAGCAAGAGAATTTAAAACACCCAGTTTGTGTGGCCACATGGTGGCTCTGCTGCCTCAACTGACAACCTCTTGACAGCAAAATAATTGAAACTTCCACTGAACGTAGGAAAATTATAAGACCAATTAATGAACCAAAGCTTAACAAGTTGATAAGTAAATTGGATTTAATATAATGGGATAAAATAATAATCACTGCAGATGAAAATGATTCCAGCAACAAATTTTTAGAACTGTTGATTGAACATTGTGAAGCATTTTATCCTAAATGCTACAAGAAAATATCAAAGCAAAATCACTCCACCAAACTGCAAAACCTAAAAATACTGGTACATCCCACATCTACATAGAATAAGGATCATAATGCCACTGCATCATGATATGTCTAAGCATAATAATGCTGACAAGAAAATCTATGTAAAAGTGAAAAAGATTTACAGGTCTGAAATCAAGGCAGCAAAGTGCAAAGCAAATTATACATATATACTGAACTCAGTGGATAAATGCAAAGCTGCATGGGAAATTAAAGCAAAAATAAACTGTGCTTATAAAGTATACCATACACCAATTCCACCTGGTATTCGAAATGCACATTTTGTCAGTCCTCAGCCAGATGACAGCATTATGAAGGATGTGAATAAAGCAGTGGCACTGCTGTCAGAAATGAATAGTAAGCAAACAGACAGCTTTTGCTGGACTTGTGTAACTGACAAGATGATCAATGAATCAATAGCTAAGCTCACTAATTCTAGAGCAGAGGATTACTATACCCATAATATCAAAAATAGTAGAATACTGCATAAATAAACAGATGAGTCAATATTTTGAACATAATGATATACTTACCTCCTCACAGTATGGTCTCAGACCCAGCCTTTCTATAGTCAGGGCATTTTAGAGCATGGTAGCAAAAATGTACGATTGTTCTGAAAATAAACATTTTATGTGTGCAACACTGTTGGACATTAGGAAAGCTTTTGATGTGGTCTCCCACAATATTCTCATAAAAAACTCTACAACTACAGAGTGAAAGAGAATGCTCTATTGCTAACTCAGTCTTATTTGCACAGCAGAAAACTGTTAGTTAAGGTAAATAATAAAATGTCAGAACACCTTCCAGCTGTAAAGATCGTACCTCAAGGATCTGTTCTTGGACCTTTCCTTTTCATTATTTACATAGATGATTTACCCACAGTTGTACCATGTGATGCAGTGCTACATGCAGATGACACAACACTCAACATATGTGGTACTGACCTTGAAAATGTGCAGCACTACTTGGTTTGCAGCAACTGTACCAATCAAATTATTAAAATTTCACATTAACTATGTTTAGTTAATTAATTAATTCCTCATACTCTGTGGTTCAATTATGAACAAGAATCTTCAAGGACGTGAAATGATTCAAGGTATATTTTGATAAAATGCAGTAACTGTCAAAGGCTAATACTGTATGCTCTGTCAGCAGCTAACTTCAGTGAAACTTAGTTGTATTTGAGCTTACACAGACTATAAACAAATAAAAAACTCTTGGAAAAAGAGCTAATAACTTGGGAAAAGTTGCTCTCATTTTTTAAGTACTTCTGTTGATATGCTGCTGCCGGTTTAATATGAAGACAATATTACACTGTTAATGTGTGATAAAACATCTTGTTTAGGTAACTAATAGATGAGAATGGGATTTTCACTCTGCAGCGGAGTGTGCGCTGATATGAAACTTCCTGACAGATTAAAACTGTGTGCCGTATCAAGACTCGAACTTGGGACCTTTGCCTTTCGTGGGCAAGTGCTCTACCAACTGAGCTACCCAAACATGACTCATGCCCCGTCCTCGCGGCACTTGCCCGCCAAAGGCAAAGGTCCCGAGTTCGTGTCTCAGTCCGGCACACAGTTTTAATCTGCCAGGAAGTTTCATATCAATACACACTCTGCTGCAGAGTGAAAATCTCATTCTGGAAACATCCCCCAGGCTGTGGCTAAGCCATGTCTCCACAATATCCTTTCTTTCAGGAGTGCTTGTTCTGCAAGGTTCGCAGGAGAGCTTTTGTAAAGCTTGGAAGGTAGGAGACGAGGTACTGGCAGAAGTAGAGCTGTGAGGATGGGGCGTGAGTCATGCTTGGGTAGCTCAGTTGGTACAGCACTTGCCCGTGAAAGGCAAAGGTCCCGAGTTTGAGTCTCGGTCCAGCACACAGTTTTAATCTGCCAGGAAGTTTCATATCAACTAATAGATGAAATGAAATCCAGTTTGAATCTGCAACAATTTCTCAGTTGTTAGTTGCAGTTATGTGAATTACTCACTGCTGTTCTTTTCCAAAGAGAAATATTGAGTAGAAAATTTTGTTATGGTTCTCAATTTTAATCTTCTAGGAGGTATGTTACCACTGTTATCTTTAATATTTAGACTATTTCATTTTAAACACTTGATCTTCTTTTCAGTTGTTGCACACTTCCTCTTTTCAAGTTCATGGCAAGGTGTATTCTTACATTTGTTGTATGGAAAGTGATATTATACTAGAAACTACACTTTGCTAAGATTATTCAATAAATATGAGATACAATAGTGACTAATTCCATTGTTTTCAGTGTTTCTGTCAATGTATCTACAAAATTAAAAATACAGAATTAAAACACTAATTGCACAGGGTATATAAATTGCAAACACTTTGTTATTCTTCTCGTGTACTTGCCAACCCTTTCCTCAGAGTACACTCTGAACTGGCTTTAGTACTCCCTTAGTCACAATTGCTCCTACCAAGCTCCAGGTGGTACAGTAACAAGTGACAACCTGAAACAAGTCACTCATTAGGAAACCTGAATAAAATACAGTTTAAGCAGCTACATTCTGCATTTGCTGATTTATGATCTTTCTGTTTAAAAACACAAATAGTGCCTCCAACTCACTCTTACTTGGAGACATAGCATTTAATACACTGTACACATGTTACTTTATGTGCTGCAAGTCAAAAAAGTCTAATGTAAGAGTCATAACATATTTGATTAAAAGTTTTTCAGCAGTAAATTCAATTAATCTGAAAAAGAGTGAGAAAGCGACAACTTATAATCCTACATGTGCATTGCAATTTGTACATTCTTCCCTACAAGACTTGACAAACTATTGAATAATATAAAATGTCCTACACATTTAATTAATATCAAAGAGAGAGAAAAAAATCAGTGGTGTGCTTTAGACTGCTTGGCAGCAACCTGTAACATACACTACAGGAATATCCCAGGTAAAACTCTTAACATCAATCCAATCAAATGTATTGTCAGATGATGCATGTTCAGGGACAGGCATGTTCAGTGATCTACCAGTACTCCTTGGGTAAGCAAATGTAAATTTAACTGCAGACTATCACCTTAAACCAACAAAAAATGATAGTTTACCCCCGTGAAACAATTATGTTATTTGATAAAATTCAACTGAATTAAGCAGTAAGGAAAAAACACATAATAAAGTCCCTGAGCTTAACAGAGAGGCCTCACCTAATGTTTATGGTGTAAGTGCCTGGACACACAGTATGTAAAAAAAATGAAATCTTCTGGCTATGAAATTAAAGATATTGAACTAATAAACACATGATTTATTCATATAAAAAAGGAGCTTATGAGAAGTACAAGTAAACATGAATCTAACTGTAGATTAATTAATTACAATGATTTCATACAAAAGATAATAGATTGTCTAACAGGGTCATCACCAATGTGATACTGGAAAAAAACAGCAGTTCATGTTGTGCCAGTAATACACAGGTCACACAATTGCTATCATTGAACCTTGAACGTAATTTTAATACAATAATAAATTGAAGAATGTAGGAAAGAGTGAGCACACAACAGGCATATCAAATGGAAAGGAAAAATACAAAATTCTTCACCAGGGAAATAAATTTATGACACTTTAATCTCTTCGGTGATTTTTAGACATTAATGCTTTCTGGTCACTAAGATGGGTGTAATATCAGAAAAAGAACTGTGTCAATTAAGCAAGGGAGTGTGTGAGGCACCAAGTGCATTTGAAGCACAGGTCAGAACTGTTCAAGATCTGACATGATATATACTTCACTGACACATCCGCAGAATTCCCAGGTGCGTGTTGCTCTATTGCCAATGGCTGCTGAACATGTGTGGTGCATGGAGTGGAGCTGTGTCAAACCATGTGGAGTTCGTCACCTCTGTCACTGCCAAACACAAACACTGGAAATATTTGGTGACCAGTGAGTAAGGTGTGAAACCTGAAGCTCCAAAATCATTCAAACACTAAATACCCCACTGAGGTGCAGCTCTACCAAAAATCCGACCACAGCTGTCACCCCAAAACAATTCTGGCCCACTTCAGACCTTGGAGAAAGCCTCCATACAGTTTTTAGGCCAATCACAGAGAAGAAGCATAAATGTTCACCATTCCAAGACATCCAAGCGCACTCACCAGCAGTTAAAATGTTTTTGCCACTCTGTATCGATAATTCAGAGAGCACACAGAAAGTAAAAATCTCCTCCCAGAAAGGCTTGTTAGTTGGAAAGCTGTTGGAATTTCTGCTGGTTTAACATGGCATTCTCTCTACACTTTGTAGAAAAGAGAAATTCCAGAAGTCCTAATGTCCAAATACTAGGCTACTGTGGACAGTGTCTCAACTGCAGAAATATGAAGGAAAGTGTTTGTAATGACTGGATTCCTCAGGGCTTTATTCAGTACACCAACCACATTCTAAAGCTGGACTCCAGCTGTATTGATACACGGTGGTGGGGATTAACATCCAGTTACCTCTGTGTCTGGTGTTAGGGAATATCCTAATGTGGAAGTAGTCACTGTTTCCTTTCGGCTGCAAGAATGCTGTTACCTTTGCTCTCTCCCAAACAAATGGATCAACCACTGTCCTAAAGCCTGATGCAAAGAAAGGATATTCCTAAGACCAAGAAGGAAATCTACTTGTGAGCAGATGACAATATAACAATAAAATGTGAGCTAATCCCTAATCACTGATGTATTCCGTGTATAACCACAAGCAAGCTCCATAAATCGAATTGAATTGCAATGCAAATGAATAACAGGAGTTCAGTATGTAAATGTTGTAGGAAAAAGAGGAGAAAAATACATATTGGAGAGGCCTGGAACAAGCCACCACCTCGTAGTAGTCTTAGTGTAAAAAGCTGGAATATATTTCCTGGACTTTAGTTTCCTGGCAAAAACCTGTGAAGTTTTCATTTCATTCATTTCATTTCATTTTATTATCTTCCTGTATATCATTTACATGATGTAGGAATTGTCACAACAAAGTTATCATACTAGTACAAGTACTACAGACATAATAATGGAGTATCACTTTCAAGACATTTTTCAAAATTACAAGTTTAGACATAAAAATTAAAATTTTTGGCAATCAATTTACACACAATCAAAGTACTCATCTACGTCATAGAAAGTTTTGCTTAAAAGGTAATTTTTAAGTTCAGTCTTAAATTTTACTTCATCTATTATTGCCTTCATGTACACTAGCAGAGCATTGTAGAGTTTTATTCCAAAATAACTTACATGCTTTTGGGTTTGTGTTGTCCTTACCCATTCTACATACAAATTCTTACGAGTTCTAGTATTATAATTATGGCAGCCCTCATTTGTACGTAGATTTTTCATATGTGCTCTTGTACACAGAATGCTTTTAAAAATATACAGTGATGGTATTGTGAGTATTGGCAGTTATTTGAAAAGGGGCCTACAATGAGTTCTTGGAGAGTTATGTGTTATGATTCGTACAGCTCTTTTCTGAAATTTGAAGATATCTGTTAAGCTTGATTTAGTTTTACCCCAGAACACTATGCCATAAGACACAATGGACTGAAAGTAAGCAAAATAGACTAGTCCAGTACAGTCTGTGCTGCATACTCCAGATGATATCCTCAATGCAAAACATGCCGAATTGAGCCTGTGGGATAAGTACTTGAGATGGTCTTTCCAGCTTAAGTTTTGATCAATGTGCATGCACAAAAACTTTGTGGATTGTACACTCTCTATCTTCTTATCCATTAGTTTTAACTGGAGGTCCATATCTTGAGTTGCTTTGCCATACTGTATATAATTTGTTTAACTTAGATTAAGTGTTAACTCATTAGCATTAAACCAATGTTGAATATATTTCAGGACTATATCAGTTGTGGTGGTTAATGATTTTTTATCATCGCTTATAATTATGCTAGTGTCATCTGCGAACAACATTATTTTGGTAGAAATATTAGGATTTTTTATGTCATTTATATAAAGCAAGAATAATAAAGGACCAAGAACACTGCCCTGTGGGACACCTATTTCCAATTTCTTTGCATCTGAGACCCACTTGATTTTCTGATTTTTATGCTCTGCGATGATTTCTACCACCTGAGTTCTATCTTGAAGGTAAGATTCAAACCACTGCTTCACAACTCCCCTTACACCTATTGCCTCCATCTTGTTTAACAGTATTTTGTGATTTACTGTATCAAAAGCTTTAGATAAATCTAAGTTAATTCCCACTACACATTTTTTAGTGTCGAGACTCCTGACAATCTCTTTGGTATAGGCATGGATAGCTGATTCTGTACTGTGGCCTGAGCGAAAGCGATGTTGATTGCAGTTTAGAAGTTTGTGAGCATCTAAGTAATTTATGAGTCTGGTTTTCATTAATTTCTCTAGAATTTTTGAAAATGATTGGAGAAGGGATATTGGTCTATAATTTTCTACCTTGTATGGATCTCCTTTTTTAAACAGAGGTCTAACCTTAGAGAATTTCAACCTCTCAGGAAACACACCTTCGCTGAAAGACAAATTGGCAATATGTACCAGGGGCTTTATAATTTGTTGGGCAACTTTTTTTATTATTGACACAGGCACTTCATCCACACCTGCAGACATTTTTGATTTTAGACTCTTTATCACCTTTAATATTTCATTATCATTTGTGGGAATTAACAACATACTACTGTCTACTTTTGGGGCTGTTAATTTCTCATGTTTAGTAAAGTTTTTACTTAATGACACTGGTACACTTAAAAAGTAATTATTAATGTAATTTGCCAGAGTTTCATCTTTTAATTCAATATTTTCACTACTTTTGAGTACTATTTCCTGATCCTTGAGGCCCTTACCTGTTTCCCTTTTCACAATTTCCCAAATAGTTTTTGATTTATTGCCTGATTTTCTTATTAATTTATCATTACTTAGTAATTTTGCTTTTGTAATTACTTTTCTATATATATTTTTGTAATTTGTTACATATTCTTTAAACTTGGGGTCAGTCCAACTTTTCAGTCTATAGTTAAGCAATTTCATGGTCCTGGAGGAATTTCTAATACCTGTTGTGATCCAGGAGTTAGCATGTGTATGCCCATATGTGTTTGTTTTGATAAGTTTCTTAGGAAAACACATTTCAAAATTCAACATAAACAGGGAAGAAAAAACATTGTATGCAGTGTTTGTGCTAGTTTGTAACAGTACTTCTGCCCATGATTGGTTAGTCAGTGTATTTATGAAGTGACTGCAACTATTTGTAGAGAAGGTTCTTTTGTACATTTGGTATGAACTATTTTTGGTCACAGGGGCTATGGGAAATTTAAGGATAAGTGCATTGTGATCAGATATTCCTAGGTCAACATTTATTACATCTATATCTATGGCATCTATATTTGTGAAGATATTATCTACGAGACTTTTTGAAGAGTTTGTTATTCTTGTAGGGTTAGTTATATGTGGATACAAATTGAAGCTGTGTAAAACATTCAGGAACTGATCTTTGGATGCACCTTCAGTCAATAAGTTGACATTAAAATCTCTGCTTATAATTATTGTTGATTTTTTATGATGTAATATTTTGAGCAATGCCTCTAACTTATTTCTAAAAATTTCAGGATCACCACATGGTGATCTGTACACTGACATTATTATTAATTTACTCTTTTGCATATTCAACTGTATTGCTGCAGCCTCAAAATGTTTTTCCTCATTCAAGGATTCAGTTACAGTCATATTTTTAACCTTTACTCCAGGTTTTACATAAATGCAAACACCGCCATGTCTTGTTTCCTTCCTGCAAAAATGGCTTACTAATTTGTATGGGGAAATGCAAATATTTTCTAGTTCATAACTCATGCACCAATGTTCTTGAATGCAAATACAATCTATACTAGCTTCACTGGCTGCAATCTCAAGTTCTAATATTTTATTTTTAATGCATTGTATGTTAAGGCTCATTATTTTTAAATTATTGAAATTAGATTGAGAGGAGTTTGTACTCATGTTTCCCAATGTTACCAGCTGTTCCTTGCCGAGGCTGGGTACCAAAAATCCTTAAGAATTACACGTTTCCTGCTCCTTGTATTTCTTACCCCTGGACGTGCCACCATACTTCTTGTATCTGTAGTTGTAGCTGCTGTTTCAGTGGATGCTGGAGGTGTTTCTGAAGCTGATGATTCAGTGGATGTTGGAGATGCTGCCAGTTTTGATGCTGAGTCTGGTTTTGTAAGTGATGTTCCAATTGATACTGGAAGTGATGTTCCAATTGATACTGGAACTTTTGCTGAAACGGTATTTTCGTTTAAATCTTGAACTACAGTTGGCACTGACGTTACTGTGGATGTTGAAGCTGCGTATGAAGCTGATAAATGAAGCTCCGATGGTCCTACCCATATGTAGCACTGGGGCCCATTTGCTGTCAGTGTAGTTTTGTGCTGTCTGAGGTGGATGAAGGAGAGCTGTTATCCTCTGTCTCTTCTTTTCGTTGAGTATATTTATTTATTTTATTTATCCATCCATTGACAATAAATATTGTATGGATGTTGTCAAGGGTACATGTAAGCCATTTCAAAGAAATAGGACATAAACAATATATACGTAAAAAAGTACAAGGCAAATTAATACAATGAAGTTAATAATAATACAATGAAATTAATATAGCCTATATACATCCCTGCTTGTTATTTTAAATGCATAGTCTGTTTTTCATAAGGCTTTAGTTTTGTCCTCCCTAAACGGCAAGTCCTTATATACACAACACTGCTTAAGTATATACAGGGTGTTTCAAAAATGACCGGTATATTTGAAACGGCAATAAAAACTAAACGAGCAGCGATAGAAATACACCGTTTGTTGCAATATGCTTGGGACAACAGTACATTTTCAGGCGGACAAATTTTTGAAATTACAGTAGTTACAATTTTCAACAACAGATGGCGCTGCAAGTGATGTGGAAGATATAGAAGACAACGCAGTCTGTGGGTGCACCATTCTGTACGTCGTCTTTCTGCTGTAAGCGTGTGCTGTTCACAACGTGCAAGTGTGCTGTAGACAACATGGTTTATTCCTTAGAACAGAGGATTTTTCTGGTGTTGGAATTCCACCGCCTAGAACACAGTGTTGTTGCAACAAGACGAAGTTTTCAACGGAGGTTTAATGTAACCAAAGGACCGAAAAGCGATACAATAAAGGATCTGTTTGAAAAATTTCAACGGACTGGGAACGTGACGGATGAACGTGCTGGAAAGGTAGGGCGACCGCGTACGGCAACCACAGAGGGCAACGCGCAGCTAGTGCAGCAGGTGATCCAACAGCGGCCTCGGGTTTCCATTCGCCGTGTTGCAGCTGCGGTCCAAATGACACCAACGTCCACGTATCGTCTCATGCGCCAGAGTTTACACCTCTATCCATACAAAATTCAAACGCGGCAACCCCTCAGCGCCGCTACCATTGCTGCACGAGAGACATTCGCTAACGATATAGTGCACAGGATTGATGACGGCGATATGCATGTGGGCAGCATTTGGTTTACTGACGAAGCTTATTTTTACCTGGACGGCTTCGTCAATAAACAGAACTGGCGCATATAGGGAACCGAAAAGCCCCATGTTGCAGTCCCATCGTCCCTGCATCCTCAAAAAGTACTGGTCTGGGCCGCCATTTCTTCCAAAGCAATCATTGGCCCATTTTTCAGATCCGAAACAATTACTGCATCACGCTATCTGGACATTCTTCGTGAATTTGTGGCGGTACAAACTGCCTTAGACGACACTGCGAACACCTCGTGGTTTATGCAAGATGGTGCCCGGCCACATCGCACGGCCGACGTCTTTAATTTCCTGAATGAATATTTCGATGATCGTGTGATTGCTTTGGGCTATCCGAAACATACAGGAGGCGGCGTGGATTGGCCTCCCTATTCGCCAGACATGAACCCCTGTGACTTCTTTCTGTGGGGACACTTGAAAGACCAGGTGTACCGCGAGAATCCAGAGACAATTGAACAACTGAAGCAGTACATCTCATCTGCATGTGAAGCCATTCCGCCAGACACGTTGTCAAAGGTTTCGGGTAATTTCATTCAGAGACTACGCCATATTATTGCTACGCATGGTGGATATGTGGAAAATATCGTGCTCTAGAGTTTCCCAGACCGCAGCGCCATCTGTTGTTGAAAATTGTAACTACTGTAATTTCGAAAGTTTGTCTGCCTGAAAATGTACTGTTGTCCCAAGCATATTGCAACAAACGGTGTATTTCTATCGCTGCTCGTTTAGTTTTTATTGCCATTTCAAATATACCGGTCATTTTTGAAACACCCTGTATTTACATCACACAACAGCTGTCCTTTAAGTATGTAAATGTAATGAATGATTAGGTAATGAATGATTAGGTACAGATAGAGTATTTTCCATTTTGCCTTTATAAATATCATCAGAAAAAATTTATTGACCTACATAGTCATTTACAGAATAAAAACATTATTCTACTAAAAATTTTTAAATTCTGTTTTGAATTTGTTATCACCTTCTAACTGCCTGATGTTGACTGGCAGTGCGTTGGACAGTTTTGCACCGATACGGCTCACATGCCTTTGTGTATTTGTTCTTTTTGTTCGCTGAGTATGGAGTGCTGTGCTATTACAGGTATTGTAGTTATGAAAGTCGGCATTTGTCTGAAAATCTGCAATGTGGGTCCTGACATACAGCACACATTTGTATATGTGTAATGATGGTATAGTAAGTATTCTAAGTTTTTTGAATATGGGTTTGCAGTGTGTCTGTGGATGACTGTGAGTTATTATTCGGATGGCCCTCTTCTGCAACAAAAAAATTGTTTTAGGTACCCTGTTGTGGAACCCCAATATATTATCCCGTATGTGGCAAGAGATTGAAAAAACCTCTGAGGTACAAACTTTTGCAATAATTCTAAAGGCAAAACAGGCTGAATTAAGTTTTTGTGCAAGTTTTATTACGTGGTCATTAAAATTTAAGTTTTCATCCACATGAATCCCCAGCA
Organism: Schistocerca serialis cubense; assembly: GCF_023864345.2. Classification (NCBI taxonomy): domain Eukaryota; kingdom Metazoa; phylum Arthropoda; class Insecta; order Orthoptera; family Acrididae; genus Schistocerca; species Schistocerca serialis. The sequence continues at coordinate 218,101,794 of NC_064642.1, read as the reverse complement.
ATTTTGTGGATGTCACTCTGTCTAAGGCTTTGTCACTCCACATCAGATCGAGATTTACATTTTGACATCTTTTCCCAAACTGCATATACTGTAATTTCTTTCATTTACATTCAATGTCAACCTGTTTGCATTGAACCAAGAGTGGATGTAGTTTAGTACTTTATCAGCAGTTGTTGGTAGCAATTGCTTTGGTCCACTTAGTATCACACTAGTATCATCTGCAAATATTATTGCTTTGGCTGCATCATCTGAGGTTTGAAAATCATTTATATAGACAAGAAACAATCTGGGCCCTAGGATTTCTGTTTAGTAAATTATGGTCATTTAGATATTTGTTGATTCGGTGCTTCATCAGTTTATCTAATATTTTTGAAAATGCTGGGAGGAGAGATATTGAGCGATAGTTTTTTACATTATACATTTTTAAATAATGGCTTCACTTTTGAAATTTTCAGCCTTTCTGGAAAAGCTCCTTCACTGAATGATAAATTGGCTATGTGTGCAAAGGGCTTTGTGATTTGTGGTGCTGTCCTTGTTATGATTGACAGAGGCACCTCATCTATGCCAGCCAACATTTTGGGTTTCAAGCTTTGTATCACTTTCAACACTTCACCCTCATTTGTTGGCTCTACCCTCATCCTACAAGCTGTTTTTGGATATTCAGGTTTTTCTTCATTTGTAAATTTTGTGCTTAATGAAGTTGTTGCACTTATGAAATAATTGTTAATATAATTTGGTAAATCTTGTTTATTAATATTGACATTTTTTCTATTTTTGAGGCTAATGTCCTGGTTTTCACAACTCTTCCCCATTTCAGTCTTCACAATACCCCATATGGCTTTTGATTTGTTTTCAGACTGTCTTATAAAACTATCATTACTTATGAATTTTGCTTTTGCAATTACTTTTCTACGTACCCTCTTGTAATTCCTGACATATTCTATGAATTGTGGGTCTGTGGATGTTTTCATTTTAGAAATTAGTCTCTTTAGAGTTCCACAGGAAGTTTTGATGCCAGCTGTGACCCAAGAACTTGGCTTTGTATTGCCATGTGACCTGATTTTTGACAGCTTTTTTGGAAAACGCATTTCAAAATATCACATGAAAATGGAAGAAAATGTGTTATATGCATCATTTGTATTTGTTAGGGATAGTACTTCTGCCCAAGCCTCATAAGTTAGCATATTTATGAATTCTACACAGTTTTCTTTTATACATTAAGTGTGTTTTTTTCTCTTTCAGTGGCCTTGAAGGAATTTTGAAGACAAGAGCATTGTGGTCTGGTAATCCCAAATCAGTATTTGTTACTTCAACTTCTGTGTGTCCTACATTTGAAAATATATTATCAATAAGACTGACTGTATTATTTGTTAATCTTGTGGGTGTGTGCATGTGTGGAAGCAGGATGAAACGACATAACAGATTTAGGAACTGGTCTTTTAGCCTACTTTCACTCATAAGATTAACATTGAAGTCACCACACACAACTACAGTGGCTCTATCGGTGAACAGAGTGTTTAAGCAATATTTCTAATTGGTTAAAGAATATGTCTGCATCACCAGTAGGTGGTCTGTATATTGCTATGACTATGACTTTTCCCTGTATTTCATTCCACTGCACAGCTGCTGCTTCAAAATGATTTTCCACACTCAATGATTTAGCTTCACACCTTCTTTTATAGCTGATACTTGGTTTGGTAAATATACATGCACCTCCATTTTCGGTATTTTTTCTACAATATTGGCTTGCCAACTTAAACGGATGAATATTAATCCTACTTAGTTCAAAACTTCTGCACCAATGCTTCACAATGCACATGCAGTCAATATTTGCACTGTTCATAGCTACCTCATGTTCTAATCATTTATTTCTAAGACACTGAATGTTTAAGCTTAGACTCTGCAGGTGATGAGGATGAGAACTGGTTACATTTGTATTTACATTTTGTGGTGTCATACTCCGTTCCTTGCCCTGGCGTGGTACCAAAAATCCTCCAGAAGGACAGGTTTTCTGCACCTTGTAGGTCGTTCACTGGGATATGGTGAGCTGCTTGCTGCTGCTGCTGGTGTAGCTCCCGGTGTCATTGATGCTGTCATTTCTGTTGTTGTTGTTGTTGATGATGATGATGATGGTGTAGCTGTTTCTGGTACTTCAGGTGTTGGTTCTGTTGTTATTGATATGCTTCCTTGTGAACTGCTAGCACTTGGGGCGTTTTCTTGTGATGTCAGAACATCACACTTGTCTTGTAGTGGTGATGCTTCATTTTCAGATTCACCAAGTTGTTTGTCGGTCTTGTCCTTGAGGGGAATTACGTTTGAAGTGTCACAACTTACTTTCGTTTTGGCATTTACTATTTCTGTTATTTTTGCAATTACGAAATTTTTTCCTAATCTATTTAGGTGGAAACTATGTCTAGTATGGAATCTCCTTCCTAGTTTGCTTATATCAATGAAAGTCACATTTTCAAATCGTCTGCATATCTGGTTCATCTCACTATTTGCATTTTCCACTTCTTTGTTAACGCAGGACCATGACGATGTAGTACTGAAAATACAATGACGTTAGTACATCTTAGTTCATACAGTCGCCATTTAAGTGAAAGCAACAGATCTTGTTTTTCGTTTCTTGCGACGTCGTTTGTTCCCGCCAGGAAAACGGCAAAGTCTTCGTTGCTTAATGTGGGAATTTTTTCGTGGCTTATTGCAGTTGCTGTGCAGTATTTCGCACATGGTTTCACCATGGAAGTTAAGTTCACATTGCTTTTATTACGAAAGTCAGTAGCTATGTTTCGCGCTTGGCTGTCTGAACATATTTCGATTTTTGTAATTGTTTTGGAGCTACAAAATGTAGGCCTAACTGCGCTGTCGGCCGTGCGGTTCTAGGCGTTGCATCCCGGAACCGCGGAACTGCTACGGGCGTAGGTTCGAATCCTGCCTCGGGCATGGCTGTGTGTGATGTCCTTACGTTAGTTCAAAAGTCTAGGGGACTGATGACCTAAGATGTTAAGTCCCATAGTGCTCAGAGCCATTTAAACCATTTTTGAACCTAACTGCGCTGTTTACTTCCTCTTCTTTTTCACACAAGCCGATAATCCATCGAAACTACATAAGGTCGGCAGATGTTTGTTTACTAAATTTACGTCGGATTTCTTATTTTTCTGCGTCAACGAATTTTTTTTTTCTGGCTTATTTACAAGATCCTTTTGCTTTTCACATGGTTCATGAGCACTATCACTAAACACTGCACTTCCACAATCTGTTGTGGAAAGTACTTGAAATAAGTTGTCGTGCACGTACTTTTTGTTTGCGGCCGCTGCACTTCATCTTTGTCCACTTTTCGGAAACTGTCGAACTATCTTGCAGAAAACGTAGCGTGTTCACTTCAGTTTTTCTTTCTTGAATTTTAGTAATATCCATTTTCAGGGCATTGATTACGAACTGTAGGCTACTAATTCGTTCATTTAGCTTCGTAATTTCGCCCTTGCAGTTTTCAGACGATGTCTTTTTTGTCGCAAAATTTACGTTTCTGTGGAGAGACACATTTCGAACTTTTACCTTCGACGCCATCTTCAACACAATTTATGTCAATCAGTGTAAGACTAAAACCATTACTGTATACTATTTCTTTAATGATTTTCAACTCATTTTCAAAACCTGGTTTGCTTTGGGGTACAGATAGTAGGTGGTGCACCATAGAGTGGAAGGCTGAATGTTTATGCGTTATTGGATGCTGGGAACTGGCTGGTATTACTGTGTCTGTTGAGGTTACTTCCTGTACATCTTAAATAAATGTTGTTGGTTACTGATGCCAATGGTGAGGTCTAAAAAGTTGACGGAGTCTTCTTCCAACTCCATTGTAAACTTGATTTTACTGTGGCGTGCATTCAAATGCTGAAAAAATTTATTTAATTGTCTGGTAGTAACTGTACACAAGCACAGTACATCAACCACATATCTAGTCCAATATCGTATTTTAGAACTCAGAGGCTCTTTATGAAAAAATGTTTGCTCAAAATTATTCATAAACATTTCAGCTAATAAGGGACTCAGTGGGAACCCCTTTGCTAACCCATCTGACTGACTGTACAAAGACTGTTGGAATTGGAGATAATTCTGCTTTAAGGTTGTTTCAGTTGCCATCCAGATATCTTATGTCTCTACTGGATTTGTTCTAGTTTTACATAACTATTCTGTTTAAATTTCCATTGCCTCTGCAATAGAAATATCAGAAAACAGGCTGCTAACATCAAATGAGATTAGTTTTACACTAGGTGGAATGGGTACCTCTTTTAGTTTTTCACTAATTCAAGAGAACTGGGTATTCAAAATTTTGGTTGAAATTTAGTTTTTGTTGTAATTAGTGAATCCAACTCCTTTCGTAATCTATGACGAGGTGCTGAAACTGAAGACACGACAGCTCTTATAGGAACATCGTCTTCATGAAGCTTAGTAACTCATATAATGGGCCCTGATATGTGGGTAGGACTTAACATGTTCTTGCTTGGAAACTAAAGTCCAGGAAATACATTCCAGCTTTTTACAGTAGGAATACTGTTGCCCAACCTCTGTTCAATACTAAAGATAAACTTTATAGAATTTCCTGTAATCTGTGTGGAAAATTATATGTAGGTCAATTAAGTAGGGGTATAACAACTAGACTGACTGAGCATGAAAGGAGTTGCACACTGAGAAAGAAAGAGTCCACCTTTGCTGAACATGCTCTGGATGAATGTTATTCATATGATGTGAAATGTTATGTTCTCCATACAGGAACTAAAGGGAGAAAACTAACTTTACTTGAAATTCTGGTCATTAATAAACGACAATAAAAGAATTCTCACCTGGTCCTTAATGAACAAACACAGTTCCACTACTCATCCCTATTAATGTAGCAGCCAGTTATCATCAGCTAATAAGCTTACGATAACTGGTCTACACCCACATTCCATAGACGTATTTCTCCCCTTCCCTTGATTTGGTCTGTCCATCACATTCACCCACATGACATAGTATTCTGTACCATTATTCACTTGCGGAACACTTCTGTTTTATACACCCACATAGTTTTAATATCTGAATATACCATAACGTAAGATTTATTTTTTCTGTGTCTCTTTAGGCATTGCAACATGCTTGTGTTTTGTATCGATATAGTCACAAAATGGTTTACTGATTTGGGGGAGGGGACCAAACAGCTAGCTCATGCGTCCCATCATAAAATGTCACATATCTTTGTACAGCATTCTTTGTACAGCTATGAATTCTCGCTTAAGTTTTGTAGTCTATTTGTTCAACATTAAGTTATCTGACGATGGCCTAAGAAGCCGAAAGCCGGTTCATAACGAACTAATAAATATTATTGAACAACTTATAGTTTATTTTGATATAAGATTATCTAAGGGGAAAGACTGGACAATTATGACGACTGAGCACTTAGTTTAAGCAGTTCTAAGGATTATCTCGCAATAAACTGGCAGTAATCGATTATCATTAAACGACTGAAACGAACTCTATATGTGTTTAAAATAGATAGTCCGACTTTTGGCACAAATTTCCGGCTAAATAAGCGCCGAGTCCAGCTTTTCTGTTTTTGGACCTGGCTACTCTACTCTCTGGGACTAAGTTACTATGCAACGTACTCACATCATCTAATGATGGCTTAGTAATAAGTCAAAGCCGGTTCCGATAACATTTGTGTGACCTGAGGCTGAAATACGTAGCAAAGAAACTACAAGACGCTCACTGTGCAGGTCTGCGTAAGAAACGCGTTTGCTTCTTCGCACAGGTTGCGTAACAGTGACTGATAACACAATCGACAAAACTGTCTGCGCGAGCTGTCTGTTTTTGATTAGATTACGATATCTTTCGCGCGAAGCTTCTGCCATCTATTTGCCATCTGCAGAGACAATACTCGTAATGTCACCCCCATTCTTGTTATTTTCTTCAATGATCATTTTTATAGTAATCCGCACAAGCAACTTTTCAGTATGAAATTGCTTAATGCGTGAAGTGGCCTACAAGGCGTTCGAAGTATCAGTTTAAAAATACTAAATGAGACACTGATATAGTTTCTAATTGCACCTAGAACAACGGCAGTACATGAGAACGTAATAATTCTTGTCGTGGTACATCACTCTTAACGTTCTTCAAGCCAGTTTACGTCCCTCGCGCAGGCGGACTTGGGTCTAAAAACACGAGTGCAGCGAAGTAAGCACTGGGTACGGACAGCTCGGTTGAGTGCTTTTTAAGACCTGACCAAGCGGCTGGGAGTTGTGGCGTACTCCTGTAATCCCATGCTACTGGGAGGCCGTTGTGTGGAAGGGGACTGTCCTGATCAGACAGTTCGGGCGCTTCAACGCATTGGAGCGTCCGCAGGAACACTCTCTCTAAAACCTGGGGCCTCGGGTAAAAAGACAACTAAAATAAAATAATCCTAGATCAATTTCCTGCTAACGAGATGGCAGCGTTTCCAACTAACGGCCAACACGGGGAGCGCGAGTCAGCGTTAGCAGGGTCCAAGAAAATATATACTGCTCAACCACACAACAATTTTTGTAAACATCAGTTTTTTTGTTTCTGTCGTCTACAAACAATAAATGCAAACATTACCAATACTATTATTATTATTATCATAATTTATGTTTGGTCCCTACTGGGTCACACAGTGCACTAAGAACCTTTGAAAACTTTCTTGTGACCGCTCTTTGTGCTTATGATACTTTCATTCTCTCTTTGCCAATCAATTATTTTACCTATTCTTTCTTTTCAGATATTTCCTGTTTCGTTATACCTGAGTTTTTCACTACTGCCACTCATTTTACTGTCTCAAATTGAGCATTACTGTAAATTTCGTAGAACTCCACAACCTGTCTAGTTCAGCTAGTTGGTTCCAGTCTGACAGTATGTGCGTAAAACTTCCTCCTGCATATTTTTATATTCGATTAAATGTTTCTATACTTTTGAATTGGCTCCTAGTCTCTATCTACATCCACACGACTACTCTGCAATCCACAGTTAAGTGCCTGGCAGAGGGGTTCATCGAACCAGCTTCCACTATTTCTCTAGCGTTTCACTCTCGGACACCGCGAGAGCAAAATGAACACTTAAATCTTTCCGTACGAGCTGTGATTTCTCTTATTTTATTACAACGATCGTTTCTCCCATTTTAGGTGGGCTCCAATAAAATATTTTCGCATGCGGAGGACAGAGTTGGTGATTTAAATTTCGTGAGAACATCCTGACGCAACGAAAAACTGCCAACCGAACTCGCGCATCACATCCGTGACACTCTCTCCCCTATTTCGGCGATAACGTAAGTCACCCTAGTAGACTTGTTGCATCTTCTAAGTGTGCTGCCAATAAATCGCAGCCTTTGGTTAGCTATCCCCACATTATGTTCCTTCTTCAGCGTATTTTGAACCCAAAATTTTCATGATTACTTTTGAATTTCTTCAACGACTCTTTCTATTTAAAATTAGTATTTTAGTCCCTTAGAGATCCTCTGATTCGATGACTGTTGTAGTGTCTCAGTTTTATATATTTTGAGACGCTTTTTTTGTGAACGAGTTTGGTAAGAGTGAAGGCTATTTTCCTGTTTGTGGCAACGAGCTCATAAGCAACCGTTTGTAAGCCCGTTTCTTAAATCTTTTTGCCACATTGTTTGAAAGAGAAATTCTCGTTTTTCTCGTATTTAGTTTCGGGATTTTTGAGTGCCAGGTGGTTCCTAGAGACGTGCATTTTTTTAAAATCAGATTTGGAGATCTGCTCTTACTGATGTTTTTTTTTTTAACATTTCTGTTTTGATGTCTTGACTCAGAATCGCCTGGTCGCCTGCAAAAGTAAAGCAGTCTACCATTCTATAGTTTTTCCCAATTTGATCGATATGTTTATTGTTAGTTCCGTTGTATTTTGGGCTGTTCTTCGATTATTTTTTCCTAAGACAATCTGAAAACTACTGGAGAGAGTTCGTTATCTTGTCTCACTCCTGATCTAATTTCGAAATGTCCAAAAATTTCTGCGCTCAACTTTAGTTTACATTCTGTATCATTCAGCGTTTATATAATAACTGGAGCGGTTTCGAGATTCAGGAGCCGTTCCTTCAGAATATATTATAAGAGAAAATTATGGCCTGGTAAGTCTTATAGCTGCTTTAAGACTTAAAAATGTACGAATTTCGTTTACATTGCAATTGTTTTAGATCGAGATTTAGTTTTATAACTAAAATTTGTTATAGGCAAGATCTATTCGATATTCACCAGCTGTGTTTGGTTCAGGAGACACTGAGATAGAATTTTATGTGTGACAGGAAGAAGGGTAATTCCTCTATAGCAATTAACATCAGATCTTTCTTATATAATGGATGTATTAAAGCATGTTCCTACCTATCAGGAATTTTATCAGCTCGCGAAATGTATTTCTATTGCAATTTTAGGGCCAGCTGACTTTAGGTTCTGCAGTAATTGTGTTTTCGCCAGACGCTTTGTTATTTTTTATCCTTTTGACACGTCTAACATTTCTTCTTCGTTTGGTGCTTGTGACTCTCGATTCGTTTTTGGAAAATTTCTGGTGGAAATACGTGCGTGGGCTCAGTACACAGAATTTATCCTGTGTCACAAACAAGGAGCAGACTGTGTTCTAGGTTCATTCTTCTACACAGGCTGAGTCGGGGGGGAGGTGTAGCAGCCCTATTAATCTCCGATTTGTTGTTTTCGTCAAGTGGCAGGTGATTTTGTTTAACGGTTAATACCCGTAACTCTTTTATCAACCGAGATATTAAAGCGAGTATTAAATGAAAAGGTACATAACTTTAACCGCATTCGGAAGCTCTTGCAAAGAATAGTACAGCGATATATCGCGTATTGCAGTTGAAAAATTTCGCTAAGTGTCTGAGAAAATTGCTGAAATTGAGAGGTAACGCGGCCGGAATTGGCAACTGTGCTCTCACACCAAGTTCAGTGGAAGACACAGACATTGGGTGATACAGAAATAACGACGTTAAAATGGAGTATGACACAGAATACTCGCTTAGTTTTAAGCGAATAAACGCAATTTTCTTCCACCCTCTCCCCCAACCCCCTTTTCTACGAGCCAACAGCCTTGCCACAGTGGTAACATTGGTTCCTGTCAGATAATAGAAGTTAAGAGTTGTCGGGGTTGGCTAGCACTTGGATTGGTAACCGTCCGGGTATATCGAGTGACTCCGATCGCGAAAACTGACCACAGCCGGGAGAGCGGTGTACTGGCCACATGCACTACCATATCCGAATCCAAGGACGCCTATCGGCTGAGGATGACACGTCGGTGTGGTCATTACCGTTGGGCCTTCCGTGGCCTGTTCGGACGGAGTTTAGATATTTTCGCTTCTACGAGGAGTGTTCAACAAGTAAAGCAACACATTTATTCTCGGCCAAATTCGGCTGAAAAAAGTGCGGAATTTGTTGTGAGACATCTTGAAATATAGAAAATAAACAATTTTTTCAGCCTTCAGTTGCAAGGTAATTTTTACTCGTTTACCTAGGTTTCGATTCCAGTAATGGAATCTTCTTCAGAACCTATGAATTAACCACATACGGACATATATTACTCACTGAAATGCATCATCAGTCTAATGATTGAATAATAAAGAAATTGCGATACTTACAAAAAATTAAATTATTTAGAGAGCCAAACACTGGCCATGTCACAGATTAAAAATTAAAACAATAAAGACGCATAATCATAAGATTATGTCTGTCAAGATTAAAACCATTAAGGCGAACGTAGACGGAGCTACGCCGGCCAGAAATAAGGACCACATGTGAGCGGCGCGGAAACTAGGCGTCGCGAGCATTTACGCGGCGAGGCTCGGCCGCGGCCAAGCGCATGCGCGAGGGCAAGCGCAGGCGCAGGCGCGAGAGACAAATTGTCTCAAAATTATTTAGAGCACATATACATATAAACAAGATGTGACTGAAAGCCGTCCTACAAATGGACAAACCTATCTATTGGTATGGCAACATTAAACAATTTACCTGAGAACAAATTACAAAGCCAAGTATAAAAACAATTTTTATTTATTTATTTTTTTTTTTACATTTAAATATTATAGTAAGAGGGCGAAGCCCCGCTACAGTAACTAAAAAATTAGTGTCGAAACCATGCGTGCTAAGCATAAAATGTCTTTAACATAAAAACGCCTTAGCAACTATGTGTCATTAACAAGCATATTACGAAATACAAAGACACACATGTACAATCGCACTATAGTAAAGGGACAAAGCAGATAGGGAAACAGCATCGGCCATTCGAGGCGGAGGTCAACTCTACTGGAGTAAAGGTTGAAATCCTTCGTAATAACTTCTATTTTTTAGTTGCAACTGATCATTAAGTAAGTTGTCTCTATCAATAATAAGATGTTTAAAAATTTGCAATTCTTCGAGGGTGTCTAGCCTACATCCCTTGGCTTCATTATGCAAAAGCACTGCGTCTTTTAGAGGCTTGGGAGCATGCGCCTTTTGAACCAGATGTTCAGCAAATGTAGATCCTCGTGTTCCATCACCGCTTAAATGTAAAAAATAAATAAATAAATAAATAAATAAATAATTTTTTTTTATGCCTTGGCTTTGTAATTTGTTCTCAGGTAAATTGTTTAATGTTGCCATACCAATAGATAGGTTTGTCCATTTGTAGGACGGCTTTCAGTCACATCTTGTTTATATGTATATGTGCTCTAAATAATTTTGAGACAATTTGTCTCTCGCGCCTGCGCCTGCGCTTGCCCTCGCGCATGCGCTTGGCCGCGGCCGAGCCTCGCCGCGTAAATGCTCGCGACGCCTAGTTTCCGCGCCGCTCACATGTGGTCCTTATTTCTGGCCGGCGTAGCTCCGTCTACGTTCGCCTTAATGGTTTTAATCTTGACAGACATAATCTTATGATTATGCGTCTTTATTGTTTTAATTTTTAATCTGTGACATGGCCAGTGTTTGGCTCTCTAAATAATTTAATTTTTTGTAAGTATCGCAATTTCTTTATTATTCAATCATTAGACTGATGATGCATTTCAGTGAGTAATATATGTCCGTATGTGGTTTAATTCATAGGTTCTGAAGAAGATTCCATTACGGGAATCGAAACCTAGGTAAACGAGTAAAAATTACCTTGCAACTGAAGGCTGAAAAAATTGTTTATTTTCTACACATATACGGTTGCTGACGCGCTGCATGATGTTAAAGATTTGTAAATCTTGAAATATTCCCGCTTCAGCCCCTATAGGATCATGAAGTGGGAATAGTGTTTGTGTCTCGCTTTAACAAATAGTTTTCTGAAGAATGTACAGGGTTATTTCAAATGATTGAAGCGATTTCACAGCTCTACAATAACTTTATTATTTGAGATATTTTCACAACGCTTTGCAGACACATACAAAAACTCAAAAAGTTTTTTCTAGGCATTCGCAAATGTTCGATATGTGCCCCTTAGTGATTCGGCAGACATCAAGCCGATAATCAAGTTCCTCCCACACTCGGCGCAGCATGTCCCCATCAATGAGTTCGAAAGCATCGTTGATGCGAGCTCGCAGTTCTGGCACGTTTCTTGGTAGAGGAGGTTTAAACACTGAATCATTCACATAACCCCACAGAAAGAAATCGCATGGGGTTAAGTCGGGAGAGCGTCGAGGCCATGACATGAATTGCTGAACATGATCTCCACCACGACCGATCCATCGGTTTTCCAATCTCCTGTTTAAGAAATGCCGAACATCATGATGGAAGTGCGGTGGAGTACCATCCTGTTGAAAGATGAAGTCGGCGCTGTCGGTCTCCTGTTGTGGCATGAGCCAATTTTCCAGCATGTCCAGATACACGTGTCCTGTAACGTTTTTTCCGCAGAAGAAAAAGGGGCCGTAAACTTTAAACCGTGAGATTGCACAAAACACGTTAAATTTTGGTGAATTGCGAATTTGCTGCACGAATGCGTGAGGATTCTCTACCGCCCAGATTCGCACACTGTGTCTGTTCACGTCACCATTAAGAAAAAATGTTGCTTCATCACTGAAAACAAGTTTCGCACTGAACGCATCCTCTTCCATGAGCTGTTGCAATCGCGCCGAAAATTCAAAGCGTTTGACTTTGTCATTGGGTGTTTGGGCTTGTAGCAATTGTAAACGGTAAGGGTTCTGCTTTAGCCTTTTCCGTAAGATTTTCCAAACCATCGGCTGTGGTACGTTTAGCTCCCTGCTTGCTTTATTCGTCGACATCCGCGGGCTACGCGTGAAACTTGCCCGCACGCGTTCAACCGTTTCTTCGCTCACTACAGGCCGACCCGTTGATTTCCCCTTACAGAGGCATCCAGAAGCTTTAAACTGCGCATACCATCGCCGAATGGAGTTAGCAGTTGGTGGATCTTTGTTGAACTTCGTCCTGAAGTGTCGTTGCACTGTTATGACTGACTGATGTGAGTGCATTTCAAGCACGACATACGCTTTCTCGGCTCCTGTCGCCATTTTGTCTCACTGCGCTCTCGAGCGGCAGAAACCTGAAGTGCGGCTTCAGCCGAACAAAACTTTATGAGTTTTTCTACATATCTGTAGTGTGTCGTGACCATATGTCAATGAATGGAGCTACAGTGAATTTATGAAATCGCTTCAATCATTTGTAATAGCCCTGTATATTAATGTATGGTATAATACTATACAGGGTGTTACAAAAAAGGTACGGCAAAACTTTCAGGAAACATTCCTCACACACAAATAAAGAAAAGATGTTATGTGGACATGTGTCCGAAAACGCTTAATTTCCATGTTAGAGCTCATTTTAGTTTCGTCAGTATGTACTGTACTTCCTCGATTCACCGCCAGTTGGCCCAATTGAAGGAAGGTAATGTTGACTTCGGTGCTCGTGTTGACATGCGACTCATTGCTCTACAGTACTAGCATCAAGCACATCATTACGTAGCATCAACAGGTTAGTGTTCATCAACAACGTGGTTTTGCAGTCAGTGCAATGTTTACAAATGCGGAGTTGGCAGATGCCCATTTGATGTATGGATTAGCACGGGGCAATAGCCGTGGCGCGGTACGTTTGTATCGAGACAGATTTCCAGAACGGAGGTGTCCCGACAGGAAGACGTTCGAAGCAATTGATCGGCGTCTTAGGGAGCACGGAACAATCCAGCCTATGACTCGCGACTGGGGAAGACCTAGAACGACGAGGACACCTGCAATGAACGAGGCAATTCTTCGTGCAGTTGACGATAACCCTAATGTCAGTGTCAGAGAATTTGCTGCTGTACAAGGTAACGTTGACCACGGCACTGTATGGAGAGTGCTACGGGAGAACAAGTTGTTTCCGTACCATGTACAGCGTGTGCAGGCACTATCAGCAGCTGATTGGCCTCCACGGGTACACTTCTGCGAATGGTTCATCCAACAATGTGTCAATCCTCATTTCAGTGCAAATGTTCTCTTTACGGATGAGGCTTCATTCCAACGCGATCAAATTGTAATTTTTCACAATCAACATGTGTGGGCTGACGAGAATCCACACGCAATTGTGCAATCACGTCATCAACACAGATTTTCTGTGAACGTTTGGGCAGGCATTGTTGGTGATGTCTTGATTGGAACCCATGTTCTTCCACCTACGCTCAATAGAGCACTTTATCATGATTTCATATCGGATACTCTACCTGTGCTGCTAGAACATGTGCCTTTACAAGTACGACACAACATGTGGTTTGTGCACGATGGAGCTCCTCCACATTTCAGTCGAAGTGTTCGTACGCTTCTCAACAACAGATTCGGTGACCAATGGATTGGTAGAGGCGGACCAATTCCATGGCCTCCACGCTCTCCTGAGCTCATGACTTTCATTTATGGGGGCATTTGAAAGCTCTTGTCTACGCAACCCCGGTACCAAATGTAGAGACTCTTCGTGCTCGTATTGTGGACGGCTGTGATACAATACGCCATTCTCCAGGGCTGCATCAGCGCATCAAGGATTCCAATGTATCCTCGCTAACGGAAGACATTTTCAACATTTTCTGTAACAAAGTGTTTGAAGTCACGCTGCTACGTTCTGTTGCTGTGTGTTTCCATTCCATGATTAATGTGGTTCAAATGGCTCTGAGCACTATGGGACTCAACTGCTGAGGTCATTAGTCCCCTAGAACTTAGAACTAGTTAAACCTAACTAACCTAAGGACATCACAAACATCCATGCCCGAGGCAGGATTCGAACCTGCGACCGTAGCGGTCTTGCGGTTCCAGACTGCAGCGCCTTTAACCGCACGGCCACTTCGGCCGGCCATGATTAATGTGATTTGAAGAGAAGTAATAAAATGAGCTCTAACATGGAAAGTAAGCGTTTCCGGACACATGTCCACATAACATATTTTCTTTCTTTGTGTGTGAGGAATGTTTCCTGAAAGTTTGGCCGTACTTTTTTGTAACACCCTGTATACTAATATGTAGTGTCTAATGCTATATACTACTGTATAGTGCATTACTCCAATTTGATAATTAATGACTCTAAGGCCTTTACTTGTCTTATTTAAATTCATAGTTGGCACGTATACAGTTTTATTGATCTTAAGAGTTTTATTAGTGGGAGAGTTTTTATTAGTGGGGTGACACTGCCGATATTCGCCCCAGGTGCCACCCATGCTAGCTACGCCACTGGGTGCATACAAACCACAAACTTGGAATTCGCAGCAAAGTGTGCAGAAGATTTTGCTATGGCAGTTACGTTTCATACCGTACTTTTGCGGCTCATGCAACAATTAAATCCAAAAGATTGTGACCGATGCTTCCAGTTTCACATCGCAATGCAGGAAGCACTTGTGGATGAACATTTCGCCTCGAAGCTGATATTCAGCAACGAAGCAAACTTCCCTTTATCTGAGAAAGTTAATCGTCACAATGTAGGAGTGAGCACCACTGAACATGTTCATGAAACTACGAACTTCCATAACCATGGATTCGCATAGTGGTCAAGATGATATGGCTTTGTGCACTCAGTTCCTCTAGATCGCCTGATCTAACGCCATGTAACTTTTTCCTTTAGCGGTACATTACGTACTTCCACTGCCAAGAATATTGGAACAGTTGTGAGAACGCATCAGTGCTGATGTGATGACCACTGACAGGATGTTTCTTATGAACTTGACTACCTAACTCATGTACATATATCGTGTAACCACAGGGGCATTCACGGAACATTTTTAGAGTGAAAATGCAAGCTTGGGACTTTACGATTCTACAAGGGGAGTTCAATAAGTAATGTAATACATCTTTTTTCTTGTCCAGTTTCGGTTGAAAAATGCTGAATTTGTTATGGGACATCTTGAAATATACTCCCTTCAGCCCCTTCACTTTGAAGAAATTCCGATAGGTGCAGGTGCTATATGTAACCTTCAAAATGGCATCTGTAACAGAGGTGCGTTGTATGCAGAGCTGTCATTGCGTTTCTTTTGGCGGAAAACAAGAGCATCGCAGATATTCGTAGGAGCTTGCAGAATGTCTACGGAGACCTGGCAGTGAACAAAAGCACCGTGAGTCGTTGGGCGGGGCGTCTGTCTTCATCGCAACAAGGACACACAATTCTGTCCGATACCTCGCGTGCCAGCCGGCCGCACACAATGTGAATCCTGCCATGTTGAAAAGTGCGAACATTCTCATTCGAGGTTACAATCAAAACACCTCGTTGCTAAGCTGGACGTCTCTGTTGGTAGTGCTGACACACTCGTCCACAAGTTGGGATACTATTTTTGAGCAATGTATATTGCCAGTAATAACTTATGGCTGTGAAACTTGGACATTAAATGAGTTCATTGTTAGGAAGCTAACAGTAGCCCAAAGACGAATGGAAAGATCAATATCGGGTTACACGAAAAAAGACAGGAAGAGAGCAGTTGAAATAAGACGAACAACAAAGGTCGCTGGAGCCCAGTTTACCAAAAAAGACCTAGAGGAAGATCACCAGACAGACGTGACAGATGTATAAGGAAGACAGTGGTATTCAACTGGCAACTGGAAGCTCAGTATCGGAAGAAATGGAAGATCTTACTGGAATGCTTTGTTACACGCCGACTCAAAGAGGCCACATCATCAAGTGATAGAACTGGGTGATGATAATATATATTTACTTAAATAACCATTGTGTAATATTAACGCCTATGTAAAAAAAAAAATTTCATGCAAACATAAAAACCCTGAGACGAAAGAAAAAAGATATTCTTGAGAAATGAAATGAAAGGAATTGAAACAGCAAAACCTTTATAACAAAAAGATAAGGCTTAAAGTGCAAGAGTTCTGGAAAAACTTGTGCGACGTATCAAGGCCATACACCATGAGGAATAAGCCGTGCTAACAGTGTAGTGAGTGCATTTATGTATGTATTTGTGTGTTTTATTTTGGAAAGGATATATGCACATTTGTGTTAGTGTTTCAACTTCAAGTTGTGTCAAATTGCCGCGCGGGATTAGCCGAGCGGTCTAGGGCGCTGCAGTCATGGACTGTACGGCTGGTCCCGGAGGAGGTTCGAGTCCTCCCTCGGGCATGGGTGTGTGTGATTGTCCTTAGGATAATTTAGGTTAAGTAGTGTGTAAGCTTAGGGACTGATGACCTTAGCAGTTAAGTCCCATAAGATTTCACACACATCTGAATTTTTTTTTTTTTTGTCGTATTAAACCCATGATGGGCAAATAAATTCCTCGCCACCTAACAGAAGACCATAAAGAGCAACGTCGGACCATCTGTGCGGAATTGCTTACGCATTGCGAGGCTGATTATGACCACTTTCTGTCGAATATCGTCACAGGCGATGAAACATGGGTTCTTCGCTTCGAACTGGAAACAAAACGACAACCCACGGACGGCGCCACACCATCTCTCCTCCTACGAGAAAAATTCAAAGCTGCACCCTCAAACGGTACAATCAGAGCGACCGTCTTCTGGGACTCTGAAGGGGTTATTGTGCTTGATGTCCTCCCTCATGGTGAAACGATCAACTCTGACGTGTACTGTGCTGCCCTCAGGAAATTGAAGACATGGCTTCAGCGCATTCATTGCCGCAAAAACACAAACGAACTTCTCCTTGTCCATGTCAACACAAGCCCTCAAAGTCTGCACCACCGAGAGGAGCTTACAAAACTTTATTGGACTGTTCTTCCACCCTACAGCCCGGATATCGCAAATTCCGACTTCCATCTGTTTGGCCAATAAAGGATGTCCAGCTGAATTAGCCCCTTACAGTAGGTCCGTCGAAAAAAATACCGTGCTCAGAAATTGGAAGGAAGCGCATATCACAGTCGTCTACAAGAAGAATGACAAAGTGACCCACGAAACTACCATCTAGTATCGTTGAAATCTATCTGTTGTTGAATCGTAGAACACACCTTGATCTCAAACGTAGTGAAGTGTTTCGAATAAAATGACATCCTTCAGCCAATCATATGGATTCCGGGAACGTCGATCGCGCGAGACGCAGCTCGTGCTTTTCTCACTTGACGTCCTGAAAGACGTTGATCAAGGCATTCAGGTAGATGCAGTATTTCTTGACTTCTAAACGCATTTGACTCAGTAGCACACCCATGCTTATTAACGAAAGTTCAGTCATATATGGTATCAATGTGATCGGAGTGAGAATTTCTTTATAGTGACGACACAGCATGTTATCTTGGATTTCGAGTCTTCGACAGATGCAGAAGTAACGTGCCCCACGGAAGTGTATTCGAACCCTTGCTGTTAATGTTGTAGTTGATGACCTTGCAGACAGTATTAATAATAATTTACGACTTTTTCCAGGTGATACAATGTTATAACGAAGTATTACAGTATCTGAAAAAAACCATAGGAATATTCGGTGAGACCTTGATACAGTATCAAAGTGGTGCAAAGGCTGGAAGTTTTCTTCAAATGTTCGGAAATGTACAGTTATAACCGTGCAGTTTACGAAACAAAAAAGAAACTGTAGTAGGCTATGACTACAAAATAAATTATTCACAATTATAGTCAATGGACTCATGCAAATCTACATCTATATACACATTCCTCAAGCCACCGTACGGTGCGTGGCGGATGGAACCCTGTATCACTACTTTTCATTACCTTCTCTATTCCACTCGCAAATAGAGCGAGGGAAAAACGACTGTCTATATTCCTCCGTATGAGCTCCAATTTCTCGTACCTTATCTTCGTGGTCCTTACGCGAAATGTGCGTTGGCGGCAGTAGAATCGTTCTGCAGTCAGCTTCAAATGTCATTCTCTAAATTTTCTCAACAGTATTCCTCGAGTACGCCATCTTCCCTCCAGAGATTCACATTTGCCTTCCCGAAGTACCTTCGTAATATTTGCGTGTTGTTTGAAACTACTGAGAAGAAATCTAGCGGCTCGCCTCTGAATTGCTTCCATGTCTTCCTTTAATCCGTCCTAGTGCAGATCCCAAACACTCGAGCAGACTCAAGAACGGGTCGTACTAGCGACCTGTATACAGTCTCCTTTACACATGACCCATACTTTCCTAAAATTCTCCCAACAACCCGAAATCGTCCATTCGCCTTCACTACTAGAATCCTTGCAAACTACTTCCATTTCATATCACTTTGCAACGTTACGCCTAGATATTGAATCGACGTGACTGTATCAAGCAGCATATTGCTAATGCTATATTCTAACATCATGGATTTGTTTTTCCTATTATTCTGCATGAACTTACATTTTTTCTACATCTAGAGCTAGCTGCCATTCATCACACCAACTAGAAATTGTGTCTAATTGTAAGTGATCTTGTATCCCGCTACACTCTCTCAATGAGTATACTTTCTCGTACAGCACAGTATTATCAGCAAACAGACGCAGTCTACTTAACACCATGTCCATCAGGTCATTTATGTATATGGAAAATAATAGCGGTGCTACCGCTTTCCTGGAGCATTCCTGACGTTACCACTTGTAACCGTCGAGGACAACGTACTGGGTGATGATACTTGAGAAGTCATCCACGCACTCAGATACCTGGAACCTGTTTCGTATGCTCATACCTTCGTTAACAGTCTGGAGTGGGTCACCGCTTGAAAAGCTTTTCGGAAATTTAGGAATACTGAATCTGCATGTTGTCCTTCATCCATAGCTCGTAGGATACCATGTGAGAAAAGGGGAAGCTGAATTTCCCACGAGAAATGCTTTCTGAAACCGTGCTGATTAGTGGACACACGCTTTTCCGTATCAAGGAAATTTATCATATTAGAAATGAGAATATGTTCAAGAATTTTACAGCAAACTGATTTTAAGGATACTGGTCTATAATTTTGCTGGTCCGTTTGCAACGTTCCCCCTCAATAATCGGTTACTTTGGAAATTTGGCCGTGTTCCTCGTGTGTCCTACAGAAATGATAAAATTTTGAATAAGGCTACCATTTCCGAAGAAATGTCACACCGATTAGGAGGAAGATGTGAACAACAAGCCATTCCGGAAAACAGCTTATATCTCTCTTACTGTGCTGCTATTATACTTTATGCTGTCTTAACTGATAATTACTGCAATTGCCCACGTTAAATACTAAAAGAAAGGGGTACCACAAGAACCGATTTGGCCACACTACTCAACTGAAATGATTTAATATGATTAATGATTACGGTCGCCAGCCCAGTAGGACAAATACTGTTCGATAA
The DNA here is from genome assembly GCF_023864345.2 of Schistocerca serialis cubense. Taxonomy (NCBI): domain Eukaryota; kingdom Metazoa; phylum Arthropoda; class Insecta; order Orthoptera; family Acrididae; genus Schistocerca; species Schistocerca serialis. The sequence goes on along the minus strand of NC_064642.1, from coordinate 218,082,146 downwards.
ATAAATAGTGACCTGAGTAGCAGCAGCAGAAGGCGTACAGATACATAGTTTAAACTACAAGCAAAAATAAGAATGAAGGAATATTTCAACAAATAACTTATAATAATATAATGCAATTAAATGAAATAATTTCAAATTCGCTTTGAAATACAAAACACTGAATTTGGTAGAACTGAAGCTCATTATTGTTAAACATTTTCATGCTACTGATTACTCGATACCACCATTTTTTGAGAAAACATAAATTAATTGAAGTTTAATGAAATAGTTTGTAACACGATTATATATGAATTTTGGAATTTAATTTGACTGGAAGCTAATCATGTGCCTGATTATGAGAACTTCAACACATTATTGATAATGAACTTTGAAACACGCCAATACAATGTAGGATAATGATTTTGTGAAATTTTGTATATGATTGTGAAATAAACAGCGCATCTGATTGTTGAGCAAGACAAACAGTTAACTATGTGAGGCGTTTCTAATAGTTGTATTTAATAAATGTTTAAATAGCAAAGCAAGATGGCAGGCGTTTAATTTACTTATTCAGTTCCTTTCTCTCACACACATTTCGATTAGCCACACAGGAAAGGTTAAAATGACTTGTGTTAAAGAATATGTTATTGTCTCACTTATTATTTGAAAAGCGATCAAAATCAAGTCACTGAGTAATACCTCTCAGTTTCTGCACAGCGCGAAGTATTTTATACAATGCCACAGTTTTCAGTAGTTGACAAGATGCTCCCAATATATATATATATATATATATAAAACTGACCAGAGACTATGCTCTCTACCTAGCTGTTAATCTTTCATCATTGGCGATTACCCAGTATCATTACAATGTTTGATATTATTAATTCTACATCGAGTAACACAACATTTGACGTATTCCTATTACAAATCAATAAAAAATTGTTACAGTTTTACATAATATCGATTACACTGTACATAAAATCGACGAAAAATTTGGTGTCACTCGGTATTATAGACGTCATACGTTCTTTCACCATTCTTATACACAGGAGTCATCTGCCCTTTATTTCAGTCAATCGGGACTTTGTGCTGGGCAAGAGATCCGCAATAAATGCTGCAAGCTAAGTAAGAAGCCAGTGTCATAAAGTACCCTTTTTAAAACCGAATTGGGATTCCATCTGGACCTGTTGACTTTTTTGCTTTCAACTCTTTCCCTTGTTTCTCTACACCAGGGATCCCCTTTACTACTTCCTCCAAACGGGAGTCTGTGCGATGGTCAAACGACGGTATGTTTACACGATTCTCCTGTGTGAACGATTTCTTAAACGCGAAATTGAAAACTTCGGCTTTCCTTTTGGTATCTTGTACTGCCGCACGAGACTGGTCAACGAGTGATTGGAAAGAAGCCTTTGACCCACCTAGCGATTTTACATAGGACTAGAATTTTCTTGAGTTCTAGGCAAAATATTTTGCTAAGGTATGACGGTGGCAGTTGTATGCTTCGTGCATCGATCTTTTTACAGATGTATGAATGCCTACTAACTTTTGCTTTTAATCATTTGCGCATTCTCTTTTAAACGGAGAGGTCAACAGTCTGAAAGTATAGAAATAAAGACAGCACCACTGCTCACAGGTTTGTTTGACCGATAGGAGAGCTTCACGGAGGTGCTGAAAAACCAAACTGGAAAACACTTGAAGATAGACGCAAACTATCCTCTGCAGCACAGCCTACTCATCTCGAACAGCTATAAGTAGGCAGTAATTGACGTCTTTGTCCTCAGAAATGTCATACTCATCTGTGATGTAAACATCCACTCCATGGGGCGCTGTAAACCGGATGGGGGTTTGTCCACTCTGGTGATACGGTACTGCACACCAACACCATTTCGCTCCTTGCGGGCTGAAAACGTATAACGAAAATTTTATATGCCACCCAAATGCGAACCGGCTACTTCAGGTTCGTACGCCATTCACTGCACAATTGCGGTTGTATAGCGAGGACAGCTAGGAAGGCAGGTTCAAGCAATCGTACATTTCCTAAAATATAGGATATAAGCTGCCACGTGTGCTTCAGACAGAGAGTAAATTCAGTTTGTTATGGAGATTGTAGTCCGATATTTACAGGTCCTGTGCATTTCCAGGCCATAGTTCACTAAGGTGTGCCCACGTGCTACGTCAGAATATGGTTACATCCTCACGTTAGACTGGACGCAGCCAATGAGACCATGGCACTAGATAGCCAATGCCAAGCTATGACTACACGACGTAGATGAAAACTGCTAATATTCATCCAGCACTTTTTTTCGCACGTCTATGAGCCACTAAATACGAATTCTTCGTACTTTCTTTTTGTGTTTGCCTCACACTGACGTTTTTGTTTTTGATGTATGTGAGTGATTCGAAGTACATGTTAGTTAAATCGACCAAAACTCGACATTCTGATTAAGCTGAGACACTGACAAAAGGAACTCGTGGTGTTCAATGCAGTTGTAAAAAGGAGAAACAGTTCGATGAGTTGCAGCATCAGAAAAAAATCATGGAGCTCGCCAAATATGTTACGGCATATTACTATATTGCAAATAACGTACTTCTGGGTTTACAGATGCCTCATTCTTATAGCTAGTAAAAGAATCCGATATAGATTGAAGAAACTTCTGCAAGGAAATGTCTGTATAAACCTGTATTCGACATGGAGAGAAACCTGGCAAGACAGAGTGCAATAACTGCAATACCGTTAGTGGAAAGAAATGCTTGGTAATAACAAGTACGAGAAGGGAACTAAAGTATTCGCAAATATACAAAAGGGTTTTAATTCATGTTTCTGTTAAGTTGTATCTAAACGATTGAAGAGTGTTCATTACAAAATAATTGAAGGATATATGATGACTGGAATATGTCATATCAGGCTGCTTAAACTGACACATACGAATTTCTGACAGAAGGTTTCAATGTACCGTAAGACCGTGAACCATAAAATACTAATAACGGACTCATGCTAACGCGATCGACTGGACCTGCTGGGTTATAAGAAGCTATGTTTGAAAGCTATTCACTCGAACACATGTGAAGGCAGAAATGAGAGAGAGAAGAATATTTGTTTTTATGTAAGGGAACTTCAGAAAAAAGTTATACATTATTAAGGCGGGCCAAGTAACTTTTATTGAATGCTGCCCTACACTTCAAGGTGACACAACGTAGTAACAAGTCTCTGTAAACAACGGTCGGAATGTTCTCCCAGTAATTTAATTCCTAGAAGATAGAAATCCGCTCTTTGGTCAGAGAGGCAATCGAGAACCCCTGTGCGAATGTCCTCATTGTTGATAAATCTGCGATTGCTGTGAATCACTTCCTCGATTACATGGTCAATGCCAAACTAAATCGTCTACATCTACGGACCAGCACCATTTTGGATATCAACCAGCCTGCCTCCAGCTTAAATCAGTGAGTTTCCTGTACACAACAGAAAATCTCAGTAACACACCACAATAATCCAGAGTAGAGATGCGGCAGAAGAAAAAGGTCCATCTTCCAGATTGGTAAATATGAACGGAATAATTTGCCTCAGACTACATCCCGGAGTTGCAGCCGACCGGTGTTCACGGTCTTACGGTACATTGAAATCTTCTGTCAGAAATTCGTATGTGTCAGTTTAAGCAGCCTGATATGACATATTCTAGTCACTTCAGTCTGGAACCGCGCCACCGCTACGGTCGCAGGTTCGAATCCTGCCTCGGGCATGGATGTGTGTCATGTCCTTAGGTTGGTTAGATTTAAGTAGTTCTAAGTCTAGGGGACTGATGACCTCAGATGTTAAGTCCCGTAGTGCTCAGAGCCATTTTGAACCGGAATTGCAAGAACTAGAAGCAACGTAAATGGATGGGACTTATCAGACGAACCGGTGCTGTACGACTGTGGACAAGAGAGACTACCATCTACTTTATTGAGTGGGCTGTTGAGGAGCTCATAAAGGCTATCCCAGATACGCTAGACGTAGCCAGCTTTTGGTCTAAAATTTCTCAGCTCATAATACAGCCAGAGGCGGCGCTGGCGAGGAGTGTATTTCTCTTCCTCTGCGAGGCCTTTATGTGTGCAGGTAGCACGTTTGGTAGGTGGCGCAAGACAGTGTATTGAGTAAAAGTGTTTCAAGTGAAATGGCGAAACACAAGTATTCTATTCGTCAAAGAATATTCATGAATCATTCATACGTGCGTACAGAATCAGCATGTGCTGTAAGGATATTATGTCAAGAGGAGCCGGCCGGAGTGGCCGAGCGGTTCTAGGCGCTACAGTCTGGAACCGCGCGACCGCTATGGTCGCAGGTTCGAATCCTGCCTCAGGCATGGATGTGTGTCATGTCCTTAGGTTAGTTAGGTTTAAGTAGTTCTAAGTTCTAGGGGACTGATGACCTCAGAAGTTAAGTCCCATAGTGCTCAGAGCCATTTGAACCATTTCAAGAGGATTTCCTGTTGTTCAAGTTCCTTATCGGAGTATGATTCATGCACTGATAAATAAATTTTGTGGAACGGCAAGTATTCTTGGCAGGAAACATAGACAACTACGTAGAATAGTCACAGAAGGCACTCTCGATAACATTGGTTATGCTCTGGAAAGGTCTCCTAGAAAATCAGTTCGGCGTCTTCCTTAGCAAATGAGAACTTCCTGTGGCTCTGTTCAGCTACAAAATTACTGAAGTTACAGTTGAGCCACATCAGTAAGCCTCTGAAACATATTGAACACACGCCTACAACCATGCATATATTATGTACCTTGGTCGTAAACATATTACTTACTTTTCAATGTGCTTCCATCATTGCCACGAGATGTCACTCCAAACGCCAAATTAATATGGAGCACAACATTCATGCCTCCTGGCATGAGCTGCTTATATTGTGTAAGATGTATGAAAGTGATTATATTCATTTACTTAACGTTGTTGTCTGAATCTTTTATTCATAACACTACACAGCGACTCTTAAACATGTCGTCTGGCCATAGATGCTACCCGTGCACAGCGGAGCCGGATCGTTAGTTATAACAAATTATAAAAATAGATGTATGTATGTATTTACGTTCCACGTCTCCTCCTAAACCACCGAACTGATTTCAAATAAACTTGGTACAGACCTCACTTACTATCTGGAAAGAAACACTGCAGGGTTTTGGAAACAAACGTCAATCAAACGGATCGGTGTTGGAGTGAAAAAGCGGTGTAACCCACAACGCGAGAATACCTACACTTCCGTCATCCAGTATTTGAGAATGGGAACACTTTGAGACTAGCAACAAACTTTACATATAATTTTAAATATTCACGAAACTTTTTCTAGCTGACGATTCCCATAAAATGACGAAAGAAAAAAACTTTCTCGCTTACTACATTTCATGCAGTAAAAGTACCATATAAAGTACGACGTTTTAATTTATTACTTCTTTAGTATTAACTGTAATCGTGATGTTGCAGACAGTATTAAGGTTATAACTTTCTCACATTTCCGTCAGTGTTAGGGACATATCTCAGTAATTCTTGCTTTCATAATAATTTTTAATTAGCACTATTTGAAATATTTAAGTAAAAATTTTAATCAAAAGGAAGTAAAATCACCAAGAACATAAAAGTCATAAGAGAACAAAGCTGTAATATCGTAGTTTGTTTTTGCCTATATATATATTATTAGGTCATTACTATTCCTATTACTACTCCGATTCCTGTCCCGTGTTTGCTGTTACTACTGCTGTTGCGATTGCTAATATTGCGTGTTGTGCAGAGTGAAGTACTAAAAATATACCAAGTTATTTTAAAAAGTGTACTGATCATTTTACAAAAGTATTACCTGCGCCAAGTAGGTGTAATTTTCATCATCCAGAGTTATAGTTTCACAGACTGGAATTTATTTAATGAGGGAGAAAGGTATCTCTATATCGATTATAACTGAAGATTTGTGATATTTCACGTTCAATGGAATTATCAAGTGAAAAGTTAAAGGTGAAATTAATAGCATTTTAGTGCGGATATTTGCAGAAGTTAACAATAGCGATATCGACATTCAAGTGTTAGTTCAATATTTTAAAACCACAGACTGTTAGAATCTACGGTTGGACGCTTTGATAACTTTTTAATGAATACACACTCTATTGGCCTCTCTAAAGGACAAAAAAAGAAAAGACAATAAACGTTTCAAATCAATAATTAAAAATCAAAGTAAATAGTGCAGGCCAGATAATTACGTCGACGTAGCCCGTTCTGTAGCGTGTGTAATTAACATTCATCAGTATCGCACGCAGTGACTATAAACTACTTAAATTTAAATGAGCTGTGTCTTCTTGAAGCGAGGTGTTGGTTCTTAATCTGTGTTCTTATAAGTGACTAGAGGGTAATAACTGAATCGAAGCTTCATCACCGTGTTATTCAAATAAAACAGTCTCCGGCAACACTACATACGCTTTATTTTGAGATCTGCACACATGACGACACAGCCTAAGAGAACTACATATTAAAATATCTACAGTTAAGACAAGACCACGCCAACCCAGCACCAGCTTCTTCGTATACCACTGAGTGTGTACAAGAAAACTTACATCTTTCTACGACGCTTAGTTCAGAAGTCATAGGCACTGAATGCATGAATGCAAGACGTTTAAATTTATTACTTCGTTGCTAGAGACTCTATTCGCAACAGTTTTCGCAGACAGTATCCACATTTGCCGCTGAATGTACCTACAGAAGTATATCGTTGTACGAGACATAGTTCAGGACATATGACGTCAAATACTGTGATGCGAGAAAAATTGCCGTGTAATGCTTGACGTTTTAATTTATTACTTCTTTGTTGTTAACTTTTTTCGAAATACATCTTGCAGAAAACATCCACATATGTTGCTGACTGCATCGAAAAAATATGTTATGACACACAAGTTCAGGCGATATTAAGACATAAACACTAAGATGTGTGATAAACTGCCGCCTTATGCATGACATTTTACTTTATTGCTTCTGTACTACTAACTCCATTCACAACACATTTCGCAGACCGTAGGCACATACATCACTGGATGTACCTGAAAAGTTATGTCACTGCGCAACACATAGTTCAGGAGATAAGACGTCATAAACATCAAGCTGCGCGAAAATGAAACTGCAGGGTGACAATCCCTAGGCATACAGGTAAAATACAGAGGTGTCCAGAAAAGTGTAGACACTCATTGATATTCAATATTAACGGTACAAAATGACGTACCGTTACAATTCTTGCACAGAGGGGAGATTATTTTCTGTGTTCAAAGTGACCTCCATTAGCAGCCAAACAATGTCGATGCCGCTGAACTGTTGACCGAATTACGACTGTCAGTGTTGGCGTGTCAGACGCACGGGACGCCTCGTTGGTTTCCCGTAGCTCGTTCAGTGTCGTTGACTTCTGTTGACAAACCTCAGTGTCCACTTTGCAGCCTTCAGAATTCTTTGTACGCTTGATCGGCTTACCCCACTTCCCCGTACACCCTGCTTCACAGATTTTTGAGCTGACCTACTTAAAATATTGCAACACAGCATTGATGGAAGCTGGACTTGATATTTTTTGGACGGCCAGACCTGTCCTTATGCAAATACTGAACGGTACCGTCGGCTTCAAATTTATCCCGAATACCATAAACCGTTGTATGTGTTGATGGCTGAACTCAGAACACATTGCGCAGTTGTCATTGTACCTCGATCATCTTTTCGTACTTCTAGTACCACTTCAATACGGCCTTGCGTTGCTCAATGGAAAACGCGCGCCAAGATCCGTTGAGAAAACAATGTACTACCCTACCGCGTAAATTTGCAACGATATGCCATTTCGTTCCAAAGAAAGTAACTACAATTTTCTGGACCCCTCTGTATGCGTACAAATACGAGTGAAATGCGTTAAATACGTGTGAAATACATCTGACATGTGCATATGAGAGCAAAAGCACGAGTAAAAAGCTCATCCCAAATCCCTGGAACGATATCAATCAAATGTGGTACACACATTCATTACAGCCTGGAAAGAATTACTGCAGGAGTAACCCGTGAGTGTGATAAAGTGGAGGGAGAAGAGAGCATGAGGAGATGGAGAGAGAGCAAGCGGGAACGAGGAGTTAGGTGCAGATAGGAGCAGGAGGAGATGAACACAGATAGGAGAGTGGGAAATGGACACAGAGAGGAGAAGATGGACAGAGTAAGGAAACAGGAGCAGATGGATAGAGACATGGGGAGGAAGAGGGAGGTAGAGATGTGGGGATGAGGGGATGAACAGAGGAGGAGGAGGGAATGGACAGAGAAAGACAAGAGGAAGAAATGAACAGAAAGAGGAGATAGGAGGACGTGGACAACAAAGGATTGAGGAGGAGATGAGCAGGGAGAGGGGACGAGGAGATTGACTAAGAGAGGGGAAGCAGGAGGTGGAATTAGAGAGGAAATGAGGAGATGGACAAAGGAGGAGGAGTAGATAGACACAGGAGGAGCAGCAGATTGACAGAGACAGGGAGGACAAGGCAATGGACAGAGAGAGGGGTAGGAGGAGATGGACAATGAGTCGAGGGGGGTGGAGCACGTGAACAGAGAGAGGGGTGTGGAGGTGGATAGTGAGACAGAAGGGTGTAGGTGATGGGCAGGGATAGATGGGGGGTTGGATAGGAGGGAGGAGAGATGGCTAGAGAGTGGAAAAGGAGATGGATGGAGAGAGGGGAGAGGAGGAGGTGGATAGAGAGAGGGAGAGGGAGGAGATGGACGGAAAGAGAAGATAGATAGAGCAGGAAGGAGGAGGAGATGAACCAATAGGAGATTGGAATAAATAAATGGGCAATGACGGGTTTCTCGTAACTCTCAAGAATCCCAAATACCTGGTTGACTACTGAAATTTACGGGCCGATTTATTTAATGCAAATCAATTTAACTTCAGAGAATCGATAAAAAAATGTATCGTCATAAAAAACTAACTTTTAATATTTCTGGTCATTTCGTCTAGATCTATCACTGAGCTAACAACTTTCTTTCATCTTCTAACAATTATTGCGAAGGGGCAAAGAATAATAATAATTACAACAACAAGCAAAATTAGTTGCAACCTGGACCACTCTGCCTCAGATATAGCAGCTGATTCTGAGACAGACTCTGGGTTAAACTGTTTTCCGTATTTTTACATCGTACGGTTTTCTCATTTTATTCTAAGGACGGTTATTCTTCAAACGCCTTTCTTGAAACTGAGCTTATGTTGAAACTCGTAGCCTACTATCACTAACAAAACATGTGCTATACAAGCCGTTATCAAAGAAATGTTCAATGCAGCGTAGTATATGCCATATCATCGTAATTAGAACACTATCTCGGGCGAGTTTGATAACTACTGCGGAACTGCAACATTGTTATCTCGTAACTTATGTGATATCAGAACGCTTGTTGACGTTTGAGGAGATTCAAACACACACACACACACACACACACACACACACACACACACACACAGGTGTATTACGAGCAATAAAGGCAAAACCTAAATATGTACAGTTTTAGTTAATCGCAGAAGGTCTCACTTGCACTTCTACAAATATTCTTTCAGTAGGCCATTTAAAAATGATTTTCTTTGATAACGAAGGTATAACATTTGCCATCTCGTAGTAATCTGTGCCGAATGATTTAAATTAATTTTTCGTTTCCGGAACGAATAAGATATTCTCTCCTGCTGCATTCTCTACTGTTTATCAAGTCGAAGTTATTATGATGTCCTGTGATTGAAAGTTTACAGTCAAGCTGACGAAAGGGCAATGAACTTCCGTTCCTTCTTTAGGAAAGTGAAAATCTTTGCGGGGTAAACTTTTTGATGGTAGAGATGAAGGAAAAACATTAGACTTCACTATATCACATCCACTGCTACCAAACGCCGTTATGGTTTATGTTTTCAGAACCGTTACGGGAACTGCAATATTACTTTCCGCCAGCATTTGCCTTCATTACTAAATTAATTATTCCTTGATGCCACTGAGTGTGTACAATCACCCTAAACCTTGTAGTTAACTTATGCCATAAAGCTCTTGTCTCTTCGACTCTATCCATTGGCGATCGATGTATCTATTTATTTATTTAATCTGATTTAATTAGGTCCATCAGCCCCTCTCTTAAAACGGACCAGGATTTCACACCTACAGTACCTTTTTTACATCACAGTTGCCTGACACATAACAATTTTAATAAGACGAATAGTATTAAAATGATTTGAGTGTCTATAGTGATAATGTGTGTAAGTAATACCGACTATGCACTAATGAAGTTAATACTGGCAGTACTTGTACTAGTACTGTTGCTGTTGCTACTGTCACTAAAGGTGATAGTAATAGTAATAATGACAATAACAGCAATAATGATAGTGACAAATATAAACAGAATTTACAGGTGTGCAAAGTGTATGTTTTCTGACCTAGCGATTTCTGGGGAGAGGAAATTTAAGGATACTGCACCTGCTAAGAATCCTGGGAAATGGGGAAGATCTGGTTGGAAAGAAGGATGTACAAGTGTAACGAGAGATCACAGGGACAATGGTAGTCACTATTTCTGCGTTATCAGATACGTCAGTCACTCTCTTATGAAACTGGATATGTTATTCACTTCTGTAATATATTATCTAACTTCGTGTTCTGCCATACGGCAAGTCTTGTCATGGGGAAAGCCTCCTCAGAGAGGTCCACCGCATGAGCGTCTAGGGAAGGGATTCCAGTGGTGGTTTCCCGTTGGCTTCCACTTATGATGAAGAAATGATAATGAGGACAACACAACACCCAGTCCCTGAGCGGAGAAAATCACCGACCCGGCCGGCAATCGAACTCAGCTATCGGGGCGGACTCTGTGATGCACAGTATGAGGTTATTCCAACGTCGGGTTCCTGTTCCTGAGAAGGATATCGAAAAAATAGCTGAACGATGGAGTGTGACAGAAAGATTTTTTGCTCTTATGGAAACAGGTGTTTCTGCCATTTTGTTCAAACAAGAGCGTTAAGGTCGAGGTGATATATGGGAGAATGTTTATGATGATAAGACCGTAGAGAAGACAGAGGGTACGGAAATCTCTGCGCTTCTCTGCATGCGGCAAGGACAGCAGTGCATATGATGGTGTTACGTGATCAAAGAGTTGAACATCACAACTATAAGGAACATATGCATTCATAACCAGTTCCAGGCGCCGTGAGATTTCCTGAAAAATGCTTTGCAGGATAACATTGCTGTAATCAATAAGGGAAAGTATAAGTATTTGTACAAGTTTCTTTTTCAGCTCAAGAGGGAAGAGCTTTTTACATTTTTGTAGGATGTGGAGAGATGCTGATACCTACTTGCACACTACAGTCACATGGTAGGTCCAATTTAGATTTTCATCTGTTGTTACTCCTAGAGTCTTTGCTGAAGTACGGAAGTCGATATTTGTCCCATTTAGGTTTAGAGATGGTAGGGATTCCCGATAATTGTGGCTAACGAGCGTAGAATAACCAACCAGTATCGATTGGGTTTTGGCTGGGTTGTACTTTAACCCTGTATCCTGCGTCCATTTTCATAGTTCACACAGGTCGGCACTCAAATTGTCGATAACTGTCTTCACGTTTATTCGTTTTGCACTTGGATACAACTGGAGGTCGTCAGCGTCCCTATTGTGTTTGCAGTAGAACAAAACTGATGACATATCATTGATATACAATGAAAAGAGTGTACGGTCTAATACCAAACCCTGGGGGACGCCTGATACTGCATGCCTCCATTGTGACTTTATGGTCCCGGACATGAAGCATTGCTGACGAGATGCTAGGTATGAGTGAAACCATTGCACTGCACTTGCCGAGAAATTTAGACTACTAAATTTAGCAAAGAAAATGTCGAAGGCAACAGTGACAATATCTTTACTGAAGTCTAAGAAACAAATGATAGTCGTCTCTAGGGCATCCATGCCTTCAGGTCATTTTTTACCTTTATTAAAGCAGAGATTGTGCTGCAATGTTTACAGAAATGTCTAGAAGTTTGTGTGTGGTTAGATAGCTTGTTAGCTGGTCGTGGACGATATATTCTAAGGCCTAGGACAGTACAGGAAGAATGTAAATAGGTCTGTAATCAGAGAGTTCTGTGGCAACTTCTTTTTATGTAGTGTCTTAACTAGTCTCTTTTTATCGTCCTCTGGAAAAAGCATGTGGTTAAGGAATAGTTGAAGATATCTGTCATAGTCATCAATAGTGGGTCAATAATGAACTTCATCATTTGGACTGTAATGTTATCGTGTCCAGTAGATGCTGATCTGATACACATGACGGTTTTCTTGTCGGTATTGCAAGTAACATGCTTTAGATAGAATTTTTCGTGGCTGCAGCCGTTTACCCCGATGAAGTGATGTAGTTATCAGCGAGTCTCCGCTTCGTTTTTGGTTCCTTTTAATTTTCCTGTACTAAGACCACGCAGGTTAGTCCACAGGATAGCTGGTCTATTTCTGTTTTCGATTAATGTATGGGCATGCCGGAATTTTGCATTTCTCACAGCCTGACTGACTCCGTTCGGCTTTTGCTTGTAAACAATATGATTTTCAGGCGTGGGGCGCTGGCTGTGTGCCCGATAAGCAGGGTCACTGAGATTCGTGATGTGTTTTAGTTCTTCAGTTAGCCAAGGTGCAAGCTTCCTCCTTACTTTTCCGGTCTTTAGGGCAGGATATTTGTCACATGGTTGAGAAAGTTGGTCAGTAAATCCATGAAGTTTTTCGTTAATGTCCGAGAACACGTTCCCCAAACTATTTCCTGCACCTCAGTTGCAAGTCCAGAAAAATTAATGCGTTTGAAGTCTCGGCAAGTTGTCAGTTGCGGTTTCTTTCCGGGACATTCTAGAGAGTGTGAGAGGTATGAATTACTCTGTCTGGAGATTTCGTTGCAAATGTAGCTATGAGAGTGTGACTACTGTTCACATGGTGTGTAGCGACACGATTGAAGGAGAAAACATCGTCTTATATTTCACACTGGAAGAACTACTGCATAGAACATTTATATTAGTGTCACCATCTGTAATTATTTGCTCGGATATCGATTCGAGACTTAAAAGAGCTGATTCGAAGCTGGTGAAGACGCCTACTTTAGGAGATTTCTGTAGTCTTCAGCTTTCTTCTGTAGCGTCAAAATTCAAAATCTTCTGTTATCTTAAATTTATTTCCGATGTTAATATGTTTCTCTTTTCCCAAAACACCTTTCTTGTTATTGCCAGTCTGCGTTTTAGATCCTCTCCACTTTATCCACTACCTTCAGGGTCTCATTTCCTTATCTAATTCCCTCTGCATCAACTGACTTGATTCGACTACTAAATCTAGCAAAATTTGCTGATTTTTTATACTGTTTCTTCACGCACTTCATTTCTTTTAAGGGATTAAAATATTTGTTTTAATGTTATTGTGATATTTTTTATTTATTTGGTTCGTTTCGATGCTTTTGGGTCATGTTTGGCTTCTCCAGCTCGTCGTCTTTCTTCCCTAACATCTTCGTTCTTTCTCTCCTGCTCGTTTCGCCTGCTTTTGTAATTTTGATTTTGTTCCTGTTATTAGTTTACCTATGATCTCACACCGTTTTACTGTAGTCGGACCTGACCTGCATTACGTTGTATCTATTTTTTTCCTCATTCCAGCTGCTTTCCGATTCCCCCTGGTTCCCTTCATCCAGTTACCACTTCTTGAGCATTTGCTTTACACATTTTCTTGCTCAACATGTTTTCGTTCATCATGACTGTGTACGAGGCAAATCTCAGTCTTATCTGCCGTATTATGCTCGGAATTGGTTCTATACTGTCATACGACTCCTGTCTCGATCTATGTGCAACGTTGCTTGGTTTTTTTCCTGCTCCAGACCTTCCGTCCCTCCTCCTCCAGCTGGATACAGGCTCTTTTGTTCGAGGTCATCGTCTTCTGCAGTACGAAGTGTGTGAATGTCATGAATGCAGTCCAGAATGTAAACAATGATGACGACATGGCCACGGAAACGCGTAGTCGACATTAACTGAACAGGGAATATACAGGTGTACTCCACTAGTCAACTTACGCTGTGGTGAGGGGACTTCTGTTACTCCTTCGCTTTTCCACTCGTGAATGGTGCTTGGGAAGAACAAATTTCAGCCAACTTCAGACTTCAGTATGGTTTCTGATTTCTTTGATCTTCCTAACTCGGTTATTTCGAGTGATGTATGTAAGAGGAAATAATCTCGGAATGTTACCAATAGACTTCCCTGTAAGACGCGACGCCCCTCTTGTAGTGTCTGCCACTGAGCATATCTGTAACACCCTTGTGCCGAGGGCACAATCACCATTCTTCCTTGGATCTTCTCTGCATATCTCTTCTATTAATCCTAATTGGTAAGGGTTCCAAACTGATGAACAATAATTGAGGATCGGTTGAAAGTCTCTTACTAGGTCACTTCTTTCGTGGCTGAATTACATTTTCTTAAGATTCTTCCTCTGAAACTATGTCTGGCATTTGCTTTCCCGACTATTTGCTTTATGTTGTCATTCCACTTTACGTCGCTACGGACAGTTACTACTAGGTATTTCATGGGGGTTACAGTTTCCAGCGATATGTCATCAATAATGTGATCAAACAGCACTGGATGTCTTCGCCTATTTACTCGCAGTTCGTTCCATTTATTTATATTCAGGGTCAACTGCCAGGCCCTGCTACAACTATCAATCGTCCACAAGACCTTATGCATCTCGCATCAGTTTTCCGCCGTTGCATCATATGCGAACGTCCGCGCGGAGCTTCTGATGTTATACAGTAGATGATGTACAGGATGGCGAAGTGAAATGGAAAAATTTGAAATAATAGAAAAAAAGAAGGTAAACTATAATTTTTTTATGCAGAAATGTGTGTTCTACAAGAATCGAAATTTCATTATGCCTCATCTTTTTAAGAATTACTTCATTTAAATGCTGTGCATTTCGCCGTACACATTCAGTAAGTCGTTCTGAAGATTATGCACAGCGCAGCATAACGTGTTCGCCAGGATGTGGCGATGTTTGCTTCAACCTAAATCCTGAGCTGAGCAAGGTTTGTTGGTCTAATCTGATAGACAACTCTCTTCAGATGTCCCCATAAAAAGAAGTTACGAACTCAGAGGTATGGAGATCAGGGTGGCCAAGCGATGTCATCATTCTTGAAAGTATGCGATCTCAAAACAAATGATTCACTGCGGCCTTAGATAGTTGGCCAGTGGATGAAGTGGAGCCATCCTACTGAAACCACGTGTGCTGAATGTCGAGATGTGAAATAGAATGGAGCCAAAAATACCTATCCTGTAGCTATAACGTAGAGACATCACACCGACACAGGAGTCCCCTTCATATTCAAAACTACAAGAGTCTATCACAGCACACAACAATACTGCAAACCGAACAGTAACCATAACACTGCAAAGGATGTTGGTTAAGCGCATCAGGATTTGTTTGTGCCCAGTAATGCATGTTCTGTTATTCACTTACCCACTTGGTAGGGAGGGGGGAGGGAGGTAATGGGCTCCATCTGACATCCAAAAATTTTCCGAGAAGTTAGCATTATCAATGATTTTGGCCATTAGGTTTTCACAAAATTGCAGGCACAATATAGAATCATTAGGTTTCAGTTTTTGGACTATCTGAAGCTTCTGAAGATGAAATTAAGGCTATGGAGTATCCTTTGTGCGCTGCGACGCCCGAACGCCAACTACGAGGCGATTTTTCGCACCGAACGACAGTTTACATAGCATCAACGTTTTCTGTGGTACATAGAGACAATGCACACGCAATAGGCTTCTTTTTCTCAAAGCTAAACCATCCTCTTCGAAGGTACGAACCGACTTTTTGATTGCGTGTCAAGAAGGAGCTTGACCAAGGGGTGATTTCATAGTGGCTCCGAAGCACTCTTTGTACAGCTCTTGCACTGTCATCATGCCGTAATAAGCACCCATGGCGACGGAATGCTCAGTACCGCTCCACTGATCTTTTGCAATTAAATTGCTCGACAGTTCGCAGTTTTCCCACCTCTTAGTGAACCTCTACAGGGCTGCCAACACCAGGTTCCCGTTTCTCTGCACCACCCTGTATACAGGTCTATTTTGTAAACAGTAATGCACTTGCAAAACTCCATTGAGGTACTCCCGAAGTTACTTTCTCACCAGATGAACGCGCCTCCTTAATGACGAAATGTTGTGCTGTTTCTCCTATGAAGGCCTGAACCCAGTCACAAATCCGGTGCGATAGTCGATAAGCATATTTTGTTAACTAACAGACAGTGTGGAACAGTATGGAATGCCTTCCAGAACTCAATATAGAAATTTTCCAACGACTCCCTTCAAGTAATTCCTTACGTATTTATGACTGGTGTCACAGTAGATTGTATTTCGTTATCCTGATCAATATTTTGCCTCCGTTACTCGAACCTAATTCTGTTCCTCCTCGCCTCCCCCACCCCCATACCACCATACAATGTTGGAATAAGTAGAAAGGAAGGAAGAAACCTTAGGGATCGACGACGAGATCACTGGAGACGGAGAATAAGGTAGGAGTAGGAAAGGAATAAGAAGGAAATCGGCTGTCTCCTTCCAAATGATATATCCCGCCATACCCTAAACAATTTTGAAAAATATCTGGAGCGCCTTATGGGGATTTGAACCGCTGGTGTCTTAACACTGCGCCATCTGTTCGGTTGTGTCCACCTTACATTAAATAATAAAATTAAGTAAAGAAAGCTCTATGTATAGCACAGTACCAGCACTGCTGCGAACGCCACCCTTTGGAATGGCAGCTAACGTGACAAATGCTTTAGTATATATTTGATATTTATATAAGATGTTTAAAATGAGTAGAACTTTTCGTAACAGCGCCTTTGCACTTACCGTGTAGTTTACACTGAGGTGACAAAGGCCATAGGATAGCGACATACGCATACAAAGATGGCGATAGTATCGCGTACAAATATATAAAAGGGCTTTGCATTGAAGGAGCTGTCGTTTGTGGTCAGATGATTCATGTGGAAAGATTTCCGACGTGATTAAGCCGCATGATGGAAATTAATAGACTTTGAACGGGGAATGATAGTTGGAGCTAGACGCATGGCACACTCCATCTCGGAAATCGTTAGAGCACTCAGTATCCAGAGACCCACAGTATCAACAGTGGTGCCAAGAAAACATATTTCAGGCGTTACCTCTCACCACGGACAACGCACTGACCCACGGCCTTCACTTAACGACCAAGAGCAGCAGCGTTAGAGTTGTCAGTGCTAATAGACAAGTAACACTGAGTGAAATAACCGCAGAAATCAATGTGGGACGAACAACGATCGTATCCGTTAGGACAGTTCAGAAAAATGTGGCGTTACTAGGCCATGGCAGCAGGCAACCGACAAGAGTGCCTTTGCTAACAGTACCGTATGACATCTCGTGCAGCGTCTCTCGTAGGCTCGTGACCGTATTGGTTGGATCCTAGACGACTGGAAAACTGTGGCCTGCGCAGATGAGACCTGATTTCAATTGATAAGAGCTGATGGTAGGACTCGAGTGTTATGCAGACCCCACGAAGCCATGGTTCCAAGTTGTCAATAGGGCATTGTGCAAGCTGGTGGTGGCTCCATAGTGGTGTGGGCTGTGCTTACGTGGAATGGACTGGGTCCTGTTGTCCAACTGGACCTGAAAGCTGGTAGTGGCTCCACAATGGTGTGGGCTGTGTTTACATGGAATGTACTGGGTCCTCTCGTCCAGCTCAGTCTTTAATTGACTGGAAGTGGTTATGTTCGGCCACTCAGAGACCATTTGGGCCCATTCATGGACTTCGTGGTCCGAAAAAACGATGCAGTGTTGGGCTACAGTTGTTCGCGACAGGTTTGGAGAACATTCTGGACAATTTGAGGGAATGATTTGGCCACCCATCAGGCATTTATAGAACATAATCGAGAGGTCAGTTCGTGTACAAAATCCAGCACCGGCAGCAGTTTCGCAATTATGGACAGCTATGGAGGCAACGTAGCTCAGTATTTCTGCAGAGGACTTCAACGACTTGTTGAGTCCATGCCACGTCGAGTTGCTGCACTACGCCGCTTTTGTCACCTCAGTGTATGCTGATAACAATAATGTATATTAAGATAGCGGGCAAGTAATACTTATTACCGATTGTAAATTGTGGCCACAGCTTTCAAGAAATACGAGACGACTGCAAAAAGTAAGTTACATATCTCACTAAATACTATCACTGCGCAACAATAGTGCTGCCTTGTCACAAGAGTGTACATTTTTGGCTTAACTGCAGACACGCTTCTGCTGCGGTGCACCACTATCTGCGAGTGAAATAGCGCGGCTACTGGAAAAGTGCTCCAAAGTACGCGATGCCTTTCATTCTTGTGGGTCAAACCTTTCTGTTGCACACAGATGTACCGTGAAACTCTGGCGGTATATGGACCAAATCCAATGTCGCGTCCAGCTCTAGTGAAATGGTGCTAACAATTTGAACAAGGCCGCACAGACGTGTGTTATACTGATCGGGAAGAAAGACCATCAACATCGACCACAGACGACAATGCCCATTTTGTTTATTTGTGTCACAAGCATCAAACGCTATATATAAAAAAAACAATAGACGAAATTTATAAAGATAAAATTTTGCAAACTACATCTTATATAAGGACACGTAGCATGCTATATATACTGGGTGGTCAATTGTTAACGCAACCGCGGCGTGGGTGAGAGGACGCCCACGGTAAATATAGTACGGTTTGTGGTGTCAGTTATTTCTAATACACATTAAATTAACAAGAAAAGTAAATTACTCAATTTCATTAAGCGGCGAGAGGCTGGAACTGCCTCCCAGCGATGTTCAAGAATTTGTGAAGGCTTCTGAGGAAATCGCTCATTACACTAAGCAGTTCCGTCTGAGAAATGGCAGCTATTTCTTAACGAATGTTAGTTTTAAGTTCATCTAAAGTGTGTGGATTGATTTGTATACTTTTTCTTTTAATGACCACTATAAATATAAATCGCAGTGGGATAAATTGGGGGTCGAGGGAGGCCATATGTTGTTGGTGATAACTCTATCTTGAAACGCCTCACGAATTTCCTGTAAAAATAAGTAGGCTGTATGTAATGTCGCAGAGTTCTGCCGAAAGGTCGGAATAGCACGCTCTCTATCAGCCAACTGGCCAAAAAAGACCGCAAAATGTTTTGCGCATATGTCCCATTGTTAACTATTTCCAGGGAAAAAATAGACCCTACCGTTCTCTCTGCACTGATAGCGCGCAACACAGGATTTTTTTTTTTTTTTGATCGTGCAGAGATGTGTTGAATATTATATTGGGCTTTTCAGAACTCCAATAACGGCTATTTTGTTAATTAACGTATCCGCTTAGGTGGAACCATTATTCCTCTGAACAAAGAGTTAGGCGATGGTCAGTTTCTCCGTCATGCAGACTATTCAAAATCCATTCACAAAACCGCAACCTTTTTTCAGGGTAATACAGATTAAGTTTTTGCACTGCAGTTATTTTCTAGTGCTGTAATTTCAGGAGCTTTGCAGCTGTTTGAACGGAGCCGTAGGAAGTTCCCATTTGCTGAGAAAGACGTCGAACTGATTTTCTACCAGACCTTTGCAGAGCACGCCCAATGTTATCTAGAGATTCTCCTGTGGGTACTGCATATTATTGTCTATTTTCCTGTCAAGAACACTTCCCATTCCATAAAATTTATTTATCGATTGATAAATCATACTCCAATTAGGCTCTTGTACATCAGGAATTTCTCTTGAAATTAGTCTCCTTACTGCATGTGTTGATCCAGTATGCACGTATGAATGATTCATGAACACTCTTTAGCGAATAGAATACTTGTATTTCGCCATTTCACTTGAAACACTTCCACTGAATAAACTTATTGCGTTATGTACAAACCATATGGTACCTACATTGGCTGCATAAACAAAGATCTCGCGGCGGAAGAGAAATACACTCCCCACCAGCGCCGTAACCGGCCGTATTAAGAACTAAGAAATTTTAGACCAAAAGCTGGCCACGTCTAGCGCATCTGAGCTAGCCTTTATGAGCTCCTCAACAGCGCACTTACAAGGGGAGGCCGCCAATTGTGAAATTCAGATTCGATTCATACTGCGCATAATAAAAGTTCATGGCCAGAGGTGTAATGTGGCAAAGCACCAAGATGCACTTCTCAGCCGTTGTCGAGAAAATCGAGCTAAAAGAAACCGTTGCGGTGAAATACTCTCTACGATTAATAATTTTTTTTTATAGCGTCGTGGCGCAGCGGTAAGCGCTCCGGGTCGTAATCTAAAGGTCGCCGGATCGAATCCTGCGCCATGCAACTTTTTTTTATTATTGGTTTTTTTGTAATTCAAATATATATATATATATATATATATATATATATATATATATATATATATATATATATATATATATAATTCCCGGCAATCAGTCGCAACGATTACGCATATAATAAGTTGTTGCAAGTCGTTTGTCGTGGAAAAATAAAACTTGAAATAAAACACAATATCACAAATAGTATTCAAGTGGATACAATTTACTGAAAAGTTCGGTATACACTCGCACATAATTAACAATTAGTGACCAGAAGTAGCTGGAGTATCGCACGAACCAGAGTGATAGTTATCATAGAAACATGGAAAGCAGAAAACAGCACGACATCGAGCACATCTGATAAACGATGCGTTTTTACAAGAAAAATTGTTTTTTAAATGATCTGTTGGGAAACACACCTGATTGACATTCTGAAAAAATTATTCTATCGTTCGTCAGGTTTGATGCATACCACGCGTATCGTATCATATCGGCAAAAATCGGAGAAGACAATTGATGATGGACACACAAACACAAATATATATATATATATATATATATATATATATATATATATATATATATATATATATATATATATATATATATATTTGTGTGTGTGTGTATGTGTGTGTGTGTGTGTGTGTGTGTGTGTGTGTGTGTGTGTGTATGTGTGTGTGTGTATACATTTGAATTACAAAAAACAAAATAAAAAAAACTGCAGGGCGCGAGATTCGATCCAGTTACCTTCGGATTACGAAGCCAAGCGCTTACCCCTGCGCCACGACGCTGCAGATAACTATTAATCGTAGAGAGTATTTCACCGCAGCGGTTTCTTTTAACTGTCGATTTTCTCGACAACGGCTGAGAAGTGCATCTTCGTGCTTTGCCACATTACACCTCTGGCCATGAGCTTTTATTATGCACAGTATGAATCGAATCTGAATTTCACAATTGGCGGCCTCCCCTTGTTAGTTGGGAGGGTCTCTCTTGTCCACTAGCGTGCAGTATCAGTTCGTTTGATAAGCCCCATCTGTTTATGTTGCTTCTGGTTTTCGCAACTTCGGAAAGTAGTTTGTTCAAAGATCTTCATATGTTCCAGTCCTCTGTGTGATCTCAGTGAAATTATTCAATTTATATTTACCAATCTGGAAGATGGAAGATTTTTTTCTTGCCATGTCTCTACTCTGGTTTACTGTGGTGTGTTAACTGGTGTTTTCTGTTGTGCACGAGAAACTCCTAGATTTAAGTGGGCGGCAGACTGGTTGATATACAAAATGGGGGTCGTCCGTAGATGTAGACTATTTAGCTTGGCAATGACCATGCAGTCGAGGAATTGATTCGGAGCAATCGCAGATTTACCAACAATGAGGACTTTTGCACATGGGTTCTCGAATGCCTTTGTGACTAAAGAGTGAATTTCTGCCTTCGAGGAATTAAATGCCTGGGAGAAAGTTCCCACCACTGTTTTTAGAGACTTGGTTAGTATGTTGAAAAATAGTGTCATGCATCTGTGTCTCCTTGAAGTGTTTCAATAAAAGTTACTTATCCTGACTTAATAATGCATAACATACTTTTTGAAATACCCCCCATAAAAAAAATGTTTTTCTCTGCCCAGTTTCTGCCTCCACATGTACTCGAGTCGATAATTTTTGAACATACTTTTGCACTGGCTTGAGTCATGTAGTAATCTTCTTATAATCTACCAGGCCCATTCGATCGTGTTAATTACGTGTCCGTCATTAGCATTTCATGGCTCGCGGTCATATGGTAAGTTGAAATCCTCTAACAGAAGTTCATATGTGTCAGTTTAAGCAGCCTGATATAACAGTTGTTACAGTCATCATATATCCTTCAATTGTTTTGTAATAAACACTCTTCAATCCGTTAGATACAACTTTACAGAAACATTAATTAGAACACCTTTGTATATTTGTGAGAACTTTAGTTCCCTTCTCAAACTTACTGTTACCAAACATTTCTTTCCGCTAACTGTATTTCAATTATTGCACTCTTTCCTGCCGGTTTTCTCTCCATGTCAAATACCGTTTTATACAAACAGTTCCCTGCAGAAGTTTTTCCAATCGATATCGATATTCTTTTACTAGCTCCAAAAATTAGGCACCTGTAAACCCACAAGATGCGTCATTTGCAACATAATAACATGCCGTAACTTATTTGCCGCACACCATAAATTTTGTCTGATGCTGCAACTCATCAAACGGTTCCTTCTTTCTACAACCGCCGGCCGGAGTGGTCGAGCGGTTCTAGGCGCTTCAGTCTGGAACCGCGAGACCGCTACGGTTGCAGGTTCGAATCCTGCCTCGGGCATGGATGTGTGTGATGTCCTTGGGTTAGTTAAGGTTAGTTAGGTTTAAGTAGTTCTAGGGGACTGATGATCTCAGCAGTTAAGCCCCATAGTGCTCAGAGTCATTTTTCTACAACTCCACCAAACATCACAAGTTCTCTTTGTCAGTGTCTCAAACAGAATGTCGAGTTTTGGTAGATTTAATCAACAAGTGCTTCATCACTCAAATACATCTAAAACAAAAACGTCGGTGCGAGGCAAAAAAGTACGAAGAATTCGTATTTAGCGGCTCGTAGACGTGCTTCTGTCGTGCGGTCGTAGCTCGTCATTGGCTATCGAGTAGCACATTTTCATTTGCTGCCTCCAATCTAACGTGAGACCGTTGCCAGCTACTGACGCAGCACGTGGGCCCACTTAGTAAACTATGACCTGCTGCAAATACCGGACTACACTCTCCACAACAGACCGATTTTATTCTCAGTTTGAGCCGCGCTTGGCAGCTTATATCTTATATCTTAGGAAATGTACTACTGACTGGATCCGCCTCCGTAGCTGTCCTCGCTATACAGGGTGTTACAAAAAGGTACGGCCAAACTTTCAGGAAACATTCCTCACACAAAAAGAAAGAAAATATGTCATGTGGACATGTGTCCGGAAACGCTCATTTTATTACTTCTCTTCAAATCACATTAATCGTGGAATGGAAACACACACCAACAGAACGTACCAGCGTGACTTCAAACAATTTGTTACAGGAAATGTTCAAAATGTCCTCCGTTATCGAGGATACATGCATCCACCCTCCGTCGCATGGAATCCCTGATGCGCAGATGCAGCCCTGGAGAATGGCGTATTGTATCACAGCCGTCCACAATACGAGCACGAAGAGTCTCTACATTTGGTACCGGGGTTGCGTAGACAAGAGCTTTCAAATGCCCTCATAAATGAGTCAAGAGGGTTGAGGTCAGGAGAGCGTGGAGGCCATGGAATTACTCCGCCTCCACCAATCCATCGGTCACCGAATCTGTTGTTGAGAAGCGTACGAACACTTTGACTGAAATGTGCAGGAGCTCCATCGTGCATGAGCCACATGTTGTGTCGTACTTGTAAAGGCACATGTTCTAGCAGCACAGGTAGAGTATCCCGTATGAAATCATGATAACGTGCTCCACTGAGCGTAGGTGGAAGAACATGGGGCCCAATCAAGACATGACCAACAATGCCTGCCCAAACGTTCACAGAAAATCTGTGTTGATGACGTGATTGCACAATTGCGTGCGGATTCTCGTCAGCCCACACATGTTTGTGAAAATGTACAATCTGATCACGTTGGAATGAAGCCTCATCCGTAAAGAGAACATTTCCACTGAAATGAGGATTGACACATTGTTGGATGAACCATTCGCAGAAGTGTACCCGTGGAGGCCAATCAGCTGCTGATAGTGCCTGCACACGCTGTACATGGTACGGAAACAACTGGTTCTCCCGTAGCACTCTCCATATAGGTGACTTGGTCAACGTTACCTTGTACAGCAGCAACTTCTCTGACGCTGACATTAGGGTTATCGTCAACTGCACGAAGAATTGCCTCATCCATTCCAGGTGTCCTCGTCGTTCTAGGTCTTCCCCAGTCGCGAGTCATAGGCTGGGATGTTCCGTGCTCCCTAAGACGCCGATCAATTGCTTCGAACGTCTTCCTGTCGGGACACCTTCGTTCTGGAAATCTGTCTCGATACAAACGTACCGCGCCACGGCTATTGCCCCGTGCTAATCCATACATCAAATGGGCATCTGCCAACTCCGCATTTGTAAACATTTCATTGACTGCAAAACCACGTTCGTGATGAACACTAACCTGTTGATGCTACGTACTGATGTGCTTGATGCTAGTACTGTAGAGCAATGAGTCGCATGTCAACACAAGCACCGAAGTCAACATTACCTTCCTTCATTTGAGCCAAATGGCGGTGAATCGAGGAAGTACAGTACATACTGACGAAACTAAAATGAGCTCTAACATGGAAATTAAGCGTTTCCGGACACATGTCCACATAACATCTTTTCTTTATTTGTGTGTGAGGAATGTTTCTTGAAAGTTTGGCCGTACCTTTTTGTAACACCCTGTATAATCACTATCATGTAGTGAATGATGTATGAACCTGAAGTAGCCGGTTCGAATCCGAGTGGCCTATAAAATTTTCATCATACTTTTCCATGCCGGTAAGGAGAGGAATGGTGTTGGTGTACAATATAGAAACATCAGAACTGGACGAACCTCCATCCTCTGCATGGCGTCCTGGAGTGAATGTTTATGACACAGTTGAGGATGAGGTATCTGAGGACAGAGACGTCAATTACTGCCCTTTTATTGCTGTTCGAGGTGAGAAGGGCGCTGTGCTGCGGGGCTTGTACTACTTCTTCCTCCCACTTCACACTCATCCATAACCACAAGAACAAGGCACTACACTATATGTTCCACAATAAATTCGTAAGTTTTTAATCTTAGTCTACATCTACACATATACTCTGAGGGCGATTGTGAAGTGCAAGGTAGAGGGGTACTTCCTATTATATCACTTATCAGAGCTTCTTCCCATTCCATTCGGGCATGAAATGTGGGTAGACTGATTGCTTAAATGTCTCTGTAGTCTTGGTGTTAGTCTAACACTGCCTGCGCAGGAGAGGTACGTAAGGGCCTGTAATATACTCCTACATTTCACACATAATGCTGGTTCTTGATATTTTGCAAGTAGACTTTCATGGGATAGTTTGCGTCTATCTTCAAGCGTCTTCCAGTTAGGGTTCTTCAGCATCTCCGTGAAGCTTTCCCATGGATCAAACAAACCTGTGATCACTGGTGCTGACTGTATTTCTATGCTATCAGTATCCTCTGTTAGTGCTATTTGGTATGGGTCTCACACACTTGAGCAATATTCTACAATGAGTCGCATTAGTGTTTTGCAAAGAATCTCCTTTGTAGACTTATTGCATTTCCCCATCATCCTAGCAACGAATCGAAGGCTGCCATCTACCTTGCCTATGACTCAGCTTATGTGACAATTCCATTTTATATCATAACTGTGCAAAATTGTTATACCCAAGATTAGCGACTCATAGGCCGCATATCAAAAAGACAGATCGGTGCCCATACGAGGGGGAGTGTCCTTTGCAGTTGAGAAAAATATTCTCTCTATTGAGGTCGAATTTGAGTGTAACAGTGAAGTTACCTGGACACACACAAAAGATATAGGTGGAATGAAGTTAATTGTTGGATTTTCAGACGTGTGTGAACTCCTAAGGGACCAAACTGCATAGGTCATCGGTCCATAGACTGACACACTACTTAGACTAAGTTAAACTAACTTATACTAAAAACGACACACACACCCACGCCCGAGGGAGGACTCTAAACTCCGGCGGGAGTGGCCGCGCAGCCCGTGACAGGACTCCTCAAACCGTGCGGCCATTGCTGAAAATGTGTTCAGAATCTTATGGGTTGTATTTTGTATATTCCGAACTCCCATAGTCCTCCAGCCCTTTAATGGTGAAGCTGTAGTAATGGCGTGTGTATATCTATATAATTTTTAAATGCAAAGTAGTCTGTCGAGATCGCTGTACAGCTCACACAAAACCTTTGATTCTTAAAATACGGCTCACGATATTGTGGAAGGATCCTCAATCTTCCATGGTCATAACAAACAATTTCAATGCATATTTCATGAGTGAAGAAGGAAGTGTCCCTCGGCAGAATAATTTTTAAAGAAATGACTATGTTACATGTAATATAATCAGTGATAGGCATAGGCAGAGTCGTTCATTTGTGTGATTAGTGTAAATACATTAATAAACAAACAGCCAATTTTTTTGTTCAAGTTGGGGAAATGCGAAACAAACCATAAAAATTTCGAGATTTCAGTCTCGGAATGAAGGGGAGAAAAAAAAAGTTCTACACTATGTCTAATGCTTCTTTGGAGGGTGGGTGAAGAAACTCTATTATACTAATCACTGAACATGATTCACCCTGTAATACAACACTATTTTAGCATTGTTTATGTACAATTCAGACAAAAAATAATTAAAACATGACTTACGTTTGTGTCCAACGCGTCTATGTCACCATAAGTTGTCGCTCCCTCCAGCAAAAACTTCATTGCGTCATCGCAAACGATGCTCTGAACTTCACATCCTCTTGTCCGCTACCAGTAGTTTTTGAAGATATTATTTTCTTTTTTCTCGGATAAATTGTGAACGGAATGTTTCCGTTCTTTTCTCGGAAATTCAAGCGCCTTGGCAATATCCTCCTACGCGTCATTGTTCTTTATTTTATTTCTATAATCACGGTTTGGAGCACCCAACAATAAATCACGACTGTGGTAAAGCTCAATAAGTAAAAGCACGGTTTCGTTTCTCCACAATTTGTTGATGGCCACATTGTGCACACGTCTACACTCGGAACTGAATGGTCCGGCACTGACTGGCAGCACGTGTGCTCTCTGTGTCACATGAATGCTTTGCAAAATGTTGCGCGGTGTGTTAAGGGATACTGGGCGACGTTGCAGCGTCACGTGGATTGAGCGTTGCGCGTCATGTTGGAGGACATTTTGTCCCCTAGTGTATCCGCGCCTTAAGCTACCGAGCACAGACTGGGACGTCTATGGACTCATTGCAGGGGGTACAGACAGACAGTCTTGCTAAGTGCTTTTGAACACGTTTTACGAAAACTGTCTTCAGCAGCTAGTCCGACAGCCCACACGAAACGGAAATGTTTTAGCCCTTGTAGCTACAAATAGGCCTAACTTTATCGACCGCAACAGAATAGAGACTGAAGAGAGAGATCATGATGTCAGAGCGACTATGGTTACTGAAGTTAATAAATCCGTCGAGAGGGCCAGGAGACTATTTTTGTTGGAAAGAGCAGATGAGCAGTTGGTAGCAAACTCCACGTAGAAAATTAATTACTACGTGCTCTGGAGAAGTAATTGCCGAGTGAGTGGATTAAGGACGGAAAGACCCATCGTGGTTTAACAACGAAATTTCTTAATACCGTGAGGAAGCAAAGACTGTTGCCCTCTCGATTCAACGAGAATGCGCAAATGACGACAAGAAGAAGTTAGTAGGGATTTGTGCGTCTGTAAAAAGATCGATGCACGAAGCATACAACTATCAGTGACATACATTGGCAAAAGATTTTGCATAGAACCCGAGAAAATTCTGGTTTTACGTAAAATCGCTAAGTGGATCATAGGCTCCTGTGCAGTCACTCGTTGACCAGCCTGGTGCGGCAGTGCAAGATACCAAAAGGAAATCCGAATTTTAAAATTTCGCGTTTTACTAATCAACCACACAGGAGAATCGTGCAAACACACCATCGTTTGCGCATCGCACAGACTCACGTATGGAGGACATAGCAATAGGCATCCCTGGCGTAGAGAAACAACTGAATGAGTTGAAAGCAAGTGAGTCGCCAGATGCAGATTGGTTCCCAAATTCGTTTCACAATGGGTACTCTACGGCCTTGGCCCTTACTTAGCTTGCTTTTATTGCGAATCTATTGCCCAGCGCATGGTCCCGAGTGACTGATATAACGCGCAAGTGACTTCGGTGCATTAGAATAGTAAAAGAACGTGTGACGCCTACATTACTGAGTGCCACGTAATTTTTTCGGCGGTTTTGTGTACGCTGTAATCGATATTTTGTAGAACTGTAATAAATGTCTAATTGTTTGTAATCCAAACACGTCAAATGTTTGTTACCTGATGTAGAATTAATAATGTCAAACATTGTAATGATACTGCGTGAATCCCAATGATAAAAGAGTTAACAGCTACGTAGAGAGTATAGTCTCTACCCGTGAGACGTGACGTCAGAGGGCGAGTGAGGTAGGAGATATTCACTGAGAGCTGAGTTGATGGTCGTGGTTGGACGTGCAAGTAGTGTAGCCGAATTAAAACAATCGATTCAATCGGTTGTTGGAAAACAATCGACTCATTCGATTGCAGCTTTACGTATCCGTTGAATTATTCATTTATTCTTTGGAGTGAAACCAGTCCATGGGAGCAACCGAATGAAAATAGTGGACACAATTCGTATTTGTTTTTAGTACTGACTGAGTTATTCATTCTTTCTTTTCAAGTGGAATCAGTCTTTACTTTTTGTCTTTACTTTTTCTGTCAGTTGCAGCATATATTCATTCGTTCATTCAATTGGAGGTACTGTTCAGTGGTTTAGTTGACTGAGTTATCTAGTTTTTCTTCTGAGAGAAACCAATCGGTAGTACCTTCATTAGGCGAAGCAAAGCACTACTACACAATACAAACCGGGGTATACGTAACCCCGGAGAGTAACGTCCACCCCAGGAGTACGCAAAGCCATTTCTGTGGGTACGTTGAAGTTAAGACAAGCAATATATATAGTCAATTAATTATGTACTGAAAGATTAATTCTTTTTTCACCATTTAAAACTGGCAAATGGGCTCCTGTGCACTAAAGTTTTCCAGATGCAATTAACGCGTAACTAATTAAAAAAAGCTTCGTTGGGAATACAAAACTGAGCAAGTATAGAAGCTCTCTTAGGGGTAAGTGAAAAAGGAAGGAACACTGCCAAATTTTTCGCGACTATTCGTATCCCGTTTTACTGAAAAGGTGTGGTGAACCAATTAATTAATTAAAGATCATTTTAATCGATCCTCCGAGTCAGCTTCCTGCTGCTGTCAAGGCAGGGGGTGGCAGACCGCGGCAGAAATCACCGTCGCCGCCCCCCCCCCCCCCCTCCTCCTTGGAAAAGGGAGGAAAAGTGTGTAAGAGTACTCAAACGCAGAGCGTGAGTGAGAACATTCATCCAACTGACGTAAAAAACAGATACTCGTGTCAGTTGTCTCACATTAAGTCAAACCTGGCAGCAGACTAGTTTCATTCGGTTGTTTCTTTCGATTGAAAACACCAGCTGAACGGAAAAAAACCAATCGGTTGTTGACAACAATCGGTTGTACCATCACTAAAGTAGTGTGGTCTGTGTGGCTGTGGTTATGTGAAGCCGCCTAATATATACATTGGGAGGCACTGTTGCAAGCCAGGTATGGACAGATGAAGGAAACCACCTGCTACATCAAGATCCTGCCCCTATGTCTGCTGTGGTTATTGCAAGTGCGCTCGCAGAAGTCGGAGTTGGAGCATTGTCGCTCACGACGACTACAGCATCTCGACGACTAAAAAGAACTGTAAGATCATTCACGCTGTGTAGAAACTGAGAGACATAACCCAGTGATTTGATTTTGATAATTCTTCAAATAATAAGTGAGGCAATAACATTTTTGAATTACATTCATTAACCTAAATCATTATAACCTAGACAGCGTCCAAACCTTTCCTGTGTGCGATACTGCAGTGCCTGTACTATACTGAATTACGAATACATTTGACACCGTTCCTGTGTGTCCTAACCCGAATGTCGTGTGTGAAAGAAAAGAACTGAATAAATAAATTAAAATCCTGCCAGTTTGCTATTTAAACATTAATTAAATACAACTGCTACGAATGCCTCATATAGTTTACTGTTTATCTTGCATAACAATCAGAGGCCCTGTTCACTTTGAGTTTGAGAATTAAAGTTAATGTAAATTACTGGTAGATGTATTTAAACACTTATCTGAATTTCATTATCCTTGAGTGTATTGGCCTGGTTCAAAGTTCATTATTCATGAAACTACAACTACTTTGTTTTTTTTTTATCAAAAACTGCTATTATCGAGTAATCAGAAGCGTGAGATTACTTAACTTTTATCGTAACACTAGTGAGCTTCAATTCCACCAAATTCAGTGTCTTATATTTCAAAGCACTCCCCAAATAACTTCACTGAATTATATTATATTATCTTAAGTTATTTATAGCAATATTCATTTATTCTTATTTTTTGCTTGTAGTTTTAACTAGTTGTCTGTACGCCTTCTGCTGCCGGGCAATTATTTGAGTATTATTTCAGACAACTACTGTTCAGGTCACTACTAATTTATCGAACAGTAATAGTCCTACTGGGCTGGCGACGGTAATCATTAATCATGTTAATTCATCTCACTTGAGTTGTTCTGGCCAAATCGATTCTTGTGGTACCCATTCTTTTTTAGTACTTTAAGTGAACGATTGCAATAATTATCAATTAAGACAACATAAAGTATAATTGCAGGACAGTAGGAGAAATATAAGCTGTTTTTCGGAATAGCTCGTTGTACATATCTTCCACCTAATCGGCGTCACATTTCTTCGAAAAGGGTAGCCTTATTCAATTTTTTATCATTTCTGTAGGACACACGAGAAACACGGCCCAACTTTCAAAGTAACCGATTAGTAAGGGGGGGACGTTACAAACGGAGCCGCAAAATTATAGACCAGTATCCTTAAAATCAGTCTGCTGCAGAATTCTTTAACATATTCCCATTTCGAATATGATAAATTTTCTTGATACGGAAAAGCTTGCATCCATGAATCAGTACGGTTTCAGAAAGCTTCGCTCGTGCGAAATTCAGGTTCCCCTTCTCCAATATGATCTCCTACGAACTATGTATGAATTAAGACATATTCCTAAATTTCCGAATAGCTTTCGACAACTGTGTTGCACTGCAGACTGTTAACGAAGGTACGAGCCTACGGGATATGTTACCAGGTATCTGAGTGCGGCCGAGGCGTTTCAAGTAACAGAAATCAGCACGTTTCCTCGACGCTGAGTGTTCATCAGAAACAAATCTAATACTAGGGGTGCCCCAGGGAAGTGTGATACGACTGCTGTTACTTTCTATACACATAAAAGATCTGACGGATACGGTGAGCAGCAACCTGCAGATGTTTGCTGATGATACTGTGATGTATGAGAAAGTATTGTCATTGGGAGACTGTAGCAGGATACAAGATGTCTTTCAATTAGACAACATTTCTACTTTGTGTGATGGTTAGCAGCTCGCTCTAAATGTGGAAAATTGTAAGTTAATACAGAATAGTACGAAAAACAAACCCTTAATGTTTGAGCAAAGCACTAGTAATGTGCTGCTTGACACAGTCACGCCGATTCAGTATCTAGACGTAACGTTGCAAAAGCGATATGAAATGGAACGAGCTTGCAAAGGCAGAGGTAAGGAAGGCGAATGGACGACTTCGGTTTATTTATTTTAGGAAAGTATGGTTCGTATGTAAAGGAGACCGCATATAGGCCACTAGTGTGATACATAGGCCCTACTTCAGTACTGCTCTGCTCGAGTGATTGGGATCTGCACCAGGTCGGTTTAAAGGAAGGCATGGAAGCAATTCGGAGGCGGGCTGCTAGATTTGTCACCGGTACTTTCGAACAACGCGCAAATGTTGTGGAGATGCTTCGGGAACGCAGATTGGAATGCCTGGAAGGAAAGCGACGTTCTTTTCGAGGAACACTGTTGAGAAAATTTAGAGAACCGGCGTTTGGAGGTGACTGCAGAACGATTCTACTGCCGCCAACGTTCATTTCGTGTAAGGACCAAATAAGGTACGAGAAATTAGGACTCTCCCTATTTGCGAGTGGAACAGGAAAGGTAATGGTTAGTAGTGGTACAGGGTACCATCCGCCACGCACCGTGAGGTGGCTTACAGGTGGCTTACGGAGTATGTATGTAGATGTAGATGTAGATTTGTATGAGTCGACTGATTATAACTCTGCGTAATTTGTGTTGTAGTTACAGCATACTACATTTAAAGGAAAGTGCCAGCCTTTCAACCACTTTGATATTTTATCAAGGTCCTACTGAATATCTGTGCAGTTCTTTTTCAGATATGGTAATACTTGATTATATACATTGTATCATCTGCAAAAAGTCGTAGGTTATTATTAATATTGTCTGAGAGGTCATCAACAATAGCATTAACAGGAAGAGTTCGAATATTTTTCCGTAGGGCAAGTTACATCTGTCGATGACTCGAAATCCAGGATAACAAGCTACCTCATTCCTATCAGGAAATCCTCTGTCCAGTCACAACCTTCTTTTGATACCATATATGACTGAACTTTCGTTAATAAGCGTGGTGTGGTACAGAATCAAATGAGTTTCGGAAAACAAGAAATACTGCATCTACATGACTGCCTTGATCCATGTCTTTCAGGGTATCGTGTGAGAAAAGTGCGAGTTGAGTCTCAGATGATCAATGTTTTCGGTATCCATATTGGTTGGCATGAAAGATGTCATTCTTTGCAAAATACTTCATTATGTTTCAGCTCAAGGTATATCCCAGGATTCAACAACAGATGGATTTCAAAGATACTGGACGGTAGATCACTTCTATTACTGTTCTTGTAGAACAGTGTGATATTTGCTTTTTTCCGACTACCGGGCAAGGTATTTTGTTCGACGGATCTCGGTAAGGTGATAATTGAGCTGGAAATTATTTATAGAATTTTCACGAAGAAGACACGTAATTGTCATCTCGTAGCAGATGAACCCAGAGTGAAAATGTACGATTCACTCTTAGTTGCCTGAGTATTACACTTTCGTGTTTAGATATTCTCATACATATACGGGGTGGTCCGTTGATAGTGACCGGGCCAAATATCTCACGAAATAAGCATCAAACGAAAAAACTACAAAGAACGAAACTCGTCTAGCTTGAAGGGGGAAACCAGATGGCGCTATGGTTGGCCCGCTAGATGGCGCTGCCATAGGTCAAACGGATATCAAGTGATCTTTTTTTAACTAGGAACCCCCATTTTTATTACATATTCGTTTAGTACGTAAATAAATATGAATGTTTTAGTTGGAGCACTTTTTTCGCTTTGTTATAGTAAAAAACGTGTAAGTACGTGGTATCACGTAACATTCCGCCAGTGCGAACGGTATTTGCTTCGTGATACATTACCCGAGTTAAAATAGACCGTTTACCAATTGCGGAAAAGGTCGATATCGTGTTGATGTATGGCTGTTGGGAACTATTGGAATTTGCGCAGCTGAATAAGTATTAAGGAGAAAAAAGGACATTTTACTAATAACTATATTTACACATTCAAGAACAAACAAAATTAACAGCGAACACAACAGAATAATTAGCGTACACAAAGAGTGTTAGACAATGTCAAAGAGGTCTATTTTACACAGTGCACTTTGCGCCGTCACACACGAAATATATTGTTCACACAATTCCAACACTCCTCCTTGAACTTATATTTTGTGTGTTGCTTCCACAAGATAAACCAAATAGTCCCACAATCTTCTCAAACTTCTCCCTTTCCAAGGGTTTGGTCAGAAGGTCAGCTAACATGTCTTCTGTGCGCAGATAGTCCACGGCAATGTTCTGTCGCTCTATGTGGTCTCGAATGAAATGGTGCCGTATATCAATATGCTTTGACCTAGCACTAGTAACATCATTTTTAGCTAGGTTTATGGCTCCCTTATTGTCACAGAAGATGGTTGTAGGTTCCTCAATTAAATTGGGTTCTATTTCACTTATTAATGTTCGTAGCCATAATGCTTCCTGTGTGGTGTAAGATAGTGCCATATACTCGGCCTCTACGGTGCTCAATGCAACAGTTTTTTGCTTTTGGCAGGACCATGATGTGAGACCCCCCATTAATTTAAAACAGCAGCCAGTGGTGGAGTATCTGTCTCCCAATTCACTCCCCCAGTCCGCATCGCTATATCCCTCTAGTTTGCGTTGCCATCTCTATGGTATTTTAACTCATAGTTTGAGGTTCCTCTTAGGTATCGGAATATCCTCTTTACAGCTTTCCAGTGCTTTTCCTTTGGGTCTCTGCAATATCTGCTCACTGCATTGGTGGCAAAAGCAATGTCGGGTCGTGACGTTTGAGACAAATATAACAGACTCCCTACTGCTTCTAAATAAGGAACATTCTTGTCACATTCCACATCAGTCTCATTTACACTTAACTTCACTCCTATTTCCATTGGAGTACTTATGGGTTTGCAATCCCTCATGCCAAATTTCTTTAATATTTTTTCCGTGTATGATGATTGACTTATGCTCAATTCTTGTCTTTCTTCATCCTTAGTAATCTGCATACTTCTCCCAAATCATGCACCTTAAACTTGGTTTGCAGCTGTTTCTTGAAAATTCTCATTTGGCCTTCACTTTCAGTCAGGATAAAGAAATCGTCCACCCAAATCGCCATTATTATTATTATTTCTTCTTTTCTCCTTTATAGTAAATGCTGGGATCTGCCTTGGATTGCTTCATATTCATATTTACTAGATTTTCATGTAGACATCGATTCCAGCAACGTCCACTTTGTTTAGGTACATAAATACTTTTTCTCAAACGCCAAATCATTTTAGTTTCTGATCTGGTTTTTATGGCTTCCCTTGGTGGAATGACATATATCTCCTCCTCCAATTTCCCATTTAAATATGCCGTTTTAACATCCTTATGATGAATTATTAAATTTCGTTTTACTGCCAAGGCTAAAAGATATCTCAATGATGCATACTTGACTACAGGTGAAAAAGTTTCTTCGTAATCTACCCCTTGTTTTTGTGAATATCCTTTTACCACAAGTCTTGCTTTATATTTTGGTGATGAGCTTTCAGGGTTCTTCAAATTGAATACCCATCTTGCCTGCAGTGGTTTCTTATCTCCTGGCATATCTACCCATTCAAAGGTTTCGTTCTGATATAAAGATTCTAATTCTCTTTTCATCGCTTCTTTCTATTCTTGAAGTTTTGGCCATTCATTGCTTCTTCTGCTGTTCTTGGCTCATCATTAAAAGACTGTGCTGTATACATCTCAAAATCCGGATATTCCTTCTGTTTTGGTACACGAGAAGAACACCTTACATTGTTTTCTCCATGTTTTTCATCCTCTAACTCATTGTCATCATAAATTGTATCCATTTGTCCTTGGCTGTCCTCTTCTTCACTTTCTATTTCCTCACACAAGGTTTCACCTTCTGAACTAGGTGCAGTTGACTTAGTGGTTTTGCTCTCTTTTGAGTCCTTTCTATTTTCAAAGAATATTACATCTCTACTTGTGACAGTCTTTTTAGTCAATGGATCCATTAATCGGTAGCCTTTTGAATTTTCACAATAGCCTACAAAAATATACTTTTTAGCTTTCGGATCCCATTTTCCTCTTAGCTGTTTTGGAATATGTGCCATTGCATCACACCCAAAAACCCTTATATTGCTTAGATCAGGTTTCTGTCCTATCCATATCTCATAAGGGGTTCTGTTCTTTAATGCTTTTGTAGGTGATCTATTGTTCAAATATAGAGCAGTTGACGCTACCTCTGCCCAAAAATCTTTGGATAATTCAGCGTCAGCCATCATGCTCCTTGCTTTCTCAACAATGGTCCTATTAGCCCTCTCAGCAACCCCATTTTGAGATGGGCTGTACCTTATGGTAGTTTGATGCCTGATTCCCTTTTCTGCCAGAAGTTTCTTCAATTTCTGGTTAACATATTCTCTCCCATTGTCAGACCTGATGATCTTGATCTTCTTTCCCGTCCACCTTTCAACCATATTGCAATATTCCTCAAAGATATCTCTCACTTGGTCTATATCGTGAGTAATCATCAATAAACGTAAGAAAATAATTACTCCCACCTATGGATTCACACTCCATCGGGCCACATACATCTGTGTGGATTAACTGTAAGACTTCTGTGGATTTACTCTTACTAGTCTTGAAGTGTAACCTTGCTTGTTTTCCCTTTATACATGTCTCACAAGGATCCTTGGACACACTAAAATTCTGTATTCCCTTTACCATATTCTTTATTATAGACATACTCTTTCTATTTAGATGTCCAAGCCACTGGTGCCAAAAATAACCTTACCACTTTCACTGATCACTCTTGCACCCTGCGTGTCAAAGGTGACTGTATTTCCTTTCTTGACAATTTCCCCTACAGACAGCAGGTTAGTTGCTACATTTTTCACATAATGAACATTGTGTGCTGTAACCATATCTGATTCACCATTTACACTTACATATAGATCTAGTTTCCCAGCCAGGTGACACTGGAGCTTGTTGCCATCAACAGTAGATATTCCCATATGAGTCTTATCTTTGATGTCATAAAGAAGTGATTTATCTTTAACAATATGCACAGATGCACCTGAGTCTAAAATCCATTCCATATCACGATTACTCATCCCACCAAAAGAATAAAAACATGAGAGTGCCTTACCTTTGTTATTGGTCCTTCTCTCTGGGCTATCAGTAACATACCTCTTTTGCTGAGTGTCTGATCTTGGGCTTACTTTTTCTTTGCACTGATACGCAATATGTCCCATCTTCTGACATTTATAGTGTTGTGTCGGTAGCTGGGCCGACACCGTGAAGTTGAGATGGCTGAAAATGAACTCTAGACTAACGCTGTAGCCGATAGGGCACGCACGGCTAAAGCAGACGGGCGTGAAGTCTGGAACATGAGAACTTATAAA
Source organism: Schistocerca serialis cubense (assembly GCF_023864345.2). Lineage (NCBI taxonomy): Eukaryota > Metazoa > Arthropoda > Insecta > Orthoptera > Acrididae > Schistocerca > Schistocerca serialis. Next base: position 218,045,117 of record NC_064642.1, on the reverse strand, counting down.
TGAATAAGAAGAAAAGTATGTAGATGCTTATTACTTATCTTTTTATTAGTCCTTGGAATACATCTCTCTTGAATACTCGTAAGCTATAGGCACTGATACAAATGGCGCCTTGCTAGTTCGTAGCCATTAACTTAGCTGATGGCTATTCTGTCTCTCGGCTAATGAGAGAGAAAGGCTTCGTACAACTGGGCGGTAGCTAGGTTCTCGTACAACTGGGCGGTAGCTAGGTTCTCGTACAACTGGGGCGAGTCCACTCTCGTATCACGAGACCTGCCTTGGTGGTGGCGCTAGGTCTGCGATCACAGTGGCGACACGCGGGTCCGACATGTACTACATGGACCGCGGCCGATTTAAGCTACCACCTAGCAAGTGTGGTGTCTGGCGGTGACACCACATTCCTCCCCCGCAAATCGGCGAACGGTCGTGAGATAAGGCTTCCGCCCGCCGTGGGGAGGACCACATGTTGACGTATGCGATGAGGTGGGGAGCCTAACAACAGGCGAGGCCGTGCCACCCGCACCCGGCCATTCGGTCCGAGGGGAGCTAGAAAACGCCGGAAAAACTAGTCCAGGGTGCACGTCAACATGCGGTGTATGCGCCCGTAAAGAGACAGGAGGGACCGAATGATCAACCACCATTGCGTCGGGGTAGCCGACGCGCGATGACGTCATGTGGTCCGGAGCGGGCGGGAGTTCCATGGCGGAGGACAGCTGGTCACGGGAAGCGATCGGCGGCGCGTGACCCTGGGAGGCGCTTGGCGGCTGCAACGAAGCGTCGAATGCGGGCGGCGCCGGCGGGAGAACAAGCGGCGGCGGCGGCGGCGGCTGCTGCTGCTGCGGCGGCGGCGGCGGCGCGTCGCCATGGGGCAAAATGGAAGGCATCGTCGGTAACACCTGGGGATGAGGCGAGCCAGTAGATGGGTCCCCAGGGCGCTGACCGGACGGCACCGTCGCTGAAAGCAGACGGGGAGCGGCAGAACCCGAGCGACGACAGAGGCGCAGCTGATTGAGATGCCGACGCACCTCACCAGAGGCCCCCAAAACCAAATACATCGCGCGGCCGAGGCAGCGAAGAATGCGCCCTGCGAGCCAACGCCGTGAACCTCGATAGTTGCGATAAAATACAACGTCGCCTGGAGCAAAAGCAGGAGTCTGCCGCTGCACAGGAACCTGATGCGGCGGATGCAGCAAAGACATCAAGGTGCGATGAGGACGACCGTGGAGCAACTCAGCCGGCGAGCGACCATCTCGGGGCTGAGAGCGATACGAAGACAAAAAGAGCAACAATGCGTCCTCCCGAGAATGCGACTCTTTCAATTTCAACATCTGTGACTTGAAAGTCCGGACCAATCGTTCAGCGGCACCGTTGGACTGAGGCGAAAACGGCGCGGATGTCAGATGTTGAATACCATTGGCCTGGCAGAATGACTGAAATTCTGCGGACATGAATTGTGGGCCATTGTCGGAAACAATAGTCTGCGGAAGACCTTCAATGCAAAAGATAGCAGACAACGCTTGGATGGTGGCGGAGGACGTCGTGGAAGACATCCGGACAACAAAAGGAAAATTACTGAAGGCGTCGACCAGAACCAACCATCGAGCATTCCAGAATGGACCAGCAAAATCAATGTGCAAGCGTTGCCAAGGGGAAGTGGCTTTTGGCCACGCAAAGACTTTCCGCGGCGGTGCGGACTGTTGTTCGGCACACGCCGGGCACGAAGAACACATATTCGTAATCGCAGCATCGATTCCGAACCAAGTACAGTGCTGACGAGCAAGTTGTTTCGTTCGCACTATACCCCAATGTCCTTGGTGAAGAAGCCGTAAAACAGAGGACTGTAACGAACGTGGGACCACGACTCTGGACTGATCATTATCAGAACGCAACAACAAAACACCACGTCGAACAAAAAGTCTCTCCTTGTGAGCAAAAAATCGGCGAACCAACGGATCCTCGATCCGAGACTTTGACAAAGGCCATTGCGTAGCAACAAAACGTAAAACAGTAGCAAGGACAGGGTCAGCAGCTGTGGCTGTAGCGACACGACGAAAATCAATCGGAAACGATTCGACCACTTCATCGGTTTCCGAATCAATGAACATGCAAGCAAGTTCGGAAGAATCGAATGCTTTATCCTCAGCAACAGGCAAACGGGACAACGCATCGGCGTTTCCGTGCTTAGCAGTGGACCGATACAAGATATCGTAGCGGTACTGCGAGAGGAAAATAGACCAGCGAATGAATTTCTGCGCTGTACGTGGAGGTACAGGCTTGGTCGGATGAAAAAGCGATGTCAAAGGTTTGTGGTCTGTGATGATGGTAAAGTGACGACCATACAAGAAATCATGGAACTTAGTAACACCAAACACGAGAGCCAAAGCTTCTTTCTCTATCTGTGAATAATTTCTTTGCGCAGACGAGAGCAATTTGGACGCAAAGGCAATAGGGCGATCATGCGAGCCAACTTTGTGCGCAAGCACAGCACCGATCCCGAAATCCGATGCATCTACCATCAACAAAAGGGGTTTCTGGGGATCGAATGGCGTAAGGCAAGTATTAGAAAGCAACGCCGATTTCAACTGGCGAAAGGCGCGTTCACATTCCGTCGTCCAGACGAACGGAACACCTTTACGGCGTAAGCGATGAAGTGGAGCTGAAATGGAAGAGGCATTGCGCAGAAAGCGATGATAATAATTAATTTTACCCAACACACTCTGTGATTCGAGATCGTGTAACGTTCTTGCGACCTCATCACGCAATGCGTGGGGAACATTGCGCGCCCTGAAAAATTTCGGTTGCGCGTTTACCTTCAGTTCTAAATGTGCTTCATAGTTTTTAGCGCAACCTAAGCCCGGTGCAAAAATGTCTGCAAATTCGTCACACAGCCGAGAAACACTGTCTGTAGGCACAGTCTGATTCACCGATAGGACCTGATTTACAATAGACATGTTAAACAACTGAAACAAGTCTAGCCCAAACAAGTTCACTGCAGAAGAAGAACGAAGAACGTAAAATGACACAAGTTTTGTTTGTCCCTTGTATGTTGCAAGAAGGCTGCACTGTCCTAACACAGGAATGTTCTGTCCGGAATATGTAGTTAGCGTAACATCTGCGGAACGCAACGGAGGTGCGCCCAGTTGTTTGTACGTGTCGTGATTGAGCAATGAAACTGCAGCTCCGGTATCGAGCTGGAATGGTATCACTTTGCCTTCAAAGTCTAAGTCCACAAAAAGTTTATTGTTCTGCTGACGACAAGAGCGACTGTTTTGTGCAATTGGAACAGACACTGGTACAGAATCACTTGCTAATTGACGTGATTTCCGGCGACGTCGACGCACAGTTTTTGTGGGACGAACACAGTCACTGTTAGAGAAAGTGTCACTGGACGAAGTGGAATTAACGACATGAATGTCCATAGGCGAAGGTCCACGAGCCTGAGTGTCCTTGGTTCGATTCCGGCGCGAAGCAAAGGGCCTGGAATGATTGTGATTGTCTGATCTGAGCTTTTTCTGGCAAACACTTTGCATATGTCCCTTCTTATTGCAGAAAAAGCAAATAGCTTGGCGTGACGGGCAATGTTCACGCGAATGTCTAGTAGCACACCGCGGGCATGATTTCACTGCATTTGTGGGCTGGCGCGGCACACCTGGCTTAGCACGCGGCGGTCGCTGTGTCGACGTGCACAAGGCCCGGTTACCGGGCCGCGCAGCGCGTCCAGCGGGCCGGTTAATGTTACACACGGCTGGCGAAGTTTCAAAAGATTCCTGAGCACAGTCAAGTGTGTCCTGTCTACCCAATATGTCTATCACTTGTTGAAGGGAGGGATTAACTAGTTTCAAAATTTGCTCCCGTATGCGAACATCAGAAACGTTCTGTGCAATTGCATCACGCACCATTGTATCTGAATAAGAAAGACCACAGTCACAATCAAAGGCACAGTTTCAAAAGATTCCTGAGCACAGTCAAGTGTGTCCTGTCTACCCAATATGTCTATCACTTGTTGAAGGGAGGGATTAACTAGTTTCAAAATTTGCTCCCGTATGCGAACATCAGAAACGTTCTGTGCAATTGCATCACGCACCATTGTATCTGAATAAGAAAGACCACAGTCACAATCAAAGGCACAGTCCCTAGTAAGTCCTTGCAATGTTGCTACCCACTCCCTATTAGTTTGACCGGCCGTACGTTTTGTACGAAAAAACGTATACCGTTTTGCAACCACATTAACTGTTTCTTTGAAATAGGCATCTAATGCAGACAAAATTTCCTCGTAGGACAGAGTTGCTACGTCGCGTCGGGGAAACAATTTCACTATCACACGGTATGTGGACACACCGACACAAGAAAGCAAAAACGGCTGCCGCTCATTACCTTGAATTCTGTAGGCAGCAAGGTGGAAGTTGAACTGGCGAGACCACTCTTGCCAGGTCTCATCGGCTGCCACGTATGGTCGAAAGGGAGGTGCAACAGCGTGTAGTGGCAGCGGTAGCGAAGAAGCGGCGGCGGCCGCATCGGTGTGCAGCGCACGTTGACCCTGGCCGAGCTGTCCAAGGGCATCCAGTAACGCCTGCGTCTGCTGATTCTGCAAGCGATAAAATTCGGACAGTACATCTGGAGAATGTGGCGAAGCCATGACACAATTAAATGTAAGCAATCAGAACACTTTAAATCGTCGCCAATGTTGTAAACGAATTAATACAAACTCTTTTGCTCGTCGCCAATAAATGTTGTGTCGGTAGCTGGGCCGACACCGTGAAGTTGAGATGGCTGAGAATGAACTCTAGACTAACGCTGTAGCCGATAGGGCACGCACGGCTAAAGCAGACGGGCGTGAAGTCTGGAACATGAGAACTTATAAATGAATAAGAAGAAAAGTATGTAGATGCTTATTACTTATCTTTTTATTAGTCCTTGGAATACATCTCTCTTGAATACTCGTAAGCTATAGGCACTGATACAAATGGCGCCTTGCTAGTTCGTAGCCATTAACTTAGCTGATGGCTATTCTGTCTCTCGGCTAATGAGAGAGAAAGGCTTCGTACAACTGGTCGGTAGCTAGGTTCTCGTACAACTGGGGCGAGTCCACTCTCGTATCACGAGACCTGCCTTGGTGGTGGCGCTAGGTCTGCGATCACAGTGGCGACACGCGGGTCCGACATGTACTACATGGACCGCGGCCGATTTAAGCTACCACCTAGCAAGTGTGGTGTCTGGCGGTGACACCACATATAGCACCTCACCGATTTCTTCTTTTTGTTTTTTGAGTAGAGAGCAGACGCACCTTCCTTCTCCAATGTACAACAGCTTGGAGCACTCTTTACGACCTGCAGGATTTTCACCTTAACACAGTCGCCTGTGATTGGTAAACCCGAGCTTTCAAGTCCCACAATCATAGGTGAATACCTTTCGGGCAGTCCTGCCAACAGCAATGTTCCTATCCACTCGTCAGTGATCTCGAATCTGATATTTCTCAGTCAGTTCGACGTGGTTGTTATTTTGTTAACGTATTCGTCTACACTCTTACATTTGTCCAGACGAGTGGTAATTAACTCGCGTAATAATCCTACTTTTCTCGTAAGACCACCATCCTCGAATGCACTTCGTAAATTGTCCCAGACTTCTTTCGCTGTAGCAGCTTTTTCAACGTGAACATAATTCACCGAATCAATCAGTAATATCAATTTTGATTTTGCTTTCCTATCCTTACTTGAATAATTCTGATCTGTGGATTTCATTGTCCCATCTACCACGTCCCATAGGTCGTCTAAACGTAAATACGCTTCTACTGCGAACTTCCAGGTTGCATAGTTTTCGCGACCTATAAGTCTTTCAATCTGTGGAATTTGTGCCGCACTCATTCTTAACGGTAACTTGCTTTTTATTGCCGTAAAGAACACCGAAAAATAATGCGGAAAAAAATTGCGATCGTCTTGTAAGGATAATTCGCACTTCACATAAATTGGAACTTTTCCAATACTTTCTCCCTACTATTTTATTGATATACTTATTCCAAATGCACACTGGGCCCATAACCTATTGGAATTTGCGCAGCTGAATAAGTATTAAGGAGAAAAAAGGACATTTTACTAATAACTATATTTGCACATTCAAGAACAAACAAAATTAACAGCGAACACAACAGAATAATTAGCGCACACAAAGAGTGTTAGACAATGTCAAAGAGGTCTATTTTACACAGTGCACTTTGCGCCGTCACACACGAAATATACTGTTCACACAATTCCAACAGGAACAAAATGCCCAACGGGCGTGTGCTTTGTATGTTGCTCGGTATCCAGAACGGCATCATCCAAGTGTCCGGACCGTTGGCCGGATAGTTACGTTATTTATGGAAACAGGAAGTGTTCAGCCACATGTGAAACGTCAACCACGACCTGCAACAAATGAAGATGCCCAAATAGGTGTTTTAGCTGGTGTCGCGGCTAATCCGCACATCAGTAGCAGACAAATTGCGCGAGAATCGGGAATCTCAAAAACATCGGTGTTGAGAATGCTACATCAACATCGATTGCACCTGTACGATATTTCTTTGCACCAGGAATTGAATGGCGACGACTTTGAACGTCGTGTACAGTTCTGCCACTGGGCACAAGAGAAATTACGGGACGATGACAGATTTTTTGCACGCGTTCTATTTAGCGACGAGGCGTCATTCACCAACAGCGGTAACGTAAACCGGCATAACATGCACTACTGGGCAACGGAAAGTCCACGATGGCTGTGGCAAGTGGAACATCAGCGACCTTGGCGGGATAATGTATCGTGCAGCATTATGGGAGGAAGGATAATTGGCCCCCATTTTATCGATGGCAATCTAAATGGTGCAATGTATGCTGATTTCCTATGTAATGCTCTACCGATGTTACTACAAGATGTTTCACCGCATGACAGAATGGCGATGTACTTCCAACATGATGGATGTCCGGCACATAGCTCGCGTGCGGTTGAAGCGGTACTGAATAGCATATTTCATGACAGGTGGATTGGTCATCGAAGCACCATACGATGGCCCGCACGTTCACCGGATCTGATGTCCCCGGATTTCTTTCTGTGGGGAAAGTTGAATGATAATTGCTATCGTGATCCACCGACAATGCCTGACAACATGTGTCAGCGCATTGTCAATGCATGTGCGAATATTGCGGAAGGCGAACTACTCGCTGTTGATAGGAATGTCGTTACACGTATTACTAAATGCATTGAGGTTGACGGACATCATTTTGAGCATTTATTGTATTAATGTGGTGTTTACAGGTAATCACGCTGTAACAGCGTGCGTTCTCAGAAATGATATTTTCACAAAGGTACACGTATGACATTGGAACAACCAAACTAAAATGTTGAAACGTACCTACGTTCTGTATTTTGATCTAAAAAACCTACCTGTTCCCAACTGTTCGTCTAAAATTGTGAGCCACATGTTTGTGACTATTACAGCGCCATCTATCACAAAGCGAAAAAAGTGGTCCAACTAAAACATTCATATTTCTTTATGTACTACACGAATATGCAATAAAAAAATGGGGGGTTCCTATTTAAAAAAACGCTGTTGATATGCGTTTGACCTATGGCAGCGCCATATAGCGCCATCTGGTTTCCCCCTTCAAGCTAGACAAGTTTCGTTCTTTGTAGTTTCGTTTGACGCTTCTTTCGTGTGATATTTGGCCCGATCACGATCAATGGACCACCCTGTATAATAGTGCAAAAATAACAGTGTTGTTCTACTTTTGTAATTATCTGTTTCTCTCTTATCTGCATAAATGACACCAATACGAAGGGCGTAAAGTAAGTAGTGCAACACATTTTTTTCTGAAAGCAAGTTGACTTGTTTAGAATTCCAAGACACAATATTATTCCTCAATCTTTTGGCTACAAAACTCCATTTTTTTAACATAATCTCCGTTCAGTGCGACGGCCTTACATCACCTTACTGTGTGTGCCCGCGTGGTACCTCTCTACTGGTCGCCGTCAGTGCCATCGTCTTTGCTGCCTCGGTAACCTCTGCTTCATCCATGCACTACTTCCCCCAGACTGCATCCTTCGTTGGGCCAAACAGTTGGAAGTCGGAAGGTGCGAGATACGGGCTGTAGGGTGGATAAGGAAGAACAGTCTAGTAAGCTTTGTGAGCTCCTGGCGGGGAGCAGACTTTTGTGAGGCCTTGCGTTGTCATGGAGAAGGAGAAGTTCGTTTGGTTGCATTTTTGTGGTGACGAACACGCTGATGTCGTTTCTTGAATGTCCTGAGGCTAGCACAGTACACTTCAGAGTTGATCGCTTCACCATGAGGGAGGACATCAAGCAGAGTAACCCTTTCAGAGTCCCAGAAGAACGTCGCCATGGCTTTACCGGCTGAGGTTGCAGCTTTGAACTCTCTCTTCGGAGGAGAGGTCGTGCGGCGCAACACCGTGGATTGCTTTTTTATTTCCGGTCCGAAGTAATGAACCCATGTTTCACCGCAGGTAACGGTGTTCGACATAAAATTCTCACGATCAGCCTCGTAACGCGCAAGTAATTCCGCGAAGATGGTCCTTCGTTGCTCTTTATGATCTTCTGTTAGGCGGCGAATAACGAATACCCCAGTTGGTAGCCGAGTGCGTCAGGAATACCAACAGAAACTTTCAGGTGAGCAGCGAGGTGCTTGACTGTAATCCGTCTATCACCTCGAATGAAAATGTCCGCATATTCCATCACGGCAGGAGTCACAGCTGTGTGCGGCCAGGCCGACACGCGTGAGATCGGGCAGGTCCGCACGTCCCTGTCGCGATGATGACAAAAGCCACGCCCAATCACTCACCATGCTTTTGTTCACTGCCATGTCTCCTTAGACATTCTGCATGCGCTTATGAATATCTGCGATGCTGTGGTTTCCCGCCATGCCAAAAGAAACGCAATGACAGTTCGGCATGGAACGCGCACCTTTTGCAGACGCCATTTTGAAGACCACGTATAGCGCCGCCACCAATCGGCACTTCACGAAACTATAGGGGCGGGAGAGGAATATTCCACATGTCCCACAACAAACTGCACATTTTTTACGCTCGAAACCTGCCGAGAAAAAATTGTTCCATTACTCATCGAACGTTCATCATGGGAGAGAGGGACAGAGGGACTTTTTTTTTTTTTTTTTTTTTTTTTTTTTTTTTTTTTTTTTTTTTTTTTTTTTTTAGAGGTGGAGTTCAACTACGCTCACACTGGCATCATGATGATGCCCAACACAAAAGGTCTACTGCCATCTCCGCAAAACGGTTATTTTTCACTAGAGTGAGGTCCCCCTACTCGTTTCATCCTGCCACCTCCCCTACTGCCCCGTGCTCTCCCCTCCTTTTCCATCCTCTCAGGCCTCTCCCTAGGCAGGTCCCACCTGACAGGTTTATTCTTCATCGTGTATGCTCCGAGTGGGTTTTAAGTGTGTTGTTCTGGAGTGTTTTTAATACTGTGGCCGACTTTTAATCTGTGCATGTGCCTTCAGTGTCTTCTTTGTTTTAAGAATCACCAACTGTGTTTTTTAACTTTATGTCGACTTTTTTAATTGTCCTCCCATGAACATCTCCAAGTTAGTCGCCTTACTCTGTTATATGTCCCCCTTTTTTTATCGCCTTCTATGTAACATTTTATTCTTGTCTTAGTTGTCATGTCACTCGGCTGAAGAGGGGCGGATTGTGCCACTAACAGCCCTCCCCTGCCCATATGGGGCAGGGGAATGAAATCACAATACAGAAAAAAAACTAGAGTGAGGTCTCGCAGGATGTGGGTAATGCGATGTTTGCATACGTCTGGTTAACCATTTATATGCGCTCATCTGGAGATGTATTGGGTCGAAAGTTGAACGAAGGGTAGCGGTTTGAAGGGCAGAGGGGAACAAAGTGCCAAGGCGAGAGCCAAGGGAAAAAGACCCTGCGATAGTTGGGTCGGGTTGTAAGAAGCAGTAGCGGTTTTCTTGCTGCCTGCGACAGGTTATGCAAGGGTAGGCTTTGTTAGTAGTGGGAAGGGGGGAAAGCTACACTAAGTTCATTTAGCTTATAAAACTAAGCTAGTATTCTGTGACATATGCAATTTTAATGTCGTTACTTCTGTATCACCTAAAGTCTCTGGCTTCGACGGGACATGGAATGAGAACCTAGCTTGATGACGTTTACAACGAGTGGCGAATTCTGGCCGCCTTACCTCTCAGTTACAGCAGACTTCTCAGACACTTTCCGAAATGTTTCAACTGCAACTCTAATAAGCGATACATCGCTGTACTAGTTTTTGCAAGAGGTCCGAATGCGGTTTAAAAGGTGTACCGTTTCATTTCATACTCCCTTTAATATCTCAGCTGATAAGATGGTTCACATGGCTCTGAGCATTATGGGACTTAACAGCTATGGTCATCAGTCCCCTAGAACTTAGAACTACTTAAACCTAACTAACCTAAGGACATCGCACACATCCATGCCCGAGGCAGGATTCGAACCTGCGCGACCGTAGCAGTCGCGCGGTTCCGGACTGAGCGCCTAGAACCGCGAGACCACTGCGGCCGGCCTCAGCTGATAAGAGTTACGGGTATTACTGTTACATCTATTCCGACTCAGTCCGTGTAGAAGAATGAATCTAGAACAGAGTGCATTCCCTGTGTGTTGACACTGGACGACAATTTGTACTGAGCCCACAGAGATATTTGCACCAGAAATTTCCCAAAACCAATAGAGATTCACAAGTACCAAATGAAGAAGAAATGTTAGACATGTCAAACGGCTAAAAAATAACAAAGCGCCTGGCGAAAACGTAATTATTCCAGAAACCTGAAGTAAGGGATACGGTTTGGCTAGCTGCGAAAGTTCCTGATGTCTGGAAACTTGCTTAATACATCCATTATATAAGAAAGACTTGATGTTACTTATTACACAAGAGTTACCCTTCTTCCTGTCACATATAAAATTTTATCTCAGTGTCTCCTGAACCGAACGAGATTGGTGATTATGAAATAGATCATGCCTATAACAAATTTTAGTTCGAAAAGTAATTCTCAGACCTCAAGAATTTAGAAAATGAAAGTAGTTTGCAGACTTGTAGGTCCTAAAAAAAACTTAAGACTTACCAGACCGTAAGTTCCTCTTAGAAACCCTGAACGGACAAGACCTGGATCTCGAATCCATTCTGTTTATTACAGAAAAGTTGAATGATACGAAATATAAACTTAAGTTGAGGGATGAAACTTAGGGACATTTTGAAATTAGATCAATACTAAGACAAAGCGATGAACTTTCTCCAACAATATTCAGATGTCTTTTAGGGAAAAATAATCGAAGAATGGTACAAAATTAAACGGAGCTTACAATAGACCAATCATTGAAAAAACTAGAAAAATGATAAATTGCTTTTACTTTTGGAGACGACCTGGCGAATCTCGGTCAGGACACTGAAATAGAAATGTTTAATGCAACAGCAGAAAGAACAGATATCCAAATCTCATTTGAAAAACTAAGCACGTGTTTTGCAACAATCTGGCACTCAAAATTCTGGAAACTAAATACCGAAAAATTGAGAGAGTTTCTCGTTCAGATATTTGGGCAAAAAATTCAAGAAAATTGCCTAGAAAAGGTTGCTAATGTAATCGTTGCCACAAACTGCAGGCACTCTTCGTTCTTACGAAACTCACTTACGACAAAAAATGAATCTCAAAATACACGAAACTGAGACACTGAAACAGTCATCGAGCTAGAGTATCCGCCTGGGGCTGAAATACTGGTTTTGAACAGAAAAAGTCATCGACGGAATTCAAAAGTAAGCAAGAAAATTTTAGCTTCAAAATATACTGAAGAAGAGCATTGAGACTGAGAGCAAATTCAGAGTTTAGCAGCACGGAATCGAATATAAAAATATTGTAGGGAAAATGTTATGGGCATATTGGCAGAATAAAACCGACTACGAAATTTGCTGTAGTGCCCAATTTGAGACAGTAAAATGAGTCGCAGCAGTGAACGAAGCAGGTATAACGCAACAGAAAATACCATCGGAGAAAAAAGAATATATAAAAAATTTACAACTGAACAGTTGATCGGGAAGAAAAAAATAACATGGAGATGAGTACAGCTTTGTCTGAAGATTGGCAAAGAGTTCGTAAAGAGTTCATGAAAGTAACATGAGCACCAAGAGAGGCTCGCAAGAGAGTTCTGAAACGCTCTTTGTTGTGCGCTGCGTGATTCAGCAGAGGCCAAACATACACTCCTGGAAATGGAAAAAAGAACACATTGACACCGGTGTGTCAGACCCACCATACTTGCTCCGAACACTGCGAGAGGGTTGTACAAGCAATGATCACACGCACGGCACAGCGGACACACCAGGAACCGCGGTGTTGGCCGTCGAATGGCGCTAGCTGCGCAGCATTTGTGCACCGCCGCCGTCAGTGTCAGCCAGTTTGCCGTGGCATACGGAGCTCCATCGCAGTCTTTAACACTGGTAGCATGCCGCGACAGTGTGGACGTGAACCGTATGTGCAGTTGACGGACTTTGAGCGAGGGCGTATAGTGGGCATGCGGGAGGCCGGGTGGACGTACCGCCGAATTGCTCAACACGTGGGGCGTGAGGTCTCCACAGTACATCGATGTTGTCGCCAGTGGTCGGCGGAAGGTGCACGTGCCCGTCGACCTGGGACCGGACCGCAGCGACGCACGGATGCACGCCAAGATCGTAGGATCCTACGCAGTGCCGTAGGGGACCGCACCGCCACTTCCCAGCAAATTAGGGACACTGTTGCTCCTGGGGTATCGGCGAGGACCATTCGCAACCGTCTCCATGAAGCTGGGCTACGGTCCCGCACACCGTTAGACCGTCTTCCGCTCACGCCCCAACATCGTGCAGCCCGCCTCCAGTGGTGTCGCGACAGGCGTGAATGGAGGGACGAATGGAGACGTGTCGTCTCCAGCGATGAGAGTCGCTTCTGCCTTGGTGCCAATGATGGTCGTATGCGTGTTTGGCGCCGTGCAGGTGAGCGCCACAATCAGGACTGCATACGACCGAGGCACACAGGGCCAACACCCGGCATCATGGTGTGGGGAGCGATCTCCTACACTGGCCGTACACCACTGGTGATCGTCGAGGGGACACTGAATAGTGCACGGTACATCCAAACCGTCATCGAACCCATCGTTCTACCATTCCTAGACCGGCAAGGGAACTTGCTGTTCCAACAGGACAATGCACGTCCGCATGTATCCCGTGCCACCCAACGTGCTCTAGAAGGTGTAAGTCAACTACCCTGGCCAGCACGATCTCCGGATCTGTCCCCCATTGAGCATGTTTGGGACTGGATGAATCGTCGTCTCACGCGGTCTGCACGTCCAGCACGAACGCTGGTCCAACTGAGGCGCCAGGTGGAAATGGCATGGCAAGCCGTTCCACAGGACTACATCCAGAATCTCTACGATCGTCTCCATGGGAGAATAGCAGCCTGTATTGCTGCGAAAGGTGGATATACACTGTACTAGTGCCGACATTGTGCATGCTCTGTTGCCTGTGTCTATGTGCCTGTGGTTCTGTCAGTGCGATCATGTGATGTATCGGACCCCAGGAATGTGTCAATAAAGTTTCCCCTTCCTGGGACAATGAATTAACGGTGTTCTTATTTCAATTTCCAGGAGTGTAGATGATAATAATAATATTAGTAATAATAGTAGTATTGGTAATTACTATGTCTGTTGTCTATAGAAGACAAAAACAAAGCTGAAAACATTTACAAAAAGCTGTTGTGTGGTTGAGCAGTAACTATTCGTATTTCCTTACATCTACTCGCATATTCCCCTTACGAGCCCTGCCCAGCCTCCTGTTGACTTGTGAACGCACGCTCGGAAGTGTAGCGCCTGTCACTTTGAGACGCTGCGCTCTAGTTAACGAGGAACATGCTGGTAGGACACACCCAGGGCCCTGGGATTTATTTTAACCCTTCCTGCGGACGCTCCGATGCCTCGAAACCTACCGAACTGCCTGATCAGAGCAGCCCTCTCCCACACAACGACCTCCCAGTAGCATAGGATTACAGGAGTACGCCACCACTCCCCGCCGATGGTTCGGCTCTTGAAAAGCACTCACAACCACCCATATCCACCTCCGTCCCCTCCCAGCATCTACTCCGTTGCACTAGAGTTTACATTATTGTCCGTCTGGGGCAAGAAATCGCCCCTGTTGTTAATCGCGATGTATCACAAGAATTATTAGTTGTTACGTTCCCGTGTGTTGTCGTTGTTTCAGTTCATGCGATTAGAAGTTATATTAGTGTCTCACTGCGTATTTTTAAACTGATACTTTGAATGTAGTGGCTTCTTCACGCATTAAGCAACTGTACACTGAAAAATTACTAGCGCAGATCACAACAGTGATCGTTACAGAAAATAAAAAGAACGTTAGTGAAGTTGAGAGGAGCATTTTATCTGCAGATGGCAGATAGATGGCAGAAGCTTCGTGCGAGAGATATCGTCAGCTAATCGCTACCAGAAAGCTCGCGCGGACAGTTTTGTCGGCTGTGTCATCAATCACTGTTAAGGAACCTGTGCGAAGAGTCACACGCGTTTCTTACACAGTCCAGGTATACTTTCTTATGGAAACACAGTGAAGGTCTTGTAATTTATTTATTACGTATTTTAATCTCGCGTTACCCAAATTGTATTGTAACCGGTTTCGACTTATTACGAAGCCATCATCACGTGATGTCAGTATGTTACAAAGTAAATTGTCAAACTTAACAGGCCCGGAGAAGAGGAGGCCAGGTCCAAAAATAGAAAAGCCTGATCCGCAACATTTTGCCCTAAAATCAAACTGCTTATTTAAATAGAAATAGAGTCTATTTCAATCGTTTTTAATGATCAATTACAGTCACTTTATTGCGAGATAATGCTTAAAAATGCTTAAACCAAGTGCTCAGTCTTCTTAACTACCCAGTCGTATTCCTAGCACAGCCTTAAGTCAAAATAAGCTAAAAGTTCTTCGTTAAGCAAAATACACAACTATCTATTCTTCTGGTACAGAAAACGGAAACATATTCAATAACTTTGGTCATTCCAATTACACTTATAATTACGCGTACCATACGTCAGGGATTAGGCTGGACAATCCTGGTTTTTTTAGTGCTGCCCGGGGTTGCAAAATTTCCGGAGTTTGATAATTTTTTGACGCGATCTGACGGCCGTGCTCTAAGCACCGACGTCCATGGGGTGGTGTGGCTACTGGTTTCTCTTGTCATTTGGCGCCGGCCAGTGTGGCCGAGCCGTCACGGTAGCTCAGCGTGTTCGGTCAGAGGGTTAGCTGCCCTCTGTAATAAATAAAAACTGAGTTAATGGATCAACGACGAACTGAAACGGGTGTCTTGCGACATCCGCCCCGAGCAGATGCAACGAACGAAAACGAACAAAAATGAGATTACCAAAAATAAAAAGCGGATGTAGGCGCTTGAGTCCGGAACCGCGCGACAGCTACGGTCGCAGGTTCGAGTCCTGCCTCTGGCATGGATGTGTGTGATGTCCTTAGGTTAGTTAGGTTTAAGTAGTTCAAAGTTGTAGGGGACTGATGACCTCAGATGTTAAGTCCCATAGTGCTCAGAACCATTTGAACCATTTTTCTTGTCATTTGGCAACCTAACAGGGGCAGTGTGGTTACGTTGTTTAAGTAACTCGTCTACTCGTTTTTGATCACTTCATTCGTTTTTCGTCTCTCGATTAGCTACGGACAGAAAAAAGTGTGTGTTTAGTAATAACCTGCTACAAGAATACATATCCATACTGGCTAAAAAATGCTGAAGTTAAGCCTCTTTACAAGATGGGGGATAAAGAGATACCGTCAACTTATCGGGCAATTTCGCTTTTGCCGGCTTTTTTAAAAAACGGAATGAAAAGGTTATGTTCAAGCAACTTCTTAAGCATCTGAAAGCAAATAAATTGTTAAGTTGTTATAGTCACAGTTTGGGTTCCTCAAGTGCTGATAAAGAGAAGGTTATTTACACATTCAGTGAGAATGTACTTAATTCAGTAGATAATAACATATTAGTGGCTACTGGCATTTTCTGTGACCTATCAAAAGCCTTTGACTGTGTGAATCACAGCAATCTCTTAAGTAAATTAGAATGTTATGGAGTCACTGGCAGTGCTGCAAAATGGTTCGAGTCTTATCCGACCAACAGGAAACAAAGTGTGTCGTTGAAAAATACCTGTGGAGTAAGCAATCAGTCTTCACCTGATTGGGAATTAATTACATGTGATGTTCCTCAAGATTACATCTTGGGCCTGTTGCCTTTTCTCGTGTACGTTAATAATACCGTCTTGTCTGTTACATCGACAAATGCTAAGTTGTTTTGTTTGCAGCTAAAACAAACATTGCAATAGGTAGCAAGTCACGTACAGATTTAGAAATAGCTGCTAATCAAATTTTCGCTGATATTATTAAACGGTTTAAAGCTGATTCACCTTCATTAAACTTTGAAAAGACCCACTATATGCAGTTCAGAACCTTCCAGAATGTGTATAACATATGAAGACATGCAGATAGAAGACGTTGACAGTGTTAAAATTCTGGGATTACAAATCGATAATAAATTCATTTGGGAAGGGAATACCACAGAACTGCTCAAGCTCCTAAACAAGTCTGTATTTGCAGTGCAAATAATTTCAAGTGTAGGAGATATGAATACAAAAACCTTGCATACTTTGCTTACTTTCATTCTGTTATATCATAAGGGATCATATTTTGAAGTAACTCGTCAAACTGAGCAAAAGTGTTTAGAGTGCAAAAGTGTGTAATAAGAACCATTAGTGCTGTAAATTCAAGAACATCATGTAGAAACCTCTTCAAGAAACTGGGTATTCTAACCACTACTTCTCAGTATATTTATTCCTTAATGAGATTTGTTGCAAATAATATGTCTGTACTTCCAACCAGTTGCTCAATACATAGTATCTATACAAGGAATACCTACGAAAAATCTACATAAAGACCTAAAATCACTTACCTTTACCAAAAAGGGGTCCAGTATTCAGGAACACATTTTTGAGTATGTTGCCAGCAACCATTACAAACTTTGTTTCAGTCAAACCACAATTTAACAGACTTTGAAAGATTTTTTGGTAGGCAACTCTTTCTGCTTTATAGATGAATATCTTAACAGGGACCATTAGACACCTGTTCGGCCGGCTCCAGCGAGGTGTGTGCATCGCTGCCGCTGCGCGCTACGCTTTCAAAATGGCTCAAATGACTCTGAGCACTATGGGACTTAACTTCTGAGGTCATCAGTCTCCTAGAACTTAGAACTAGTTAAACCTAACTAACCTAAGGACATCACACACATCCATGCCCGAGGCAGGGCTCGAACCTGCGACCGTAGCTATCGCGCGGTTCCAGAGTGTAGCGCCTAGAACCGCTCGGCCACTTTCTTCGCGGACGAGAGCGTAGGAAGCAGTTCTGTGCTGTGGCCGCTTCGGGAAGCAAATTGTCGTGTGTTGTTTTAACAACGCCACCAAATTGTCGTGTTCTGCGCGCCACAGCATGAGAAAAAAGAACACGCACAAGAAACCTGCTGCCACGAAAGGGCCTTCGGTTGTGCGTCTCTCTTAGTCTGCCGACCAAGCCAAGAAGTACCAAGAAGACGAGTCGCAGCCTGTCCCCCCTTGTACGTCAAATACAGAGGCGAGTGGACAACGCTGTTCGACTTAACGACGACCTGCGCCAAGAACGAGGCAGTCTACGAGTCTGTCGACACAGACTCGCTGATCTGCGATCTGGCAGCAAATTTGGCCGACCACAGGGCGATCAAGAGCGCTATGGCTGCCACATCGTCAACGCGCCGCCAGCGCGTGAGACGACGACCAAGGCACTCCTAAAGGGGTTGCCTTCGTGTTGTGACGAGGCAGCGGTTCGTGAGGGGCTGTTGCGAGCCGTGCTGGATCCCAACTGCCTCGTATCACTAGCAGTCGAGATGACAGGTATCTTATCCGCATGGCTGTAACGGATCGTGCAGCCACGTCTCGATCCCTGAGTCAACAGATGTGGACGTTTGCAAGACAACAACCATCTGCACGAACAGTTCGACGACGACGTTTGCAGCAGCATGGACTATCAGCTTGGAGACCTTGGCTGCTGTTACCCTTGACGCTGCATCACAGACAGGAGCGGCTGCGATGGTGTACTCAACGACGAACATGGGTGCACGAGTGGCAAAACGTCATTTTTTCGGATGAATCCAGGTATTGTTTACAGCATCATGATGGTCGTATCACCCGGCGTGATGGTATGGGGTGCCATTGGTTACACGTCTTGGTCACCCCTTGTTCGCATTGGCGGCACTTTGAACAGTGGACGTTACATTTCAGATGTGTTACGACCTGTGGCTCTACCCCTCATTCGATCCCAGCTAAAGCCTACATTTCAACAGGATAATGCACGACCGTATGTTGCACGTCTTGTACGGGCCTTTCTGGATACGGAAAATGTTCGACTGCTGCCCTGGCCAGCACATTCTCCAGATCTCTCACCAATTGAAAACGTCTGGTCAATGGTGGTCGAGCAACTGTCTCGTCGCAATACGCCAGTCACTACTTTTGATGAACTGTGGTATCATGTTGAAGCTGCTTCTGCAGCTGTGCCTGCACACGCCATTCAAGCTCTGTTTGACTCAGCGCCCAGACGTATCAAGGCCGTTAATCGGCCAGAGATGGTTGTTCTGGGTACTGATTTCTCAGGATCTATGCACCCAAATTTCGTGAAAATGTAATCACATGTCAGTTCTAGTATAATATATTTGTCCAATGAATACATTTCTTCTTGGTGTAGCAATTTTAATGACCAGTAGTGTATTTCACTCATGTACACAGATTATTATTTTTACAGTATATAACGACGTTTTATATTTGATTTGAGGGGAGGAGAGGAAGGGGAGAGGGGGAAAGGCACGGTATGAGACTGTGAAACCCCTAGAACCCATATCGTCTGTGAAATCATCACTCCTTTTTCGGCGAAGGGGTACCTAGGCGTCTTCCCATTGATCGTTGGCGCTGTAACAGGCAACTAGAACGCCGTACTCGAAGAGCGGCGCTACCTCTTCGATTTTAATCGCGTCAGAAGCGTCAAACACTTTACATAAGCTGTCTGTTACCAAAGTCAAAAAGTTTCACGAATTTTCAAAAATGCGTATGAATTCTGTATGGCATAAAGACGTAGCTCAAACTAAAATGAGTTTGTTGATGCTATAAGAGACCAAACTAAGAGTGTATAATAACTAGCCACTGCGGATCTTGCGAAATTAGTACCACTAAATGCGCTAATTTTAAATCAGTTGATTCTCGCATATTGTTTTGTACGTTACTTGACATGCCTTTGAAAGGAAAAACAACTCCAAATTCTATTTTGATTGGATTACTGCAATTTAGAGGAATGCCAGATGACGAAACACAGCGGAAACATTACAAAAGTGCCTCTAAAACTGTCAAATGTCACCTATATTTCATTTCGAACCCAAAATGATTTAGATATTGAAAGTTGCTATACAGTATTATTTTATGAATTGTTTACAGGTTGTGCATGAGAGGGAACACGATATACACAGACCGAAGAAAGAATTGCAGCACCAAAAAATAATTCATATAGGGTAATGAAATTTCGGTAACACATTTGTCAAGGTAACAGATTTAAGTGATTAACATTGCAAGATCAAAAATGATTCAAATGGCTCTGAGCACTATGGGACTTAACATCTATGGTCATCAGTCCCCTAGAACTTAGAACTACTTAAACCTAACTAACCTAAGGACAGCACACAACACCCAGTCATCACGAGGCAGAGAAAATCCCTGACCCCGCCGGGAATCGAACCCGGGAACCCGGGCGTGGGAAGCGAGAACGCTACCGCACGACCACGAGCTGCGGACCATTGCAAGATCACAAGTTAATGTACGCGCGAGGTAAGCCATTGCAAATGTGAAACGCTGGCATATATTTAATAACCGGTGTAATTGCGAGAATGTTGAAAGCAGGACGCAAACGTGCATGTGTTGTGTTGCACAGATGCCACATATCAGTTTGTGGGATGGAATTCCATGCCTGTTGCACTTCGCTCAATACAGAGACGGCTAATGTTGGTTATAGATGACGCTGGGGCTGTCGTCCGATGGTATCCTTATGTCCTTGATTGGAAACAGATCTGTTGATAGAGTAGGCCAAGGCAACATGTCGACACTCTGTATAGCATGTTGGGTTACGACAGTGGTATATGGGTGAGCATTATCGTGTTGGAAAATACACCCTGGAATGCTGTTCATGAATGGCAACACAACAGGTCGAATCACCAGACTGATGTACAAAATTGTGGTCAGGGGAGTGGGATAGCCACGAAAGTGCTCCTGTTGTCATACGAAACCGCACCCCAGACCATGACTATAGGTGTAGATCCAGTGAGTCTCGAACGCAGACAGGTTGGTAGCAGACCTTCTAACCAACTCACAGCCATCACTGGCACTGAGGCAGAACCACCTTTGTCCGCAGCTCGTGGTCGTGCGGTAGCGTTCTCGCTTCCCGCGCCCGAGTTCCCGGGTTAGATTCCCGCCGGGGTCAGGGATTTTCTCTGCCTCGTGATGACTGGGTGTTGTGTGATGTCCTTAGGTTAGTTAGGTTTAAGTAGTTTTAAGTTCTAGGGGACTGATGACCATAGATGTTAAGTCCCATAGTGCTCAGAGCCATTTGAACCAGAACCACCTTTCATCACTCAGAAAACTCAACAGATCTCCACCATGGAAATCCAAATGTTGATTTTGATGAATTATTGCAATTTAGAATAGAGTCACATGACGAAACATTGCAGAAACATTATAATATGCCCATAAAAATGCCACCTATATTTCTTTTCGGACCCAAAATGATTTAGATTTTGAAACTAACTGCCCAGTGTTATGTTATGCATTATCTAAAGGCTGTGCCTCAGCGGTTACACGATGTATATAGTTTCCACACAAAGAAAGTTGAAAATGGCTGTTGAAACTGCCAGGGAAACAAGTAACTGAGAAAATAGGGCTTACGGTGCCATCGATCGAAAATAATGTAAATGACAGATAGCCGTTAATTTTGGGAATGTAAAAATAGTTTTTACTGCAATTGTATTGTTATTTTGTTTATGTTTATAGAACTGACGAACCCAATACGAACAAATGATGAGCAGATGACAATGACCTTCAAATTTGTAAACCATTTGAATGGAGAAAATTTTTTGCCCTAGTGACATAAAAACGCGCGGGCTCCTGATTCAGGGAGAAGAAATAACAATTTTGAAGTTTGGCAATGATATTGTAATTGTGTCAGAGACAGCAAAAGACTTGGAAGAGCAGTTGAACGGATTGGATTGTGCCTTTAAATGAGGGTATAAGATGAACATTAACAAAAGCAAAACAAGAGTAATAGAGTGTAGTCGAATTAAGTCAGGTGATGCTGAAGGAATTAGATTAGGAAACGAGACACTAAAAGTGGTAGATTAGTTTTGATATTTAGGCAGAAAAATAACCGATGATGTCTGAAATAGAGAGGATGTAAAATGTAGACTGGCAATGGTACGAAAAACGTTTCTGAAGAAGAGAAATTTATTAACATCGAAAATGGATGTGGGTGTTAGGAAGTCTTTACTGAAGGTACTTGTCTGTAGTGTAACTATTGTGGAAGTAAATGATAATTAATTGAAACCCTCAGCTGCCGACAGGTGTTGTTGATATACCTCGATGTGGACAGCTGAAAATGTGTGCTCCGACCGGGACTCAAACCCGAGATCTCCTGCTTACATGGCAGACGCTCTATCCATTTTTTTTGTGTTTGGTCGTTGCGGACGTCAGATGACATCCGTTCAAGTTCGTTGTTGATCCTTTCACTCAGCTTTTTTTATTACAGCGGCCAACAACCTCTCTGACCGAACACGCTGAGCTACCGTGCCGGCTCAACTTCGTCACTTTATAGTTTGACCCCTCTGACTGTGTGCGCCCACTTTTAGTGGACATCTCTGTGTTATGCATGTAACTGTTGAATTGTGAATGATAATTAATTGAAACCTTCAGCTGCCCACAGGTGTTGTTGATATACCTCGATGGGGACAGCTGAAAATGAGTGCCCCAACCGGGACTCGAACCTGGGATCTCCTTACATGGCAGACGCTCTATCCATCTGAGCCACCGAGGACACAGATGAACAGCGCTACTGCAGGGACTTATCCCTTGCACGCTTCCCGTGAAACCCACATTCCCAACTGTCCACAATCTACATACGTAATGTTCCTAATAAATATTTGCCCATCCACTCATTACTCGCGCACACTAAGGTGACGATTCCCTTAGGAGTTCGAGCAACCTGGGCGCATTCCCAGTGACGAAGGTCAATGGCCGGATAGCCATTTAACTATATGTGAAGATAGTAACTGTTCTCGAAAGAACAGATATCTCTGATGACCGGGTTCGAGTCCCGGTCAGGGCACACATTTTCAGCTGTCCCCATCGAGGTATATCAACAGCACCTGTCGGCAGCTGAGGGTTTCAATTAATTATCATTTATTCTAGAGAAGCTGAACGGTCATCAATGGTATCTGTTCTTTCGAGAACAGTTAGTATCTTCATATATTATGGAAGTGAAAAGAGGACGATAAATAGTTCAGACAAGAAAATGATAGAAGCTTCTGAAATGTGCTACAGAGTAATGCTGAAGGGAAGATGGGTAGAATATGCATCCAATGAGGAGATAATGAATAAAAATTGGCGAGAAAAGAAATTTGTGCATAACTTGACTACAAATAGGATTCCACTTGAAAAGGCACAATCTGAGACATCAAATGATCACCAATTCAGTATTGGTGTGAAGTTTCGAGGAGGGAATTGAGTACGAGTTTAAGAGGGACACCAAAAGATGAATGCAGAGAGCAGGTTCAAAAGGATATAAATTATAGTAGTTATTTGGAGATAAGGAAACTTGTGCAGGATACAGTGGCGTGTAGAGCTGCACCAAACCAGTGTTCAAACTAAAGCCTGCAACAACGGGCAGAAGCATCCATTTTTGTATGATTCCACGAGAACAGAACAATCACTGGAAGCAGTCACATCCAAGTATTTGGAATTATTCATACAGAACGGTCTAAAATGGGCCGACTACATAAATGTAATCCCAAGTAAGACAGATGCCAGGCTGAGATTCATTGAAAGAATGCTGAGGAAATGTAGTCCATCTACGGAGGCAGCTTCCCAACCAACAATTCGACCAATATTTGAATATTGATCCTCATTCTGAGATCCGTACTAGATGGGATTGATAGAGTAAACTAAGAATATACTAAGAAGAACAGCATGTTTCGTTAATGATCATTTAGTAATTCCCAAGTGTTACGGAGATGCTTAGAACTGCACTGGCAGACGGTGCAAAAGAGGCGTACGTTACTGTTAAAGCAGAGGGCGTACGTCCCTAGAAGAGTCATCAATATATTGTTTCGTTTTATGTATATGTTTGAAATAGATCATGATGGTAAAATTAGAGAGATTCGTGCTCACACGGAGACCACTCATTGTGTGCGCAATCCATTCGCGGCGCGATCCGGATAAAGGGGAAGTGACAATATTAAAGTACGCTCCGTCACACACCATAAGGAGGCTTGCAGAGTAAAGACATAGATGTAAATGTAGCAGCCAGCTGGATGCTGCAGGCCACCACTGACATCACTATATGGCATGAGAACAGGCGTGTGAACGCAATATCTCTCGGATTTATATCTAAAGCTTCCCCTCACAGCCTCTACAATGTGAAGGCGAAATTAAGCTTTGTAGTAACAACTTCACTAACAATCCCTGTTTCGCTTTAAAGTGTCAGAGTTTTGCTTATATTGTCTGCAGTGCGTTCTTGGCTATAACTCTACTTCTGTGAATGCTTTTCTCGTTAATGTAAAAGTTCATGGTTCTAATATATGAATATTTTAATGATAACCTTTTCCTCTTGGGTGTTGTAACTCTATCCACTCTTCAGTCACTTAATTAATCAGTTTAGAACACCCTGCAAGGAGGGACGAATTCGATTGCCTTGAGCTGTCAAGACTGAGTCTAGAAATCATAATTAGCTAGCTTTTTACGGAAAAATATTAAAGACGGAAATAATATTTAACTCTCAGATACGTGAAACCCCGGATCGCAACCCTAGGTCGAAGTCCTCAAGTTCTGAAGCAGACGAAGTAAATTCTGCCCGCCGAGCAATCACGTCAGAATGGGGAGAGGGGGGGGGGGGAGGGGGAGACAAAGTACAGGCGGGATGGGGGATGGGTAGGTCCCCTTCGCGCCACTGAGCGGGACCAGCAATTGATCCGGGCAGTTTGTGTTTTGTGATAGTACGGGACTGTACGCTTAGGTACAAAAATCATGAGATACCTCCTAATATCGTGTCGGACCTCCTTTTGCGCGGCGTAGTGCAACAACTCGTCATTGCATGATGAAGTCGTCCATAATTGTGAAAGTGTCGCTAGTGCAGGATTTTTGCACGAACTAACCTCTCGATTACGTCCCATAAATATTCGAAGAGATACATGTCGAGCGATCTGGGTGGCGAAAACATTCGCTGGAATTGTCCAAAATGTTCTTCAAAGCATTTGCGAACAATTGTGTCCCGGTGACATGGCACACTGTCATCCATAAAAATTTCATATTTGTCTTGGAACATTAAGTGCATGAATGACTGCATGTGGTCGCCAATTGGCCGGACATAGCTATTTCAGGTCAGTCATCCATGTAAACACGCCCAGACCATTATAGAGCCGGCACCAGAGTGTCTTGCTGACGACTTGGGTCACTAGCTTCGTGGTGTCTGCGCCACACTCGAACACAACCATCAGCTGTTACTAACGGACATCGCGACTCATCTGTCCAGGCCACGGTTTTCAAGTCCTCTCGGGTTCAACCGATATGGTCATGAGCCCAGGAGAGGCGCTGTAGAATTCCCTAACGATTTCCAAAATGTAATGACCCATGCGTTAAGCTGCAACTACCGTTCTGCATTCAAAGTCTATTAATTCCCATCGTGCGGCCATAATCACATCAGAAACCTTTTCAGGTGAGTCACCTGAGTACAAATGCACTGCCCTTTTATACCTTGTGTACGTAGTACTACCGCCACCTGTATATGTGGATATCACTATCCCTTGGCTTTCGTCACCAGTGTGTATTATATTATCTTCAGTGTGTGTTGTTTAGCTGCCACATGAATACGGAAGAGGCGCTAGAACACTATTTCATATTGCAGTAAGTACGAAAATTATAGTCAGGTGTCTTAGCAGTTTCGCAATTCCTACACCAAAGATATTCTTTAACAAAAAGTCTTAAAATCTGTTCGTCTATTTGGGCTCGTTTGGATGAGGGCACTGTTCTTGACACAAGTCCTGTAATTTTTGTTTGTAAAAGAGACTATATTTTCTGCGTGTCCCGCAGTGACAATTCTGCGTGGAACAGGTGCATCACAGTGAGTGAGTGAATTAGCGTAGCTACTAGATACGTACTCAAAAGCTGAAATACACGGGACAATCCGATTCTTGTGGGCAAAATTCTAAATTGCACACAGTGAAATTCTGACAGTATATGGACCAAATGCAATATCGCGTCCAGCTGTAGGGAACAATATGACGAAGGGCACACTGACGTGGGTGAGGCTGATCTGCGTACTCTGCAACTCCCGCACCATGTGACTTCCCTCTTTTCGGCAAGCTGAAAAAAACGCCTGGGAGGGGAGGGATTATCCAGCGATGAGGAGTCCACACAGTTGTTCCCGAATGGCTCCGTGACCAAGGAGCGAATTTCTGTCTTTGAGAAATTCAACAATTTGTAGAACTTTGCGACCGTTGTTTTAGAGACTTGACACGGTTTTGGGTTCTATGATAGAAAATACTGACTGAAAAACACATGCACTGGTAAAATGTTTACTATAATTGTATACTTAACTTGAATATATATACGAGAGTATTTCGGAAAGTAAAGATACACCGTACGCCAGAGGAACAGAAGAGTTTTGGCGAGCAAGTTGGCATCACTGGTGTTAACCTTCAACCGTTAGCTTTCTCCTCGCAGTCGTTCGGCAGTTGAACGTTGCTTCTGGTTGGAGTAGGTCGTGTTTAAAATGGCTGCGCCAATTCAGAATCCCGCCAAAGACCGGACGTGTCAATGACAACTCTTTATGACGTTGTGACTGTCAAGTTAGGGTACAGGAAATTGTGTGCGTTCTGGGTTCCAAAACTGTTAACGGAAGAACACAAAAAGAAAAGAATGGGCTTTGCACTCGACTTCCTCACACGCTGTGCTGAAGCAGATGATGAGTTCCTTGATCACATTGTCACAGGTGACGAGACGTGGGTTTATCACCATACACCTGAATCCAAGCAACAATCAATTCAATGGCGCCATTCGAATTCACCAAAAGCCAAGAAATGCAAAACGTCGATTTCAGCGAAGAAAATTATGGCTTCTGTTTTTTGGGACAGACAAGGCATTCTTCTGTTGGAATTTATGCCTCCTGGAACGACAATTAATGCTGCTGCATATTGCCAGACTTTGAAACGTCTTCGAAGGGCAATTCAAAACAAATGCAGGGGAATGCTGACAAGTGGAGTCCGCTTGCTTCATGACAACGCTCGGCCTCACACAGCGCTCGTAACTAAAGCACTACGCAAACAATTCAAATGGGACGTATTGGACCATCCGCCATACAGCCCGGACCTTGCGCCCACCACCTTCCATGTCTTCCGTTATCTGAAGTCACATCTTGGTGGAAAATCATTCAACGATGATGAACCGATCAAAGATGAAGTTGAAATGTGGTTCCGACAACAGGCGGCAACCTTCTATGACGGTGGGATACAAAAGCTTGTGCACCGACTTAACAAATGTTTGGATAATGTGGGTGATTATGTCGAAAAATAACAAATAATCCAGTTAATAAGATGTAACTGACGTTTTCTAAATAAATGTTCTATTTAAGGACTGTGAGCCATTGTATCTTTACTTTTCGAAATGCCCTCGTAACATTCCACTGAATGTCTTGATATAAATCCAGATGGAGCCTGAAGTATGTGCAGGTACTGCTACCAACATGTCCTACTTGAACTTTAATCACCGTGGGATAACATGCAGAGGCCTGAGGCGGTTACGCTTGTACTCACATGCTATAGCTAGCATGCTGGAGCCCGCATACTGGAGACTCGAGACACTTTGCTGCGACCTCTTATCGGCGTGGTGCGTTGTGCTGGCAACGTCGTTCTACGGGGGCGTGTCCCTCTGGCAGCCGGCGGTTGGAGGAAGCAGTCGCTCATGGGTCTGTCGCTGTAACCTGCATAATCTGAGCACTATGGGACATAACTTCTGAGGTCATCAGTCCCCCAGAACTTAGAACTACTTAAACCTAACTAACCTAAGGACAGCACACACATCCATGCCCAAGGCAGGATTCGAACCTGCGACCGTAGCGGTCGCGCGGTTCCAGACGGAAGCGCTTAGAACCGCTCGGCCACTCCGGCCGGCTCCAACTTCGCAAATCGGAGTGATGCTCCCTGCATGGTATCGACTGCTGTTGATACCAAAGTGACTGTATCTGTGCGACTTTTAAGTGTAGTGCAACGTTCAATAAAAGTTATTTGGACAGCCACGAGAAATCTTAACTTACTTTTTGACAAACCCACGTGTATACTATCTAGATGGAAAGAATACTGGTGTACTCAAATGTGTGCACGACACTTTTCCTGTTCTTACAGTTTTCAAAAGTGTGGAGAATTCACCATATGGCCTTTGTCAGGAAAGTCCACTATGATCTTTGTTTGGCATTAAATTCTATTGTCATGACTAGTTCCTTAATGCTGTTCCTATATTCCATCTTTCTGTAAGATGGTACTCTTCTCCCATGGTGCACAAAACAGGTCAGAACACCGTTGCAGAAGCAACGAAAAAGGCCTGGCAAATTTAAGAGCACGCAAAATCCTCAAGATTGGTGAAGTTTTACAGAGGCACAAAATTTCAGTGCGACATTATGTTAATAGTCTCCACATGGAACCCTGTCTCGAAGGCTGGCAGAATACACAAAGAGATTCTGTTCATATGTAAAGTACACACGTGGCAAGACGCAATCCGTACCTTCACTGCGCGATAACAATCTTGATGTTATTGACGACAGTGCCACTAAAGCAGAGTTACTAAACACGATTTTCCAAAATTCCTTTACAAAAGAAGACCAAGTATATATTCCAGAATTCGAACCAAGAAAAACTGCCAACATGAGTAATCTAGAAGTAGACGTCCTCGGTGTACCGAAGCAGTTTAAAACACTTTAAAAAGGCAAGGCAAGACCTCCAGTTCAGATTGTACGGGTATACCAGTCAGGTTCCTTTCAGAGTATGCTGATACAAGAGCTCGCTCGTAGAAGGATCCGTCCCCTAAGACTGGTTTGTTGTCCAAGTCACACCAATACCTAAGAAAGGAAAAAGGAGTAATCCGCTGAATTACAGACCCATATCACTAACGTCGATTTGCAGTAAGATTTTAGAACACATATTGTGCTCGAACGCTATGAATCATCTCGAAGAAAACGATTTATTGACAAACAGGCAACACGAATCCAGAAAATATCATTCTTGTGAAATACAGCTAGCTCTTTATTCTGACGAAGTAATGAGGGTTATCGACAGGGGAAGTCAAATTGATACCATAATTTTAGATTTCCAGAAGGCTTTTGAAACCATTCCTCAGAAGCGACATGTAATTAATCTGCGTGCCTATGGAGTATTGTCTCAGCTGTGTCACTGGATTCGTGATTTTCTGTCAGAATGGTCACAGTTCGTAATAACTGACGGAGAGTCAAGAAATTGTTATAGGCCCTCCGTTGTTTCTGATCTACATAAAGATTTAGGAGACAATCTGAGCAGCTCTGTAAGGTTGTCTGCACACGACACTGCTACTTACAGTCTTGTAAAGTCATCAGATGATCGAAACTAATTGCAAAACGATTTAGACAAGATGTCTGTATGGCGTAAAAAAGGGAACTCGAAAGTCGAGGCGGGGCGAGCGTTTCGTGTTTGGAGACCCTCAAGTATGTCAGACCTCCACCCTTCTGGCGATAAAATCACGTCCCGTGGTTCGCACGACTCGAAAGCCAGTTTCTGTTGACGCATGTAACTTCTGACGAAACCAAGTACAGTTTTGTCATTGCCGCTCTCAACAAGCGCATGACCACCAAATTACATTCGCCTTGGTCTCACGAGCAGCCCCCGACTATTGCAGTATTATACATGGTGCAACTAGTTTGAAGCCAAACGACTAAAGGAATTAGGCGAACCTCTGACACTGCTGTGTCGATTAAGTATCCTGATAGGCAATGCTGTTAATGAAGACATTTCCGAAAGCTCTGGCTGCGTGGTGAGCAGTGACTTCGATGCAGTACCACAAATGGACGACCGGAACGTATCACCGAGGTGTAGGCCTACCCGTCTGCATGTAAATTATTTAATAATCCTTGACACAATTCTTAATTAATGAATACATATAATAACTTGAGGTCCTAATGTTGTGTGTCAAATAGTATGAAGTGATTAACAAAAATATCTCTATTGACATTCGTTACCGTGGCAACTTACTAATGTACTAACTTGTTGTGACGTAGATGCAGTGATTAGAAGTAATAAAAACATCCAATGGGCGAAGCACATTCCATCATTTCTCACTGCTTCTTACCTCATATCTTGAAGTGAAGTTTCACTAATTCAGTTTTTGTTGAAATCGCACTAGAATTAATAGACAACTCCAGCGGACGAGGCTTTCGTCACGAAGGCTACTGTAAGTATCAGATGAAAAAAGATTTAAACCGTTTCTCGTCTTTCAGTGCATTAATAAGAAACTTTGTGTATAGTCGCAACTTCTAGTCAGTAACAAATAACTAATTGCAGCAGGGCTAATGACCTCAAAACTAAATGAATTTCTACCCAACTTGAAACAAAAAAAGAAAAAAAGAAATTAACTGCAGACATGCTGAGAACAATTGAACTCCTCATTTACATGGCCCACTACAAAATTCATTGCAACGCTAGTTAACTTTCTAACAAATAAACATTTTTTTTACAATTTTTTATGACACAGATTGGTTAACGGAGTCACCTTAATTATTATTTATAGTTATTACAAATGATTCGCCTTCATACATCTTACCCTACAGCAAGGCAATCATCAAACAGGGACCTCTTTACAACATGTTATTTCTTATAAAACATTTTTCACAGATCAACTTTTTTTCAATGGCAGATTTTTTGCCACTCGCCGACACTGAAGGATCTGCATTGGGATCTCATCTTTTTTAAACATCGCGCGTGTTGCCTGTGAATGCAACCAACGGCCCGTACGTCACGAAGGTAGGCTTGATCTCGCTCGCTCGCTCAGCTCAGCAGACAAAATGCGTTTCTAAACCTGTTAACTCGCAGCTGGGCGTGTGCATACTAACGAGAATTGCATCTGCTGGTAACTTCCCAGAATGATTGCCTATCGAAGTCGCGGGGTTCAAAAATACATATCGAACGTGCGAGCCTAAATCGATCACGCGACTCTGGTAGCGGGCGTTATGATCAGTTATTTGTGATCGTCATTTTATCTGTTTTCCACCGTTCCCTTAGTTGCTCTAAATTACATACCAGCGCGAATTATTTGTGAGTTGGTAGGGAAACCCAGACGGTTTATGTCGGTAGCGAGTGGGATGTCTGGTGTTCCAGACGTTTCTTCGGCGGATTCTCTCACATGGAAAAATCTAATTCCATCCTTATCCAGCGTAGAAAATTGTTTGACTTTTTGTCGCAGATATGGAGTACTACTGGCCGAACAAAGGAGGGACTGTGTAGACTGTGGTGGTGCGAAGTGTGTAAAACTTCGGAAGAAGAGTTTCGATGCTGAAATACCGTTACAATTTTATTGCGGACAGTGCGGAAAACGAACGAGTATCAGGAAGACTACATGGTTCGGCTCTTCCAAACTATCCATCCAGACCAGCGTAGTTCTTCTATCTTGCTGGATTCGAGACTACACCTTGCAAGCAACAGCATCGGAAACGGACTTATCTGCTAATACCGTGTACGACTATTTCGGGTTTTGCAGAGAAGTGTCTTATGTAATAGTGACGAACGACAGTGTACTGATTGGTGGACCGAGTAAAGTTGTTGAAGTGGACGAATCTCACATAGCAAGAAGGAAGAACCAGAGAGGACGACCTTCAAAGAGTGAAGTCGATCATATTTGGCTATTCGGTGGAATAGAACCAGAGTCCCGGAAGTGTTTCATTGTCAGAGTATTGTCCAGAGACAAGGTCATACTGCCTGGTAGTAAGGTCATTACAGACGGGTTTCGGTCCTACAAAACACTCAAAGCAGAAGGATTCGACCACTATTACAAGTATTTTTTAACGCTCTTCTTTTGTCGTCGCCCGCCACCAGAGTCGCATGATCAATTTAGGTTCACACGCTCGATACGTATCGTTTGGACCCCACGACTTCGATAGGAAAACACTTTTGGAAATTATCTATCTTCTACTGGAATCTGCTATTATGAAATCCTATTGATTAACAGTATTACACGCCGGCCGGAGTGGCCGAGCGGTTCTAGGCGCTTCAGTTTGGAACCGCGCGACCGCTACGGTCGCAGGTTCGAATCCTGCTTCGGGCATGGATGTGTGTGATGTCCTTAGGTTAGTTAGGTTTAAGTAGTTCTAAGTTCTAGGGGACTGATGACCTCCGATGTTAAGTCCCATAGTGCTCAGAGCCATTTGAACCATTTTGAACAGTATTACAAAAAAAAATTTAAGAGCGGTACTCGACATATGGTACAAAGGCTTGTTCATAACATTTAGTCTCAGTCCTCATTTCATTAGTAACAGTCCTCATTTCATACAAGACGTGGTGCCTTTTCCAAGTGATAATCATTTTGGCATGATTTTAATGTTATTGTACCGCAGTACAGCCGAAAGAAATCATAAGTAGCCCTGTGGACTTCCGATCATTGTAGGACTAATAACAGTAAGACTCCATAATAGCGGATTCTAGTAGTTACGGGTTAACACGTGTAGAAACGTAGTTTGTCTGCTGAGCGAGCTCAGGCTTACCTTCGTGACGTACGCGCTGCGGCCTGCTTCTCTCGCCCATCTGCTATCTGACGTCAAAAAACGTATTGGCTAGTTCCTTGCAGCTCCGCTAGAATGAGCCGTCGTCTACTTGCGTACGGTTTCATACATTAAATCGGAAGAAAAATACGACAGCTTGAAATAGGCTCTTACCGAGGAAGTTAAATGCAATTTGAGCTCAGCAGTGCCGTCGTTTACAAGTAGTTCCCCTTGTTGCTTTAATAA
Source organism: Schistocerca serialis cubense (assembly GCF_023864345.2). Lineage (NCBI taxonomy): Eukaryota > Metazoa > Arthropoda > Insecta > Orthoptera > Acrididae > Schistocerca > Schistocerca serialis. Next base: position 218,012,733 of record NC_064642.1, on the reverse strand, counting down.
ACATTTGAGGCATAAGCATCCTAGTCTTACCAGTTAATTCAAATTAAACTCTTTCGACAATCAGTGGCGCGAAGGGGACTTACGCATCTCCCATCTGCCCCCACTCCTTCCATCCGCTTCCGTCGCCGGTCAGCCTCGGCTGCCACGGAGCTTTAGGACTTGGGTCAGAGTTGCAAACCGAGAATTTTGTATTTGAGAGTTAACAATTATTCCTGTATTAAACACTTTGCCGCAAAAGGCTAGTTAGTATGATTTTCAGTCTCAGTCTTGACAGTTTAAGCCAATCGAATTCATCCCTATTTGCAGGGGTTCTAAACTGATTAACAAAATGACTGAGGGTTGGACAGGGGTTAGAACACACGAAGGGAAAGGTTATCATTAAAATATTCATACATTACAACTAGGAACTTCCACATTAGCGAGAAAAGCATTCACAAAAGTACAATTGAAGCCAAGAATGCACTGCAGACAAAGTTGAGCAAAACTCCTGACACTTAAAAGGAAAATTGTCATTGTTGGTGAATTAGTAAACAAGTGGTGTTAAGAGAGTGGCGAGCAACCAGTAGTTACTGTAAAAGCTCAATTTAAACTTTACACTGCGGAAATTGTTTGGGAAAAGCTGTCGATATAAATCTGAGAGATTACTGAGCTCTTCCAGTGAATCTGTCTAGCATCTATCTTCCTGTGATTACTTTTATGCTGTCGGTACACTTTAAACCGCTCCGTTCGCACCCTCGCAAATTCTTGGATGTGAGTGCTTCGAGTGATTGTTCTGCAGTCGTGTATTCATACAGTAATGGGTGTTTCTGCCTGTTGTTGTTGTGCTCTTTAGTCTGAAGACTGAACTGATGCAGCTCTTCACGCTGCTCTATCTTGCCCAAGCCTCTTTATTTCCAAATAACTGCTATGACCTAAGTCCTTTTGAACCTGCTAGCTGTATTCATCTCTTGGTCTCCCTCTACAATTCCCCCTCCCCCAAGCTTCCCTCCAGTACCAAATTGGTGATCCTTTTCGTCAAGTTATGCACAAATTTCTTTTCTCCACAGTTCTATTCACTACATCCTCATAGGTTGCATGACCTACCCATCTACTCTCCTGCGTACATCTGTAGTACCACATTTCAGAAGCTTCTGCTATCTCCTTGTCTGAACTTTTATGGTCAATGTTTCACTTCCATAATAGGCTACACTCCAGACAAACGCCTAGAGAAAAGACATCTTCACACTCACACCCAAATACGATGTTACCAAATTCCGTTACTCAGAAACGCTTTTCGTGCCATTGCCACTCTGCATTTTATATCCTCTCTATTTCGGTTATCGGCGGTTATTTTGATGACGAAATAGCAAAACTCGTCTACTACTTTTGCTGTCTCGTTTTCTAATATAATTATCTCAGCATCAACTAATTTAATTCGATTACACTCCACTATCCTTGTTTTGCTTTTGTTAATGTCCATCTTATATCCTCATTTCAAGGCACAGGCCTATTCGTTCAACTGCTCTTCCAAGTCGTTAACCGTCTGACAGAATTGCAATGCCATCAAACTACAAAGTTTTTATTTCTTCTCCCTGGGCCAGGAGTGCCTGCTGCTGGTTTTTATGCCAGTGGTGGCAAAACATTTTCCTCATTCAGTAGGTTATCAAATTTTGAGGACATTGTCATGTTGTTGTTGTTGTGGTCTTCAGTCCTGAGACTGGTTTGATGCAGCTCTCCATGCTACTCTATCCTGTGCAAGCTTCTTCATCTCCCAGTACTTACTGCAACCTACATTCTTCTGAATCTGCTTAGTGTATTCATCTCTTGGTCTCCCTCTACGATTTTTACCCTCCACGCTGCCCTCCAATGCTAAATTTGTGATCCCGTGATGCCTCAGAACATGTCCCACAAACCGGTCCCTTCTTCTTGTCAAGTTGTGCCGCAAACTCCTCTTCTCCCCAATTCTATTCAATACCTCCTAATTAGTTATGTCATCTACCCATCTAATCTTCAGCATTCTTCTGTAGCACCACATTTCTAAAGGTTCTATTCTCTTCTTGTCCAAACTATTTATCGTCCATGTTTCACTTCCATACATGGCTATACTCCATACAAATACTTTCAGAAACGACTTCCTGACACTTAAATCTATACTCAATGTTACCAAATTTCTCTTCTTCAGAAACGCTTTCCATGCCACTGCCAGTCTACATTTTATATCTTCTCTACTTCGACCATCATCAGTTATTTTGCTCTCCAAATAGCAAAACTCCTTTACTACTTTAAGTGTCTCATTTCCTAATCTAATTCCCTCGGCATCACCCGACTTAATTCGACTACATTCCATGATCCTCGTTTTGCTTTTGTTGATGTTCATCTTATATCCTCCTTTCAAGACACTGTCCATTCCGTTCAACTGCACTTCCAAGTTCTTTGCTGTCTCTGACAAAATTACAATGTCATCGGTGAACCTCAAAGTTTTTATTTCTGCTCCATGGATTCTCTGTCAACATTGTCAAAAGCTTTCTCTAAGTCTACAAAAGCTAGAAACGTAGGTTTGCCTTTCCTTAATCTATTTTCTAAGATAAGTCGTCGGGTCAGTATTGCCTCACGTATACCAACATGTCTACGGAATCCAAACTGATCTTCCTCGAGGACGGCTTCTACCAGTTTTACCATTCGTCTGTACAGAATTCGCATTAGTATTTTGCAGCAGTGGCTTATTAAACTGATAGTTCGGTAATTTTCTCGTCTGTCAAGACCTGCTGTCTTTGGGATTGGAATTATTGTATTCTTCTAGAAGTCTGAGGGTATTTCGCCTGTCTCGTACATCTTGCTCACCAGATGGTAGAGTTTTGACATGACTGGCTCCCCAAAGGCCGTCAGTAGTTCTAATGGATTGTTGTCTACTCCCGGGGCCTTGTTTCGACTCAGGTCTTTCAGTGCTCTGTCAAACTCTTCACGCAGTATCGTATCTCCCATTTCATCTTCATCTACATCCTCTTCCATCTCCATAATATAGTCCTCAAGTACATCGCCCTTGTATAGACCCTCTATATACTCCTTCCACCTTTCTGCTTTCCCCTCTTTGCTTAGAACTGGGTTTCCATCTGAGCTCTTAATATTCATACAAGTGGATCTCTTTTCTCCAAAGGTCTCTTTAATTTTCCTGTAGGTAGTATCTATCTTACCCCTAGTGAGATAAGCCTCTACATCTTTTCATTTGTCCTCTAGCCATCCCTGCTTAGTCATTTTGCAGTTCCTGTCAATCTCATTTTTGAGGCGTTTGTATTCCTTTTTGCCTGCTTCGTTTACTGCATTTTTATATTTTCTCCTTTCATCAATTAAATTCAATATTTCTTCTGTTACCCAAGGATTTCTACCAGCCCTCGTCTTTTTACCTACTTGATCGTCTGCTGCCTTCACTACTTCATCCCTCAGAGCTACTCATTCTTCTTCTACTGTATTTCTTTCCCCCATTCCTGTCAATTGTTCCCTTATGCTCTCCCTGAAACTCTCTACAACCTCTGGTTTAGTCAGTTTATCAAGGTCACATCTCCTTAAATTCCCACCTTTTGCAGTTTCTTCAGTTTTAATCTACAGTTCATTACCAATAGATTGTGGTCAGAGCCCACATCTGCCTCTGGAAATGTCTTAGAATTTAAGACCTGGTTCCTAAATCTCTGTCTTACCATTATATAATCTATCTGATACCTTTCAGTATCTCCAGGGTTCTTCCATGTATACAACCTTCTTTCACGATTAGCTATGATTAATTTATGCTCTGTGCAAAATTCTACCAGGTGTCTTCCTCTTCCATTTCTTACCCCAATCCATATTCACCTACTACTTTTCCTTCTCTTTCTTTTCGTACTGTCGAATTCCAGTCCCCCATGACTATTAATTTTCATCTCCCTTCACTATCTGAATAATTTCTTTTATCTCATCATACATTTCATCAATTTCTTCGTCAGCTGCAGAGCTAGTTGGCATATAAACTTGTACTACTGTAGTAGACGTGGGCTTCGTGTCTGTCTTGACCACAATAATGCGTTCACTATGCTGCTTGTAGTAGCTTACCCGCACTCCTATTTTTTATTCATTATTAAACCTACTCCTGCATTAACCCTATTTGATTTTTTATTTATAACCCTGTATTCACCTGACCAAAAGTCTTGTTCCTCTTGCCACCGAACTTCACTAATTCCCACTATATCTAACTTTAACCTATCCATTTCCCTTTTTCAATTTTCTAACCTACCTGCCCGATTAAGGGATCTGACATTCCACTCTCCGATCCGTAGAACGCCAGTTTTCTTTCTCCTGATAACGACGTTCTCCTGAGTAGTCCCCGACCGGAGATCCGAATGGGGGACTATTGTACCTCCGGAGTATTTTACCCAAGAGGATGCCATCATCATTTAATCATACAGTAAAGCTGCATGCCCTCGCGAACAATTACGGCTGTAGTTTCCCCTTGCTTTCAGCCGTTTGTAGTACCACAACAGCAAGGCCGTTTTGTTTAGTGTTACAAGGCCAGTCCGTCAATCATCCAGACTGTTGCCCCTGCAACTACTGAAAAGGCTGCTGCCCCTCTTCAGGAACCACACGTTTGTCTGGCCTCTCAACAGATACCCCTCCGTTGTGGTTGCACCTACGGTACGGCCATCTGTATCGCTGAGACACGCAAGCCTCCCCACCACCAACGGCAGGGTCCATGGTTCATGGGGGGGGGGGACATTGTCAACTGCTCATCATTTTGAGGTATTGGGTTTGTCAATTTTGTAAACATAAAAAAAACTAACAGTATAGTTACCTCAAACACGGTTTTCACATTCCCAATATTTACGTTTTCCTGCTATTTACAATTTTTTTCGATTAGCACCACCGTAAGCCCTATTTTCTCAATTGATTGTCTCCCTGCCATTAAATATTTCACATGGATAATATGACCAACATTTAGCGTTTCTGAACCAGTACCACAAGCTTCAACAGCCATTTTCAAATTTATTTATGTGGAAACTATATACATCGTGTTCCCGCTAATGCAGAACCTGTAGATAAAGCACAATGTAACACTGTACAGTTAGTTTCAAAATCTAAATCATTTTTGGAAACGTCCCCCAGGCTGTGGCTAAGCCATGTCTCCGCAGTATCCTTTCTTTCAGGAGTGCTAGTTCTGCAAGGTTCGCAGGAGAGCTTCTGTAAAGTTTGGAAGGTAGGAGACGAGATACTGGCAAAAGTAAAGCTGTGAGGACCGTGCGTCAGTCGTGCTTCGGTAGCTCAGTTGGTAGGGCACTTGCGCGTGGAAGGCAAAGGTCCCGAGTTCGAGTCTCGGTCGGGCACACAGTTTTAATCTGCCAGGAAGTTTCATATCAGCGCACACTCCGCTGCAGAGTGAAAATCTCATTCTGGGATCATTCATACCTTGTTAGCGACAGACCTAGCCGAGAACCAGAGAAAATTTTGCTTCTGCGTAAAATCACTAAGCGGGTCTAAGGATTCTATGAAGCCATATGTCGACTAGCCTGCTGTGGGGAAAGCAGACAGCTAAATGAAAGCTGTAGTTTTAAATCTTGTGTTTAAACAATCATTCACTCAAGAGGAATGTGTAGACGTACCATCGTTTGACAGTTACACTGAATACTGTATGGCGGACATATAAATAGGTACCGCTGTCGTTGAGAAGCAACTGCAATAATTGACCTCAAGTTGCCACGTCCGGATTCAATCGCTGGGAGTACTCTTCAGCATTCGGTCCTTATTTAGCTCGCATTTATCGCGAATATCTCGCCCAGCGAAAAGTCCCATGCGACCGTAAAGAAGGGCAGATGACCCCTTTGTATTAGACGGGTAAGAGAAAGGTTTCGCAAAATTACAGACCAGTATCCTTAACATCAGTTTGCTGAAGAATACTCGAGCATATTCAAAGTTAGACTATGATAAATACCTTGAGACGGAAGAGCTTCTATCCACAAATCAGCATGGGTTTCGAAATAATCCCCGTACGAAACTCAACTTGCCCTTTTCTCATACGGTATCTTGCGAATCATGAATGAAGAACAACTGGATGAGTCCATGTTCCTAGATTTCAGGAAAGTGCTTGATACAGTGCCCCACTAGACAGTGTTAACGAAGATCCAAGCGCCACTTAGCAGCGTATTACCTATTTTAGATATTCTCATACTGCCTCTAATAGTAAATATTTGATATGTACGTTTTGAGAATCCAACAAACACAGATATAAGATCAATAAGAAGCTGCCAAAAGAAGTAGAAGTAGAAGAAGAAAACCACAGCAAATAGGATAAAAATGAAGTATTGGATAACAATTTTGTAAATCGCAACTTTTCAATGTGACGAAGCTCCCACATCCCAATCAGAGCACTGAAAGCAGAAACTGCTGAGCTTATCAAGGAGGATGATACTCAACAGGTTTCCGAAGCAATGGAGCCTCTTCTGACCCCACAACAAGCTGGCTCCAGAACAGGCAAATGTTTCCCATCCCAGGTACTGAGACTGACGCAACTCGTCGGGGATGGATTCGAGGAAAGAAGAATCACTGGGGCTGTGTTCACAGATTTATCAGCTCTTTACGACACAGTCAATCAGCGACTGCCATTGTAGAAAGTGTATGCACGAAGTAAAGACTACGACGTGACACAAATGATTGGAAACCTTCTCCAAGAGAGAAGGTACTTCGTCGATTTTCAAGAACGAAGAAGCCGCTGGGGAACACAGAAGAAAGTGTTAGCGTGCTGGCACCATTGGTAATATCTATAACACTGACAAGACACTCTCAGAAGATGCTCAAAGTTTCATATACGCAGATGACAGTGCCATTCCAGCACAAGAAAATAACTTTGAGACCATCGAAAAGAAACTATCCGGAGGCATTCAACGGCTGCCAGTTTTACTACAAGGGAAACCAACTCAGATCTAACCCCGCTAAGACCCAAATCTCTGTTTTCACCTGAGGAATAAAAAAGCGCAAAGACACTAGTAGCATAGAAGGGAATACCCATAGGGCACTGTGCAACCCAAAATATTTATGTGCCGCATTAAATAGAGCATTCACAGGAAATATAGTATGAACACAAAGCATAATGTAGCTGCTAGAAACAACATCGTACGCAAACCCATGACGTGTACGCAGTCAGTCAGCTTTAACCTTGTGCTACTCGCCAGCGGAATACGCATATCCAGTCTGGTATAGCTCCAACAATACAAAACAAATGGACTTATCACTCAGTGTCTCATGCGGCATCATCACAGGTTGTTTGGGACCAACACCAATTGACATGCCATGCTATACTGCATAGCTGGTATCCCTTCCCCTAGCATCAGAAGCGGATTGGCAGCCAAAAATGAGAAAATTAAGTATATATTTGTCTACGGCCCACCCCATTTTGGATATCAACTAAAATGTCACTAATACGCCGCAGCAAAGCAAAGAAGGAAGGAAGAAAGGAAGATCGGGTTTAATATCCCCGTCGATAACGGGGTCTTAGAGAAGGAGCACAAGTTCGGATTATGGCAAGGACGGGGAAGGAAATCGGCCGTGCCCTTTGAAAGGAACCAACCCGGAGTGATTTAGGGAAATCAAAGAAAACCTAAGCTGGATGGCTGGACGCGGGTTCGAACCTGAGTGCGAGACGAGTGTCCTAACCACCGCGCCACTTCGCTCGGTCAAAGTAGGGGCACCAAGGGAAGAACCACAGGACCCATAGAGTAACGGGACATAACGAGATCTTTAAACAGATTACATTCTAGAGTTGCAAGGACTAAAAGCAACTAGAGTAGTCTGGTGGCGCCACTTTTTGCCCCCCTCCCCCCTCCCCTCTCGTCATGCAAATCAAACATAAAACATCTTTATATAACGTTATAATTATAATTTGTTCGCATCAGTGCTTGGTACATAGCTTTCAAGAAAGAGCAATTCATAGAAGTACATCATTTGAAAGACATTTGTCCGAAAATTTGTAAAGTTCATGTGTAATGTGCGAGATGGGAAATGTGCCTGAGATTCAGTGATACAGCAACTCACTCCCCAGACGGCAGCCGTCGACCGTTTGATCTACTAACCGTCTGCTTTCAATTGAAACACCTGGGTGCTTCTGGCAGTATATACTTAATTAGTTGATGTCAGTAATGAGTATCACGTTAAAATGGCGTGTGACGAGGGCCTCCCGTCGGGTAGACCATTGGCCTGGTGCAAGTCTTTCGATTTGACGCCACTTCGGCGACTTGCGCGTCGATGGGGATGAAATGATGATGATCAGGACAACACAACACCCAGTCCTTGAACGAAGAAAATCTCCTACCCAGCCGGGAATCGAACCCGGGCCCGTAGGATTGACAGTCTGTCGCGCTGACCACTCAGCTACCGGGGCGGACAGTATCACGTTGATATAATTTCTTATAAAGACGCCTCCTGTTGCAAATGGTAGACGAGCTTACATCCAGTATCCAATGTTAAATAAAGGAAATAACAATGATGTCTTTTTTCACTTTATTGTTATTTCACCCACCCTCGCCTAATGTGGACGGAGGCTGGCTGGCTCTTCAGTCAGTAGATATTAATGATGGATTATTTATTATCTATCTATCATGAACTACAGTAGGGATTTTGATTCAGTTTTCACTAACAGATTCGCTGGTTCACAAGGAAGGTTCTTTTGAATATAATTTATAAAAATTTCGTTCAAATTGTGTGAATTGTGATGAATTAAAGTTGTGAATACGATGCCATTGCATCCTAGCGAACAGCCGCCATAGCTTGAGAAAACAGCAGTGACTGGAGAGTGCAGGAAGAAACGACCAGAGTTGCATCTGGTCTGGTGGCGTAGCGACAGAGCCTGCGGCTGGACACCCAAGGGTTGTGATATCGAATTCTGGCTCGGTTACTTTTTTTCACACTGCTTTTTAACCTAGCGAACTCTTCTAAATGAAGTGGAGATTCGCCAGAAACGAAACGAAACGTGGCTCGGATTTAAAGTTACACAGTAGCTTTCCTTTCGCCATTTGAACAGTTGGTTAGGGACACGCAAACTGCGTAAGTGACATCCAGTTGATTGCAATCGTTTCAGAACAACTTCATAGCGAAAAAACATGCGTTTCCAAAACCTGTGATTTTGAATTCCTTGTGTGTAAAGTAAAATGTTTTCTGAAAATCAAAATCTACTTCAGCATAAAAAGCAATTTTGCTTCGCTTATGTAAAGAAAGTTCTGCACCAGCGTACGAGATGATTCAACTTCTGAGTTTTCTGCTTTCCTTGAATTAAACATAGATGAGAACACGATTCTTTGTGTGGTGACGAGAAACATATTATTTGTTTGCACGCGTTCAAATTATTCTTAAGTCTGGTAAATAAATCTCCACTAGCGGAAAGAGATTTACGCTTCTTAAAGATCATAAAGACATGGGCTCGGTCTTCTTGAATGGGATCCTGAAATTTGTTGCGGATGGATTCACAAGATTTCGAAATAGCTTCTACAGATGATTGAGGAACACATTTCGAAATATGGTGAATGTTTCAGATTGCCAGTTTCTGCTTTCCTCAGATTAGCAATCTCAATTCTTACTCTTCATTCAATGCACATTCTTCGAACAACGGCCACTGAGATACTCAACTTTGAAGTATCGTAATAACATGGATAAATCTGACCAATAACGAAAAGATAACGACTTCGTCATCAGGCTGTGGCGTGAGACAAAGAGTCTCAAATTTTTTCAACCAACGGTTTCCCTACAAACATTTGAGAACTATCGCATAGCGTAAAAACATCCATATCATCCAAAATATTTGGTGTTTTGTTTTTATGCAAGGACGACGTTTTTCGAATAACTACTTTAGCACTTAATCGTGTACCTACACCACGTTCTTTCAGCAACACAGCAAATGACTCAACTTTCAATTTTTTTGTTTTGCTTTGTAAGTAGGCTTGTTTAGGTTTTTATGTTGGTAACGCCACGTAGCGCTCTGTATTAAAATCGCTGACTGCGCTGTGTGCAGTCTGTGGCTGGTTGGACTCGTTGGAAGTTTTTAGCCTGTGTAGTGTTGGGCAGTTGGATGTGAACAGCTGGTCGCGTTGGGCCGTGGTGGATGAGGGGAGAGAGTTGCTAGAGTTCTGAGATGTTAATATGAGCGGAAGATCTGGACGTGTAACCGTAAGAAAAAGGAAATTTGTATGAGACTTTCACTCTGCAGCGGAGTGTGCACTGATATGAAACTTCCTGGCAGATTAAAACTGTGTGCCGGACCGAGACTCGAACTCGTGACTTTTGTCTTTCGCGGGCAAGTGCTGTGAGGACGGGGCGTGAGTCGTGCTTGGGTAGCTCAGCTGGTAGAGCACTTGCCCGCGAAAGGCAAAGGTCCCGAGTTCGAGTCTCGGTCTGGTACACAGTTTTAATCTGCCAGGGAGTTTCATAAAAGGAAATTTGTTAAACTGGATGTCAAGAATTTATATACACTCCTGGAAATTGAAATAAGAACACCGTGAATTCATTGTCCCAGGAAGGGGAAACTTTATTGACACATTCCTGGGGTCAGATACATCACATGATCACACTGACAGAACCACAGGCACATAGACACAGGCAACAGAGCATGCACAATGTCGGCACTAGTACAGTGTATATCCACCTTTCGCAGCAATGCAGGCTGCTATTCTCCCATGGAGACGATCGTAGAGATGCTGGATGTAGTCCTGTGGAACGGCTTGCCATGCCATTTCCACCTGGCGCCTCAGTTGGACCAGCGTTCGTGCTGGACGTGCAGACCGCGTGAGACGACGCTTCATCCAGTCCCAAACATGCTCAATGGGGGACAGATCCGGAGATCTTGCTGGCCAGGGTAGTTGACTTACACCTTCTAGAGCACGTTGGGCGGCACGGGATACATGCGGCCGTGCATTGTCCTGTTGGAACAGCAAGTTCCCTTGCCGGTCTAGGAATGGTAGAACGATGGGTTCGATGACGGTTTGGATGTACCGTGCACTATTCAGTGTCCCCTCGACGATCACCAGTGGTGTACGGCCAGTGTAGGAGATCGCTCCCCACACCATGATGCCGGGTGTTGGCCCTGTGTGCCTCGGTCGTATGCAGTCCTGATTGTGGCGCTCACCTGCACGGCGCCAAACACGCATACGACCATCATTGGCACCAAGGCAGAAGCGACTCTCATCGCTGAAGACGACACGTCTCCATTCGTCCCTCCATTCACGCCTGTCGCGACACCACTGGAGGCGGGCTGCACGATGTTGGGGCGTGAGCGGAAGACGGCCTAACGGTGTGCGGGACCGTAGCCCAGCTTCATGGAGACGGTTGCGAATGGTCCTCGCCGATACCCCAGGAGCAACAGTGTCCCTAATTTGCTGGGAAGTGGCGGTGCGGTCCCCTACGGCACTGCGTAGGATCCTACGGTCTTGGCGTGCATCCGTGCGTCGCTGCGGTCCGGTCCCAGGTCGACGGGCACGTGCACCTTCCGCCGACCACTGGCGACAACATCGATGTACTGTGGAAACCTCACGCCCCACGTGTTGAGCAATTCGGCGGTACGTCCACCCGGCCTCCCGCATGCCCACTATACGCCCTCGCTCAAAGTCCGTCAACTGCACATACGGTTCACGTCCACGCTGTCGCGGCATGCTACCAGTGTTAAAGACTGCGATGGAGCTCCGTAAGCCACGGCAAACTGGCTGACACTGACGGCGGCGGTGCACAAATGCTGCGCAGCTAGCGCCATTCGACGGCCAACACCGCGGTTCCTGGTGTGTCCGCTGTGCCGTGCGTGTGATCATTGCTTGTACAGCCCTCTCGCAGTGTCCGGAGCAAGTATGGTGGGTCTGACACACCGGTGTCAATGTGTTCTTTTTTCCATTTCCAGGAGTATATATATATATATATATATATATATATATATATATATATAATGACTATTAAGGTAAATACATTGTTTGTTATCTATTAAGCTCTTTCATTTGCTAACTATGTGCCTATCTGTAGTTAGTGCTTTCAGCACTTAGAATCTTTTATTTAGCTGGCAGTATTGGCGCTCGCTGTGTTGCAGTAGTTCGAGTAACGGAGATTTTTGTGAGGTAAGTGGTTCATGAAGGGTATAGGTTATTGTTAGTCAGGGCTATGCTTTTGTAGGGATTATTGAAAGTCAGCTTGCGTGTCAGTTCAGAAGTGATCAGAATAAGTGAAAACAGTCGCAGTACGTTCATTTTCACTCTGGAGTTTGAAAATCAAGTAACGTAGAAGTTTTACCAGCAGTCATTCTTTTCATTCAATGGGGAAGTTTCACCTTGATTGAACCTAGATGTGGACGCGATTGTCTGCGTGGCGTGGCGTGCTGATGAAGTCTGCCATAAAGAGCCCACGACAGAGAATTGCGGCAATGAGTCTCAGTAATGCATCAAAGTGCGAGGCCGCGACGTTGCGATCACGGATTTACTTCAAACCCTGTACACTTTTAGTAGGCAATTAACACAACGTAATGTGCAAGTAGCAAGATGCACTACTCTAGCAGTTCCGAGAAAATCGCAAGAGAAATTTTACGCTTCTATTGTGTGGCTTATGTATCTACGCGTAGGTACCGCACGTTCGAGTTCATAGTGGTCAAGTGCGCCAAGGGATAGCGTCTTTACTAATCAAAACGTCCTCGGTCCTGGGTTGGAATCTCGCCACGCTGGCTCGGTAGCTCAGCGTGTTCGGTCAGAGGGTTAGCTGCCGTCTGTAATGGATCAGCTCTGAACTTGAAAGGGTATCATGGGACGTCCGGCCTGAACAAATTTAAAGAACAATAACGAACAAAATTATATTAAAACAAAAAAGTGGTTACCGTTCGAGCTTCGTTAACACGAACGTGTACGTGGCGACGGTTCGATTACCACTCAAACTCATTTTTTGTAGTACGAGAGTAAATTCTGTGATATTCAAAAAATTGGCACCTACACTATTCGTTCTTACTACATTAGCATCGTCCCACCGCTACGCATGTTGACTGTCAAAAGGGGTCTGCCTCTAAGCTTGCAGCTCGAAGTGTCGATGTGCAAGGTAGTTCCGGGCACCTTACCAGATTGCCTGTATAAGTGATTTCGCAAATTCCGCATATATTTTCAGGAAAACTCTATGCGTTTCTTCGTTCACTTGTCGATGGTTATAAATATGTTTGTTCTGATAATTATATTTAATTAAAAATTGTTAATAATCTAATAATATTAAATTCATTAAAATGTTATGCAAATACACGTGGTTTTTTAAAATTGTATTATCTCTCCCATGTCGTATAAATTGAATAATATGACCGGTGATGAAAAAAATCTAGATTAAAAACTGAGTCGAACCATCGTCTCATACATGTTCGTCATATCTAGCTTGGGTGCTAATCACTTTTTTTTCTTTTTTCTTGGTAGTTGTTCGTTGTATTTGGTCGTAGCGGACGTCACGCGACATCCGTTGAAGTTCGTTGCTAATCCCTCCACTAAAGCTTTTTTTTTTATTTTTTGCGGATATCAGCCCGCTCTCTGAACACCCTGTTTTATAAAAACATTTATTTAAAAAAAATCAATGTTACACATTCCAAATACATACTAAGTACATGTACTAACCATGTACACATGTTATACATGAAGTGATTTAAACAAAAACAGTTTGATCATTGCAATTATGTTGGTGTTAAAGAAAAACAACAGAGGATCATGTTACTGACTAAATTACCAGAAAGAATTAAGCTAAACATCAAGAAAAGTTTTTTTTAAGACATTCAAACTTCAACATGAAGAAATAAAATCTGCACTTTGAATTACATGTGCTCCAATCTTTACAGAAGCATAAATAGCTCTTTATGAAGGATATCAGCAAGTTGGTGGGATAATTTTAAATATATTAATGTACACAAGGAAATCGTCATAGTGAGAGACAGGTTAAGGGTACAAACTGATCTTCAACCTTCTCAGTTTAGTCAGACTAGCTATGAGCATTTCACACGAATGTGTGGAAGTCACCAAATACAGAATATGGAAGATTTATGCCCATCACATATAAAAACAATTTAATAATCATATTACACAATTTCTGAAATACTTGAGAATGGCAGAAAGGAGATATTATAAAGTTGACTAGCCTTTCAACTACACATTCTGGACATTAATTGAAGTATCTGAAGTGATCAAATCTATATAATAAGTCTTTCATCGCATAACTGACTTAGACATCACAGTGCAAAAACGAACAGGGCAATGTGCCATCCATTGAACATTACATTATATCAGATAGAATTTTACGGTTTTAACCAATCGATAACGACATTTCCACAAAAACTGTCAATTTCCAGATTTCTAATATGAACCAATAATGTAGCTTTAATGTTTTGTGATCTAAACTATTAGACACAAAAATCAGACTGTCACATAAGTTCTGTTCATTAGCTTATAAATTTCAAATACTCTCTGAAGTAGAAAAAGCACACACCAAAAATACACAGCTATGGTGCTGTGGGATCCTAATTTGTTATGGAGGTAATTAACAAAATTTCCCAGCAACCAGTACACAGCGTTATTTTTTGCTTCTGGGAAATAGCGTACTTCAGGCCTGTGTATCAATGACACCGATATATACCCAAGGGATGTCCTTGTAATGAGAGCCATTTGTTCCCGGATCCACTTCCAACTATTCATGTGACCACTGCAAGTATGTCTATGAATTATTGTGTCAACTAGATGGCAAGGTTGACTTAAATTTGTTTCACAGAGTCCGATTGCTTGCAGTCTTTCATTGGTGCTAACTATGTTGTTAACTTTTTGTACCATGACGTTTTTATATTAGACGTGAGCACATTAGAACTAATGTTTTTCCGAATCTCAGTCCACTCAATGTTTGGAAACTGTCGTTCTATTTTGTTCCTTCCTTCGCTTTTCTTTCGTTCCAGCATTATGGCTCTTGACGTTAAGCGTCGTGACTGCGTGAGTTCGACACTTACATAACTAAACTCAACATAGAAAATCCTCACATGCTGTAAACGACTGTTGATATTCTGCACGTGAATCCGGGGAAGCAGGCTTCGAGGTTTAATGATCTCGGAAAGTTTGCTGGTTATGCTTTCTCGCGAGTCTCTTATTAAATTAACTCGCCTTTTGATAAAAAGTGCAGAGGCTTTATCCGTTATATCAGTTAATCCTTGTCCACCATTATTAGGAACTAAAGTGGCTACTTTAGCAGGTACTCTGAACACTTCCTCTCCACAAAAAGTTGGTGATTTTGGACATTATTCTCCTCGCTATCATTCTCGGTATTGGAAACAGCTGGGCAGTATAATAAGCTTTAGCAAGTATGCATGAGTTGATATACTTTGTTCTTTGAACTTGGTTCATATATCGAGTTAAATTCTCTATAATGGCTTGTAATGCCGGAAATGCATGTCCTCCTATTTCCATCTATTGTACTATAAATTTTTTCCTTATTTTGTTACCTGAAGATATGACGTTTCAGTGTATTTGTATATTGTAATTGTTTTACTATTTGTATATATATATATATATATATATATATATATATATATATATATATATATGTATGTATATATGTATTTATGTCGATGTATAATTGGTTTGTCTTGTAAATATTATTTGTATTTTTACGCTGGGTCTGGCCTAGGGGAAACTACGCTATCAAACGGCTACATCGATAGGTCGTGTGGAGAACCAAAGTGTTTAGGCTCTTTTGTAGTGTTAACTCTGCCGCATGGAGCGCGGGCAGAGGGGTCTGGCGGGAGTAGGGCAGTGGAGCAGGTGTGTTGTGTAACGCTCCCGCGAGTTGCCGGGATTTCGAGGTTTGGCAGCATGTAATTGCGCTCGACTTGCTCTGATAGTTTCTGACACGGTGTCGCGGACGGGAAGCATTAGCTGGCGCACATCAAGAGCCCGTTTCGCCTGGTGACAGTGTCGAGAAGAAGGCGCGCCAACATCCAGCTTCTGCAACAGTGACGGCCGACAATGAGTGACTGTCGCCACCTCCTCGACCGACGAGTTCAAACCTTTAATCGACCAACAAGGAAGACTGGAAGCACGTAAAGTTTTAGAACTGTATGGCAGACCTCGGCTTTTAAAATTGATCCATTTGCCACACAAAATTACAGCAACTTAGCATGAACCTTTGTTGCTCATTGTCCCAATTGCACTACCAAGCAGGGTCCCTTCCATTTCCGGAATGAACCAGAGTGTCGTTGAAATTCAAACGCCAGCATTAAAGTAATGTCATTCCATTTCACTGCTTTAATTTCAAAGTTCAGTTAAAGTCTTCGCCGGCCGAAGTGGCCGTGCGGTTCTAGGCGCTGCAGTCTGGAACCGCGAGACCGCTACAGTCGCAGGTTCGAATCCTGCCTCGGGCATGGATGTGTGTGATGTCCTTAGGTTAGTTAGGTTTAACTAGTTATACGTTCTAGGGGACTAATGACCTCAGAAGTTAAGTCCCATAGTGCTCAGAGCCAATTAAAGTACTCATAGCTGGCTACAATATTTAGATTACACAAGCACAAATTAAGAGTGCGAATTTTGTTACCATATTTTAGGTTACCTGTGACTGCAGCTCAGCTTGGTACGTACTAAATTTTATTATTGTTAGTTGTTCAGAATCATTTAATTCAAGTTCAAAGTGAAATCTCTTATTTCTAAATTGTGTAGATTCAAGTAGCTTCTGCAATGATTGTTGATTCTGCAATGATTGTTGAGGTGGCCCAAGACTAAACTTATTTTATTGAATTTCGTAGTGTTTCAGAAACAAAGTTCACTATTTAATTTCAGTCACTAAATTAAGTTTCAGTTTTCCGGTTTTATTAATTCTTTTGCTAAATTAAGTCAGAGTGTAGCGAAATTTATTACATCTGACAAACATTCAGTTTTTATACAACACGTGTCAACCTTCAGTTGCCATGCTTTTAGTGCTAATTATATGTGCATTAATCTTTCATTTTCAGTTATTATAGTAGTTGTCCATGGGACTGGCGACGGTAATTTTCCCCAAATCTCAAATATCTAATTAACGCCAGTTAATTGTTAATGTGACGACCGCACATTTACTTTCTTTATTAACTTTACCCCTTTTCAAAATTAATTTCCACCAATTTCATTTGCATTTTTCCTTTCATTAAGATGTAACCCTTTCCTCCCTCTTTACCGACAAATTAACTTCGGTGACGATTGCTTTTCCCAAATTTCCATTAGGTGCACGCGGTTTAATTTTTCACTGTCATTAAGGTTGATAAGTGAGGGGGAGGTTACAGGCTCCTTGCACTTTATCTGATGCAACTTTCCAATTTAAAGATGTCATTTTCATGGGGCATGCTGTCAGGGTGATCCCAAGTGTTTTATGTTGTCGGACTAATTTTACCCACTCGACGTTGATATTATCAAAACTTCTGAGATTTAACATTGTACTTTTTCTTTCGTTTGCATTGCTTCCAGATACTCTACAGTACGAACCAATCACTGTTGGTAGCGTGGTTACCTCGTCATTATTCCTTATAATGACCCCTATATCGTCAGCATAGGCTCTCATAACTGTTTTATTTCCTGATAATGTTAAGCCTTTTAATATAGCATAGACATGTCGGAGGAAAGGTTCCAGCGAAATGGCGAAGAGCGACATGGACAGAGGACTTCCTTGAGGAACACCTCGTTGTATTTGCATCGACCTGGATTGTTGACAATTCACCGCTGTTTTAGAATTTATTCCAGTTGCTATGTTCTTAATCAATTGTATGACCCTATCGTTGAAACCTGTTTTCTTCAATGTCTGTAGAAGATATTTATAATTTAGTACATTGAAAGCTTCATAAAAATCTAAAAAATATGAAGCACACTTTATGTTTGTTACAGAAGTTACTGCAATGATTTCCCTGAATTCTGCTAGATTTTGAAAAATGGTTCTGCCTTGTACGCAGTTCTGATGCTGACTAATAATATTATCTATAAGGCGTGAAATTCTCTCTATCCTAGATATTAATTTATAATCAGAATTCAGCAGTGAAATTGGACGAAATGTGTTTAAATCTTTGTTTCCATTATTTTTTTTTGCCACCAAAACAGTTTTACTCTCCTTAAACTCAGTCGGAATTATTTTACCCTCAATAACCTCGTTTACAATGTCCGTGATTTTCGCACCTACTATTGGCCAGTAACGGATGTAAAACTCTGCTGGTAGACCATCCGGTCCTGGGGATTTTTTTGGTGGTGAGGCGCACAGTCTCATACACGTCGTCTTCACTGACAACCTCGAGAAAATTTTCACTGTCGTCTTCTGTCAGCTGTGGGGCTAGGATGTGAAGGAATTCTTACAAGGAAGCATCACTACTTTGATGTACAGAATACAGCTCGCAGTAATAGCGATAAATCTCGTCCATGATACCCTGCTGGGTTCTGAGAATCGTACCGTGTTTTGTTCGAATTTCATAAATAAAAGTCCTTCTCCGGTTTTTCGTATGCTTCACTAAATGATATAGAGAAGTATTTCATCTTCTAACACCGAATTTGCCTTCGATTTTATTTTGAACCTTTCCATTTGACTTCTCTTGATATTAAGTAACTTGGCTTTGACTTTTTTGATGTCTGCTATCCGAAGTGAGGAACTTGCTGAGACTTGATCATATAGATCTCTCAAAACGGAATAGTAATATTCTATAGTGCATTTCCTTTCTCTTGCGCTCTGGGCACTGTATTGAATAAGAATCTTCCCCAACTTTGGCTTCGGCATTTTAACCCACCAGTCGATAGCAGTGGTATATCTACTACGAGCACGCAAGCATATTGCCCATGTTTCTTTAATCAGGTCTTCTAAATCATGATTTACCAACAAGGAAGTGTTCAAATTCCACTGATTCTTGAATCGGCGATTCGACTGTCATGTTAGATTTATGCAAGCTAAGACACTTGAATGGTTTCTACTTTTGTCACGGAAGTTTCAAGATTTTTAGAAATGTATAATCTATCAATCCTGTTTGTCATGACATAAGTGAACTCAACAATGGAGGGGCATTTGATTTCCGCGGTTTAATGCGTTGCAGTCATGGACTGTGCGGCTGATCCCGGCGGAGGTTCGAGTCCTCCCTCGGGCATGGGTGTGTGTGTTTGTCCTTAGGATAATTTAGGTTAAGTAGTGTGTAAGCTTAGGGACTGATGACCTCAGCAGTTAAGTCCCATAAGATTTGACACACACACATTTGATTTCCCATATATCCTTTAATTCTAAACCAGTAACTAGTTGTTTTAGTTCACTTGAGAAATTAAAATTAGGTAAATGATCTTTTCGATTTAAAACACATCTAAAATCACCTCCAAGTAATAACTGTCTTGGAGTTTTCCTTAACATATCAGGTCATCTTTGAAGAAACGTGCCCTGTCAGCTCGGTGAGAACTTCCTGAAGGGGCATACAAGTTGACGATAGTCACATCATAGATATGTAGTCCTATTCCCCTTCCGGATTCCAGTCGTCCCTCACCAAAACAGCTGTTCCAACACTTGTTTCGGGACACACATTTATGTAACTGACAAAGCCGGGAACTAGAAAATCCGAAATTAGAACTTCTTGTAACAGGGCATTATTGGTCGCGGATTCGTACAAAAATTCCTTAAGGGCCGATAATTTCAAAGTGGACGCAATTTTATTTATGTTTATAGTGGTGACAGAATAAGATTGCGTCATTGTGCTGTCACTATGTAGTTGTTTTGATGAACTAATTTAGTTTCCTGTGGTTCCGGGTTCAGTTAAGCTATAACAGTTTTCTCGGAAGGCTGGACATGGAATAACACTTCAATCAGTTTATTAGTTATTGTCCCGTTTTTTTCTACTTATGATGTTTTCTGTTGTACCGCAAGCAGACTGATTTCCTGGTAAACTTCCTGATTTTTCCTCTAGTGATTCATGTGGGACCGTTTCGGACCGAATATTCTTTGTTCTTGGGTCGCCGCTACCGGATTTTCCCTTCCCTTTGTTACGAGCTATATTCTCATTTGATTGCGTCGGTATTTTACTTCGCGGCTTATCTGGAGCAGCAGCAGACGCTTTCGCAATTTCGGTTGCCGGCGCCTGCCCTGAGGTGTTTACCGTGATTTCAGTTTGGCCACCACTTCCTCGTTCTTTATTAATATCACTCGCTTCCTAATCGAGGGAAACAAATGGAGACTGCAGCTTTGCAACCTCTCCCTGAATTTGTTTATTAACAGATAGCTGTTGATTTTTGCAATCGGTTACTGCACCTGTTGTTTCTTGCAAATTAATGCTGATTGCACCCCCTTCATTTTCTGGTACCGTATGTGTATTATCTTTCTGTTCATCAGTTTCCATTCGCATTTTGCCTTCCGGTTCCTCTGCCTCTTCATCGCACTGATTTTGCTTGCGAAGTGAGGGAGTGGGACAGGACAGCTCGTTCTCTGAACAACTATCCGTTGTCTCCAGAGGTCGTTTTCTGGGTTGCATTTCAGTTTCACGAGTAGTAGTAACAGGGTTTCCCTTTGTTGTTAACTGGGGAAATTGACTGTTATCGTGAAGGGCTGCGTTAACATCCTCAACCAGTTGACCCGGGCTATTCTTTGGTAACAGATCATTTAAGGTAAGCTTCTGACGCTGTATCAAATTACTTTTAAGAACAACAGTTCGCCGCGGACATTCCTGTCCGAAGTGGCCGGTTTCGTTACATATATGACATGTAGCTTCCTGACCTGCATAAACAGTTTGTGCCTTATACTCACAAACAGTTATGTGAGACGGAATATTCGTCTTAACGTCCATCTCTACACAGCGGACCCCGTTGAAACACTGCAGTTTGAAACGAGGCGACCATCTTTCATTTGCAATTGATTTAACGTCCCCGTATTTTGAAAGAGCTTCCTTAATCTTATCATTTTCTATTTCAATGATAAGATTCAAGACACGAGCGGTATTGTAATGAATGTCCGCTCTATAGATGGAAACCTTAGTTTTTTATCCATTTCTATGCACAAAATCTACTTCATAGCCCCACTTTCGTAACACTTTATCAACAGTCGCAGCACTGATGAACTTGACAAAAACACAGTATTTTTCATTCTCCACTTGCCAGGTATGGACAGTTTCAGAATTGAGACCAATTACCTGTGTAATCCAGTCATGTTTCCAGGGATGTCGGCTGAACAGGACGGGATTCCTTGTCAAAAGCAAATACCAGAGTATTCTTCCTGAGGATCGCAGCCATGGTTAATCCAGCAACGCACTTTCGGTTAAACAACCGAAATTCCAAGTAGCAGCAGCAAGACCAGAAAGAGCGATCAGATCACAAGGAATAGGAACGAACACGGAGATTAACGGACGGACAACACTCGGCGAAGCACAAGTACAGCGATGTAAACACGGAACACACATAAATCACATAATAAACGCGTGAAACTTCTCTTACGATTTTCTCGGAGTTAGCAGAGTAGTGCACCTTACTACTTGCACATTATGTTGTTTTAATTGCCTACTAAAGGTGTACAAAGCTTGAAGTAAATCTGTGACCCCAACGTCGTGGCCTCCCCTTGTAAGCTTCACAAGACTAGTGTTATAATACGAGCTAAACGTCTACATCTTGGATGTATTTTCTTATTTCTTTTTCTTCCCACCACAGTCAGTCTCCGATACGTGTTCAGTCACTCACACACACATACATACGTAAAGCCACGATATACAGTATTTACCTTAGTTGTAAACATACTACTTACGTCACGATGTGCTCCGATCATGGCCACGAGCTGTCACTCCGGACGCCAATTCAATATGGAGCACATAACATTCATGCCTCCAGACAAATTTCATGGTGTGCGCTGCTTACATCATGTAAGTTATTTGAAAGTGGCGATGTTCGTTAACTTAAAGTTGTTGTCTGAATTTTTCATTTATAAAACTTTGCAGCGGTGCGTAGACATTTAATGCTAGGCGCAGTGGCTAGCACACTGGACTCGTATTCGGGAGGACGACGGTCAATCCCGCGTCCGGCCATCCTGATTTAGGTTTTCCGTGATTTCCCTAAATCGCTCCAGGCAAATGTCGGGATGGTTCAAAAATGGCTTCAAATGGCTCTGACCACTGTGGGACTTAACATCTGAGGTCATCAGTCCCCTAGAACTTAGAACCACTTAAACCTACCTAACCTAAGGACATCACACACATCCATGTCCGAGGCAGGATTCGAACCTGCGACCGTAGCGGTTGCGCGGTTTCAGACGGAAGCGCCTAGAACCACTCGGCCACATCGGCCGGCCGGGATGATTCCTTTGAAAGGGTACGGCTGACTTCCTTCCCTGTCCTTCCCTAATCCGATGAGACCGATGGCCTCGCTGTCTGGTCTCCTCCCCGAAACAACCCAACCCCAACTTAATGCTACCCGTGCCAAGTTATAAATAACAGGCAGATGTAATAAACATGCCACGCCACATGAGGACTCCTCTCTCTTTCCCTCTCCATTCATCCTCATCCCTTTCCTCTTGCAACCACTGCCCTATCGGCACGACACAACTGCTCACACTCTGTCTTTCCCACCGACTGCATTTCCTACTGTCCACTTCAGCACCTACCTCTCATCTACAAATTTTTCCTGTGTAACAGACCTCCGTCTTTCTACCGACATACCTCAACCCTATGGAATATATTCCCTCCTCCGGCAATACCTCTCACTCTAGTGCAGGTCCTACAGATCTTAAGTGAAAGTGCAGAGCTTGGGTGTTTTTATCAGAAGCATTTTACCTTCCTGCGATGGTTTTTAAATGCATATATTTCCGTTATTAACTGTCCGTCTTTGATTTTTAATTTAAAATAGAAAACAGCCCCAAATTATGTTTTTATTTTTTATTTCGCCTGGTTGAAGAGCTGGCCGGCCGGAGTGGCCGAGCGGTTCTAGGCGCTTCAGTCTGGAACCGCGCAACCGCTACGGTCGCAGGTTCGAATCCTGCTTCGGGCATGGATGCGTGTGATGTCCTTAGGTTAGGTAGGTTTAAGTAGTTCTAAGTTCTAAAGGACTGATGACCTCAGAGGTTAAGTCCCATAGTGCTCAGAGCCATTTGAACCATTTTTGAAGAGCGGATAATTGTACCGCTGACAGCCCACCATCTCTCCTATATTGGACAAATGGAAAGAAATAACAATAAAGAAAAAATAAAAAAAATTAACATGATCCAAAATTCGTAAGAAATAATATTATTTTATGAACTTAAATTTCTTTAACTCTTCCTTTCTGAAAGAAACCCTCGTATTATTTCATAATTTGTTTCTTTTAATTCTCAAAAATCACAAACACCAAGTGACTACCAAAACTTACTGACCGATTTATGGAATGCAAATCAATTTAACTTCAGAGAATCCACAACTAGTTGCACTGCTGTGAAAAATAGATTTTTAGTATTTCTGTTCATTTCGTCTAGACCTGCCACTGAGTAACAGCTTTCTCTCATCTTCTAATAATTATTGTGAAGGGCCAAACATTAATAATAAAACACACATCAAAAAAAGTTTTGCATCACCTCGGTTCCGAGAGTTCCGGAACCTGTGCAGAAAACAGGAGTAGAGATCAACATAAACACCATTTCCGCTCTTTTTATTGCTCATGAAAACCACACGTTGTATGTTGTACCACCATACAGAGAGACTTTCAGTAGTGGTGGTCCAGATTGCTGTGCACACCGATACCTCTAATATCTAGAAGCACGGCCTCCTGCATTGATGCATGCCTATATTGGTCGTGGCATGCTATCCACAAGGTCATCGAGGCACTGTTGGTCCAGATTGTCCCACTCCTCAACGGCGATTCGGCGTAGATCCCTCAGAGTGGTTGGTGGGTCACGTCGTCCTTAAACAGCCCTTTTCAATCTGTCCCAGGTATGTTCGATAGGGTTCATGTCTGGAGAACATGCTGGTCACTCTAGTCGAGCGATGTCGTTCTCCTGAAGGAAGTCATTCTCAAGATGTGCTCGACGGGAGCGCGAATTGTCGTCCATGAAGACGAATGCCTCGGGAATATGCTGCCGATATGGTTGCACTATCGGTCGGAGGATGGCATTCATGTACTGTACAGCCGTTACAGCGCCTTCCATGACCACTAGCGGCATACCTCGGTCCCACATAATACCACCCCAAAACAACAGAGAACCTCCACCTTGCTGTACCACTCGGTGGACAGTGTGTCTAAGGCGCTCAGCCTGACCGGGTTGCCTCCAAACACGTCTCCGACGATTGTCTGATTGAAGGCATATGCGGCACTCATCGGTGAAGAAAACGTGATGCCAATTCTGAGCGGTCTATTCGGCATGTTGTTGGGCCATCTGTACCGTGCTGCATGGTGTCGTGGTTGCAAAGATGAACTTCGCCATGGACGTCGGGAATGAAGTTGCGCATCATGCAGCCAGCTGCGCACAGTTTGAGTCGTAACACGACGTCCTGTAGCTGCAAGAAAAGCATTATTCAACATGGTGGCGTTGCAGTCAGGGTTCCTCCGAGCCATAATCCGTAGGTAGTGGTCATTCACTGCAGTAGTAAGTAGCCATTGGACGGCCTGAGCGAGGCATGTCATCGACAGCTCCTGTCTCTCTGTACCTCCTCCATGTCCGAACAACATCGCTTTGGTTCACTCGGAGACGCCTGAACACTTCCATTGTTCAGAGTCCTTCCTGGCACAAAGTAACAATGAGGACGCGATCGACTCGCGGTATTGACCGTCTAGGTATGGCTGAACTACAGACAACACGAGCCGTGTACCTCTTTCCTGGTGAAATGACTGGAACTGATCGTCTGTCGGACCCCCTCTGTCTAATAGGCGCTGCTCATGCATGGCTGTTTACATCTTTGGCCAGGTTCAGAGACATCTCTGAACAGTCAAAGCGACTGTGTCTGTGATACAATATTCACAGTCAACGTCTACCTTCAGGAGATCTGGGAGCCAGGGTGATGCAAAACTTTTTGTTGTTGCGTGTAATAATAACAATAAGCTAAGTTGTTTTTAATATTCCACAGGGTTGATGGGTGTCGGTAGAAATATAGGGCTCTTTTAAACAGGCATAGCAGCTGAATGTGAGTCAGATTGTGAGTTAAACTGTTTTTCTGTATTTGTACAACGCAGGTAGGAGTATTTCATTCTAAAACCGAAAAAGCGAAATCGTCTAGTTACTTTGAAATCCTTTCAAATCTGTTAATTTTCAACGTCAGTAACATGTCCATCTTTCGGCAGTCAGAATCCTCCTCTACATTTACACCATTCGTTGCAATGTCAGTCGTAAACTGGACATGGTTGCAAATACGTATGTTCGTCCGTACGCCCTTTTTTGTGACATTTGTTTCCCACGTTGTTGTGGTTAAGTTTTGATAATAAAACCAGTGGATTATGGAAAATAATGATATGTACTTTATCGTACATCATACCTTTATCACACTGTTAGTCTGATACTCCATACACTCGTATTTTGTTCAGTAGGGCCCGCATCTCGTGGTCGTGCGGTAGCGTTCTCGCTTCCCACGCCCGGGTTCCCGGGTTCGATTCCCGGCGGGGTCAGGGATTTTCTCTGCCTCGTGATGGCTGGGTGTTGTGTGATGTGCTTAGGTTAGTTAGGTTTAAGTAGTTCTAAGTTCTAGGGGACTGATGACCATAGATGTTAAGTCCCATAGTGCTCCGAGCCATTTTTTTTGTTCAGTAGGTGGCAGTGCGGAAATGTATCGAAAACTTTCCGGAAGTCAAGGAACACCTGGGCGCCGGTATATAAAGCCTTCTGAGTCTCGCTGACGAACAGAGCGAGCTGTATTTCACTCGATCGTTCTTTGCAGAACCCATATTGATTCCTACAGAGGAGATTTTCGGTCTTCAGAAACGTCATAATACGCCAGCATAAAACAAGTTCCAAAATTCTGCAACTGATCAGCGTCAGAGATAATTTTGCGCGCCTGTTCGACGACCCTTCGTGAAAACGGGAATAACTTGTACCTTTTTTCAATCATCAGGAACACTGCGCCCTTGCACAGACCAACGGTGCACTGCTGTTATAAGAGCGGCAAGTTCTTTTGCATTCTCTATGCAGGATCGTATTGGTACCGGTATACCGTCAGGCACAGTAGCATTCCTTCTGCTGAGCGATTTCTGTTGCTTTGCTATCTCATGGCAAGGATTGCATTAGTTGTTTGTAAAAATAAAGACAGAGTCTACAAAAGTTGTTGTGTGGTTGAGCAGCACTCTCCTAATACCGGTATTTACCTCGCGCCCCGGCTGGACCTCTAATCCCAGAACAGCACTGAACCAGTGCTCTTCGGGGATCAGAGGCTGCCTGTGACCTCGGGATCTCGCGAAAGATTCCGACAGCTACTGCGGACGCTCCGACCCTTCGAAGCGGGCCGAACTGCTTGATCAGGGCAGTTCCCTTCCACACAACGGCCTCCCAGTAGCGTGGGATTACAGGAGTACGCCACAACTCCCAGCCGGTTAGCACATTCTGAAAAAGCAGGCACAATTATCTCAGTCCGCTCTCAGCATCTCTACTCCGCTGTACTCGTGTTTACAGTCAAGCCCGCCTACAGCAAGTACCCATCCGCTGATGTAAATAGCAACGACACGTGCGATATATCACAATAAGAATTATTATGTTCTTATGTACTACTGTTGTTCTAGCTGCTGCGATTACAGACTGTATTAGTTTACCATTGCCCATTTTTAAACTGATGTTTTGTATGCAGTGCAGTTCCCTTTACGCATTAAGCAATTTTATAGCGAAAAATTAGTTTTGCCAATCAATATAACAATGATGGTCGTAGAAAATAGGAACAGTAGTGACATTACGAAGTGTATTGTCTATGCAGATGGCAGATAGATGGCAGACGCTTCGCCCGAAAGATATCGTCATCTAATCAAAACCAGAGTCTGTGCGGAGAATTATGTCGATTGTGTTATAAGTCACTGTTAAGCAACCTGTGCGAAGAGGCAAACTCGTTTCTGACACGGAACAGGCTTACTGTCTTTTGCAACCACAGTGACCGTCTCATAATTTTTCTTATTATACACTGCAGCCTCAAGTCACACAAATGATATCGCAGCTATTTTCGGCTTATTACCAAGCCATCATGGGACGATGTAGTACGGTACGTAGTAACATGAACAGGCCCAGAGAGTAGAGCTGACAGCTCCGGAAATAGAAACGCCAGACTCAGTACTATATTTAGCTGGACTTCTACCCTAAAAGCCGGACTAACTATTTTAAACAGAAATTGAGTCCGTTTCAGTCGCTTATTAACAATCAATTAAAGTGAGTTAATTGCGAGATAATCATTAATCAGTCTTCTTAAATGCCCAGTCTTTTTCCTAACACAATTTTATGTCAAAACAAACTAAATGTTCTTCATGAAACAAAATAAACAATTATACATTCTTCTAGAACATAAAAGGAAAAGATATTCATTCCTGTTAGACTTATAACTAGGCTATCCACACATATGGGACTAGCCCATACAGCCTTGGTTTTTTGCTGCTGTCTGAAGTTGCAAAAATGTCCCGGATATGAGAATTTTTTCATTACTGTTTCCAAATGTGAAATGTTGCGGCGGCGCGGTTCTTTTCCTCCCTTTACGACGAACCTGCACCTACCTGTGAACATTGTCTCAGCATTTCATCAGTAGAAAAGCCGAATAAAACCTAGTATACTTCGACGTGAACCAGGCTGCAATTAAAGTCACTAATCTACGTTTCGGGAGAAAGTTTTCACAAGAAATGAAAGGTTGGAAATTTTGTCCTCAATTAATATATTCTGAAATTTAGGTGAACAAGTATCACTGCCAAGCCCGTGCTAGTCACAGTCGCTCACAATCCCTTTCACTCACGTTAGCAAGTTTATGCAGGAAGATCTGCAGCGGATAGGCACTTGGTGCAGGGAGTGGCAACTGTCCCTTAACATAGACAAATGTAATGTATTGCGAATACATAGAAAGAAGGATCCTTTATTGTATGATTATATGATAGCGGAACAAACACTGGTAGCAGTTACTTCTGTAAAATATCTGGGAGTATGCGTGCGGAACGATTTGAAGTGGAATGATCATATAAAATTAATTGTTGGTAAGGCGGGTACCAGGTTGAGATTCATTGGGAGAGTCCTTAGAAAATGTAGTCCATCAACAAAGGAGGTGGCTTACAAAACACTCGTTCGACCTATACTTGAGTATTGCTCATCAGTGTGGGATCCGTACCAGATTGGTTTGACGGAGGAGATAGAGAAGATCCAAAGAAGAGCGGCGCGTTTCATCACAGGGTTATTTGGTAACCGTGATAGCATTACGGAGATGTTTAATAAACTCAAGTGGCAGACTCTGCAAGAGAGGCGCTCTGCATCGCGGTGTAGATTGCTCGCCAGGTTTCGAGAGGGTGCGTTTCTGGATGAGGTATCGAATATATTGCTTCCCCCTACTTATACCTCCCGAGGAGATCACGAATGTAAAATTAGAGAGATTAGAGCGCGCACGGAGGCTTTCAGACAGTCGTTCTTCCCGCGAACCATACGCGACTGGAACAGGAAAGGGAGGTAATGACAGTGGCACGTAAAGTGCCCTCCGCCACACACCATTGGGTGGCTTGCGGAGTATAAATGTAGATGTAGATGACCTACTTGATTAACATACAGGGTGTATCAAAAAGAATCATCCAATTCGGCCGTCTATATTTCTGAAACTAATAAACACATACAATGAATTTTATTTTTGTAATGAACACGAACCTGAAAGAGTTTTTTTCATACATTTTCATAGATGTGCAATATGTTCCCCTTGAGAGGCATAGCATATGTCCATGCAGTATTCAAGTTGTTCCCACACTACAGCGAATATGTCTTGAGTTCCATCTTCCACAGCTGAAGTTATGTGATGTCTTAGTTCATTCATTAATGTTGGTAACGGAGGCACATAAACGAGTCTTTTATAAACCCCCACAAGAACTAACCACATACAATTACGTCTAGTGATCTTGGAGGCCAGTAATGTAAGGCTGAATCGTTTGGTCGAGTGCGACAGATCCATCGTTCAATAATCCTTTGATTTAAAAATTCCCGCACTTCCAGATGCCACTGTGGCGGTGCCCCATCCTATTGGTAAATGAAGTCGTTCGAATCAGTCTCCAACTGTGGGAAAAGAAAGTTCTCAAGGATATCGAGATATGTGCTTCCTGTAAAAGTGTTCTCGACAACGAAAAATACGCCATACAGCTTTTCCCATGAAACTGCACAAAACACATTAAATTCTGGGGAGTCCCTCTCACGTTGTGCGACTTCATGTGGTTGTTCAGTACCCCATATTCTCACATTATAACGGTTCACTTTTCCATTTAAACGCTAAGCGTGGAAGGAAACTGTCGTGCCCCATCTTGCCAGGAACGAAATTACAGAACTCCACACGTTGTTGTTTGTCACCTTCACGAAGAGCTTGCAGTAGCTGAATTTTCTATAGTTTCATGTGCAAACGTCGACGCAAAACACGCTAGATGGACATAGGGGCCATGTTGAGCTATATGGCGAACGGATTTCTGCCGACTCCTTGTGAAACATTGGCGCATGCGGTCGACGTCTGTGTCACTCGGGGACGGCCCGGCGATTGGCCTTTACACAAACAACGTGTTTCTCGGAATTGTTCATGCCATCGTCTAACGCTCTGCGCTGTAGTGGGTCCACATCATACCTAGTACACGCGGAACTGTTATTACTGACCCGCACTGTGCAAACCGCAGAACACAAAACGCTTTCTGTTGTCCCGACACCATTTCTACTAGTGGGCGCACACTGCTGCTGCCTAGCGGGAACCATGTAAGACTCTAGAAGCTCTTTACAACAGTGCAATGTTTACGCATGTATCTCAAATAACATAATAGTTACGATTTTTTAAAAACCAGATGAATCTTTTTGATACATCCTGTATAATATAAAAGTATCGGCACTCAATATTGTCTTTTCGATATCGATATATCGGTGAAAATAATGTCGCCGGTAGGTATTGATGTTTTTTTGGAAAAATATCGTTACATCGATGTTTTATCAACATCCCTAACGCGTAGGGGCGAAGCGGGAACGTGGCGGGGCGGGATGGCGTCAGCTGATTGGCACACTATAAATACTCTCTAGGAAGGAATTATCCAAACGGAATGGAAATCGGCAGATGTGATGTGCATATACAGGGTGTTACAAAAAGGTACGGCCAAACTTTCAGGAAACATTCCTCACACACAAAGAAAGAAAATATGTTCTGTGGACATGTGTCCGGAAACGCTTACTTTCCATGTTAGAGCTCATTTTATTACTTCTCTTCAAATCACCTTAATCATGGAATGGAAACACACAGCAACAGAACGTACCAGCGTGACCTCAAACACTTTGTTACAGGAAATGTTCAAAATGTCCTCCGTTAGCGAGGTTACATGCATCCACCCTCCGTCGCATGGAATCCCTGATGCGCTGATGCAGCCCTGGAGAAAGGCGTATTGTATCACAGCCGTCCACATTACGAGCACGAAGAGTCTCTACATTTGGTACCGGGGTTGCGTAGACAAGATCTTTCAAATGCCCCCTAAATGAAAGTCAAGAGGGTTGAGGTCAGGAGAGCGTGGAGGCCATGGAATTGGTCCGCCTCTACCAATCCATCGGTCACCGAATCTGTTGTTGAGAAGCGTACGAACACTTCGACTGAAATGTGCAGGAGCTCCATCGTACATGAACCACATGTTGTGTCGTACTTGTAAAGGCACATGTTCTAGCAGCACAGGTAGAGTATCCCGTGTGAAATCATGATAACGTGCTCCATTGAGCGTAGGTGGAAGGACATGGGGCCCAATCAAGACATCACCAACAATGCCTGCCAAAATGTTCACAGAAAATTTGTGTTGATGACGTGACTGCACAATTGCGTGCGGATTCTCGTCAGCCCACACATGTTGATTGTGAAAATTTACAATTTGATCACGTTGGAATGACGAAACTAAAATGAGCTCTAACATGGAAATCAAGCGTTTCCGGACACATGTCCACATAACATCTTTTCTTTATTTGTGTGTGAGGAATGTTTCCTGAAAGTTTGGCGGTACCTTTTTGTAACACCCTGTATAGACAAGTAAATCATTACACTTTCAGAAAAGTGGATGATTTATTCAAGAGAAAGAGCTCCACAAATTGAGCAAGGCAATAACGCTTTGGTCCGTCTCTGGCAAGGAATTTTCGTTTTCGCATTGATTGATAAGAGTTGTTGCATGTTTCCCTGAGGGATATCGTGCCAGTTTTTGTGCAGTTAGATTGTCAAAATCCCAAGATGGTTGGAGGACCCTGCTCATAATGCCCCAAAAGTTCTCAATGGAGGAAAGATCCGGCGAGCCTGCTGGACAAAGGAGGGTTTGGCAAGCACGAAGACAAGTAGTAGAAACAGTCGCCGTGGGCGGGCAGGTATTACGTTGCTAAAATGGAAGCCCAGGATGGGTTGCCGAGAAGGGCAGCAGAACTGAAAGATCGTTTCACACTTGTCCAGCTGCCGTTTAAACGACGACCGTACACGGCTGGCGCCGGTTAAACGCACACGGCTGTCGTGTTGCTGCTGTCGGAAGCCGGCAGTCCCCGCTATCACAGCTCGCTGCCGGTGACGGCAGACCAAAACGACCAATGGAATAGGGACTACGGGACATCGTTGTCATTCACATCGAACAATATCTGGCGTTTGTCGCTGTAGTCGCCGATGTTTTTGTGCACCTTCGCGTGAAATTGTACTTGTTTTTATCATGATGGATGTTGAAACATTGAAGAAATCAACGTTACTTGAAAGGAAGCAAACCATACCCTGTTGAACTAATTGGTATCTTGGAGCGAAAGCCAGATTGACGTACGTCGTTTTCCAGTGGGATAATCCTCAGCTTTGACGGTACTGACGACGGTGAACTAGTGAAATTTCAGCTGGGAGTGTTACATGCCGTTTCTGAAACTAAAAGAAAGAAACGCAAAAAAGCTAGTAAACGGAAGTGCAACTGCTTATCGTAGGACATCTCACGAACAGTATTCAGTACAGGGTAGCTACCACTGTGTCTTACACTCCCGTTACCAAGACGGTACAGGGACATTGTGCACATCCCTCGCTGTCGCAGACCACTCCGAAACCTCACCACTTAATTTATCAATTTCCAAATTAAATATTTAAAGTTTCTTCTTAAATGCCGTTTTGCATTTAAGGGGAGTAGTACGTCAAACGTGCCGACTTGGAGCAGGACATTTTACTTTCTACTGTCTATACTTTTACAAGTAAATTCATAAAACTGTCACCATGACCAGGAAGGATTGAGGACTCACACTCATCGTTGTGGAAGTTCAAAAACGTAGCAGAATACCTTTTTTTACATGTGAAATTTCATCATTTTTTCACGTATTACTAGCTGCATTAGTTGCTATAGGTACACTTTTCTTCTTAAGTAAGAGAGATTCTTCGATGAATTTTTCATAGCATACAAACAGTAGTTACATGTGTATGAAACTCTAGAATTTTCCAAATCTATTAAAAAACTGTGGAAAAAATTGAGATAATTAATTATAAAACTTGAGTTTTTTCTAAACAAGAACTTTAAAATGTAACAGTTCATTCATTTTTTCATAAATTAAATAACTTCTAGAGTTTCATACACCTGTAACTATGGTTTGTATGTTGTGCAAAAGTCATCGAAGAATCTCTCTTACTTGGAAGAAAAATGTACTTATAGCAACAAATGCAGCCAGTAGTAAGTGAAAAAATGATGAAATTTCACAAGTAAAAAAAAGTGTTTTGTTACGTTTTTGAGCTTCCAATGATATGAGTATGAATCCTGAATCCTTCCTGGTCATGCTGTTAAAGTTTTATGAATTTATTTGTTAAAGTATAGACAGTTGAAATTAAAATGTCCTGTGGTGCCTCTCCTGCTCCAAGTCGGCCCGTTTGACGTCCTATCCCCCTTAAGAGTTTTGTGTATTACACTATTATATTTCAATACATACCTCTTTGGTTCTTAAATATCCTTCAAATTCATAACACTATATAATATATTAATGTCCTGTGAAACAGGAACAGAAATCACAATAAAATTTAAAATGTTCCATTCTCCCTGACTGTGGCTACCAAGATGCTCATAGGTTCGATACATTATCTCAACGATGTGTCGCGGCTTCGGACTGAATCCTTTATTCTTACACGCAGATCGTCATAAGTTTTGCATATTGGTCCCAAAATAGGCGAAAAACTTATCACAATGCTTTCTCAAGTTCTCAAAATGTATAAAGTATGCCCCAACATTGTAATTTCTCTTGTTGATTGGATGAAGCCACTGCATCGTATTTCTTCTTTTCTTCGAGCAACCATAAAATATCACCCGCGCAACTAATTTAATGCGATCTAATTTTTTAGTTTTATATCAAAGCTTAAGGAACGCCTGACGTGCTGCTGTTGCCTCAGCGAGTCACCTACTGCCGGCGCAGGCTACCGCGCCGTTCTAAACAGCAGTGCTGATGTGAAATGAAATGATCGTATGGAATTGTCGGCCGGTAGACCCCATGTGGGGTTGATCGGCCGCCGTATTGCAAGTCCTTTTTAGTTGACGCCACTTCTGCGACTTGCGAGTCAATGAAAGTA
Source organism: Schistocerca serialis cubense (assembly GCF_023864345.2). NCBI lineage: Eukaryota > Metazoa > Arthropoda > Insecta > Orthoptera > Acrididae > Schistocerca > Schistocerca serialis. The sequence goes on along the minus strand of NC_064642.1, from coordinate 217,979,114 downwards.
TGATGAAGTACACATAACACCCAGTCCCCTACCGGGAATCGAACCCGGGCCCCTTACATGGTAGGCGGGAACGCTACCGCCACGCTACCGAGGCGGACCGTGCTGGTGAGAAATAGCTTGTTACGCAGACGTTCACCGGCAGCCGCACAAGTGTGAAACGACCCTAATGATGCGGCGGATGACAGCCAAAGGGCTTTTATTATGAAAACAAATGGCACCCCAGACCGTCACTCCTGGTTGCCGCACCGTATAGCGGGCGACAGTCACGGTCGACTTCCTTCCCTATCCTTTCGTAATCCTAACTTCTGCTCCGTCTCTAACGACCTCGCTGTCAATGGGACGTTAAACTCTAATCTTCCTTCTTTTCGAATTTTGTGCGAATGCGAGTTTCTATGGTGGCAGGATTTAGCGCTATTTCCTCCCCTGTTTCACGAAATTTTAAGCATATCTACAAAAATTGTTCAGATGGCTCTAAGCATTATGGGACTTAACATCTGAGGTCATCAGTACCCTAGACTTAGAACTACTTAAACCTAACTAACCCAAGTGTCTATACAAGGGCGATGTACTTGAGGACAATATTATGGAAATGGAAGAGGATGTAGATGAAGATGAAATGGAAGATACGATACTGCGTGAAGAATCTGACAGAGCACTGAAAGACCTGAGTCGAAACAAGGCCCCGGGAGTAGACAACATTCCATTAGAACTACTGACAGCCTTGCGAGAGCCAGTCCTGACAAAACTCTACAACCTGGTGAGCAAGATGTATGAGACAGGTGAAATACCCTCAGACTTCAAGAAGAATATAATAATTCCAATCCCAAAGAAAGCAGGTGTGAAAATTACCGAACTATCAGTTTAATAAGTCACAGCTGCAAAATACTAACGCGAATTCTTTGCAGACGAATGGAAAAACTGGTAGAAGCTGACCTCAGGGAAGATCAGTTTGGTTTCCGTAGAAATATTGGAACACGTGAGGCAATACTGACCCTAATACTTATCTTAGAAGATAGATTAAGGAAAGGCAAACGTACGTTTCTAGCTTTTGTAGACTTAGAGAAAGCTTTTGACAATGTTGACTGGAATACTCTCTTTCAAATTCTGAAGGTGGCAGGGGTAAAATACAGGGATCGAAAGGTTATTTACAATTTGTACAGAAACCAGATGACAGTTATAAGAGTCGAGGGACATGAAAGGGAAGCAGAGATTGGGAAGGGAGTGAGACAGGGTTGTAGCCTCTCCCCAATGTTATTCAATCAGTATATTGAGCAAGCAGTAAAGGAAACAAAAGAAAAATTCGCGGATAGGTATTAAAATCCATGGAGAAGAAATAAGAACTTTGAGGTTCGCCGACGACATTGTAATTCTGTCAGAGACAGCAAAGGACTTGGAAGAGCAGTTGAACGGAATGGACAGTGTCTTGAAAGGAGGATATAAGATGAACATCAACAAAAGCTAAATAACTGATGATGGTCGAAGTAGAGAGGATATAAAATGTAGACTGGCAATGGCAAGGAAAGCGTTTCTGAAGAAGAGAAATTTGTTAACATCGAGTATAGATTTATGTGTTCAGAAGTCGTTTCTGAAAGTATTTGTATGGAGTGTAGCCATGTATGGAAGTGAAACATGGACGATAAATAGTTTAGACAAGAAGAGAATAGAAGCTTTCGAAATGTGGTGCTACAGAAGAATGCTGAAGATTAGATGGGTAGACTACATAACTAATGAGGAGGTATTGAACAGAATTGGGGAGAAGAGGAGTTTGTGGCACAAGAAGAAGGGACCGATTGGTAGGACATGTTCTGAGGCATCAAGGGACCACAAATTTAGCATTGGAGGGCAGCGTGGAGGGTAAAAATCGTAGAGAGAGACCAAGAGATGATTACACTAAGCAATTCAGAAGGACGTAGGGAGATGAAGAAGCTTGCACAGGATAGAGTTGCACGGAGAGCTGCATCAAACCAGTCTCTGGACTGAAGACCACAACAACAACAAACAACCTAAGGACATCAGACACATCCATGCCCGAGGCAGGATTGGAACCTGCGACCGTAGCAGCAGCGCGGTTTCGGACTGAAGCGCCTAGGACCGCTCGGTTATAGGAGATCTATAGCTCCTTGTTATTGTTAAGTACGTATTTCCTCGCGTATCGCTTGCACTTGCCCCCCCTAAGACAACAATCAGTTCGAGTAGGCTCTATGCACTATCAAACTCTGATGCGTATCGAGTGTTCTTTCGTGTTCATAGCCGTAAAAAATACAATAATTTACAGAAATCAGTACAGATTCCGAAAGAAATAATTTGGGCGAAGACAAGCGCTTAAAGCGGATCAAACACGGTCACCACATGCTTTCACAGACCCCGTGCCTGAGGAGCAGTAGTGGCGGAAAGTTTCAAGGGAAACTTGCACATTATTGCACGTAAATTTCATGGTCATTTTGTAGTATTAAGTGGACATTTCAACTTACCAACTATAGACTGAGAGACTCAAGTGATTAAGGCAGGGAGTACGGAGTATCTTAAAATGGGGTGATGTGATGCTGTTTGCAAATTAAAAAGACATATGAACACACATAAAAAACTTGTAATGGTTTTATACCAATTGTTGATAAGATCTATCTTAGGAATATCTGTCCATATAATCATCTTTTATTTTTTATTTCCTTTACCCATTACTTTCTTAAAGAAAGACCGTGTATCACTTCACCTCAGATAAGTGGGTGAAGTGATACATCATATGAAATAGCTCTTTTATTATGTTCTAACAATGCAAGGGTGAACTAAGACACTTCCTATGTTTAAAAAACTATTTATTCAAAAAAATTTAGAAAACATTTTCTAGAAATTGAAGGCGACCGTAGCAAAGAGTCTCTGACTTTGGAAGACATGCGAAAACCTCATGAGAGTGAACAATGCTTGACTCTTTCATTTATGGCCATACAAAGTGTCTCTATGGCATCTGTTCTATTTTAGAACACTTCCCTCTATGACCATATTACAACCAGTTCATGTTTCTGACACGCATGAGACGTGTGAACAATTCAACGTATCCTTTTTTGTAATATGGTCTTTTAGTTTTGCAACCAAAACGTTTCCTACGTTGAGGGTCATGTAAATCAACTTCAGGGGTTGGCTCAACTACTTCAGGTTCTTTCTCACTTTCTTCTGAGGTATCAAAGACGTAGGCATAATTTTATCAGTATGGGGTGGGGGCTCTGATTTGTTAAAGGGGACCTTGAAAAGCCTAATGATTTTAATTCTACTCTGGAAACACATTTATTTATTTACTAGTTTTATGTAAAAAAAATCTGCTTTCGGGAAACGGTCGAGGAAATAGTATTTGCTCTATAAAAGTAAGCTGGATAAGATTTTCTTATAAAAGTATAACATATAAAAAGAAATACCCAATTGCACAATTAAATATTTCTTTCGTAAAATGAATGACAACCATCTTCAGTCACAATTTTATTTCAATACATGATAAATTTCGAATCCCGGAGATCTTAAGTTGCTTTAATAGTCTACATCATTTTTTTTCTGTTCTCAGATTTAGGTTGATTCTGGTCCTGGTAAGACTACAATGGACTAGCCTGCATCAATTATTCTTCCTTTTCTCAGATTTAGGTTGATTCTGGTCCAGGTAAAGTTACAATGATGTATTACAGTGTGGCACATTGTGAATATAAATTTACAAAAGTAAGAAAAATCGAAAGATTACTTACTGTTTCCAGTAAGGGCTACACGGTTTTGAAGCGAAGTTTGAGTAAACACGTTTACGTGCATATGAGTGTATTAATGCACTTAAACATGTGTATTCATACTATGCTTCCAAACCATATATCCACTACTGGAAACAGTAAGTTATTTATCAATCTGTCTTAGTTCTGTGAACCAGAATTAACTTAAATCCAAAAAAGAAACAAAATGATATAGCATGTTAAATCACCTATCTCCTGAAGATTAGGTCCTCGAAACTCATCGTGCATTGAAATGAAATCGGAACTATGGATAAAATTAAGTAAAATATTTTTTTTATTTGGCAACATGATAACGTCTCTCTATTGCCAAACGAACTGCTAATAAAACACAGTTCGGTCTTCTAATGTATGGTTTACTATCCCACAGCAGCAAAATCTTAATGCTGCATTGAATCAAGTTAAACTATGAATGGTGTGGTCCATATCGTTCCCAAGTCGTGCAGCGACCGTAAACCATATAATTACCAAATATGCAGCAATCAGTCGCAAAATCATGTTATATTTATTCACTTTTGCAAATCGATTTCAACTGATTAACAGCCATTATCGGTGCTTTCAACCAATATGCGCCCTGAGTAGTAATACTATCTTAAGCAGAGGTCAAAGATAAAAGTAATAATACTATAAAAGTAATAATACTATCTTAAGCAGAGGTCAAACATAAAAGTTATGTTTAAGATAGTATTACTACTCAAGGCACATATTGGTTGAAAGCACCGATGATGGCTATTAATCAGTTGAAATCGATTTGCAAAAGTGAATAAAAAAAAACATGATTTTGTGACTGGTTGCTGCATAATTGGTAATTTTAAAGTTAAAATAGTTCATATCTTTTTTGACTACAGTTATCTTTCTCCTACAAACTTGTATTTAAATTCATGACTTATCTGTAACCAGGAAATGAGTTTCTTTAGCACATCAGAGCATCCCAAGTTCCTCATGTCAGTCGCAAATTTTATTAAAGTATGTTTCATTTCATTAAAATTTTTCGTTTTCCTTAAGTGATCAACAATTTTTTTAAAATTATTATTTGGACAATCAACTTGACAGTATAACAACCAAATTTATGTACAAATAAAACGGAAAGCACAACTACTTTGAGCTACAGTTTAAGGACCTCAACATTGATTCATGCATACACTGAAATAACCAGCAACTAACTGCATTAAAAAAATTTAATTTCTTTACCGGTTTCGGGCTCTTAGTGTCCTTCAGAAGGTTATACCTATCGCATTATTTGTCAACAATAAGGTGCATACGGCAATCTTCTGAAGAACAGGTAAAGAAATTATATTTCTTTTATGCAACTTCAGTTACTGGGTATGAATAACATACCATTTATTCCAGCATTAATTTTAACTTTACTTCTAATATACCGTAGAATGGGTGAGGTGGGCATGTGGGGGTGAAGTAGGGCATTACGTTGACTTTGCTATTTTGTTGGTGCTGATGTCTAGTGGCTCACTCTGAAAGTTATCTCTGCATTTTGTTACGTGCATCGAAATTTAATAAAGCGGATATGTAGTGTTTGAAGCTAATTTTTTTGGTACATAATTAAAAAATTACTTTTTCTTTTATAGCAGAAAAGGTAAATTGTAAAATACCTTCACAAACCTCCTTCATAGCTTTCAATAATAGACACTATTATTCCAGTTATCACAGACATCTTCAAACTGTCTCTTGTCAGTAGTACATATCCTACTGAGTGGAAGCAAAGTTTAATTCAACCTATACCCAAGACTGACAACCCTAAGTCGCCAGGTGACTACTGGCCGATCAGCATACTACCTGCAATATCTAAAGCCCTAGAATACATCGTCCATGAACAGCTGATGGATTACCTCAAAACTCATAACATCCATGACAAATATCAGTCAGGCTTTCGAAAGCACTACAGTACAGCAACTTCATTAATCAAAGTAACTGATGACATTAAACATGCTATGGACAGACGTGAAGCTACCATCCTAACACTGCTTGACTTTAGCAAGGCTTTTGATATAGTTGGCTTTGATATATTACTAATTAAAATGAAACAGCTGAATTTCTCAAACAGCGCAACACACTGGTTCGACAGCTACCTCAAAAACAGAAGTCAACAAGTCATTTATGGGTCGGAAAAGTCATCATGGAAAAACGTGCGCTCTGGAGTTCCCCAAGGCTCCGTCCTTGGTCCATTACTCTTCTCACTGTACATTAATGATATTTCTTCAGTGATTCACTCCTGCAGCTACCATCTATATGCCGACGACATCCAACTGTACATAAGTGCAAGCCCCAAGAACATTTCTGACGCAGTAGCGAGTATGAACGCAGATCTTTGCTCTGTTTCTCGATGGGCACAGAACCTAGGTCTGAAACTAAACCCCAAGAAATCCCAGATCATACTTATATCTCATCCAAAGTTAATCAGCCAGCACTTTCTCGAAACAGTCCCTCAAATACTCCTCAATGGTACCCAACTACCATACCAAAAAACAGTAAAAGACCTTGGAATAATCTTGGATGAACACCTAAACTGGGAAGAACAAACAGTCACAACTTGCCGGAAATCCCTCTCCTCCCTACATGCAATTCAAAAATTTAGAAAAATATTTCCAACCCATGTTAAACAAAAATTAGTCCAAACACTAGTCTTGCCTAATCTTTACTAATGTGATGTAGTTCAACACGGCACAAATAGTGAAAATTTGAGATGCCTCGAGCTAGTGATGAATGCTTGCATTAGATACGTGTGCAATATACGGTTGTATGATCATATCAGTCCTTCATACTCCCAGCTAGGTTGGATACGCCCACGTAAGGCACGCGATCTCCGCACGAAGTGCTTACTTCATCGATTTCTTAGCCACTGGTGCCCCCAATACTTATCTTCTCACATTAAACACCTTTCATCATTCCACAACCGCAATACCAGATCGGATACGTCTAGCATCTTGGCTGTACCTTTACATAACACAAAATCTTTCTCTGTGTCATTCTCCATCTCAGCCATATGACTATGGAACGCGCTCCCCTGTGATCTGCGTCTTATCCAGAACCACTCAACATTCAAGAGGGAACTCAAAACTTACATATTAGGGACGGTATATCCACCATTGTTGTGCCCCCCTCGTCTCTTTCTTTCTCCTCTCCATCATAGCTTCGAATTTTACCATTCTATTTCTCTTTCTCTAACCTTTCTACCTCTTCTATATCTCTTTCACCCCTTTCTATCGTCTTATGTCTCTGCTCGATGAGAATAACTCACAAGCTGCAAGAACATAACGAGAAAATTCCCAACTAGCAATAGGACTGACATTCATAAAAGAAAAATATGTTTACTTTCAGATACATAGTCATTACTATTATTATTATTATTATTATTATTATTCTTGATTGTTATAATTATTTTTTTGATTGTTATAATTATCATTGTACTACTGTTGTAATCTCTATTTTCTTTTCTTTAACATTAATACTGTATAACACGTTATATGTCCTTAATGTTCTGTAGAAACTGTAATTCGTTCAATCTGAGAATGCCTGGTTAGGTGTAAGAGAGGGCCTAAAGGCCCTAATCTTGCCAGGTAAAATAAGTGCATAAATAAATAAAATAAATAATGTTAATACAATCCTCAGCTTAGCCTAGGGTCTCAGAACTAGTACTGAGGTTATGCTGTATACAAATTTTCGTGATGCTGTTATCACTAACGTACTCATCAGACTAATTTGTTTCAATAATTGCCATTTTCAAGGGTGAAGTGGGACATGGTTGGGAACTATAAAAAACTGTAGGGGCTGATGGACTTATTAAATACACTCTTCCAAGTCATCTCTCTCCGGAAGTGATCAGATTGTGTATCTCTCTCCGGAAGTGATGAGACTGTGTCTTGATCATAATACTATCTTCAAAAATGCTGCCTCCAAGTTCTGCACATCTTACACAGCCCCTGAATGTTGCAGTATTCAGACCCATTAAGACAGCATGGAGGGCTGTTTTGATCAACTGGAAGAAACTGTACAAGGGTTGTCTGCCTAAGTCCAGTTTCCAAAAAAACTGAAGGAAGCACTGGAGAAGTTTTGGCTGGCTTTAGAGCATGTGGTATAATACCATTAGACCCTGAGAAAGTGCTGCAGAAAATTCCAAAGAGAGTTCAGCACTCCAAGTCGCGAAAATTTGGACAGATGTTCTAACTGAAAACGTTGTCATAGCAAGATCTAGTGTTTCCACAAGAAGCAGAGATAGAAAACTGACTGCTCAACCAGGCATTAGCATTTCTCCTGAAGATTTTGATCTGATTGTTTCCACAACTTCCGCTAACCATACCAGTATCTCCAAGCACCAGTCTTCCACTGATACCAACAGGTTGCCATGTTACCTGTAATGGAAGAGAGTAGAGGCAGTGATGGAGACTTTCAGATTCCTGCAGTTAAGAACTGAATTGGTGAAATGAAACCTCAATATCCACTGTCAACGAGGGGACAAACTGTAGACTTCACTGTGGTGAAGTTCATCACAGAAGAAGACCACTGAAAAACACTCTATGTGGGAGAAATAATTGGCATGCCAAAAGATAAGACAATTTACATTGAATTTATAAGAAAAAGGGAAGGGAAAAAGACAGTGTTCAATTTCCCTCAGGCACCTGACATCCAAGGCGTTCTATACTCTGATATTGCCGGGAAAATTTATGTGTAAGAAGACATTAGGAGAGGATGATTGCTCTTCCCAACACTGTCCAAGAATGCTGATGTTACGAAAGTCTGAAGGTGAAAATTAGCAATGAACAGTAGGCAAAGCTGCAAATAGATTTGTAAGATTATGTATTTCATGTTATAATCCATTAAAATGGTCTTACTTTTGAAAAAAAGGTCCCGAATTTAACATATAAAATGTTCTCTACCAAATTTCTTTATACAGTAGGTCACAACAAACAATTTTCTATTTACCATACTCTGTTCCCTTTTTTTCTTTTTTTTATAAAAAGGAAAATGTCTGTCCCACTTCACGCCCATAGTGAACTAGAGGGTGATTGCAACACAAACATCTGTCCCATAGAAAATTTAATGTATTTAAAAACTATGAATCTAAACGTAGCATAGGACAATGTTAGGAGATTTATATTCAAAGTTTCAAAGTATGCAAACAAAACTGATGACTAAATTTACTAAAAGCCTGAAAATTTGTCCCACGTCACCCCATTCTACGGTATGTGACCTCAGAAATGAGTTTGTATTTATCCATGATAATATGGTTATATAGTCTTCGATGCTAATAAAACTCCACTATGATGTAAAACATACGTTTATATGACGTTTACTTACATATTTGTTAGAGTCGTGATGGTTGGACTCACTGTTCCAAGGATATTACGAATAAGCTATTTCACAACAGAACATGTTGAAACTTGAAGGCATGATATATCGCCTTTCCAGAAGTGAGCAATTTTTATACGCAGAAACATAATATAAAATAAGGATCACTAGCCGCATTCCAAAGTAAATATGGCGTTTAGTGCCATGAGTCCCCGAAGAGATATTCGGCTCGCCTCCGATGCAACTCTTTTCAATGAAGCAGAGAGGTTGCATATTTAAGGGAACTGGAATCTGTCAGGAAGGAAAGGAATTAAGAAGGAGTTGGCTGTAGCCTATAGCAATGCAGCAACTCCGGAATTTGCCTGAACTGAAGCTCGGAAACCACAAAAAACCATATTCTCGGTTACCGTTAGACGGATTGGAACAACTTCGAGTTCCGAATTCAGGGATTGTTAGCTCAACACCTCAAGGCGCAGAGCTATCCTGGTCATTGGAGAATGTGAAGAAACTGCTTATTGTACATTGTTTTCAAATAAAATAAAATACTTCACAGCAAAAGATGGATTTCTGACACTGCATGTTTTTCATTTGATTGTGCAGGTTTCGTCATTTGATATTACATGAATATATGTATTTTAAGATTTAACTGTGCACGGAATTCATTGCTTCAATTATTACAGTGTCACAAGAGCGTTAATAGATTTTGGACGAAACGGGCGGGGGTAGGGAGCGCAGTAGGGATGGACGAATTCAAGTAGCCCACGGTTAGGTTAGAATCTTCTAGAAACGAACTAACTATAGACTGTGTTGTCATCGCGTACCCTTTCTGTTCTCCACAAACATCTCCCCATCGTTCCGTATTGGAACCGGTTTCCGTAACTGAGTACCGCCCGTATGACTGATTTGGTTGGTTGGTTGATTCTAGGGAGGGGACGAAACAGCGAGGTTATCGGTCCCATCGGATTAGGAAAGGATGGGGAGGGAAGTCGGCGGTGCCCTTTCAAAGGAGCCATCCCGGCATTTGCCTGAAGCGATTTAGGGAAATCACGGAAAACCTAAATCAGGATAGCCGGATGCAGGTTTGAACAGTTATCCTCCCGAATGCGAGTCCAGATTTGAGCTGACAGGGAAAGAATTTCCAGCAAATTTTTTTAAATTAATGCAACCGTCGCCGTTCGGGCGATATTTTTGTTGATCAATGCGGTTTTTGACCGATACAATCAAAACTAAGTGTACTTTTATGCACTGATTTTAATTTAATGTTATTTGCAATGATGTTTACCGCTTCGCTACCATGCGAAATACTGAAAGATTTCAACCTCTTAGTTCTACCAGTCTCCAAATGACTCCATTGCTAGCATTAAACTGGTACAAATTGGTAAATAGGCTGTTGTAGTAGTGAATACGTATTTTTAATTATCAACGCTAATGGACGTATCGAAATGGATTTTTCTTGTTTCTTGTTACAGACTTCTCCATAATTAGAAACTATGAGTACAGCACACAGCACATTAAATTAAACTGCAAGTATTCCTGAACTGATTAACAAAACAAAAACTGAACTCAAGTTAGGCCAACAATGTACGATAGATGGTCTTGACTAAAGTAGGGATAGGCAAAAGCTGTTATTGCTGTCGATAATTGGTAGTTTAAATGTATCGATGGCGTTGTTGCTTATCGATAGTGCTTATCCCGATTTCGTCGTATGATTCAAAATCAGAATGTAAGGGGAATCAAAAAGTTTCAGTTCGGTGGCCATACAGTTCAGAAGCGATATGCTACACAGACAAAATCGGCGTAGATATTGAAGCAATCATCCCACCGACGCACCAGATTGAAGATATCCGTTTGGTAAAACACTGCTGCGAGAAGAATTCCGTAGCTGACTGTTGCACATCCCCGTCCGACAGGAACTATCGATCGTTAAGGCCTTTTAAGGGACCGTAGGCGTGATAATCGGATGAGGAGGGATCAGGACTATAGGGCGAGTGCTCGAGTGTCTTCCACTTGAGTTGACGTAACTTCTTCGTTGCAGCATTAACAATATGGAGACGTGTGTTACCATGAAGCAGCAACGCCCTATGTCATACCATTTCACAACGATGCTTTTCGACAGACATCCTGCCTACCCCATACACAGCCTTCATTCTCTGATGGAAGTATAACAGTATCTGTCCTTCAGCAGCCAAGAAAAGAGTAACAGCACGTTGGTGTTCGGACGTTTTTGGTAATAATGCCGCCACAGTTCACGTTTCCACATTTAGCGCATCCACGTCGGAAAGACATGAGTGTCAGACTAATCCTTTGCCTACATTCGGTGCCTATACACTGAAGCGCCAAAGAAACTGGTATAGGCATGCGTATTCAAATACAGAGCTATGTTAACAGGCAGAATACGTCGCTGCGGTCGGCAACGTCTATATAAGGCAACAAGTGTGTGGCGCAGTTGTCAGATCAGTTACTGCTGCTACAATGGCAGGTTATCAAGATTTAAGTCGGCGCACGAGAGATGGGACATAGCATCTCCGAGGTAACGATGAAGTTGGGATTTTCCCGTACGACCATTTCACGAGTGTACCATGAATATCAGGAATCCGGTAAAACATATCTTCGACACCGCTGCGGCCGGAAAAAGATCCTGCAAGAACGGGACCGACGACGACAGGAGAGTATCGTTCAACGTGACAGAAGTGCAACTCTTCCACAAATTGGTGCAGATTTCAATGCTGTACCATCAACAAGTGTCAGCGTGCATACCATTCAACGAAACATAATCGACATGGGCTTTCAGAGCCGAAGGCCCACTCGTTCACCCTTGATGACTGTAGGACACCAAGCTTAGCGCCTCGACTGGGCCCGTCTACACCGACACTGGACTGTTGACGACTCGAAACATGTTGCCTGCTCGGACGAGTCTCGTTTCAAATTGTATCTAGCGGATGGACGTGTACGGGTATGGAGACAACCGCATGAATCCATGGACCCTGCACGTCAGCAAGGGACTCTTCAAGCTGGTGGAGACTCTGTAATGGTGTGGGGTGTGTGCAGTTGGAGTGATATGTCTACAAAAGACTCTGACAGGCGACATGTACGTAAGCATTCTGTCTGATCACCTGCATCCATTCATGTCCATTGTGCATCCGACGGACTTTGACACTTCCAGCAGGACAATGCGCCACCCCACACGTCTAGAATTGCTGCAGAGTGGCTCCAGGAACACTCTTCTGAGTTAAACACTTTTGCTGGCCACCAAACTCCTCAGACACGAATATTCTGAGAATATTTGGGATGCCTTGCCTCAATCCCCTCGTATTCTTGCGGATTTATGAACATCCCTGCAGGATCCAAGGTGTCAGTTCTCTCTAGCAGTACTTCAGACATTAACCGAGTGCATTCCACGCCATGTTGCGGCTCTTCTGCGTGCTTGCGGGGGCCCTACACGATATTATGCAAACGTACCAGTTTTTTTTTTTTTTCTCTTCAGTGAATATCCACATCAGAGTCGTACTACGTTACATATACACTGCAGCAACTCACTCAAACGGAAACGTTTTGATCGCCCCTTATATCTATCATTACAAGGCAACTAGGTTGTGTATAATTTCATTTAGATGATTGGGGGAGGGGGGGGGGGGTCGGTTACCTGCCGCCCACCCCCTTGACTACGCCCTTGGAGGTATCCAATAATGTACGTCATCTACTTCATTGCTGATCATGAGACGTTTCCACATTGTCTTCTGGTCACTCCACCCTGGGCAGAACCAACTTTTATTTTTATTTTTTGAGAATCCTTTTTTATGTTTGGAATAACAATAACAAGTTATTGATCATAGTTATATTCCTTACCTCTTACAAGAAATTCAGCGTTATTCAAATGCAGGACATGTCTGGCGAGTAAAGTTCCCAGTACCTTAAAAAAAAACACAACATACACACTCAAAGTAAACAATACAACTCAGTAGCAAAATTGGTGGGATAAAACGGCTGATTGTCATAGGCTTTGAAACTGACCTAGATAGTCAAGGAAACATCATTGTTGCCCACAAAAAATGGTTCAAATGGCTCTGAGCACTATGGGACTTAACATATGTGGTCGTCAGTCCTCTAGAACTTAGAACTACTTAAACCTAACTAACCTAAGGACATCACACACATCCATTCCCGCGGCAGGATTCGAACATGCGACCGTAGCGGTCACGCGGTTCCAGACTGTAGCGCCTAGAACCGCACGACCACACCGGCCGGCGGACTTAACTTCTGAGGTCATCAGTCCCCTAGAACTTAGAACTACTTAAACCTAACTAACCTAAGGACATCACACACATCTGTGCCTGAGACAGGATTCGAACCTGCGACCCTAGCGGTCACGCGGTTGCAGACTGTAGCGCCTAGAACCGCTCGGCCACTCCGGCCGGCTTGTTGCCCACATTTACGTTGAATTACCAAAACAGACAGATTATAACAGACACTACATTTTCTCTCAGTTCACCCCACTGTATCACTTCGCCTCTTCTCAAAGAACAGACACCATGCATTCATACAATTGACCGCCTAGATGAGAAACATATGAGATGGAATCCAAAATTTTCGGGACTGGGGCTGCCATCTTGAAAGTAGGAGTAGCAGATCTTTGCACCGCTAGGTGGCGAGAGCTGCATATCTGATGAGTCAGTATGCGGAGTGGCATTCAGCTGGGAGGACGTGTTGCGTGTCCACAGCGATTTCTGTAATACTCTGTGTTTGGTGTGTGGCAATTTTACAATGGATCCGTGAACAGAACAGCGCGTGTGTATCAAATTCTGTGCGAATCTCCGGAAAAGTGCTACGGAGACCCTTGCAGTGATTCAACAAGTGTTTGGGGGACAGCATGAGCTGTACGCGTGTGTTAGAGTGGCATGCTCGGTTCAGGGCCAGCCATACAGACATTGAAGATGATGCTCACACTGGAAGGCCCGTTAGCTGCACAACACCAGACATTCTTGCCAAACTTCAACACATGGTTCGTGCGGATCGACGTAGAACCATTCAAGACCTTGCAGATGAAGTGGGTATTGGTTATGGGGCATGTCAATGAATGTTGACTGATGAATTGTACATGCATCGTGTCGCTGCAAAATTTGTGCCAAGGATCTTGACTGCCGATCAGAAGGCACAGTGTGTTGAAGTGTGCACAGATCTTTGTAGGACCGCATCTGATGATCCAACCTTCTTGTCATGGGTTATCACTGGCGACGAGAGCTGGATTTATAGTTATGACCCAGAGACAAAGCAACAATCGACCCAGTGGAAGAGCCCGGGCTCTCCAAGACCCAAAAAAGCGAAACAGGTGAACAGCAAAGTGAAGAGCATTATCATCGTTTTCTTTGCTACCAAGGGAATTGTGCACAAAGAATTCGTCCCATCCAACCAAACAGTGAATTCCGCATACTACTGTGACGTTTTGCGACGGCTGCGTGAAAACGTGTGGCGATGACGGCCCTAACTTTGGCGTCAAGGGAACTGGCTGAAGCATCACGACAACGCGCCCTATCACATGTCCTTGCTCACCAGGACCTTTTTGGCAAAAACAATATGGCGGTTGTACCCCACCCATCGTACTCGCCAGATTTGGCACCTTGCGACTTCGCGCTATTCTCAAAACTGAAACTCAAGTTGAAATGCCGTCGGTTCGACACTCAAGAGAGGATTCAAGAAGCATCGCTGGCTGTGATATAACACACCCTCAAAGAACAGGACTTCCACAAAACGTTTGACCAGTGGCAGAAGCGCTGGGATGGTGTGTACGTGCAGATGGGAACTACTTCGAGGGTGATGATGACCATTAGTCCAAAGGCAGGGTTTTCAACAGATGGCAGCACCAGTTCCGAAAATTTTGGATAGCACCTCGTATCTACCTTCTTCAGTTCGGGTGCACAAGTATGACAGACCTTCTGTGGGAATGTTAGAGTAGCGGCTGTGGAGCAACTGAACAGGGACTGCGGATAGGGGAGCTCAGTGGGAGTGTGAGTCGGCCATGAGGCTTGCCGAAATTGTCCACGCAGTTGCAATATATCCATGTGTCGGATGGCGCAGTGGTTAACGCACTTGCCTTGTAAGCTGGAGATTCTGATTTCGAATCCTGGTCCGGTACACAGTTTCACTCGTCGCCGCTGATACCGTGTAATGTCCAGATGCGGGTGACATCAGTAATCCCTTCCCTTTCTCCTCGCCCGCCCCCCCCCCCCCCCCCAACCCTCCACCATAAATTTACATAAACAGATTTCAAATTACTTGAGCGGTGAGCATGAAAATTACATCTCCAGCACTAAGAATGTGCTTGGACAAAGTTCAAGAGCATTGTACGGTACACTTTAGACAGGCACCAGTAAATTGCCGATTCTTTAAAGAATCGGATTCCCATCTATATAATCGCTTCAAATGTCTGATTACTTTATGAATGAGTTATTATGTTAAATATTTGATTTTATGTATGTAAGCGAAAAAAAGTTTAGCAAAGATTTAAAATTAGTCTTCAACTTTGTTGGAAATCGCTAAGTGTTCTCGTTATAAAACACTGGATTCATGTAAACTGGTTAATTTGCGATCCATTTTAAGCAAAAGCTAGTTTTTCACGCATCTCAATGTTTACATCGTCGTATCTCCTGAACTGTGTGTCGTACAATGATGTACTTTTGCAGGTGCGTTAAATGATATATGTAGATATCGTACGCAGTGTGTGTTACGAATAGTTGGCAGTAAAGAAGTAGCAAACTGTCATGCCTTATGTTGAAGTTTTACTGCGCGCCATTTGCGAATGCTAGTTTTTCAAGCATCTGAATTTTCATCGCGTTATATCTCCTGAATTGTGTGTCGTACAATGATATAATTGTGCAGGTACATGCAGTGGTATATGTGGAAATTGTCAGCAAATTGGGTGAGGACTGAAGTGAGTAGTAAATTAAAACGTCATTGCCTAATGCTGAAATGTTAATGCATGGACAGCGAAAATGTAGTACCGATGGCGAAGAACTTTTTTTTCCTTTCATCATTTTGTTATAGGCGTCAGAGAGAAATAGTTTAGTATAGGTTTGAAATTATGTCTAATTTTTGTTGGGATTCGATGAATAAGATCCCGTCAGTTACCGCTGCCTCAATACAAACACACAATTTTTAACTACAATACTTACTTATCTTCAGTGTGTTAAAACTTTTAAGATACGATTATGCATCTTAATGAGTACATTACGACAGCATTTTAAATTCGGTCAATGATTACGCGAAATACTGAAAATAGAATTGTTGTTGCTTCTAGGCAGCAACTGGTGCTGGATTCCAGGCTACCGTTTGGTGATATAAGGTAGATGTGCCGTGCAACGTTATGAGGGCTGTGAGAAACCCGCCTTGGTTCAACAACTGCTACGAAAGTTAAGACAGCTTCAATGCAAATCTAAACGTTGCTAAAGCCTCGCAGACAAACAATAATTAGACAAAGTCAAAATTAGCATAACGAGAACCATGAGTGATCGTTAAACGAATTAGAAAGTAAAATTCTGCCTACCGACTTGACACAAAATAATAATAAGTTTCAGTCTATCTTGAATCAGTGAACGGACCGAAGCTGTTTGGACATTCTGCGACCGTAATGGCATCAAAACGGAGGATAACACAAAAAAGGCCGGAATACTACACGTCTTTTTGCAAACCTATTGCACAGAGGAAGATCGCACTGTACTACGTCTGTCAAATTGTCGCACGAACGACACAATGGCTGATATCACAATAAGTGACCACGGAAGAGAAAAGCAGCTGAAATCGCTTAACAGAGGCAGGGCTATAGGAATTGACCAGTATACCAGTACTATTCCACACACAGTATGCGAAAGAAATTGCCTATCTTCTGGCAGCAGTGTGGCGTAAATTGTCCACCTGCGTTACGTAAATATAAACATTATAAACCGGACGATGGGTCTACAGTGACGTGAAACCAGTAGTTGCGAATAAAGCGCCTTTACACAGTTGCAGGGCTTTTGGAAACATCATTCTCGACTTTTTGTTATAAATTTTATTATAATTTGAATGGTTATTGTGTGTTGAGTTTGTTATTGTTATCCACGATGTCTTTGAGCTATGGTTGCCCTCCCCATAACGTTATTTGTATCGTAGGTCTCTGGGGGAGCGAATCGTTGCTGATGATTGCAAAAAAGCACAGGTTATTTCCGTTTTCAAGATGGGTCTTCTAGCATACACACAAAACTATAGGCCCACATCTCTGACGTCGATCAGCTGTGGAATTTTGGAACACGTTTTATGCTGGCGTACTATGACATTTCTGGAGACCAAATCTCATCTGTAGGAATCATGATATCCGGCTCGCTCTGTTCGTCCGCGATACACAGAAGGCTTTAGATACTGGCGTCTAAGTCAAAACATTATTCCTTCACTTCCGTAAGGCTCTCGATACACTGCTGCCCGATAAACAAAATACGACCTTATGGTATATCAGGCCACCTGTGACTGAATTGAAGAGTTTCTGGCAAACAGAACACACCATGCATAAAGGTGACTTCGGGCGTATCCCATGAGTGTGTTACATGTCTATCACCTCTCCCAATACTGTGTACATAAATGACGTAGTAGACAACATCGGAAGCTCCGTGAGGCTTCTCGCCCCGTAATGCTGTTGTATACAGAAAAGTCGCAACATTAGACAATAGCAGCAAAATACAGGAAGAGCTGCAGAAGAGTGACACTTGGTGCAGGGATTTGCCCGCAATATAAATTAATTTAATGTATTGTATACACATAGACATAAAGACCCATTATTATACGATTGTACGACTGCAGATCAATCACTGGAAGCAGTTACATCTACTTCTACATCTACAAAAAATACTCCATTACCCATCGTACGATGTGTTGCGGAGGATACCTTAAACCACTACCAGTCGTTTCCTTTCCTGCTCCACTCACAAATACGGCGAGGGAAAACGTCTATCTACATGCCTTCATACAAGCCCTAATTTCTCCTATCTTGTCTTTATGGTCCTTATGCACATTGTATGTTGGTAGCAGTAGAATCATTCAGCAATCAGCTTCAAATGCTGGTTCTCTAAATTTTCTCAATAGTGTTCCTTGAAAAGAATGTCGCTTTCCCTCCAGGGACTCCCATATGAGTTCCCGAAGCATCTCCGTAACACATACAGGTTGTTCAGTCCTACCAATGACAAATCTAGCAGCCTGCCTCTGAATTGCTTCGATGACCTCCTTCAATCTGCCCTGATATGGATCCCAAACACTTGAGCAGTATTCAAGAATAGGTCACATGAGCATCCTGTATGCAGTCTCCTTTACAAATGACTCACGCTTTCCTAAAAGTCTCCCAATAAACTGAATTTGACAATTCGCCTTTCCTACCACAGTCTTCACATGCTCATTCCACTTCATACCGATTTACAGCGTTACGCCCAAATATTTAAACGACATGACTGTGTCAAGCAGTATACTGCTAATCCTGTATCCGGACATTACAGATTTATTTTTCCTACTTAGCCACATTAACTTACATTTTCCCACATTTATAGCTAGCTGCCACTCATCACACCAACTAGAAATTTTGTCTAAGTCATCTTGTTTCTTCCTACAGTCACTCACCTTCAACACCTTACTGCACATCACAACATTGTCAGCAACCAACCACAGATTACTGTCCACTCCGTCAGCCAAATTATTTACGTATACAGAGAACAACAGCGGTCCTACCACACTTCACTGGGGCACTCCTGATGATACCCTTGTCTCTGATGAACACTCGCCATCAGGGACAACATACTGGGTTCCATTAGTTAAGAAGTCTTCGAGCCACTCTGAACTTATACCGTATGCTCGTACCTTTGTTAACAGTCAGCAGTGGTGTACCGTGTCGAATACTTTTCGGAAATGTAGAAATGTGGAATCGGCCTGTTGCCCTTCATCCATAGTTCGCAGTACATCATGTGAGAAAAGGGCAAGCAGAGTGCTGCACAAGTGATGCTTTCTAAAACCAAGCTGATTCATGGCCACAAGCTTCTCAGTCTCAAGGAAACTTATTATATTTGAACTGGGAATATGTTCAAGAATTCTGCAGCGAACCAAAGTTAAGGATATTGCTCTGTAATTTTGTGGGTCTGTTCTTTTACCCTTCTTATACACAGGAATCAACTGTGGTTTCTTTTTCAGTCATTGGGACTGGGCAAGAGATTCACAATAAATCCAAGCTAGGTAAGGGACCAATGCCATAGAGTACTCTTTATAAACCTGGATTGGGATTCAATCTAGACCTGGTGATTTATTTGCTTTCAAATCTTACAGTTGTTTCTCTATGCCAGGGATGCTTATTACTATGTCACCCATATGGAAGACTGTCCAATGGTCAAATGATGGTATGTTTGTAAATTTCTCCATGTTAAAAATTTCTTGAATGCAATATTCAAAACTTCCACTTTCGTTTTGCTATCTTCAACCACCGAACCAGGCTGTTCAACATATGACTGAATGGAAGCCTTAGACCTTGAAGCTAAAACATCTAGGTGTTTGTGTATGGAGCGAGTTAAAGTGGAATGACCACATAAAACTGATCATAGGAATTGCAGATGAAAATAAGATTCAGTGGAAGTATCCTTAAGAAATGCAGACCTTCAACAAAGGAGGTAACTTAGAAAATCCTCATTTTACCGTATTTTAATATTGCTTGTCAGTGTAGATCCACATCAGATAAGACTGATAGAGGAAACAGAGCAGAGCCAAAGCAGAACAATGTGTTTTGTTACAGGTTCATTTAGTAAGCACAAAAGTGCCGTCGAGCTGATCAACCAGTTCCAACGGAAGACACTGCAAGAGAGGCATTCTGCATCTATGCGTGGTTTACTGTTAAAAGCTCCAAGAGTATGCATTCCTAGAAAGTCAACAAATATGCTGCTTCCTTTTATGTACATCTCACAAAAAGACCATTGAGTTAAACCCCACACAGAGGCTTACTGGCAATCATTCATGAACCATCTGTGAGGAGAACAAGAAAGGGAGGGTGGGGACACAGTGGTAAATAAAGTACGCTCTGTGACATACTGCAAGGTGGGTAGTGAAGTACAGTTATAGATCTTCTTCAGCTCATGCACAAGGGAAATTGGTTGCCCAGCCCTGAGTTTCGACAGGAGTAAAATATGCAAATAGTGCAAATGGCTCCGAGCACTATGGGACTTAACTTCTGAGGTCATCAGTCCCCTAGAACTACTTAAACCTAACTAACCTAAGGACTTCACACACATCCATGCCGAGGCAGGATTCGAACCTGCGACCGTAGTGGTTGCGCGGTTCCAGACTGTAGCGTCTAGAACCGCTCGGCCACTGTGGCCGGCGAGTAAAATATTAAGTGTCACTTTGACAGGAGGCATTTAGTTTTCTGATGATTATACAACAATACCTGTGAAATGTTTTATTATGCCTTTGTTGTATATGACATTACCTTCTATCCATAATTTCGTTTTTAGACAAAATAAGCATTTATATTTCATGATTTGTGCTTAATTTAGTACAGATACCAAAACAATATCAAAATAAGAAGGACAACATATTACAAACATATTGATTATAAAGAAAACTCTTGTACAGAGTTATATAGTGCCCCATTTGCATTAAATGATGAGGTGAAGTCACATGAAGTTCCCACTGCTTTTGAATCTTATGACGAGCTCAGCTCACAAAAGCATCTCACTGTATGAATGCACAAATTTCTAGCTAATTGATGTCTCTTAAATATATTCTAAAACGTGTCTTAAGGGACCCATACACAGTCAAACAATCCATCACTTAATTACTTATTTACTCACTTAATAAATCTCTCTCTCACTGTAGCTGTTCTTAATGGCCCCAGACTCAATCAAACAACCCTTTAAACTTCACTCATTCACTTTACATGTGGCAATAATAATAATAATTATTATTATTATAATAATTTTATTGTCATTCAGCCATTACAGCAATAGACAATGTCATATACATACTAAAATACAATTAATAGTTTGAAAGAAACAACAAGTTTGTTGTTAATGTTAATTGTATTTTAGTATGTATATGATGTTGTCTATTGGTGTAATGGCCGAATGACAATAAAATTATTATTATTATTATTGCCACATGTAAAGTGAATGAGTGAAGTTTAAAGGGTTGTTTGATTGTGTCCGGGGCCATTAAGAACAGCTACAGTGAGAGAGAGATTTGTTAAGTGAGTAAATAAGTAATTAAGTGAAATTTGATGAATTGTTTGATTGTGTATGGGCCCCTTAAGACACTTTTTGGAATATATTTAAGAGACATCAATTAGCTAGAAATTTATGCATTCATACAGTGAGATGCTTTTGTGAGCTGAGCTCGTCATAAGATTACAGTTGATAAATTCTCTTATATCATAGAATGGGTGGAGGACTAGCCAGTCATGAATTGTTTGTTTGAATAATTGTTCAGGTAATTCTTGAACAGATTGAGGAAGATTATTAAATAATTTGTACCCCATGATTTCATAGCTGTTGAGTGACTTTGACAATCTGTGGTAAGGAATACAGATGCACCTATTCCTTCTAGTATTGTGGCTATGTACATTTTCTCTGGTTTTTCTTTCAGGTAATTTCTTCTTCGTATAAATTAGAACATAGTATATGTACAAGTTTATAACAGTCATGATTTTTTGTTCACAGAACACTGGTTTACAGTATGCCTTATATGCACAACCAGTAATTACCCTAATAGATTTTTTTTGTAGTATTAATATGTCATGTATACAGCTAGAGTTTCTGCTGGCACTTTTTTGTTCAACAGATCTTTCTGAGCAGTTTCCTGTTACACTGAGATTTTTTGTCCGTGATGAACTGTCTGCATTTCGAACATCGTATTTATTCATTAGTGGAACATGAAAAACATTGGTATTTAAGACAGGTCGAGAGATTTTCTTAGGCCTAATATATACACACTATCATTTGCCTATCTGTGGGAAGGTCCATATAGTCGATCAAACTTTTCAGCATTTCTGCATATTGTCTAACTTTACTTAAGTCACTTTGCTGTTCTTCCCTCACATTTATTTTGAGTCCAGCGTTGCACATTTCAAATGCAGTTTCAAGACCGTTGCACTCGGTTCCACAGTCACATGTAGGCCTATGGTGACCGAGATTTGCTTCCATGAAACAACAAGAATGATAACATTTATGTGCCAGTACACATATTTTAACACCTTTTATCACTTTTTTTGCACATAGCATACAATTCACTAATGGTAATTTACCGATATTCTCGGAGCGATTTGCCACTACATCCAAATGCGGCGCCATCTTGCTTACTTACACCTGCTCTAGTAGAGCAGCTCTACGAACCTCTTCCACTTCTTTCTGTCAAGTGCATTGTTTGTCAATTCGGTAATGATGTTCATCCTGGCTGTGTTCCCCAGTCTGTTTTCCATCATTCTTGCTATATGGCCTAGCAGTTCAACCTTCTCTTCTTTAGCACTTCAAAGATGTTATGGTGTTTGTACAATTTTCTCAATTTTTCATTTTTTCTTATCCTCCATTCCACATTATTTTCATCATATACCAGTTCAAAATTTTTCTTCCTCTTTCTTTCTAAATACCAATGCTTCATGTCCATATAATGTTACCAGTATAGTAGTCGATTGGTATGAGCAGATTTTTGAAGTCAGTGCTATGTTATATTTTGTTAAAGATTTTGATAAAACTAAAAAAATGTTTTGTTGACTGTTGCTAGATAGGCATCTATTTCCATATCTGTTCTGTTGTTTTACTAAAAAGACTCCCTAAGTTCCTGAAGCAGTCAATTGTCTTGAAAGTGAATCCATCTACAGCCAAAGGTGCATCAATATGGATTTTCTTACTTATGAGCAGATATTCTGTCTTTTCATAATTAACACATAATCCTGTTTCCTAAGCCATTCTGTAATAATTTTGTGCCAGTCTAATTAACTCTGTTTTGGAAGTGCTTATTAATGCTACATTATCTGTGTATGTATGTCTAGTAATGTTCACCTTCTGCATCTGGATCCCTTGAGGTTTAGTTTTACTAAATTCTTTATCCATCTTCTCTTACACAAGGTTAAATAAGATAGGTGAAATAGCATCCCCTTGTCTCAGTCCAGTGCACACACTAACGTTTACAGTTTCTCCTGCAGGTGTCTTTATAAGACAAAGTTTCTTCTATAAACATTTTAACTGATTTGATTAGCATTGATGGTATTTCAAATTCCCTCATTATATTTAGGAGTGGGTGTTGGTGTATGCTAGTGTAATAATATGTGGACATCTCCACTGAATTACCATGCCTTCTCAGTTATTTGTAATAATAATTGTTGTTGTTGTAGTTGTTGTTGTTGTCGTAGTCAGTCCAAAGCTCTATCCTGTGCAAGCCTCTTCATCTCTGAATAAATACTGAATACTGCAACTTGTAATCATCTGAATTTGCCTACTACATTCATTTCTTGGTCTCCCTATACAATTTTTATCCCACACTCTTCCCTCTAATACTAAATTATTGATCCCTTGACATCTCAGAATGTGTCCTATCAATCAGTCTCTTCTTCTAGCCAGATTGTCCCACAAATTTTTCCCCCAATTCTATTCAGTATCTCCTCATCAGTTATTTGATATACCCACCCAATTTTCAGTGTTTTCTGTAGCACTACATTTGAAAAGCTTTTCCAGTATCTTCTTGTCTAATCTGTATATTGTCCATGTTTCATTTTCATACTTGGCTACAATCCACACAAATATTTTCAGAAATATTTCCTAAAACTAAAATCTATATTCAATGTTAACAAATTTCTCTTCTTCAGAAATAGTTTTCTTGGCATTGCCAGTCTACATTTTATATCCTTTCTACTTTGGTTGTCATCAGTTATTTGGCTTCCTCAATAACAAAACTCATCTACTACATTTCATTATGCTTGTTTTGCTTTTGATCATTTTCATTTTACATCCTCCTTTCAGGACACTTTACATTCAGTTCAACAGTTTCTTCAAGTCCTTTGCTGTCTTTGACAGAATTAAATATCATTGGTAAATGTTAGTTTTTTTGTTCTTCTTCCTGAACTTTAATTCCTACTATAAATTTTTATTTTTATTTTTTTCTCTATTGCTTGCTCAATGTACAGATTAAATAACATCACTTCACTCCCTTCTGAACTACTGTTTCACTTTCACATTCCTGAACTCTTATAAGTGCTGTCTGGTTTCTGTAAAAGCTGTAAATAGCCTTCCTCTCCTTGTATTTTACCCCATCTACATTCAGAACTTCAAGGAGATTATTCCACTCAACATTTTCAAAACCTTTCTCTAAGTCTACAAATGCTATTAATGTAGGTTTGCTTTTCCTTAACCTACCTCCTAAGATAAATAGTAGGGTCAGTATTGCCCTGTATCTTCCTACATTTCTCTGGAATCCAAACAGATCTTCACCGAGGTTGGCTTCTACCAGTTTTTCCATTCCTCTGTAAAGAATTCATGTTCGAATTTTGCAGATATGACTTTATAAACCCATAGTCCAATAATACTCACACCTATCAGCACCTGCTTCCTTTGGAATTGGAATTATTACAGTCTTTTAGCACTCTGAGGCTATTCTTAGAATGAATAAATGATGTAAGCTGGATTTATTTCTGAGGAAACCATTTTGGTAGATAGCAATGCGTTTTACAGTTATTGGTGTCAGGCTCGTTAATAGGCACATTGATAGGATATTATGAGTGACATCCAGTAAAGCAACTCCTCTGTTGGTACCCCACACAAGGGGATCATTCTACATACATATAGGACATATAATTGCTGTTTTCCAGTCTGCAAGTATAGTTTTTGTCTTCCACATTGTTTCTATTAAATACTTTCAGTACAAACTTTACTAGCTTTGCAAAATATTTGATCGTGGGTGGCTTTGGGTAATGTGTTAATCAAAGAAAGTGCATGCTTAACTTGTCTGAGAGAAAGTTTAATTGATGGCTGATTTAACAAGATGGCAAGCATTTGTGCTGATGTTTCACCATGCATGTCTAACGAAAGAGTGTTTTTATTACAATTTGTCTCTGTATCTTAAGTTTCCACAGTATTGAAACTACAATCAAGGAGAAAAACATAGTAGCACTGGCAGTTTGGGTCTACATCTACCTCCACACACTGCAAAGCAGAATGAGCTGCACGACAAAGGGTATGTCTCAAAGTACCAGTTATTAGGGTTTCTTCCTGTTCCATTCACATTTGGTGCACAGGATGAATGATTGTTTGAATGCCTCCGCGTGTGCAGTAATTATTGTTACCTCATCCTCATGATCTCTATGTGTACGATACATAGGGGGTTGTAGTATATTCCTAGAGTTATCATTTAAACCTGATTCTCAAAACATTCTTGGGATAGTTTACGTCTCTCTTCAAGAGTCTTCCAGTTCAGTTCCTTCAGTATCTCTGTGAGACTCCCCCACAGATCAAACAAATCTGTGACCATTCGTACTGCCTTTCTCTGTATAGCTTCAATATCACCTGTTAGTCCTATTTGGTACGGGTCCGATACACCTGAGCAATATTCTACAACTGGTTGCATGAGTGATTTGTAAGCAATCTCCTTTGTAGACTGATTGCACTTCCCCGGTGTTCTACAAATAAACTGAAATCTACTGTCTGCTTTACCCATAAATGAACCTATGATATCATTCCATTTCAATCACTACAAAGTGTGACACACAGGTGTTTCCATGAGTTGGCTGATACCAACAGTCACTTATTGATATTACAGTCTTATGATACCACATTTTTTTTCTTTTTGTGAAGTGCACAATTTTACATTTCTTAACATTTTACGCAAGTTACCAATATTTGCATCAATTTGAAATCCTATCAAGATCTGACTGAATATTTATGCAGCTTCTTTCAGGCAGTACTTCATCACAGATAACTGCATCAACTGTAAAAAGTCTGATGTTAATATTGTCTGCAAGGTCATTGATATACAGCATGAAGAGCGAGGTTTCCAGTACATTTCCCTGGCACACACAGAAAGTTACTTCTACATCTGATGATGTCTCTCTAGCCAAGATAACATGCTGCGTCCTCCCTGCCAAAAACTCCTCAATCCAGTCACAAATTTCACTTGATGCTCCATTAGATCGTAGTTTAGACAATAAGCAAAGATGTGTACCGAGTCAATTGCTTTTCAGAAATCAAGAAACACTGCATCTATCTGACTGTCTTGATCCAAGGCTTTCAGTACATAATGTGAGAAAAATGCAAGTTGGGTTTCACATGATTAATATATATGGAGTCCATGCTTGTTGGCATTGAGGATGTCATTCTGTTCAAGATAACTAATCATGTTTGAGATTAGAATATAATCTAAGATTCTACAAGAAATTGGTGTCAAGGATGTTGGACATTAGTTTTGTGCATTACTTCTACTACCCTTCTAGTAGATTTTTTTCAAGAACGGGGCAAGCTTTCCTGTTCAAGGGATCTAATGACAGATATAGTCAGAAGGGGATTTAAGTAAGGCGCAAAGTCAGTATAGAATCTGGTAGGGATTTCGTTGGGCCCTGGAGTTACCAAAATGGTAGAGCCATTTTGTCTTTCCCAGACATGTATTGTGCAGGAAGATGTTAAGAAGGAAATACCATATTATATATATATATTTTTTAAAACAAAGATGATGTGACTTACCATACGAAAGCGCTGGCAGGTCGATAGAAACACAGACACATACATACACACAAAATTCAAGCTTTCGCAACAATCTGTTGCCTCATCAGGAAAGAGGGAAGGAGAGGGAAAGACGAAAGGAAGTGGGTTTTAAGGGAGAGGGTAAGGAGTCATTCCAATCCCAGGAGCAGAAAGACTTACCTTAGGGGGAAAAAAGGACGGGTATACACTCGCACACACACACACATATCCATCCACACATATACAGACACAAGCAGACACACACACACACACACACACACACACACACACACACACACACACACACACACACATATATATATATATATATATATAATTTAATAGAGGGAAACATTCCACGCGGGAAAAATATATCTAAAAACAAAGATGATGTGACTTACCAAACGAAAGCGCTGGCACGTTGATAGACACACAAACAAACACACAAAATTCAAGCTTTCGCAACAAACTGTTGCCTCATCAGGAAAGAGGGAAGGAGAGGGAAAGACGAAAGGATGTGGGTTTTAAGGGAGAGGGTAAGGAGTCATTCCAATCCCGGGAGCGGAAAGACTTACCTTAGGGGGAAAAAAGGACGGGTATACACTCGCGCACACACACACATAACCTTCCACACGTGTCTGTATATGTGTGGATGGATATGTGTGTGTGTGCGCGAGTGTATACCTGTCCTTTTTTCCCCCTAAGGTAAGTCTTTCCGCTCCCGGGATTGGACTGACTCCTTACCCTCTCCCTTAAAACCCACATCCTTTCGTCTTTCCCTCTCCTTCCCTCTTTCCTGATGAGGCAACAGTTTGTTGCGAAAGCTTGAATTTTGTGTGTATGTTTGTATATATATATATATATATATATATATATATATATATATATATATATATAATAAATTTTCACATACTTGTGTCTTTTTCAATGTGATGGCAAAGTAACTCAGCTATTAAAAATCAGACTGTCCATTGGGAGAAAGTTGACACAGTGATCAGATTCTAAGCATTTTTTTTCCTTTACCAGCTTTTCATGGGTATATTTCTCTCTCAATTTCAACCATATCCTGGACCAACATGTTTTCTTTTTCTCATTTATACGCTGTGCTAAAACCAATGCAAGAAAGGCTCTGTTTGCATTGGTAGCAATATCCACTAGTGTCAAAATATTTCACAATGCGAACAGTGTCTGCTTCAAAAGTGAGGCTAACTTGGCAAACTTTGTTGGTATGTTTGCAGGGTTATTTGACAGACCCGTGGATACAAAAGAGCAAATTTGACTAACAAGTTTGATTGCTTACGGTGCATTTAGCAAACAACCACAATGGCGAAGGAAGTAGTTGTTGGTAAGGGCTTAATTCATTAAATGTCATGATCAGTTTTCATTGTTTAGAAGGGCCAAAAGAGTAACCCGTCACTTTCCCAAAAATGATGTTTTACAACTCAAGTAACACAAGACAATAACAATTACAGTTATGAATTACACATATGCCAGAGCACTTAAACGACTTTAAGAAAACTTCAAGCAAAGGCAACAATAGTAAATAAATGTTTAAAACTTTGGTATTAATTAATCTTTGAAAAATTATTCAGATTTTTCAATTCATAAATTTGGAAGTTCAAGAGAAATAAAGATCTTCCAGTGAACATGTCACAGACAAACAGGCACAAGAACAAGTGCTGGATAGTTTGTCGCTCTCTGCACACTCAAAGATCGGCTGGCCCCAAGGAGACTCTGTCTTGCCATACACATTTTTGTTGTTCTTGCCTGCTCCTTAATGTAAGGGAATTCCCAATTTTCAAAACCAAATTTCCACCAGATGCTTGGCTCCTGTAGGACAGATCATGTTCTGTCAGTTGTTGAGTCTTTGAGTGTAGCTCACCATACATGGAGCCTAGACACATTACCGAACCTGCAAAGCAATATTATTTACGCACAGTCTTTTACTAGGGGGAGGGGGGCAAGGTGGGGGCGGGGGGTGACCTGTTTATTTCTATAAAACTCCAAGTGAGAATGAAGTTGGCAGGTTTTCAGTTATAAAGAAAAGAAAGGCAGCAATAATACAAAAATAACAGAGAAAGGGCCACCAACATCAATCTGTTTGTGCATTACAAAGCTGCCTTTCTTACGATGTCGCAAATGTTATATTGGCTGCCTCAAAGTACATATTCTAAGGGTTCAGATGAGAATAATGTCTTACAGTTCTCCTAATGCTAAGAAAAGCTCATAGTATCAATAAAGAAATTTTACCAATTACTCTATGGCAAGAAATGTTATCATTGATTAACCAGGTTCTATTCTTATCTTAGTCACAAATCTGCTAGCATGAAAGGGTTGGGATGTTTGGAGGAAGAGACCAAACAGCGAGGTAATCGGTCTCATCGGATTAGGGAAGGACGGGGAAGGAAGACGGCCATGCCCTTTCAAAGGAACCATCCCGGAATTTGCCTGGAGCAATTTAGGGAAATCACGGAAAATCTAAATCAGGATGGCCGGACGGGGGATTGAACCGTCGTCCTCCCGAATGTGAGTCCAGTGTGCTAACCACTGCGCCACCTCGCTCGGTGCTGCTAGCATGAAAGATGATTGCAATATCAATAATGACTTTGCTACTCAAGCTTAAGTTGTTATCAATTTAAACCCTTTCAGCTAGTCGTCTCAGCATTCTGCGCAATTTTTCCATGAGAGATGGGACCATGACACCCTCCTACAATTCAGCCTGTACACCAATAAACAGTTAATACCAAATTACATGACCTACTTCGTGTACCGTATTTACTCGAATCTAAGCCACACTTTTTTTTCCGGTTTTTGTAATCCAAAAAACCGCCTGTGGCTTAGAATCGAGTGCAAAGTAAGCGGAAGTTCTGAAAAATGTTGGTAGGTGCTGACACAACTAACTTCTGCCGTTTAATATATGTAGCACTACACAGGCATGCTTTGCCGGCACAAAGATAAATACTGGCGCCAAAACCTCTGAGTCAGTAAATAAATTTAAAAAAAGGTGGAAGACAAGCTTTTTTTTCTCCGCACTGAGTTTCGACCACTGCATTTTCATACATTATCCAATGAAGTAAATACAAATTCTGTATTGTTCATCTTCGAATGTAGCAGCATTTCAATGTACTACGAAAATCCGACTGGCAAGACTGTTTGGGATGTTTGTCAATATGGCCAACTCTACATTCTGAATTTTTTCCTACCTATGAGAAGAGATGGTTGCTAGTTGGAACTTTTATGAATTGTGAATCACATGCAGTATTCTCTTCACCATAAGAATAATACGAATATAAACATTTTGCTATGTATTCTTTCGTGTTTGCTGCTATCTCATTTAAATCCTGTCTGCCTAATAAACTACGAAACTAGTGTGGGACAACAGCAAACACGGAAGAATATACATATCATGTCATGTTTATATTCGTATTATTCTTATGCCTAATAGTGATACAGTCAGAAATGAAGCACGGCAATTGACTAGATTCTTAAATCTAAGATGACTCTAATTTCTGTGCAGAATGTAATGTACAAAAGAGGCGTCTGCAAAGATTTTCAAACGGCAAAAAATTTTAGCTAAACTCTCGTTCAGAACATCATCTATCATACGCAGTCTATTATTTGGTTCTTGTTGATCATTATCAAAGAAAGCAGCAGTGTAAGTAACAACAAATAGCAGTCTCTTGCCATTGTTTCACTAATGAGACAATCCCTCTCTTTTTTTTTATCGTAAGCGGCGGTAGCGCACACAAAATCAAGCCATGCCGTGAGCGGCGACAGGTCATAAACACACATTATCAGAATGCAACAAATAGTGCATGAGACAGCACAATAACGCATTTTCAGCTTAGAGTGATGTAAACACCTATAACAAAGAGAACAGCACTTATCAGATCAAAGAAAAATAAGCAATCGATTCAAACCAGACGAAGCACATGAAAAAGGAAGGGTACCCGTATAAATACGGACAGAGCCCGACGCATAGCAATGGCTACCTGGTAAAGCTTAACTGCTAAGCTTACGACTCGAACCAAACTACTGTAGCTGTATTGTCATTCATTCAACCTAAATTGTGTCTCATATTACAATAGGCCAACTTTGTTTCGATTTGGAGGTGCAGCCTAAAACTTTTCTCTCCCTTGATTTCTCTCCCTTGATTTCGAGTCTCATTTTTCAGGTGCGGCTTAGATTCGAGTGCGGCTTAGATTCGAGTAAATACGGTATGTTGCCAATCTGGCCATCACAGCCACTAGGGAAAAGTTTTGAGGCAATAAAACACAACCTGTAATGCTCTGTCAGAATACTTGGTACCTGGATAATTCCCTTACACTGCATCCCTCAAAGACACAAGCCAGTACCTTCCATTTTCGCCAAAAACTAGCAAGTCAACAGCTGACTATAAGCTTAAATCACTCACACATACAGATCCAGAATCGGTTATCAATGCACAAACATAACTGTTAGAAGGCTCATAAATACTGCAGCAAGAAATTACATATTGAGAAAATAGGCTAAAGCAAATTGGGGACTAGGTGAAAGGCACAAAGAACCTTGGCCTAGGCACTCTGCTTTTTCATGGCAGAATATGCTTTCTCACTGAGGTCCAGATCTGTACATGCCAAAAAGGTCAGTGTAAGTTCAAATGGCCATACCTATTAATAATTGGTTGAACGAAATATCCACCACTGGATAATCTATACAAAGCAGCTGGAATTATGGACTTCACATCCTGAAGAGCTGGTCAGTAACACACTGGGAAGCTTAAAAGTCTGCCTTCAATCAATGTCACACCTTATTTGGCAATTCCTGCAGACCTGTAAAACTTACATTCTACAAGAGATCCTTAAATAAAGAACTTACCAAATCTCCAAATCACTAATTTCCACTACAGGAGATAGCCAGTGGAGATAATTTGTTGAAGGGGTTTGGCAATGTGTCCTGGTGCTGGCTGTCTATTCCACCCACTGCCTTCACCATTTTCACATTATAACACTCTCGATGTATTTTTGCTAGCAATACATCCCATGCAGCACTCCGTTGGAAACCACTATCCCTGTCGACAAGACCATCATGGACCAATATTGCCACCGTCTCTTCGATGACAGAGTCCCAGAACCTGTTCCCCAGGCATAACATCTCTGTCCGTTCAGAAGATATGGGTCCACAGTGATCTTGGAAACTGGGATAGCTGTTTCCAGCTGAGCCCTGAATGGGATGTAGCGCTAACAAGAATACGTCAAGAGCCCTCTAATGTGAAAGTGGTAAACACAGTGGATGGAATACATAGACAGCACCAGGCTGCAATGCCAAGAACCTCGAACACACTGGGAGTGCCTAGACAAAATCACCTGAAGACGACAAGCAGGAAACATTGCCGCAGAATCATGCCTTGACTCAGTTGATAACTCAAGAAGACTTCGACATAAAAATTCCTCGAGAAAGCCTTCATTATCATAAAGACGTAATATTTAGCATCAGCTTTAAGAGTAGGTCTGGAGCTCTTTTAAATATAGTCTTAAGAACACACTTAGATTTAGAAAAATATATTTTATTTTCAAACTGTACAGCATTAGCCTTGTGTTAGAAAAATATTATTTTCAGATATCCATATATAATCTCACTGAACAGTACAGTATAGTACATGTTTGTAACATAAAATTTTTATTGTACTTATATAGTATAAATAATGATTTGTACCAGCAGGGTCATTTTGCACTCTTCCATGTTAAAAACCAAACTGATTCTCAGTCACTTCCAACATTTTACAAATTCACATTTGCACAACAAAAGTATTTTTATATTATTTGTTGCTTGGCATAGTAAAATAGCAAAACTGAGTGTAAAACAAATCACATATAATAATAAAATGTAGCTTGTAATATTCTCAGGCCATGTTCATCCACAACATAAACTCTTGATCGGTCAATGGTACATACTAGCACAATGTGTCCTTTTATGGGCATATTCTTAATGCTTGAGTGATGCTATTGTCAATTTATTTCCATTCATCACAAGGACATGCCCACTTGGTACAAATGTAGTCATGATCATTTCATGTCGCATAAAGTATCAAGATTTTTAATTATAAATTACTAAAGTGCATTCTACTATTTTTGTTGTCTGGTATGGCTTCATATTCCTTACATGATGAAACACTGTTTACATTTGATGAATGCAAACATAACTTCTGTGTGTTTCAACAAATCAGAATAGTAGTCTGCAATATGTCAAAAATAAACTAATATAGTGGATCTTTTGTTAATGAAAGTAAGACACGTTAATCACATTTAGAACCTTAAGGCACTACAAGAACACTTCTGACAAATACTACCGATAACTACATTGCAAACATTTTACACTAAGGCTTAAACATAATAGCTTCTATCTCAGAGTATTCTTAAAACAGCTTGAATGAGTCATGCAAATATCATCACAGTATCTGTGGTTAAGTGAAACAGATCTCCATCACCTAGAAGCAAACATTTTAAAAAATAATCAAATTCTAAAAGAAGAGAGAACTCAACTTTTGCACTTTTTATAACTGTCTTGTTGAAGACACAAAACAGTCTCACATAACATGAACTTTTATATGATGATTTTGTTACATAAGCAATTAACAATTGTCATTCAAGGGTTCTATTAAATCTACAGTGTCAGAATAGATAACATTTATCCAGCTAAAAAATTTACTATCTCCAACAAATTGTACCTTTAAGTTGATTTACAGCTGCCATCTAATGACTAGCTACAGTACACAACGTACCAGAGACTCTATAGAAGAGACATTTTCAGTCAGTTCTTCAACTATGTGAGATGAAAATATTATTTGTCACAAGTTCAACTTATATGCTTGGTAACTCTAATAATGTGTGAGGTATGAATCACTAGATCCTGTCAATATACTTTACTTCAGCATCAAGAATTTAAGTATTCAGCATGGAATACCTTGTACAGTGTTCTAGTGCTGCTTTCACACATATAAAGAAAATTTAGCACATATGCCATTTTTTAAACACACACGGACATGCTACTTTACTGCTTTATTATCAAACGGATTTTATATTCACCAACTAAATGTGTGTCTTGGGCAAAAAAGGAGCTGTGGAGCCCACAAGTTATATTCAAAAGACAGACATATGCAGGCTGTAGTAGTTATTGTATTATTTGGAAACAGCAGTTAATATATTTTTATCACTTGGTTTTGAAATTTAGCTACATTAGTATGAAAACACTACTAAACAGCTATGCAACTATTGCAGATGATGCCATCATATTAACTCCACAAGTTCCATCTCCACGATACACTCGATAATAGCCCTAGAAAGAAAATGCATATTAGAAACAAATTAAAAAGCATAACTCCTTGACAATAAATTACTGGTACTGTATCTTTAAAACAGTGTTTGAGTCAGGAGTTAAAATATGTTTTAAGGTGAATTACACAAAGAATTATTATGTGCTTGAGCCTAAACAAAATTATTTTAGGATAGTCATCATACAAGTAAAAGCCATTCTATTATGAGAGATACAAAAACCATGAGAATGAATGAAACTTATTTGAGACTTACAACTCTAGAACTCTTGTAACAATTTCAAGCAAACCTATTATACACAAGAGCTCGTACTACGTATTAGGAGGTAATTGCCATTGAAAGCAAGGGATTCCCAGTACCTCTATTTGTGGAAAAGTGGTGAAATGTAAGCACCAACACTGGAGTCAAATCTATTAAGTACTGTGGAATGGATCTGAGGTCACCATGTTCACCCCATGGGCAGTTTTATGTTGCTTGCTCTTGGGTGGGTTCAAATAAGGTTTTATTTATTCGTGTAACTGGAGAGGAAACTAAAAATATTGTATATAATCAAGTTAAATTAGTATTATGGTGAATTTGTGAATGATGTTACTATATAATTTGTATAGGATATTTACGCTTTTGAAAAAGTGTAAATAAATCATGTTTTTACATTATGGGCAGATTTCATTCCTTATGTAAATGGGCAACAGTTTCAAATAATTAAAAAAAGATTACATATAGTAATTAAAAACACTTATCATGAGACAATCTGCTGCTGACTTTTGGAACTAAGTGGTGAGAACATTTGATTTCCAATGAGTAATCACTTGTCACTAGTTATGAAATGCAAACTCAACATCCGAAACACACCCTTCCAAAACAGTGAAGCAGCTTTTCTGTTTATGTGGTGGAATGCATTAAAATGGAGTAGTATGAGAATCAGAAAAGAAGATGACATTATTAATATATCACTAGATGGAATGGCGTTAGAACAGATTCAGTCGTTCCAGTATTTGGGAAACTTGATAACTTCCAGCAGAATTTGTAAAGAGGAAATGAAACACATTATCTCCATGGGAAAGGCACCTTTTGAGGGAGTGAAAGGCGTGCTGACAGCCGGAAGCATCCCCATTACACTCAGGAAGGAGTTCACCAAATGTGTGTGGAGAGTGTTGCCTTATGCTTCTGAAATGTGGACAGTCAGACAGAAAGAACAAATGTGTGTAGAAGTTTTGAAATATGGTCATGCAGAAGAATGGAGAATGTGAATTAGATCAACAGAATGAGAAATGAGGATGTGCTGAGCAAGGCATGAGAGAAGAGGAACTTCATGAGAATGATATAGAAGAGGAAAACATCTTTGATGCGAAACATATTAAACAGGAATTATCTACTACAGAAAAGCGAAAGGGAGAGAGAGAGAGAGAGAGAGAGAGAGAGAGAGAGAGAGAGAGAGAGAGAGAGAAGAAGAGGAAAAGGAGAAGATTTAGAATGCTAACAGATGTGAAGAGAGGAAAAAATTACAAGCAAATGAAGGAGGATTCCCAGGACAGAGAGAAATCGACGATGTCCAGTTGATACCAGTCCGAGGGCAGAGTTACTGAAAGAAGAGAAGTAGTATGTTATGAACAATCATGCACAAATGGAACATATATTTTGAACTGGAGGCAGGTGGGGTTTTAGTGTGCTATCACCAACAAGGTTGTTAGTCATGCCACAGACTGAGGAAAGATGAGGACAGTTATTGGCTGCATCGTTTTCAGGTAAATCACAATAGTGTTCCACAGTGCTCAATCATGGGCTCATGTCTATTCTTCCCCAGTGTTACTGATCCACCATTTTATTTGAATCAGGAGACAGAAATAGTACTCTTTGTAGATGCTACAAACATTATTGTCAAGTAGCAGCATCAGTAGGGAATTAGTGAAATATGTTTTTGTTTTGGTCTTACACAAATAGGCTAGCTTTAAACTTGGCACAAAACTGGATGAGGCATGTCTTTCAGTAAAGAATAGCACATCTCATACTAAGGAGTGCATCACCAAAAATATTAGGGTATAAATTTTTAATGTACTTGGTAGTGTATATTTGTGGAAACTCAGAAGAAGAAGGAGGAGGAGGAGGAGGGGGGAGAGAGAGAGAGAGAGGGGGGGGGGGAGAGAGAGGGGGGGAGAGAGAGAGGGGGAGAGAGAGAGGGGGAGAGAGAGAGGGGGAGAGAGAGAGAGAGAGAGGGAGAGAGAGAGAGAGAGAGAGGGAGAGGGAGAGGGAGAGGGAGAGGGAGAGAGAGAGGGAGAGGGAGAGGGAGAGAGAGAGAGAGAGAGAGAGGGAGAGGGAGAGGGAGAGAGAGAGGGAGAGGGAGAGAGAGAGAGAGAGGGGGGGAGAGAGAGAGAGAGAGAGAGAGAATAGGCTGGTGGTTCAGACCTTTTTGCCAAATGAATAACTGCTAACTTTGAGGATATAAAAATCAGTATTTTAACATCATCTGAATACTTTCATTTACTGAAGTCCTACTGGATAATATCATGGAATAACTCCTCATGCAGTCAAAAAGTATTCATTACACAAAAGAAAGTTATTAGAGTGATTTGTGGTGATCACACATGTACATTTTGTAGCCATATGTTTATGCAATTGGAAATTAAAAACAGACACAGGGAAAATTTAATAAATTATGAAATTTACTGTCAATAATCTCTTACCGTTTGAAAGCAGTTTGGAAGACAATGCTAGAAGAAAAAAGGATCTACACAGTGAATTTAACTTTGGCAAAGAATGTCAGCCCTTGGCACCTACAGGAAACAGTGGCCACATGTTAGTGAGTTGCGCTTGATTGAATGTGTGTGTCTTTTCTACTTCTGATGACGGACATAGTCTGAAAGCTGAGTATTTGCATCATGCCTATCTGTGACTCAGTGCCTACTCTATGTGGTGACTAGGAATTTATCCTTCCTACAATATTGTTTGGCATAAAAAATGTGTGAAATATACAGTTATGAAACTCTCTGACAATATGCCTATACAAATAAAATGTCTGATGACAGACAGCAGAATAGTGTTCAAATACTGATTAAATCAGTTTCTTTTATACTATAGAAGAATTTTTGAATAGAATAAGTAATCAATTACAAATCTGTAAGTGTCAAGAAAGTAACCGTATAATCATACTTTTTAACTGTCTCTGCTATTGTCCGCATTTATTGAAAATATGGTCTATGGAACATGGAACAAATTAACTAACTATCCATCCAAGCATACACATTAAGTAATTTAGGGGACCCACACTAAACATAAATCTGCTAGGTCAGTTGAGGAATTGGACCCAATACTCGAGAAAGCAACTCTACCAGTGCGTTAAAAATTGTGTCACGTCACTGGAGGTGTATGGGAGCAATTATACAGTGATTTATCATCATTCAAAATACAACTTTATTCACACTTAACTTACAAATTGTAGAAGTTACATAACACCTTTAATTACAAATGCAGAGGTGCTGTTTAATGATTCCCAGGGGTGTGGTGCCAGTGTGAAGGACAGACAAATGGAGTGTCGAGAGAATAGTGAGAGAAGGAAAAATTGATGTGGATGAATTACAAAGGTACAACTAAGAGGGTAAGGATGATATGAAAACAGGAGGGTGGAAATAGTAAAGGAAGAGGAGTGGCAGTAAAAGCAGTGTGCACTAGGGGAAATTCCAGAGGCTGCGGGAATGAAGATGGGGAATATTAGAAAAATATCAGCTTTCAGACAAATTACTTCTTCAGAAATAGAACTCTCACAGCCCCATGGCCGATGCCTCTGAGTACTAAGCCCCAACTGCTAAAACCCAATCCAACAGTTGGAGTCAGGTCTTGGTGCCCAGAGACAGTGGCCGTATGTGTGTGTGTGTGTGGTTTTTTTTGCTACTGTGTGAATGTGTGAGTGTTCTATTTCTGAAAAAGGACTTAGTCCAAAATCTGATATATTTCTAGTGTTCCTTTTTCTTTTTTATGTTTTTCAGCAACTCAACACCTCCTCTACAGGGTGACTGGCAATCTATCCTTTCCATTCTATTCTGGACTTTCCTTTGTTTGAATATGCTGGAGAGAATATTCTCACAAAAGAAACTATTTCTGCAGTGGACCCACAAATCAATGGTGCAAAACAGCCATTCAAAGTCAACCATATCATGCTGAGAAGCATACTCTACCCCTTCCTCAGGATCTCTGTGGATTTCCTCAGGATCTCTGTGGATTTCTGTTATTACAACACGTAGGTGGCCTGAGGTTGAAACAACTGAAGAAAGTAGATGTGGAAAATACAGTATATGTGAAAAGGAAAGAAACTGGAACTTATGCATTGGGGAAAAATAAGAGTTAGTGAGTACTCAACTTGATTATTGACAATTTACAATACTGTTACATAATACCAGGGGGAGCACTCCAATAGCTACTAACTTAAAAGCATTGGGTGAGGAGAAATATTTTGCTTTATCTTCATTCTTATCATTACTTTCTTAAAACAAAAGAAGTACACAAATTCAATTATTGATACATGCTATTATGCTGCAAATGTTCCATTTAATTTCCGAGTCTAATTTCCTCCAATGAAAAATAACCTTTTAATTTTGAAGTTTTTTCCTTTTTCTTTGTTTTTTTTCTTTCTTTTCATGGAATCAAAATATTTCTGGAGCCCATTGGCACCATAACTATCTGAGTGGCAGCAGACTTTCTCATAATGAAACATTTGACCACGCATTCACTTTAACGAGATCACAACTGCTTACATTTCAGATGGCTATTCTCAGTCTGCCTCCGACCTCACACCTAAGACACACAAAAACTATTCAAGACCCTGGATAATGGCACTGATAACTTCTGTCACGAGCATGTGGGATTCTCCATCTTCCTTCACACTTCTCATTAACCATCTGTTGCAGCACACACACATTATACATACTGTTAGGTCTGACAACTAGGTCATAACAGACCCACTGATAGAGTGAACATATATAAAATTGCGTCTAATTGGACCATTCACTCCAAGTGCTCAACTTTTCTTGTTAGGTTTTTTGTATCAAAATTTGTGCTTATTGTACCAAGATCTTTGTTGAAAGTTTCCATTTACGAGAGAGTGACATACTGCGGCAATATAGATTACAGTAATTGAGGTATGTTGAAACAAGTTTATGACAGCAGTGATCTGTTGCCCATGATATACACCACTACACTGAACTGCGTGTCATATGAAGCAAGTTACTAAACTTTGTTATCTACAAGTACCACACAAAAATATAAATACGTATACACAAATTACTGCAATGTGACAACTTTATAAATATGAATTGAGACTACAATTACTGGATTTAAGCTAAAATTCATCTACAAGGAAATGTAAACTGGAGTGACAGGAACAAAAGATGTCACTACCATTGAAAGAACCATTTTCTTAAAAATAAAAGAGGCTGTGAGGCAAGACACCACAACACAAATTTTCCATGCAGACAATACCTGTTCGCCCCAGCTGTCCCCCCAGCTGTTCTTAATGATCCAGAACGGGAGTGTCTTTTTGAATAGTGGATATTCTGTAAAAGTAAAACATTTAGTATAATTTAGAACTTGTTCATAATACATTACCTTCTCCCCCCAGAATGTACCCCAACTGTTTTTTATTATCCAATATGGGAGCAGCTTGTGACGAAAATAAGTTTCTGTAAAACCAAAAGAATTCATGCAGTGATTTGAAATACATTCCTACAGTTCATTAAAAGTAACAGGGTAGTACACAAATAGAATTTCTGGCACATTCTGTGTAGCTTTAGTCAGTAGAAAGCATGAGTTACTCAAATTCAAATGTCATACATTTTACCACTTATGAAATGTAAAAATTTCACCTGTGATCTGTTTATTCTAGCTTTATCATTTTGGTGCAGAGTCCAACAGTCACTTAAATACAGAAGAGCAACTTCAGACTTCATGAAACCATTAACATATTCCAATAAAAGATAAAGAAAGACTGAAATTAGAACAAAACACTGTGCTGTTATATGGGGGAGAGGTGGTATAGAAAAACGGGAGTGGGGCAAGAGGGGGAGGGGAAAAACATAGGCAAAGGGGGAGGATAACAGTATACTTTGTATCTACTTGTGTTTTCTGTTGTTATTCATGTAAAACTAGTAATTTAAAAAACATTGGCAAGAACGTAAATTATTAAAGTTATATAATTTTAAAATTTTTTTTAGAGTTTCTTAAATTTAAAAAGTTAATAAGAAATATTAAAGGCTTGTGCAAATGCCAGCAACTGTCATATCTCAAAATCATAAAAAATATACAGACCTTTTATACATCTAATTTTAAAAAAATTTTGTTGTACTAAAGCAAATGCTTATATTAAACCACATACATATGTATAATTAAAGGACTGACATCATCATGATGAACATGTTATAAGAATATGTATCTTTAACTAAACAAACAAGCACAAAAAGGTCATTATTAAAAAAATTGCACTCATTACCCATATGACGAAAGGAATGCAAACAACCATCAATAAAACTGTTAAAATTAAATTACAATAAAATAAAATGAAATTAGGACAGTAATGCTCTCTGTTGGACTGTTTGTAGTGTTGCATTGCTGTACCTAAACCACTTCTGTGTTTACTTCCATGTTTTCAGTAGCATGTGGTAGGCTCAGCATGGGCGCCTCATCGCACATAGTAGCGGTAACCAGCTGCCACTTCTTTCCAAAGTCTGCTCTTGTAGATTTCACTTGTGGATCAGATCACTGAAAATGCTGAAAAAGGAACTCCAGGAGGAACCATTCTGATAGTTCAGCAGATTTACAGGATCCTGCATTCTGTGTGCCTGAATTTCAAGTTCTTCAAAAATATCTAGTGTCTGCCTCCCATCACCTCTTATGTAAAATTGTAAGATTTCTTTGTGGGCATTTAACAGCATGTCTACACCCAACCAAAGGTCACAAAGGCTGTGTTATTACTATGGAGAAATCAATGTCCTTTAAATCAAGTCTCAAAATCTTGTTCTGCCTGCTCTATGTATATTTTTTTGCCATTACTACACTTGATCTAGTATACTTCCAAACTTGTAAATGGATTCTTGTTATTATCAATGTTGTGGTGGTGGTGTATTTTATGTGGTTTTTCTGCTCAGAAACATATGTGAACTCTGCTGTTATGAAAATATTTTGCAAATTTGACAAAGAGCTGATGTAATAATTCACTGACCCACACCATATTTACCCGAGCAGAAAAAGAGGTTCTTTGCAAAAATTTTATTTTTAACATAATATAATCAAAATTACAAACTGTTTTATTGATATAAAATATTTCCCTAAGAAAGTTAACATTCTAAGTACTCTTAACTTATATCATTTATTGATTTCTACATTTTGATGATAAAAGGAGAAATAAAATAAACAAAAAGAAAGGGTTTACCTCAACTTTTATTTTCGCTTCCTTTTTTGCTTACCATCTTTGTGGTATAAATAGTTTTAATCTTTCTTGTCATATTGTCATCATCACTGGTATTGCTATCTTCATTTTGTTTGTAGACCTACTGGCTGCCTTGGATATTATGACATATGCTGAGCCAACCATAGCATTGGATATGCAGGACTTTTTCAATCCTTTCATAATACATTTGCTTGAGGTTCTGACCCAGGCAGTAAGGATCCAACAGCCCAGCATGGGTACTGAGGGTTTCCTTAACATCTCTGTTGGGGTGACAGTATGGTCTCCTTGAAAAAGCCACTCAATGTAAAGCTGTCACAGGTGAACCTTAAAAGGTCTTTCCACAACAACATCCATTACTTGATGTTGTTAGGTCGTGTCATCAGGAATTATTACTGGGTGTTGTTCTTTGTTATCAAATCGTTAACTTCCCACGTGAGGTGTCCCCTGAAAGAATCCAGCATCTTCCAAACAACTTTCAATCACTCTAGCATCTGGTCATTTTTCATCCATCCCTTTTCTGGGCATCTAAAGATAATGCCCTGCTAGCAATTTTTCTTTTGGTATCCCTTTCCAGTGAAGAATCACGTATTGGGGGGAGCTTCCTTTCCATCCGCTAGAGCACCCAGGATTACAGTTATACTGGACTTTTCTCAGCCATTACGTTGTTATAGGAATACTTTTAATGCCCTTCACATTGACAATAACATTTGATGGCATATCAGGATAAAGAGACGTCTGATTGGTAATACCCATATGATATGGTGCAGACAGTCGAATGATTAGAGCAATTAAGTTAGTTAAAATTTGAAGGAATATTGGGAGCCAGAAGTCATACGTGTGTTACATTCTGTTTCATAGTTGACTGGTATGATATTGTGATGTGAGTGGGTCGGCAGAGTGCTTAGTTAGCAACACGAAGGAGAATGCTATGTCACCGAACAGCTCGCTGCACACCAGGGTGTCAACATCGAGGACGGTAATTGGGTCAGTTACGCCAGCCGAGCAACATCAGAATGTTCCACTGACCTACTGGAGATGAAGAACCGCAGACGTCAGGGCAGAAAACCGTATTTAAGGACTGGCAGCCAGCTTGTCATCATCGTCCGTCATAAGACATTGGAGTGACATGGAGCCTGTGTCACTTAGTGGTGCCACCAGTTCAGAGTGGTTTCTGTCATCACAGTCATCATAATAGTCATGGTCGTAATGTACATTGTCACCTACAAGGTACCAGAGTGACGCTGCTGCTGTAAATATCATCGGACACTGTCAACAAGTAGTCGCCTGTTGTGGGAGACATCACTTAAGTTACACTGAGGTAAAGCACTATTGCCATTGTCCTAGGATGTTGCCTCCACAAACACCATGACCCTGGCTCACTGACACCAGACAGCCAAAGCCGGGGATGGTTGCTGAGACATGGCACTGACCTGTTTTGCTGCCATGACCCTCCGTCACCACCACAACAGAGGCCCGAGGTGTGTGGTGCGTGGTTCCAGCCACTGCTAGTTTCATTCCCAGTAATTTACATTGTGCTCTCAGATTCCTGTCTGGCCACACTCTCAGAAATCGCTACATATTCCGAAAAAAATGGTGAATTATTTGTGACAAGAAGTAGTATAAATGTCACTGTCAGTCATTTCACGCACACTAAATTTCATCTTTCATTTCTTACACATGCGGAAGTCACGAAATCAGAGATAATCGTTACTAAGAAAGTGCACTTTACATGTAAATTACAAAGAATATTTCAGAAAAATTCTTAACTTTGATGTTTAAAGAAGTCTCAGAATGTGTTGCAAACACGAAGAAGAAAAAAAATATTTTCACATCCAGTGGTATACGAACCTACGCCCTTCACGGCGGCAGTCCGTCA
The DNA here is from genome assembly GCF_023864345.2 of Schistocerca serialis cubense. Taxonomy (NCBI): domain Eukaryota; kingdom Metazoa; phylum Arthropoda; class Insecta; order Orthoptera; family Acrididae; genus Schistocerca; species Schistocerca serialis. The sequence goes on along the minus strand of NC_064642.1, from coordinate 217,935,729 downwards.
CCTTACAAACTTCACTACAACAACTCGCAAGCTGTCGGCACTTTATTTTATGTAATTCCATTCGAGGGAGATGCAGGCTGATTTTGTTGCTGAATGATGCGGGCGTAAGCCGTAAATGCATGAGAGTTTGGAAGATTTCCTCTATCAGATTTAACAAAATTCCTTGGCATAGTTGCTTAAAAGTTCTAAACACATTTTAAGAGAATATTGACCAAACATGTTTCTGTTTTATGTTGTAATTATTCACAGCACCAACCTAACCTAACCATATTTCTAACAAAGGAAAATAGTCTATTATGAACTCACTTTCCAACTGTACGCATCCTGTGGTCATTCTTTAGTAACACAATTACTGAATCCAAAGCTAAAACCGCTCAATATGTTTAAAATAACAAATTACAGGTGTAAATAAACCACAGCTAACTGAACGACAGGGCCATACCGAAATTCAGAACATCTCGGTACAGTTGTCGAAAAATCAGTGGGAGGACCATTTGGTAACAGGTCTCAGAAGCTTACTGAATAGGAAATTCGGATAAAAAAACCGAAAATCACGTGACTACCAAGACTAACCTACTGGACCAATTGGTATGAACGATATAGAATAGGCCCCCAGTAAGAGATAGGCATGCAAGGCAGCAGTGGCAGACTTTTTTCTGACTGGGCTCTGTGGGGGATAAGTTATGTAAGATGTTGTTGGATACCAGTTCTCAGGTATCAGTTAGAACTTATGGCATATAGGTTAAGCGCACCACACTGGACATTAAGTGGCATAGGTGGGGTGGTGAAGTTCCAAGTGGGAGAGGTTATTTTCCAAGAGGATGCAGAAGTTCTTCTCTTGGTTAGCGGTAGGTAAGACGTGATTCACAGACTTGATTTCCTGGTTGCACATTGTGCCATAATTGACCTGGAATGGCATACGATATAACTGAATGCAACTTTGCTTCAGCTAAGTTCTACAGCCAGAATACCTTCACTGTCGCAAGGTCTACCCCATGGCCAGGAGAAGCCAATTAAGCTGCTTACAAGATCTCTTAGGATCAATTCACAGGACGGCTTACAGGAAAGGTAGTCTGGACTGATGTAATTCACCTGCCAGGGAACTCACTGTGTATCACTGAACCTTTGGCAGATAAAGTACTAGATGCAGTTAGTTGTTTTATACGACTTAGCATACTGTGCATTCAGAAGGTAGACTGCACGAGGGTAGTGAATGTCAGTATTGATAATTTTGGCCCCGAGGAAGTGAAGTTGTCACAGAGTACCCTGGTTGTGAATTTAAAAGTGTTAGATGAGGATGAGGATGAACAGAAAATTACACAATGCCAGGAGGGTCTGTCAACTGGTCTACACTAAGGAGTAAGGTAGCACACGTGGAAGCACAGGACAGAGCATTAGTGGAAAAACCGTTGAGTGAGTACATGGAATTATTTAAATCCGCCAGATCCATTACCCGCAATGCCACTTGTCTAACACTAAATTCCTACTGGAAGTTAAGCACCTGCCTGCAAATAGCTGTATTGAGTTCCAAGGCATTTACAGCTGACTATGGAAGAGTTTATAGATCAGCAACTTAGAGATGGCATCATAGAGCCTAGTTGTAATCCTCGGTCTGTTCCCATTGTAATTGTAAGCACAAAATCACCAGACGGTAGCAAAGCATACCATTTCTGTTGTGAGTAGCAGTTCATCAACCAGAAAACGGTGCTCGACACATATCCTGTGACTAGTATAACAGAGATATTGGACAACTTGGGTCAGTGTCAGTACTTCACAACAATGGATTTGTGTAGTGGTTACCACAAGTTGGAAGTAACACCGGATGACCAATCAAAAAATGCGTTCTCAATGCCAACTGGGCATGTCAAGTTTCGCCGCATGCCTTTTGGCCTTAAAAACGCACTGGCAACCTTTCAGCATTTGTTAGGTAGTGTTTTATGTGGATTAAAACCAAAATGGTGCATGGTATACATGGATGACATAATTGTGTATTCAAAGAACATTCCTGAACATCTGGAGTGGTTACGTGAAGTGTTTGATTGTCTGCGCATGGCACGGTAAATGTTGAATTTAGAGAAATGCTATTTTGTACCGCAAGGAGTTCGGTATTTGGGTCACGTTATGGGACAGGATAGAATTTGTACCACCCCAAAGCTAGTTGACGCCTTTTTAAATTTTCCAACACCCACCAATGTAAAGGAACTGCAGTTTTATTTGGGACTCAGGAATTTTTACCAAAGATATGTTACAAAAACCTGCAGAACTTGCATGAACTCGCATGCAATTGCTACAGAAAGGAGTGAAGTTTCATTGGACATCTGAGTGTGAGTTGATGTTACAGAAGTTAAAAGATCGATTGATATCTAGTCCCATCTTGGTCTATCCGGATTTTGAAAAATCGTTTATTCTTTCTCGTGATTTGAGCGATTTTGCACTAAGAGTTATTTTCAGTCAGGAAGTAGATGGACAGGAGCACCCTATAGCATACGCTTCACAACAGTTCAATAATGGTGAATGAAATTATTCCACTACAGAGAAGGAAATGCTTGCAGTGATTTTTGGAATTGGGTACTTATGTTGTTAGCTCTATGGTAGATGATTTAAAGTGGCAACTGATCTGGCAATGCATAAGTGGCTTTTAGGACTTAAAGATCCATTGAGTAGATCGTCAAGATGGACCTCGCAGTTAAGCAAGTTCTATTATGAGGCAGTACATTGGCCGGGAAGGTTGCACGCTAAAGCGGATGGACGTATCCATAAGGTACGAACTACGGAATGCACAGGCATTGACGTAAGTGAAAGGAGGGCCAGCACAAAGTGCTGATCCGGACCATCAATGGTTTTCTAAACAACACCAGTTCTGTATGGAGGACAGAATATTGTACTGCACAGCTTGTGTGATGAAGTGTTAAGGCAAGCACAGGATTTGATTTTAGTGGGACATTTGGGTCAGGGAACAACGGAGAGAAGTGTAGCGCAGGCTTATTGGGGGATGATGTGTAGGCACGATATGGACCGTTACATGAAAAGTTGTGTTCCGTGTCCTCAAAAAGCAGAACTTAACCACTAGAGAATTAAATCCCAGAGGTTATGCCCCCATGAACCATGGACCTTGCCGTTGGTGGGGAGGCTTGCGTGCCTTAATGATACAGATAGCCGTACCGTAGATGCAACCACAACGGAGGGGTACCTGTTGAGAGGCCAGACAAACATGTGGTTCCTGAAGAGGGGCAGCAGCCTTTTCAGTAGTTGCAGGGGCAACAGTCTGGATGATTGACTGATCTGGCCTTGTAACACTAACGAAAATGGCCTTGCTGTTCTGGTACTGCGAACGGCTGAAAGCATGGGGAAACTACAGCCGTAATTTTTCCCGAGGGCATGCAGCTTTACTGTATGATTAAATGATGATGGCGTCCTCTTGGGTAAAATATTCCGGAGGTAAAATAGTCCCCCATTCGGATCTCCGGGCGGGGACTACTCAAGAGGACGTCATTATCAGGAGAAAGAAAACTGGCATTCTACGGATCAGAGCGTGGAATGTCAGATCGCTTAATCGGGCAGGTAGGTTAGAAAATTTAAAAAGGGAAATGGATAGGGTAAAGTTAGATATAGTGGGAATTAGTGAAGTTTGGTGGCAGGAGGAACAAGACTTTTGGTCAGGCGAATACAGGGTTACAAATACAAAATCAAATAGGGGTAATGCAGGTGTAGGATTTCTACCATCTGGTGAGCAAGATGTATGAGACAGGCGAAATACCCTCAGACTTCAAGAAGAATATAATAATTCCAATCCCAAAGAAAGCAGGTGTTGACAGATGTGAAAATTACCGAACTATCAGTTTAATAAGTCACAGCTGCAAAATACTAATGCGAATTCTTTACAGACGAATGGAAAAACTGATAGAAGCCGACCTCGGGGAAGATCAGTTTGGATTCCTTAGAAATGTTGGAACACGTGAGACAATACGGACCCTACGACTTATCTTAGAAGAAAGATTAACGAAAGGCAAACCTAAGTTTCTAGCATTTGTAGACTTGGAGAAAGCTTTTGACAATGTTGATTGGAATACTCTCTTTCAAATTCTGAAGGTGGCAGGGGTAAAATACAGGGAGCGAAAGGCTATTTACAATTTCTACAGAAAGCAGATGGCAGTTATAAGAGTCGAGGGGGTATGAAAGGGAAGCAGTGGTTGGGAAGGGAGTGAGACAGGGTTGTAGCCTATCCCCGACGTTACTCAATCTGTATATTGAGAAGCAATAAAGGAAACAAAAGAAAAGTTCTGAGTAGGTATTAAAATCCATGGAGAAGAAATAAAAACTTTGAGGTTCGCCGATGACATTGTAATTCTGTCAGAGACAGCAAAGGACTTGGAAGAGCAGTTGAATGGAATGGACAGTGTCATGAGAGGAGGGTATAAGATGAACATCTACAAAAGCAAAACAAGGATAATGGAATGTAGTCGAATTAAGTTGGGTGATGCTGAGGGAATTAGATTAGGAAATGAGACACTTAAAGTAGTAAAGGAGTTTAGCTATTTGGGAAGCAAAATAACTGATGATGGTCGAAGTAGAGAGGATATAAACTGTAGACTGGCAATGGCAAGGAAAGCGTTTCTCAAGAAGAGAAATTTGTTAACATCGAGTATAGCTGTAAGTGTCAGGAAGTCATTTCTGAAAGTATTTGTATGGAGTGTAGCCATGTATGGAAGTGAAACATGGACAATAAATAGTTTAGACAAGAAGAGAATAGAAGCTTTCGAAATGTGGTGCTACAGAAGAATGCTGAAGATTAGGTGGGTAGATCACATACATAACTAATGAGGAAGTATTGAATAGAATTGGGGAGAAGAGGAGCTTGTGGCACAACTTAACTAGAAGAAGGGATTGGTTGGTAGGACATGTTCTGAGACATCGAGGGATCACCAATTTAGTATTGGAGGGCAGCGTGGAGGGTCAAAATCGTAGAGGGAGACCAAGAGATGAATACACTAAGCAGACTCAGAAGAATGTATGCAGCAGTAGCTACTGGGAGATGAAGAAGCTTGCATAGGATAGAGTAGCATGGAGAGCTGCATCAAACCAGTCTCAAGACTGAAGACCACAACAACAACAACAACAACAACAACAACAGGTTATCCGAAGCTGATAAGCTCCTCCAAATGGTAGGATTGAACATCCTAGAACCCCTAGCACAAACACCAGCAAGTATTAACCATTATTGACCATTTCACTCGTTGCATTTTCATGATAATTTTACCAGACCAGCAAGCCACATTGGTGGTATTGACTCCATTCAATCAGTGGATACTTTAGTTTGGGACACCTGAAACCGTACTCACGGATCAGGGCGTAAATTTTTTGTCAGAATTAATGCAGCAGCTATGCATACTGGTGTGCATTAAGAAATTACAGACGAGCTCTCTGCACACTCAAGTTACTGGCCGCACAGAACAAGTTCACAGGACAATCATGAAAATGTTGAGTTTTTATATAAATTCCCAGCACAACAATTGGGACATTCTATTGGCCTACATCTTCGCAGCCTACAACTTGAAAGTTTGCCAGAGCACAAAGTTATCCCCATATGAAGTAATTTCTGGGTGCAAGATGTGGCCGCCATTTTAGTTTTGCAAGGCCCCACCACAAGGAGACATCTCGTCTGGGAAGGATTTTGCCAGAAGAGCGAAACTTATCTGGAGACAAGTACAAAAAATGAATACGAAGGCTTTAGAGAAACAGGAAAGAGCACATGATGTGAAATCAATGTTACCTAAGTACCATGTGGGTCAGTGAGTTATGTTGATGAATCTTTGTGTGCTGAAAAGGAAAATGGTATAATGACCCTTACCAGGTAATAGAGATGACATCACTGGTTAACGTTAAATTGCAGCTCCTCATCTGCCCTTTGATAGTCCACGAGCCGAATTCGGCCGTTTAAGGGGGATATGGACAATTTCCCTCGTGTGACCCCAGTTTCTGTAGAAGGGGGGGGGGGGGGGGGGGGGGGGGAACAATGGAGAAAGTGGAGAAAAAGGAAAGAGTGAGGTGAAGGAAGCAGTATAATATGCCAAATCATCGGTATATGCAAGGACGAAGAGCAGGGATGCAGGAGTGACACTAGGATTTATTTTCCAATTACCAGCTACGAAAATGGGAACTGTAGACTTTAGTATGGTCCATGCCTTGATTTACGTATCTGACCTACATTCCTCTGTTTTTTCCACTAAACACCTTTCGTTCTTAATGATACCATTGATGAGGACCTGTTCATCTCTCTGGATCAGATGATTGTCATCTAACATGGCCATGTTGCCGTGGAACATCTCTTAGAGCACATGAAAAGCTGCAGAAGTAAGCAGCAGCAGCAGCAATTGGTAGTCATTGGTTCAGTAACATCACCTGCTTGTGTATTCCTTGTGGTGATCGGAGTTGTATATTCCTTGTTCAAGAGAAGAGTTGCCCAAATTCCAGCATTCTCAACCTTCAGCCTAAGCATTTGAACCGATCAGAATGGGACACTCCCCAACAAGGCAGTATAATGAGTGAACAGTCATGAAGGCAAAGACCAAGTGTGTTCAAGGACCATGAGGAACAATTGTGTATACGAGGGAGAACTGTGGTGTAATTAGCAGTGACTAGGTCACAATATGTAGTTTCAAAGGAATTGAACCATGTAAATAGGTACGAGTCTGGTATTGGTATAAAATGTAAACAGAGTCGAGAATAAATAGAAATTGAGGCAAAATGCAGGGACGCATCCTTTCCATAGAAGGGGGGAGTGTAGAAGGTCAAATGATTACGGCAATTAAGTTTGTTAAAATGTGAAGGAATACTGGGACCCAGAAGTCTTAAGTGTGTTACATTCTGTTGCGCAGTTCAATGGTACGATACCATGACGTAAGTGGGTCAGCAGAACACCAAGTTAGGCAACATGAAGGAGAATGCTGTGTTACTGGCTAGCTGGCCACACACCAGGTTGTCAACATCAAGGGCAGTAATTGGGACAGCCAAGCTACACCAGAATATTCCACCGGCCAACTGGTGAAGAAGAACCACAGACATCAACAGCAGAAAGTCATATACAAGGACCAGCAGCCAGCTCATCATCATCGGCTGTTGTAAGACACTGGAGTGACATGAAGCCTGTGTCACTTAGCGCTGCCACCAGTTTGGAGTCGTCCCTGTCATTGCAGTCATACTAATAGTCACTGTCATAATGCAGGTCATCGCCTAAGGGGTGCCAGAGTGACACCAGTGCTGTAACTATTGTCAGACGCCATCAACAGTCAGCTGCCTGTCATGGGAGTCATTGCTTGGGGAACGTTGTGGTAACAGACTGTCGCCATTGTCCTGGGACGCTGCCTACACAAATACTGTCACCAGGGCCAGAACCAGGGACCTTGCCTTGCCAATGCCAAAGAGCCGCAGACAGGGTTTGTTGCTGAGACAGGGTGCTGACATGTACCGCTGCTACCTGTATCTGCCGCCACCACCACAACAGAGGCCTCCGGCATGTGGTTCCAGGCACCACCGTATGACCCAGCTAGTGCCACTGCTGAGTCAACAGATTCCAATTAATGCCAGCACAGTTGGAGTTATAGTGAGAGTCTGCTGACCACCATCATTGCCGTCAAGAAAATTACGAGCAGAAGCAAATCTCGCCCAGTGGGCCCACAACCAACATATTGCGGTTGATCAATAAATGTTGTTATTCTGTCTTTCCTCATGCCCAGCAGATAATCCACATTCAAATCCGACTATGGGCAGTGGAGTCCTGTGCCTGTTAACATGGCCCATTTACACTAGCAAATAGTCATGCTGTTTCCTAAGGTTGATAACTGACTGCTCATATACTAGTAGTTTTTTGTCATATGCAGTGGGAAGTCACTAGGATAGTGTAGTTCTGCCCCACTCTCTTCATCATCCTCAAGTGGCAGTCAATACTTGTTTTGAATTCTGTGACATGTGGTTGGAAAATTCTTTTGTATTTCCTGTGCCTTTATTTGATTAATTTACTCAAGAAATTTACTCAGTGGGACTTAATTGTATTTATCTTGCATTTACAGCATGTTCCTGATGCTCCAAATAATGAAACCTTCTCTGCATGAAAGTTTCTCTCCTTTGATCCACTGAAACTTGGGCATATAGAACTGGTAACATTCACTTCTGTGGCACCAAATTTTCTTCCTGCTGCACAGCTGTTTGTGGCCTCTGCTTCAGAGTGGTAGTGGTAAGTTCCTATGGGACCAAACTTCTGAGGTCATCGGTCCCTACGCTTACACACTACTTAATCGAACTTAAACTCACTTATGGTAAGGACAACACATACATGCCCGAGGGAGGACTCTAACCTCCGACAGGGGGAGCCGTGTGAACTGCGACAAGGCGCCTTGGACCTCTGCTCTGCTTCATGAATAACCATCAACTTAGAGAAAGTTAGCATCATATTGTCTGTGTGAACCAGTTGGGAAAAGCAAATTTGTACATCCTCATTTCTCAACTGAGTCATGGCAGTAATTTCTGACCATTTTTGACTGCTGACAATATAATAATAATTAATGGGAACAATGTGGTGCCCTCTCGGCTCCCCACAGCTAAACTGGCAGAAATCTTGTTACTTCAGATTAACATTGAAGCCAACCTCAAAAATAAACAGTACAGGAGAGCACTGGTAGCTTTAAGGGTCCCACACATGAGCAATGCAAATCACAACATATTTGGAACTAAACAGCCTAATATTTTTGACAGGAATGAATATTACTGTCGTTGCTGCTGATGAGTTGTGCTATTGGATTCCACAACTTGTGAAGGGATAGCTTTACAATTTACAATACTGTTTATGAATTAATTTAAAACATGAACTTCAGTTGTGTGGCCATATTGTCCGTAGTTGCTATGTATTGAAGATATTTCAAATACGTCTTTGCATCTGCGACAGAATGCATATTTTGTCACTGAATGGGTTTTGTTTTATTGAAAGAAAACATTAGTGGTCTGCAATGAGAGATATTTACAATTTCACTTGCTTTCTAGACTGAAAAATGGTTTGTTACAAATAATGTTGATTTTTACTTACAATATTTTCTGTCCAACTCTCGCTCAGTCCTGAACTTCATCTGACTACATGTTTTTGAGTTATTTATTTGTTTGGTACAGTTGATTCCAGCCTTCTTCCACATTGCTTTGTGGTGCTGCACTATGTTGTGTTTTACATCAAGAAAAGCATAGCACTGCAAAACAATGTGGGATTGGGCAGGTATCAGTAGTGCCAAACCAAGGAATGCCTCAGAAATGTGCAACCAGACAGTTTCCTAATGTAAGTGAAAATAGAATATAAAATACCATGAGTAAAATCAAAATCTCTTGTAAAAAAACTATTTTTCAGCTAGAAAGCAAGTCACACTGAAAATATCCTTCATTGCTGATGTGATCTGCAATCTGTCATTTTATTTCAATAAAATGAAACAAATTAACAAAATAAATATTTCTTGTAGTTGCAGGGACAGATTTAAAATATCTTTAATATTAGGTATTAACCATTCATATTTTATTCAAGCTGCATGCATAATGTTCTATGATATGATTTGCTGACAAGATCAAAAATGGTTCAAATGGCTCTGAGCACTATGGGACTCAACTTTTGAGGTCATCAGTCCCCTAGAACTTAGAACTACTTAAACCTAACTAACCTAAGGACATCACACACATCCATACTCAAGGCAGGATTCAAACCTGCGACCGTAGAGGTCGCAGGTTCCTGGTTGTAGCGCCTAGAACCACTCGGCCCCCCCGGCCGGCGCTGATAAGATCATGTGTGTTCTTCATTGACTGGCTGGCAGAAGCAAATCAGGCAGCCGAAATCTCAATTTTATTGCTTAAGAAGGTAACATATTCTGAATTTGAAGCTTTTCGTATATATACTTGCATATTACGAAAATATGCAGTTTCAGTGATACACCGTGTTAAAGATCTCCTCAAAATTAGTCTTTTTGGTATAGTTTGTTGTGCCGGAGTGGCAGAAAATGCTACTGTAGTAGATAAAACCTTTGACTAATTGATTCCACAATGGTGACCTCAGCAGCAGCCGGGTAATCTGCAAATTGAAGACAAGCCTGTATTTTTCGAATGACGAATTTTGGGGGAAAACCTCATCTTATAATGAGGATAAATACAAGGTCTGTTCAAAAAATTCTCGGACATTTGTAGTTGTAAGCTAATGGTGTGTTGGACCAAAATGCGGTTGGCATCCCGCACATGCCTGTGTTTAATGTGTAACTGCCGGAAGCTTCGTTGTTTTATGTCTGTTAGTTATTGCTCAGTGCTGTAATGAGTAGAACATTGTGTTGCACAGTTTGTGGATTTTGAGATGGAAGACTTAGGGGAGCAACACAGCTGCATCAAATTTTGTGTGAAGCTCAAGGAAACCTTTACAAAGACACACCAAATGATGCACAAAGCCTACAATGATGAGCGCTTAAGCCATACTAGATGTTACAAATGGTTCACACACAGTGGCAAAGTGTGACATTTTTTGTAGGGTAGGCTGTGAATTATCTATTTCAAAAAAATAAAAAAATCTTAAAACAAAAACTTATAAAATAGAAACACTGCAAAAGTAACTTAGTTACATATTTCTGCTAAAATTGAAACTACTACAGAAATTGTTAATAAGGTTGGTTGGTTGGTTGATTTGCGGGAGGGTACCAAACAGTAAGGTCATTGATCCCATCAGATTTGGGGAGGTTGGGAAAGGAAGTTGGCCGCACACTTTCAAAGGAACCATCCCGCATTTGCCTGAAGCGATTTAGGGATTCAGGATGGCTGGATGTCAGTTTTAACCATCGTCCTCCCAAATGCGAGTCCAGTGTGCTAACCACTGTGCCACCTCACTCAATGATAAATAAATAAATAAAAATATTAAACAGCTACACACTAAAGATTAACACATAGTAACTCACTATTACATCTTTTTATAAATTAATTCTATCCTCCTATCCTTTTTCTGGGAGTAAACATTGATAACATGAGAGATGAACTCCCGTCATTTGGTTGAAGATTTTCACATTTCCCTCTTTGGTTGAAGATTTTCACAGTTTTCCTCACTACAGCCAAAATCACCAATGTGGACAGTCTGTCATTCTGTTGCAAAAGTAGGTTTTAATACGTTTTAATATACTCATGCTTCTTTTGCAAGACATGGTGGTTGCTGAAACTGCAAGAACTAATGATAGAAACTTCACACATTCAGAGAACATGTTTTTTAATCCATTGTTTATAATGGATTTAAGGAGGTCCTGAGGCTGTAGACGTTTATCTTCAATGCTGTAAATAAATGTAAGTTCTTGTTCCAGTTTCTTCCAGGATATATTTTAAAGTTTTTCAACTTCAAATTTCAGAAAATTGTTTGGTTTACAATAACGTGAGAACTTTCTCCTATTTACAATTTCTGTAAAATCTGTTTCATGAAAGTCCTGGAATCTAGTTTCCGCTTTTACTACTATTGTGTCATTTATTTTGAATGCTAGAATTCTCCATTTCTGAATACTTGCTTCTGTTCCATTAAAATTAATTTCAGTTACTCCTGCTGAATTTATAAGGCTCTTAGCTTCCACTATGGATTTCAGAATAATTTCCTCACATCTTAGTCTTTCAACAGCCTTAATGCTGCTTCCAGTTTTGAACATAGGCATCTTATGTCCACAATTTTACTTTGCAAGATGTCAAACATGATACTTGTATGCTGGAAAATTGAATTGTACAGCTGCAGTAGAGAAAGAAAAGTTTAATCATTCGGTATACTATTTAGCCCAATTGCTTGATGTAGATAATTATCATCCCACCCTTCATTGTTTATCACATCATAAAATGCTGCTCTCAGGTCTGTATAGTGAAGAATAATGCTTTGTACAGAGTGTGAATGAAAATTCCTCCTTGTTTCACAAGGACTTGGTAATTTAAATCCCCTTTTCATCAGAAGTTCAATTCGTTTAATGGAATGGCTAAAAAAATACATGAAATCCTGACAGATTTGCCACAAAAATTTTTAGTTGCATTATTATTTTTTTATATATTTATTTTTACAAGCTCAGAGGAGGACTAGGTTCAGCTGATGTGTGTAGCAGTGGATAGAGAGAGCATGAGAATAAACTTGATTCACAATAAGGTAGACACCATAATAATGTTCCCTGCCATTGCATTGCAACCGTCATATGTTTGCAATACTAAATTGTTTCTATTAATATTCCAGCTGCTTAGCACTTACAACAAAACAGTGGCTATGCCTTGTGCACTCTAGCCCCTGGATACATCCTAAAACTCTATGCATCTATCTCCTATTTCTTCTGATTCATTATTTGCAAAATGAAAAATTACACTCATTTGACTTCTAGTTGAGACATCCGTGGTTTCGTCTGCTTGTAGTGATACAAAATGACAATTTTTAACTTCATTTGAGTTTGTTCTTTAATAACATACATAATACAAGCAATTAATTCATTCTTCGTGTCAGAGGGAATGCCTTTAAATACTCCCTCGGATGCTAAATGGATCTTTCATGTATGGTTCTTTTTCTGCCAAGAAATCAGAAGTTCTAAATAATTTCCTTTATTTACTATTACTTCAGATTCATCATGACCACGAAGAGGTAACTCATGCCATGCTAAGAAGCAGATAGTCGAATAAAGTTTCTTCAATATACTTTTGTTTCGCTCAACCTTCTCGTTATGTTTCAAAGATTCCAGGCATGTTGCTTCTGAAACAGCATACTCAATTCTTACTGTACCTAGGAGATGGTGTTAAACAGATGCTCTGATATATAAAATGAAATATTCATGCTTTTTAGCTTTCAGAAGGAAATTCTGAAGACTCCTTTCACCAACTCCCCAATTATTCCGTTCAAACCAGTCATTGCCCATTCCAAATAGTACAGATTGAAAATGAAAAAGTTTGTTCCTTACAATGGTTCTGAATTGTACCACTGTGTTTGGAAACATCTTACAAATTTCCCGTAAGATTTTTTAATAGACAGACTTGGCATCTGCTTTCGTTCTTTCACGAGGAGTTTATCTCCCAAAGAAAGGAGAGAGAAGAATTCAGGGATTTCAGTTAACAAATTCAGTGGATCTTGTGATGAAATGAACCCGTCCATGGCAGTTTCAGGTAGTCTGTAATACCTTGTGTTATTCACACACATACCTTTGTGTAAGATGTCATTCCAGTTGACTGACCTTAATCTAGTTCTAAACTCTCTTATGCTGCATTCATTCATTACATCATGATACCTGGCATATGTAAGAAATAAGCATTTGCTTTAGTACAATGCATTTTTAGAAAATCTGTTTTGGGTGTTAAATTAGGTATATTCCAACTAGTGTCAAAATACTTCACAAAACAAACATTTTGCTTCAAAAGTGAGGTTAAACTGACAATCTTTGTTGGTATGTTTACAGGCTTGTTTGACAAACCCGTGGATAGAAAAGAGAGAACTTGACAAAAGTCTGAGAAGAGTGGCCTTTAATTTTGACAGTCACAAAATTAGAAGCATACATGAAATATCCATTTTAGAAAGCTTATTACCACTATTTCCATTACTACTATACAATCGTGCCATTTGCAACAACATAAAAATGCATAATTTCATGCCCTTATCACTAGAATACTGAAATTGTCGCTTTGAACATGAACTAATTAATAAACTTAAAACCTTAAAACAAAGACAACTGAAAAGCGGACACAGAAACTATCACATAGGACTAATATAAAAGAAGAGAAGGAGAGAAGGAGAAGGAGAGAGAGGGAGGGAGAGAGAGAGAGAGAGAGAGAGAGAGAGAGAGAGAGAGAAGGAAATGGCAAACACCACCACTCAGAAGAAAGAGGAAACTCTATACTAATATAATGTAATTGGATAGATAAAAAAATCTGCTCACCAAGCAGTGAGAGTATTACAATTTGCAAGCTTTCAGAGCCAGTGGAATGGCAGAAGAACTGAAGGGGAAGGAAGAGGGGAGAAGCAAAAAGCCTGGTGAGGTTTAGGAAAAGCAGTGGATTTCAGAAAAATCACCGAGAACCCTAGGTCAGGGGCGACTTTCTGGACAGGATGAAAAGGGATGACTGATTGTAGGGGACTGTACTGGATGAGATTTGGAAAGCTGAGAGCACTAGTTAATAAGAGAGAAAAGCTATGTGCTTTGCATGTGATAGAGTGGGAGAGGGACGATGAAAACCAGACAGGTCAGAAAATGAAAGGTGTAGAACACTGAAAGGGATTGAAGAAAGAAATAGTTACTGAGAAGAAACGCTGAGACCAAAAAAGTTTACATAAACTAAGGCCACATGGGTGGCGAGAACCAAGGATATGTTGTAGCACCAGTTTCCATCTGCGGAGTTCTGACAACCTGGTGTCTGAGGGAAGAATCCAGATGGCGTGTGTGGTGAAACAGGCATTGAGGTCACAACTGTCATGTTGTAGAGCATGCTCTGCAACAGGATATTGTGTGTTGTCAGTATACATCCTCTGCCTATACCCATTAATCCTAACTAATAACATAGTAAAAGTCAAGTCAGTGTAAATGGCCAAACAATGTTTACATAACAGCTAATATATGGCATGTGGCTCTCCCTTTATAGTATAAGTTGTATAAGTTTAGCCAGTTACAGGGCTGGTATAAGTGGTGGTATGAGGGTGCACTGAGCAAGTCTTGCAGTGAGGACAGTCACAGGGAGAAGTGTCACATGATAGGGAGATGGGTGCAGATGGAGCATAGAGTCTGACACAGATATTGCGGAGATTAGCAGAGCGACAAAAAGCTATTCTAGGTATGGTGGGCAAAACGTTGGATGGAATGGACGTATACTATCAAAGGGAGAGCCACCTGTGAAACGACACATCATATACTAGCTGTTATGTAAACACTGCTCAGCCTTTTACATCGGCTTGACTATCACCTAGTTATTAGTTAGGATGAATGGACATAAGCGGAGGGTGTACATTGGCAACACACAATATCTTGTTGCACAGCATGCTCAATAACATGACAGTCATGACCTCGGTACCTGTTTCACCACACGAGCCATCTGGATTCTTCCTCCTGACACCAGTTTCTCAGAACTTTGCAGGTGGAACTGAAGCTACAACACATCATCGGTTCTCGCCACCCACCTGGCCTTAATTTACATTAATTTCTTCAGTCTCAGAATTTCTTCATAGTAACTATTCACTAGTTTTCTACAGCTTTCATCTTATGATCTGTCTAGACTTCACCATCCCACTCCTACCTCTATTAGATACAATTCACTTAGTTTTTTGCTCTAATTAACTTGAGCATGATGTTTTAATAGCAATCTCTGTCTTATGTATCATCCTATCTTCCACCTTTAAGCTCTCAGGCTTTCAAATCTCATTCAGCGCAGTCCCCAAAAATCAAGCTTTCCTTCTCATCCCGTCTGGTACGTCTTGCCCTGACCCTGGGTTCTGGGCGACTTTTCCGAACTCTACCTCTTTTCCCAAAACACACCAGTCCTTTTCCTTCCTCTTCAACCCTTCTGCCAAAAGAAGGAGCAACTGGCTCTAAACATTTGTCAACTGTAATACCTTTTATATGTGTGTTCTCCTGCCATTGATTGGTGAGCTGATTTCTTTTTATCAATCCAATTACATTATATTTTCAAAAATTGATTATTTTCATTGATAAACTCCATACTAAGGATGAAGAAATGACATATCTGCCAACGCCTTATTACAGTCAGGCAGCCAACAAGGTTGCAAAGTATTATCATAACAGCAAACTTAAAACATGTTTCCAGACATCAAAACAACTTAAAATACAACTACATCACAACATTGATAATAACAAAAATGTATTTGCAAACTCGGATGTACACCAACTCAAGTGTAGCAAATGTGAAAAAATATACGTAGGCCAGATGCTATTGTGTACATATGTATTTAATTTACCATACTACTTTTTAATTTAATATGTTTTAATTTTTAAAGTTTTATAATTTTGAAAGTTGTTTGCATTCTTGCCATAGTTTTTTTATAAATGAAGTTCAAAGTTGTATAACTATATTTGCTTATGTATCTGTACGGAGCTTTTTAGTGGACCAAGAACATCTAAAGGTGTCAACTACTTGCTGAAACCAGTAATATGAATATTTTTTATACGTATAAGTGAGTGTGATGTAATAAATAATTATACAAACATTTACAAAGATCACATATCTCCAGTTGCCAATATCACATTTTTTAAAATCTGATTTGTATTTCTTTTTCGTTCATTTACTAAATTTTCTTTTTAATGTTCCATTTAGTCTATTATACTTTGTTACATTCTTATCTCTGTCTGTCCAGCTTGCAAACTGTGAAATATTTGTGCCCAAATATATAGTGTCTGTTACCAGTTCTATTGTTTTATTATTTACTGGATTTTTTTACTCTGGAAAGATTATGAATCTTTTATATTATGCTTTCTAAGAATGTTTTGAAGTTTATATCCAGATTTCTGTACAAAATCTTCACTTACAGCCATCATAATCTGATTGTCTGCAAATAATAATATTCTTAACATTGTGTTTAGTCAATTTTTACTTCAAGTGGATTATTTCATTCAATTTCTGGATTATTTTGTTGACTAAATAAATGTTGGCTATAAAAAGAAAGAAAAATAGTATATATATCTGCTTGTGGACATATGTTGTTTGATTCTATATTACCCCATTTATCAAACAAGAAATATTTCACAAATATTATATACATAATACTTGCTCTATTTGTTGTATAATTTACTTACTGTGGACACCAAATCCAACTATGAGAACACCGTGGTCTAGATTATCAGGATCACACAGGAACTTCCAGGGATGAGACACACCACCCAAGTAAAACTGCAAACAAGTTGTACATGAAAAGAAATGTGCAGTTTAAGTAATTTTACCAAACACATAATAAAATTGTCAGCAATAAACAAAATAATTTTCATAAACTCCCTCCCCCCTCTCTCTTTTCAGACAAAAAATTATTCAAAAGTAATTTAAAAAATTATTGCTTGAAAACACTCCTTATTCTCTAGACAAGTTTTTTAAATAGAGACAGATCATCTCTTTCCCACACATTTCTGTTTCCTTATCCTAGGCTAATCCTGTGTATAATATCACACGTTCTGTTTAATTTTTGCAACTCTTAATGCTATTCTTTCCTATTAGATAAAATAAGATGAATTTAATTATATTCTGTAACTCATAATTAGGTCCCTGTATGCAGCATGCCGTGTGTGCTCGCCAGGCTTCCACCAGATAGTCGGCAGAATGTTTATGATTATCACTTTTGGATTTGGTCTTTAACATTACAAACACCAAGAGGACGTTGTGTGTTGTGACTCTTTCATAACTAAATAACCTGAAGATGTCATATGCACGAAACCTTTCATAACACAATAAATGTGTAATAATACAGCTGAGGTGGTTTGCGTTAATCACTGAAGGAAACAGTCACTCCTGTGATATGCAATGAATGGTCACTCAGAGACAATCACTTGAAAATGGTTAAAATGCCAGAACTGTTCAACAGTGATTACAAAATAAAGCGGTATTTAATCTGATCAATGCAGTCAGTGCAGAAAAATGTTGTCATTCAGAAAATCTTTGGACAAAATTGAAAAATTAAGCAAGCTGAGGCCTTCATGTGTTAGGATGGCTTTCTTTTATAGTCAGAACTTGCAGAAGTTTTCCCATAAGTAATGTGTTTTTTGACTTTTTTCTCAGTTTACTACCTGTGGTCCCAACATTTTGAGTGACAGGTTCACCCATTATAAAACATAAGCCTATCAAGCACTGACAGAAGAGAATCCCCCTAATAGCTTGTGAGTAAACAGGTATTATAAAGCTTACAGAACAATGACCGTTCTGGCATTTGCATTAAGCAAATTAGGGGGAAAGAACATAAAATCTTGCTGGCCAGATAAGGATTTTAACCACCATTGTCTCTAAAGCAAAACCAGTATCTTCACATTGGCTATCTGAGTTAGTGCTATCTTTATGAGAAACAAATTCCTGTTTATGAGCTTAGTATCAATAAAATATAATAGTCACATCATCCAGTATAGACAGGGGAGGTGAGGGGCACTTAGTTTTGATGAGCTCAAATAACATACCTGCATGGCATTTGCATTAATCCCAATGGATATTGGGCCATTCTTCACCAGCCACTGTGCCATTTTTGTCTCATTGGTACTGATGTTTACTGCTCCTTGTATGGTGACTAGCACTTCACTCCTGTTGAAATGACATTTCTCATCCTCGCCTTCATATGGATAATCTTTTTCCGTTTCTAATCCCCCCAGTTTCTCAATGGCTCGGTATGCGTTATCTGGTAGTCCTCCTTCACAGCCGTTATCCAAAGTATCACAGTCAACCAATTCTGCAAGAGAAACAGAAACAAAAATAACTGAAAATAGAATACTACTTCCCAAAGTATGTTCTGAGCCAGTCCTGAAAAGTATAGCAAATTAATTTTCACTGGCTTTCTCCTCTTAAGGTTTAATCACATGTTCTTTGTGTCACTCACCTCGTACACCCTCTATTTGTATAACATACAAACCAACACACGAACTGTTGAAATGCAAACAAAACACATAATGAAAGTTTACACAATTCATAAAAAGATACAGTACATAACTTTTCCCCTATACAGCAAACATTAACATCTGACTTTAAGAACACAAAAGTGTTTATCATCTGGGCTACACAGTAACTCAGCAATAGTAAATAATGCAGTGGAACCAGGGAACTTTCATATTTGATTCAGTGATACTGCACTTTCATTAAGGTCCAATCGTTAACATACTAGAATGTACAGAGGGGTGAAGGACAGGGGGGGGGGGGGGGGAGACCTTTAACAAAGAAGATTAAGAACTGAAATTAAGACAAGTTGTGCACCTTAGCACTAAGTAGGGGCAAACAGCATCAACTATACTGCAGTACAAGCTCCATACCACACATCGACACAGCTTCGTAATCTCTGGCAGTGGACGAATGACATCACAAGCTGACCACTGTGTGGTGACATACAAATAGTTTGACTTTCTGAGCTTGTTTAGGTTTTAAAATCAACTAACAAAGTCTTTACAGCCTGTTGCATCTCACTAGCTTTAGGAGATTAAATGTTATGCAAATAACACACCTTAAGAGCATTGTCTAATGACTATATAACTAGTCAGTGTTTTCATCTCATCAACTTTGAACCTGTCTAGCACCATACGCTTGGAACAGTCCAAAACGCACACACTGAACAATAGTGCATCAACAATTCTCAACTCACAACCACAATTCATCTCACAACAGCTTAAGAACTGTCATGTCATGGCTCTACCACTCCATAACTCTGCAGAATAACTCTGCCAGCAATTCCACTCCCACCTCAGTTCATGGTTCTATGTTGGAGCATATTCATAACAATATTTCAAAAATTATTTAGCTGTATTTCACACTGATTGTAGTTATATCAGTTTAGACAATGCATAATATAATTAACACACATTTCCTTACACCTCTCAATAGTTCAAGTGATCTTTTAAATATTAAATTAATCACAACAACAATCTTGCTTCAAAAGCCATCCATTTCCAGTGGTCAAACATGTGTGGGTTATGCGTGTATGAATGGATGTATGATGGAAAGATGCCTTCATGCAATAGCTCAAATATATACAACATTCCACATTCAATGTACTTGTCTGTTGCTCAATGCCTCCTCTACGTGGTTAGAAGCAATCTATAACCCTTCATATGGAAAACATTAAAAGAAGCCATTTTCACTGAAGCAAAATACTTTGTTCCTCCCTCTTACATAATGAGAAATGAGCATCATGATGAAATAAAAGAAAAATCAGAGCTCACAAAGATAGACTGTTGTTGTTGTTGTGGTCTTCAGTCCTGAGACTGGTTTGATGCAGCTCTCCATGCTACTCTATCCTGTGCAAGCTTTTTCATCTCCCAGTATCTACTGCAACCTACATCCTTCTGAATCTGCTTAGTGTATTCATCTCTTGGTCTCCCTCTACGATTTTTACCCTCCACGCTGCCCTCTAATACTAAATTGGTGATCCCTTGATGCCTCAGAACATGTCCTACCAACCGATCCCTTCTTCTGGTCAAGTTGTGCCACAAACTTCTCTTCTCCCCAATCCTATTCAATACTTCCTCATTAGTTATGTGATCTACCCATCTAATCTTCAGCATTCTTCTGTAGCACCACATTTCGAAAGCTTCTATTCTCTTCTTGTCCAAACTATTTATCGTCCATATTTCACTTCCATACATGGCTACACTCCATACGAATACTTTCAGAAATGACTTCCTGACACTTAAATCAATACTGGATGTTAACAAATTTCTCTTCTTCAGAAACGCTTTCCTTGCCATTGCCAGCCTACATTTTATATCCTCTCTACTTCGACCATCATCAGTTATTTTGCTCCCCAAATAGCAAAACTCCTTTACTACTTTAAGTGTGCCATTTCCTAATCTAATTCCCTCAGCATCACCCGACTTAATTAGACTACATTCCATTATCCTTGTTTTGCTTTTGTTGATGTTCATCTTATACCCTCCTTTCAAGACACTGTCCATTCCATTCAACTGCTCTTCCAAGTCCTTTGCTGTCTCTGACAGAATTACAATGTCATCGGCGAACCTCAAAGTTTTTATTTCTTCTCCATGAATTTTAATACCTACTCCGAATTTTTCTTTTGTTTCCTTTACTGCTTGCTCAATATACAGATTGAAAAGATAGACTAAAGTGTTCATTTCTGCGATTTTTTTCTTCTTTTAAGTGAAACTCTAAAGATATAGGTTGAAAGTAGTGCCTTTTATCCTCTTTCAATTTATTGACCTGTTTCATACGCCCCTACCTTGACAGATTTTTTCTTTAACATTCTTCCTTTGATTATTGAATGTGGTGAACTGTGATTACATTATTACAAACTTTATTGTCCACATTGGACCTCTTTCTCATTCCATGTTCAATTTTTCTTTGAAGGTTGTTGTGTTCAGTTCTTGTGATCTACTCAATACAATAATGCTTCATTCTTTGTAATTGTAAACTTCTCAATTCATCTGAAATCTATATCTTCTACATGTGACCTTTGCTAAAAATCTGTAGTTCTTCAGAAGAGTATTAATTTTATCTTTGTTTTCTGCATCTGTTATCTGGAGTCCAATAGGTTTAAGATCTTGTTGAATTTCTCTGACCCATTGTCCTCTTCACATTTATTAACACTAAGTTGGTCCGCCCCAGGTAGTTGAGTGGGCAGCGCGACGGAATGTCATACCTAACGGTCCGGGTTCGATTCCCAGTTGGGTCGGAGATTTTCTCCGCTCAGGGACTGGGTGCTCCATTGTCCTTATCATCATCACTTCGTCCCCATCAACACGCAAGTCTCCGAAGTGGCATCAACTCGAAAAACTTGCACCAGGTGAACGGTCTACCTGACGGGATGCCCTAGCCACATGGCATTTCCAACACTAAGTTCAGTTCAATGAGATGCTTTTGTTGATTTTTTTCGTTTTGAGTGTACTGAAGAGCATACTTTTTAATTGTTAAGAACCATTCAACAGCCAAGAATGCATAAAATATTTCTTTATTTAAGACAACCAGTTTCGATAGACTATGCTGTCATCTTTAGGTCTTAAAATTTTTGTTGCTGTAAAACATGTTCATTTTCCACTGACAAGATGTCAAGTTCAGAGTAGGTATTAAAATCCATGGAGAAGTAATAAAAACTTTGAGGTTCGCCAATGACATTGTAATTCTGTCAGAGACAGCAAAAGGACTTGAAGAACAGCTGAACGGAATGGACAGTGTCTTGAAAGGAGGGTATAAGATGAACATCAACAAAAGCAAAACAAGGATAATGGAATGTAGTCGAATTAAGTCGGGTGATGCTGAGGGAATTAGATTACAAAATAAGACACTTAAAGTAGTAAAGGAGTTTTGCTATTTGGGGAGCAAAATAATTGATGATGGTCGAAGTAGAGAGGATATAAAATGTAGGCTGGCAATGGCAAGGAAAGCGTTTCTGAAGAAGAGAAATTTGTTAACATCCAGTATTGATTTAAGTGTCAGGAAGTCATTTCTGAAAGTATTCGTATGGAGTGTAGCCATGTATGGAAGTGAAATATGGACGATAAATAGTTTGGACAAGAAGAGAATAGAAGCTTTCGAAATGTGGTGCTACAGAAGAATGCTGAAGATTAGATGGGTAGATCACATAACTAATGAGGAAGTATTGAATAGGATTGGGGAGAAGAGAAGTTTGTGGCACAACTTGAACAGAAGAAGGGATCGGTTGGTAGGACATGTTCTGAGGCATCAAGGGATCACCAATTTAGTACTGGAGGGCAGCATGGAGGGTAAAAATCGTAGAGGGAGACCAAGAGATGAATACACTAAGCAGATTCAGAAGGATGTATGCTGCAGTAGGTAATGGGAGATGAAGAACCTTGCGCAGGATAGAGTAGCATGGAGAGTTGCATCAAACCAGTCTCTGGACTGAAGACCACAACAACAACATACTATTATAATCAGTAGACTGTAAACTATACTGTGAATAACTAAATTCAGTGGAATATTGCATTAATAAGAATTTGGTGATTTTTATGTGCACACAGTATATGCATTCATTTGAACTAAATATACCATTACAATCAGCAAAACAACAACAACAAGATGTCAAATGGACAAACCTTTTATAATGTGCTGTTTTTTCCACCTGACATTTTATGAGTAAGGTGAACATGTTTTACAAGAAAAAGATTTTAAGATCTGAAGATGAAAGCATAGTCTGTGGAAACGGGTTGTCTTAAAGGGTATGCCAATCAGAAGAAATTTCAAGAAAATCGCAAGTGGTAATGATCAACAAAATAACTGTACATCTTCACAATGACTTAAAGCTACTACATGACTGAAAGAAATCACATGACGAAACATATATTGTGCACCTGTTGATGACTATTTACCAACTCAGAACTAATACATATTGATAAATTCGGCTGCTGGGCACTGACGATTATTTATAGACATGCATATCACAGAAATTACAAAATGGTACAATACTGGAGTATTACATTTTTGATACCAACTAAAAGCTAAGAGATAAAAAAAAGGTGGTGTTGTGAACTGGTTTGGTACAATACTGGAGTATTACATTTTTTATACTAACATAAAAGCTAAGAGAATTGATACTAACATAAAAGCTAAGTGAATTGATTTAGTCAAAATCTATGTAATTATAAAATGACAGATACTGATTTATGAGAGGAAAGTTTTAATGTGTATGGGGATTTTGGAAAGTTCTCCAAGAATTTTTGAGAAAGCGAAATTTTCTAATTAGAGTAATTAGCAACTGAAGGGGACATTTAAGGAATAGTTTACATGTGTGGAACCAGAAAAAGATGTGGCTACAAACCTATTGCACTGAATTTAGGAAAGAATGATATAGATTGGAACATTCAGGGACACGAAAATTACGAATACAAATAACTTTTGAATATTACGTTTTCAGAAAAAGTAAAACACTTGCTTAAATGAGGAGCACTTGATTTACAGGTGTACTAAATAATAATTAATTCTTTAAATAAAATGAACTATTTGAACTGAATATACAGGTAGTGAAGGGAGACGAAAATTTAATAGTCATGGGTGACTGGAGTTCGACAGTAGGAAAAGGAAGAGAAGGAAAGTTAGTAGGTGAATATGGATTGGGGCTAAGAAATGAAAGAGGAAGCCGCCTGGTAGAATTTTGCACAGAGCATAACTTAATCATAGCTAACACTTGGTTCAAGAATCATAAATGAAGGTTGTATGCATGGAAGAAGCCTGGAGATACTGACAGGTTTCAGATAGATTATATAATGGTAAGACAGAGATTCAGGAACCAGGTTTTAAATTGTAAGACATTTCCAGGGGCAGATGTGGACTCTGACCACAATCTACTGGTTATGAACTGTAGATTAAAACTGAAGAAACTGCAAAAAGGTGGGGATTTAAGGAGATGGGACCTGTATAAACTGACTAAACGAGAGGTTGTACAGTGTTTCAGGGAGAGCATAAGGGAACGATTAACAGGAATGGGGGAAAGAAATACAGTAGAAGAAGAATGGGTAGCTTTGAGGCATGAAGTAGTGAAGGCAGCAGAGGATCAAGTAGGTAAAAAGACGAGGGATAGTAGAAATCCTAGGGTGACAGAAGAAATATTGAATTTAATTGATGAAAGAAGAAAATATAAAATGCCGAAATGAAGCAGGAAAAAAGGAATACAAACGTCTCAAAAATGAGACTGACGGGAAGGGCAAAATGGCTAAGCAGGGATGGCTAGAGGACAAATGTAAGGATGTACAGGCTTATCTCACTACGGGTAAGATAGATACTGCCTACAGGAAAATTAAAGAGACCTTTGGAGAAAAGAGAACCACTTGCATGGATATCAAGAGCTCAGATGGAAACACAGTTCTAAGCAAAGAAGGGAAACCAGAAAGGTAGAAGGAGTATATAGAGGGTCTATACAGGGGCGATATTCTTGAGGACAATATTACGGAAATGGAAGAGGATGTAGATGAAGATGAAATGGGAGATATGATACTGCGTGAAGAGTCTGACAGAGCACTGAAAGACCTAAGTCGAAACAAAGTCCCGGGAGTAGACAACATCCCATTAGAACTACTGACAGCCTTGGGAGAGCCAGTCCTGACAAAACTCTACCATCTGGTGAGCAAGATGTATGAGACAGGCGAAATTCCGTCAGACTACAAGAAGAATATAATAATTCCAATCTCAAAGAAAGCAGGTGTTGACAGATGTGAAAATTACCAAACTATCAGTTTAATAAGTCACAGCTGCAAAATACTAATGCGAATTTTTTACAGACAAATGGAAAAACTTGTAGAAGCCGACCTCGGGGAAGATCAGTTTGGATTCCGTAGAAATGTTGGAACACATGAGGCAATACTGACCTTATGACTTATTTTAGAAGAAAGATTACGGAAAGGCAATTCTACGTTTCTAGCATTTGTAGACTAGGGGAGAGCTTTTGACAATGTTGACTGGAATACTCTCTTTCAAATTCTGAAGGTGGCAGGGGTAAAATACAGGGAGCGAAAGGCTATTTACAATTTGTACAGAAAGCAGATGGCAGTTATAAGAGTCGAGGGGTATGAAAGGGAAGCAGTGGTTGGGAAGGGAGTGAGACAGGGTTGTAGCTTCTCACCGATGCTATTCAAGCTGTATATTGAGCAAGCAGTAAAGGAAACAAAAGAAAAGTTCGGAGTAGGTATTAAAATCCATGGAGAAGTAATAAAAACCTTGAGGTTCGCCGATGACATTCTAATTCTGTCAGAGTCAGTCAGCATAGGACTTGGAAGAGCAGTTGAACGGAATGGACAGTGTCTTGAAAGGAGGGTATCAGATAAGCATCAACAAAAGCAAAACGAGGATAATGGAATGTAGTCAAATTAAGTCGGGTGATGCTGAGGGAATTAGATTAGGAAATGGCACACTTAAAGTAGTAAAGGAGTTTTGCTATTTGGGGAGCAAAATAACTGATGATGGTCGAAGTAGAGAGGATATTAAAATGGTGACTGGCAATGGCAAGGAAAGCGTTTTTGAAGAAGAGAAATTTGTTAACATTGAGTATAGATTTAAGTGTCAGGAAGTCGTTTCTGAAAGTATTTGTAGCCATGTATGGAAGTGAAACATGGATGACAAATAGTTTGGACAAGAAGAGAATAGAAGCTTTCGAAATGTGGTGCTACAGAAGAATGCTGAAGATTAGATGGGTAGATCACATAACTAATGAGGAGGTATTGAATAGAATTGGGGAGAAGAGGAGTTTGTGGCACAACTTGACCAGAAGAAGGGATCGGTTGGTAGGAAACGTTCTGAGGCATCAAGGGATCACCAATGTAGTACTGTAGGGCAGCGTGGAGGGTAAAAATCATAGAGGGAGACCAAGAGATGAATACACTAAGCAGATTCAGAAGGATTTAGGCTCCAGTAGGTACTGGGAGATGAAGAAGCTTGCATAGGATAGAGTAGCATGGAGAGCTGCATCAAACCAGTCTCAGGACTGAAGACCAGAACAACAACATACTATTATAATCAGTAGACTGTAAACTATACTGTGAATAACTAAATTCAGTGGAATATTGCATTAATAAGAATTTGGTGATTTTTTATGTGCACATAGTACATGCATTCTTTTGAACTAAATATACCATTACAATCAGCAGCCTGTAAATTATACTGTGAATAATGAAATTCGGTGAAATATTTCATGAATAAAAATCTAATAAGTTTGTGTGCACATAGTACATGCTTTAGCAATGAACAGATACTGGAAAAGAAAAAAATAATAATACTGGTGTCAGGAGCGGTATAAGAACAAGTAAGATGGTTCCATCTTGTTCTCTTACACTCTGCCAGGCACTTAAGTGTGAACTGTGAAGAAATCATGTAGATGTAGAGAGTAGCATCGAGTGGAGCTCAGTGAAACACAGAGGTTGTCAGAAATACCAAGCTTCTGCGCATGTTATCAGTAAAGGACACTTAAAATGAATAATAGACTCACCTTGTTCAGAGAGTGATAGTAGCTCTCCTTTATTAATTGCCCACTGCCCTTCCACATTGCCAGTGACAGAGAATGCCCAACATGACCCACACATTCCCTGAAAATATTTCAGGCATATGTCACAAAAATTTGCTCACAAGTGAGACATAGTAATAACATCACCTTACTTACCTACTAAAATTTACAGCACAGAACAGGATTATTACCTTTTACTGAAAAATTTCACAAGGCTATATTTTCACCAATTTAGTTATCATGAATAAACAATCTTACTATCATCTTAAACAAGTTCAAAGTTTTGACAGTTTCCTCTTGTATACCATCCAAAGAGAAATCAGTATGTTAACATCTCTGCAGAACATTATAATGTTACCAACCATCAGATGCACCTTACATACTTCAGGAGCAAAACTCTACTCTATGTACTGACCAGGATGAAATCAATGAAATTATGCCTTACTTCTGCATTGTGGAGGATGGTTTTCCTATTCATTATTTATTTTATTATGTAGCTCAGTTCAGACTATTTGTGTAGTAATTTATGACGTATATTTAAGTCTGTATCTGAGTCTTCATACAAATTGTTTTGGTCATTTATACATTCCTTCTGTCTTTTAGTTTCATCACTGCTTTTAAAAATATACAATTGTCCACATCTGTGGTTCACGTATCTCTTACAGAAGTTTTCAAGTCATTAATCTTTAACATTTTAAATTTGTTACTCCTCACAAAATGTTTACTGTAATGGGTATTCACAGCAGGTCAAAAACTGTGGGCCTGAATGCAATAGAATTAGTGAATCAAGAGGCAATGGCGAGTAGAATGCATGAGTTAGTTATTTTATGACGAATTGGAAGAGCCCTGTCCATAAAAGGTTGGTGTCCACACTAGTAAATAAATAAAAAAATTAAAACAATCTTAAGTACTACATGACATGTTTTAAACTGTTGCTTGGAAGAAATATTTGGAATACTGTGTGGCAGACACTTGTAGCTTGCAAACTTATAAGCTGGAAGTAAGTGACTCTAAGGGTGGCGAGCACAAACCAGGAGTAAGTGAAACTAAAGTAGTAAGTTACCACGAGAGACGGGAATCGGCGACTTCCAGTGGAAAGTACTGAACTGAAGGAGTAAATTACTCCAGGAATAAATTTTTCATTTACTTCTGAAGTAAATTTATTTACTCCATTATTGGTGGAGAGCACCACTGAAAAATACACTACTACCTTAGTGACTTAACAAAGAAGTAAGGCCAAAATTTACACCTAGGCAGTAGTAGGAGGAGAGTAAGAGAGTAAGGTGCGATCTTTGAGTTATGTGCTTTAAGTGTTGAATTCTATGGATTACCTGGACTACAAAGAATATATGGAGATGGAAGAAGAGATGAACATCCCAAGAATGAGGGTTGTAATGGAATGAAGAGACCCATTTGTGATGTATAGTGACAGTAATTTCAAAGAGCGGTTTGGGTTTCATGAGGAACATTTTGAGCTGCTGCTTGGTATGCTTGAGCTGTTACGGCAGCATAATTCCGATAGGAACCATGATTTGTCTCCTAGGCTGCAGCTGCAACTTCTTTGTGGACTGTGAATCTTTCGCACAGGTATTTATCAAATTGTAGCAGGGGATCTCATTAATATCCATCGTAATACTGCTGGAAGAGTTTTTAGCACTGTGATAAACAGTTTAATTGCCTTGAAACCACTGTATGTGTCCATGCCACAGAGCCAAGAAAATGTATTAAAGAACAAAAGGGAATTCTATTGAACTGGTGGATTCCCAAATGTCATAGGGGCACAGATTGTGTACAATACCCTTACTTTGTCCTTCTGGAACACAAGCAGAACTATACAGAAATTACAGGAATTTCTTTTCTAGCAGTACACAAATCATCTGTGATGCCAATATGAAGAGTTTGAAGATGGTAAGCCGCTGGATGGGTTCCACGCATGATGCACGCATTTGGGACAATAGTAGAGTAGCTGCAGAATTTGAAAATAGACAATGTGATGGGTTGCTTGTTGGAGATAGAGGACATGCTCTCTCCAAACATCTTATGACACCTGTGTTTTGAGCCCACACAGGAGTCGAACACCGCTACAATAGAGCCCATATTGCTACCAGATGTGTAATAGAGTAAGCATTCGGTGTTTGAAGACACGTTTCAAAATTCTCATTAAAACAATGCGATTTAAGCCAAACAAGTGTGGGAATGTTATTGTGGCTGCTGTAAAGTTCTACACAACTTTTGAACAGAAGGTAGAGACGAGTTTCACCCTGATGCTGTGGAGGTTGTAATGTCCCCACAGAAAATACCCTCTACCATGCACCAATTAATCATTGTCAATCAAACCATCCACATTCATTCACTTTGGAAAAGTATCTGATCTGATTTTCTCGTAACATATGCGGTGACAGCTCGACGACGCCAAAGTATTTTCTAGTGCATTTATCCTTTGAAATAACAGAGATGCATATATGCATTCTCCATGGCTGTTGGAGTGGTAACTAGGACAGCTTCTGGAGTATCTGTTGAGGGGCTGACGAGTTTCTGAGAGATACATATTCTGCTTTTCTTCTCACTAAAGCGAACCAATTAACATTTGTGCCACTAGCGGTTGTTTGAAGAGAAAGAGACTGTAAACGGAAAATAATTAAGACTTGGAATCACCGGAGATGGATCGAATACACAATTTCCTTCATAAATAAGGTTTGTGACTGTTTTGTTCTGGAGTGAATGAACGAATGAGTTTTTTTCTGAATCATTTGATGACGACTTTGGCCCTGTAAATAGTGGGGAAGTTTCAGCTGTGTCGAAGAGAGCCTGCAATCACTGAGTCTGTGTTAAATCGTCCAAAAAGGCTTCGTGCACATCTGGAATTCGCAATCTTTCGTAAAAGGAACGAATTGTCCACACGATTGATTCTCCTGACTGAATATAGTGTTTAACAGTAATAATAAATGTAAAGATCTCTTACAGCAAGTCATCCAACAAATGGGAGGCCCTTACTTTACTGTATAGATTTATGTGTAAAGGTGAAGGGATCTTAAAGGCAACAGATACACGTCTATACAGACAAGACATCATCTATTCTTAGATGAAGAGATGGCAACTTATTATCCTTAACATTTTTTAAAAAAATGTTAAAAGGTGAATGCCATCGAACAATATGCATTTAAGCCAGAAGCAGGTGCTGTAGGCCAAGCTGTCAGACAGTCTATCATACTCAATTACTTTAATTAAAATTGTACCTAGTTTGCTAGTAAAATTATAAGTTAGTGTCACGACTTTTCCTTATTAAATGAATAAATAAGCCACTGGATTGTCACTACTGCAGTGAAAAGTGACTCATTTTATTTATGTGTAACTTTATAATTATTTTTTTTTTTGCTACGGGATTAACATTCTCATTTTATTTCTTAAATGAGTATATGAAGTCATACAATGTTTTGATTATTTCTAAAAAAATTTCTTTTATAATATTGTAAATTCAGATAAATATTAGAAGTGGTATTAACAAAAATTAGTACCGATGCTGAAATGATAAATTCAAATATTATACCACACAAGAAGCAATAACATATTATACATTTGAAAAAATATCAGGGAAATAAAAGAGGTTTTATACATATGTATATTTTCTTATTCATTCACAAAAACCCAAATTTCTCGAGCACATTGGCTGAAGAATTGGAACCTGAAGTTTTCTCCATTACGTTCTTGAACTTTTTCATTATTTCCATTTCAAGGTTATGCTCTTCTTCCATGATTCCCATTTGTCTTTCCATTAATAACGTTTTTGCATTGTATTCTTCTTGTATTAAACACATTTTTAAGGAATGAAGCTCGCCTGCTTTCTTCAATAACTCTCGCTTATTCACTACAGTCGCATGTACTCTCCCTCTTTTGCTGGGTGCATCTTCTGATAGGCTCCCACTACAGAATTCAGGTTGAGGTTCATGACTATGCAATAAAGTTCCACCTTCGGCAGTTTCATTGTTACCTTCAGAGCAATTATCATCATTGAAGTGACTTGAAAGTATCACATTATTTTCAGATGTGTCATTGTCATTGACTCCAGCTATCCCCTTGAAAACTTGTGGGATCATATCAACAACCATTTGGTTTATATCGCCAATCTTCATCTCGTCTATTCCAACGTCAGTTTGAAATTGTTCTCTATTATATTTAGCTTCCATTTTCATGCCCTTCCAAATTACTTTAAGCTGCTCTTGTGATCTTTGTGTAAGAGCTTCTACATTTTTCCCAAGCATCCTTTTTCCTTTTTAGCATGTTGACAATGTGCTTTTTAGATGGTGGTGGTGGTTAGTGTTTAACGTCCCGTCGACAACGAGGTCATTAGAGACGGAGCGCAAGCTATGGTTAGGGAAGGATTGGGAAGGAAATCGGCCATGCCCTTTCAAAGGAACCATCCCAGCATTTGCCTGAAATGATTTAGGGAAATCACGGAAAACCTAAATCAGGATGGCTGGAGACGGGATTGAACCGTCGTCCTCCCGAATGCGAGTCCAGTGTGCTACAACTGCGCCACCTCGCTCGGTGTGCTTTTTAGATTCAATAGTAGTTATAATACTTTTTCATTATTTCAGCAAACCACTCTTCTTTTTCTTTCTTTCTTTTTTTTTTTTACCTCCATGTTGCTGCTAGCTCATACCTCTAACTGGTACTTGAATCAATATGTGACACCAACCAACAAAGGACGTTGGTAGCTGTAGATGGTGTGGTTAACAATAGAGTCATCCATTAATAGCACGTATCTTTTTTATAATACATAGATCTTATCATTAATTAGTACAATAGCATTTAATTTTCTAATTTTAATAATTCAATTTGATAATCCTTTCTAGCTTCTAAATTATAGTGATGGACATAAATTACGCAAGAGGTGATGCAATTATGTCTGCCAACAAACAATATTTTCCGAGAGGGAATGTAATGCATGTGCCAGCAATGTGCGGAAATGGCTTACTTCTTTAGTAAAAAGGCATTACTACTTTTGTTACAACTAAGGAAGTAAATAGGAATATTGAACTCTCCAACAGTTACTAAAAGAGTATATTGCTACAGAAGACATTACAAGAGCAATTTATACTAGTTTGGTGCTCGCCACCCTAAAACTTCGTATTTGAGTTTTCAGTGCTCAAAGATGTCACTCCCTATGCCTAGAAAAACATATAATAAATTCTATAATTTGCACCTTTTTGGAGGAGACAGAAGACTCCACAGAAATAAAGAGATGCAGGACCGTTTTGAAAATAATTAGAAGTTACTAGTGCCAATTTTCAAACTTATCAGGCACAAATCATAATTATATGCTGCTAAACCTTTATTTTTTATGCACCTTAGAAGGTGATGGCATCTGATAAGACCTTTGTGAAAGAAAATCAGTGCAGTACTTTTTAAGATATATGAAACACAACATTGTCCCACAATACTAAGAAATTCATCTGTTTACCTGGTTCTTTACAGGGGTAACAACATTGTAGTGCCTCCAATCAAATTCAACTGGTAATTCAACATCTGGTATTTTAGCATTAGCCATTGGTACTTCATTTTCCCTCTTCAGTGCTCGATTCAGTCCTAAGTACTTCTGTTTAAACTCATTTTCTGGAGTGTCAAACAAAGAAAATTTATAGTTTTGTTTAATTCACTTGCACAATAAACAAAAACATCTGAAAATATCTATGGTTAGCATTCAACAATGCTGATAAATCTGCAGAAGTAAGAAAGGATAAAAAATAACATACTAATACAAAAAAACATACAGAAATTTCAAGCCCTTTCATTTCCTCTGTTAAGAGACAATAACAGACAATGTGAATGTCTGTAAAATTTGCATCTACATGTACATTTTCATCTACATCTGTATTCCAGTAAGTGGTGGTGGAGGAGGTGGTGGTGTGGTGTGGTGTGAGGGGGGGCATATTGTACCAGTCTCACTTACTCTCTCCCATTCCATTCGCAGATAGTACAAGAGGAAGGAGACTGTCTGGATGTGCCTGAATTTGTGTAATTTTAGCAGAGATGATAGATAAACTCCAGTGGAAGACTCTGCAAGAGAGACACTCAGTAGCTCGCTACAGGCTTTTGTTGAAGTTTCAAGAACATACCTTCACTTAGGAGTCAAGCAGTATATTGCTCCCTCCTACGTATATCTCGCGAAGAGACCATGATGATAAAATCAGAGAGATTAGATCCCACACAGAGGCATTCCGACAATCTTTATTTCCACGAACAATACGAGACTGGAATAGAAGGCAGAACCGACAGAGGTACTCAAGGTACCCTCCGCCACACACAGTCAGGAGGCTTGAGGAGTATGGATGTAGATGTAGATGATTTAAACACATGCTGGAGGTGAAATATGTTTCCTGACTCATTTTGACACATAGCCTCTCAGAATTTTGTAAGCACGGCTCTCCACAACATATTTCATCTTTCTTGCATCATCTCTTGCTGTCGGTTGTTCTTTGGGCATTTCTGTGACACACTCATATTGGAAAAAACTATGGAAATAACACAGCTCTTCTTTCAATTAATATTTTTACCATCATTCTGGGCCACAATAATGCAATACTTTTTAAAAGAAAGTTCTGCCATTTGACTGTATACATCACTTATTCTACTGTACAACCATGATTCCAGCATTTGGCCATTTTCATGTAAGACAATGTTGAGCATGATCAGACTTCGATGAATGAAGTCATCATCAAAATATATAAAACTTGGTTATGTAAAAGAAGTTTCATAGCATAAAAGCTAGAACATATTCACAAAATGTCTGGCAGAAATAAAACAAGTGTGTGACAAACACTGAAAAACTGTGCCATAAAATGGTCACCAAAAACAGTCATTACATATGCAGGCACTGCATCATTATCTCAAGCCACACTATCAAATTTACTACTGTAATTGAAGCCAAAGGTGAACACACAGGCTGTCAGTCTATGTGAGGTACTCTTTGGTTGACTCCAGAGAAGACTTCTTTCCAGAGAAGGCTCCCTCTATAGCACAAATCAAGCAATTTGAGGAAGATGTAAGAATGTGCATACTGTACCAGATTTTGCGAACAGTCCTGGGGTGATAGTGGTTCTGCACTTAAAAATTACCACACTCAGAAGTTAACACAGAAGAACAAGTATTGTCCTTTATTCTAGTTCTGGATGTTTTTTATGGTACTTATCATATTTTAAGTGTTGGCATGGTTGGACAACCTTAATAATTGTTTGTGATACACACTGTATCTGGAATAGTACAGACAGGGAAGTGAATTGGAGATAATCTTGGATTCCTGTGATTGTAGACAAGCAAGTAGCTGTGTAATGGTTTTCTTTTTTCTGTAATACTCTGTGTCTGACTTGCAATATAACTGCACAAATGGAATGACAGAATTTTGTGATAGTGGAAATATTGTAGAAGACAATATCACAAATTTTCAGTCCTTTAGGAGAGCAATAATACGAAGTGCTATCCAAAATTTTCAGGACTGGTGCTGCCATCTGTTGAAAACCTTGCCTTTGGACTAATGGTCACCATCATCCTCAAAGTAGTTCCCATCTGCACATATACACCATCCCAGTGCTTCTGCCACTGGTCAAACATTTTCTGGAAGTCCTGTTCTTGAGGGTGTTTATCACCACCAGTGATACTTCTTGAATCCTCTCTAGAGTGTTGAACCGACGGCCTTTCAACTTGAGTTTCAGTTTCGAGCGCGAAGTCGCAAGGTGCCAAACCTGGCAAGTACGGCGGGTTGTTTTTTGCCAAAAAGGTCCTGGTGAGCAAGGACGTGTGACATGGCACGTTGTCATGATGCAGCAGCCAGTTCCCTTGATGCCAAAGTTCGGGCCATCATCGCCACATGTTTTCACAGAGCTGTCACAAAACGTCACAGTAGTACACGGAATTCACTGTTTGGTTGGGTGGGATGAATTCTTTGTGCACAATTCCCTTGGTATCAAAGAAAATGATGATCATGCTCTTCACTTTGTTCTTCACCTGTCTCACTTTTTTGGGTCTTGGAGAGACTGGGCTCTTCCACTGTGACGATTCTTGCTTTGTCTATGGGTCATAACCATAAATCATTGAATCATTGCAAGGGTCTCTGTAGCACATTTCCCGAGATTCACACAGAATTTGATACACACACGCTGTTCTGTTTGCGGATCCATCATAAAATCGCCATACACAGAGTATTAGGGAAACCACTGTGGGCATGCAACACGTCCTCCCAGCTGAATGCCACTCCGCACACTGACTCATCAGATACGCAGCTCTTGCCACCTAGCGGTACAAAGATAGCACCAGTCCCAAAAAGTTTGGATTCCACCTCGTACTGCTAACAGTGCCAGAGAGTGTGATAACAGGCGCTTAAGAAAATATAGCTGCTTTTGCTGACACTGTTTCTCACATCACTCAGTGTGACTACATCAACAGTAATATCTACATCTACATCTACATTTATACTCCGCAAGCCACCCAACGGTGTGTGGCGGAGGGCACTTTATGCGCCACTGTCCTTACCTCCCTTTCTGTTCCAGTCACATATGGTTCCCGGGAAGAACGACTGTCTGAAAGCCTCCGTGCATGCTCGAATCTCTCTAATTTTACATCCGTGATCTCCTCGGGAGGTATAAGTAGTGGGAAGCAATATATTCGATACCTCATCCAGAAACGCACCCTCTCGAAACCTGGCGAGCAAGCTACACTGCGATGCAGAGCGCCTCTCTTGCAGAGTCTGCCACTTGAGTTTGCTAAAAATCTCCGTAACGGTATCACGGTTACCAAATAACCCTGTGACGAAACGCGCCGCTCTTCTTTGGATCTTCTCTATCTCCTCCATCAACCCGATCTGGTACGGATCCCACACTGATGAGCAATACTTAAGTATAGGTCGAACGAGTGTTTTGTAAGCCACCTCCTTTGTTGATGGACTACATTTTCTAAGGACTCTCCCAATGAATCTCAACCTGGTACCCGCCTTACCAACAATTAATTTTATATGATCATTCCACTTCAAATCATTCCGCACGCATACTCCCAGATATTTTACAGAAGTAACTGCTACCAGTGTTTGTTCCGCTATCATGTAATCATACAATAAAGGATCCTTCTTTCTATGTATTCGCAATACATTACATTTGTCTATGTTAAGGGTCAGTTGCCACTCCCTGCACCAAGTGCCTATCCGCTGCAGATCTTCCTGCATTTCACTACAATTTTCTAATGCTGCAACTTCTCTGTATACTACAGCATCATCCGCGAAAAGCCGCATGGAACTTCCGACACTATCTACTAGGTCATTTATATATATTGTGAAAAGTAATGGTCCCATAACACTCCCATGTGGCATGCCAGAGGTTACTTTAACGTCTGTAGACGTCTCTCCATTGATAACAACATGCAGTGTTCTGTTTGCTAAAAATTCTTAAACCAGCCACACAGCTGGTCTGATATTCCGTAGGCTCTTACTTTGTTTATCAGGCGACAGTGCGGAACTGTATCGAACGCCTTCCAGAAGTCAAGGAAAATAGCATCTATCTGGGCGCCTGTATCTAATATTTTCTGGGTCTCATGAACAAATAAAGTGAGTTGGGTCTCACACGATAGCTGTTTCTGGAATCCATGTTGATTCCTACAGAGTAGATTCTGGGTTTCCAAAAACGACATGATACTCAAGCAAGAAACATGTTCTAAAATTCTACAACAGATCGACGTCAGAGACATAGGTCTATGGTTTTGCGCATCTGCTCAACGATCCTTGTTGAAGACTGGGACTACCTGTGCTCTTTTCCAATCATTTGGAACCTTCCGCTCCTCTAGAGACTTGCGATACACGGCTGTTAGAAGGGGGCAAGTTCTTTCGCGTACCCTGTGTAGAATCGAATTGGTATCCCGTCAGGTCCAGTGGACTTTCCTCTGTTGAGTGATTCCAGTTGCTTTTCTATTCCTTGGACACTTATTTTGATGTCAGCCATTTTTTCGTTTGTGCGAGGATTTAGAGAAGGAACTGCAGTGCGGTCTTCCTCTGTGAAACAGCTTTGGAAAAAGGTGTTTAATATTTCAGCTTTATGCGTGTCATCCTCTGTTTCAATGCCATCATCATCCCGGAGTGTCTGGATATGCTGTTTCGAGCCACTTATCGATTTAACGTAAGACCAGAACTTCCTAGGATTTTCTGTCAAGTCGTTACATAGAACTTTACTTTCGAATTCACTGAACGCTTCACGCATAGCCCTCCTTACGCTAACTTTGACATCGTTTAGCTTCTGTTTGTCTGAGAGGTTTTGGCTGCATTTAAACTTGCAGTGAAGCTCTCTTTGCTTTCGCAGTAGTTTCCTAACTTTGTTGTTGAACCATGGTGGGTTTTTCCCGTCCCTCACAGTTTTACTCAGCACATACCTGTCTAAAACGCATTTTACGAGAGAGAGAGAGAGAGAGAGAGAGAGAGAGAGAGAGAGAGAGAGAGAGAGAGAGAGAGAGAGAGCAGCCTAGTTGCAGTTTGACTCTGCATATTATGTATCTATGACAAATTTATTTATATCTGCACTCTCTCTTAAAATACATACATAAAATGGCTGCATATAATAAAAACAGAGTTTTATGCTGTGATTTAATTATAATAGTATTGTATTTCAAAAAAGGTATTATTAACAATTGTAGCTCTCACCTGAAAGATCAGCAAATTGTGTGACACCATATTTTCCTGTTCCTTGCTCTGTTCTCTGCAAATGTTCAATCTTCATCATATTTGCTTTAAATATATGGAACCTTTTCTGCATTTCTTCATCACTATTGTATGTTTTGTTATATTTAGACATGAAATCTGTGAAGAGCCCGAGGAGAACACCACTGTTTCCAAGTTTATATTGGCCATTCTGCAAAAGCAAAGAAACAAATATTCAGCTGTTCAGAAGTAAACCATTTAAAACAGCTAAACAGTCAACTGAAAAATGTTTTCACAAGTGGTTATGCAGCGAACGAGGTAAAATGTTGATAAAAACAAAGCAGCAAGAGGAAGAAAAAATATATTTCACAATGGCAGATGATTCATTACGCAAATGAAGCTTCTGTTCAGTTTGATAACCAACCATGTGTAGGCACTTTCGTAGTCTTACCAATTCTCAGCACAACAATTATCAACTGCAATCTATAAATGTGAAAAAAAAGGACAGAGTTTTATTGACAACTAACATGATTATCTGCATCTTGTAGAGCTCATTTCAAGTATGTCCATGTGGTACAATATGATATGTAGGAATTGAACAGTGTTATTAAATGATTAAATATAAGGGGTACCGATGACAGTGGAAGGTACACAGTAGATTGGTAGCTTGGAGATATGTGATACTGTAATATGCTGTGTACCTTTGTAGTTCAGTCCACATAAAAGGAAAGATAGCAGAACTGGTCAATTAACATATCTTGATTGTTCAGATGAAAAGAATTTTGAACTCTGTAATGAACTAATTGGCTGGCATTGCAAATAACACTACAGTGTAAATCTGTTTTAAAAATAAATTCAGGAGCTTCATAACAATTTTCATTGAAGTATGGGTTCTCAATAAAGTGACATTAATGAAAATTATGAAATAATTTCAACAATACACACTTCATTTTCATCAACTCTGAAGTCTTAAGAAAGATTATAAGAGTGATGAAACACAGATCATATATAATGGACAGATAGTTTATCATCCCAGTTCTAACAGATTCAGTTGAGGACCATATGAAACACAGTTTCTCAGGATGACCACCAAGTGAGACATACATGTATTTGTCTTCTACTGTACATCTATACCAATACACAAACTACACAAGACACTGTACAGTGCAGGGCAGAGAATACACTTTGTACCACTATTAATCTTTCTCTTTCCTTTCCAGTCACAAATTGAGTGAAGAAACAATGAATGCTTGTAGGCCTCTTCATGAGCCCTAATTCACATATATTTCATATATTTTGTCCTTGTTGTTGTTGTGGTCTTCAGCCCTGAGACTGGTTTGATGCAGCTCTCCATGCTACTCTATCCTGCGCAAGGTTCTTCATCTCCCAGTACCTACTGGAGCCTACATCCTTCTGAATCTGCTTAGTGTATTCATCTCTTGGTCTCCCTCTACGATTTTTACCCTCCATGCTGCCCTCAAGTACTAAATTGGTGATCCCTTGATGCCTCAGAATAGGCCCTACCAGCAGATCCCTCCTTCTAGTCAAATTGTGCCACAAATTTCTCTTCTCTCCAATTCGATTCAATACCTCCTCATTAGTTATGTGATCTACCCATCTAATCTTCAGCATTCTTCTGTAGCACCACATTTCGAAAGCTTCTATTCTCTTCTTGTCCAAACTATTTATCGTCCATGTTTCACTTCGATACATGGCTACACTCCATACAAATACTTTCATAAACGACTTCCTGACACTTAAATCTATACTCGATGTTAACAAATTTGTCTTCTTCAGAAACACTTTCCTTGCCATTGCCAGTATACATTTTATATCTTCTCTACTTCGACCATCATCAGTTATTTTGCTCCCCAAATAGCAAATCTCCTTTACTACTTTAAGTGTCTCATTTCCTAATCCAATTCCTGCAGCATCACCTGATTTAATTAGACTACATTCCATTATTCTCGTTTTGCTTTTTTTTATGTTCCTCTTATATCCTCCTTTCATGACACTGTCCATTCTGTTCAACTGCTCTTCCAAGTTTTTTGCTGTCTCTGACAGAATTACAATGTCATCGGCGAACCTCAAAGTTTTTATTTCTTCTCCATGGATTTTAATTCCTACTCCAAATTTTTCTTTTGTTTCCTTTACTGCATGCTCAATATACAGATTGAATAACATTGGGGAGAGGCTACAACCCTGTCTCACTCCCTTCCCAACCACTGCTTCCCTTTCATGTCCCTCGACTCTCATAATCGCCATCTGGTTTCTGTACAAATTGTAAATAGCTTTTCACTCCTGTATTTTACCCCTGCCACCTTCAGAATTTGAAAGAGTGTATTCCAGTCAACATTGTCAAATGCTTTCTCTAAGTCTACAAATGCTAGAAACGTAGGTTTGCCTTTCGTTAATCTATTTTCTAAGATAAGGTGTAGGGTCAGTACTGCCTCACATGTACCAACATTTCTACGGAATTCAAACTAATCTTCCCTGAGGTTGGCTTCTATCAGTTTTTCCATTCGTCTGTAAAGAATTCATGTTAGTAATACGCAGCAGTGGCTTATTAAACTGATAGTTCGGTAATTTTCACATCTGTCAACGCCTGCTTTCTTTGGGATTGGAATTATTAAATTATTATTGGAGTCTGAGGGTATTTCGCCCATCTCATACATCCTGCTCACCACATGGTAGAGTTTTTTCAGGCCTGCCCCTCCCAAGGCTGTCAGTAATTCTAATGGAATGTTGTCTACCCCTGGGGTCTTGTTTCGACTTAGGACTTTCAGTGCTCTGTCAAACTCTTCACGCAGTATCATATCTCCTATTTCATCTTCACCTACATCGTCTTTCATTTCCATAATATTGTCCTCAAGAACATCGCCCCTGTATAGACCCTCTATATACTCCTTCCAAATTTCTGGTTTCCCTTCTTTGCTTAGAACTGGGTTTCCATCTGAGCTCTTGATATTCATGCAAGTGGTTCTCATTTCTCCAAAGGTCTCTTTAATTTTCCTGTAGGCAGTATCTACCTTACCCCTCGTGAGATAAGCCTCTACATCCTTACATTTGTCCTCTAGCCATCCCTGCTTAGCGATTTTGCACTTCCTGTCGATCTCATTTTTGAGACGTTTGTATTCCTTTTTGCTTGCTTCATTTACTGCATTTTTATATTTTCTCCTTTCATCAATTAACTTCAGTATTTCCTCTGTCACCCAAGGATTTCTACTATCCCTCGTCTTTTTACCTACTTGATCCTCTGCTGCCTTCACTACTTCATCCCTCAAAGCTACCCATTCTTCTTCTGCTGTATTTCTTTCCCCCATTCCTGTTAATCGTTCCCTTATGCTCTCCCTGAAACACTGTACAACCTCTCGTTTAGTCAGTTTATGCAGGTCCCATCTCCTTAAATTCCCACCTTTTTGCAGTTTCTTCAGTTTTAATCTACAGTTCATAACCAATAGATTGTGGTCAGAGTCCACATCTGCCCCTGGAAATGTCTTACAATTTAAAACCTGGTTCCTGAATCTCTGTCCTACCATTATATAATCTACCTGAAACCTGTCAGCATCTCCAGGCTTCTTCGATGTATACAACCTTCTCTTATGATTCTTGAACCCAGTGTTAGCTATGATGAAGTTATGCTCTGTGCAAAATTCTACCAGGCGGCTTCCACTTTCATTTCTTAGCCCCAAGCCATATTCACCTACGTTTCCTTCTCTCCTTTTTCCTACTATCGAATTCCAGTCACCCATGACTATTAAATTTTTGTCTCCCTTCACTATCTGAATGATTTCTTTTATCTCCTCACGCATTTCATCAATCTCTTCGTCATCTGCAGAGCTAGTTGACATATAAACTTATACTACTGTGGTAGGCGTGGGCTTCATATCTATCTTGGCCACAATAATGCGTTCACTATGCTGTTTGTAGTAGCTTACCCGCATTTCTGTTTTCCTATTCATTATTAAACCTACTCCTGCACTACCCTATTTGATTTTGTATTTATAGCCCTGTATTCACTTGACCAAAATCTTGTTCCTCTTGCTACCGAACTTCACTAATTCCCACTATATTTAACTTTTACCTATCCATTTCCCTTTCTAAATTTTCTAACTTAACTGCCCGATTAAGGGATCGGGCATTCCATGCTCCGATCTGTAGAACGACAGTTTTCCTTCTCCTGGTAACGACGTCCTCTTGAGTAGCCCCCATACAGAGATCCGAATGGGGGACTATTTTACCTCCGGAATATTTTACGCAAGAGGATGCCATCATCAATTAAACCATACAGTAAAGCTACATGCCCTCAGGAAAAATTACAGCTGTAGTTTCCCGTTGCTTTCAGCCGTTCACAGTACCAGCACAGCAAGGCCGTTTGGTTAATGTTATAAGGCCAGATCAGTCACCCAGACTGTTGCTCCTGCAACTACTGAAAAGGCTGCTGCCCTTCTTCAGGAACTACACGTTTTTCTGGCCTCTCACCAGATATCCCTCCGTTGTGGTTGCACCTATGGTACGGCTATCTGTATCGTTGAGGCACGCAAGCCTCCCCACCAGCAGCAAGGTCCATGGTTCATGGGGGGAGATGTCCCTATGAGAGATGAACATGAGGGGAGGGGGGGGGGGGGGCATTAAAATAATTCTGCAGTCTGTAGTAAATGCTGCTGCTATAAACTTTTCAATAATGTTCCCTGAAAAGTTCCTCTTCTTCCCTCCAAAGATTCCCATATTAAGGTCATAGAATCTTTCTGTAATACTTCCATACTTACCAAACTGACTAATAAGAAATTTAGCTGCTTGCCCTGAATTAGTTTGGCACACGCTGAGCGAAGAAAAATTGTCGAGCCAGTTGAGGATCCAACTTGGGACACCGAGATCTATAGACAGCGACACTAACTACTATAACACAAGCTGTGGATATTTCATAATGTTGTGCCTATACATTTTAATCAACATGTGTGATTAAAAACAACATATAATAACACTGTATTTGAACATTACAAGAATGCTTCCCCTACTCATCCATATTAGATTCCATTCATACCTATTTAAAGGAAGTTGCAATTCATTGGACCTATCAGAAATTCTGTTCATCATTCTTAAACTTCCGAAAGTCACATTTCACCCGTACACAACAGCTCAGATATAAGTTATTTAAGAAGTTATTTTGCACTTCAGAATAAATTTTGTAGCACTCACATGTATGAGCACAAATTCTTGTCACACAGATCAAGATCTGATATTCTGCAGAATGTTTTAGGAATTGTTGCATGTTATTTGAATTTCTACCACCACAACCAAAGTATACTATTCTGCTCTATATAACATGACATTTTTGATAATTTAAAGTTAATAACATTGTTTCATTTAAAACTAGGTAATATATAAGAAATTCTACACTCATATTATCTCTAAATTTGACAGACAAACTGAGAAGAGTTTAAGTATACTAACTGCTTTTTGTCTATACACAC
Source organism: Schistocerca serialis cubense (assembly GCF_023864345.2). Classification (NCBI taxonomy): domain Eukaryota; kingdom Metazoa; phylum Arthropoda; class Insecta; order Orthoptera; family Acrididae; genus Schistocerca; species Schistocerca serialis. Next base: position 217,892,957 of record NC_064642.1, on the reverse strand, counting down.
CTGACACTAGTGAACATGCACTTGTAATAAACTTTGTATAAAACCGTGTATTATCATTCGCATTGTGAATCTTGTAGGAAATGGTTTCACTAGGCAGAGTGCAGTAGGGAGATCACTGGGGAAGACAGAATGAAATCATCTCCTGAAACTGCAGAACAGAGCACCGCATTTTTCAAAATGTTCCTGCTGGGCACTATCAATGGCACAGGAAAGTCAAGTGCTGACCATGCATCTACCAATCGCTATTGCAGTTTGGGTTACTGATATTCTGGTGTCCATTTTGTTGAGCACTGCTGTTGGATGTTCATTGGTGTTGCGCTGACAGTGATTGAGCTGAATGTCATCTCCAAGACGAGCGAGGGCAGAATCATGCAGCAGAAGCAAAACACATTTCCCATAATACATGGAAGAGAGATATTTTAACAGTCCTCAGAAGTGATTCTTTAATTTCTATAAAGAAAAATGCACTGACCTCAATGTAAAAGTGATGTACAAAAAATTTCTTTCTGAATTTGGATGCTGTTTTCACAGGAGCTTACATGATTCGTGCAATACTTGACACACAGAGTCATTATGGGTAATGAATTTAGTACATCAGAAAGAATAAGACACAGGAAACATAGTTGCAGAAGCACACAAAAAAATTCTTGGGAAAAAAATAATACTCGGCTCAATAAAAAATTATCATCAGTAAAGAATTAGTTGAAATTCCTGGAGTAGAACTGTAGCCTGTAAAACACACGCAAAAACTGGCTTCGACATACTAGCAAACATTCATGAACAAGGTGCAATGCACTGAAAAGTCAGAAACTGGATAGGTTTAGAAAGATAATCCTTCCATTCAAGATGGCCGCCAAGTGAGATCACAGGTATTATCTTCATCTGCTAAAAGAACTTATTTAAGAGGAAGTAGTGTGAAATTTAAACTTTCTTTGTTTCGTATACTTGCTGTAGTGTCCATTCTTGTCATTGTTGTTGTGGTCTTCAGTCCTGAGACTGGTTTGATGCAGCTCTCCATGCTACTCTATCCTGTGCAAGCTTCTTCATCTCCCAGTACCTACTGCAACCTACATCCTTCTGAATCTGTTTAGTGTATTCATCTCTTGGTCTCCCTCTACGATTTTTACCCTCCACGCTGCCCTCCAATACTAAATTGGTGATCCCTTGATGCCTCAGAACATGTCCTACCAACCGATCCCTTCTTCTACTCAAGTTGTGCCACAAACTTCTCTTCTCCCCAATCCTATTCAATACCTCCTCATTAGTTATGTGATCTACCCATCTAATCTTCAGCATTCTTCTGTAGCACCACATTTCGAAAGCTTCTATTCTCTTCTTGTCCAACTAGTTATCGTCCATGTTTCACTTCCATACATGGCTACACTCCATACAAATACTTTCATAAACGACTTCCTGACACTTAAATCTATACTGGATGTTAACAAATTTCTCTTCTTCAGAAACGCTTTCCTTGCCATTGCCAGTCTACATTTGATATCCTCTCTACTTCGACCATCATCAGTTATTTTGCTCCCCAAATAGCAATACTCCTTTACTACTTTAAGTGTCTCATTTCATAATCTAATTCCCCTCAGCATCACCCGACTTAATTCGACTACATTCCATTATTCTCATTTTGTTTTTGTTGATGTTCATCTTATACCCTCCTCTCATGACACTGTCCATTCCATTCAACTGCTCTTCCAAGTCCTTGGCTGTCTGTGACAGAATTACAATGTCATCGGCGAACCTCAAAGTTTTTATTTCTTCTCCATGGATTTTAATACCTGCTCCGAATTTTTCTTTTGTTTCCTTCACTGCTTGCTCAATATACAGATTGAATAACATCGGGGATAGGCTACAACCCTGTCTCACTCCCTTCCGAACCACTGCTTCTCTTTCATACCCCTCCACTCTTATAACTGCCATCTGGTTTCTTTACAAATTGTAAATAGCCTTTCACTCCCTGTATTTTAGCCCTGCCACCTTCAGAATTTTAAAGAGAGTATTCCAGTCAAGATTGTCAAAAGCTTTCTCTAAGTCCCATTCTTGTCACACAACTGAATATTAGCGGCCCAGAAAAGCTTGTTCTTGAAAAAACTTAATGTTATCTGAAGTCCCGATAATCGTGGCATAACCCGAAATTTTGCATGACATAAACACAAAAAAAATCTATTCAAGTTTTCTTGATAAAGCAAAATTCATTAAAAAGACAGCTACTAGTTTCAACAGTGTCTGTTGTCACAATAAAAGTGTAATTAATGTTTCTAAATTGTATTTAAATAATCATTTCATATTGTTTACTAGTTAGACAGAATCTAGGTCTAAATTTTCCAAGTTATAAACATTTAAAAACCAGAACAAAATGCTTGAAAATGTAAATTCTCTAAAAGCAAAGTAATTACTAATTCATTCTTCGGTCACTGTATAAGTACAAAAACAACAACTGCACATAAACCTTTGCATCGTTTTTTGTTTACACACAGACAGTTTCGCGTCCTTGACAAACTTAAAACATTCTTTAAACTTAATTATTCTTTCAAAACTGACCACAAGTGAGAAATGTGGGAGCTGTTATAGAGTAGTGAGTAGAGGGATTTGTTGCCAAACTTGTAGGAAATATTTTCACTGTGGGAGGAGGGCGGGAGGGGGGGGGGGGGGGGGAGGGGATGCAGTGGGGAGAATTTTGGGAGAACAGAAGAGGCTCTCTCCTGGAACAGCAGAGTATGCAGTAGGAGCATTCTGATTGGGGAACAGGAAAGGAAAATCTGTGCCCTTCAGGCACAGTTGGAGGAAGCAAGGAAGGAATTAATAAGGATCAAGAGACATAGGGTGGAGGAGGGTGGTTGAGAACTGGCAGCTGGTAGGAGGATAAGAAGAAAGAGATCGCAATCTGACAGTTCTGTCATCAACACCAAGAACAGGTATCTACCACTGCCAGAGTTAAGTGGAGAAGAGCCTCAGGTAGAACGAGGAGCAGGAAATGTACGGCACACTTCAACTGAGGTCAAGAAGCCTAGGAATCTACAAAGTGTTAGGAAGAAGAAAGTGCTGCTGCTAGGTAGTAGACATGGGCGAGGAGTAGGCCCTCAGTTACAGGAAACTTTAGGGGCAGCATACCAGGCCACCATTATCTTCAAGCCAAATGCAGGGCTAAGTCATGTGATAGAGGACCTTGGGTCTTTATGTTAAGGACTTGACAAAAGAGGACCATGTAGTGATAGTTGGTGGGGCAGGAAGCAGTTTGGACAGGGATGGAGCATGTGATGTAGATGGTGACCTGGACAAGACAGCTCCCCCAACTCATGGCATCAACATACATTTTGTTGAGCTGCTCCGGCGTCATGATCGACCACACCTTGATGGTGCTGTGAAGTGAATCAATGTGGGGTCAGGGATGGCTCTGAGGGCAGCCAACTTTGCTCATGCTTTTCTGGTGCCCGTCGGGACTATCAACAGGTGGGGTTTCACTAGGCATGGCCTACACCTGAACAGGACTGGTTAGGGAAGATTGGAACAGCTGATTCTTGAAAGTATAGAGAGTGGATCTCGGGGCCACACATGGTCAAGTACCTGTTGTTATGGGTATGAAAAGTAAGTCTTTTTCAAAAAAAATCCAGACAACAGGTTCCCCTACCTAAAGAGTATCTCCAGCAGTTTAAAAAATACTGAAACAATTGCTCCCAAGACAGATTTTAATACTCCAAGTATCACACATACCAGTGTCACAAAGAAATACAAACCATTGGCAAGAGAAACATGGGACGTTTCATAGACTTAACAATCCTCCATCAAAACATGAAATCAATAAAAAAATACAACTATTGGAAGTTGAGCTCCAATATTTGAACTGCACAGTAGTTTGTGTTACTGAGCACTGGTGTAGAGACACAGAAATCCAACATGTAGTATTATCATAGTGTGAAAGGGCAAACTCTTAATGCAGAACTGCTTCAAGGGATGGAGGATCCTGCATTTATATCAGAAAAGGAACACAGTTCAAATCAAGACAGGACTTCAGTACAGAAAGTGAAGACAAACACTTTGAAATATCAGTTATTGAATTAACAGGGCTTGATAGCCCCAGGAAATTAACCATTTTGTGTGTGTATAGATCTCCCAGTGGTAGAGTGGACATTTTTTTCCCATAAATTAACAGAAGTTCTAGATAAGTCTTGAGTAGAAAGATCAACATAATTCTGTATGGAGACATTAACATCAACACTAATATCACAAATGAATCCAGCCGCACCCTCATCAATATCCTTCAAAGTTCTGTCATGTCCCTATTGGCCAATAGTGCAACAAGGGTTACTACAATGACTGCATCAGTAATTGACCATGTGGCCACAAATCTGGGCAGGGAAAAATTTGATGTAGCTGTAAAAGATCTTGAACTATCAGACAATCTCTGTCAAATAACAACAGTAAAATCAGGCATTGAATCATTCTCTAAACTACAAGCCAACAAACGACATCTATCAGAAATTACAATAAAAAATTATTCAAAAGAATTAGCAAAACAAAGATGGAATGAACTGTATAAGGAAACCAGTGCGAACATGAAATTTTCTAAATCCCCCACATTATTTAAACTGAACTTTGAAAAGGCATTTCTAAAGTATGCATGTCTGTATCAACATCTCACAAAAAACAGATGGATAACACAAAGTATTAAGAAGTCATCCCAAACACTTAAGTAACTCAGTTGCATGGAAAAAAAGAGTTGCAATGATCCAGAATTCACAAATTTCTATCAGAGATACAAAAAGCTCTATAGGAAGGTGCTGATTGCTGTAAAAAAAGTCATTTAATGACAAAATAATATATAATGCAGAAAATAAAAGCAAAGCAGTCTGGGATGTTATAAAAAAGGAAACGGGGAGAGGCAAACAAATGCACAATAACATACTGCTAAGGGAGTGGGATAAGGTAATAAATGATCCACAACACTTAGTAAACTATATAAATGAGCATTTTTCAAGAATTGCAGAGAAGTTACAGCAAAAATTCCCCAAAATGGATATAACACCTGTAAATAATGTTGCACTAAATATAATGATGTTACTTCCAACCACAGAGAATAAAGTCAATAAAACTGTCCAGAAACTAAAAAATAAAAAGTCAGTAGGCATAGATGAAGTACCAATGTGTGTACCGAAACAATATATAGAGATTATACAAGGCTCCTTAACAAATATAATAAACAAATCCTTCACATCAGGGGCATTTCCAGAGCAGTTAAAACAGGCAAGAGTTGTACCTTTGCTTAAGAAAGATAATGCAGAAGACATAGAAAATTACTGGCCCATTTCCCTGCTGTCACCATTCTCAAAAATAAAAGAAGCAGCTATGAAAGACACATTAATGAATTACCTGAATAAATACAGTATTTTAAGTGAATCATAGTTTGGTTTCCGAAGTGGCAAAAATGTGAAGTCAGCCACAGTAGAATTCACAAAAGTTGTACTTTATGCTCTTGACAAAGATGAGTGTGTCACATGCATATTTTCGGATCTTTCTAAGGCCTTTGATACAGTTGACCACAAGATTCTATTAAATAAATTATAAGCATTAGGAATAAGAGGGGTAGCTAATGACTGGTTTCGATCATACCTAGCAGATAGGGTATGAAGAGTAGAGATAACACATACTTCAAATAGATCCAAACATTTACTAAAACACGTATCAGAACCAAAATACATTAATATAGGGGCTCCGCAAGGTAGCATATTAGGACCAATACTAATCCTTGAAGGCTTTCCAATAGAAAATACATGAAAAAAGAAACGGCATGGGTGGCCCTCAGCTACGTACCCTCCGATTCAGAATTGCAATATTAAAATTTTGGCTGGTTTCATTGTCTAGGGGCTGGAATACGTAGTTGCCGCATTACGGGTCAAATACTGTTGAGTCTACAGTATACAATAAGAATACGTGCATGAATCGAACGGTCGAAGGTTTCTATCACTCGGCAATTGCGAATTATGAATGTAACATATAAATTTATAAATTAAAGATTGCAATTAAATAAAGTCTGCAGGTACTATCTTAATGACTTTAAATGATGAGTATGATAGTAGAAGTACTTTTGAGAATGTGATATGTTACTGCAAAACACTTATTGGTGTTGATGGTCCAGAAATTAAATAAAATATAAGTAGAATAACAGGAGGAGGAGGAGGAGGAGGAGGAGGAGATCACTGTTTAACGTCCTGTCGACAACGAGGTCATTAGAGACGGAGCACAAGCTCGGATTAGGGAAGGATGGGGAAGGAAATTGGCCGTGCCCTTTCTAAGGAACCATCCCGGCATTTGCCTGAAGCGATTTAGGGAAATCACGGAAAACCTAAATCAGGATGGCCGGACGCGGGATTGAACCGTCATCCTCCCGAATGCGAGTCCAGTGTGCTAACCACTGCGCCACCTCGCTCGGTCGTAGAATAACAGGGAAACAATAGATTCCTACTGCATGTAATTAGTTATCAACAACAACATAGCTCGCGAGATATTCACTTCGAAACGCACACTATGTCTTCACTGTAGAAGCCACGGAAATCACACAAGAGCACAGGTTGGTACTCCGAAATATTTCTATCCTCCGCGACCACGCGCAAACTGCTCCACTGTCTAAGTCTTTCTGTCGACTGTGCGTCCGTTATGCAGTACTGTCCGCATCCAGCACTCACTCCCGTGTCCTGTCCAGAACTCCGCACTGATACCAACTCCCCTGTCCTCTCTCCTGAACTCGCTTCCAAGTCTCCCCATTCATGAGCGCTGTGATTGGCTAGAGCACTTGCGCCATGTCTTCAAACCAACGCACCCACACAAACATAATGAAACACATACGAAATACTGGATTTACATTTATATACTTGAAATTAAATAAATATTCCTACGGCTGGACCATAAACATGCTCTAACACACATTATTAAATACATAAAGAAATTAAATAAACATATACCAAAGGAATAGCAACAAAAGGTAGGCCAGTAGCCTAATGTCTCTGTGCTTTCTAACACACAGTAAATATTTAACCAATTTCTTCATGAATAGTATATGTCGGATATAAACAAAGACATATATGAATAAATATAGTTATAAGCATGTTGCTACCATTTTTTTTTCATGTAACTGTGGAGTACTTATGACCTGACGCGATCGATAGTGATCTCCCATTTTGACCTCCAATAACTCATGTACTATTTATTAAGTTACATGCCTGTAATTCATACCAATTTAGGTTTACACTAACAGTTTTCTAAAGACACTGTGATCAGCAAAATTGTATGAAGCGTTTACATTTTGGAAATTCGTTGCTGGGTGTTACTTGTATAATTTACCGTCAGATACTAAACTATAAACTAATAAATATATTGAAAATCTGATTACACCATCAGAATCGTTGTGCAAATAATGGTGATGTACATGTTCCTTTTTGAGGTATCATGACTCATATGACTACTATTAATTTCTAAACAAACTGTGAAATGTCTGCCAGTAAGGTTTCACAAAGTCCACCATCTTTGGTCCTCCTGGCGCACAGCGCCACCAAGGAATTCCCAGCCACGTGCTCAATGGACCATGTGCCCCGGTCATTGTGAGGCACGACGCGGATGTTAATGAGTTCGGCTTGCCGCACGGCCCGAGCGACGGCTGCCAACTCTGAACTTAGAATATTTCCAGGGCGCGCAACTCGCCTGTCACCTCACATCCTGATATACATCAATGACTTTCCCAGTAGTGTTACTTGTGGTGAAAAAATTCTCTTTGTTGCTGACAGCAATGTTATAGTCACCGAGAAAACAAGAGAACTCCTTGCAGAGAAAGCAAGTGAAATTCTCAAGGAAGTTTATGATTGGTCAGTAAGCAATAAAGTGACATTGAAATAAAGAAAACTAATGCCATTAATTTCAGTTTGAAGAGGGAAAATGACAATGTTAAATTAAATGTTGGTGGCACCTCTATAGACTGTGTAACAAATGCAAAATTTGGAGTGGTGTGAACACACAACGGTACTTGAGAACAGCATGTCATCAGCTGTTACGCCCTTAGAATCCTATCATCAGTGTGTAGCAGGCAATGTGTTTTAGTTACATACTATTCATATGTACACTCAATTCTTAGCTATCACATTCTTTTTTGGGGAACAAATGCACAAAATATGAACACAATTTTCCAACTCCAGAATGGAGGTACAAGAATTCTAACCAAAAATTGTAGTCAAGCCCATTGTAAAGATCTGTTCAAAACACTGGGGATTTTAACTGCTCCATGTGAATACATTTACCAGTCAGTTGTACACATCAAAAATAACATTGGTAATTACTGCACAAACAGCTCTGTCAATGACCATGTAATAAGAGCTAGACTCAACTTACATTTACCAAGAAAAAATAAATATAAAACTCAAAATAGCATTCTCTACCAAGGAATAAAACTGTACAATAAATTACCAAAAGAGATTAAAGAAATTGCAAAAATACACTTATTTGAAAATGCAGCTAAAAAGTACCTGCTATGCAATACGTTTTATACGTTGAAGGGTTACTTAGATAAAACAAAGTAGGGGTTTGGCAAAAAAAAAGTGCTATACAAATAAATAATAATAATGATTATAAAACATCCCACATTGCACATAACACCTTTACACTATGTTTTTCTTTTCCTTTTCTGGAAAAACTTACCCCCCAAGCTCTTCCTCTTTCTGCACTCAACATCTCACTTATCATAGAGGGATGCTGACTCAGTTTTTCAGGATAGCAAATCAGAAGTTGCAGAACAGAAAATGGCCCAGAGATCACGAGTGTGTGTGTGTGTGTGTGTGTGTGTGTGTGTGTGTGCGCTTGCGTGCGTGCATGTGCATGTAGTGCGTGAAGTGTTATGAAACAATGTGTGTATAGTGTGTGCAGTGAATGACAGTGAGATATGAGTGAACAGAGTGGCATTACATTATTAAATAAGTTGTTTGTAAAAAAAAGTATTTTATATCTGGAGCAAATCTAATTATTGTCTCCAACTGGAAGTCTGTAAATGTATGTGTATACAAATTAGCTAATTTTAAATTGGTCTGAACTTGTAAATACTTTGACATGTCCTAGAGTCTTGTATGGACGAATAAAGCTGCTGCTGCTGCGAACTACACTGGAGTGGTATTTGTGTACAGGCCAGACAAACAAGTAGTTCCTGAGTGAAGCAGCAGTGTCTTCAGTAGTTGCAAGGGCAACTATTATTCATTGACCTGATTTTGTAGCATTAACTACAGTGAAACACCATGTTTACACTTTTCAGAAGACTGACCCAAAAAAGTGTAAAATGCAGGCAGTGTAAAATACAGGAAAGCATAAACACAACAAGTAAATTACTCTTACTGTCATTCTCTTTATATCTTTCAAGATATGTAACTATATCTAAAAACAAAGATGATGTAACTTACCAAACGAAAGCGTTGGCATGTTGACAGACACACAAACAAACACAAACACACACACAAAATTCAAGCTTTCGCAACCAACGGTTGCTTCGTCAGGAAAGAGGGAAGGAGAGGGAAAGACGAAAGGATGTGGGTTTGAAGGGAGAGGGTAAGGAGTCATTCCAATCCCGGGAGCAGAAAGACTTACCTTAGGGGGAAAAAGGGACAGGTATAGCGCGCGCCCACACACACACACACACACACACACACACACACACACACACACGCATCCGCACATATACAGACACAAGCAGACATTTCTAAAGGCCTTTACATGCCAACGCTTTTGTTTGGTAAGTTACATCATCTTTGTTATTAGATATATTTTTTCCCACGTGGAATGTTTCCCTCTATTATATTCAAAATATGAAACTAAAATGATTTAAATTTTGTCTATTTAAAAAAAAATCTGAAATAATTGTTTTTGTTTCTTTCTAACAGCAGTAATTGGCTCTAGTCTTTTGTGAAACAACATTAAACAGATATTCATATTCTAATGTGAGACTTTTATTGATAATCAGTATAAAATTAGAGTAAATAAAACTTGCAACACAATATAGGTTAAAACAATAAAAATTGGCAGTCTTCATAAACACAGAACAATATACACAAAATCTAAAGCTCATTGCCGATAAGGTTACTCGGTTCGGGGACATCTTGGCTGAGAAAGAGAGTGGAAACTGTCATGTTACAGAGCATCTTGAGGAGGAATGTTTATGTCTGACATCAGGTCCTACCAACCTATGGTTTGGCATATCTGTATAAAATTTCACATGGGAGCAACAAAGATCCATGAAAGCCTATTACAGAGACAGCAATCTTCAAAAACATTATTTATTTGTATAAATGACTGCAAAATGAAATTAAAGCTTTTTAATACAACACAATGAGCAGAAGGAAGGTTGTTACTAGAGCCACTATCACCAGATCATGATTATCATTAAGACAACAACGGCAGTATATTTTGCCACCATTCCAAAAACTGCAGCTGTGACCTAACATGCCAACAATGAATATCTTGCTTACCACTTTAATGCTACATTACATGCTCCATAACTTTAGATATAATCTGTGTTTTCTGCTTTGTTCCAAGTCTGACTTGAAGCAGGAATACAAGGCACTTTTTGCAAAAATCTGTATAAAAATCAATGTTGAAGGTCACGATAATGTTGAAGAAAACTTAAAATGTGGGAATATGGGAAAAAATTGAATTGAGAGAATAGTACTCTTTTTGTGAGCAACAAAAATGAACATAAAAAGCAAGAAAAACATAAAATACAGGAACGTAACAACATGATTTAACTGCAACTTAGCTTCAGTATGTTGGCACTGCAAACAGCTGGAAGTAAGGGGGAACTACAACTATTTCCCCAATGATATGCAGATCTACTGTATAGTTTAATGACCTTGAATAAAATGTTTCAGGGGTAAAATAGTTTCCCATTCAGATCTCTGAGCAGGGCTACTCAGGAGGATGTTGTCTCAGGAAAAACAGGTCTGGCTTTCTAAGAGCTCGACTGTGGATTGTTATGTCGAGTAATTAGGCATGAAGGTTGCAGAACTTGAAAAGAGAAATGAAAAGGCTTAATTTAAATACACTGGGAATCAATGAAGTGTGGTTGTAGGAAAAAGAAATAGGAGTTCTGGTCAGGTGAGTACAGTGAAATCAAACAGGGCTAACGCAGGAAAAAGCCCAATATTGAGCAGGAAAAAAATAAGCGAACTTATATGGTATAGTAGGAATCCTTGGATAAGAAAGGAGATATTAATTTTAACTAATAAAAGGAGAATATATAAAAATGCAACAAATGGAAGATCAGAAAAGGATACAAATTCTTGAAAAATTAAATTGACAGAAAGAGCAAAATGACACTGGGAAAATGGCTCCAGCACAAATACAAGTCTATAGAACCAAGTGTTACATGGGGAAAGATAGATGCAGCCAGCAGAAAAATTAAAGCGACTTTTGGGGAAAAGAAAAGGACCTGCCTGAACATCAAGAGCTCAGATAGAATGCCAGGACTATGTAATGTGGGAAGGACAAAGGTAGAAGGAATATATCAAGGGGCTATATAAAGAAAAAGAACATGAAAGTAATATTACAATATTTTGATAAAGGAATAGAAAGTGGGTGGAGCTGAGATGGAGAATGTGGTACTGCGAAGAATATTTGGTTGAACACTGAAAAGCCCAAGTCAAAACAAGGAAGTCAAAACAAGGCACCTGAACTAATCAATACTCTGTCAGAATTACTGAGACTCTTGGAAGAATCAACTATGACCAAACTGTTCCAGCTGGCATGTAGACTGGCAAAATACTCCTCGGACTTAAATAAGGATGTAATAAATCCCAAAATCGAAGATGTGAGGGAGAGAAAGGTCTGAGAATTACCACACTGTCAGTTAAGTTAGCTGTGGCTGCAGAGTACTAATACTAATTATATACAGAAGAGTGCAATCAGTTGCGGGAAGATCAGTTTGAGTGCTGGAGAAATAGGGGAAAGATCAATCTGAGTGCTGGAGAAATATACTAACATGTGAAGCAATACTAATCCAATGTCTTATCTTGGTGGATACACTGAAGAAAGGCAACGGACATTTAGAGCACATGTAGATTTAGAAAAAGCTTTTGACTATGTCGACTATTCTTTGAAATTCTTAAATTGTCTGGAATGAAGTACAAAAGGTGAGAGGGGGGGAGGGGGGGGGGAGAGAAGAGGCTATCTACAGCTTTTACTGAGACAACTGTGGAGTTGTAAGAGTCAAATGAGTTGAAAGGGACTGAGAAGGGAGGGAGACAGTGTTGTATCCTATCCTCAATGATATTCCGTTCGTACACATAGCAAGCAGTAATGGCAATCAAGGAGAGATTTAGAAAATGAATTAAAAGTTCAAGGAGAAGAAATAAGAGCTTTGAGGTTTGCCGCTTATCATTCTTTCAGAGATGGTGCAGGGCTTCGAAGATTGGATGAATCGAACAGACAGTGTTTTGAAAAGAGGTTATAAGATGAACACCAACAAAAGTAAAACGTTAGCAATCAGGCATAGGTGAATTAAATTATGTGATAATAATGTAATTAGAATCGAAAATGATTTACTAAAAATAGTAGATGAGTTTTGCTATGTAGGTTTCTAAATAACTGGTGAAATCTGAAGTAAACAGGAATGGTAAAGAAAAGCTCTGAATTGATGTAATACTGCCCGCCTCAGTAATTTTCTTTGCTGTCAATGATTTCTCTGGCTCCAATCCCATTTCACAATTTCCAGTTGTGAGTGCAAAGGAGTGTAACATGAACATGAGAATTTGTCACAAACACAAAAACAAAGATAATTTTTAAATTATGAAGAAAATATTAAAAAATGAAACCCATTAAATATGAATACATACTTGATCATGTACATTTTGTAGGTCAGTATTGAAATCGACACTTCAGTTCTTTTTTGATAACAGCCTGAAGCTTGTTCCTGTGAGGATTTCTCATATACTTGGTGTTAGTGCACAACAAAAGGCACAACAAGGAATGGTTCTGCATGACAGTTACGAAGGAATTTTCAGTGGTGACAAGAGCTTATGACTTAGAGAATTGTTGATAAAACTTTAAATATTAGTTGAACTTGGAATAAAATTACTAAAGTGATGCGTCACTTCAAAAATATGATTTGCAGCCATGAATACTAGTAAAGAAAAACTTGCTCTCTTAGGGAATTTGTAATTTCAACATGTAAATTCTAGGATCTCTCAGAGAGATCTTTTAATAAAAGAAAGTCACCAGCCTGGCTAATGGAAAAGAACTGAATTGAAACAGAGTGAGAAGAAATTTATGGCAAAACCTGAAAAAAAGGAAGAATCAGTTGATAGAAAATAGTCTGAGATACTAAAGGATAGTTCACGTTTTAGTAGTTACGGAAATATGAAGACTTACCAGGATAGATTAATGTGAAGTAGTTATGGAGAATAAAGAGACTGAACAGGACAGACTAATGTGAAATGCAGCATCAAACCAGTCTTCAGACTGTAGATCACAATGGCAATAGCAGCAACAACAGATTGACAATGATGGGAAAGACTCGTTCCCCATCCCTTATATCCAGGAGGTGAAAATCCTAACACAGCCAATTTCTACTAAAAGAAGTGAAAACAATGGGATAATGACAATATTATGAAAAGGAAGGCTGCTACTCACAATATAGCGGGGATGCTGAGTCACAGAAAGGCACAACTAAAAGACTGCCAAACAGGCCTTCATCAGAATTACGGTCATGAATGCGAGAGTTGCATCTGCATGAGCATGTGTGTGTATATTTTGTCTAATTCTGATGAAGGCCTGTTCAGCTGAAAGCTTCATTTGACAACCTTTTTGCTGTGCCATCTGCTACTCAGCATCTCCACTATTTGATGAGTAGCAACTATTCTTTTCATAATATTGTCAGAAGTAGTGAAAAACTATTCCTAGCTTTTAGAATTGTTATTTACTTCCTCAAGTGCAAATGTATCTGTTAAATGATAACAATAAAAACTGTATCAATGAAATTATTGATTTCTTTTTGCCCTTCAAGAAGACATGTCTAGATTTTGAAAGCAAGAAACTAAAGACAACTAAACTAACAGTGGCCTGATACAAGAAACTTTCATAACACTGTGCATTAGAAGGCAACCAAATAATAACATTATGTTTTATGAATGAGAAGTGCACACTGAACATCATTATGTTGAAACAGTTTTGTGACCACCTTATTGTAAACTGTCTCACACAATTGCACAAGACAACATCAATGTGTATACAAGTCGCTCTGAAATGGTTGCAACAGTGTCAATTCTTGATACTAATTTGTATGACAACAGACACGAAACTTTTGCTAAGAATTCTAAGCTTTATTGGGGTCCTGATTTGGCTGACAAATATTCAGTGCATGATGAATTAGAGATGTATTTGACCCTACCTAAATTGCAATGAATTTTATGAAAGGGTAAGTTTAGTAGATTAAAAAAAATATGTGATATACAACCAATTCATCACAATTTTCAGGAACTGTACTGCATCATAGGTGATAACACAGAAATAACAAAAGTATTAAACTGCATTAGACCACAGATAAAGCTCACTAAACAAAAAAGACGTTAGCCCTAGAGAAATCATTACAAACATCATTAAATACAGTGTAATTCCACCCCTAGATCTGAAATGCCTGGATTCAGTTAGGAAGTGAGCCCACAAGGTCGTGCAGATATGCTGCGTGCAGGTTGAAGCAATCGCTGAGGTTTGATTGCGCGATTCCACCAAACTGCAAAGATGCTGATGCTGCCATTTTACCCATTGTTCCACATACTTTCTATGTGGTCCAAGTGAGGTGATCCTGCAAGTCAATCAAGATGAGAGTGTGTTCATAAAACTACTCACACTTTCTTCCAGTTGTTGTCATCTTTATGTTCCTGTGTAAGCAATGGCCCCTTGCAAGGTGACTGATTCCAAATGTTCACTGCACACCATTCCTGTCACAATGTTCTCTCACTAACAGGTGGGAATGGACCTTCATTCCCTACCTACAGCAATTCTTGATGGATTTGGAAATTATTTTGATTCACAAACCATGAAACGCACCTCTGGTTCCTCTCAGTCAGGACCTCTTCCCAATTATAATTCTGATGTCGTGTTTCGTGTTATAGCACTGCTAGTAGACACGCTCAAGAGTCCACTGTGAAACACCAACAAATCCAGCAACTTCACAAACTTGATTGCCCCTTTTTGCCACTCTGTCACATCCTTACATTTACCCATGTACAATGTCTGCTTGAAACATAAATGTCTCACTGATCGTTACTCGCTTATGCTCACGTAAAGGCAGTGCATGTGCAGTTGAGCTCATGACCCTATTGTTATGCCATCTGTAAAGGCGTAACGACTCATATGTGAGTGCACACTGGAGTGACTAAGTATTTGTCTCATGAACTTATTTATGTTAATTATTATATCGATTCTAATACAGTTTGAGGCATGCAAGCTACAAGCACTTAATATAATTGCTTTAATAACTTTTAAGTTGAATTATTGACAAAAACTCAAAACTTTGGGTTAAAGTTTGAGGTACACCTATAACTAGTACTAAAATGTCTCTGAGGTTTTCTTGGAATGGATGATTAATGTTGCACTTCTAGGTGTACAATAGGTACCACACACCATTAGTACTGGAACATATTTACGTAAGGTTTTTGGGTCTAGTTATCATGACAATAAGTTGATTTCATGTTGTATTTATTTTTTGTTGCTTTGACCTGTTGCCCGCAATGTTCTCGAGGGAATGGCAAAACCAACTACTTAGACTTCACCTCTGCCATACCACATTTATATTTTATGTAGTTGTCAGAGATAATATTTAAGTTAATATTTGCATGAATTACTTTGAATAGCATGTTTTTTCCCCCGTAAGCACACAACCACAAATTGAAAACATTTGTTTGCAGTTTTGTGAGTTTTCTTAGAAGCCATTACTTTTTGGTCACTTGACTCAAGCAAATCTTTAACAAGCCTTCCCTTGCTGAGTTAAGATTTTGATCAATAATTAAGAGTAACCACATTTGTGACAGTCACATATTAGATTCGCTTATTAAATGAAGTGACAGTTGTTCATTAAATCAGTGATAATGGTGCCTCAATAACATTGCATCAGTTCCATTAATCTCACTGTAGTGGTGTGTACTGTTAAAAGATTCAATTCCTGTCACTGACTGGAAGACGAGTCACACATCTGGGCTGCATTATTGTGCAAAATATGTGAATCACTGAGCGACAAGACCTGTAGGTAACATTATGTACACTAGCATGAATTTGTTAACTTTTGATTACAAACGATAGAAGGAGTAAAGGTAACCTGCCACTGTAAACTGAGATGTTGAGCCATCAGTAGGCACACCTGACATGAAACCTCACCCAGTGGAGCTGTAGCACCAGGACAATGTAGATGGCTGGGGAAAATGTAGACACACAGATGTATGTATATTTTGTATTATCTCTGAAGGAGAATGTTATGCAAAAGCTCAGCAATATTTTTTAGTTTGGCTTATACACCTGTTCACTGCTCACACCTGAGCTATATGATGAGTGGTGTAAGGGTACAGATATCAACCCTGTCCCAGACAGATCGAATCTACTCTTCCGCATCTCTGATCCAGCGAGTTAGCATTGCTGACAGGTAAGCCCCTTCATAATATAACGGTGCGGCAAGTTGGTTTAACAAAAAAAGAGCAGCAATTTACAGTGGTTTCTTTACTATTTGCAGTGTTGTTACTCCAACTATGATTTTAAACATCATATTAACTTTTGATTATACTTAATGTCAAATTTAAATTGTATTAATTTTCATATTTATATTATATTAATTATGTGCGAATGAATAATCAACTAACTTACATGTAAGTTGTTTATATTTTCTCTTATTCACAACGAGCCCATTTCGGCAACTTACCATCATCAGGTGCTCTGTAAATACATAGATAAGCGATGGTCATTGGTTTTGTAACGATGATCTGAAAATTTATAATATATCATTAGGTGATTTACCATACACCTAACATCGTTGCTGTCGTGTCCTGTCTGTTATGGAATTATTACTGTCTGCCAGTTGTACAGTTGATGTGTATGTCGGATGTTACTTGCTTTCCATATATGTTACTTTTCTGACAGCTTGGATGACAATGGGTCAGCAATGTTACATGTTTACATAGTTACTATTATAAACAGTTGGTGTGAGAAATTCAGTTGTTTATTATTATAGGATTCTTTCTAATTATGTTTTTGACTAAAGTTAGTTTTAGTTTTATTTGACATTGTTTTGTTAGTTTCGTGTTCTATGGTGAATTTCATTTTGGGGTGTAATTGATTCAGTGCTTTATGTATATCATCTACGTCAGTTAAGTTACCTTCTATAAGCATTATTGGATAAAGGATTAAAGTATACTATCAAACCTAGATTTCACAATAGTGTACAAAAACAACTAATAGCATCTGCAAAAATAACGCTAGACTTAGCAATCTTACCCATAAAACAGCAGAATGAAATTACTACCAAAATCAGGAAAAGCTATAATACCTATTCAGACAACATAACACTACATCGAATTAATGCAAAATTAACGAATAACAATTTCCTGGCAATTAAATCAAATAAAGGCAATAGTCTAGTTATCATCAACAAAAGTGACTACATACAAAAAGATAACGATTTCTTTGGTAGCAATGGTATCACACAAATCAATAGAAACCCCACAAACAAATTTGCAGCCCAAACCAAGAAAACCATAAAAGCATGTCATACAATACTTACAGAATATGAAAAAATATACGATAAGGAATTCTAGAACTTTAGCCAATAAAATCAAGGACAGAAACAATACCCCCAAATGCAAGATTTAGATCTTTCGAAATTACTAACTTACACACCAACATCCCAATCCAGGAAACAAGAGATATCATAGAACAAAACCCACTCAAGTACAGAAAAATCTCAGAACATGGCATTACAGAAATTTTGCAATTAACAAAACTTGTCTTACAACAAAATTACTTCGAGTTTGATAATAAAATATATACACAAAAAGATGGAGTCGTAATGGGATGTAGTATTGCTGAAACCATAGCTGATATATTCCTTAACAGCTTGGAAGAAATTTTTTTCGAAACAAAAAACACAACTAATCAAAAAATCTTATACTATTACAGATATGTAGAAGACACTTTAATGCTTATAGAAGGTAACTTAACTGACACAGACGATACACACAGAGCACTGAATCAATTACATCTCAAAATGAAATTCACCATAGAACACGAAACTAACAAAACAATTAACTTCCTTGACCTAACTATTAAGAACACTAACAATAAACATTGCTGCAAAATTTACAGAAAGCCCACCACAACAGACTGTATTATCCATGCACACTCATGGCATCCAAAAGCCCACAAACTCGCATTCTTCCACACAATGCTGAACAGATTAATAAATTTACCGCTAGAAGACAAAGCAATTCAAAGGGCAATAAAAATCTTAGAATACATAGCCCAGCAAAATGATTATGATCCCAAAATTGTAACACAATTATACCACAATAAAACACAACCTGAAAGACACAATATACAGAAAGAAATAACACTAAACTTGCACACAAAGAAAAAGAAGGAAACAAAATACCGGTATGTAACCACGACCTATCTAGGAAACATTTCGAACAAAATCAACAAATTAGTCAACAAAACCAACATCGCATTTGCATTTCAAAACACACACAGTCTCAGACACAAAGGCAGTTCGAAAATTCCCATACACAACAATCCCGGCATTTACAAAATTTTCTTCTAATATGTCACAAATTCTATATAGTGCAAATTGGTAGAAACTTCAAAATCAGATATAAAGAGCACACATGAGAAAGTGAAAACAACCCATCCACAATTTTTCAACATTTACAAGCAGAGAAACACTATGTAAAACCCGTAAACAAAGCATTAGAAAACCTCCATATTACGCAAAAGGGAACATTGATGAACATCCTTGAGGAAATAGAGATATATTCACATACATACAGCAACTCAACAAATTTACAAACAAACCGACCTAAAGTGCAAAAAGTATACAGAAAGCTTTATTCACATTATAAATCTGGAAAACGGGTAAAATAATAAAATCAGTGACTCTAAACAACACATATCCATAGTAACAGCAATAACAACATGAGCAGTACAAAACAGAGACAGAACACCAATATAAATCATAGACAACATTTATTATGAAAAAATTAAAAATGTAAAATAAAGATGTCAAATAAAACTAAAACTAACTTTAGGTAAAAATATAATTAGAAAGAGACCTATATGAAAAAATAATAATAATAAACAACTGAATTTCACACATCAATTTTTTATTATGGTAACTACGTATACATGTAACATTGCTGACCCAGTGTCATCCAAGCTGCCATAAAAGTAGCATATATGGAAAGTAAGTAACATCCGACATACATCTCAACTGTACACCTGGGAGTAAGTAATAATTCCATAACAGACAGGACATGACAGCGATGATGTTACATGTAAGGTGAAACACATAATGACATATTAAAAATTATCAGACCATAGTTACAAAACCATTATATTAAGACCATCGCTTATCTATGTATTTACAAAGCACCTAACAGTGTCAATTTGCCAAAATGGGCTAATTGTGAATGAGATAAAATATAAACAACTTACATAGCAGCGTAGCTGTCTATTACTGACAAATAATATTGTTATTAAAAGACATATTTTGCACTGCGAGCCCCAAAGAACAAAAGTAACTTACACTACTTAATCGAGAAACTGGAGGTGGAATGTTTGTCAATTTTACACCTCTGCATTTATGGTCGACTTTGAAACAACATTTACTTACCAAATATAATTACCCAACTAATTACTTTTTTGTGTGGAAACAATGTATTTTGGTAATCTGAGGTTAAAAAAGTGTGGTCAAAAGCAGCAGGAAAGCATTCTGTTCAAAGTAAATTATACATTATTTACAAGTATGAATGCAACATCAAGTTCCTTAATAATGAATATCCTAAAGATTCGGATATACTTGTTTCCATAAACTAAACTGCCTGATTATTCTTTGAGTTAATTCTCATAACATGAAAACTTATAAAAAGCTATACCAGCAACCACAAATGGTGAAAAAGTAATGACTAAAACCAATCACAATTTTCATTACTCACAGTTTGCAGCCGTTCTTGATGTTTGGAGCCACATGACAATTTGGTAACTTTACGGTTTTTGAGCCACATCCTCTCCCACACTTCAACATGACAGACTTCTGTCTCCTACAATATATACTATCATTAAATTACATACATGTATCAAACATCGAACACACAAAACAATACTGTACAATAGTTTATACAGTTTAGGCAGTCACTAATTGGCCACCAGCAGTGATGTGCCCGTAACAAAGTCAAGAATGTGGAAATGCAAAATCTCATTATCATAGCTTGGAGAGAACACCCCTACAATCAATGAAACCTATGTTTAGGCTAAATATGAACCCAAATGATGTATTGAAGTCTCTTTTTATACCATCTGAGCAATTATACTAAAATTCTTACAGTATCATTAGACAAACATGATAGTATTATGAAAAGAATAGACTGCTATTCAGCACATAGAGGATGTGTTGAGTCGCAGACAGGCACCACAAAAATACTTTGAATGTGCATGTGCGTGCGCGCACGTGTGTGTGTGTGTGTGTGTGTGTGTGTGTGTGTGTGTGTGTGTGTGTGTGTGTGTGTGTGTGTGTGTGTTAACACATGTCGCTGTATGCCTGTGTGACTGCCTGAGTGTTTAGAAGACCTTTTGGCCGAAAGCAGTTTTTTGTCGTGCCTCTGTGCGACTCAACATGGATTTTCCGTTGCTTGACAAACAAGTTAATTATATGAAAATGAATTCATAATCATAAAATAACAAATAAATTATGAGGCGTACTTACAATAAAAGATCAGTAGTTGATCAATAGATATGCATACAATATGAACACGTTTTTGAAACAGTCATGGCCCCTAGTTAACATTCAACATGGCTTTAAACTGATGCACAATATATATTAAGAATCCAGAAACAAGAGGGTAGGAAAGAAAATGAAGAAATATTGTATACTTAAGATCACACATGAAACATATGAAGGATATTGGCCCAAGAGAGGTACTCTAAAATAGGGCAGACTCGATTTTGAGAATGGACTGCGACATATACCGTGATAACAACAAAAGAGAGGGGCATAAATTGTAAACTGAGAAGTAGAGGCCACTGAACACAAAAGAGAGATTAGAAAAGATCGTGTAGATAAACATTCCACTACTGCTGTTACAAATCGCACTGACTACCAGGACAAAGACCACAGCCAATCATGACTCCTCCACCTATAAACTCTGCTAGAGTAATCCCATCCCAGAAATCCAACAATACCTCAAATCTCTGCTTAAAGTCTTAGGCCTTTCCCAGAATCTCTCCCCTGAATCCATTTTCTCCTCACCCCCATCACATACTGCACTGTTCCCACCTTCTACATGCTCCCCAAAATGCACAAATCCAACAATCCTGGACGCCCATTGTAGCTAGTTATTGTGCCCGCAATGAAAGAATTTCTGCCCTCAACGAACAACACTTCCAACTCATTGCCTGTAGTCTAGCATCCCACATCAAAGATACTAACCACTTCCTTCACCGACCCTCTACCATCCCCACCCCTTTACCTCTTGGATCCCTATTCGTCACTGTTGATGCCACTCTCCTATAACCCAACATCCCTAAATCCCATGGTCTTAGCGCTTTTGAGCACTACTTTTCTCACCGTCCTTCACCTTCAAACGCACTACCTCATTCTTCACACGCCTTACTAACTTTACCATAATTCACAACTACTACTCCTTTGAAGCGAAGATACGCAAACAAATCCACGGCACAGACATAGCCACCCGCATGGAACCCTCCTAGGCCAACTTGTTTATGGGACAGCTAGAGGAGATCTTTCTAGTCTTCTGAAATGCCAAACCCATAGTCTGGTTCAGATTTAGTGATGATACCTTCATGATCTGGGCTCAGGGCCAAGACACCCTACCCTCATTGCTTCACAACCTCAACACCTTCTCTCCCATCTGCTTCATCTGGTCCTCCTAAACCCAGTGTGGCACCTTCCTGGACGTTGACCTCCTCCTCTCTGATGGCTCCACCCACACATTTGTCTGCATTAAACCCTCCAACCACCGGCAGTACCTGCATTTCAACAGCTGTCATCCATTCCACACCAAAAAATCCCTCCCATACTGCCTGTGGACCTGAGGACGGTTTATCTGCAGCGACGAGAACTCCCTCGCACAGTACACTGAGAGAGTCTCACCAGTGCCTTCATAGACGGGTACTATCCCTTAGACCTAGTCTGCAAATAGATCTTACATGCCATTTCCACAACCCCCCCCCCCCCCTCCCTCAATCCTCCCACCATACCCAAGGACCAGCTACAAAGATGTGACCCCTTTGTCACCCAACACGTATCACCAATGCCCTGAAATGGACATCCTACCAAAGACCCTTCCCACCCTCCTAAAGTGATGTTCTGTTGCCTAACTAACCTCCACAGGTTACTAGTCCATCACTATGTCACTCCCAATACCAATCCCTCGCCACAGGGATCATAATCCTGGGGAAGACCCAGGCGCAAGACCTGCCCAATCCACTCACCCAGACCTTCCTAGTCCCGTCCCATCACAGGCTTATCCTACGCCATCACAGGCCAGGCTACCTGCTGTCATACACCAGCTCTGCTGCAATCATTGCACAGCTTTTTATATTGGTATGACTAGCAACCACTGTACAACAGGATGAATGGCCACTGCCTACCTGTGACCAAGAGCACAATGTGCAACATGCGCTTGATTTCAATGGCTGCTTCACTACCTTAGCCATCTGGATCCTCTCCTCAACACCAACTTTTCTAAACTATGCAGATGGAAGTTATCCTTCCAACACATTCTCTCCTCCCGAAATTATCCCGGCCTCAACCTATGGTTACCTACTGTCCCCACACCCTCTGTCCTGTCACCTCCTCTCTATTCTCATCCCCCGCTCTCTCTCTGTGCTGCCTTCTGCTAACACGCCCACCGGTCTTTCCCCTTCCCCGCTCCCTTTCCCACAGCCTTCCAACACTGCACCTGCTAGCAGTCTTGTCCCTCCACACTCTGCCACACAACACTCTTTTCTGCCCCCACCTGTACTCTGCTATCCCTTCCCATTGCCCTTCCCCGACCCCTCAATATTGCTGCTTCTATTCTATGTGACGATGGTATTCCAGTCCGGGCTGCCAGAGATGATGGTCTTGTGTGTATAAGGTATGCTTGCTTGTGTGAACGTATGTGTGTGTGTGTGTGTGTGTGTGTGTGTGTGTGTGTGTGTTTTCCTTTTCTGAAGATGACTTTGGCCAAAAACTAATGTGTGTCTTTTTCTTGTACCTGCCTGCAATTCAAAGTGTCATCTTTACAGTGAGTAGCAATCTATCTTTTCCTTATATTGTTGATATTTCAATTAGGAGCTTCCACTGGTTGAATGTGTATTTTGTTCATAAACTCTGAAGCAGGTTGATGTTGAAGAGCTCAGCGAGGGTTTCAGTATTCTTTATGTACCTGCCAACTGTTCAGTGCCTCTGCCGTATAGTGACCTTTTGCAGCTTCCACTGTTTATGCAATATTGTTATGAACACCACAATTATTAGCATTAAACTACAGCACTCACTATTTATTATTCCACGAGTCTCTCTCCATCCAACAGCTCTCTCTTGGTTGCTGACTGTAACCAGTGTTCTGGAAGTATGATAAAAGACAGAGGACCTCACAATCTCATGTCACAATTTCATTCTCTCTGTACACTTTTCACTGTCCTATGGGATGCTCTTTCTTGCCCACTTCCCCAAATGTACTCGCCCACTCCCCACCAACCTGTTCCCACACACCTCTCATTGCTACAGGAAATGCAAATATGCAACATATGTTCCTGAAAGGTTGAGATTTCTTGTTTATCTCTATGTGTATATTAAACATAGAATGCTTCCATTCTTTGTGATATGTAAGGCTCTATACTCCTCCCCCTCTGGCCCTTCCTCCTCACCCAAATGCTCTTCTTCACTTTCCTATTGCCACTTTGCCGGAACAGATTAACTAAACTTAGCAGCAGTCATAATTTGTACTGTCTTAAACTCTAGCAGAGTTATCAGAAACATAATACTGCAGATGATGCAAACTTACTGAATTTTCTGACAGCTTGCATTCTTCATCAAGATGTTTATCTCTCTTTAAGCAGTCTGTATCTGCAATTTCCAAGTCTAAACGATACAGTTTTCCCTCAACAACCTGAAAAAAAAAAAAAGCGTGGGTCACAACAAAACTTGGAATAACAACAAATGTTTATTTAACATCACAAAAATGCCTATGAGACAATTCTAAAAGATGGTGTAAGTAAATTTAGCCACAACATCCTAATTCAGGTCATAATATGAAAATAATTTCGGCATGAAATTTTACATTAAAACATGTATATTAAAAACATGCTGTTACTAAATTATTTCCCAGGGAGTTATCATCACCTATGTCTCACGAAAGACGGGGGAAAAAAAAATTAAAAAATTACTGAATACCTAACTTTTGCAGTAAGTGTTTACAAAGCAACATTTTTTTTTTCCTAGATTAATCTACATCCAAACCTATATTCTACAATCACCTATCATTATATGATGACAGGTACTTTTAGTACCACTATAATGTACTATCTTCCCTATTCCAACTATGAATGAAATTTGCTTTTATAAGATATGACAAACATTATAATATCCGTAATTGATATAAGCAGCACCAGGATTTTGAAGTACACTGCTGAACAAAGGCATTCTCTGGACATTCTGTACATTATGCTGTTCAGCCATATGCACCCATATTGTTCATTCATGTTTTCTAAGATCATCTACTCACCACCTAGTAAGTCATGTTGGTCTTTTCTTGTTGTTTGGAATTCTGTAAGGAACTTACTTTGCCAATCTACATCCATTCACTCCATTTCATTTCCATTATATCCATAATAAAGTTTTCCATTCTGGGATGTTCTCTGATCCATTTACTGCTTTTCTTCTCTTTCCTAGCATCTCTCTGCTGCTTACTGAGCAACCACCATTTGAACGGCTTTTGCATTAAAAGCCAATGTTGTCATTTCCAGAAGTAAAAACTAGTAATGCACACAGATTGGGAACTTTTCTTTCTTTTCTCACATACCAAAAAATTAGTTTTGAAGGCTTTTTTACCAAAAGCCATTTTTACTCTTCCATTTATTTCTTCTGCTGTCCACTGAGTTGTATTCAACTGCCTCAGACACAACAGTACAACTGGTTCTGTGGCTTTATTCATAATTTTTACTAATTTCTTGTCATTGTGTTAATTCTGCAGTGTCTGCTTTACAGGCCTGCTTTGAAACTTTTTCTATTCTGATGAGGCATTCACTGTTGAAAGTTTATCTTCTCTAGAAATAACAGTACAATGGCATCAGCAAAATGAAGGTTTTCACTCATGTTGCATTTACAAACATTTCTTCTTCATTTTCCCAGTTTAAGGATCTGAAAACTTCCTCTTGTTAGTGCAGAGAATTTATGTCCAGCTTCATCCATCATCACATTTTGGAAATGTTTTCCATCTTTAGTATCCTCATGCTACACATTTTGTTCACCACACACTGCTTAATCTATTGGAAGATGCCAAACTTGCCTTCTACTTGAATCGTAATAAGTGTTTCACTAAAGATAGAAAGTGACTTCATTCAGAATTTCTCTTTCAAGAAAAGCATCAACAAAAATTAAGTAAACTGGAGTTTTTACTACATAAATAACACAGCTGCACTTTTGAAAATACACTTGCACATCAATGAGGTGATGATGGAATATATAATTATTATTGCAGTTTTTGATAAATAGATATAATGAAACAACAGTTTTTACAAAATATTCCTAACTTTGAAACTATAATACGTGGTATATGGAATAGTGATTGTTTTAACACTCTGATCGCTAAACACAAAAGCATAGTTAGTTAAAAATTATGTCTTTGATATTGTTTATAGTTATAAGTTATTAACTTGAGGAGATTTTGTAACTTGACTGACAATAAATATATTATCGTGATGATGATGATGATCATCATCATCATCATCTCCATCATCACTTTCTGGCTTCATGTGCAGAAATTACCTGCGATTTTGCACCTAAGATCTTGACAATCTTTTTCTTCATAGCAGAGTTTGACGCTCTGTCAATTGCTTTCAGTGCAAAAGAAGCAACATCTTTGATGGCTGTGTCACCCACATCTGCTTTAACTGAACCACCATGGATCAGTGGGTTCGGCATATCCATCTGCATAGTTGCCTGCATAACAGATGACAATCTGTAATACACCTATTCTGTATTATGTAAGCTAACAGTTAATATTCATTCCTTTTATTTACAGTGATGTGATAAAATAAATGTTTAAAATACAACTCAAAAAGTGAGCTTAAGATAAGTACTGGATTAATTTTGCATGTTATATCATGGCAATTATCATCAACTACCGGAAGACTTCTTAGAATATTATTGTTCTCTGGAAGCCATATGATGTATGGTGGAGGGTGCAGAGAGCACCAGTACCACCCCCACCCAGATGTTTTCCATTCACTAACGGTATCCAAGAAGAAAAACTGTTGGTACCCTATTGCATAAGCTCAAATTTCTCTAATTTTAACTTTGAGGTTATTACAAGAGATTCATGTTGGAGGAAATAGGAAATTTCTCAGTTTTATTTGGGATGTGGACAGATGGAATTCTGAGAGCAAGACTCTCCACAATGAACGTCTCTCTTAACGTCCCCCAATGCTGTTTGTTGAGAATTCCTGTGACACACACACACACACACACACACACACACACACACACACACACACACAGACAAAACCCAAGAAGAATCAAGTAGCTACTGTTTTTAACCTGTTTTATTTCTTCCATTAATCCTACACCGTAATGGTTCCAGGGTGATGAACAGTACCCAAGAACTGGTCGAACGTGGGTCTTGCAAGTGTTCAAAGCAAGTGTGAATCACAGTTCACAAGGAAACCTCCAATAAATTTGGTGCTGATACCTGCCTTCCCCATCAGTAAATTTGTGGGGCTGTTCCACGTTAAACTGGCCAGACAGAAACTATTAGACTCTTGTAGGTGTTACTGATTGTAGCAACTTATCACCAGAATGAAATTTTCACACTACAGCGGAGTGTGCGCTGATACGAAACTTCCTGCCAGGTCCGGCACACAGTTTTAATCTGCCAGGAAGTTTCTTAACTTATCACCAGTTCCATAGTCAAACAATATCAAATCTTATGACAAAGTAGGTTCTTGCAGTGACAGTCTTGAATAAATCAAACAACGGAAAATCCAGGATGGAATGTAACAATATTATGAGAAGGAAAGTTGCTACTCACCATACAGTGGAGATGCTGAGTCGCAGCATCTCCGCTATATTGGGAGTCTTAAATAAATGTTTCACATACTTCTTGCAACAGAGCAGTAACGCACTCAAGATCACTACCAATGTTCTGCAGTCATATACATCCAGATAATCTCCGGTATCTTAATGAAGTTCCTGACTTTGTGACATCTCCATGACATAATTCAGCCAACTAAATAAAGTACCTAAGGACCTATTAAAACCTCCTAAAATGGTGACAGAGAAAATCATCAAAAGCTTGATATCAAATAAAAATATGATGTGGCATGAATCTTGTGCAGCATTTATTTAATATCAAATCTTTTCATGTATTTACACACATAATAAGTATTATAGTTTCATAATAAACAGAGGGACAAACATACATCTGAACCAATGTGAGGATATCTCAGGTTTTCTCAACATGACTGATTAATGGCCAATATAGACTATTTAGTAAGCGCAAAGATGTTGTCAAGAGCATTTATTGTTAATGCACTGGTAATAAAATTTTCATTCTGAATAAAAAATTAATTAGAAAAATATCTACTTGACAAGCAGAACATATCAACAGACACAAATAAATGAAGAAATGTTCACTCGCTACTTGAATCAGTTGAATCTTCATCTGAAAAATGCAATGATTAAGGATTGGAGGTAGCATGTAAATCTCATTCAGGATGGGGTAAAAAATGTGCTACCAGAGTGTTCTAATGATGATTGAATTTTGAGATATGATATGAATATATATTTGTATGTAACTCATCCATTTATTTAAGGATGAAGATATAAGCAAAGAATGGAAAATCCAGGATGGAATGTAACAATATTATGAAACAGGTCCTTAGGTACTTTATTTAGTTGGCTGAATTATGTCATGGAGATGTGACAAAGTCAGGAACTTCCCTAAGATACCAGAGATTATCTGGATGTATATGACTGCAGAACATTGGTAGTGATCTTGAGTGCGTTACTGCTCTGTTGCAACAATATTAGCATGGAGAGCTGCATCAGACCAGTCTCTGGACTGAAGACCACAAGAGCACAATTGCTACTCACCATATAGTGGAGAAGCTGAGTCGGAGATAGGCACAACAAAAAGACTGTCACAAAATAAGCTTTCAGCCAACAAGGCTTTTGTCAAAAATAGACAAGACATATACATACACATATGCAACTCTCACAAATATGATGCACGAGTGTCTGTATATGTCTCGTCTATTTTTGACAAAAGCCTTGTTGGCCGAAAGCTTATTTTGTGACAGTCTTTTTGTTGTGCCTCTCTGCAACTCAGCATTTCCACTATATGGTGAGCAGCAACTGTGCTCTTGTGGTCTTCAGTCCAGAGACTGGTTTGATGCAGCTCTCCATGCTACTCTATCCTGTGCAAGCCTTTTCATCTCTGAATAACTACTGCAAACTACATCCTTCTGAATCTGCTTAGTGTATACATCTCTTGGTCTCCCTCTAGAATTTGTACCCTCCACACTTCCCTCCTATACTAAATTGGTGATGCCTCAGAAAGTGTCCTACCAACAATCCCTTCTTCTATTCAAGTTGTGCCACAAATTCATCTTCTCCCCAATTCTATTCAGTACCTCCTAATTAGTTACACGATCTACCCATCTAATCTTTAGCATTCTTCTGTAACACCACATTTCAAAAGCTTCTAAGGTCATCTCAATTAAGCGAGTTGCACTAACTGTACAACACATTTCTGTTTTCACATCATGCAGAGGCTTTGATATAATTGATTGATTTTCAAGGATTTTTTTCTTTAATTCTTTTTATCATCTTTGGATCAACCTCTTCATCATGCACAGACTGCAACAGTGAGTTTTTGCACTGGCATCAGTCACCAGTATCCAAACTGGCTAGTCGGTGCACTACCATTACTTTGTAATGCTCCAGTTTGAGTCTGGGCACAGCTCTATGAGCAGATTCTGCCAACATATCAGTTTGTAGAGCTAAGTGGCACACTGGTTTTCTTGAACTTCTTTCCAAGTCTGTTCTTTACTCCTCTAATTTACTGTCTGTTAAAATGGCGAAAGGTGTAATATACAATATGTACAAGAGCCAAGAGGGAATAATAAGAATGTTTGACCAAGAACGAACTCGGATTAAAAAGGATGTACGACAGTAATGTAAACTTTCGCCCCTACTGTTCAATCTGTACACTGAAGAAGCAGCGATGGAAATAATCGAAAGGTTCCGGAGTGGACTTAAAATTCAAGGTGAAAGGACATCAACGATATGGTTCACTGATGACATTGTTATCCTGAATGAAAATGATGAAGAGTTACAAGATCTGCTGAATGGAATGATCAGTCTAATGAGTACAGAATACAGATTGAGAGTAAAGGCGAAAGTAATGAAAAGTAGCAGAAATGAGAACAGCAAGAAAATTAACATCAGGATTGACGGTCACAAAGTAGATGAAGTTAAGGAATTCTGCTACCTAGGCAGCAAAACAACCAATGACGGACAGAGCAAGGGGGATATCAAAAGCACACAAGCACTGGCTCAGATAAGTCTATTAGTATCAAACATAGGCCTCAATTTGAGGGAGAAATTTCTGAGACTGTACATTTGGAGCACAGGATTGTACACTCCTGGAAATGGAAAAAAGAACACATTGACACCGGTGTGTCAGGCCTACCATACTTGCTCCGGACACTGCGAGAGGGCTGTACAAGCAATGATCACACGCACGGCACAGCGGACACACCAGGAACCGCGGTGTTGGCCGTCGAATGGCGCTAGCTGCGCAGCATTTGTGCACCGCCGCCGTCAGTGTCAGCCAGTTTGCCGTGGCATACGGAGCTCCATCGCAGTCTTTAACACTGGTAGCATGCCGCAACAGTGTGGACGTGAACCGTATGTGCAGTTGACGGACTTTGAGCGAGGGTGTATAGTGGGCATGCGGGAGGCCGGGTGGACGTACCGCCGAATTGTTCAACACGTGGGGCGTGAGGTCTCCACAGTACATTGATGTTGTCGCCAGTGGTCGGCGGAAGGTGCACGTGCCCGTCGACCTGGGACCGGACCGCAGCGACGCACGGATGCACGCCAAGACCGTAGGATCCTACGCAGTGCCGTAGGGGACCGCACTGCCACTTCCCAGCAAATTAGGGACACTGTTGCTCCTGGGGTATTGGCGAGGACCATTCGCAACCGTCTCCATGAAGCTGGGCTACGGTCCCGCACACCGTTAGGCCGTCTTCCGCTCACGCCCCAACATCGCGCAGCCCGCCTCCAGTGGTGTCGCGACAGGCGTGAATGGAGGGACGAATGGAGACGTGTCGTCTTCAGCGATGAGAGTCGCTTCTGCCTTGGTGCCAATGATGGTCGTATGCGTGTTTGGCGCCGTGCAGGTGAGCGCCACAATCAGGACTGCATACGACCAAGGCACACAGGGCCAACACCCGGCATTATGGTGTGGGGAGTGATCTCCTACACTGGCCGTACACCACTGGTGATCGTCGAGGGGACACTGAATAGTGCACGGTACATCCAAACCGTCATCGAACCCATCGTTCTACCATTCCTAGACCGGCAAGGGAACTTGCTGTTCCAACAGGACAATGCACGTCCGCATGTATCCCGTGCCACCCAACGTGCTCTAGAAGGTGTAAGTCAACTACCCTGGCCAGCAAGATCTCCGGATCTGTCCCCCATTGAGCATGTTTGGGACTGGATGAAGCGTCGTCTCACGCGGTCTGCACGTCCAGCACGAACGCTGGTCCAACTGAGGCGCCAGGTGGAAATGGCATGGCAAGCCGTTCCACAGGACTACATCCAGCATCTCTACGATCGTCTCCATGGGAGAATAGCAGCCTGCATTGCTGCGAAAGGTGGATATACACTGTACTAGTGCCAACATTGTGCATGCTCTGTTGCCTGTGTCTATGTGCCTGTGGCTCTGTCAGTGTGATCATGTGATGTATCTGACCCCAGGAATGTGTCAATAAAGTTTCCCCTTCCTGGGACAATGAATTCACGGTGTTCTTATTTCAATTTCCAGGAGTGTATGTTAGTGAAACATGGACGGTGGCAAAATCTGAACAGAACAGAACTGAAGCATTTGAGGTGTTGGGCTACAGACGAATGTTGAGAATTAGGTGAACTGATAAAGTGAGCAAAGGATTATATGGAAAACACTGACAATGAGAAGGGACAGGATGATAGGACATCTCTTAAGACATCAGTGAACGAATTCCATGGTACTAGAGGGAGCTGTAGAGGGCAAAAACTGTAGAGAAAGACAGAGACTGGTATACATTCAGCAAGTAACTGAGGACGTAGGTTACAAGTGCTACTCTGAGATGAAGAGGTTGACACAGGAGAGGAATTGGTGGCAGGCCACATCAAACTGGTAAGAAGACTGATGACTAGACACCTTTTTCCAAAGCTGTTTCACAGAGGAAGACCGCACTGCAGTTCCTTCTCTAAATCCTCGCACGAATGAAAAAATGGCTGACATACAAATAAGTATCCAAGGAATAGAAAAGCAACCAAAATCACTTAACAGAGGAAAGTCCACTGGACCTGACGGGATACCAGTTCGATTCTACAAAGAGTATGCGAAAGAACTTGCCCCCCTTCTAACAGCCGTGTACCGCAAGTCTCTAGAGGAACAGAATGTTCCAAATGATTGGAAGAGAGCACAGGTAGTTCCAGTTTTCAAGAAGGGTCATCGAGCAGATGCGCAAAACTATAGGCCTATATCCCTGACATCATCTGTTGTAGAATTTTAGAACATGTTTTTTGCTCGGGTATCATGTCATTTCTGAAAACCCAGAATCTACTCTGTAGGAATCAACATGGATTCCGGAAACAGCGATCGTGTGAGACCCAACTCGCTTTATTTGTTCATGAGACCCAGAAAATATTAGATACAGGCTCCCAGGTAGATGCCATTTTCCATGACTTCCGGAAGGTGTTCGATACAGTTCCACAGTGTCGCCTGATAAACAGAGTAAGAGCCTATGGAATATCAGACCAGCTGTGTGGCTGGATTGAAGAGTTTCCAGCAAACAGAACACAGCATGTTGTTCTCAATGGAGAGACGTCTACAGACATTAAAGTAACCTCTGGTGTGCCACAGGGGAGTGTTATGGGACCATTGCTTTTCACAATATATATAAATGACCTAGTAGATAGTGTCGGAAGTTCCATGCGGCTTTTCGCGGATGATGCTGTAGTATACAGAGAAGTTGCAGCATTAGAAAATTGCAGCGAAATGTAGGAAGATCTGCAGCGGATAAGCACTTGGTGCAGGGAGTGGCAACTGACCCTTAACATAGACAAATGTAATGTATTACGAATACATAGAAAGAAGGATCCTTTATTGTATGATTATATGATAGCGGAACAAACACTGGTAGCAGTTACTTCTGTAAAATATCTGGGAGTATGCATACAGAATGATTTGAAGTGGAATGATCATATATAATTAATTTTGATAAGGTGGTTACCAGGTTGAGATTCATTGGGAGAGTCCTTAGAAACTGTAGTCCATCATCAAAGGAGGTGGCTTACAAAACACTCATTCGACCTATACTTGAGTATTGCTCATCAGTGTGGGATCCATACCAGGTCGGGTTGACAGAGGAGATAGAGAAGATCCAAAGAAGAGCGGTGCGTTTTGTCACAGGGTTATTTGGTAAGCATGATAGCGTTACGGAGATGTTTAGCAAACTCAAGTGGCAGACTCTGCAAGAGAGGCGCTCTGCATCGCAGTGTAGCTTGCTGTCCAGGTTTTGAGAGCGTGCGTTTCTGGATGAGGCATCGAATATATTACTTCCCCCTACTTATACCTCCAGAGGCGATCACGGATGTAAAATTAGAGAGATTCGAGCACGCACAGAGATTTTCTGGCAGTCATTCTTCCCGCGAACCATATACACCACTGGAACAGGAAAGGGAGGTAATGACAGTGGCACATTAAGTGCCCTCTGCTACACACCGTTGGGTGGCTTGCGGAGTATAAATGTAGATGTAGACATAGGCTCAAAAAAAGCTATGTCAGCTGCCACAATGTAGAGCACTCCCAGTCTGCCTATGGGAATACTGGTTTCTGTGCAAAGGCAAGTAGTATAATGCTTGTATTGTATTTGAAACACACTGTACACACAAACAAAAATGATTACAGTCTTTTGGATATTAGTCACAAAACGGTTGTACAAACAAGTAAGGATAAATTCATTTATCTAGAATAGTAACAAAATATTAATCATTACTATAAAACACACATTAACATTTCCTTTATGACAGTTATGTTACTTTTTCACAACTGCATGCATCAAATTTGACAATGACATTGAAATTATGATTATGGGCACACAATTACCACAACCACAATGCAACTGCATTCCAACAATTTCTTTTAAAACATTATTGGTAATAAATGTAAGAAATGTACGCTTATTGAGTTAACTATTGCCAACTTAGTTCTCAAATTTCTGGTCGAAATCGTGAAGCGTTGCACTTGGTTGTGAAAACAATATGGTAAAAATGTATTTATAAAACTAAATAATATTTACTCTTACGATCTGTCTTAAAAATAATTACGCATTTCAGTGTTTGGGGGTTTGTTGTACAGGAAGACACACAATAGTGACACGACATTTACAAAATGATTAACACATACTCAGAAATTGGATTCATTTTACTGGCAAGAACTCTATAATACTGGGTGGATTTCCTAGAACAAGTTTCCAAAATAGCATACAACACACAGATTACTATTTAGAAATGAAATTAATTAAACTGTTATCTAGGTTCATTGTGTCCTTACAGAAATAAAGAATATCTAGAAGCCAGACATTAAATCCTCCAAAATAAGAAATAAAAACAGAGGAAGTTAACCCCTTAACCACTTGTAAGTAATTACTTATTACATGTATTATGTTTCTACCATTTCTTCTGTTTTATTTCTGTTTCAGGTACCTGCAGGAATCCTGAAGGAAATAGAAATGTGCAATGAGAATTGAAGAGTTACATTAAAATAGGGTTTAAGAAAAGTGCTCATATTTTGATATTGTGTATTCACACTTAGGCATTTAAATATTAGTGCTTTTGTTAAGACAAACAACAAATCTCTGGTCCCTGTTATTTATCGTTTCAGTCATGTTTGATGTATTTTGGAGCTGGACTAGTTTGTGATTTTCAGCTTATATTTGCTTCAATTTCCCACATTGTGTATTCCTTCCCTTGCACTCATACAAAGGCAGAAGTAAGGTGAAGGACTGGAGCAGGTGTGAGCTGAAGGAGATGTAGACTGCTATAAAACGTAATTTGGCTCCAAAACATGCAGAATGTAACAGAGAAGATAGGCAATAATAAAGGAGGACCTTTTAACCTCAAGTAAACTCACCTAAATGTCACAATCATGGTAACCACTTGCAGAAATGTTGGCTAATAATAGTGATTTTATATATGCTAAATCTGTTTTTATTAGTGTTTCTTATTTTATAGCTTACATGTCTTGCTGTTTTTATATATTTTATTTTTGCCTGTATGACTAGCTGCTTGTTTATGATGAGCTTCTCTTTGTACAACAGTTTCATTTAATTGTTAAATTTTCTTTATTGATGTATTTTTTGTTTGGATATGTGTAATCTTTAGGTGTTAATATTGTTGTATAATATGATCCAAAGACAAATGAAAGTACTACTGTTCCACTAACAAGGGAAATCACCAACTTGACCTCGTATTTTGAGGAGGAAAAAGTACATGCACCATGTCAGCCTCGGCAATCAAACCCACAAAAAAATTCAGGTGGTAATTACAATAGGAGGCAGTACAACCTCCTGAACATAAAACTTTTAAACGTGGGCACTCAATAGTTCTCAGTCACTATGCTCTGCAGCAGCCACTTAATGCCCGAGTGTGAAGGACTGTACAGAAGAGTGAGTGAGAGGTTTAACACATACTGTTTTGAGATTGGTAACAGGCTTTGTTCACTGTGTCCGAGTGTATGATTTCTAATCTACAGGCGGTTCCAGAGATCTCTTTGCTTTAAACACTTTCCTATTGTGATTCACAAATACCATGTAAATGAATTAAATAAATGAATATGTTATTTAAGAAGTAGCATAGCATTATTCAATTATTAATGCTACTACTGTGCATTATTTTCTTTGGATTTTAAAGCTGGCACTGCAGTGAAGTACATTTGCAGGAGATGCACCATTCTTCAATGTGACTGGTGTGGTTAAACTATAAACTGAAAATCATTAACTTAATTTACAATAATTCTTCAGTTGATTAGCTTTATTCATTTTGATTTTGCGACGTACATGCAGCTGCAAAATATCAGCATGAGAATATTTTTAAAAAAATGTTGAACACATACTTTCATAAGCTTGACATATTACATGCTCCATATTACTTACTAT
Organism: Schistocerca serialis cubense; assembly: GCF_023864345.2. NCBI lineage: Eukaryota > Metazoa > Arthropoda > Insecta > Orthoptera > Acrididae > Schistocerca > Schistocerca serialis. Next base: position 217,857,020 of record NC_064642.1, on the reverse strand, counting down.
TTTTTACTTACAAGGGAACTTCCCCATTGCAACCCCCCCCCCCCCTCCCCACCGCCCCCTCAGATTTAGTTATAAGTTGGCAGACTGGGTAGGCCGTGAAAAACTGAACACAGATCAATCGAGAAAACAGGAAGAAGTTGTGTGAAACTATGAAAAAATAAGCAAAATATACAAACTGAGTAGTCCATGCCCAAGATACGCAATTCTAGAATAATGTGAGCGCAGGAGCGCCGTGGTCCCGTGGTTAGCGTGAGCAGCTGCGGAACGGGAGGTCCTTGGTTCAAGTCTTCCTTGAGTGAAAAGTTTACAATCTTTATTTTCGCAAAGTTATGATCTGTCCGTTCGTTCATTGACGTCTCTGTTCACTGTGTTTTGCGACCGCACCGCAAAACCGTGTGATTAGTAGACCAAAGGACGTGCCTCTCCAATGAGAACGGAAAACATTTGATTGCAAGGTCATAGATCAACCGATTCTTCCAAAGGAAAACATATCTGATATATTCTATATGACACTGGTGGCGGTATGTGCGTCACATGATAGGAATATGTTGTCGACCCACCTAACTTGTACACTTGGGGAATGGGTAAAAAGATTCTCCTACCTTGCCCGATTTAGATTTTCTTGTGCATGTGATAATTATTCCCAAAAAGTGATGAAAACATAAGAATTTGTCACATAAACTGAAAATAAAAAATTAAACTTTTCAGTTGAGGGAAGTCTTGAACCACGGACCTCTCGTTCCGCAGCTGCTCATGCTAACCACGGAACCACGGTGCTCCTGAGCTTACACTGTCCTTGATATTGCCTATCTTTCACATGGACTACTCAGTTTCTATAATTTGCTTATTTTTTCATAGTTCGACACAACTTCTTCCTGTTTTTTCGATTGATCTGTGTTCAGTTTTTCAAGGCCTATCCACTGTGCCAACTTTTAACTAAATCTGAGGGGGGTGCGATGGGGAGGTTCCCTTGTTAGAATAATGTGTTCTCAAGTGAAATTTCAAAGCATGTTGGGCAGATGTGCCTACTTCCCTTCCCCCACCTTCAACATCCTGCAAATTGGAGAGCCCTAGTCATCACTTTGCTGTACAGTACTTCATGCTTGGGACAAGGTGGCTGCAGCGGGGCAGAGTGAGTGACAAAGCCAGTGCACACAAAAGTTTACAAACTGTACTTTCAGAAGGTCATAACTGCATACTATCAGAACTATGGCCCAAATTTCCAGACAGAATTGACAGCTGGGGCTGATAACTCACAAGTATACTTTTTCCTCCTTAAAATATGAGTTCAAGTTGGTGACGTTTCCTTGTAAGTACTATTGCTTAATAAAGCTGAAAGCCAAAACAGTATGTTACTTGTCAAAACCTTTTCTATTGTGTACGTCAATTTGTCATAGGATTTCACATTACCATCATACAAGGTGTTGGGAAATTCCTGTTACAAAATTATAGGAATTGCAGTGGAAAGTGAGTACATAATATTTTGAGTAGTAACTCTTGTCTGGAAACATCATCCAATGATGTACAGAGCGTCAAAGATACAGGCATCGGCACCTGTAAATGTTTGTATATACAGGGTGATTCTGTGATGATGATACAAACTATCAAGATGATGGAGATGGATGCAGGTATCAATGTGAGAGAAGGGTCCCTGGTTCGTAAACAAATGAGCCGAAAAATACAACTGTAAACCATTCTGATACCTCTGATAGTGGAATACATGTACTGGTACTGTTGTTGCTAAGAATGTAGGGTATGGAAATTTCAGACGTGGTATTATGGACCAAAACAAGAAAAAATGTCTGGCAAACATGGGCTCTAAAATACATACCTGAGGAGTTATGAGCATCTGTTCTTCTTTGCTAGTGTGCAACACTGTACAAGTGCTCACAGCTCTTAAGGTATGCATTTTAAATACCATGTCTATTAGAAATTTTTTCTTGTTTCAGTCCACACTACTACCTCTGAAAGTTTCCTGCCATAATCTTAGCAACAACAGTACTGGTGCATGTATTCAACTGTCAGAGGTATGAGAATGGTTTCCACTTATAACTTTTGACTCATTCATTTCCGATACAGGGACCCATACCTCAAACTGATACATTTATCACTCAGTAGCACTTCTAGATGACATTTCCGGACATGGGTTCCTAGTACCCCTCTACAAGTCCTAGAAATTTATAACAGGAATTTCCGAGCATGTTGTGTACAGGACACCACTGCAATCAGAAAACAGTAAGTAACACATCACCTGCAACTTTCTTACTGTGTGACAAGAATAGAAAAGAAAGAGAAAATATGGTTAGCAACACAATGTTTTATGGCAGAAAATGCAAATACTTATCTTGCTTCTTTTTGTGTTTATATCAGCAGTTCGACACTGCACAATATTGCTATATTGATAATTTAGCTTTTTAATAAATGATATAGTATAAAAAAATCTGACTGTACTCACTCTCTTCTTGCGAGCCTGTGGTTTTGGTGAACACTGGGAGGAGGTCAGCTCGTGATGGTTTGCCCAGGCCTGGACTAGCACTTTCACTCTGCAGATGTGGTTCACCTGAACCAAGGGAGGAGCCTCAAATTTCCACAATCATCAAATGTATCATATTCCACATATAAAATGGTGAATGAGCCAAGTTTATAATTAGCAGGTGGAACACTGCAGGCAGACTAGTGTTCATCTCACACTGTTAATTAGGAGGAAACATCTCTGTTCTTCTTCTTACATCACTCAATTGCTGTTTTTATCATTTATGTAACCTTACTGTTTTCAGAAACCGCAATCACTTGTTTGTATATTCGGAAAATTAGAAATCTGTTAATTATGAAAGTTGGAGTTACGCAGACTTTACATACATGACTCCAAATATTCTATTATATCATACAAGGGGCTAATAAGGTTTCTTTATTTTGTTTTTGAATATCTGGGCAGTTCCAATTTCCTGACTAACGTCTACCAGATAGCTATAGTCTACCGCACTAGAATAAAAAATCCCTTTCTGAACCATAGTCATGAATGCATAGTATAAATGTAAATTATTTTTGCGTCTAGTGTTGTGTTAGTGATTTATTCGTTCATCCATCCTTCTTATAAACCACAAATGCCATTAGGCTGAAAATGCATTTGCACTGCACGTAAACGTAACAATCCGAAGATCTCTGAAGAGACGTATGTGTATATGTGTGTGTGTGTGTGTGTGTGTGTGTGTGTGTGTGTGTGTGTGTGTGTGTGTGTGTGTATGGGCACTCAACGGCGCAGTTATCAGCACCCCACTCTAACTCGCATGCCCTAAAACAACAGAGAAATAGTAAAAGTAGCTATAGATGATGTTAAAACAAAAGTAAAACAATAAAGAAGCTAAAAGAATAAAACAATAAAGAAGCTAAAAGAAAGGCACAGGGAAATAAAACTGGATGACCACTTGCAAAAAACATGGGTAAGCCACTCATCCTGTTAACACATTAAAACCATCTCCCTAAAATCCTGGGGAATATATTGGACAATTCACAAAATTTTAAAACTCGAACGACATTCGTTTGAATGTTACTTAAGACAGATGGCAGATCTGTTGGTAAATCCACCACAACCCACTGGTCACAAAATAAAACACAGTCCAATAAAATGTGGCACACAGTAATCTGTATGCAACATGCACCATACATTGGAGGGTCCTCTCGCCAGAGCACGAAGCCACGCACCACAGAGCTGTGGCCTATGCGGAGATGAGTAAGGAGGACCTTGTACCATCGATGTGGCTGGAAGGAGATGGTATGCCACAGCCATGCTGTGGGCTTTACTAGACAAAGCTTAATGTTTGTCACTTACAGCCACTCATTCTTCCACCGATGCAAGACTCAGGATCTCAACAGCGGGGCTATAGTATGCAGGGTAATGGCATACTGAAGTAACTGAGGATTATGACATGTCTCCTTGGCTGCTAGAGCCACCCTTTCGTTCCCTGAAATACCCATGTGCCCTGGTATCCAGCAGAAAGACACCTTCTTTCCCAGTTGTTGCAGCTGCAGGAGGGCATCCTGGGTATTATGGACTACTTTGTTCCAGTGCCTCTACGATCGAATATAATCCTGCATCGAAGACAGTAAAGTCTCCAGGCAATTGGACCTTGAGTACGCGATCTGGAAAACAACAAGGCAATCAACTGAGGACCCCTGTTTGGATCCATCCATAAAGACAGCTACATAGTTGTGGTGCTCAGAGAAAATGTCAGAAAATATCACATTCCAAACAGAAGCAGCAGTGCATTCTCTCCTAGACTGCACAAAATCTAAAATTACTCCGGGTCTCTGCAGTAAACATGGTGGCAGATGGTTAAAACCATAGATTTCAGGTTGTACTTGCTCCACACTGAATGACTCAAGCACATGCTGCCCGTGGATCCCTAGTGGCTTTGTGGCTCATGGACAGTTGGAGAAAAGATGTTCCAGAGGCGGACGTACAACAGTACGGTATGCGGATGAAGCGGGAGCTGCAGGGAGCTTACATGCCTGACACACCACGAGGAGCTGCCGCCAGATGGTGAGAGGTGGTTCCCCAACCTCAGCACAGAGACTGAGTATGGGGGTGATTCTAGAAGCTCCCGTGGCCAACTGAGCCCCTCATGGTGGACAGCATCAGTAATCTTCAAATAAGAAGGCCTCACAAATCTATACACAGTGCAAGTTACAAACCCATGAAAGTCCTATAAACCTGGAGCTGACGTGTTACTCCCCAAGACATGTGGCTAAGGCACTTTACGATATTCAGAGCTTTGAGGGTTCTGACTTTCGAGTCTCTCGCTTGCAGCACCCACGACAATTTGGAGTAAAAAATGAGGACCAGAAATCTCACTGAGTATTTAAAATGTAGGATGGTGTCCCTCACATGCAAGCCAGGTACATTAAAAATACAACAAGAACAACTGAAATGAATATACACAAAATTATAACAAGAACAACTGAATGAATATACACAAAATTATCTGCAGAAAACTGAAAACCCGCCATTTCAGTCCACTCCTCTAACCTCTGCAATGGAAGTTGCAACTGACAGCTCACTGTTGCAACACTGGAGGAGGAGCAGAAAACAGCAAAATCGTCCACAAATAAGGAGCACTGTAGATGTGACACTGTTTATGACTACAGCAAAGTGGGTAACACTTAAAACACTGCACTGAGGGACACCATTCTCCTCCGCAAAACTATCGGACAGCATTTCAGCAACTTTGGCTCTTCAAACACCGCTGAGACAGGAAAGACCATATGGAGATGGGGAGGTGGCATGAAACCCCATTGATGAAGTTATGCGGGAATGCTTTGTCTCCAAGTAGTATTGTATGTCCTACTGACATTGAAGAATATGCTGGTACAGTGACGTGTTTGTAGGAAACCATAATGAATAGCCACCTCTAGCAGGGTCAGGTTGTTGACAGTGGACCAAAATCTCTGGACTCCACACTGAGAGTGGCTAAGGAGTTGCCTGGTCTCTAACAACCAGATCAGATGATGGTTAACCATTTGCTCCAGGATCTTTCCTACACAGCTCATTGAGGCAATACCCCTGTAACTACTGGGACACGTACAGTCCTTTCCTGGTTTGAGGAGAGGTATCAGAATTGCCTCCTCCTACAAGTTGGGAAAGTTGCCTGTCTGCCACATAAGATTAAAAATTTTGAGGAGGGTTCCCTTTGACACTGGTGGCAAATGTTGACGCATGCAGTACCTGATTTGGTCGTAATTGTGTGCAGCAGTGTCACGCGTCTCATACAGAGCTGATTCCAGTGCCCACATGGAGAAAGAGAAGTTGCGGGACTCAGAAGTGTTGGATTCAAAGTCTACCTTGCCCCTCTCCACAGTCGCACAGTAGTGACAAAACATCAGATCTTGGCTGGAATGGGCAGTAGTTTTCACAAAATGCTCTGCCAGCATCTGAGCGATGTCTCTGGGCATTGTTTGAAGACACCCCTGTTTCAGGACTTCTGCTAGTGGTAAATGACTGTGTTTACAGGAAATCCTCTGGATGGCTTACCATACTTTTGTACAAGTGGAATCGTTGACAGAGTCCAGGAACTCTTGCCCTGACTTTTTCTTGCTCTCCATAATTAGGCGTTGAGCCTTGGCTCTCGGGACTTGAAAGGCTGGGAGGTTACTTGCAGGTGGGCAGCATTTAACCATCGAAGAGCTGCACGCCTATACTGGATCACTGAATGACACTCATCAATACAACAAGGTACAGGTCATCTCCTATGATGACTTGTAGACTTTTGGATAGATAAGTGAGCAGCCTGATGTGGTCCACCCATTCCTGGATGCTGTCGTAATGTTCGAACACAGCCAGATGACTCAACAGCATCCAGTTAGCCCTGCTGACCGATCTGCAAGGGCTGGAGAGTGGAGAGAAAGGTTAGTGGCTGAATATGACCCTGTAGCAGCACAGAAATGAAAGGGAGTGCCAGTGACAAAGTTTGGTTTATGGGCACTCAACAATGTGGTCATCAGCACCCGTAAAACATCCCAATTTTTACACAGTCAAATCAAGCCACTGTCACGATTTATGATGATGATGATGATGATGATGATGATGATGATGACAATGATAAAATGATGAGGACAACACAAACACCCAGTCCCCACGTAGAGAAAATCCCCAACCCGGACGGGAATCAAACCCGAGACCCCGTGATCCAGAGGCAGCAACACTAGCCATTAGACCACGAGCTGCGGACGTGGGAGTACCAGTGTTTAGGATGCACAGCTCTTGGGATATCATGAGGCCCTCCAAAACCTGATGACGAGGGCAAGCAGAGATTGGGCTCCACAAGATGTGATGAGTATTAAAGTCTCCCAAGAGGAGAAAGAAGCCTCCCAAGAGGAGAAATGGGTCTGTAAGAGCTTCAGAGTCTACTGCATCAGATGGAGGTAAATACAGCAATTAAACTGTGATCCTCAGACACACATCAATTTCAACTGCGACTGCTTGCAGGTCAGTAGCCAGGGGTAGAGCAGAGGAGTGGGGGGAGAGCAGAGGACAGGTGTCATCTTTTACAAACACGGCAACCCCTCACTTGGCCCTTCCCCAGTCAGATCATCCTTATGATAAGACTGTATAGCCCTGTAGGAAAAGGGATATCAGATGCTTTGAAATGTGTTTCTTGCAAACAGATGCACAATGGATGTTCATGTGCTACAAGCTTCAGTTCCTCCATGTCCTGAACCCAGTTATGTTCTATTGGAGGATTGGAGCCATTTATCATGGTGTATGCACTTTCACCCTGTCTTCCCACCTTACAGGGGAACCTACTGTTTGAGACAGCTCAGCTTTGGAGCGAGATGACTGCCCCAGTCCGACATCAAGGTCCGTTAGCTCTGATGAAGAATCATGAGGTATGTCAGAGGACGAGTTTGACATTGTCGAGCAGTTGACTTTCCAGTTCTGTTAGTGGTTGACACTTTGTCTTGGATTGTTTGCCCTGACTGGGCTTTGGGGTCACAACTGTGGCCATGGTAGTAGTAGCAGCACTGGACAGTGGACCAAACTGAACCTTTGGAGGGACAGGGAGCTCCACAACAGCTGCAACCACAGCCTTTTCTGAAGACCAGGATGAATGTATGGGCTTCGAAGTAACTGCAGCAGAACAAGTGCACTGGCAAATGCAGGTACTAGTGCTAACACTCAAGATCTCCATTTGTGTAACAGCATCAGTTTTAAGGACTGGCTGTATAAGAACAGATGCAAAGGAGATAGCGAACGTCGGGGGCTGCATGGCCTTATAGAGTGTTTTGGCCTTTCCTTACAAGATATGTTTAGTTGTTTTTATTTCCTGCATCTTCCTTTCTTCAAGAAAGACACTACAGTCCCTACTCCAGACAGTGTGATCCCCAGAGCAGGTGATGCACTTTACAGGAGATGAATAACCAACTCCTTCATGAGCGGCCTTCTCACATTTGCCACAAGTGGCTTCTTTACATCTGACAGTAGTGTGCCCAAAGCACTGCCACTTAAAACAGCACATTGGGTTTGGGAAATAAGGCCATAGGCTGAGACAAAGGGAACCTGCCTTGACATGCTCTGGAAGTTTCATGGTGTTGAACATAATTATAAAAGAGTATGATTTCACTAAATCACCATCCACCCTTTTTATTATATTTTGTACATCAACAGTGTCTTCTTGGGCCCACTCATTTTTCAATTCTTCTCTGGGAATGTCAATGAGGTCCCTAGAAGTCACAAAACCTTCATTGTAGTTAAGGTGCCATGCAGTTCTGTCTTTCAAAGGTTCCCTCTAAGGTTTTTTGGATACAGAAGAGCAAAACCTTTTGAAAACTACCCCCTTGATGATAGAAAACACATATGAGGACTGGCTACACAAGCCTTTTTGTTTGAGCAGTGGCCCACCCCTTGCATTGGGAGGAGGAAGAGAAAACTTCGAAGGATCCACCCTGGCCTCATGAGCAGCTAGGGAAATAAAAGCCCACCTAGCCCTGCATGTTTAAGTAAGCCTTATACAACTGAGGTGTGGCAGGTTCTGCAGAGATTGTCTGCTAACGACTGTTTCATCTCAACAACCGTGCATCTCATTGGCATGCAACATACCTTAAAATTAAGATTTTTTTATAGAGGTTTTCAACATCCTCGCAATTCGGTCAATCAAGCCAAGATCCTCGTTCCCTGTGACAACATTCCATGGCCATGCCACATGGTGGTCGCTAAAGCATGCCCAGAACTTACGGTGACAGGGGGCCAATGGTGCTTACCAATCCCCAGCTCAGGAACCCCAGGATCGCCAAGCACATACTCAGCAAATGAATGCTCAGCCACTGAGGGGCTGAAGAGTCTTCTGTAAGATGTTCACCTATAAACTTCACACAACATTCTTACCACACATTTCTATAAAATAAATAATTTTTCATCTTGGTTGAATTGCCCCATTAGGTTGAACCATGGGATCATATTGAGTGAAAGTACGCAAAGTATGTTAGCAATACCATCAGCAAGTCAACACAGCGAGAGAGATTTTTAGGCGCAAAGCAGCAACACTGAGCTTTCTGGTTAACTTATCCATATGCTGATGCCTTCACAGTTTATTTTTCATCTGGATGCCTAGGAACCTTCCAAAGTGTTACCATGGCCACGGGAGAATGCATTTGGGTGTCTGTGTGGTAGTGTGTATGAATGTGTGTACTATCGCTGGAAAAAAAGAGCTATTGCTCGAAAGCTAGTGTGGATGCTGTTTTCTGTTTTGTGTTACTGTGTTCCACGCATCGATCCACTACAGGTAAATGGTTGCCTTTCCCTTAATGTAGGTATTGCACCATCCAGGCATTTCCATTACTGTTATAAATACCAAGATCTTTCGTAAAATAAAAATTGGTCACCAAAACTTAAGTTACTGTCCAAATAATAAGAATTTGGGAAACACAGCCTATACTATAATTCTGGTGTTTACATGATAATCGTTGTCCAAAAGCAAATTGCAGAATAGGAAGTAAGCTTGCATTTACTTGGGTGATATCAGAGCACTCTGCTACATTTCAAGAGCAACATACAAATTACAAGTTTAAAATTTTTACTGTATTTATCTTATAAAATTAGGTTCAGAATTCAGCAATCTTCTGTTAATTTAAAAAAAAATTTTCATTCTTTTCCATGGTCATCAGGAAAAAGGTATTTTTTAAAAATGTGTTGTGCCATCTAGCAGTCTTTAACCCAAAAATGTGGTTGACAGATGTTTGTAGATACAAATAAATTACAGACATTGGCTGCAACCTGGCATTAACCGAAACTAATGGGGAAAGTTGAAAATTTGTGCAGGACTAGAATTCGAACATGGGTCTCTCGTTTACTACGCAGATGCTCTGCCATTAAGCCATCTGGACACAGTGGTCATTGCAACTGTATGGACTACCTAGCACACCTCAGATCCAAATTCTAACTTATTCAAACAAACTAATGTAGTGCTCCTTGTCCATTACTCTCATTACTTGTGGCATTTCGCTGATTCCCAGAAGAGTTCAAGCCTGATGTGCACCTGCAATTGTCTTTGCAGCCAGGAACACTAAAACAATAATTAAATCCTTCTGGGCAGATTTCAATTTTCACAAATTTGCAGTTTCAAAGCCTCTACACAACCCAAGAAATAAATGAAATTTAAGTTAAAGAAGTCAAAACTTACTGAGTCTTCTTTCAAGTCACACTCATCAGCATTGTCATCAGCTTCTTTCAGGCAAGTCGTTTCACCAGTTTCTACAGTAAGGTGGTACAAAATTCCTGCAACAACCTGGAAAATAAAATTTGTTAGTAAATTTTGGCAGTGGAGATTTTATAATCATATGATGAATATCATGTGGTAAAAATATGCCAAAGTTTCATCAGGCTGACACTCTGACTTGTCACCACTGGACTACTTTGAGGAGTTATGTGTGAGACACACCTATAAGTCAAAAGGCATGAAAGTGAAAGTATGTTCGCAAAGCAACATGACTACTTCTCAGGAGGTCAATACTGCATCTCATTTTTAAAAATCAGATTTTATCAGAAAAAAATATTTTCAGTATTTCATACTTTTAAGAAAAGGAATTTCTCTCTTAACTGAATAAATAGTGTGGGTACTGATATACAATGAACAGAACTGTTGTTGTTGTTGTTGTTGTTGTTGTTGTTGTCGTTGTCGTCTTCAGTCCAGAGACTAGTTTGATGCAGCTATCCATACTACTCTATCCTGTGCAAGCTTCTTCATTTCCAAGTAACTACTGCACCCTACATCTTTCTCAATCTGCTTAGTGTATTCATCTCTTGGTCTCCCTCTACAGAACTATACACCTTATTTATTAAACAAAACACTTTACAAATAGTAATTTAACTTACATATGTGATGTTCACAAGTTTAAACACACTTGAACTTTATGTCTGTGATGTATCTGGAACAATGGTTTAAGGTATAGCAGCAGTCAAATGTAAGAACAGTCTAATAAAGAAATCGTCTTTCAACCTTTTTGAAAGTTTTTCATGGAGTGCAGAATGAAATAAGATGTTTGTATGTCAAACAGATGACTCCCATTTTTGTGTCTGGAGGCCAGCAATAGTTGAAAAACTAAAAATGATTGAATCTTCAGTTTCTTCCAGCATATTTGTTGATTGAACAGTCCACAGGTATATCGCCAGTTCATAGTGACCAACGGATACAGAAATACAGCCATCAGACAGGTTGCCTTCATGAGGTACCCTAATGCACTGACTGATCTCCTGGGGGGTGCATGGTTAACTTACATCCTCTCCTCACAAGAGCTGTTCTCTATGTAGTCTGTGCCTGGAGGCATGCTTCAGCACAGCTGTGGAGGTGAACTACTTTGGTGAATGTGGCCGGCCATGAAGCACGAGTGTAGAAGATCGATGCTGAGAACATCAGTGGCCAAGTAGACTAACATATCCTAACAAGCACTGTTTGTCTGAAAGTCATTCAATGGAACATGAACGTGCCAGGATTTTAGTATAAACTTCAAAATATTGGGACAGCACCATCCGAGATGCTATGGAAATACGCACCAGGGACAGTCTCATCACCGGGATTGCAGTTATAATCTTGGAAAACAGAACGGGGTCCAAGTTAGAAGATACTCAACAAACAACATTCTGGCGGCTAGGCCATACAGAGTAACTACACCTATGCTACATTAACCTGGTTGCCCTCCTCTGTGTCACCAGCCACAGAAGCTGATACAATTCATCTTCATGCCAATGCAAGCCCTCAGGTGTGGACCATGTAGAGTACGGCTTGTGGGGAGGGGGATATAACTTTGCTGTGCATCCCCAGGAGGTCAGTACGTTACGGTACATGACGATGGCAACATGTCTGATAACCAAAATACTGTGTTGAATAACTAATCTTATGTTGCTATAACTTGTACCTGACAATATAACTTTTTTGAAGTTTATTATGAATACATCTGTGTGAGTTATGTAGTATTGGGATCAGCTTTCTTTGTGAATTCAGTAACCTATACTTTTTTCTGCCTATGGTCAGTAATTTTAGGACCAGCAGAGAAACTCTCCTATCAAAACACAAAAAAGGTGAATGTGTTCCTCTTTAAAAGACTTATAGAAAACTGTGGAACCAGCTGTCTCAATCCTCATTCTGTCTTCCTCACCAAAAGTTTTGGTGATCATGTTCATGCTCTTTGAACACACAATATTCAACATCCTTTTACTCAGTCTCTTTGTACTTAAGCCGTCATACTTAGCAGCTCCCTCTCACTGACACTGTCTATATATGTCTCTCTCCCACTGTCTTTTCTTCGCGTTGATTTCCAGTATATCCCACTATCTGGTTTTCTCTCTCTTTCTCACTGACACTGTCTCCACCATACCTCAGCAGTTCAAAAATTCTGGCGAGTCCAACTATTTTTTTCTCCTATGCCCACGTTTTAAATTTCATTCTGTCAGTGACCAGAACCCCTCAGCTTACGTGTGGTCTCCACTCATCTGTATTTTTCATTTCCACTGTATCCTCTCTCTTTTGCTCCCATTGCTTGTCTCCATACACCTCTCCTTCTCTTTTACTGCAAGTTTCTCTCACTGACAATCAATACCTCCTCTCGCTCTCTGGCTCCCCCTGCTACTGTCTTCATCCATCTCCCTTTACCTTTCAGTGCCACTTTTTTTCTCCCACCATCACTGTCTTCTCTTACCTTCTCTCTCACTGGCACTACCTCCTCTCCCTTCCACTGTCACTGTCTCTCTGCTGCTCTCTTTCAGCACAGAAAAGTGCAAATATGTTCGCATGCCAAAACTTTTGTTGAGGAAGGAGGAATGAGGATTGAAGCAGCTGGTTCTCCAGTTTTCTGTCAAACTTTTAAAGTGGAACATATTCGCCTTTTATGTGTTTCAACAGGAACATTTTCCACTGGTTCCTGTCCTGGCCCTTTTACAGCAGCGTGAGCTGCTTATGTAAAACAAATTCTAGGGGCGAGTAAAGTTGTGACAGTTTATTTATATACTTTGACACACATAAAAACAAATAAGTAGCGTAATATAAGGTTAACACAAAATCGTTTGCTTTACATTTTTTCTGTATACTTTACCCATTGATTGCAATTCATCGAAAATGCCTAGTTTTCGATTTTTATCATATAAGAGTAAAAATGCTGTCGGATTTGTCTTACTGAATTCACAGTGCTTCCAGTTTTACATAATTTTTTGTATTCATTTTAAATTCTTTTCAGAAATGTTAAGACCCTTTTTAGCCAACTTTTTGCCACTCCAGCATTACTCTGAGTATACCTGTGTAGGCATGAAGAGCCCATCACACAGAGACGGCACATCAAAATTTTACTGGTGAAAAAATGCTGACTAAAAATAGAGTCTAGAACCATTGTCATGTGTGCACTTTACCAGTTAAAACTACATTTATGCCTCAGGCCAGATATTACATGCATATTCAATGTGCATACATAACTTTGAACCTCTGGATCTGGGTAATGGATAATGATATCAAAAAAGGTTTCATGGTTCCCCAATGTCATCATCTTAACAACATATGGTAAAAATTTCAGTGATTGGTCATGTACAGAAATTGTAGAAGTGGCCATTCCTCCAATCAATATTTCTGATATCCATGAAGTCATGGTTTTTTGGTGTATCTTGATAACGGATATAGATTTTAGAATATGGAACAACGGCTTTTCTAGATGAATATCTAAAGATTAAAAAAAAAAGGTTCAAAGTTCCCCGATATCATCTTCAGAACATATGGTAAAAATTTTGACAATGTGTGACGAATAGAAATTATAGAAGAAACCATCACTGGTACTTTTAGTACCCAAAGATCTACATCTACATCACAATTAAGTGCCTATACAGAGTGTTCATTGAACCACCTTCACAGTATTTCTCTATTATTTCACTCTCAAAAAAGTGCATGGAAAAAATAAACACCTTTATCTTTCCATGCGAGCACTGATCTTCCTTATTTTATTATGGTGATAATTTCTCCCTATGTAAGCCAGCATCAACAAAATATTTTTGCACTTGGAGGAGAAAGCTGGTGACAGAAATTTGCTGAGAAGATTTCGCTGCAACTAGAAACTTCTCTGTTTTAATGGTGTCCACTCCAAACTCCATATCATGTCCATGACACTCTCCCCCCCTAATTCTCAATAACACAAAACATGCTGCTCTTATTTGAACTTTCTTGATATACTCAGTGGTAAGGATCCCATGCCACACAGACATAATCCAAAACAGGATGGACAAGATAGCATAGCTGTCTCTCTAGTAAAACTGTTGCATATTCTTACTTCTGCCAATAAATCACAGTCTTTGGTTCACCTTCCCCACGACATTTTCCATGTGTTCGTTCCAATTTAAGTTGTCCATAATTGTAATTCCTAAGTATTTAGTCAAATATATGGTCTTAGATTTGATTGATTTATCATTTAACCAAAGTGTAACAGACTCCTTTTAGCTCTCATGTTGATGACCTAAAACTTTCCATTTACGGCCAATAGGCAATTTTCACACCATGTTTGTTGTTGTGGTCTTCAGTCCAGAGACTGATTTGATGCAGCTCTCCATGCTACTCTATACTATGCAAGCTTCTACGTCTCCCAGTAGCTACTGCAGCATACATCCTTCTGAATCTGCTAAGTGTATTCATCTCTTGTTCTCCCTCTACGATTTTTATCCTCCACGATGCCCTCCAATACTAAATTGGTGATCCCTTGATGCCTCAGAACATGTCCTACCAACCGATCCCTTCTTCTGGTCAAGTTGTGCCACAAACTCCTCTTCTCCCCAATTCTATTCAATACCTCCTCATTAGTTATGTGATCTACCCATCTAATCTTCAGCATTCTTCTGTAGCACCACATTTCGAAAGCTTCTATTCTCTTCTTGTCGAAACTATTTTTCGTCCATGTTTCACTTCCATACGTGGCTAAAATCCATACAAATACTTTGAGAAATGACTTCCTGACATTTAAATTTATACTCGATGTTCACAAATTTTTCTTCTTCAGAAACGCTTTCCTTGCCATTGCCAGTCTACATTTTATATCCTGTCTACTTCGACCATCATCAGTTATTTTGCTCCCCAAATAGCAAAACTCATTCACTACTTTAAGCGTCTCATTTCCTAATCTATTACCCTCAGCATCACCAGATTTAATTCGACTACATTCCATTATCCTCATTTTGCTTTTGTTGATGTTCATCTTATACCCTCCTTTCAAGACACTGTCCATTCCATTCAACCGCTCTTCCGAGTCCTTTGCTGTCTCTGACAGAATTACAATGTCATCGGCAAACCTCAAAGTTTTTATTTCTTCTTCATGGATTTTAATACCTACTCTGAACTATTCTTTTGTTTCCTTTACTGCTTGCTCAATATACAGATTGAACAGCATCAGGGAGAGGCTACAACCCTGTCTCACTCCCTTCCCAACCACTGCTTCCCTTTCATGTCCCTCGACACTTATAACTGCCATCTGGTTTCTGTACAAATTGAAAATAGCCTTTTGCTCCCTGTATTTTACCCCTGCCACCTTCAGAACTTGAAAGAGAGTATTCCAGTCAACGTTGTCAAATGCTTTCGCTAAGTCTACAAATGATAGAAACGTAGGTATGCCTTTCCTTAATTTTCAATCTATCTTTAATCTATCTTCTAAGATAAGTTTCAGTATTGCCTCACGTGTTCCAACATTTCTATGGAATCCAAACTGATGGTTCGGTAATTTTCACATCTGTCAGCACCAGCTTTCTTTACGATTGGAATTATTATATTCTTCTTGAAGTCTGAGGGAATTTCCCCTGTCTCATATATCTTGCTCACCACATGGTAGAGTTTTGTCAGGACTGGGTTTCCCTTCTACTCCTGGGGCCTTGTTTCGACTCAGGTCTTTCAGTGCTCTGTCAAACTCTTCACGCAACACCATATCTCCCATTTCACCTTCATCTACATCCTCTTCCATTTCCATAATATTGTCCTCAAGTACATTGCCCTTGTACAGACCATCTATATACTCCTTCCACTTTTCTGCTTTCCCTTCTTTGCTTAGAACTGGGTTTCCATCTGAGCTCTTGATATTCATCATACAAGTGGTTCTCTTTTCTCCAAAGGTCTCTTTAATTTTCCTGTAGGCAGTATCTATCTTACCCCTAGTGATATGTGCCTCTACATCCTTACATTTGTCCTCTAGCCATCCTTGCTTAGCCATTTTGCACTTCCTGTCGATCTCATTTCCGAGACATTTGTATTCATTTTTGGCTGCTTCATTTACTGCAGTTTTGTATTTTCTCCTTTCATCAATTAAATTCATTATCTCTTCTGTTACCCAAGGATTTCTACTAGCCCTCGTCTTTTTACCTACTTGATCCTCTGCTGCCTTCACTATTTCATCCCTCAAAGCTACCCATTCTTCTTCTACTGTATTTCTTTCCCCCGTTCCTGTCAATTGTTCCTTTATGCTCTCCCTGAAACTCTGTACAACCTCTGGTTTAGTCAGTTTATCCAGGTCCCATCTCCTTAAATTCCCACCTTTTTGCAGTTTCTTCAGTTTTAATCTACGGTTCATAACCAACAGATTGTGGTCAGAGTCCGCATCTGCCCCTGGAAATGTCTTACAATTTAAAACCTTGTTCCTAAATCTCTGTCATATCATTACATAATCTATCTGAAACCTTCTAGTATCTCCAGGCTTATTCCATGTATACAACCTTCTTTCATGATTCTTGAACCAAATGTTACCTATGATTAAGTTATGGTCTGTGCAAAATTCTACCAGGTGGCTTCCTCTTTCATTTCTTAGCCCCAATCCATATTCACCTACTTTGTTTCCTCCTCTCCCTTTTCCTACTATCGAATTCCAGTCACCCACGACTATTAAATTTCCATCTCCCTTCTCTACCTGAATAATTTCTTTTATCTCATCATACATTTCATCAATTTCTTCGTCATCTGCAGAGCTAGTTAGCATATAAACTTGTACTGCTGTAGTAGGCATGGGCTTTGTGTCTATCTTGGCCACAATAATGCGTTCACTATGCTGTTTGTAGTAGCTTACCTGAACTCCTATTTTTTTTTTTATTCATTATTAAACCTACTCCTGCATTACCCCTATTTGATTTTTTATTTATAAACATGTATTCACCTGACCGAAAGTCTTGTTCCTCCTGCCACCGAGCTTCACTAATTCCCACTATATCTAACTTTAACTTATCCATTTCCCTTTTTAAATTTTCTAACCTACCCGCCCGATTAAGGGATCTGACATTCCACACTCCGATCTGTAGAATGCCAGTTTTCTTTCTCCTGATAACGATGTCCTCTTGAGTAGTTCCCACCCGGAGATCCGAATGGGGGACTATTTTACCTCCAGAATATTTTACCCATGACGACGCCACAACATTTAACCACACAGTACATCTGCATGCCTTCGGGAAAAATTACCGACTGTAGTTTCCCCTTGCTTTCAGGTGTTCACACTACCAGAACAGCAAGGTCGCTTTGGTTATGTTACAAGGCCAGATCAGTCAATCATCCAGACTGTTGCCCCTGCAACTACTGAAAAGACTGCTGCCCCTCTTCATGACCCACACGTTTGCCTGGCCTCTCAACAGATACCCCTCCGTTGTGGTTGCACCTACGGTACGGCTATTTGTATCTTTGAGGCATGCAAGCCTCCCCACCAACGGCAAGGTCCATGGTTCATGGATATCTTTTCTAAATCATTTTGCAATCTGTTTTGCTCTTCTAATGACTAAGACAGCTGCTCAGATTGTCTCCAAATTGTTTATATAGATAAGGAAAAGCAGAGGACCTATAACATTACCTTGGGGAATGCCAGAAACACTTCTGTTTTACTTGATGACTTTCTGTCAGTTGTTACAAACTGTAACCTCTCTGACAGGAAATCAAGAATCCAGTTGCATAACTGAGATGATATTCCATAAGCATGTAACTTGATTACAAGCCGCTTGTGAGGTACAGTGTCAAAAGCCTTCTGGAAATCTATAAATATAGAATCAATTTCGTACTCCTCAACAATAGCACTCCACACTTCGTGTGAGCAAAGAAAGAGCTAGTTGTGTCGCACAAGAAAGACGTTTTCTAAATTCGTGTCGACTGTGCGTCAGTGGACCGTACTCTTCAAGGTAATTCAATATGTTAGAACTCAATATATGTTCTGAAATCCTGCAGCATGTTGATGTTAATGATATGGGCCTGTAATTTAGTAGTTTACTCCTACTGCCTTTCTTGAATGTTGGAGTGACATGTGCAACTTTCCAGTCTTTGGGTATGGATCGTTTGTCGAGTGAGCTGTTGTGTATGGTTGTTAAGTATGGGGCTATTGCATCAGCATACTCTGAAAGGAACCTAACTGGCATCCAGTGTGAACCAGTAAGCTTGCTTCTACTGAATGATTTAAGTTGCTTCACTACTCCAAGGATATCTATTTTTAAGTTACTCATGTTGGCAGCTGTTCCTGATTGAATTCTGGAATATTTACTTTGTTTTCTTTCGTAAAAGAATTTTAGAAGGCTGCTTTAGCAGCACTGCCACCAATAGTATATCCATTGCTATTGCGCAGAGAAGGCATTGATCGTGTCATGGTTTTTCTGTGTTTCCTCAGGAACTGCCCATGAGTAAATGATTATTTCATTAGCTGCCTCAGGCCTACCCTACACCATAGCTAATGTAAATGAAGCAACAGATTTGCTCCATTTGTCTTGGTTGTACGAAGGGTGCATTATTTAAATTTTGACCCTGTACTGTTGAATAGCTACAGTATGCCTGTTCTTCCGATACATATACAAATGGTCACTACACCAAGGGCTTTACGAAATACTTGAGCTCTTATCTCTGCGATCAATAGAACCCTACATATGGCCCCCTGAAAAATTGCATTTTTCTGTACGGTATGGTACTGTGTATCATCATGCACAGACCAATAGTGAAAAACTAATAATAGGAAAGTCATTTTGTGTGAGTTATCTATTGCAGAAACAACTGCCAAGGGAGCTGTCAATTTATCTAGAGACAAGTGTAAATTTTTTCTTGTAATGGTTTCATTGTATTTACCTATCATGCAACTGGGACACTGCTAATCTTACAGCTGGGTATGTAATTAAGCATATTAATTTTTTGAGTGACTATTTGTGTGAAGTCTACCTGGAAGTGGTACTTCACAGACTGTATAAAAATGTCTAACACAAGTGACTTTACTTGAAGTGTCAGGGAGAAATCTGGAATAGACTACTGAGAAGTGTAAACAGAGACAAGCTATCGAATTGAGTAGTCCTACAAGTGACACAGAGTGTGACTGTCCAGAAAATAAAGGGACAGGTGAAACAGAATAAGATATTTGCACAGTGCACAGATGACTCAAGGTTTTGTTCCTGGAGGGCAGCTCCAGACAATGAAGTAAAAACTATTCGTTCTTGACTGCTGAGAGCTCAGTAGGATTAGCCAGTTTCAAGAGGAGTTTACACAATGAAGTGGGAGTTGGTGGTTGGAACTTGGATGGAATGTTTGTGAAGAATAGGTTTGTGATCTGATGTGGTTTTTATTAGAAAGTACAGTGGAATAAATTTAACTTTAGAACACTGACTAGTGTCATCAAATTTATGGATGTTAAATATTTAGACGAGGGCTAATAGAAATCCTTGGGTAACAGAAGAAATATTGAATTTAATTGATGAAAGGAGAAAATATAAAAATGCTGTAAATGAAGCAGGCAAAAAGGAATACAAACGTCTCAAAAATGATATCGACAGGAAGTGCAAAATGGCTAAGCAGGGATGGCTAGAGGACAAATGTAAGGATGTAGAGGCTTGTCTGACTAGGGGTAAGATAGATACTGCCTACAGGAAAATTAAAGAGACCTTTGGAGAAAAGAGAACCACTTGTATGATGAATATCAAGAGCTCAGATGGAAACCCAGTTCTAAGCAAAGAAGGGAAGGCAGAAAGGTGGAAGGAGTATATAGAGGGTTTATACAAGGCCGATGTACTTGAGGACAATATTATGGAAATGGAAGAGGATGTAGATGAAGACAAAATGGGAGATATTATACTGCGTGAAGAGTTTGACAGAGCACTGAAAGACCTGAGTCGAAACAAGGCCCTGGGAGTAGACAACATTCCATTAGAACTACTGATGGCCTTGGGAGAGCCAGTCCTGACAAAACTCTACCATCTGGTGAGCAAGATGTATGAGACAGGCGAAATACCCTCAGACTTCAGGAAGAATATAATAATTCCAATCCCAAAGAAAGCAGGTGTTGACAGATGTGAAAATTACCGAACTATCAGTTTAATAAGTCACAGCTGCAAAATACTAACGCGAATTCTTTACAGACGAATGGAAAAACTGGTAGAAGCGGACCTTGGGGAAGATCAGTTTGGATTCCGTAGAAATGTTGGAACATGTGAGGCAATACTAACCTTACGACTTATCTTAGAAGAAAGATTAAGAAAAGGCAAACCTACGTTTCTAGCATTTGTAGACTTAGAGAAAGCTTTTGACAATGTTAACTGGAATACTCTCTTTCAAATTCTGAAGGTGGCAGGGGTAAAATACAGGGACGAAAGGCTATTTACAATTTGTACAGAAACCAGATGGCAGTTATAAGAGTCGAGGGGCATGAAAGGGAAGCAGTGGTTGGGAAAGGAGTGAGACAGGGTTGTAGCCTCTCCCCGATGTTATTCAATCAGTATATTGAGCAAGCAGTGAAGGAAACAAAAGAAAAATTCAGAGTAGATATTAAAATACATGGAGAAGAAATAAAAACTTTGAGGTTCGCCGATGACATTGTAATTCTGTCAGAGACAACAAAGGACTTGGAAGAGCAGTTGAACGGAATGGACAGTGTCTTGAAAGGAGGATATAAGATGAGCATCAACAAAAGCAAAATGAGGATAATAGAATGTAGTCAATTTAAGTCGGGTGATGCTGAGGGACTTAGATTAGGAAATGAGGGACTTAAAGTAGTAAAGGAGTTTTGCTATTTAGGGAGTAAAATAACTGATGATGGTCGAAGTAGAGAGGATATAAAATGTAGACTGTCAATAGCAAGGAAAGCGTTTCTGAAGAAGAGAAATTTGTTAACATCGAGTATAGATTTAAGTGTCAGGAAGTCGTTTCTGAAAGTGTTTGTATGGAGTGTAGCCATGTATGGAAGTGAAACATGGACGATAACTAGTTTGGACAAGAAGAGAATACAAGTTTTCGAAATGTGGTGCTACGGAAGAATGCTGAAGATAAAGTGGGTAGATCATGTAACTAATGAGGAGGTATTGAATAGGATTGGGGAGAAGAGAAGTTTGTGGAACAACTTGACTAGAAGAAGGGATCGGTTGGTAGGACATGTTTTGAGGCATCAAGAGATCACAAATTTAGCATTGGAGGGCACCGTGGAGGGTAAAAATCGTAGAGGGAGACCAAGAGATGAATACACTAAGCAGATTCAGAAGGATGTAGGTTGCAGTAGCTACTGGGAGATGAAGAAGCTTGCATAGGATAGAGTAGCATGGAGAGCTGCATCAAACCAGTCTCAGGGCTGAAGACCACAACAACAACAAATATTTACAAAAGTTCACAATTGTAAATTATTGCTGACAATGACAATTAAGCAGCTCTTCCTTTTTATGATACTTGGTATTATACAAAAAATAGTGTCAATTAATGTAACAGTGTAAGTTTCTCATATTATTTTAATTTTTTCAGACATGTATTTATAACCAAATAAATGTTTTTCGTGATATTGGTAACATGTTGTTGTTGTTGTGGTCTTCAGTCCTGAGACTGGTTTGATGCAGCTCTCCATGCTACTCTATCCTGTGCAAGCTTTTTCATCTCCCAGTACCTACTGCAACCTACATCCTTCTGAATCTGCTTAGTGTATTCATCTCTTGGTCTCCCTCTACGATTTTTACCCTCCACGCTGCCCTCCAATACTAAATTGGTGATCCCTTGATGCCTCAGAACATGTCCTACCAACCGATCCCTTCTTCTGGTCAAGTTGTGCCACAAGCTCCTCTTCTCCCCAATTCTATTCAATACTTCCTCATTAGTTATGTGATCTACCCATCTAATCTTCAGCATTCTTCTGTAGCACCACATTTCGAAAGCTTCTATTCTCTTCTTGTCCAAACTATTTATTGTCCATGTTTCACTTCCATACATGGCTACACTCCATACGAATACTTTCAGAAATGACTTCCTGACACTTAAATCAATACTGGATGTTAACAAATTTCTCTTCTTCAGAAACGCTTTCCTTGCCATTGCCAGCCAACATTTTATATCCTCTCTACTTTGACCATCATCAGTTATTTTGCTCCCCAAATAGCAAAACTCCTTTACTACTTTAAGTCCCTCATTTCCTAATCTAATTCCCTCAGCATCACCCGACTTAATTAGACTACATTCCATTATCCTTGTTTTGCTTTTGTTGATGTTCATCTTATATCCTCCTTTCAAGACACTGTCCATTCCATTCAACTGCTCTTCCAAGTCCTTTGCTGTCTCTGACAGAATTACAATGTAATCGGCGAACCTCAAAGTTTTTATTTCTTCTCCATGAATTTTAATACCTACTCTGAATTTTTCTTTTGTTTCCTTTACTGCTTGCTCAATATACAGATTGAACAACATTGGGGAGAGGCTACAACCCTGTCTTACTCCCTTCCCAACCACTGCTTCCCTTTCATGTCCCTCGGCTCTTATAACTGCCATCTGGTTTCTGTACAAATTGTAAATAGCCTTTCGCTCCCTGTATTTTACCCCTGCCACCTTCAGAATTTGAAAGAGAGTATTCCAGTCAACATTGTCAAAAGCTTTCTCTAAGTCTACAAATGCTAGAAACGTAGGCTTGCCTTTCCTTAATCTTTCTTCTAAGATTGGTAACATAGAGTTAATAATTACCAATTTTGAAGTTCATGACCAGCAACTTACTATAAGTAACCAACCAATTTTATATTTTCATCACCTGTTGCAAAGAAATTAGTACCTGAATATAACATAATGGAACTTAGGTGGTTTCTGGGTAGTTTTTAATGTGTGTTGGTTGCTGATTGTATGTGCAGGAATGGTAAAGAGTACTTTTTGTGGAATTTTAAACAATTTTGATTGACAGAGGTATTTTGTTGTATTTTTCCACCTTAACATTATCAACTGACTGAACAAACATTTATTATTACAGGATTGGTGAAAGTTTGTTCTCAGTTTGGGGTGGCAAACAAACCAATGGAACTCTCATCACCACCAATCAAACACCAAGTATTCCGTTACAAGAGTTTAAATTACCAAATTGTAGACAGTTGTGTTTGCTCCACAAATGGCTGCCTGGAATTCCAGCTAACTCTTCACGGTATCACAAATATGAAGTTGATTTTCTTCTCAAGTTTAATTTTTGTTTGAAAGCACCAGTCTTGTTATCTGTATATGTAACTAAATTCTTTTCCCCCTTGCTTTGAGAACTTTAAGGAATTACATCAACAGACGTAACTGAACAGAATCCACTAAAGATCACTGAGATACCTGCTCTCTTTCCTGCTCATCACTACGAATGTTGTAACCTCATCAGGAGACAACTGTATCACTTCATCTTCTGGAGTCATGTGGTAATGGGGTTCCAATGAATGTTTCTTCCAGCACATAATAGTACAGTCAAATTTTAGCACTCTGAATGGACTTCACAAATAGAACGTTAAAATAAAGAAATTCCACATTGCACTCAGTCACGTCACTTCTCCAGATTTCTGTATTTTGGACAGGTCACACATGACACTGAATACCAAATGTAAAGCAAAAATCTTATGTGAATAGTTCATGTTGCAGGCACTTGGCAAGACTGGGAAGTTTATCCAGCAGGCTGATACGGTGATGGACCTCGTCTAGCAGTGTCCTCTCCTTCTCCCTCTCCCCTCCTCTCCTCTCTGCCCTCATACCCTGCACATGAGTATGGTCTGTGCATTTGTTCACAGCGTGTTGTTTCTCCAGGCCTGATCTATGGTTTCAGCATCAGCTGTGCCACACTGTATCTGTTAATGTATCAGGTCTTTCAGGTTTGGTTTTCCACTTCATAACTGGACAGCTGAATGAGAGTGCTTAACATTGTGCACTGATGTATGCAAAGATTTAAAATGTCTTGCAGACAACAATTGTGTCATAGGCTTTTACAACATGGACAACTGGAATATTTAAAGTGAAGCAAAAACAGAACAACATTGGAAATTGTTCAGTGTTGCTCTTTTAGTGCTCTGCAGGCTGTAACTATGGTTTCGTGTAATAAAAATTCTATGCAGTGTCACGATAAAAGTAGACCAAAACACAATATTGGTTATTGCTCACCAACATATGTGTATGAGTGTCTGAAGAAGCAAGTGCACGATAAAAAACGAGTTGCATGAAGATGTAGCTGTCTTTGGCTGGCGTGTATGCAGCAGCAAGCTTAATATTGAGGAAAATGAATAGTATACCTCCTAGGACACTTAGGTTCAGTTACTTTTACCATAAGAATAATTGCCAATTTGAAGATATAGTAATCAGTAACTTTATTCATTTTATATGGTATCATTCACTGGTGACCCAAAGGATAATATTATGGATAATTCCTCAATTAGGCAAAAAGCATTCATTGTACAGAATAATATAATTGGATTCATGTGGGGTTCACACATGTAAGAGCATTGGACAAAAAATTAGTCATCTCCAGGAGACATCGCACTAATACTGTGTGATGCTACTTCTAATGTTGACAGTAGGTTCATTTCAATGAGGAAGAGAGCCCACAAGTTTCTTCTGGTATCCCATATCCATTCAGCTGAAGCCACTCATTGATGATCTGGTCCTACAGAGCTATGAAATTGTGGAGATGTTAACTGCTATATTTCACCTGTGGTTCCAAACAGTCCGAGCCTTTTTCTATGGGATTAAGCCAAGGTAAATTAGGATGCCTCAGTGTTTGTCAAACCAGTGCTCCGTGTACAGGATGTTGTCATCTTCAAAGACGGGTGTGTCCTCCTCCCCTACACTCATCATAAAGTTGTAGAAAAAATGGAGACACTCGGTCACTGAGAATGTTGAAATAAACATCCCGTTCATGTTCACAGTAATTTGAATGACTGCGCTCAAATCATGGTACGAAAAACACCCTCTTAACGTCAAAGAACCACTTCCAGCCTGACTATTCTCCTTACACACTGAGGGACAAATATCTCTCAGACCCATTGGTGCATTTGATACCTTGCAGCATTTAAAACAGGCAGAATCACAGCTTCTTGTACTACACTGCATGCCTCCAATCAGCTACAGTCCACTTTCTGTATAGTTTGGCCCACTGAAGATGTGCAACTTTATGTGCTGCTGTAAGCAATGGCCTTTTGTAAGATACTGTAGCTGAAATGTCCTTTGCATGCACTCCCATTAAAATGTACACTCAAAAATGAAGCTAGCAGAGATGGAGCAGCATTCACTGACAGCAGAAATTCCTGTCAATTTTGACAAGGCATGGCACTTGTCTGTCGTTCCTGTCAGTTAAGCTCTTTTAAGGACCAATGTTCTTACACTGTGTTACATAGTTCTGAGTGGTATGCTATTCCTTGTAAACACACTGGACAGTTTACTTTGATACACAAATAAATTGAGCAATTTCTTGTGTGGCAATGGACATTACAGCTCCTTTCTAGCATTCTGCCATGTCTTCACATCAACACAGTTCACTGGACTGATTACTTGCAAGTGACTGGCATACACACAGCATTTCACTGCCATGTTTTACGTAATTGGCGGGGAACCACATTACTGACTGGTACTTTTTCCACTATCTACAGCACTCCAGGTGATCAGTGTGCTCTTTTAAGACAGTGACTAATACAGTGCTACTATAAATGATTCATTTGTTTGTTGAGTTCTATATTTTCCAAAGTATTATACGTAGGTTGGAACTTAAATAGTGGCAACATTGCTGTGGAGACACTATGCAATGGAATCTACAACTGTCGCTGATAGCACACGTTGTTGACATACCTACCTCACCTCCAAACAAATGGACTCACCCGTCCCATGTCACCAGCATGCATGCTATCGAGGGAAACACAGTCACTTGTCAGTCAGTGGTCTAACGTAACAGCGTCACTATGGTTTCGAAACAGGAACAATGGAGTTGGATCAAGATTGAATGTGCCAGAGGTCGTACAGCATGACAGTGTCATCAAGGTCTTCAAGAGGCATGCAGGGAATCGGCATTGACGTACAGAACAGTGGCACATTGGGTAAAAGCCTTCAAGAAAGGTCAGTAAACTGTGGCAGACATGTGTCAGGCAGGTCGTCCTAGCATCTCTGAAGAAGAAGTGCATGCTGTTGCTGCATTAGTGGACAGTGATCGACACCAAGTGATTAGCATATACGACTGTGCTTTGCATCCTGAAGGAATGCCTGGGCATGCTAAAAACTGCATCGCGATGGGTTCCGGATGACTTGATGGAAATGCAGAAATGGATGTGTTATAACACTGCTCAGATGCACTTGGAGCACTATGAGTGCGAAGGAGAGGCTTTCTTACGCCATATCGTAACACTGGATGAGACGTGGGCCACATTGTATGAGCCAAAACTGAAACGCCAATCCAATGAATGGCACCATTATGGGTCGCCGCGAAAGTCAAAAGTGCATCAGAGCCCCAGTATGATGAAAGTTATGGTGATTCTCGTGTATGACTCTGATGGTATTATCCTAATGCATTACGCTCCTCCACGGCAGACTGTCAATGCACAGTATTACTGTTTGTTTTTGGAGCATCACCTGCGTCCAGCTTTGCGAAAGAAGCAGCGACACTATCTGCGCAACCCACCCATCATTTTACATGACAATGCGCGGGCGCATACAGCACAAGCTGTGGCTGCTCCATTCGGTTGATGGGACTGGGAAGTACTGTACCATCCACCATACTCCCCAGACTTAAGTCCTTGCGACTGATTTGATTCCGAAGATGAAGGAACCATTTCACGCCATTCACTTCAGAACTGTTCCAGATTCGACAGGCAGTAGACTGCTTCATTCACATCATCAACAGTACAGGCTCTGCTAACGGTATACTAGGCTTTCCACATCACTGGCAATGGGTTCCAGACAATGCTGGTGACTACTTTGAAGGACAGTAACAGGTGCAAACAAGTAACTCTTTTGTATCAGTTGTGAATAAATAGTTGCCACTATTTAAGTTCCAACCCTCGTATGTACAAACATGATGGATGCAGAAATAGAAGTGTAAACTCATCAAATTTGCATTGTGCCCATCAGTTGGTTTTACAGATGTAGTGCCTTGACAAAACAGCAATAAAGCAAGAAAAGAGTTGTGTGTTGGAATATGCAAAGATGTTTATCTGTTACAACAATGCAGCATGGATTCAGAAGGAATTATGAAAAAGAACCACCATGTAAACAGAGCACTGTGTGTGAATATCAACAATTAGAGACACTGATTCTCTCTGTAAATGGGAAAGTACTGGTCAACCAAGTATGCCAGATACACCCTTGGAGATGGTGATGGAAATTTTTATGCCTAGTCCAGAAAAACCAATGCTCTGCACAAGTCACGAATTTGGAATACAGCAGCAAATGATGTGGAAGATTTTATGACAGCAGTTACATTTCAGACACTACTGTCTGGAGCTAGAGCAACAATTTAAATTGTAAGATTATGCAGGCAGCTTCAATTTTGCATCATAAGGCAGGAGGAGCTTAAGGATGAACATTTCACCTCCAAGCGCATATTCATCAATGAAGGGAATCTCCCACTTCAATGAAGGGAATCTCCCACTTACCTATGAAGGTAAATCACCACAATGTGAGTGTGGGGCACTGAAAATCCTCACGAAATTGTGGCACCTGAATGAGATTCACTGAAGATTAATGTTTTCTGTGTAGTTTCATGGACAGAATTGTATGAGCCATTTTTCTTCTGAGAGAAGACAGTAACAGGTATCTCTTACCTTGATATGTCACACTTCTTGTTGCTTCCACAACTGACTGCCAAGTCCGAGAATTTCATCTTCCAACAAGACAGGCCACCTCTCCATCGGAACACTGATGTTCATCGCTAGCTAAATGATGAACTTTCACATCACTGGATTGGGAATGGTGGTGAAGATGATGTGGCGCTATTCCCTTGGCCCTCCGGGTTGCCTGACCAAACACGTTGTGACTTTTTCCTTTGCGGGCATGTTATGAACCATGTTTATGTACCCCCCTACCAAGACCACTGAAACAGCTCAGTGAATTCATCAATACTGCTGGAGTTATCATTGACAGGATGTTGCTAGACAAGGTATGGAATGAATTTGACTACCACTTGGATGTGCTGTGCTGTGTGACTGGAACAACACTCATGTAACAACTGCAGAGAGCAAAATGCAAACATGTGATCAACAGCTCCATTCATGCATCATTCATGTTTGTACATGTAATACTTTGTACAGTACAGAGCTTTTAAAATGAATGAATCATTTTTACTAGCACTGTATTTCGTCAGTGAGTTTACATCTTTTAGGCATCTGTTTAAGCAATCGGGAACAATAACCACAGTCTCACAATAAATTTAATCACAGTGGAAATAAGTTTTTAACAATCCACTGCAGTTTGAGACTAAGAGAGACATTCACAGATACAATACTATAGTGGTTATAGTCCATTTCACGAATGATGGCAGTTTGTGCAAGTCGAGCCATGAATAAGGATTGCACTGTTGCCGATTCCAAGAGACACCTGCGTTACATGTATACACATGCTCTATGCATGAAGAAAGTGTGTATCCTGCATGTTATGTCTCCTGCTCGCATATGTAGAATATGTCACTTGCCACCACCGTCAGCCACGACAATTCGCAATAAATGGAATAAAAATTCACTAAATAACTCACCACTATCATGTTTAATGGCATTGGTTACAACATACACACCAGGGCACTCAGAATACTGCTGAATGCTCACTGGCTACTGGAGAACACGATGCACATGCGCAGAGCAAGTCTGACCTCCACTGTAACTCCACCTATAACTCGTGGCATAGAAAAGAGTGAAATGCACACTTATAGAACTCTGTCAGTCTGATAATGGAAATAAAATCTATTGTTTTCTAATATAGATTAAATTTGTCTCTCTTGAATAATTCTTTCTGTATCATAGAGCAGGGATGCACAGACCATGGCCCATGGGCCACATGCAACCAGCCACTGATATGGTGGTGGACCACCCTTCACCGTTTATTCTTGCAAATTTGCTCACCCCAACCCCCACCCTCCCCTCTCTCAGGAAGGAGAGGGCTGGCCCTTGTAGAACTTCGATCCTTTGACCCACACGCCAGTCTAGCTGGCATTGGGACAGTGTGACCCCAATTCGCAATAGTAACTTGTTTCATGGCACTTTATTTTGAAATTTGCACACTTTCGCAACAATGCAGTTGCTGCAATAAGAGCTGCATGTGAGCGTACATTTTTCTAATTATATCTGCTAAATGCAATGAATATATGTAAAACAAATGATGTGAACTTTTCTTCTCCCCTTCATTGTCTCACGTGGGGCACAAAGTGCCCGCAAATCTGTATGACCCTGTCACAGAGGAAATCTTAGTACAAATAAGGACTCAGTTACAAATTTATGAAATTTTTTGCTCAACTGACATGTTCCACACTATATAATTTTCTGTGAATATGACATATGAAACATGGAGCTAACTAACGAAATGAAGTTGCTACTTATGGGTTTATCTACAGTGACAGACAGGGTATGTTTTTGTGACATTCAAAATAATTTGAAAACAAATAAATAACTGAATATTACTGATTTACAAAATAATTCTTAGAAATCAACTACATATGTTTCCACTATACATAATATTTATTCCTTATCCCTTTTGGAAGAGACTCGGGGATTAGATTTAATCAAAGGGAAGAAAAATCACAGTTCTGTTACTGATTTATATCACTCAAATTTGTAACCTAATCCTTGCTAAGCACAATCAATGATTCAATTTGCAGTTAAAACAACCATTTCTTCCACTTCAACCTCTGGTGTTTTAGGATTAACAACAGAAGAAGGAGAGCAGCAACAGCAGCAGTGGTGGTGGTGGTGGTGGTGGTGGTAGTAGTAGTATGAGAGGAGTAGGGTGACAGTTGCATTTGAAAACTCTGCTTTATCAGTTAGTTCAGTTTCATCATGACCTACCACCAATTACTAAGACTTTGAGATGAAGGAATCCTTGTCACTCTTACTTGTGCTTTTGCATCCAATACTTTCACTGGTTTTCTCTTGAACTGTGAATTAGACTCTTTGTCCAGCTCTGATACAGCAAAAGCTGTTGCGCTTTTCACTTCAGAATTGTCCACATCTATATTCCCTGGGGCACCAACCAACATTCTGTGCGGCTCTGTATCAGAATGTTCAGACTGTACAACAAAAACAGACATGTTAATTAAATTCTGAAAAGCTCCACAACTAAGAAAAAATCACATAACTTAACCGTTACTTAAATTTATAACAGAATGTAGGCAAAGGTACTGCAGCACTAAAATTTATATGAATTATATTTAGAACCATCATTTTTCTCAACTGTACCAAAGTCTCCAATTGAGGTGAAATAATAGACACATGTTCTATACAATACATACCCTCTTTCTCCGTTGAATAGACCCAGGTGAACATGAGATTTTATCTATCTGCCGATCTTTCAGCCATGGTCTATCCCAGACTTTTATGTCACATATTTGACTGCCCTGAAAAGGTGAAAATAAACAGTTGATAACCTGCTTTATGCTTTAAACAAGCAGTAAACTATCACTACATGAGGTGAAGGGAAAGGCCTCCAGACTCTTAGATTACCCTTCACCGAAAGTCAAAAACAATCTGCTGTAGCTTCACAAATTAGTGTTGCTGACACTGATGTCTTTTTCATCTGAATGATGACAGACAGACATCAGGTTTTAGTATTTAATGTAATAATGATATTGTTACATCAATGTATTTATGTCAATATGTTTGTCTTTGTTTCGTTTGCAGTTGATGGGAACTGTAACAATATACTGTTGTCTGTTTCACCTGAGGTCGACATCTGCGATGTCAAAAAACACACTCTTTTAGCTGATGGCAAGCGCCTCTGAGAAGATCCATCCACTTTGTAAAAGTATCTTAAGCTGAACTGTGACATGTTCATGATGAAGTGTGGAGCCAGTGTTTGAATTTATAGATTTTTTTCCCAGTCTCTGACAGGAAATATTTTTCATTTCATTAGTAGTTTTGGTTAATTATGATCATCTTCAGTTCAGTCAAGAAAAGACCTAAGGGAAGAATATAAACATAAATAGGCGCAGTGCAACATGATCAGAAAATATTGGTAGATCTCTGTGCAAAATGTTACAAAATGTGATCAAAGACTCATATAAATTCTATCCTATGTTATTTATTAAACAAATGAAATGAAAGAAAATGTTAGCACTTGACCATCAGTCAGAAGATTCATATTATTCTGCTGAAATAATGTTGGTCAGTTGGTAACAGCAACCTATATCTACGGAACGGATTAACGAACTTTTATCTGAGACGTACAAAGAAAAAAGATTTTTAAACCAAGCGTTCTTATTTTCTTGAACAAATTTACTAATTTACTTATTACATCAAACTGAAACCTGGCATGCAGAAGTTTTGAGATGAAGCAAAATGAAGCATGCACAAAATAGCATTTCAGACTTTTAATATGTTACAACTGAGAATGTATCATGTATGTAATTTGTTCTAGTAATGAGTAGTAACTGTTTTGACAATATAATATTTGAATGCAAGAATGCTGATAACAGTGAAGTCCATTACACACAAGTTCATTTAAACGTTAGAGAATGATTAATTAACTAAACATACATAAGGAGAGAAATAGTCTTAAGGACAATCAGTAAACAATATTGTTTGTAGAACTTTTTTTTATCTGTTGCATTGGCATGGTAACAGCTGTCGTATGAGTGTACCTATCTGCGGAATGCCCATTTGGATTTTGTCACGGTTATCGACTGAAAGACAAGTGAATACTTCATAATGACATTTTCAAAAGAAAGTGAGACTACAACTACACAATAAAGTCACACTACTTCCAGTGTGCCAGCAATGTACCAACAGTTCAAACAGCCCGCTAGAACTCTTCAGTCACCACATTCGTTGATTGATTTTGTAGTACAGTGGATTAACTGTCCAAACTGCATGGTCAACATTCCCTCATTAGCAGAACAATTCCATAGAGGACAGTGTCATTAACCAGAAGTAAAAGCCACATAAGAGTGTTATCCTGATGTTAGAGGCAGAGATGTCCAGAACTCTGACCATACAGATAAACATATCATTATAGAAAATATAAAAAAAGGATGTAAAAACATGGCCAGTGTAGTGCAGGTAGGATGAAGAGGACATTTTGGAGGTAACGTATGGCATGATGCACACCACTTCCCCCATGTCCAACCCTCAGCTAATGTGAGACACGTTTAGAACAATTATATAATAAACTCAGTCCTTCTAAGTAGATGAAGGGGAGATAAATGTGTAACAAATATTGAGTAATGAAGGAAAGGTAAAAGGTTATGATCTGGTCAGCAAGTGAGGTAGGCATAGTATAGTATAGGGTCTCCTGTGACTTAGTATGCAGGGAGAGGGCCCACATCGACAATTGCCCCACTCCCAACCTAGGTTGGCTGAAACAGTAAAGCTGGGAATAAAAGCCACTCTCTCTCAAAGGGAGCTTAAAACCTTGTCAGAGTGCACCCCACAATGATGCGAACCACTGTCAACAAAATCATTGTCAAGTCAGATGAGTAAAAACAATATCAAACTAGCATATGACAGCTGACTTTCTGTGACAAACAAAAAAGAAGAATGCTACCAGTTGTCTCCTCAACAGCACAGAATCTGTTCACTGGAGCCATTCCTTACTCCAGTTGGAATGGGCGGCAAGTCTCATCTGTGCTTGCAATTTCAGTCCCCACTACCCCCATTGTCAATGCTGGCTTATAGTTGCTTCCATTGCTTAAGATCCCTGGGATTCCCATGTGCCTCAGGATCTGGAGGAAAACAATTGTCTGTGAAGTAAGGATGAGATCTTGAAGTAGATCACAAACAGAGGAAACTACCAGGTTGTGTGGATAGTAGCAGTTCAATAACTTGTAGAATGGCAACAGAATCACTGAACACCAAAACCTAGTTGCAAATTTTCTTCTTGATGAAACAGTGGGCTCTAGAAATAGCCACCAGTTCCCCCATGAAGGCAGTACAGGACCCTGGACTCTGGTAAAGAGTGTTATTCCTGTTATTCAGCAAACATGAAAGACTGTCCTGTATTTCTGTGTCTTTATAGTTATCGGCATATATGATTTCAACAAACAGGCATTCTTGGATGACTCAGTGGAAACTATATCAAAACAATATGAGTGACAGAGATTAGAGGCTCATGGAATAGATCTGGATACAACCAGGGGAGAAGCACATTAGGTCACTCTGTGGATACATATGGCAGGAGTGAGGTGGAGGTTCTATGAAGAATTCTCAGAATATTCCAATTTGAAAGTCCAATCTGGATCAGTTGTGAGGGGGTTGACACTCCTGGAAGAAAAAAAAAATTTGGTAATGTGGATGGCTAAG
The DNA here is from genome assembly GCF_023864345.2 of Schistocerca serialis cubense. Lineage (NCBI taxonomy): Eukaryota > Metazoa > Arthropoda > Insecta > Orthoptera > Acrididae > Schistocerca > Schistocerca serialis. The sequence continues at coordinate 217,823,356 of NC_064642.1, read as the reverse complement.
TAATTAGCAGACAGCAAAAGTGTAACTGAGTAGCTGTTGCTATCATCAAAACTGCAGAGATAGGATCCTGAATTCTGACAGAAGACTGTCATTGGGAATTTTTGTGTGAAAGGCACTGTTGGTTAACCTTCGTGCAACAATCATGAATTGCATCTAACAGTTGCATAGCTGATGGTGGTGCTGAATCACATGTTAGAATCTGTAGTTTAATCACAGATGGATGTGAGGGTGATATGACTTACATCTCAAGGGATATGGCTTAGAAAACTGAGAGCATTAAACTTTCACATACAATGTGTGTTTAGCTGATGGTTATGGAACAACCATGTTAGCTATTAAAGTAGAGAAGACCTAAAAATATGGACTCTTGATACTACCCCGAGGTGCTGGTTCCGGTGCAGGAGTCTGATTCTGGATGGATAGTGGTGTGGTAACAAATATGTGTGCCTCACATTTTGATAGGAGGAAACTGCAATCCATGATAGAGAGGTCAGGACTAGGCCCTCTGTATGACTGCCTGGAGTTGATGTTAGCTAAGGTCACAGAGTGGGAGTTGTACAAAATGCAAAAAGTCATAAACACAAAGAACAGTAGTAATCACTAGACCAACTGAGTCCAAAAGTCCATTGATGGCTACAAGGAAAAGGGTAACACACACAACTGAGCCCTGGGGTACATCAATCTCCTGAACTTGTGGAGTGCTGAGAGATGTACTGACCAACCTGGAAAAAACTGAAGTGACAAAAAGTTGTGTGTTAAAAAACAGAAAGCCTCTTTTGGTAGTCCTAATGTGGAGAATGGTTTATATATGGTGGTGCTGAAACACAGGTCTGGAATCTGCAGTTTAATCACAACAAGACCAGTATCCACAGATGGATGTGAGGGTGATGTGATTTACATCTCAATCTAAAAAAAAAAGACGTTGATAAGGTGACTGCATTTACATTTGTGTTTGGTAAAGGCAGCTGGTTTGCCATTTCCAAGCAGATCAGATGGTCAGCTATGAACTATCACTATCAGAAACCACACTTATAGGAGGACATTAAGGTCTCATGGTCGCATTCCAAGCATGGCTTTTGCCTGAGACAGAGTGACATGAACTGTTAAAAGGGATTTAGCCGACTGACCATTGTGACAGGGTGTCTTTTGATTTGACTATGACGTTAAAATCCCTGGTGCGAAGGTAAAGCACTGGAAGGTGACTCGAAATGAAACTCGTTAGAAGCATTCATTACCTGAAATATTACAAGCTCAACCTATCTGCACTGATGGAGGTGTCTCCACAAATTGACACTCTCTACGATCCTGTCAGATCGCTACTTCCCTGCAGCGACCTCTGACTAACTATTCCTGCACCTTTCCATTCGCTAACCTACCCACAGCTTCTCTGCTCACATTTAACTGCTGTCTCTAATCGCCCAACTTCTCTCTCGGAGCCTCCAGCTCCCTGGTTTTGTCCATATTTCCCCTTTGACCCCACCAGCTATTGCCATGATATAATTCTGAAGAGTTCTCACCATCTTAATGGCTCTACATTTGTTATTTCTTCAGCAATTCTTCTGAGTCTGGGTGGACGGGAAAAACCAGCTCGCTTCATTGGCTTCTCACGATGTAAACCTCTCTCTTTCTCCCTTTCGTCCCATGGGACACACTGTCTAGCAAGAAGTGCCTCACAATTATACTGTCGTTATAAGCAGAGTGTACTTTGACTCCCAGTCTATGAATAGACCACTGTCCAGTAATATCCCCTGGACACTCTGTGAGCTTATAGCTTATCATAATTGAGCCAGGGTGATGGACTGATGTCCGGCCAGTCACCTTGCTTCCATATCGCTTCTCTGGCCATGCCTAATTGTTTGACTTTATTCTTACTTTGTTAATATGTTCATATGAGACTTTGCTTTTTCTTGTGAACATGCCACCAAGATTCAAGGACACAGCACAACTGATACTCACCATTCTTTTGAGCAATTTTCATGGTTCGTTAGTGAGACTGATCGGGTTTTTGGCTGTGTTAAAAACTGTGGTAATGATACTGTCTCACTATTGTGAGGGGAATTCACTAGGTGCAACTGGAAACCATGAGCAGGTAGTATTTAAGATCTATATTCAGGAGTTGGATCATTTGCTTGTGAACCAAGTCAGGACCTCACACTAGGTTTCAGAGCAAGTTAAGGGCGCTAAGCAGTTACCGTTCATTAAAAGGCTTGATATAAAAGGTGTGACCAAAAAGTAACAGGGAATTTTCTTCTTCTTAAAATTTCTTTATTTATTCATCAACATTAATTTTAACCCCTTCAAATTAACCCCTTTCAGATATACTACACTTGTGCCAGTGCTTTTTCCAATCTTGGAAGAACATCTGGAACTCACTGTTTGTCATGGTGTTCAGCTCTTTCAGTAATTCTGTTTTTATCTCATCAATGGGGGCAAAACAACATCTCTTCATGGTTCTCTTCAGCCTCGGGAATAAAAAGAAGTTACAGGGGGCCATGTTAGGCAAATACAATCGCAACACAACAGTTCTGTTTTTCATCAAAATATCACAAACAAGCATTGATGTGTAAGCAGGAGCATTACTGTGATGGAATTTCCACGAGTGGTTTTGCCACAATTCTGGCAGTTTTCTTGAGATTGCTTCACGCAAATGGCAAATAATTTCCAAGTAGTATTCCTTAATGACTATATGGTCATAAAGCATGAACTCCTAATGCACTATACCACTGTAATTGAAGAAAACACTGAGAAGAACCTTCAATTGCGACTGAACTAGTCGATTTTTTCTCTCTCTCTTTTCTTTCTTTCCTGGTCTTGGCTCTTCTGACAGTTTCCATCAGGACAGTTGGGTGTAGGTTTAGACATCATACCCTGATACCCACGTATCATTACCTGTTGTCAACTTCTGTAGAAGATCTGGATTGTTGTTGATTTCATCAGCAATTCCTAAGAAATGTCTACAGGATGTCGACTTTGGTCAGAATTCAACAATTTCAAAACAAACTCTGCTGCTACACATTTCATGCCCAAAACACCCAAAAAACAATTGCTTGGCATGAGCCAAAGGATATGTTGACATAATCAGCAAGCTCTCTGATGGTGACTCAGCAATTTTCCAGAACAATTTTCTTTCTTATTCCAAATTGTTGTCTCTAACCGATGTGCTAGGGTGTGCAGGGTATTCATTGCTGTAAACATATTCCTGACCTTCTTTGAAAGGTTTATACCACTTATAAATTCTTGGCTTACTTGTAGTATATTTGTCAAAAGCCACAGTCAATATTTCGAATGCAGTGCTGCACTTTATTCCATTTTTCAAGCAAAATTTAATGCAAATTCTTTGATTCTTTTTTTTTCATAAGTAAAAATTAACTGAGCACTCAAAAACACATAACTTTTTCGACTGTCAACAATTAACTAAATATTTAAAACAGCTGAAAATGCAATCATACATAAGGAACACTTATACCGACAAGATTTTAAAAGGTTTGGAAAATTGGATGTACAAAGCCCACAAAATTAAAAAGTTCTCATTACTTTATGATCACAGCTCGTGCGGCCCAGCGAAATTTATAGTGAAGATGGGTAGTTGTCTTCCAACTGCTGTTTATGTACTTGGAAGGTGGTAGAATAACAAGAAGACACTGAACCACAGCAGAGCACGTTTGAAAAGTTCAGCAAGAGCCGATGGGTTGATAGACACATTACCATTAGGTAAGAGAGCTGTCAGATTCGAAGATACTTTCACTCCAGAAGGCGTGAGCTAGGATTCCCTGCTCTCTTTCGTCCTTTGCATAGTTAAAAAAAGCTCTTGCATACAACTGATTAAAGTTTATGAGATTGGCCATCAAGGAGAGTTGTTTATATCAAAGAGAGTTTTTTGACAATCTCAGACTGTGTTGCTTTTTCTTCAGCCCATACTAAGACCACCTGAGTTGTTGCTTTTTCTTCTGTTCACCCTGAGACCTGCTGCCTATGGGGTGGGCCTGTGGAAAGAGGAACCACTGTTTCAGCAGTGTGGGTGATTGTAGCAGAGACTTCTCTGAGGATATTGTCGATGATTCCTGACAGGAAGGCTGCAAAGTTGCCACCGAAGATATAGATCTGTCGCTTTGCCCTCTGAAGTGCTCAGCATAGTAGCCAGTCTGATGATTGGTGGCTTGGATGCAAAAGGACTGATGGAAGGTGGTCAGTCACAGTAACTGTTGTTCACAGACCACTTTATCAAGGTAACAAGAGTAGAAGAATTATGCCATCAATGGCGGAGTGTGTATCATGAGCTGCATCAAAGTGAATAGATTACCTCTCCATTGCTTGACACTCCCCTATAGGGAATTATGCACGCCGAAGTCCCAGAACAAAAGAAATGGTGTATGAGCTGCTGCATCAACTTGATTATCATGAAATATGTTATTCCCAGGCTTGGAGATATGTAAGTTGTAGAGGTGGCATGAGTGGTCATCCAATCCTGCAAAATTATTGCTTCTAATGCTATATGAAGAGGCATTCATTCACTACTAACACCCATGTGAGTGAGGATATAGAGCCCTTATGACGCTCTATCATTGCTCTAATGGTTTTACAGTATGCACTGTAATGTTTGAGAGCGGGATAGTGACTGTCAGACAACCGTGTCCCTTGTAGGGTTACCCAGACTTCCAAGTTGACGAAAATAAGTGCCCCAGTTCAGATTGGTGGTGGTAAAACCTATTGCTGTTACACTGAATGATCACATACTGAGTGTCCTGAAAGGTAGGGTTATCCAGACTTCCAAGTTGAATGATCACTAGGGCCCGGATTTTAATGACAAGTCATATTTTTTTCTGAACTATAGGGTGAATTTTAGAACAATTTATACACAAATATAGGAATTTTAGTGTCGAAAAATGTATTTTGATTGTGCATATAAAGTCATATTTCAACAAATTTTAGTAATAGGTCATAATGTGGCTAACTTTTAATATAATAGGTCATATTTCCGTCAACTTTTGCCAAAAATGCGTATACCGTTTTTCTTGTATCTTAAGGGGGACACGAATAAGACAATGAGTATGTTGCTCACGAGACAATGTTTAATGCGCTATTATGAAAGATAACCAGATAAATTAGTACACAGCTTTATTTCTCAGGACTGTAGCAGAAAATTGGTGTAACACAACAGCTGTTTCCTGAACATAAAAATATTGTTGCGCAGTCAACAATACACTCTCAGAGCCAACAAAGGTGGCTTCTGCCGTAATAATCATCGCAGTCGCACAGGTGTTCCCAGTAATCAGTTTGAATACAGCCTTTGCCCTATTCAACATGCCTAAAACAAAGTACTCTGACAGCGTGAAGTTGCAAGGATATGTTTGAGAATTTGGAGTGAAGTTCTTTAGTACTGATGGGAAAATATTATTTTGGAAGCTGTGTGAAGTTAAAGTTAGTGCAGAAAAGCACTTTAATGTGCAAAAACAATGTAATACTGCTAAACACAGCAGCTGTGTGAAACGAAATGCTGAAAATAACAGCAGGCAAACGCTGTTATTTGAACAGACAGGTCAATCATCAACTGTGCAATCATTCTGCAAGGATTTGTGTGAGATGATGGTGTCCTGCAACATCCCATTGGAAAAGCTGAAGAATCCACTCTTCAGACGGTTTTTGGAGAAGTACACAACACATCCAGCTCCATATGAATCTACACTGAGAAAGAACTATTTATCCGTATGCTACAATGATGTGTTCAACAGAATACGAATTACTATTGCTGAGTAAAAGATCTGGCTGTCAATAGATGAAACTACAGATATTAGTGGGCAATATATTGCAAATGATGTTGTTGGCGTTCTAAAAGTTGATGGCCCTGGAGATACGTTCCTACTAACGTATGAAGCTCTCGACAGAGTAAACAATTCGATGATTGCTATTTTGTTTGACAGCTCTCTGAAGCTAATGTGGCTGGATGGTGTGAAAAGAGAGAATGTTCTGCTGCTTGTAACAGATGGTGCTTCATATATGGCTAAAGCAGCCAAAGGGCTTCAGATTCTCTATCCCAGTATGGTGTATGCCACTTGCCTTGCACATGCATTGCACAGAGTTGCCGAAGAGGTGCGATCAGATTACCCTGACGTGGACAAATTAATTTCCTGTGGCAAGAAAATCTATGTGAAGGCTCCGCTACGAGTGCAGAGATTCAAGGAACAAGCACCGTCAATGTCCCTCCCACCTAAACCTGCTCTTACACGATGGGGTTCTTGGCTTAATGCTGCTGAGTACACCAACTACACCCAAATAAAGACAATCTTCTGTGAGCTTGATAACAATGAATCAAGTGCTATCAAAATTGTGAAAGAAGTGTTTACAGATACATTGTCTCGAAACTTGGCATACATCAACGCCAATTTTTCAGTGATATCAAACGACTGGAAGCTGTTGGCAGTCAGCTATGTGAGGCCCTGAGTATTGTGCAGCAAGTGCAGTCTGAGTTGGGTTGAGCTCGAGGTCATGTGGCTGAAGTGAAATCCAAATTGCAAATTGTTCTCCAATGGAATCTTGGATATTCTACACTGTGCAGAATTAGTGACAGTCTTTCAGGGAATGTCACAACATTTGAAGATACTGAAACAAAGCTGAACTCCAGGACCTGGCTATCTTCAAATACGCTCCAGTGACGTCTTGTGAAGTGGAGAGGGGCTTTTCCAGGTACAAAACTATCCTCCGTGACAACCGTAGATCTTTGACAATGGAAAACCTGAAAATGCACCTTGTGATCCAGTGCAACTTTGCAGATACTGAAGATTGACATACGATATTAAATAATGTGAAACGCTTTAAATACTATGTAGAAATAAAAACATTGTTTTACTGTTTCGATAGATGATCTTTTCACTGCACTTTGTGTTTAGAAAATAAAACATTCAGACATTCATAAAAAAGGTGCAAATTAGCCACAAACCTCACAGAAAGAAAGAACTAGAATTACAATGTTTTGAGAAGTGAATTTTGTATTACCTTACGGTGAATAAAAAATTAAATAAACAAACAAGAATGCTTTAAATAAACATCAATTAAGTCATATTTTATTTTTTAAGGTTCCTATTTATGTAAGTTTTATATCATAAATGCTTGCATATTTCACTGTTTTTTAGGTAATTGAAATCTGGGCCCTAATGATCACATACTGGGTGTCCTGAAAGGCGGTTGGGAGGGGGGGGGGGGGGTCAATGGAACCAGAATGATAGGTCACACATCATAATTAAATAGTTAAATCATTTACACCAGCTGGGACGCTGTAATATCTATAAATGTGAATTAACAACTGGGATTGTGTCCACTACACTGTGGTGTTCGCTCGGTCTTGTGTGTCGTGTGATCCGCTATACTCGTGAATAAATGTTCAATCAACATTCATTACTAATTCTGACTGTGTGTATTTAAACTGCGAAGTCAGAAAGAAAGCATGTCTTCACTGATGTAGAATTTGTCTCCTACCGCAGCTTATTCCATGCTGGAGGCTGGAAAAGTCTCTCATAAATATAAATATTCCAGCCTTCTTTCTTAACAGCAATATATTGACCAATTCATTACAAAACTTCAACATCTCATGCAATACTTTCAACAAATGAGCTGTATCAGCTACAATTTCCTATGATATTAACTGACATTCATTCTGAGATAAATGACAGCTATCGCTAATGTAACAGCTCAAAAAACACTTCCTCTGCTCTTGTGAGCTCATTGTGATTGTCACAGTAGTTGCACTTCCCAGGCAGGAGCTGACAACAAGGAATAAATGCTCAAACACCATGTACCATAGAATGTAGTGAAAAAATTGCTACCATTATCCTGGGTTGCAGATACATTGTGTGGCAGTGATATTTTTCATGACTGGTGCAAAGTGATATCAAAAGTGCGGGAGAGTTTTTTTCTGGTCATGTGTTGTTTTTTTATCTTTGCCGTAAGACTATAGAGCTCCTAGTTTTTGTTACTTCTCTGTTGTTTTTTTAGTTTCTTCTCATTGTGAGTATTTGCAAATAAATATTTTTTCATTAACACATTATACATCTACATCTACATTTATACTCCACAAGCCACCCAACGGTGTGTGGCGGAGGGCACTTTACGTGCCACTGTCATTACCTCCCTTTTCTGTTCCAGTCGCGTATGGTTCGCGGGAAGAACAACTGTCTGAAAGCCTCAGTGCACGCTCGAATCTCTCTAATTTTACATTCGTGATCTCCTCGGTAGGTATAAGTAGGGGGAAGCAATATATTCGATACCTCATCCAGAAGCGTACCCTCTCGAAACCTGGCGAGCAAGCTACACCGCGATGCAGAGGGCCTCTCTTTCAGAGTCTGCCACTTGAGTTTGCTACACATCTCTGTAACGCTATCACGGTTACCAAATAACCCTGTGACGAAACGCGCCGCTCTTCTTTGGATCTTCTCTCTCTCTTCCGTCAACCCGACCTGGTACGGATCCCACACTGATGAGCAATACTCAAGTATAGGTTGAACGAGTGTTTTGTAAGCCACCTCCTTTGTTGATGGACTACATTTTCTAAGGACTCTCCCAATGAATCTCAACCTGGTACCCGCCTTACCAACAATTAATTTTATATGATCATTCCACTTCAAATCATTCCGCACGCATACTCCCAGATATTTTACAGAAGTAACTGCTACCAGTGTTTGTTCTGCTATCATGTAATCATACAATAAAGGATCCTTCTTTCTATGTATTCGCAATACATTACATTTGTCTATGTTAAGGGTCAGTTGCCACTCCCTGCACCAATGCCTATCTGCTGCAGATCTTCCTGCATTTCGCTACAATTTTCTAATGCTGCAACTTCTCTTTATACTACAGCATCATCCGCAAAAATCCGCATGGAACTTCCGACACTATCTACTAGGTCATTTATATATATTGTGAAAAGTAATGGTCCCATAACACTCCCATGTGGCACACCAGAGGTTACTTTAATGTCTGTAGACGTCTCTCCATTGATAACAACATGCTGTGTTCTGTTTGCTAAAAATTCTTCAATCCAGCCACACAGCTGGTCTGACATTCCGTAGGCTCTTACTTTGTTTATCAGGCGACAGTGCGTTACTGTATCGAACGCCTTCCGGAAGTCAACGAAAATAGCATCTACCTGGGAGCCTGTATCTAATATTTTCTGGGTCTCATGAACAAATAAAGCGAGTTGGGTCTCACACGATCGCTTTTTCCGGAATCCATGTTGATTCCTACAGAGTAGATTCTGGGTTTCCAAAAATGACATGATACTCGAGCAAAAAACATGTTCTAAAATTCTACAACAGATCGACGTCAGAGATATAGGTCTACAGTTTTGCGCATCTGCTCGACGACCCTTCTTGAAGACTGGGACTATCTGTGCTATTTTCCAATCATTTGGAACCTTCCGTTCCTCTAGAGACTTGCGGTACACGGCTGTTAGAAGGGGGGCAAGTTCTTTCGCGTACTCTATGTAGAATCGAATAGGTATCCCGTCAGGTCCAATGGACTTTCCTCTGTTGAGTGAGTCCAATTGCTTTTCTATTCCTTGGACACTTATTTCGATGTCAGCCATTTTTTCGTTTGTGCGAGGATTTAGAGAAGGAACTGCAGTGCGGTCTTCCTCTGAGAAACAGCTTTGGAAAAAGGTGTTTAGTATTTCAGCTTTACGCATGTCATCCTCTGTTTCAATGCCATCATCATCCCGGAGTGTCTGGATATGCTGTTTCGAGCCACTTACTGATTTAACGTAAGACCAGAACTTCCTAGGATTTTCTGTCAAGTCGGTACATAGAATTTTACTTTCGAATTCACTGAACGCTTCACGCATAGCCCTCCTTACGCTAACTTTGACATCGTTTAGCTTCTGTTTGTCCGAGAGGTTTTGGCTGCATTTAAATTTGCAGTGAAGCTCTCTTTGCTTTCGCAGTAGTTTCCTAACTTTGTTGTTGAACCACGGTGGGTTTTTCCCTTCCCTCACAGTTTTACTCGGCACGTACCTGTCTAAAACGCATTTTACGATTGCCTTGAACTTTTTCCATAAACACTCAACATTATCAGTGTTGGAACAGAAATTTTCGTTTTGATCTGTTAGGTAGTCTGAAATCTGCCTTCTATTACTCTTGCCAAACAGATAAACCTTCCTCCCTTTTTTTATATTCCTATTAACTTCCATATTCAGGAATGCTGCAATCGCTTTATGATCAGTGATTCCCTGTTCTGTAGTTACAGAGTCGAAAAGTTCGGGTCTGTTTGTTATCAGTAGGTCCAAGATGTTATCTCCATGAGTCGGTTCTCTGTTTAATTGCTCGAGGTAATTTTCGGATAGTGCACTGAGTATAATGTCACTCGATGCTCCGTCCCTACCACCCGTCCTAAACATCTGAGTGTCCCACTCTATATCTGGTAAATTGAAATCTCCACCTAAGACTATAACAGGCTGAGAAAATTTATGTGAAATGTATTCCAAATTTTCTCTCAGTTGTTCTGCCACTAATGCTGCTGAGTCGGGAGGTCGGTAAAAGGAGCCAATTATTAACCTAGCTCGGTTGTTGAGTGTAACCTCCACCCATAATAATTCACAGGAACTATCCACTTCTACTTCACTACAGGATAAACTACTACTAACAGCGACAAACACGCCACCACCGGTCACATGCAATCTATCCTTTCTAAACACCGTCTGTGCCTTTGTAAAAATTTCAGCAGATTTTATCTCTGGCTTCAGCCAGCTTTCCGTACCTGTAACGATTTCAGCTTTAGTGCTTTCTATCAGCGTTTGAAGTTCCGGTACTTTACCAATGCAGCTTCGACAATTTACAATTACAATATCGATTGCTGCTTCGTCCCTGCATGTCCTGACTTTGCCCCGCACCCTTTGAGGCTGTTGCCCTTTCTGTACTTGCCCGAGGCCATCTAACCTAAAAAACCGCCCATTCCACGCCACACAACCCCTGCTACCCGTGTAGCCGCTTGCTACATGTAGTGGACTCCTGACCTATCCAGGGGAACCCGAAACCCCACCACCCTATGGCACAAGTTGAGGAATCTGCAGCCCACACGGTCGCAGAACCGTCTCAGCCTCTGATTCAGACCCTCCACTCGGCTCTGTACCAAAGGTCCGCAGTCAGTCCTGTCGACGATGCTGCAGATGGTAAGCTCTGCTTTCATCCCGCTAGCGAGACTGGCAGTCTTCAGCAAATCAGATAGCTGCCGGAAGCCAGAGAGGGTTTCCTCCGATCCATAGTGACACATGTCATTGGTGCCGACATGAGCGACCACCTGCATATGGGTGCACCCTGTACCCTTCATGGCATCCGGAAGGACCCTTTCCACATCTGGAATGACTCCCCCCGGTATGCACACGAAGTGCACATTGGTTTTCTTCCCCTCTCTTGCTGCCATATCCCTAAGGGGGCCCGTTACGAGCCTGACGTTGGAGCTCCCAACTACCAGTAAGCCCACCCTCTGCGACCGCCCGGATCTTGCAGACTGAGGGGCAACCTCCGGAACAGGACAAGCAGCCATGTCAGGCCGAAGATCAGTATCAGCCTGAGACAGAGCCTGAAACCGGTTTGTCAGACAAACTGGAGAGGCCTTCCGTTCAGCCCTCTGGAATGTCTTTCGCCCCCTGCCACACCTTGAGACGACCTCCCACTCTACCACAGGTGAGGGATCAGCCTCAACGCAGGCAGTATCCTGGGCAACCACAGTCATAGTCCGAACGGGGGATGCGTGGGACGAACTGGCCGTCCCCGACAAACCCCCATCCGAACCCCCACAGTGATGCCCATTGGCAACAGCCTCAAGCTGTGTGACCGAAGCCAACACTGCCTGAAGCTGGGAGCGAAGGGATGCCAACTCAGCCTGCATCCGAACACAGCAGTTGCAGTCCCTATCCATGCTAAAAACTGTTGTGCAAAGAACGTCTGAACTAATCTACAGAGAGCACAAACAAATCGACACAAAATTTAAACGGTTATTAAAATACAAGATTGCCTAGTATATGCAGTAATCCTGCTACTTGCGCACTGCTGACACACTGCTCGGCGGCGGAAGGAGACTACGCGATTTTACACTATTCAGGCACTAAAACGCGATGCTACAACTCTCGAATACTATAATATGCCCAAAATTTATGATTTAAACAATGCAAGTACCAAAAACATGCAAAGAAATTAAGAATTAAACTATGTAACAAATAAGTGAGCTAGGAGTATACGACTTTCTGCTGGCAGCTGCTTATCTAACGGCGGCAGGGAGCACACTGGCTGTGACCAACCGACACTGGCCGTGCAATTATTTGTTGTAGGCAAGTCGCCTACATAATTGGCGACTTCCGATTAAGGAACTTTAAACTTTTCGTTAGCTACATTGAACATTAACTGCAAAAGCAATGCACGATGTTGGCAAACGATACGGTTCGATAACGGAAGAAATTCAAAGGCTTCAGAATGAGATACAAACTTAACAGTTGCATATTTCGAAAGATATGAACTTCAAGCATATACCGAACCGAAGGAATGACGTTGGTTCAACAACCACGGCACACACCAGCAAGGCAACATCATCGGAAACTGGGACTACTGCAGCACAACCACAGCAAGTAACAGCAATGGAACTACCCGCTGGTTTCAACGCTTCACCAACTCAACGGTTGTAATTACGAGCACCCCCATGCATGCCTTCTCAGCCACACACATGGTTCGCGGTAATGGAAAATATATTTCTACAACAAAGAATAGTCAGTGATCACGAGAAGTTCACCTTGGTGATAAGTAATTTGGACCATCAGACCTCGGCTTTGATATCTGACATTATAGTGAACCCGCCTACAGAAGGAGCATACTGTAGACTGAAAGAAGAATTAATTTCTCGGTGTGTGAAGTCAGTCGACATCAGAGTCAAACATGTACTGTACCGAGAGAAACGGGGAGATAGGACCCCATCAGAATACTGGCGTCATTTACGCAGCCTGGTAGATAGTTCGACAGTCTCTGATAGACTGTTACCCCACGTATGGCAACAACAGCTACCAACACAAGTAAGAACTACAGTAGTTATATACGACGAAAGATCAGTTGACAAACTGCTGCTCGCTGCAGACAGAATCTACGAGACGCACGAGCCTACTGCAACAGTCGCAATGATGTCGACAGATGCCACGTACGATAACTACCATTACCAGCAAGACCAAACTGACAATATAACAGTAAACTGTGCCGCGGTCGCAACGCGACAAACAACAAAAAGTTCAAACGAAATTAGAGATTTAAAAACTGCAATAGAGGATTTGCGAACGCAGCTACGCATGCTACAGTGACCACAAGTTATCTGTAAGCACAAGAGAGACCGGGCTGGGCATGAAACATGAAGTCAACAAGAAGACGAGAGTAAGGTGTGTTGGTACCATAAACGTTTTGGGAGAGATGCTACAAGATGTACATCACCGTGTGCCTACTCAGACAACCAAGGTATGTACAGAAACAGTGCACTGTTTTCATGTCAGCGACAGCAATCGTCAATACATATGCCTCCTGCTTCGAAAAGATTGTATGTATCAGACGTACTTACGTGTAAAAGGTTTTTGGTGGATACCGGGTCAGACATTAGTTCGCTTCCTGTCAGCCATGCGCCACACAACGAAAAAGACATACAGGCACGTTTGAAGGCAGTGAATAACTCTGTGATTAATACGTACGGATGTAAAGTGTGCAAGATTGATGTGGGTTTTACCAAACAGTTTACCTGGTCTTTTGTGATAGCTAGTATATCAAAACCTATTTTGGGCGCTGATTTTCTGGCACATTTCGAGTTGGCAGTCATCTTACAAGGAAAACGTTTGTTAAAGCTGACAGACAACAGTGCAATATCAAGCACTAAAGGGCATACAACTTGTGAGAAGCTACAGGCGATTGGCAACTCTGTAGCCAAAAAGCTACATGACGAAGAGAAGAATCGGAGATGTTCTGATAGACAGACAAAAGAAGTTAAAATAGTACGGTTCACTATATTCGTACCACGCCAGGACAACCAATTTTGCAACGAGCACATAGAATCGCACCAGAGAGATTGACAGAAACTAAGGCGATATTCGAGGAAATGTTACAGTCGGGAATAATTCGCCGGTCATACAGTCCGTGGTCTTCACCCCTACACTTAGTACGTAAGAAAGATGGATCATGGAGACCGTGTGGGGATTACCGAGCATTAAACTCAAGAACCATTCCAAATAGATACCCAGTACCTAATATACAGGACTTCACACGTGCTTTGGCCGGCACGAAAATTTTTAGCGTCCTCGATTGCAAGAAAGCATACAACCAGATACCGGTGGCTCCAAGAGATGTTCAGAAGACAGCTGTGATTACACCATTTGGATTATTCGAGTTTTTATTTATGCCTTTTGGCCTAAAGAACGCAGCACAGACTTGGCAGCATTTTATCGACCAAGCGATAAAGGGATTAACATTTTGCTTTGCTTATCTTGATGGCATCTTGGTTTTCTCTCTGAATAGTCAAACACATGAACAGCATCTGTGTCAACTTCGCAAGCGTCTATCTGACTACGGAGTCGTTTTAAACTAAAATAAATGCATCATGCACAAGAAACAAGTCATTTTGCTCGGCCATACTGTGTCATCAGAAGGTATATTGCCTCTGCCAGAGAAGATCGCGGCGATACAGGCCCTTCCGAAACCGACACACTACCAAGAGCTACGACGATACATGGGAGTAATAAATTTATATAGACGTCATCTGCCAGCAACAGCTACTGTGAAAGCACCACTCACTGATGCACTCAAGGGACGCGACGCCAAAGGTTGATGAATAATTAAGTGGACACAAGAAATGGACAAAGCATTTAATGATCTTCAAGCAAGCCTCAGCAAAGCAGTGTTGCTCGCTCACCCAATTCACTACGCACAGCGAGCTACTGTTGTAGACGCGAGCCAGTCAGCAACAGGGGCGGCGCTGCACCAGCGTGTAGAAGGGCAATGGCAACCTATACGGTTTTTCTCTAAAAAGTTACAGACTGCACAACAGAAGTGGAGCGCTTATGACAGAGAATTGTTCGCGATCTACGAAGCAATTCCATACTTCCACCCACAAATAGAGGCTAGACCAGTGACTGTGTTTACAGACCACAAACCCATAACATCGGCTTTTAAAAACACCAGTGATAAGTGCTCACCAAGTTGTTCCGTTATATTGAGCTCATAAGTCAGTTCACGACAGATATACGCCATTTAAGAGGTGCAGAAAATTTAGTGGCTGACTATTTTTCACGTATTTGTGGGATTTCAGAAATTATAGACTATAATAAACTTGCAGTGGAACAGACCAAGGATGCAGAGCAACGACAGCTGTTAAACGACCCGTCTACAGGTCTGAAGTTCGAGCAAATTCTGGTGCCTAACTCCAAGCTGAAGCTGTGGTGCGACTTTTCTCAAGGCAGGCCAAGACCATTCATTTCAGAAATATTGTGCAAGACGGCATTCGACAGTGTCCACACACTATCGCACCCAGGAGCCAACGCTACAATCAAGCTGCTGACAGACCGCTATGTGTGGCCTTCTATGAAAAGAGACGTGCACCTTTGGGTATGTTCCTGCATTCGTTGTCAACAAAGTAAAGTAGGACGACATGTGCGTGCTGTTATTGGAGATTTTCAAGGTACCTCTGCTAGATTCGCACACATTCACGTGGACCTGGTTGGACCTCTCCCACAGTCAGATGGTTACAGATATTTGTTTACGGCCATAGATAGGTGCACAAGATGGGATGAAGCAACTCCAATAGTCGATATTTCAGCCAAAACTACTGCGAAGACGTTTCTGTGTATGTGGGTTGCCCGTTTTGGATGCCCCCTTCATGTCACAACTGACCAAGGACGTCAGTTCAAATCTACGTTGTTCCTTGAGCTATCCAAAATGTGCGGTTTCCAACGCCACCACACGACTACCTATCACCCTGCCAGTAATGGTATGGTCGAAAGATGGCACAGAACACTCAAAGCAGCATTGATGTGTCATCAAGAGAGATGGACGGAAGCATTACCATTAGTGTTGTAGGCCTACGGACAGCTCACAAAACCGATATTGGTGCATCAGTTGCCGAGATGGTTTACGGTGAGCCGCTACGGATTCCTGCAGATTATTTAGTACCAACCTCACTACCTGGATCAGAGGGCCTCACACACTGGGTTCAGCAGCTAAAACGTCACTGCACAAATATACGTTGCCCACCACCTTCTCACCATTGCAACCATAAGGTATTTGTACACAAAGATTTATACGATTGCTCTCACGTAATGCTGCGAACAGACTCAGTCAAATTGCCTTTACAACCACCATATACGGGCCCATTTCAGGTGCTGAGTAGAAATAAGCATACCGTGGACATAATGTACAATGGTGTTCCAACAAAGGTATTGATTGAACGTGTGAAGCCAGCATGGGTTTTACCCTCTCCGACCTCTGACACCACGCCTGTACATCAACACATGATGGACGCAGAGCATACCGAAACACCGCTCAGTACATCGTCCAAGACAGGTGAATCACCACCACAAACAACAATGTCACCACCCCCGAGACACCTGACGCACACCAGAGCTGGATGTTGAATAAAATTCATGTATCAAGATATCCCTGGGGCTCCGCACTTTAATGGGGGGGCTATGTGGCAGTGATATTTTTCATGTCTGGTGCAAAGTGATATCAAAAGTGCGCGAAAGTTTTTTTCTGGTCATGTGTTGTTTTTTTTATCTTTGCCGTAAGACTATAGAGTCTCCTATTTTTGTTACTTCTCTGTTGTTTTTTTTAGTTTCTTCTCATTGTGAGTTTTTGCGAATAAATATTTTTTCATTAACACATTATACCGGACGGCTATGCAATTATTTGTTGTAGGTTAGTCACCTACAATTGTATCCATCCACTCCAGAATACTTCCACATTAAGAAAACAAAATTCCAAATGGCTTATTATACTAACTCATTGCTTAAATAAAAATTTTATGGTGGCAATTACCATTTGACAGTTTGGTAGATGCCGTGCAACACACCACTTCACCTAGTGATGAGTTCTATGAAGCAGCAGGCATCATCAGTTGCCCCAGGTCATGGCATTGGGGCAACATAATACCAAAGTGAAGGTACTGTACATGGGTGATGGTATGAGAGGCATGACATCACAATGATAGATTCATAATCCACTCAGGTGCTTTTTCTACATACAGTAGTGAAACAGTAACCCCCGGCCTCCTCCAAAGTTCTCAATTGAAATGTAACTCCTCCTCCAATTACATGGTTAAGTCAAAGTGGATAATAATAATGTGAGTGATTTTAAAATTTCTTTGGAGGCTTATAGTAACTGGAATATCCCTAATATCCCTGAGAGAAATACGGCAAAATAAACTTCACAGCTGAGTGGTATCTGCTGTCCAAATCAGGAGCCACTCCAGCTCTTTTCCAATGTTGACACTGTTTCAAATTTTTTTCTCAATGTGTTGTTCAGCAAAGAATGGAGTTCAGTTGTTTAGAAGGCATCACCATCCATTCTCATACAAACTAGGTATTGTGGGGAGTAGTGCCTGTGATTTCAAATACATTGTCCCTTCCCCCATGGCATTACCAAGGGTGGCATTACTACAGTGTTGCAACAGTTAACATAGTTATTGTTTGTATCTGAGAAGACTCCTGGGGCCTCACGACAACCAGTATGGGGAGTTTAGTCCACTTCATTACACTTCCGAAGAATTTTGAAGAGAGGAGGAGGTCAAACTCTGAAAGATTCCACAAATAAGTTAAAGAAAAGTATTGAAGAGATACAGGGAAACAGCAATGAACTAAAGCAAGATCAGAGTAGAAGTCAGGCTGTCACTGAGGTTGCCTCAAAGGAAAATGCACATGAGAAAACAGTAAAAGTAGAGACCAGAACCGCAATACAATAAGGAAGGAATTATGGAAAGGCTCAGGGACCCGCGCGCGCGCGCGCCCACACACACACACACACACACAAAAGAGTTGAGGCCCTTTGGGAGGAGGATGCATCATAAATAGTGGCCACCATGTTCAAATAGATGGCATCACACAGGCACTGCTCATTTGCCAGTAATAATCAATTCCTACTGTAAACATATAAGCAGGACCAACCACTGACAAGTCCATCCTTCATATATGCTGCTGAGTGCTACTGATCCAGCACACCTTACGAAAGCCAAGTCATTCTCTCTGGACATTCTTGGATAGTGTTATCTGGTGCAATGTTATGCTGCTGCCAATGTGAGCTCTAATAGTTAAATCAAACTTTATGTTCTGTGTTGTGTGCCAAGTACTATTTTTCAATACATGACTGTGCTAGAATGACAATCATACAAACTGCATGTGTAACAGCAGCAGCAGCAGCAGCAGCAAAAGAAATAAATACTTTAACATGATACAAGCAAGTGAAACAAAACATCAATATAAAAAAGCATGACAAGCTGTAGGATGGATGGTATCAAACTACCAACATACACAAGTAATAATGTTGTATAAGAAAGAAAATAAACAAAAAATCCTACTGAAGAGCACGTAAAGTGCTGAAACATATCTGGATTAAATAAAACTATAAAATGGTGTCTGGCATAAGACAGACTTCCTCTCAACTTTATTTATGATATTTCTGTTTGCTGTGTGTTTCTCTTTTTGTATCTCCCTATCTTGATCAATAATTGGATGGTTACATCTGTGGCACCAGGTATGATTCCAAATTATGTAGTGGTTACTTTTATTGGCTCCATGTAAGTACACAATTATGGAGAAACCCTCTTGCCATATTAGTGACTGTTTAGTGCCAGGTAGCCAAAATCACACCAACACAGATTTGCGCAGTTGAAACACATTACATGAGGCAAAGTGGTTAATATATATTCAAGTAAATTAAAACAAATCACTGCATTATTAATTTGTATTTGTCATAAAACAAGAAGATGAAGCAATTCCCTGCTACATCTTAAAGTCGCTTGGACTGGGTGGAAGATAAATTGTATACAAGGTGGTCCATTGATAGTGACCGGGCCAAATATCTCACAAAATAAGCATCAACCGAGAAAACTACAAAGAACGAAACTCGTCTAGCTTGAAGGGGAAACTAGAAGGCGCTATGGGTGGCCCGCTAGATGGTGCTGCCATAGGTCAAACGGATATCAACTGTCTTTTTTTTTTAAATAGGAACCCCCATTTTTTATTACATATTCGTGCAGTACATAAAGAAATATGAATGGACCACTTTTTTCGCTTTGTGATAGATGGCGCTGTACTAGTCACAAACGTATAAGTGCGTGGTATCTCCAATATGGAGAATATAGAAATAGGAATCCCTAGCACTGAGAAGCTGCTGAGAGAGTTGAAAATAAATAAATCACCAGTCTAGATGGAATCCCAAGTACTGAGAGTACTCTATAGCATTGGCCCGTTACTTAGCTCACGTTTATGGCAACCTCTCCCAAGTGAATGGAAAAGAGTGCAGGCGACTCCTGTACATAAGAAGAGTGAAAGAAAGGATCTGCAAAATTACAGACCAATATCTTTAACACCGGTGGGTTGCGGAAGTCTAATATATTCTAGAAAAGCTTCTGTTCGCAAATCAGCACAGATTTAGAAAGCATCAGACCTACAAAATTCAGCTTGTCCTTTTCTCAGATGATATCCCGTGAACCACAGATGTAGGGCAACAGGTAGATTCCATATTTCTACAATTAGAGAAAGCATTTTACACAGTGCCCCAATGCAGACTATTAATGAATGTCAGAACAAATTGAATAGATTTCCAGATACACGAGTGGCTCGAGGACTTCTTTAGTAATAAAAACCAGTATGTTGTCCTTGATGGCAAGTGTTCATGACTGACAAGAGTATAATCAGGAGTTCCCAAGTGTGACAAGACTTCTCTTGTTCTCTATATACATAAATGACCTAACGGGTAAGGTGAGCAGCAATCTGCTCATCTTCAGGAGATGAGATACTGGTGAAGATAAAGCTATGGGGGAGGAAGCACTGTTGCGGGGGAGCAGGCAGGCACCGCCGCGGGGGAGCAGACACCGCTGTGGGGGAGCAAGTAAAGCTGCAGGGCAGCAAGTAAAGCTGTGGGAGAAGAAGTACAGCTATGAGGGTGAGCTTGGATAGCTCAGTCGGTGAGCACTTGCCTATGAAAGACCATGATCCCAGATTCAAGTCTCAGTGTGGCACACAGTTTTAGCCTGCCAGGATATTTCCACAGTTAGATAGTTGCCTTGGAAACCCGGTGTGCTGGACACTGACTCATATAGTCTGATTTCTCAATGGGTACAGTTTGCATCATCCTGCCCAAAAAATCATCTGTTTAACAATGTTACATAGAGCTGGAATCATGTCAGAAAAGATCCATCTTGGCTTCAAAATAAACCGTGTAAGCTTTGTAGTCAGACAAATTGGATACTGAGCACCTGAGATAAAGTGAGCATTCTCCAAGCAACACATCAAGGTTTGCATGTGACAAACCTTCTATTCTGTGGATTAATGTCAAGTAAATCTAAATGAATCTTAAACAGACATCAAATTAAACACTCTCTTTACTGCCTAAGAAAATTAAATAGACATTGCATGCTATGTAGGATAGTCATTGCCTCAGAGTCAAGCAATTATACGAGGTGCATTCAAGTTCTAAGACCTCCGATTTTTTTTCTAATTAACTACTCACCCGAAATCGATGAAACTGGCGTTACTTCTCGACGTAATCGCCCTGCAGACATACACATTTTTCACAACGCTGACGCCATGATTCCATGGCAGTGGCGAAGGCTTCTTTAGGAGTCTGTTTTGACCACTGGAAAATTGCTGAGGCAATAGCAGCACAGCTAGTGAATGTGCAGCCACGGAGAGTGTCTTTCATTGTTGGAAAAAGCCAAAAGTCACTAGGAGCCAGGTCAGGTGAGTAGGGAGCATGAGGAATCACTTCAAAGTTGTTATCACGAAGAAACTGTTGCGTAACGTTAGCTCGGTGTGCGGGTGCGTTGTCTTGGTGAAACAGCCCACGCGCAGCCCTTCCCGGACGTTTTTGTTGCAGTGCAGGAAGGAATTTGTTCTTCAAAACATTTTCGTAGGATGCACCTGTTACCATAGTGCCCTTTGGAATGCAATGGGTAAGGATTACGCCCTCTCTGTTCCAGAACATGGACACCATCATTTTTTCAGCACTGGCGGTTACCCGAAATTTTTTTGGTGGCGGTGAATCTGTGCGCTTCCATTAAGCTGACTGACGCTTTGTTTCTGGATTGAAAAATGGCATCCATGTCTCATCCATTGTCACAACCGACGAAAAGAAAGTCCCATTCATGCTGTCGTTGCGCGTCAACATTGCTTGGCAACATGCCACACGGGCAGCCATGTGGTCGTCCGTCAGCATTCGTGGCACCCACCTGGATGACACTTTTCGCATTTTCAGGTCGTCATGCAGGATTGTGTGCACAGAACCCACAGAAATGCCAACTCTGGAGACGATCTGTTCAACAGTCATTCGGCGATCCCCCAAAACAATTCTCTCCACTTTCTCGATCATGTCATCAGACCGGCTTGTGCGAGCCCGAGGTTGTTTCGGTTGGTTGTCACACGATGTTCTGCCTTTATTAAACTGTCGCACACACGAACGCACTTTCGACACATCCATAACTTCATCACCACATGACTCCTTCAACTGTCGATGAATTTCAATTGGTTTCACACCACGCAAATTCAGAAAACGAATGATTGCACGCTGTTCAAGTAAGGAAAACGTCGCCATTTTAAGTATTTAAAACAGTTCTCATTCTCGCCGCTGGCGGTAAAATTCCATCTGCCGTTCGGTGTTGCCATCTCTGGAATGTATTGACAATGAACGCGGCCACATTTTAAAACAATGTACATGTTTCTATCTCTTTCCAGTCCAGAGAAAAAAAATCGGAGGCCTTAGAACTTGAATGCACCTTGTAATAGTCCACATGCATGTGGCCATAGCTACAGGGGACAGTGTATCTGAACCACTTCCCACAGCTGTACTGACAATCTGTGGCACAGCCAGTACAGGAATCTAGAAAAATCAGTGGCTGCTGAACAAAGCCTCATACATAAACGAAAAATCTTGTTTGAGCAGAGACAGATACTAGCCCACACTCCAAGCTATTTGGATTCAATCATTGAAGATGCTATGAAATTAGAATGTGTGTCAACAATTTTAGCAGAAATACAGGCTACATACTCAGCGATGCACAGTAGTGGCACTTGATACCAAGACACACCAACAACTTAAGTCTCATGTAACATATTGAGATAGAAACAACAACGCAAATGATGTATCATAGTAGACACCAATGTAATTTCTGGTCACAGTGGACACTACTACGTCTGCTACATCTACGCGACTCTCTTACTTCTTTATGGTGAAGGATGTTTCAGTTACTGGCAAAACCTCAGATTTTCATGGTGAATTAATGCAACAAGTGCATAGTTGTACACCATTTTGCACCTTTCTTTGACATTATAGTCAACATTTTGTTTCTCAGGTTCGAGTATCTTGTAACCAACCATAAAATTTTAGTAACATTTTTAACTATAAGCTTATAGTAATAACATTATTACTGTGATATATGAATATCAAGAGCAAAGGAGGGAAAGCAGAAAGGTGGAAGGAGTCTATAGAGGGTCTATACAAGGGCAATGTACTTAAGGGCGGTATTACGGAAATGGAAGAGGACGTAGATGAAGATGAGATTGGAGATACGATGCTGTGTGAAGAATTTCACACAGTGCTGAAATACTTAACTTGAAACAAGGCCCTGAGAGTATACACCATTTCGTTAGAACTACTGATAACCTTGGGAGAGCCAGCCATGACAAAACTCTTCCATGTGGTGAGCAAGAGGTATGAAACAGGTGACATACTCGCAGACTTCAAGAAGAATATAATAATCCCAATCCCACAGAAAGCAGGTGCTGACAGGTGTGAAAACTACCAAACTATCATTTAATAAGTTGCAGTTGCAAAATACTAACACAGATTCTCTACAGACAAATGGAAAAAATGGTAGAAGCAGACGGGGAAGATCAGTTTGGACTCTGTAGGAATGTGGAAACATGCGAGCCAATACTGACCCTATGACTTCTCATAGAAGACAAGTTAAGGAAAGGCAAACCTAAGTTTATAGCATTTGTAGACTTAGAGAAAGCTTTTGACAACGTTGATTGGAATACTCTCATTCAAATTCTGAAGGAGGCAGGGGTAAAATATAGGAAGCAAAAGGCTATTTACAATTTGTACAGAAACAAGATGGCAGTTATAAGAGTCGTGGGGCATGAAAGGGAAGCAGTGGTTGGGAAAGGAGTGAGACAGGGTTGTAGCCTATCCCCGATGTTATTCAGTCTGTATACCGAGCAAGCAATAAAGTAAGCAAACGAAACATCTGGAGTAGGAATTAAAATCCAGGGAGAAGAAATAAAACCCTTGAGGTTTGTCAATGACATAATTCTCTCAGAGACAGCAAAGGACTTTGAAGAGAAGCTGAATGGAATGCACAGTGTCTTGACAAGAGGATATAAAATGAACATCAACAAAAGCAAAATGAGAATAATGGAATGTAGTCTAATGAAATAAGGTGATCTGAGGGAATTAGAGTAGGAAATGAGACACTTAAAATAGTAGATGAGTTTTGCTTTTTGGGCAGCAAAATAACAGATGATGGTCAAAGTAGATAGGATATAAAATGTAGACTGGCAATGGCAAGGAAAGCATTTCTGAAGAAGAGAAATTTGTTAACATCAAGTATAGATTTAAGTGTCAGGAAGTCTTTTCTGAAAATATTTGTATGGACTGTAGCCATGTATGGAAGTGAAATATGGGCAATAAACAGTTTCGACAAGAAAGGAATAGAAGTTTATGAAGTGTGATGCTACAAAAGAATGCTGAAAATTAGACAGGTACATCATGTAACTCATGACGAGGTACTGAAAAGGATTGGTGAGAAGAGGAATTTGTGGCACAATTGGCTGGTAGGACATGTTCCGAGGCATGAAGTGATCACCAATTTAGTATTGGAGGGAAGCATGGAGGAAGACTAAGAGATGGAATACACTAAGCAGAATTGGAAGGATGTAGGTTGGAGTAATTACTCAGAGATGAAGGGGCTTGCATAAGACAAGGTAGCATGGAGAGCTGAAAACCATAACAACATTGTATATTCAAAATTAATTGCACATTAAAATTTTATTGCCTTACCAAGTCCTTTCTCACTGAACAGTCTCCAGAATTAATTTCAGTTTCTTTTTTACATGTGCTGTAACCAATTTCCATTCTCAAATGGATCAATCTACCAGCAACAACCTGAAAAAATTAAACATTTCAGCGTTATGGGTTGTGTCAAATCAGATAACAGAAGACATTAGCTGGAACTCCTACATTTTAGGAAAACTATATCTAGCAGAAAAATAACAAAAAATCATTATAAGCTCTGATTACAATACAAGGCTTCAGTGCTTCGTGGAACAGAGGGTTCTGTTCAATTTACCACCTTTCATTGCTATTTACGTCGGGCTACAAGCGTTTCGTTTCCAACAAAAATTTTGAACAACCAATTGGGAGGATCACTTGGCATGACTCACTTTTTTAATTCTAAATGTTATCCTGATGAATTCTAATAGAAGGTGTAGCACTGATATACATATATTCTACTTGATACTAGAGGTCACTAGTGTTGATGTTTTAAAAAAACAGAGTCAAAAGCTTTCTCAAAATCTGAGACCCCTAGCAATGCAATAACTCTTATTCTTTGCTCCATTCTTTAATTTGATTAACAACCTGCAACTGGTCTTTTGTATTATACCCTCTTCAAAAGCCAGGTTATTCCTTTTACTGTTTAAAATCCAATGGTTTTCTACATAACAGTGATGATGTTAGGGAATACCTTGTATATTATGAAGACAAAGATGAAAGGGATTGTTATCTTGTTATTCTCCTCTTCCTTGACCTGGAACAGTTAGAACATTGTTCAAGTTTTGGGAAATTCAGATATTCATTAAATAGTTTTGTAAATTTCTTTGTGTTACTTTTCTCCCAGTTTCAACTATATCCATTGACAATTGGTCATCTCCAATCACCTTTCCTTACTTGATACTTCAAATGCCTTTATGCATCCAGTTTGCCTTTCTTTCGTTATTACCTATCTGTGTTTATCAGACTTTGAGACAGATGGTACAATGTTGCCACATGAAAAGATACACTTAGGAACACACAATATTCCCCTTGGGAGGTACATCTACTCCACTGAACACGTATTGGTAAACTTAAGACATGCAAGTGGGATCAAAGGTGGTCAAAGCAATATGACAAGCAGAATTGGTAAGTGATCAAAACTTAGCTATAATCAAGGCAAAGCAAAGAATATTAAGAGAAAAGAAGTAAAAGGGGAGGCATGTGTTAATCTGCTGGCAAAAGAAAGAATGATAAAGTTATAGAACCAGTCCCACAAAAAAAGGCCACAAAAAGTAGATTTGATGATTAATTAAGAGAAAACTGAATGTAAGGCAACACAAAAAATAAAGAAAAAGCAGTGGGAGCAGTGAGGTTAGAAAGCATGCTTTTTAAAAGACTTGAACCCTCAAATGCCTAGGACATGTAAATCGGAATAACAACATGGGGGGCAGGAAATAATGGAGCTTATAAAGTCTACAGAGAGATGAATGTTTGCAATTAATAAACTATTCATCAGTAAACAGATAACAAAAACATTGAAACTCCATATTTAGAAGACAACTGTATTACTGGTTTTAATATATGGAACCCCAACATGGACACTGAACAAGAAGATGCGAGATAAAAATTATTACCTGTGAAAAGAAGATGTTATGAAAAAACAAACAAACTATGGATCAATATACTATGAAGCAGGTGAGATAGTAGTAATAAGAAGCAGGTGTAATGCATGGCTGGGATATGTACTGAGAAGGAAAGAAGGGATGGTGATAATAGTGCCATATCGAAAGAGACTTCTTAGTAGGCCAAAGTTGAGATGGTGGGATGGAGTCAGGAAATATGTGGATGACCTGGCAGCTCTTGAGAATATAGGTGGAGCCAAGAGGCTAAAGAGTAAGGCAATGGCTTGACTTCAGCCTGTGTTAGCATCTGCATGATGTGAGTTAAGTTGCTAAATCAACTCTTGACACATTCACTGATTGTTTAAGTTTGAGACATTAACTGTGAGGTAGAAACTTGTAAGCTTGTGCGTGCTACAAGCTGAAACCATACTCAAGCAAAATCTTGAAATTTGTGTTGTTTGCTTACGGAATACTGTGGTAAGATTATAACCATCTTAAGAATTAATTCAAACAATCTCGATAGCACCTCTGATTTAATGGCAATGCAAGGAAACTACAATTCAAACAATGAGCAAATGCGCATCTTTTGTGAAGAAGAAAAAAATTGGTTTTGAAAACATCAAAACAATTATAAAACATTAAACAAGACATTCAGACATTATTCGTATGAAAAATATAAACTTATCTCTGTGGGGATATTAATTTCTATTATGAAACAAAATTTTCTCTAGTCATGTCAAAAAATACAGTAGTTTCAACAGAATCCAGGATTATCAGACAGTCTACACCCATAAAGTGTTAGTATGCTTGCCCTGTTTGATGCACTTTTTATACCTCCTCCTCATTGAATTGCTTTTATATCTCAGTAGGTTTCTGCTCTTGCACAATGGGTGTTTTATTATGATGTCTCTATCTCATATCTCTTGGATTTTTCATTGGTGAAAGTAGTCCCTTTATTATTTTTATTCTCTAACTGGATATCATCATTTTACTCCTCAAGTATTTATTGTAAAGGGAATGTGAATTGAAAAGTACCATGTCATTAATGTGGAAGAACAGTTTTTCTTGGATCAGCAAAAGGTCTTCCTAATACAAGCATCTGGTCCTGCCTATACGGAACTGGTTTTAAGGTCTTGCTCATTGAGGGAGAGTAATGTAGTGTAATGACCATACATACACATGTTAGTGTGAGCCTAAGCAGTGTATTGCAGCAGTGCTGACAGCAGGTAAGAGCAGGATGTTGTCACCTTAGTAATTTAACACGGTCAGCACAGTGTTGTGAGGGAGGTTAGCTTGCCAAAACAGCGAGCTCAGCAGTACTGCACAGACTAATGTGCACGGGGTAAGGTGGATTTCTACACCGACAGTAGTGTTTTAGGATACATGACTGGTAGTGGCTCAAATGCACAACAAGCATGCTGCTGCCGGCAATAGGTACTGGTCATTTTTGTAGTAGAATTATTCTTAATCTCACAGCCCAACTAAGGTGGCAGAACTGTGCCCGATGAGGTCGTAGACCTGGCAGCAAAAGTCATTGGTTTGAGGCAATGGTAAGGCAGCAGATCTGTGGATTAAGTCCCTCCCTGGACTTAGTGCCATGGGACAGCTGGCCATCCCAGGTCATCTCCAGCAGCACAGCTGACTCCTGCCCAGAGGGGAGTGGGTAGCTCCCAGTGCACACCAGTCATCTACTGCCATCGCAAGACAGGAGTCTCACTGTGGTGGGCGTCCACCACTGTCACATGGCCAGGTGTTGCCTGGGGCTGTAGCAGATACGCCATTATGAAAATCACCCTGCTGGCACATGGATCGTGCGGCTGTCTTATTTGATGAGGCTGCTGCCACTCAGTGCAGTGCCTTGTCTTTTCAGCACCACGGGGCATGCAGGCCACCAGCTCAGCAGAATTCAGTGGCCATCTGGACTCTGAGCCGGTGTATCAAGCAGTGCAGATGCATCAATAAAACAACTTGTTACATTTGCAGTTCCCTTCTCTGGAGCTTCCTGAACTCCCACCTAGCCTCCACCACCCGCTGGCATCATCCTGGCTCATAGCCACCTCACCCTGCACCAGCACGTGCCATATACAGAAAAGGATTATTAGGGTGATACAGACTGTTAAATACAGTGATTCCTGTACAACTCTTTTCAAAAGTCTAAAAATACTGCGACTGCCTTGTTTGTATATACATGAAATATTTATTTTTACAAAAGAAACATGATTTACATGCATATGAAACTTGGTAGAAGCTTGAGCTACACGTAAACATAGTAAGTATAAATTTATGCAAAAGAGGATTATACCATACTGGAGTTATGTTATATATCAACATGCGTTCTTACTCAAAATGCACATTGGCATTAAATACACTTAAAGTAAAGGTGAAACAGTTCTTGCTTGACCACTGCCTCTAGTCTGTCTCTTAATTTCTGGAACATTTTCACAAGTAAACTTCATTTATCAAACAAATATTGTTAATTTACTTTAGATATAATTTACTTTGGTTGTGGTGATCGTGTAGCCTCATTTCACAAGTACTGCTATCATATGTACAAGCAATGTAATACGTCAATTTAGATTATTACCTACTTCGATTGTGGTGATCATGTAGTCAGAATGACTACAGTAATAATAAATTAATTTTGTTTTCTTCCTGTCCTATATCATATGCACAGATAATGTACTAAAAATTTATTTCCTGAACCAAATAAATAAATAAATAATAACAGCTGTATATTTTGGATTTATGGAATGGATATTATGGTTTACTCTGGTTAGCTTTCTCAACCCTTACTAAGGAATCCTCACCTTTTTAGCAGAATGGATGTATAATGTATTTATTTGTCATTAGTCAACTCATATTGAAATAGCTGCTATCAGTTTTACAATTAAAATTTATAATGATCAATTTCAGTTTGTTTTAAAATACACAGACGAGTTTACAGAGTACGTATTTACTTTAAATGGGTACAACAATAAATCTTACTACAATAGAAGTACTTTTATATCTTGCACACTGTCAGTAATCTGTCGTACAGCTTCACATCAGTAGATTTAAAGCCATCTTGGTACATGTACAACCTGGAGTATTCTATGTCTAAGATACTTCTATTTCAATTCTCCACATTTAGAACACAGCTGCTCCATGTGTGCATTTCATGTCAGTTTTCGGTCCAAATGAATGCCCAACAGTTCAAACAGTTTTACAGAACAACAGTGATCTTTTCTGATCAGTCTGTGGAGACAGATTTCCTTCTATTACTTAAGATATATCTTTCAGAGCCTGGAGCCATTTCACAGATGTTTTGACAACTGTTTGTACCTCTATACATTACCTACATTTATCACAGATTAGCTCCGTTTTCAAGTTTTCTAAAAACCATAATTAATCTCAAAACATTTTAGGAAACTAGTAATTTTTGCCACAGGTTTTTTTGTTGTCTTAATAGAAATCTTGTTTTGTGTATTTACTTCAATTCTTACAGGGAATTAGCAACTATTTAATTCAACAGACTAAAAGATAATCAGTGGGCCAAATTTAAAGTTATTTGTTCAGTACCCTGTAATACAGTTCACCAGCCAAAACGCAGCCCCACTGTGAATGCTGTTCTCGAACATGGGATGAGTTGGCTGATCTTCATAACCAGCTGGAAATCACCATGACTACTGTCAAACAATTGGCAGCTGCTAAGAATTTGTGTGTTGGAGAGTCGTGTACTTGTGATACCAGAACCACAAGTACCGAAGGAACTATCCTCTCGTGTGGACCCTGTCCCCTCTGCATTGTGCCAATGGGAGATCTAGGCATTCTGTACGGAGTGCTCGTGACCAGGGAGGACTCAGGGCACTGTACTGACAAGTCTGAGATACTGTCTTTTACTGAGATTGAAACTGAGTCAGTGGGACTCCCTTCCCCTGCTTTGGGGAAACCTGTTTTGTCCAGTGTCAAGAGGAGGCAAACAAAAATGTGTAGGGTCTGTTAATCATCAGCAGTTCAGATAATAGAGGAAGATTTAACTGTTGATGCCTTGTATAATGCTGATGAAACAGGACTCTTTTACAAGATGCTTCCTTCAAAAACATTAGCTGCCAATAACGAGATGGAAGTTAGAGACTACAAGCAACAGAAACAGCGTGTAACATTGAAGGCATGCTGTAATGCAAATGGCAGCAAGGAAAAGGAAAGGACAGCAGGTGCACTCTGTGAGTATGTCTGGGAGGCTCATTCAAAATGTTGAAGAGGCTATTCCAGCAGCCAATGGGGGGATAGAGTGCAATCAGCTGCAGATTGTGGCACACACTGGAACAAATGATGTCTGTTATCTGGAATCCGAGGTCATACTTGGGTTATTTTAGCAAATGGCAGAGAAGATTGAGAAGACCAGCCTTGTGAGTGGAGTTTCAACAAAGCTCATAATTTGCAGCATCATCCCCAGAACTGATCATGGTCTTTTGGTTACGAGTTGCGTGGAAGGACTGAATGAAAGACTTCAAAGGTTCTGTGACAAGCTAGGCTGCAACTTAGTGGACTTCTGCCACAGGGTTGAGAACTGCAGGGTCCCCCTAAATGGGTCAGGTGTCCACTACACATCAGAGGTTGCTACTCAGGTAACTGACTGTGTGTGTGGAGCACACAAAATGGTTTTTTTTAGACCGGTGACTCTCCATCCAATCCAGATAACGATATCTGAAGCAAAGCCTGAAGTATCAATGTAAGATTGACAACAGTGCCACCAACATGTGAAAGTATTAAAATCCTAATTGTTAACTGTGAAGTACACTAGACTCTCACTAATACGGCCCTCAGTAGTCCAGCATCTCAGTAATCCGGCACACATCCAAAAACATGCGCACAATGAATTATCATGCGCAATAATGCTTATATAATGTATTTGAAATTGTAGCTTTCTTTACAGTTCAGAATCATGTGTTCTAAAAGGAAACACGTTACAATAGACCTCAAGCAGAAACTCGAAATTTTAGACAAGTTAAATCGAGGTTCTTTGCAGAAAGCCATTGCTGCTGAGTTTAATGATGGATGAGCAACTATTTATGACATCAAAAGGAAAGAAGATGTTATACGACAGTACTCGAACACAAATGGACAGGGAGTTGGGAAAACGGAAGGTCATGTGAAAAAGCGAGAATGAAGATCTGGACATTCATACAACAACATAGTAAAGGAATTCCAGTTAGTGGGCCAATCATAAAGTAAAAAGCAGCTGCATTTAACAAACAACTTGGTGGCAGTAACTTGATGGCAGTGAGCGAAGGCTGGCTATCAAACGGGAAAAAAAAAACGACATGGCATTCAGCAGCTGACAGTTACCGGGGAAAGTCAGTCAGCTAACGATAGACGAGTTTGTAAGCAAGATACGGAAGATAATAGAGGAAGATTTAACTGTTGATGCCTTGTATAATGCTGATGAAACAGGACTCTTTTACAAGATGCTTCCTCCAAAAACATTAGCTGCCAACAACGAGATGGAAGTTAGTGGCTACAAGCAACAGAAACAGCGTGTAACATTGAAGGCATGCTGTAATGCAAATGGGAGTCATATACTATGGCATATGATGATTGGAAAATCCCAACATCCACATTGTTTTCAACACATTGACATAAAATACTCTACCAGTGCTGTATTTCACTCAGAAGAAAGCGTGGACAGACAAATATTCTATCGGTGGTTCCATGAAATTTTTGTCCTGGCAGTGAGAAAAGAGCTGAAGAAGAAGAAAAAGCTTCCACTGAAAGCTACGCTTATAATTGACAATGATCCCAGTCATGCTTTAGATGTTTCTCTGAAGTCTGAGGGTATACAAGCACTCTTTCTCCCACCCAATGTGACAGCCCTAATTCAGCCCACGGACCAGGGAATTTTGGAATCAATCAAATGTCACTATCGACATTCACTTCTAGTCTCCTTGCTGAATGAAAGTGAAAATTACTCTATCAAGACTTTTCTGAAGGTGTGGAAAGCAATTAACATACGTGATGTTGTTTTCCAAGCAGCCGAAGCATGGGATAAGGTGGAGAGCATTACCATAATGAAGAGCTGGAGAAAAGTGTGGTCATCATTTGATGCCCACTTGGATCCAGTATAGAGTGACAGCGATGAGCCAGTCAATTCGGAATTATCAATTAATTTGTACAATGACATGTTCCACAACCTTCCAGGAGGCGAAGAAATTGATGATGGAGATGTTACTAAGTGGATGAATGACGAAGACTGTGATACGGACCAAACGTTAATGGATGAAGAAATAATCAAAAGCGTGCAGGAAAGTAATGATGAAAGTAATGAAGATGAGGACATGGGAGGAGAGAGCATAAAGATTTCTCTGTTTTAAAATTGTATATTTCAGTTTAATGAAATACAGTACACTACATCCCCTAAGTTTTCAAATCAAATAAAAAACAAAATAAATGAATAAAATAAATTTCGGACACTCAATAATCCGGCACTTCCACTAATCCAGCACCCGTATGTGCCAGGAATGGTTGGATTAGTGAGAGTCTAGTGTATTAACAACAAACTGCCAAAGCCTGAAGTGTTCCTCAAAAGCAGCAAAGCTCACATAATACTAGGTACAGAAAGTTGGCTGAAACCTGAAATTGACAGCAGTGAGATTTTTGGGGGAAATTTAAGTGTATGTCAAAAGGATAGGCAAATGGGAAATGGAGGTGGTGTATTTGTTGCAGTAGACAAGAACCTCAAATCCACAGAGATAGAAATTGAAGCTGCATGTGAGATTGTCTAGGCAAGACTCAGTATCACAGGTATGCATAAAATGATAACTAGACTGTTCTATCACCCACCAGACTCGCCTAACGTAACCAAAAACTTTAGAGAGAACCTAAGTTCACTTGTATGTAAGTTCCCCAATCATACTACAGGGTGTTACAAAAAGGTGCGGCCAAACATTCAGGAAACACTCCTCACACACAAATAAAGAAAAGATGTTATGTGGACATGTGTCCAGAAACGCTTAATGTGCATGTTAGAGCTCATTTTAGTTTCGTCAGTATGTACTGTACTTCCTCGATTCACCGCCAGTTGGCCCAATTGAAGGAAGGTAATGCTGACTTCCGCGCTTGTGTTGACATGCGACTCATTGCTCTACAGTACTAGCATCAAGCACATCAGTACGTAGCATCAACAGGTTAGTGTTCATCACGAATGTGGTTTTGCAGTCAGTGCAATGTTTACAAATGCGGAGTTGGCAGATGCCCATTTGAAGTATGGATTAGCACGGGGCAATAGCTGTGGCGCGGTACGTTTGTATTGAGACAGATTCCCAGAACGAAGATGTCCTGACAGGTAGACGTTCGAAGCAACAGATCGGCGTCTTAGGGAGCACGGAACATTCCAGCCTATGACTCGCGACTGGGGAAGACCTAGAACGACGAGGACACCTGCAATGGACAAGGCAATTCTTCATGCAGTTGACGATAACCCTAATATCAGTGTCAGAGAAGTTGCTGCCGTAGAAGGTAACATTGACCACGTCACTGCATGGAGAGTGCTACGGGAGAACCAGTTGTATCCGTACCATGTACAGCATGTGCAGCCACGATCAGCAGCTGATTGGCCTCCACAGGTACACTTGTGCGAATGGTTCATCCAACAATGTGTCAATTCTCATTTCAGTGCAAATGTTCTCTTTACGGATGAGGCTTCATTCCAACGTGATCAAATTGTGAAAATTTACAATCAACATGTGTGGGCTGACGAGAATCCGCACGCAATTGTGCAATCATGTCATCAACACAGATTTTCGGTGAACGTTTGGGCAGGCATTGTTGGTGATGTCTTGATTGGGCCCCATGTTCTTCCACCTACACTCAATGGAGCACGTTATCATGATTTCATACGGGATACTCTACCTGTGCTGCTGGAACATGTGCCTTTACAAGTACGACACAACATGTGGTTCATGCACGATGGAGCTCCTGCACATTTCAGTAGAAGTGTTCGTACACTACTCAACAACAGATTTGGTGACCGATGGATTGGTAGAGGCGGACCAATTCCATGGCCTCCGCGCTCTCCTGACCTCAACCCTCTTGGCTTTCATTTATGGGGGCATTTGAAAGCTCTTGTCTACGCAACCCCGGTACCAAATGTACAGACTCTTCGTGCTCGTATTGTAGATGGCTGTGATACAATACGCCGTTCTCCAGGGCTGCATCAGCGCTTCAGGGATTCCATGTGACGGAGGGTGGATGCATGTATCCTCGCTAATGGAGGACATTTTGAACATTTCCTGTAACAAAGTGTTTGAAGTCATGCTGGTACGTTCTGTTACTGTGTGTTTCCATTCCATGATTAATGTGATTTGAAGAGAAGTAATAAAACTAGCTCTAACATGGAAAGTAAGCATTTCCAGAGGCATGTCCACATAACATATTTTCTTTCTTTGTGTGTGAGGAATGTTTCCTGAAAGTTTGGCCATACCTTTTTGTAACACCCTGAATAATCATCGGAGGAGAATCCAACAATTGGCAAAATTACAGTTTCGTTACTGGTGGGCATGATAAGACATTCTGTGAAACATTACGCAGTGTCTTCCCTGAACACATAGTTAGGAACCCCACTCACGTTTAAAATATATTCGATCTAATGGCAACAAATAGAACTGGCCTCTTCTAGGATTCCCATACCGAAATTGGTCTTAGCAACCATGACGCGGTTGTAGCAACAGTGATTACCAAAGTACAAAGGACAATCAAACCAAGCAGAAAGATATATCCATTCAGTAAACTAGATAAAAAATCAGTAGTATCATATCTCAATGAGGAACTTGAAACTTTCAGCACAAGGCAGGAGCAGGTAGAGGAACTGTGGCTCAAGTTTAAAAGAATGGTTGACCATGCACTGGATAGACATTTACCCATTAGAACAGTTCATAATGGAAGGGAACCTCCATGGTATACAGTCACTGTAAAGAAACTTCTAAGGAAGAGAGATTACTGCATAATAGGTGTAAAACAAATCAAAGGTGAATGAAATGCGTTTGGCTGTCAAGAAGCAATGCACAATGCCTTTGATGACTGCCATAGCAGAATACTGTCAAATGATCTTTCAAAAAAACCCAAAGAAATTCTGGTCATATATAAAGGCATTAATGGTGCCAAAGTTAGTGTACAGTCCCTAGTGAATGAGACATGAACTTAATTGAGGGAAGCAAAGCAAAAGCTGAAATGCTTTACTCAGTCCTCAAATGTTCCTTTACAAAGGAAAACCCAGGAGAAACGCCTCAATGTAATCCTCACAGCATTGAAAAGATGAATGAAATAAGTATGTCAGTGGTGTTGGGAAACAGCTGAAATCATTAAAACTGAACCAAGCTCCAAGGCCCAATGGCTTCCCTGTGAGATTCTATACTGAATTTGTGGCTGAATTAGCCCCTCTTCCAACTATAATTTATCGTAGATCCCTTGAACAAAAAACTGTTCCACTTCTTGGAAAAAAGCTCAGGTCATACCTGTTCCACAGGAAGCATAGTAGAAGTTACCACAAAACTACTGTCCAATATCCTTGACACTGATTTGCTGCAGAAGCTTAGAACATATTCAGAGCTCAAACATAATGAAGTACCTTGAATAGAATGACCTCCTCCATGTCAACCAGCATAGATTCTGAAAACATCAATCATGTGAAACCCAAATTGCATTTTTGTCACATGACATAGTTAAAGCCTTGGATCAAGATAGTCAGGTAGATGTAGTATTTTTCGATTTCTGAAAAGCATTTGTCTCCGTACCACACCTACTGTCAAAAGTATGATCATATGGGGTATGATGTGAAATTTGTAACTGGACTGAGGCTTTTTGGCAGGGAGAGCACAGCATGTTATCTTGGATGCAGAGTCTTCTTCAGATGTAGAAGCAACTTTGGGTGTGCCCCAGGGAAGTATTTGGGACCCTTGCTGTTCATGTTGTATATTGATGGCTTTACGGACAACATTAACAGTAACCTCAGACTTTTTGCAGATGATGCATTTATCTGTAATGAAGTACTATCTGAAAGAAGCTGCATAAATATTCAGTCAGATCTTGATAAGATTTCAAAGTGGTGAAAAGATTTACAACTTGTTCTAAATGTTTAGAAATTTAAAACAGTACACTTCACAAAAAGAAAAACTGATGTATCCTGTGACTATAATATCAA
Organism: Schistocerca serialis cubense; assembly: GCF_023864345.2. Taxonomy (NCBI): domain Eukaryota; kingdom Metazoa; phylum Arthropoda; class Insecta; order Orthoptera; family Acrididae; genus Schistocerca; species Schistocerca serialis. Next base: position 217,787,321 of record NC_064642.1, on the reverse strand, counting down.
TGAATCACTGTTGGAATCAGCCACTCATACAAATACCTGGGTGTAATACTTGGTAGGGATATGAAATTGAATGATCACACATGCTCATTTGTGGGTAAACCAGGTGGTAGAGACTATGGTTTGTTGGTAGAAAACTGGGGAAGTGCAATGAGTCTACAAAGCAGATTGCATACAAATCATTCATGCAACTGGTTCTAGAATATTGCTAAAATATATTGGACCCCTACCAAACAGGACTAGGACTAACAGGGGATATTGAATGCATACAGAGAAGGGCAGCATGAATGGTCACAGGATTGTTTGATCCATGGGAGACTGTCATGGAGATACTGAAGGGACATATCCTCTGCCATGCACTTTATGGTGGTTTGCACAGTATAGACATAGATGTAGATTTTCTTTATCTTCTCCGGATCATGAATAACTGTGCTAAGAGTTTGGTTGGAAACACACGTTACAGATTTTTGTGGCAGAGAAGCAATGAATCAGTCTCATAGTTATACCAAGAATAGAAATGGCCCAAGGGCAGAATCCTATGGGAGTCCACTGGAAACATGTACAACATTTGATGTGTAGTTGTTCACCATTACCGTGCGACTCTTGTTGGATAGATAAGCTAATTGAAGAAATTTTGTTGCATTTCATTCCACATCTTTCTCCACCTACATCTACATCTATACTCTACAAACAGTGCATGGCAGAGTACCATTGTACCATTTATTAGGGTTTCTTCCTGTTCCATTCATGTATGCAGTGTGGGAAGAATGAGATTTTGAAACCCTCTGTGTGAGCAGTAATTATTCTAATCTTACCCTCACGATCCCTAAGTGAGTGATACGTTGAGGATTGTAGTATATTCTTAGAGTAATCATTTAAAGCCAGTTCTTGAAACGTTGTTAACAGACTTTCTCGGGGTAGTTTACACCTATCTTCAAGAGCCAGTTCAGTTTCCTCAGCATCTCTGACACTCTCCCACGGATCAAATAAACCTGTGACCATTCATGCTGCCTTTTTTCTGTATACATTCGATATCCCCTCTTAGTCTTACTTGGTATGGGTCCCACACACTTGACCAATGTTCTAGAACCAGTCACACAAGTGATTTGTAAGCAACCTCTTTTCTAGACTCACTGCACTTCCCCAGTATTCTCTTAGCAAACTGAAGTCTGCCTCCTGCTTTACCCAAGACTGAACCTATGTGATCATTCCATTTCACATCCTTACAAAGTGTTACACATGGGTATTTATATGAGTTGGCGAATTCCAACAGGGATTCATTGATATTACAGTCATAGGATACTATGTTTTTTTTCATTTTGTGATGTGTAAAATTTTACACTTCTGAACATTTAGAGCAAGTTGCCATTCTCTGAACCAATTTGAAATCTTTTCAAGATCTGACTGAATATTTATGCAGCTTCTTTCATATAGTACTTCATTAGAGACAACTACATCATCTGCAAAAAAGCCTGATTTTACTACTACACTCTGAAGCTTAGCTATTGGAATTTTGTGAGACACTGTATCAAATACTTTGCTTAGGTCCAGGAACAGAACATAAAAAAGGAATTGTTTTCAAGGTATTCTAGAACACCAGCATCTATAAATTTAACAGCATTAACAGTACACAAATCAGGCCAAACAGAAAAGAGAGAGGAGGAAATAAGGTTATCATTCTCAAAACAGCTGCTGAGTCACTATTCAAAACAATGTTCAATGACCTTGGAAACTATTGGAAGTCACCTTCTTATTTGCACATACTGAAGACATAATTTCTGACAGATCTGTAATGTGCACAGATCCTATGATAACAATCAGGTTACAAAATCTGTTGACTGTAAATCATTCTGAAGTTTCCCTTGGCATGAAGCTAGGTCATTAGAGATGGAATCAATGTAAAACTGTGGGAATAATGCTCCCAAATGAAGTTCGATGTCCACTCCTTGGAGTGTGCGAACGGTGACTCACAACTGTTTCTTGAGTGAGGTGTAATTCTCAGTTGCTTTCTGTTTCAATAAAGTTGAGATATCTTATATGCGGGTATTGTAATTTGCCTACATATTTGGTGACCCCAAGATGAAAATAGTTCACAAGCAGAAAGTACGGGCATGTATTGCTTTATTTTTTTCATAGACACTGTAACGAAGCAGGGTTGCCCACTGCTATCCTGTTTTGGTTTTACACCCCTTCAGTAACTTAGTTAAGCAATGAACTTTTTTTTTTTTTTTTTCTCCACTACTCAGATTCCGACATAGTACAGAATTCAGAAATAGTTTAAATAAAATTCCCCTAGTAAAATCTATTACTTCAGAACATTCTAATGTCTATTCTGAAAGTAATGAGCTAATTAGTTTTATTGGAAATGCATTCTATTAAAAGTTATGAACAATGATGTATATTGTGGAATACATATTAAGTAAAATTCGAGTGAGCTAATAGATTGAATTCAGCTATAAGACTGCATCCAAAAGAAAGCCTAAATTTTACTGAGTCCAGCAAAGTGTTTAAATTAACCTAAAGTCTATTAGTTAAATAGATATTAAGACTCGAAATCTGTAGCCTGTATGACTTTCAGTGCCAATTGTGACCAAACTACTAAATAATTCCGAGATCTGTTTCGATACTTTTGCTACCTTTATTTTTCTACGTAAAATGACTCCAGTCTCAACTTTGTAAGTGCATTAATTAAGAATTAAGTAAATCTGAATAAGTTAAAATTATTGTTCAAGAGGGCTGCCACGGTTATAAGTCGAGAATTCCCACTGCGGATGCATAAGTTAGTTCCGCGTATTTAAATTGATACAGCTCACTCATGTTATTTAAGTAATAAAACCCAATAGTTAACTTCAAAACCAATTAGAAAGGATCATTTTAACCCTGGGAAATTATAAATTATAATATATTAACAGAAATAGTCAAATATTCAAGCACTCGTCTATATAAGGTCCGAGCTGGTGCAGTTCTCAGTCAGATTCTCATGGAGCAGAAGTGCGGCAAGTCGGTTAATTTTTCCGGTCGGCACCAAAAAAGTGTAGTTGTGAACATTGTTAAAGACTGGAAGTTTTTGACCTACCTAATGTGACGATTAAGTGTAAGAGGCCTGGTCACATGAATATTGTGTGTGTGTGTGTGTGTGTGTGTGTGTGTGTGTGTGTGTATGTGATAACAAATAAATCGCACTGTGGTTGTCATAAATGTTCAACAATGAGTATGGTCTTGACTTTTGATTTTGGGAAACTTAATCTAGGATCCTGGCTTCTTTAATTTCAGTGTGATTTAGGTGAGACAGACGCTGCTACCTGGAAGGCAATATTGAATAAGCAAAGCAAGGTAGGTCGGGAACACTGCGCACTATCTACTGGGTGAGGAAATGTTTCAATACATCCGGTTGTGACGTGAACTTCAAGTGGCACTAATACAAGGATAAAGCCCAGCATGTTACAACATGGATGACATGGCAAACTTGTTACATCTACATCGGTATCTACATAGATACTCTGCAAGCCACCATACAGTGCGTGGCAGAGGGTACCCTGTACCATTACAAGTCATTTCCTTTCCTGTTCCACTTGCAAATAGAGGGAGGAAAAAGCGACTGTCTATGTGTCTCTGTATAAGCCCTAATTTCTTGCATCTTATCTTCATGGTCCTTACACGCAATGTAAGTTGGCGGCAGCAGAGTTGTTCGGCAGTCAGCTTCAAATGCCCATTCTCTAAATTTTGTTGACAGTGTTTCTCAAAAAGAACGTTTCCTTCCCTCCAGGGATTCCCATTTGAGTTCCCAAAGCATCTCTGTAACACTTACGTGTTGTTCAAACCTACCGTAACAAATCTAGCAGCCTACCTCTGAATTGCTTGATGTTGCACTAGCCACCTGTATGTGGTCTCCTTTACAGGTGAACCACTCTTTCCTAAATTCTCCCAATAAAGCGAAGTCGACCATTCCCCTTCCCTACCACAGTTCTAACATGCTCATTTCATTTCATATTGCTATGCAGTTTTATGCCCAGATACTTAAATGATTTGATTGTGTCAAACAGGACACTGGCAATATTGTATGCGAACATTATAGGTTTGATCTTCCTACTCATACTCGTTAACTTACATTTTTCCACATTTAGGGCTAGTTGCCATTCATCACACCAACTGTAAATTTTGTCTAAGTCATCTTGTATCTTCCTACAGTCACTCAACTTCAACACCTTACCATGCACCATGGCATCAGCAAACAACTGCAGGTTGCTGCCCAGCCTGTCTGCCAAATAATTTGTGTATATAGAGAACAGCAGTCCTATAACAATTCCCGGGGCACTCCTGATGATATCCTTGTCTCTGATGAACATTCGCCATAGAGGACAACATACTGGGTGCTATAATTTAAGCAGTCTTCGAGCCACTCACATATCTGTGAACTTATTTCATATGCTCTCACCTTCATTAACAGTTGCAATGAGGCACCCTGTCAAATGCTTCCCAGAAATCTAGAAATATGGACTCTGCCTGTTGCCCTTAACCCATAGTTCGCAGTATATCTATCATGTGAGAAAAGGACAAGCCATGTTTTGCACGAGCGATGCTCTGTAAAACCATGCTGATTCGTGGATACAAAGTTCTCAGTCTCAAGAAAGTTTATTATACTCGAAGTGAGAATATGTTCAAGGATTCTGCAGCAAATGGAAGTTTGGGATATTAGTCTGTAATTTTGTGGGTCCGTTCTTTTACCTTTCTTATACACTGGAGTCACCTGCACCTTTTTCCAGTCTCCTGGGACTTTGTGCTCGGTGAGAGATTTATGATAAATGCAAGGTGGGTAAGGAGCCAATGCAATAGAGTACTTTTTGTAAAATCAAACTGGGATTCCATCTGGACCTGGTGATTTATTTACTTTCAAATCTTTCAGTTGTGGGATGTGCCGGGGATGCTTATTACTATGTCGTTCATACGGGAGTTTGTCCGATGATCAAATGATGATTTTCCTGTGTGAAAGATTTCTTGAGTGTGAAATTTAAAACTTCGGCTTTCATTTTGCCATCTTCAACTGCCACACCAGACTGGTCAACAAGGGACTGAATGGAAGCCTTAGACCTGCTAAACGATTTTACGTAAGACCAGAATTTCCTCAAGTTCTCTGCCAGGTCTTTTGCTAAGGTGTGACAGTGATAGTAGTTATAGGCTTCGTGCATTGATCTTTTCACAGATACCTGAATTTCTACTATTCTTCGCTTGTCATCATTTGTGCGTTCTCTTTTCAACCAAGAGCGCAACAGCTCCGTTTCCTCAGTATCCTCCGATTTTCATTATTAAACCATGGTGGGTCTTTTCTATCTTTTATACAGTTACTAGGCACATAACTCTCCAGATCATGATTTACAATCGGCTTAAACTTTGCCCACAATTCCTCTACATCCATCTTACTGGAACCAAGTGAGGCCAGTTCACTGTCTTAGTGAAAAGCTAACAACTTCTTATCTGATCTCTCTGGCAGAAACACTCTCCTTGCTTTCTTAACTGATTTATTAACTTTCGTAGTCATAGTTACTATAATGTCATCATGATTGCTAATCCACTTTTCTATACTGACAATGTCGATAAAGTCTGGCCTACTTGTAGCTACAAGGGCTAAGATATTTCCATTGTGTGTGGACTGCTGAGTTAGCTGCTAAAGACTGTTTTCTGAAAACTGTGTTCAAAAGTATTCTGCATGACTGTTTGTCTGTACCCCTGCAATGAATCCATAGATATCCCAATCTATACTCGGTAGGTTAAAGTTGCCTCCAACTAGTACTACATGATCTGGACATTTACACGCTATTGACCCTACACCTTCTGGATGCATCCATAACTGTCACAGAAGAAGCGGATAGCTGGTAAAAGCATCCAAAAATGAGTTTGGTCTCACCTACACCTGTTATATGCAACTGGATAAATTCACCATCATATTCAATCTCTACCTCACTATAGACAATATTTTTGTCCATTGCAATGAACACTACCCCTCATATGGCATCTAATCTGTCTTTCCGATAAATGTTCTATGGTTCGCTAAATATCTCAGAGCTTTCCAGTTTGAGTTTCAGTCACCTCTCAGTTCCATGAATAATTTGAGCATTAGAATTTTCCAGGAGAGCAGTACATTTGGGAACTTTACTATGAATACTTTGACAGCTTGCTGATAAATTTACGACAGTCGAAGTGTCTTTATACTGAACCACATTTGAATTCTCCTGCTGCATATCGACTGACGAATGTCCATTAGAGCACCTCAAACAACTGCCTAACCTAAGAAACTCTCATGTGCACTCCACAAGTACTCTGCTACCCGAGTAGTTGCCTCCTTTGTGTAGTGCACACCTGACCTATCAAGGTAAGTCCTACAAATCCCCATACAATAACGGAGGTCTAAAAATCTGCAGCCAAGACCATCACAGAGTTGACAAAGCCTTTGATTGAGACCCTCCACTTGGCTCCAAACCAAAGGATGCCGATTAACTCCGAGAACAATGCTGCAAATTGTGAGCTCTGCTTGCACCCAATGTGCAAGGCCAACAGTTTTAACCGCCTCTGCCAGCCACCTGTAAGAACTGAGGATCGCCTCTGAACCAATGCGATAGGCATCGTTGGTGCCGACGTGAGCCACAACAGACAGACTGCACCCTGTACGTTAAATAGCCGCAGGCAAGGCTGCCTCCACATCTCAGATGAGCCCCCCCCCCCCCCCCCCCCCGGCAGATATACCGAGCGCACATTGGCTTTCTTCCCAGCCCTGAACAGTATCAGCCTACGGGGCTCCATAACATGCCTAACATTGGAGCTCCTGATAACTAGTAAACCCCTACCACCCCGTGTTCCCGCTTGGACCCTGCAGAAGGAGCAGCCACCTGTCCACTCGCAGGGTGAATGAGTGAAGCCAAGCAGCCAGTCTCCACACTGGCCCTCTGCCTCTAGTAACCACCTACCACTCACCCTCCTGTGAGAGTGGATCCACCACATTAAGCGCACTCAGAAGCAGAGCACATCGACAAAACAAGCGACACCTGAGGTGCCCCATGCCCCAGCCTGCAGGTGACTGGCCATAGCCAAAAGCGCATTCAGGTGTTTGCGGGCTGTGGCCAGCACATCCTGCATCCACACATAGCATGCACACATCCTAGCCATCCTAGCAACACTAACTGAAGAAGTAAACTATAAAAGCAGACAGAGTTCTTGAGTTGCTACCCTCCAGTTATGTGACCAATGGACGCAGGCATGTTAATGAGCTATGTAGATGGCTCTTCAGTGAGAAACTATGCTCATATGACTGGTGAGGAGATCTGGCAGTTATAATGGCAGACTGAAGTTCTGGAAGTTTTTACACCAAGGAGTAATGACAGCTCTGGAACAGCAAACTTACTAGCTCCATGCTGTGAATGCACCCACATGTTGTATGTGTCTGCCATCTGTCTCAATTGTGTCATCCACACCACGGTAACAGTTAAGGGCCACAACACTTTAATGAACAACACCAGAGCATATGGACTATCAGACCAATTGTGTGATTGGATTGAAGAGTTCCTCGATAACAGAATGCAGGATGTCATTCTCAATGGAGAGAAGTCTTCTGAAGTAAGAGTGATTTCAGGTGTGCCGCAGGGGAGTGTCGTAGGACCGTTGCTATTCACAATATATATAAATGATCTTGTGGATAACATCGGAAGTTCACTGAGGCTTTTTGCGGATGATGCTGTAGTATATCGAGAGGTTGTAATAATGGAAAATTGTACTGAAATGCAGGAGAATCTGCAATGAATTGACACATGGTGCAAGGAATGGCAATTGAATCTCAATGTAGACAAGTGTAATGTGCTGCGAATACATAGAAAGAAAGATCCCTTATCATTTAGCTACAATATAGCAGGTCAGCAACTGGAAGCAGTTAAATCCATAAATTATCTGGGAGTACGCATTAGGAGTGATTTAAAATGGAATGATCATATAAAGTTGATCGTCGGTAAAGCAGATGCCAGACTGAGATTCATTGGAAGAATCCTAAGGAAATGCAATCCAAAAACAAAGGAAGTAGGTTACAGTACGCTTGTTCGCCCACTGCTTGAATACTGCTCAGCAGTGTGGGATCCGTACCAGATAGGGTTGATAGAAGAGATAGAGAAGATCCAACGGAGAGCAGCGCACTTCATTACAGGATCATTTAGTAATCGCGAAAGCATTATGCAGATGATGGATAAACTCCAGTGGAAGACTCTGCAAGAGAGATGCTCAGTAGCTTGGTACAGGCTTTTGTTAAAGTTTCGAGAACATACCTTCACCGAAGAGTCAAGCAGTATACTGCTCCCTCCTACGTATATCTCGCAAAGAGACCATGAGGACAAAATCAGAGAGATTAGAGCCCACACAGAGGCATACTGACAATCTTTCTTTCCACGAACAATACGAGACTGTAATAGAAGGGAGAACTGATAGAGGTACCCTCCGCCACATACCGTCATGTGGCTTGCGGAGTATGGATATGGATGTAGATGTAGATCTGCAAATCCTGAGATCTGATTTTGTAATTTTAGCAAGTATTTTTGCCCAACAGATGATTACAGAGGACCATGAGCAATTTACATTGGCAGTCAGTAATTTAGACCACATGACAAGCAACACTGTCACAGGGGCAGCCCTTGGATAAATTGTTGCAGATAGCAAACAGCACATTAGACTTGGCAGCTGTAATGGCTGTAACACCAACAGTCAGGCATTGGAGGCATCAGGAGAATATAGATATTGTTGTGTGGTAGTGCCATTATGGCTAAAAGATGGTCAACCGATTGCAGGTGTTGGAGCTTCAGATGGATTCAGACAGATGACAGTGTGAACTACATTCTACAAACCCCCCAGCTCAGGACCACATCCACTCTAAGGATGGCACTTTGGCCATCTGTTGTTATCACAAGTGGTTTGGGCTGCACGCCATGAAGTGCACAATATCATATGGCTACTCAAATGGCAAAAGTGGTCCACAATAGATACCTCAGACCACAACACCCCACAAGTGGTGCTGACAGCATATGAAACACCGCCTAGCTGTATTCCTGGACCACAGTGCAATATTAATACACCCTTCCCTCGCAAATCAATTGGCAGCTCAACAGAAACGTGTCAGAACATCAAACTGGTGGCCTATTACCGGCAGATGATCTGGGTTAGCGTTCCTGGTTGACACTGGTTCAAAAGTCAGCAATCTCCTAACCTCGTACGTACTGGACATGACAGCGCCAGAGACACTGCAGCTGTTCGCCGACAATAATTCACTGGGTTGCAATGAGCTGATAATTGACATCTGTTTTGCTACTCCTTTCAAGTGGATTTTTACCGTGGCAGACATTTCCCCACCTATCTTTAGGAGCAGATTTCCTCACACTTTTTTCCATGTCGAGGGATTCATCTTAGGCGCGGCTCGTACGTGGAGCCACCAGAAACAAAGTCAGTGGGGTTTTAAACAGTTCTGCAGACAGTACGATAGACCACATCAACAATATACTGGTACATTGACAGCCCATTCCGCAGGCATCAATGCTACTGCACACTGTAATGGATCTGGGAGATGTTATTTTTTTACCGTATTTGTCGATACCGAATTGTAAATGTTTTCTTATATTTTTGTCAGAATTTATTATAATTTGCCTTATTATATGTTAATTTACTTCTGTTTTTGAGAGTAAAAGCATATTGATTACTATTAGAAAATGTATCGAAGAATAGCAAAGAGACTGATTACAAGTGGAAACTTGTGAATTGTGTAAAATATCTTTGACGTTGGAGTCGTCTTTGACTATAGTCAGTCGGCAGCTAACTCTTGGTGTGTGTTGACGGAAGAACAATGTGAAGGTCGCAGTCATAAATAATTTTGAATTATGTTACTATTATTTTTGTATCAACTAAAAAGAAGAAACTACATTTGAAGAAACTGTATTTTAAACACCAAAATGAGAGAAACACGTTGAACCACGTCATTTCTGCAGCTGACATAGATGCATTGTGGAATCATACTTAGACAACTGAAACCAAGACTAATATCGCCTTTCAAACGTCTAACGGAAAAGGTACTGTCACGAAATATGGCAAATTTAAGTAAATAAAAAATAGTGACCATATTTTCAACTTGTGTCTTAGCCGGGAAGCCATATTTCAACTGGGGACTGTAGCCGGGATATTGTGTTCACGAGATCTTCAACAGTGCTACGAGGAAGAAAATTTTTGTGTGTTAATACCAGTTTCTTCAGAATGTGTGTTACATTGTTTGTGTTCATCGGGAAGTAAAAGTTTTGGAGAAGAAATGTTTCGGCAAAAAATATAATTTTCGGCAGAAGAAAATACTTCAAGAATTTTGGTCAACAATCACATGGATGGAAAACGTGGTTTTGCAACAGTAGAAGAGTGTTCCAGATAAGTCACGAAACCCTCATATTTTGTTAAAACAATATTTTTATCTTATTTTGTATTGTTGTGTATAAATTTTTGTTCTTCACAATGACTTATGAGATTTTCGAGAGTATTGTGCCTAAAGAAGAAAGTAGTAATTTAATAGACTTCGAACATCAGGACAAGTCAAATGAAACAGAAAGAACCGATCAATTTGATTTAAAAAGTTTTCTTGTAAATTTCACGAAAGAAATTAAACAATCAGTTGACGACAATAAGACTTACTGGGATGAAAAAATTGATAACATTTTGTTGCAAGTCCAAGCAGTCAATACCCAAGTGGGTGAGCTTTCGAACAGAGTTGGCAGTGTTGAGGAAAAAATTGAATCTGTAGAAGTAAAAGTAAATGAAATTGATGTTAAATTGAGCGGTGAAATTAATACTGTAAAAAATGAGTTACTGGTAGATAGGGAAAGAAATTTAATTGATTTTAATGAGATAAAAGGGGAAATTAAAAATTTGGATGAGAATACAAAAGTTTTAGTAAAAAATGTAGAACAAAAAACTGACAATCGTTTGGTTACTCTAGAAGAAAAAGTAGAATGCAATGATTTAGAAAACAAAAAAATCTGTCAAAGAACTTAGCGAAAAAATTGAAAGTTTCGACACTGAATTTCAAAGAAAAAATTACAATGTCAACACATGTAATCTTGTATCTCATATTCCAGTGAAGCACTTTTCGGTAGATGGACCCTTACATCCCGTTGATTTTATGCAGTATTGTAAGGATTGTTTTTTACCTCACTCACCAGATGAAATAAAAATTAAATTTGTGAAAAAATTCTTGGAAGGGGAAGCTTTGACTTGGGCAAACCAGATTGTAACTTTGGGGATGACCTTTTCAGAATTTGAATCAAAATTTCTGGAAAAATTTTGGGATGATCTTAAACAAACTAGAATCAAAAGTGAATTTTTGAATGGGCGAAACTATAGAGAATCAGATGGGAACATGAAACAATTTTGCAAAAGTGAACTTCAAAAACTTATTCATTTAACAAAACCTTTGGATGACTTGGTCAAAATTGATACCTTAAAGAGAAGATTGCCATCAGCAATGCAGTTGAGTTTAGTTCATTGTCCTGATAGTAATGTAGAGCAGTTTCTCAATTATATTGAAAAGTTGGATAGGGTAACAACAAGAACACAAGTGGGTTTACTCAGAAAGGTAATGGTCAAAATTGGGGAAATGATAACTTTCAAAAAAGGGAACAAAACAATTATCATGGTGTCAGTCAAAATTCAGGGGGATATAACAATTTTGAAAAGAAGGACCATAATTTTTATCCAAAACAAGAACAACATTTTCGCGTTAATAATCAACAAAATAGAGAACACTTTAGGGATCAAAATCACAGGAATTTTGATAGAGGTCAGTACAATAGAAACTACCAACAATCAGGTAATGTTTGGCATAGGAATGGGAACAGAAATGTTGATCAGAGACATTGGCAGAACCACAATCAGCAGTTCAAACAGGAACCGGAAATAAAAAACGAGTAGACGCCCCCTTGAAGGTCCGCAAGGTTGAGGCAGAAGGTGAGCATGATGAAAGGACCAATGGATGTGACTATCATAAACCCAAACAGGACAGTTCCAAACCTAAGCTATCACATGAGGTCATTAGTTGTTACTTATTGAAGAAATTTCAAGAGGAAAATAATGATGATAAAGTTAACATTTTCAGTAGACAAGAACATACAGTAGATAAAAGTAATTGTGATTCATTTAATTTAACAGAGTTTTACACTTGGGCAGAAAAGAACAACACTTTGTCAGATGATGTAATTTGTAGTAGTTCAGAGATGTGTGTGAATGAAAGAGAGAATGCATGCTGTGAGAATGAAAATGTTGGTGAAAGGGATCTGGTAACTTTAGAAAGGGGAAATAATATTTTGGGGGATAATTTGAATGTGTATGACCTGAATATGTGTAATGATGATGATGTTGTTGATACAGTTGATAATGATGGTAATGGTATTGATGATGATGATGAGGAAAGGTATTTCATTAGTTTAAATAGGGAGTTGGGTATACACATGGTTGAAAATGGATTAAATAGTGAGAATATTATAGAAATTCCCAGGGATGTTACCAGGATGAATAAAGCTCACAAGCTGGATGTATGTGAAAGTGTGAATTCTGATGTTGTTGGTAAAGAATCTGACTACACAAATAACGATGACACATGTATAACTTCTAACCTAAGTGAAACTTTTACAGATACTAATGATACACACACATTTCTTATGAATATATGGCTGAACAGTGAAACTATTTCTTTTGACAAGAACTTTAGAAAGATGCTTATTGATGTATGTGAAACTGTATGTCCTGAGTGGTGGAAAAAGACGAGATATTTTATTTTTGAAAAGTTGAAGGATAAGTACTTCAGTAGTATACAATGTGATTTGGATGAAAATTCTTGGCTATTTGAGATAATAGAGAGTACTCATGACAATTTTGTGTCTTGTGCAAATTTTATAACTGTGACAAATAATACATGTAATGATAGACCATATGATTCTGATAAGTATAGGTTTGCGGAAATTGAAAGTGATTTATTACATGAGGATACAGGTTCTGAGAAAAGTGATCAATTTTGCAGTCCTTATATAAAAGTTCAAATTGGGTCATGGATTGGTAAATGTTTAATTGATACAGGAAGTGAGATCTCGGGAATATCTGAAAGGTTAAGCAAGAAATTGAAAGTGGGGAAAGATTATGTTGAAATGCCAGTTGTTGGGGTAAAGATAAAAGGTGCTACTGGGAAGAGCAGTAAATTGATAAAAAGCCAGGCTTTAGTGACATTTTTAACTGAAGGCAAGTTGTTCACACATGGATGTTTTGTAATTCAGGAATTTAATGAGGATTTTCTTTTGGGTATGAATTGGATAGTAAAAGTAAATACAGCATTTGATTGGGTTGGAAGAAAACTTTTGATAGAAACTAGTGAAAGGGAATACATTCAGACAAATTTTGTGAACACACTTGGTGATCAGAGTAATGGAAATTTTGACAGTATCAATTTACTAAAAGAAAATAGATTGGAGAATATTGAAACTCATAGATTTGATACTGATGAAGTTGAATTTGGGAATTTAGTAAATTTGAAAATTTCAGAAACGCTTAATTTATCTGGGGAGCAAAAACAACAGTTAGAAAATCTACTGTGGGAATATAGTGATGTTTTCAGTGACATACCTGGAAGGGTAAAGGGTTATCAGTGTGAGCTTCAGGTAAAACCTCATGAACCATTTTTCATAAAACCATACAGATTGCAATATCAAAAAGACCTGCTGTTGAGAAAGAGCTGAAAAAGATGGAAGGATGTAATATAATAGAAAGGAGTATCAGTGCATATAATAATCCTCTAGTAGTAGTTTCGAAAAAAGATGGTGGAGTAAGATTGGTTTTGGACTCTAGACACTTAAACAAAATTTTGTTCAGACAGACAGACCATCCTGAAAATATTGATGAGTTACTCTATAAATTTACAGACATAAAATATATGTCAAGTTTGGATCTAACTTCGGGTTTTCATCAAGTACCACTTTCGGTTAATTCTAGAAAATATACTGCTTTCTTGTACAATGGTAAGAGTTACCAATATTGTGTTGTGCCATTTGGGTTAAATTCTTCTGTTTCTGAATTTATAAGAGCTTTGGATCATGTACTGGGGCAAGAACTTGCGTCTAAACTGATAATTTATGTAGATGACATTTTGGTTACAGGGCAAAATTGGGAGGAACATTTTTTGATTTTGAAGTCAGTTTGTGAAAAACTTAGAAAAGGGGGGATGACATTGAAATTAGAGAAATGTAAATTTGCAGTTTCTGAATTAAAATTTTTGGGTCATGTTGTCACAGACAAGGGAATTTTGGCAGATCCAGAAAAAATTAAAGCAATTTCAGAAATTCCTATTCCTAAGACTAAAAAACAATTAAAGTCGTTCTTTGGGTTATGCGGTTATTACCGAAAACATATAAGTGGTCAGAGTCTGAATGCACCATGTTTAAGTCAATTACTTAAGAAAAACACTGTTTGGGTTTGGGATAAAAGTTGTCAGGAAGAGTTTGATAAAATTAAGCAAGAGTTGAGGAAGCAACACTTATTACACAGACCTAATTTTAATTTACCATTTTGTTTGAACACTGATAGCAGTAATTATGGGCTTGGAGCAGAGTTATTTCAAGAAAGAGTAGAGAATGGAGTTAAGATACATTGTACCATAGCATTTGCAAGCAGAATGTTGCTCAAGCATGAGAAAAATTATACAGTCACAGAGAAGGAACTTTTGGCAATTCATTGGGATTTTACAAAATTTAGAATTTACTTTATTGGACATAAAACCATAGTATTTTCGGATCACAAAGCTTTGAGTTACTTACAAGAGTGCAAATTATACCACAGTAGATTGACCAGATGGGCAATTTTTCTGCAACAGTTTGACTTTGAAATCAAACACATAAAAGGTTCTGAGAATGTAGTAGCTGATTCACTTTCAAGGTTACCAATTGGGGGAGAAAAGGAGATTTTTGAACAAGAGGAGGAAAAGCAATTTAAAATTAGATACTTGAAAGGGGTGGAAAATGAAAAAACAATTAGAGCTATGTGGAACAAAATTAGAAAAAATCAAAATTTAGATCAGAGTTGGAAATTAATCAAAGAATGTTTAGGCAAGAAGGGGTATGAGAAACTTGATAAATTTTACAAATTGCATAAGGGGATTTTATTTCAGAGATCAGATGTAGATTCTGATAATTGGAAACTGTGTTGGCCAGAGGCAGATGCTGATAAGCTGATCATTTACATACATGAAAGTTTTGGTCATTGTGGGATACAGAAATGCATTCAAAAGATACAAGAAAATGTTTATTTTTACAATATTGGAAAGAAGGTAAGAAAAGAATTGGCAACCTGTGACAAATGTCAGAGAGTTAAAGTGAGCAATCAAAGATGTGGTGGAGAGATGCAAAACATTATTCCGGAAAAACCTTTAGATCTTATCGCAGTGGACTTATATGGAATGTTACCAAAGAGTAAAGGTGGTCACTGTTACATATTTGTTATGGTAGATGTATTTTCAAAATTAATTAAACTATATCCAGTGAAGAAAGCTACTAGCCATGAAATTATAATAAAAATTGAAAGAGATTATTTCGCACAGGTGGGTAAACCAAAAGCTATATTATCAGATAATGGTTCACAGTTCACCTCAAAAATTTGGAAAAAATTTATTGAAAGATCAAAATTGAAGCATATACTTATATCTGTTTATTCTCTGTCCACTAATCCTGCAGAAAGATATATGAGGGAAATTGGGAGACTTTGTAGAACCTATTGTAGCCATAAACATCCAACCTGGTTTGAGCACATTCGAAATTTTGAAGATATTATGAATAACCTACAACATAGTTCCACAGGATTTTCACCGTATGAGATTATGTTTAATATTAGACCTCCAAATCTTGTATCAGAACTTATTGAATTTCCTAAATGTACACCTTTAACTAGGCAAGAGAGAGAAGATATTGTCAGGGAAACTATGAGGAAACAAGGGGAAAAGAGGAATAAAAGACATAACAATAGGGTAAGATTAACCACTTTTAAAATTGGGGATCTTGTTCTGGTCAAATCTCATGAAAGATCAAAAATGTTAACTTCAGAAATTATAAAATTCTTTGATATCTATATTGGGCCTTTTGAAGTCATAGAAAATCCACACGCTAATGCTTATCATTTGGTGTATCCTAAGTCAAAGAAATTACTTGGTCTCAGGAATGTTGTCTCTTTAAAACTGTATAAACAGAAATCATAATTTCTAAATTTAAATAACCTATTATCATCTAAAACAAAAGTCCTCCACTGGAATACGCTTGTTAGAACAAAACTGCCTGTACAACCAAGTGTGTATATTTGCATGTATAAATTAATAATTTGAAGTCACATGTTAATTGAAACTGATGAAAAAACACTATTGTAACAAGGAATGAGAGAAAGATTTATTTTTACTTTTTTTTAAAAAAAAAAAAAAAAGTCTCCATAGTGAGCATTTCTGAATTTTTCTAATTTTTGGAAGTTAAGTCTTCCCTGTGGGTGAAGGCATGCATGTGAGGACATGCATGCGAAGGTATAAGTTTCAAAACCAATTTTAGATAAAGCCTCATGATATATGAGCAGTTTATTGTTGTTTATACTGATGTTGTGGGGAGCAAAAGTACTCTTCACAAGAATGTGACTTGTAGTAATATTGTAGTAGAGAGGAAAGTGTACATAAATAATTGCAAAAAAAAAAAAATTAGATAATACTGATGTATCTTTAGCTGTACTAAAAGAAGAAAATCATAAGAAAAAAAATACAAAATAAAAAAAAATTTAAAAGAAAAACATAAGCAAAAAAATATATACAAAAAAAAAGCTACACTATATATATCCAGTATCATTTTTACTGTTACAATATGTAAGCATAATGAAATTAACATTAATATAAAAAAAATTAATTAAATCTTATTCTAGGAAATGAGTTTTACCTTCCTATTATTTTCAATCTGTATGTTAGAATATTTCTCATGTATGTTTTATACCATGTATATTTGTCATGTCAAATAATTTCTTTACTTGAATTTTTTTTTGTGTATGAGATTGATGGGGAAGTATCATTGCAACAACAGCCAGTAAAAAGTCCACAGATTCAAAGAGTCCAAATTTGGAAGAGGTTATCAGACTGCATCATTAGTGTATTAATTGTGTAATACAGATCCACCACTGAGTGTGGTCGTGATTTTGTTGTATATGTCCATAACAACAAAAGCCCTGGGGAGCAGTTGTAATGGATCTGGGAGATGTTATTTTTTTACCGTATTTGTCCATACCGAATTGTAAATGTTTTCTTATATTTTTGTCAGAATTTATTATAATTTGCCTTATTATATGTTAATTTACTTCTGTTTTTGAGAGTAAAAGCATATTGATTACTATTAGAAAATGTATCGAAGAATAGCAAAGAGACTGATTACAAGTGGAAACTTGTGAATTGTGTAAAATATCTTTGACGTTGGAGTCGTCTTTGACTATAGTCAGTCGGCAGCTAACTCTTGGTGTGTGTTGACGGAAGAACAATGTGAAGGTCGCAGTCATAAATAATTTTGAATTATGTTACTATTATTTTTGTATTAACTAAAAAGAAGAAACTACATTTGAAGAAACTGTATTTTAAACACCAAAATGAGAGAAACACGTTGAACCACGTCATTTCTGCAGCTGACATAGATGCATTGTGGAATCATACTTATACAACTGAAGCCAAGACTAATATCGCCTTTCAAACGTCTAACGGAAAAGGTACTGTCACGAAATATGGCAAATTTAAGTAAATAAAAAATAGTGACCATATTTTCAACTTGTGTCTTAGCCGGGAAGCCATATTTCAACACGCAGGCATCAATGCTACCACACAAGATGTTACACTACATACATGCAATCCCAGGGCTGCCGGCTGGGCAGCACATCCATAGAATTGTGCCAGATAAAATGTTGGATATTAAAACAGCTTGTGAAGGGATGTTGTGTTCCAGTATCATACAGCACTCTGACAGTACCTGGGAACCCCACTACATATGGACCAGAAGAAATATGGTGCATGGCATTGTTGGGGGGGGGGGAGGGGGGGGGGGGGATTACCCGATTTAAATGCCAGGACCATTCCAGACAAATATCCTATTCCACATATTCAAGAATTCACATATGCTTTGGCTGGTGCAACAGTTTTTAAAGTCCTGGACCATTGCAAAGCCTACAACCAAATTCTTGTAGCTCCTATGGCTGTTTCCTAGACAACAGTGATCACTCCTTTTTCTCTCTATGAGTTCTTGCGCAGGCCTTTTGGACTTAAAAATGCAGCTCAGACCTTGAAACGGTTCATCGACAAAGTGCTGCAGGGATTGTAATTTTGTTTTGTGTATCTTTATTATCTTTCAGTATGATTCACAACAATTTGGTATTCTCTGCTGATGTAAGGCACGTGGCTGAGGTATGGCAAAGGTTGCAAGATTACAGTGTGGTACTGAACAAAAATTGCATGGTGGTTAAAAGTGAAGTGAGCTTCCTCGGTTACGGAGTTTCATGCAATGGAATCTCTCGAATGCCAGAAAAGTTGGCTTTGTTGCGAGAGGTGCCATGTTCGAAGAATTACCAACAACTATGATGGCTTTTAGGCATGGTGAATTTTTATCACCGCCATTTACCAGCAACAGCAGTTATTGAGGCACCTCTCATGGGCACGCTTGCCGCCCACTACACCAAAGAGAAGCATTTACTGAAGTAGACTTTGGACAAGGACAAGGCCTCGTGCACTTTGCAAAACAGTCTTGAGCAAGTAGTATCTCTCACCCACCCAGTACCAGCTGCACCATAAGCTATGGTAGTCGATGCCTGTCAGACTGCAATCCGGGTCCCACTACACCAGAAAATGGACAACTGTTGGCGGCTGTTAGCTGTTTTTTGAAGAAGCTACTGCCACAACAAACAAATAGGAGCACATACAATAGGGAATTGCTGGCAATTTATGAGAGTGTGAGGCACTTCCTTCCTTACGTTAACGCTCATCTAGTGACAATTCACATGGACCACAAGCCAAAGGCACCCACATTCCAGAATGCACGGGATAAGTGCTCACCTCAACACTTCAGTTACATTGAGTTTGTTAGCCAGTTCATGATGGATGCTTGACACATCCAAGGAGTTGAAAACGTAGTGGCCAACTACCTCTCATGCGTGTGTGGTGCAGTTCCGATCCTGAAATACGACAACCTAACCAAGGTACATATGGCAAATCATCAGCTGCAATGCTTACGGACTGATCAGTCTTCAAGTCTGCGATTACACCAGGTTGAGGTACCAGCTAGCAATGTCAAGTTATGATGCGACGTCTCTCAACAGCATGCACAATCTGGTGCATCCTGTGGCAGAACACCACTGTCAAGATGATAATGGAACATTTTGTGTGGTCATCAGTTAAGAATGACGTTGGCAAATGGGCCAACTCCTGCCTCCACTGCCAATGGTGTAAAGTAGGACGTCATGTCCACGGTAAGGTTGGGTATTTTTCAGGTCTATCAGTGACATTTGGACATATCCATCTTGTCATTGTGGGTCCACTACCACTATCTGGTAATTACAGATACTTGCTCACATTGATGGATACATGCACAAGACAGGTAGAGGCCATGCCACTGTTGGACCTATTAGCTGAGACGGTTTCAAAGGCATTTGACAAGCACTGGTTGGTACGCTTTGGCTATCCCCTGCACATTACGGCACACAGTTTGAATCCACCGTGTTCAGTGAGCTGACTAAACTGCACATATTCACGCACTACCGCAACACCAGTTACCATCTATCCAGCAGTGATACTGATGGAGAGGTGGCATCGTAGGCTGATACTAGCACTTCTGTGGCTGAGCTGGTATACAGAGAGCCATTAAGGACCCCAGGAGAGTTTCTCAACTTTGCAGGACCAAATGGAGTCACTCCTGTCGGTACAGAGGATTCGGGATCAGATGGCTAAGATTCAACAGTCACTGGCTGTGTATCAAGGCTCACACCCTATTTTCTTGCATAAGGCACTAACAGATTGTTTGCACATCATGCTGCACAAAAATTTCACGGGGGGTCCCTCTTCAGGCCCTGTTCACAGGATGCTAACAGGTTTTGGAGCACAGTGAACACATATTTGAGATTCTGCAAAATGGGAAAGGCAGCAAAATCTCAGTGGGAAGACAAACCTGTGTAGGTCATGATCCTAGACCTGTGCACCTCACACAAGGCTCACAAGTGATCACTCCTCTTACCAAGTCATCACAGTCAAAGGTGGTTCACTCAAGAGCTGATAGATAAGTCAGATTCATGTAACCCTATATTCCCAGTGCTCTGCACTTTTAGGGGTGGGGGCTGTGAGGGAATATATATCTCCCCAGGTGAATTGTGATGTACACTCAATGAGTGTGTGAACGGTGTACTATATTTGTTCTCTCAGTGAGTTGTAGATCTTAGTTGCTTTCTGTTTCAATAAAGTCGTGGCATCTTATATATGGGTATTGTAATTTGCCTACAAAACCTAACTAAAAAAGAAAATTACATGAGACATTACTCTGATGTTAGTTGCAATAGTAAACCTAAATGACATACTGCCTGCTGGGCAAGAAAATATCTCAACAAACATCTGTCAAGACAGAAGTCAGCAGGCAATATGTCAATCAGTGGCCACAAAAGCCTCAAATACTTTTTTAATTAACCTAATCTTAAAATTTAACTGCAAAGAATACAAGGAGTTCTCATTATTCAAAACTTCAGAAATTATTTGCTTTATGCTGAACTTTTCTCTCTTCAGATTTCAACTTTTGAACTCTCCCTCATGAACATTTGAAATGTGTTATTCTCACTCACCTGCACTTCAGCACTCAAAACCCTAATCAATTCACGTCGGTACACATTGTTGGATATTCTGTTCAGTTCTGCCAGTGAACTATCTGCCACTTCTTGTACATATGGATCACTGACATCTACTGGTGAGGATGCTCCAAGCAGTCTGCGTGTTTCCTGAACATTATGAAAAACACAGAATCAGGAAACGGAGTGAAAAAACAGAGAATATTTACATTTAATGTAATATGTTAAGGGAACAGACAGTGGAAAACAGATCTTTATTTACTATTTACCTCTATTTACTCACATCCAACGAATAAAAACAACATGTATCCAGAACTCTTGTGTGCCTTTGTATTTACAATACAGGCAAGATTTGAAGATAAAAATCATAGGCATTAATGAAATACCATGAAATTAATGTATGAGAGTCATATTGAACTTACTCTTATGAATATTAATATTTATTTTTTGGAAAAACCATGTAAATCATCATATTCTTTATAAAGCTCTGTCATCTTTCAATACAGTTAACAACTCTTTGCATACATCTTTCACACCACTTTGTAAGTTTGAAAAATCCATTGCAGGAGTCAAACCTGACTGCCCAAAGACACTGATGCATTGCTTTCTTCTTGTATCCTGTAGCACTGATCTTGTTCTTTCAGATAACTGAAAAAATGGTAACAAGAAGGTGCAAAGTCAGAACTGGTGGGAGGGTGCAGAAGACTTTCACACTCAAATGTCTTGATGTTCTCCACAGTAACAGGAAGAGGAGAGGCTACACATTACCATACTGTAGGATGGGCACTCATCATTCATCATTCATTTATTCATTATTTCACATCATGCTTCATAAATCACAGCCTTCAAGGGCGTGTAACAAGTGAAGTTATACAATAAGACACAAAAGCACCCTCTGCTTGCTAAATGACTTACACTGGGAATGATTTCTACATTGCTTTTATACCAATCATAATGAAGGAACCAGCTTTCATAACCAATCAAAATATTCATGAAAAATTCTCATTTTCATTTTGAAATCTCTGAAGACAACTTATGATGATTATTCTTCTCTTGTGGTCTATGGTCAATAAAGTTGAGAGTCAACACATTTCTACGTTCTACCTACTTTTCAAAGTGCACAAAAACCAATCATGTAAAGGGTCTCAAAGTCCTTCCCAGTGCATCTCCACCCTAGTAGACCACCTTTCCATCCTGTCATAGAAACTCCCATCCATCACAAAAGATACCAATCAACACATGAAATTTTTCAAACTGATTACCATCATCTCCCGCAAAACTTGTTGTAACATCTCAAATCAATTATCAGTTCTTTCCCACTGAGACACAGCAAGTGGAAAAGATCCAACTGCTTCAGTTGCACCACCTAAATTATTATTATTATTATTATTATTTTGTTTCACATGTAATGCATTTATCTTGAATATATGATACTCATAATTCTTACCCATGCTATATTTCAATTAATTGTATTATTCATTGAAAGTATCACCTGATACTAAAGTAAAGCTCCCAGAATGGGAAGAGGAAATAAAAATGGTTGAGAGGTATGTTGTTGTTGTGGTCACCAGTCCTGAGACTGGTTTGATGCAGCTCTCCATGCAACTCTATCCTGTGCAAGCTTCTTCATCTCCTAGTACTTACTGCAGCCTACATCCTTCTGAATCTGCTTAGTGTATTCATCTCTTGGTCTCCCTCTACGATTTTTACCCTCCACGCTGCCCTCCAATGCTAAATTTGTGAACTCCCGATGCTTCAGAACATGTCCTACCAACCGGTCCCTTCTTCATGTCATGTTGTGTCACAAACTCCTCTTCTCCCCAATTCTATTCAATACCTCCTCATTAGTTATGTGATCTACCCATCTAATCTTCCGCATTCTTCTGTAGCACCACATTTTGAAAGCTTCTATTCTCTTCTTGTCTAAACTATTTATCATCCACACTTCACTTCCATACATGGCTACACTCCATACAAATACTTCCAGAAACGACTTCCTGACACTTAAATCTATACTCGATGTTAACAAATTTCTCTTTCCGGAAAGGCTTTCCTTGGCATTGCCAGTCTACATTTTATATCCTGTCTACTTCAACCATCATCAGTTATTTTGCTGCCCAAATAGCAAAACTCCTTTACTACTTTAAGTGTCTCATTTCCAAATCTAATTCCACTACATTCCATTATCCTCGTTTTGCCTTTGTTGATGTTCATCTTACATCCTCCTTTCAAGACACTGTCCATTCCGTTCAACTGCTCTTCCAAGTCCTTTGCTGTCTCTGACAGAATTACAATGTCATCGGCGAACCTCAAAGATTTTATTTCATCTCCATGGATTTTAATACCTACTCCGAATTTTTCTTTTGTTTCCTTTACTGCTTTCTCAATATACAGATTGAATAACATCGGGAAGAGGCTACAACCATGTCTCACTCCCTTCCCAACCACTGCTTCCCTTTCGTGCCCGTCGACTCTTATAACTGCCATCTAGTTTCTGTACAAATTGTAAATAGCCTTTCGCTCCTTGTATTTTACCCCTGCTACCTTTACAATTTGAAAGAGAGTATTCCAGTCAACATTGTCAAAAGCTTTCTCCTAGTCTACAAATGCTAGAAATGTAGGTTTGCCTTTCCTCAATCTTTCTTCTAAGATAAGTCGTAAGGTCAGTATTGCCTCACGTGTTCCAACATTTCTACAGAATCCTAACTGATCTTCCCCGAGATCGGCTTCTACCAGTTTTTCCATTCGTCTGTAAAGAATTTGCGTTAGTATTTTGCAGCTGTGACTTATTAAACTGATAGTTTGGTAATTTTCACACCTGTCAACACCTGCTTTCTTTGGGATTGGAATTATTATATTCTTCTTGAAATCTGAGGGTATTTCGCCTGTCTCATACATCTTGCTCATCAGATGGTAGAGTTTTGTCAGGACTTGCTCTCCCAAGGCCTTCAGTAGTTCTAATGGAATGTTGTCTATTCCCAGGGCCTTGTTTCGACTCAGGTCTTTCAGTGCTCTGTCAAACTCATCACGCAGTATCATACCTCCCATTTCATCTTCATCTTCATCTACATCCTCTTACATTCCCATAATACTGTCCTCAAGTACATCACTCTTGTATAGACCCTCTATATGCTCCTTCCACCTTTCTGCTTTCCCTTCTTTGCTTAGAACTGGGTTTTCATCTGAGCTCTTGATATTAAACAAGTGGTTCTCTTTTCTCCAAAGGTCTCTTTAATTTTCCGTAGGCAGTATCTATCTTGCCCCTAGTGAGATAAGCCTCTACATCCTTACATTTGTCCTCTAGCCATCCCTGTTTAGCCATTTTGCACTTCCTATCAATCTCATTTTTGAGACATTTGTATTCCTTTTTGCCTGCTTCATTTACTGCATTTTTATATTTTCTCCTTTCATCAATTAAATTCAATATTTGCTCTGTTACCCAAGGATTACCCTTGTCTTTTTACCTACTTGATCCTCTGCTGCCTTCACTACTTCATCCCTCAGAGCTACCCATTCTTCTTCTACTGTATTTCTTTCCTCAATACCTGTCAATTGTTCCCTTATGCTCTCCCTGAAACTCTGTACAACCTCTGGTTTGGTCAGTTTATCCAGGTCCCATCTCCTTGAATTCCCACCTTTTTGCAGTTTCTTCAGTTTTAATCTACAGTTAACAACCAATAGATTGTGGTCTGAGTCCACATCTGCCCCTGGAAATGTCTTACAATTTAAAACCTGGTTCCTAAATCTCTTTCTTACCATTATATAATCTATCTGATATCTTCTAGTATCTCCAGCATTCTTCCATGTATACAACCTTCTTTTATGATTCTTACAACCTCCTTTTATGATGAGAGGAAAAGATTTCATTTTAGTGATTTCAAAATTGATTCAAACTTACAAAAAACTTACAGTATGACATTGTACCCCCTCTGGCCATGATGCTTGCACTGATTCGATTAGCAAGATTCTCACAAAGGTGTTGCATCCTCTCCTCATGCACGCTGGCTCAAAACTGCAGGAACTGGCGCTTGATATCCTAGTCACTAGCAGTGAGACACAGTTGATGCCCAAGCTGGTTCCTCATATGTTCTATCGGGACAGATCTGGGGCTGTTGCTGACCACATGAGTGCCTTAATATCAAACATCAAGCAGACAGTTGATAGAGACATGTACTACTGTAGATGAGCATTGTCCTACTGAAAAATAGCACCACATCAGTGTCACATATTGATGAGGATGCAGGATGTCCATGAAAGATAGCACGATAGTGTCGCATGAAAGGTGACATGACATACCATTGTACCATAAGAGTTTACTCAATATCAGCCAAACTCAAAGTCATACCTGATGGTTCCCCACACCATGATGCCAGGATAACAACGTTGTACCTCTCAAAAGTATCTGAAGAAAAGAACCCCACCTGAGGGTGTCACCACACTCTCACACAATGTTCATGTGGGGCAGCGCAGAACCATGCTTCACTGTTAAATACAATGCCATTCATCTGCATTCCACACTTCCCAGTCATGGCACCATTACAAATCTAACTGCTTGTGTTGCAGTGTCAATGGTAGCTCACGCATAGGACAGCGGTTCCATAGTATGGCTATGTTAGCGTTTAACCAATAGTGTGTGATAATGCAGAATGATACAGGGAGTCCACTACTTGTTCTCAGACACCAGGTAAAGTTGTGGAAGGTTATGATATGCTTGGTGCACAAAATTATCATCCTCCCCTGTGGTGGTCAGATGCGGTTGACTGGAACCTCAACAATGAATATGCCTGGTCTCACGTTCCCATGCAGTCCAACTTTGGGACACTGTCACACCCGAATGCCCCACAAATCTGGATATTGCATGATTTGACCAGCCACCAAAATGGAGACCCGTAATGAGGTCCCTTCAAAACTCTGTCAGGCACTTTATAATGCTGCCTTGCCCTCATACAAAGCATCTCTGTGTCCTTCACAGTGATCTCTCAACATCTGATGCTTTTCATGACCCCTTGTATATACTTTACTGGGCCTGGTAACAACGTTAAACGTTAACACTAATGCACTCTGGTAGCCACTCTACCAAACCCAGAGAATTTCAACTCTTATTATTTATGTACTAGCCAATTGTCTGATTAGGTACAAAGTTACAACGACATCCAATCATGTCCTTTGCGTGTTTTACTTTTTTTTTTTTTTTTCAGACATTGTAGTTTGCAACTACTGATGACAACAGTATACTGTAATCAGTTTCTGGAGATACATTTCTTTGATGGTATATTCGTAATTTACAATACCTGTCAACCTTGTGCACTTCAAAATTTGGCCTGCTAAAAATTAACTGGTTCAATATTGACACAGCTCTTTGGAAACCCCCATTCTCCTGTTTCAAACAAACATTTTACTTTTTCTGAAAACTTAATATTTCAAAAACTAATTGTATTCAAAATAATAACATAACAGAATGTTTGAACCTTCAAAAGCAATACTGTGCAAATTCCACTACTGTAGTTTTGTAGCCATGAAGTTTCCGATTGCAAAATGTATAAATTTCTTAAAATAACATTACTTTGTTAACTAATCAAATAATAAAATTTAACTTTCCAGAAGATTTTTGGTGGTCTTTCGAAATGTCCGTGCACATTAAAACTTCCACTTCATAAAACAGTACCTATTATTTTTCTGTTTTATGATTATACAAATTATAGTTAAATTTTTTCTTGTGTTTAATGTTAATGCCTTAAATGTAATAGTCTTATATTTTCCCATTTTGTAATTTCTGTTTTATGCATGTCTTTATAAGGCATCGTACACATGGTCACAATCAGTCAGTGTTTAACATTCAACTAACACAGTTACTACTTATGTTAGTCAGTCAGTGTTTAATAATCATAATGTAATGTTCCGTGTCACTTAGTCTGCATCTGGGAGTGAATACGTAAATTTCTATTCAAAATAACATGTTTGTTTGTGATGTCACTTATAATTTTTTGCTAGGCTAATGGCAGCCTATGTAACTTACTCATCTGTGATGTTAAATTTAAATAGTTCATGACAAGCAAGCTGACCATTTACAGTGTTTCAAAACAATAAATATGAATGAGGGTAAAGTTAATTTCTACTGAGTTGTGTACGATCATTTTACAGTTCTTTAAAGTTCCTAAGAATCATCCAGAAGTAAGGCAAAAAAGAAATTCGGCAAGATTTGGATGGCATCAAACAGGCTGGCACTGCCTAGAATCCCCTATTACTGCTGATTTGACCTCACTCTATGCCAAATTCCACACACACTGCCTCTCAGCCATAGAACACTAAATCTATCAACACCCACATGAAAGTACCCCTAAAATCTCATTTAGTATCATCCTAGCCAACTTTGTTCTTACCCATAACTACTTCACATTTGAGGAACAAACTTAAAAATAAATAAGTGGGACCATCACCTGAACCAGGATGGCCCGATCCTATGTCTAACTTTTCATTGGCTGCACGGAAGAGGAATTTCTCGCCACCTAGAAGCTGGGTTCCTTGGGTTGGTACAGATTTACCAACGACAACTTTGTTGTCCGGACTTGTAGTGAAGAACAACTTCTCCATTTCCTGCAACAGCTTGTCTTATTTTCCCAACTCAAAGAAAACTTGGTCTTTTTTCAGATTCAAAGCTACCATCCTTGACACTGACTTCCATCTCATTTAAGCTAACATTGCTACCTCAGTTCAAATAAAACTGACCAATAAGCAACAGCAACTCCACTTTCACAGCTGCAACCCATTCCAAGCAAAATGCTCTGCCTTCCCTTCAGCCTAGATATCCGAAGCATAAATCTTCTTTTAAATGTTATGAAAGGGTTGCCACTCACCTTATAGCAGAGATGCTGAGTCACAGATAAGCACAACAAAATGACTGTCACAAATAAGCTTTTGGCCAGCCAAATCTAATAATGAATGTCCATGTTCGTCATCTTAAAATGAATATAATTTTGCATTTGTTCAAGTGTTGTCTTGATGATCACATATGTGTAAGTCAATCTTGGCGAACAAATGGAGCTTCTTATTTCCTCCAAAGCAGCAGTATTATTTGACACGGTGTGAAAATTATCTTAACTTCAATATTAATGAACTTTACTGAATAACTACAACTCCTTGTATAAACCTTTGTATAGTCAATTAGAGTGGTCCAATGAAGGACATAAAATATACAATAAAATAATAACAACAATAAATGAACTTGTCTCTATGGGGGATACAATAACTGCATCAACGTTGACTTTGGCAACGAGAAATCCAACGATAGGCGAATAGTTAAAAATTAAACAGATACATAAAAGAAAGTAATTAACTAGAATTTGTCTAAAACAGGAAATGGTTTCATCAAAAGTGTCAGTCCTTTGTATTGCACAAAAACTTGAATTCTAGCATTGAGAGTTTTAGTAAAGATGCAATGAAAAAAGAAAGATAGCACGATGCACAGGTGCTGGAGAAAACAAAAGTATGTTCAAAGCCAAAATAAGATTACACACTATGTGTACGAAAGTTGTGTAACAACTGCTGATATTTAAATTACGAAAGCGCTAATACTGACCTGCAGGCAGATGATTAGTAAAAAAAAATTGAGAGCCACACCACTCAAAACATGCACCATGGAAAAAAGACGGGAAAGTGGAAAAACCACAGGTTCCAACTATACAGATATTGCAAGATCTACCTCTTTCTCTACACCCAAGACGGTCAGTAGTCATTTAGTGTTTCTGGGCTTTCAAAACACTTTTGATTCAGTACCATATCAATGCCTTAGAATGTCCTGAGATATCTAACTAGATTTGCTGCAGGAATGAAATTTTTTAAGAGGCATGTGCGACAAAAAACTGATTGCAAACAAAACACCAGTACACCCCATACCTAAATGCTGCTCAAGACAGTATGTAACCCATATCATGTCAAATTAACAGGAGACATTAAGAGTATAAAAGAAGTGCAGTTCAAATAAACACAAAATTATTTGACTGGTGAGAGACTGTAACATAAATGTTCAAAAATTGTAAATGGCCAACACTAAGAAAGAGACAATGTATCTCATAAATAAAACTCCAAAACATGCTGTTCACAATAGAAACAATAAATATTCTTTAGTCACCTACATACTGATCTCATACAGATTCTGGGATAAAATTAGGCTAATAATAAGTTGCACAACAGCATACAAGCATTCATTCTTATTGGCTGAACTGAAATGGGAGAAAACTAAATATACTGTACAATAAAAAGTATGCTACATTCCATTAGGAAGTTAGTGCACCACACCCACACAACAAATATTGCTAACAAGGTGAAATCCAGGACTGGTTGTATAAATTTGAACACCCCCCACCCCCACCCCAAGTTTGGATCTTACCTGCTGGTTAGCATGTTCTTCACAATAAACATCTACATCTGAAGTTATATTTTGTGCACGAGTATATGAGTTCAGTGGACTTGGTCTTGCACTTAAGGTGATCACTCTGTGATAGAAATCAATATGCAATAATAATAATAATAATAATAATAATAATAATAATAAACTGTTTCAAATTTATATCATCAATGCTGGAGTTTCCCTTGTTTGCAAAATAAATTTTGTAAATACAGTAAGGAAAGTTCTGGCAGAATGCCATAATGTAGGTCCACAGTCGTGTAAATACAAAACAGGCAGAAAAATCAATGTCACAGACTGAAGTTATTTTCAATGGGCAAGCAGACAAAATGTTTTACTACCTGTGGGAAACAGAAGGAAAAAAACGCAAACATGAAATTAAAGTTGAACTAAATAAGCCCTCGGTCACAATTTTTAGTCTTTTTGACCAGATTTCAACACTTCTAAGAGATTCTTCATCAGAATTTAAATATTTAAAGTGGCATGTCATGTATAAAATAAATAACACGCTAGAAGGACTTTAATCACAACAGACTGCGTCTGTTGCTACCTGTGGATTTATAGGTATGAGCAGCCCACAGTGGCTCACCTTTCATGTATTCTTTTTAAAATTTTTGTGACTAAAGCCCTTCGGGCTTGTTGTTTATTTTATACATGACATGCCACTTTAAATATTTAAATTCTGATGAAGACACTCTAAGAAGTGTTGAAACATGGTCAAAAAGACTAAAAATTGTGACCGACGGCTTATTTAGTTCAACTTTAATTTATAAACGGTCACTGAACCAAGCAGGCATATTTAAAACTCTGAAATATGAAATTATCCATGTTAATGGTTGAGTCCCGTGACTGTACACTGGATCACTTACAGAAATACAAAACACATTTAAACAGATGTGCAGACAGTATCTAAATTAAAGTATTTACACAGGAACATCAGACACCGAACAGGCACTTAAGATAAATTTTATTACAAGTGGATCCTAGTTATCATCATCTTTCACCTGCTTGTTGTGTGATCATTCAATACTAGCATAGTTTATGAAAACTCTGTATTTCAACCTAGATATTATTATTAATTCCAACGCAATTAATGAAATTATGTTTCAAAGCATTTACCTGTTTATCTGGCAAACCACTGCATGAGAAATTTTGAAGTTCCAATGATGGCTGCATAATTCCTTCAGATACCTCAGCTTTACAAATTTTTGCTTCCTGGAACATGAAAAGCACATTTCCTGTCACTATTTTACATGTAAGAATGGTTAAACATAGCAAAACAGGAAAAAAGACAATATTTAATAAGACTTGTTGCATCAAACAATTTACAAAAATGCAGTTGGGTGACGTCTTCGACCCCGATATTTTCAAGGTACAAATGCAACCTGAGATTGCTGTGTAAGGAAATTTAAAACCTTGGTATGCAGGGCTTTCACAGAGACACAATGCATAAACCATAAATACTATTGCCTTCTCACAAGCAAAGATGACCAATGGCGGAAGTTATCAGTAGTGAATATTAATTACCAATTGGTGAACAAGTCGCATTCACTCTCTCCTTCCGTTGTTTCACTAGGCAAAGAGCAGGATTCCATGTAGAATTTAAGCAAAAACCTCTGACTATATTTTTACAGTCATTTGATAATTTAATCTCAACTGCTTCCTTAATAGCACAAACCTAATAGCAGGAAGTGTATGCCAGAATCTCTATGTTGTTTTATTCCACAGAATGACTGATGCCAAACCAACATTGTGCAATAGCAGATTTGCTCGGTTGTTTTAAGGGTGTGTGAAACTTATGCTCAATACAGTGGTTCTCCACAGTCCTTATAGTGTGACCAATGCATGACATCCTCTGCACAGGTTAAGGTAGACAACCTCCTCTATAAACCATAAGAGAATCCCAATCTTAGACAGTCACTGAAAACCACACTTCACAAGATGTCCACAGAATATGACCAATCCTGTTGGAAATGCTATCTACATAAGGCAAAAAGGTCATCAATTTAGGTACCACCTTGTTATTTCTATTGCTCACCAAGTTCACAGTTTTTGTATGTCCATCCTTTTGACTGGATGTCTGGGTGACCATGGCCATTCACTACTGTAAGAAAATGAAACACATGATCTTATTTATTGTGCAGCTACCAGTTTTGGCACTGCAATGCACCATCTTCAGGCCTTAGTTGACACTGAACGGATTATCACGATCCATATATATGATGCACCAGTGGCCAACATAACTGGTTTACACAGACTAGCTGTAGCTGTGATATCGTCTCTCCGACCATCAACTGTCAACCGTCAACTGTGCATCATATATATGGTGGTGATAACCTCTTCAGCATCAACTAAGGCCTGAAGATGGCGCATTGCACTGCCAAAACTGATAGCTACACAATAAATAATATCATAAGGACAGTCGGAGGCATTTTATTTTCTTACAACAATTCACAGTTGGTTGACAGCCCACACTTATGATCTGTCTTTCATTATAACCATTCTGGCAAAAGGTGACTTCGATGTGGACTAACTCAGCTGAAAAACTTTCAAGGTCTGAGATGAAGATTCTTTGATATCTTCCATAAACAAATTGGCAATAAGAGGTGAAAAAGGGCTCCCTGCCGCAATATCACCTATCTGTTGATAGAATGGATCACTAGATAAAAAGTAAATGAAAGGCAATCCATGTCAAAATAGGTTATTCAATTCAACATCAAACCTAACCTCAATTAAATATAATAAATATGACAGAGTAACATGAACAAAGATAGAGACTACATCAAAACTTACTTAAATATCACAGTAAACTCAAATTCAGACCCTCTAATTGACATAAGAAATATGCGGAGTTGTTAATGTGATGCATGCAGTAAACTATTGGTGGGTTCAACAGAGTAGCAAGGTATTTTGCTACATGGTGTCTCAGTGCAACAATGTTACTGACAATGTGCTACAAGGTTAAGATTCTTGATAGTCTCTTGCGACAAGAAACTTTCCTTCAGGAGATTGTCAAGTCTTCCTATCAACCCTTTTTGTCAAGTCAGCACAATACTTTGGATCAAATAGTAAACACTGCATCATTTGAATGTAATCTTGCTTGTCCAACACTACCATACAGCACTGCTCTTGTCCACAGGCGAGATAATAATATCAGGATCCACCTTGAGTGAACACAAAGCAGCCCTTCTCGGCTGATTTAATATTATATTAATTCTCCTGCTGCTCATCACATCAACCAATGCGCTAGCTCGGCTACTGTTCATGAAATGATCTTTTTCACTCACCAACAGTTGGATTTTGTTTCCAAGAAATTATTTTGGGCTTCATTTGAAGGTTGCCTGGATAGAGCTTCTTGGTCCTAGTTTGAATAGGAATTTTATTCCAAAACTGCCTGGCATTCAGCTATGTTTCAACATTTCGCAGCTTGGAGTGTAATATCACATCTTGATGTTCTGTGATAAATTTCATGGAGAAAGCTTGGGACAATGCAGTTTTATCCATGCTGTCAACAGATTTAAACTTTGCACTGATACTCAAGCATTTATAAGATGTTGATTTTGTAAGTTCTGTTGAACAGGTGTTTTTGAACTAGCTTCTGATGTTGCCAAGGAGGTTACGAAAGAAACATGTCTTGTTCTGACTGGGGCATCTTCACCCAAGAATAATATTACAGCAGCTGACAGGGCTGCTTTGCATTCACTTAGGATGGATCCCGATACTGATCCCCTTCCTGTGAACAAGGGCAATGCCACAGCTATGGTGGGAAAATGGGATTATTTCCAGAATCAAACTTAGGCATCAAACTGATAAGGTTTCAGCTTTCAAATCCACAAGTGAAACAGTGATACAAGGAGTCCTCCAAGGCTCAATTCTTGTCTCTTTCCTTTTTCTAGCATATATTAATGACATGGTAAACCCTTCAACCCTCACAAAGCAAATTATCCTGAAGTTGAGACAGTTTCATACTATGGCAAAGACTGTGAGGAAGTGGAATTTTTAGCAACTAATGGGATACAATAATTAAGTTCAAATTTCCAAGCTCAACACATAAAGATCAATGTAAGTAAATCTCTCAGATGCTAAGATTTGAAACTGGCAACTCAGAGCACTCATGCATAAATGGCATCTGTGCCAGTGGTGGTGGAAGCAAACATCTGTAAATTCCTAGGTGTTCAACTAGATTCAAACCTCCAGTGGATTAACAATATTATATTAATGCTGTGTATAATAAAATCAGTAATGGCCTGTATTTTCTTAGCCAGCTGTCCAAAATGGTGCCCAACCATAGCCGGATAATTGTAAATTACAGCACAATACATCACTGTCTTATCTACTGCATAGAAATATGGGATTGCACTGCAGATATACACCTTAACAAACAAATTACTGCTGCCACAAAAATGAGGACTAAGGATTAGACATGTACTGGGCAACAAAGATTCTTGCCATGAAGTTTTCATAGAACACAAATACTTTGCCATCTACTATTGGTACCTCTATAAATTAATTTCTTTTTTGTTTGCCAGAAAACTGAAGTAATTAAATGTAGTGATGTATGTGATCACAATCCCACGCCCAATGGTAACTACTTCAGGCAATAAACTAAATTAAAAATGACTGAACAAAGTCCGTACATTAATGGGCTAATATACTAATAAACTGCAAGAATCCCTGAAAACAATTTTTGTTCCAGTAATAAAAAACAGTTCAAATAAAAAAAATAAAAAATCGGATGAAAGGTGTCTGTATTCACTTCACAAACTTCCAAAGTAGTAAACATTTATTAGGGACCTCTGACGTATTGTAACAATCAATGTATATGCAGGGTAGACAATAGCAATTTCAAGTGGTTTTTATAAACCAAGAATATTATTTTATGAAGTACAGAATTTATGATACATGGCAAATTAATGATTCTCACTCTCCTAATATGTGTGAAGATTGTAATGTGCTTTGACAATAATTATTGAACACTGTAATTTCAAGAATGTAAGAAAAAGATAGACTGCTATTTACAGTAAAAATGATGTGTTAGTTGTACACAGGCACAATTAAAAAGACACTTGCACATTAGCTTTTGGGCACAGCCTTTGTCAGATAAAGAAAGAGATACACATACACATTCATACACATAAGCAAGCGCACCTCATGCACGCACAACCGCCATCTCCGGCAGCTCAGACCAGAACACACCCTGGTTCCAACTGCCAAAGACAGTGGTCATGTGTGCACAAGGTGCGCTTGCTTGTTCTTGTTGTTGTTGTGGTCTTCAGTCCAGAGACTGGTTTGATGCAGCTCTTCATGCAACTCTATCCTGTGCCAACTTCATCATCTCCCAGTACCTACTGCAACCTACATCCTTCTGAATCTGCTTAGTGTATTCATCTCTTTGTCTCCCTCTGCGATTTTTACCCTCTACGCTGCCCTCCAGTACTAAATTGGTGATCCCTTGATGCCTCAGAACATGTCCTACCAACCGGTCCCTTCTTCTTGTCAAGTTGTGCCACAAACTCCTCTTCTCCCCAATTCTATTCAATACCTCCTCATTAGTTGTGTGATCTACCCATCTAATCTTCAGCATTCTTCTGTAGCACCACATTTTGAAAGCTTCTATTCTCTTCTTGTCCAAACTATTTATTGTCCGCATTTCACTTCCATACATGGCTACACACCATACAAATACTTTCAGAAACGACTTCCTGACACTTAAATCTATACTCGATGTTAGCAAATTTCTCTTTCCGGAAAGTCTTTCCGTGGCATTGCCAGTCTGCATTTTATATCCTGTCTACTTCAACCATCATCAGTTATTTTGCTGCCCAAATAGCAAAACTCTTTTACTACTTTAAGTGTCTCATTTCCTAATCTAATTCCCTCACCATCACCTGACTTAATTCCACTACATTTCACTATCCTCGTTTTGCTTTTGTTGATGTTCATCTTATATCCTCCTTTCAAGACACTGTCCATTCCGTTCAACTGCTCTCCCAAGTCCTTTGCCCTCTCTGACAGAATTACAAGGTCATCAGCGAACCTCAAAGTTTTCATTTCTTCTCCAGGGATTTTAATACCTACTCCGAATTTTTCTTTTGTTTCCTTTACTGCTTGCTCAATATACACATTGAATAACATCAGGGAGAGGCTACAACCATGTCTCACTCCCCTCCCAACCACTGCTTCCCTTTCATGCCCCTTGACTCTTATAACTCCCATATGGTTTCTATAGAAATTGTAAATGGCCTTTCGCTCCCAGTATTTTATCCCTGCCACCTTCAGAATTTGAAAGAGACTATTCCAGGCAACATTGTCAAAAGCTTTCTCTAAGTCTACAAATGCTAGAAATGTAGGTTTGCCTTTTCTTAATCTTACTTCTAAGATAAGTCGTAAGGTCACTATTGCCTCACGTGTTCCAGTATTTATAAAGAATCTTAACTGATCTTCCCTGAGGTCGGCTTCTACCAGTTTTTCCATTTGTCTCTAAAGAATTCGCATTAGTATTTTGCAGCCATGACTTATTAAACTGATAGTTTGGTAATTTTCACATCTGTCAACACCTGCTTTCTTTGGGATTGGAATTATTATATTCTTCTTGAAGTCTGAGGGTATTTCGCCTGTCTCATACATCTTGCTCACCAAATGGTAGAGTTTTGTCAGGGCTGGCTGTCCCAAGGCTGTCAGTAGTTGTAATGGAATGTTGGGTACTCCCGCGGCCTTGTTTCGACGCAGGTCTATCAGTGCTCTGTCAAACTCTTTGTGCAGTATCATATCTCCCATATCATCTTCATCTTCATCCTCTTCCATTCCCATAATACTGTCCTCAAGAACATCACTCTTGTATAGACCCTCTATATACTCCTTCCACCCTTCTGCTTTCCCTTCTTTGCTTAGAACTGGGTTTCCATCTGAGCTCTTGATATTCATACAAGTGGTTCTCTTTTCTCCAAAGGTCTCTTTAATTTTATGTGGGCAGTATCTATCTTACCCCTAGTGAGATAAGCCTCTACATCCTTTCATTTGTCTTCTAGCCATCCCTGTTTAGCCATTTTGCACTTCCTGTTGATCTCATTTTTTAGATGTTTGTATTCCTTTTTGCCTGCTTCTTTTTCTGCATTTTTATATTTTCTCCTTTCATCAATTAAATTCAATATTTCTTCTGTTACCCAAGGATTTCTACCAGCCCTCGTCTTTTTACCTACTTGATTCTCTGCTGACTTCACTACTTCATCCCTCAGAGCTACCCATTCATCTTCTACTGTATTTCTCTCCCCCATTCCTGTCAATTGTTCCCTTATGCTCTCCCTGAAACTCTGTACAACCTCTGGTTCTGTCAGTCTATCCAGGTTCCATCTCCTTAAATTCCCACCTTTTTGCAGTTTCTTCATTTTTGATCTACAGTTCATAATCAATAAATTGTGGTCAGAGTCCACATCTGCCCCTGGAAATGTCTTACAATTTAAAACCTGGTTCCTAAATCTCTGTCTTACCATTGCATAATCTATCTGCAACCTTCTAGTATCTCCAGGCCTCTTCCATGTATATAACCTTCTTTCAAGATTCTTGAACCAAGTGTTAGCTATGATTAAGTTATGCTCTGTGCAAAATTCTACCAGGCGGCTTTCTCTTTCATTTCTTACCCCCATTCCATATTCATCTACTACGTTTCCTTCTCTTCCTTTTCCTACTATCAAATTCCAGTCACCCATGAGCTTTACATTTTCGTCTCCCTTCACTATCTGAATAATTTCTTTTATCTCACCATACATTTCATCAATGTCTTTGTCATCTGCAGAGCTAATTGGCATATAAACTTGTACTACTGTGGTAGGTGTGGGCTTTGTGTGTATCTTGGCCACAATAATGTGTTCACTATGCTGATTGTAGTAGCTTACCCGCACTCCTATTTTTTTATTCATTTATAAACCTACTCCGGCATGACCCCTATTTGATTTTGTATTTATAACCCTGTATTCACCTGGCCAGAAGTCTTGTTCCTCCTGCCATCGAACTTCACTAATTCCCACTATATCTAACTTTAACCGATCCATTTCCATTTTTAAATTTTCTAACCGACCTGCCCGATTAAGGGATGTGACATTCCACGCTCCGATCCGTAGAATGCCAGTTTTCTTTCTCCTGATAACGACGACCTCCTTTGTAGTCTCCGCCCGGAGATCCGAGTGGGAACTATTTTATCTCCAGAATATTTTACACAAGAGGACGCCATCGTCATTTAACCAAAAAGTAAAGCTAAATGCCTTCAGGAAAAATTACAGCTGTAGTTTCCCTCTTGCTTGCAGCCATTCGCAGTACCAGCACAGCAAGGCCATTTTGGTTAGTGTTACAAGGCCTGATCATTCAATCATCAGTCAGACTGTTGCCCCCGCAACTACTGAAAAGGCTGCTGCCCCTCTTCAGGAACCACATGTTTGTCTGGCCTCTCAACAGAGACTCCTCCGATGTGGTTGCACCTACAGTACGGCTATCTGTATCGCTGAGGCACGCAAGCCTATCCACCAATGGCAAGGTCCGTAGTCGTTTATGTGAATGAATGTGTGCTTATGGTCCCCCCCCCCCCCCCTCCCCCGATGAAGGCTGTGGCCGAAAGTTAATGTGGAAGTGTCTTAATTGTGTTTGCCTGCAACTTAATGTGTCATTTTTAATGCAATCATTTTTTCCTAACTTTGTCAATATTCTAACATGGAGTTTCCATTATTGGATCATTGTAATTGCTACCTATAATACTAATTGTAAGCTCTGTATGTAATTGACATTTGCAAATGCTGTCATATCGATGACCCCACGCAAAAAAATCTAAATGGATAAATAAAATAAATAAAAAGATGGTGTGTTTACTGTCTGAGCCAGTATATCACATACTCAATGCCGACTGGACAAAAAGAGTTGGGAGTGTCTAGATTGTATGGTCTTCTGAAGATTCACAAGGAAGGGATTCCTCTTACACCTACTGTCAGTAGCACAGGTGCTACCATATAACAAAATACATTGCTACTCTGTTGAGCCCACTAATAGTTTAGTGTGCACATCACATTAAGAACTCAGCAGATCACTTATGTTGATTACAGGGACTGTGTTTGAGTGACTATAATATTTAAGTCAGTTTTTATGTGGTGTCCATCTTCACTCATGTTCTTCTGTCTGACTCATTACAGTTAATTGGAGTTAGGTTTTGTGCTGAATTGATTAACCTATTTTGACGTGTGTTGACTTCCATTTACTTTTCATTCAATGACAGGTTCTATGGACAGACAAATGAAGCTGCAAGGGGTAGGCCTTTGTTATCTATTATTACCTATCTGTTTATGGAAGATTTTGAGGAACGTACCCTGAAGTCAGCAGCTTTGCAAACCAAGGTGCTTTTTCAGAAATGCAGATGATACTTTTGTTGTTTGGCCTCATAGAAATGAGAATTTAAACAGCTTTTCAAAATTAACTCCATCCGAAAATTTGCCTCATATTGAGGTGGAAAAGGATAGCTGCTTTCCCTTCCTTAAGGTGTTGGTCAAGAGGGAGGCTAATAATATGTTCAGACGTGCTGTTTACAGGAAGCCACCTCGCACTGATTTGTATTTTCAGGCCTCAGCTTTCACACCCTGGTCCATAGGGCCCACATCATCTCAGACCCTGTCAGTTTGTCAGATGAGTTAGCCCACCTCAAAGTCACTTTTTACCAGAACAGTTACAGTGAAAGACAGGTTAGTTATGCATTCCACTACTGACGAACAGTGAATCAGGTGAGTGGCAGAAACAGTGAGGTGGCACCAAAGTCTATGGCCTTTTTTCCTTACACAGTGTGGTAAAGCATTTAAATTCAAGCAGCCTCCTTGACTGAAATTGATATTTTGATATTAGAGACAACTGCTTAGCCTGAAGCTAATTCTTGCATGAGAAAGTAAATTCCTAGGAAAAGACTAAGAAAACCAATATCTTATTTTCAGTTTTATGACTAGCTTACATGTTTTCTTTTCTGATCCTCAATGTTACGTACCCTTTCTTCAATACCATTTTTACTCTTTTGAATAAATTTAAAATAACAAAACCCGTACTGGGGAAGAAAAGTGATGCATTACATTAGGTAGCATTTCCAACAGTAATGGTCATATTCTGTGGAAACACTGTGTTACGTGCATTTTCCAACAACCATTTAAGATTAGAGCCCTTTTGGGATTTGTAACTAATGGCAGTTGCCTACCATATCCCCTGAGGTGGTATGTGATACTGTGATACACTGGTCAAATCATAAGGGGACGAGAAGGGGGGAACGGGGAAGGGGGGCAGAGGGGAGAGGAGGGAGAGAGGGAGAGGAGGGAGAGAGGGAGAGAGGGAGGAGGGGGAGGTGAGGGACTGGTATGTTGAACATAAAAACCAGACTTAAAAAGCTGAGCAAATCTGTTACTGCAAAACATTGCCTTGGCATTGGTCATCCTATGAAATTTAACAACACAGAAATTCTGGCATGCATATTTCACTATTGGGATAGTGTTATTATGGAAGCAGTTAAGATTAAAGTAGCAAGTGACCCCATTAATATATATTGTGGTCAAACAACTGACTGACAGAGTTAATGTGACTTGCTCACCCATTGGTAATTAATATTCACCATCAATAACTTTTGACATTGTTTATCTTTGGCTGTGTGGTGGTGCTATAAAAAATGTGTTGTGTGTGCATATGTGAGTGTTTTGTCTTTTTGTGTATACCCCCACACACTGAGGTTTGTGTGTGTTTTGTTTTTCTGCATACATCTCGCATACTGAGGTTTTAAATTTCCTTGCACAATGCTTTCACATTGCATTTGTGTCTTATAAATGATAGTGTGTGCACCACTCAAAAAAAAAAAAAAAAAAAAAAAAAAAAAAATATCGGTGGTTGTGAAAGACATCACCCAGCTGCATTCTTGCCTGTAAATTATTTGAACATTTTATATGCTTGGAGAAACTCATGTTTCACAGACTTAATATAGTTTTATTTTCTTCTTCATCCACCTTCCCAGGTTAGCATAAAATGCACCTGTTTCAGTTTCCCCATCTTGTCCTTGGTATTCCCACTGATTGTCTCCTGAAAGATTCATAATGTAAGGTGTGCTTTGGGACCTTTGTTTCTGACATGCTCAGAACATACTCCTTGCATTCATTTTTATTTTATAGAGCTTC
This sequence comes from Schistocerca serialis cubense, assembly GCF_023864345.2. Classification (NCBI taxonomy): domain Eukaryota; kingdom Metazoa; phylum Arthropoda; class Insecta; order Orthoptera; family Acrididae; genus Schistocerca; species Schistocerca serialis. The sequence continues at coordinate 217,746,836 of NC_064642.1, read as the reverse complement.
CTCTAAATCTGTTTCACAAACAGTTCTGCCTTTATGAAGATGTTACTGAATTTATCTTGTCTGCTGCACCCTCTTACAAATGGGTGGACCTTTATTTCTACTGTTTCCAATTACCTAAGACCTTTCTTTCTTTATTTATTTCTTTGTCAGAGCCAACATTCTGTTCTTTTCAGTAAGGTGCGAACAGCCATTACTTTACAAAATTTCATTTCCATCTCTTTCTTCTCTTTACCTTTGAAGATTCTTGTTGTTGCCCTCATATTATTTGTTACATCCTTGTCTTCATATGTATGTGTACTGGAAATGAGACATTACCTTCAACATTTTACCATATATACTGATTGTTGATCTGGCTGGTTCCTTTCTTATGAAAGCCATTACCTTAGTTTTAACAGCACAAGAACAGTATACATTAACAACAAAATATATAACAGCCAGTTAAAAATCAAAGAGATACATATCCAATCAAAAGAATATGTTTCAGAGTAACATCCATGTACAGATGAGTACAATACTTCCTGGTCATCACCCGACTTCTATAAACAGCAAAATAGACTTGAACATAATGACCCAACATCATGCTATGCTTTTTGTTGAAGTTGGGTGATTATCATAAAGCGCTGTATTATTCTGCCACGACTACTTCATCCTGTGCGAACCTCTTTATCTTAGCATTTCCGAGTCGCACTTGTTTATGTTCTGTAGGGCTGCCTCTGGTACCATGGAGGTTATTCCCTGATGTCTTAAAACATGTCTTCTCATCCTGTCCCTCTTTCCAGTCAGTGCATTCCATGCACTCCTTTTCCTGACTGATTCTGTAGAGAATCTCCTAATTCATTATTGCAGAGTCTAGTTAATTTTCAGCATCCTTCTGTCATACCACATCTCAAACCCTTTGACTAGCATCTGGCCTTTTGTTGGCCACTCCTACTGCCAGCACAACGTCTGTGCCCTGCTGGCTGCCCTTGATATGCAGGGGCTCCTCCCCTTGGAGACAGTTTAAGTGGCTTACTAGTACACTGCCACATGAGGCAGGGACCACCTTCATTGTTCATAGGCAAGCATGAAGCAGCAATGTGCTGCTATCGAATGAACTAGCTTGTGTCCTTGAGTCATGTGGGCATCAAGCACCCACGAATATTCCTCCACCTGCTGCATACTTACGTCATGGCTCAAACCTCCAGCAGGCAGTTGCAGTCACAGCTCAGTTCTAGGCTACTCGTGCCAGCTGCCTTTGATGGCCCATCTGTAGGAGGGTTCAGGCCAAGACTATGCCGCACCGTGACACTGCCTAGCAGCTACCTTCAATCTTCCCAGGACTCAGTGCTTTATGAATACTGAATGTATACTCACCTTCGGAAATTACTGGACTGACATTCTTACGGACTGTGATATGTACTCATCTTTGATCAAGTATGATCACTTCACTTGTTGCTGTTTTATGTGGAACTTCATCCTTTCATGATCAGTGGAACATCTGTGTACCTAATAGAAATTTACCTCACCAAGTTCACAGGGATATGAAAGTCCCACATCTGCATGGCACTGTGAACTAGCGTCACTTGTATTAACTGTTTGGTGCCAATAGGCTCACTTTTGGCACCTAATGCATGAGATATCACTTAATTGTTTCAATTGTGCATTGTGTCTTGGTTTTGGTTGTTTCATGTTTTTCCCCTTCTGCAATAGCTAAGCTCAGTAAAGGTAATTATTGTCTTGTTTACATTGCTAGAAATAGATTTGTGCACATATTTATTGATATTTAGATTCATTTAATGATTTTGCATTATGGTCATAGTATGCAGAAAATTTTTATTTGTACCTTTTTTCTTGAATTTTCTGATCAGCTACTTTAATGAGGCTTTACTTTCTAAAATAACGCCCTGAAATGAGGTCCACTGTGTCAGACATTTTGCCCACCACACCTATAATAGCTTTTTGCCGCCATCCCAATCCCAACAGTATCCTTGTCAGCACCTATGCTCCTTCTGCATCCAATTTCTTACCCTATGGCTTCTAACCCTGTGACCATCTCCACTGCAAGACTTGCCCTATACACCCTCCTACCATCATCTATACCACCCGTGCAACTGTCAAAACGTACACTATGAAAGGGAGAGCCACCTGTGGAACAACATGTTGTGTACCAGCTGTTAGTTGACAATGATTGACCTTTTTACACTGTCATGACTACCACCAAGTTATCATCTAGGATGAACTGGCATAGGCAAGGGTATATACTGGCGCCAAACGTGTATACTGGCAACACAATACCCTGTTGCAGAGCACGCTCTACAACATGAAAGCTGTGAACTCGGTGCCTGTTTCAGCACATGTGCCATTTGGATTCTTCCACCCGGCCACCAGTTCCTCAGAACACAGGTGGGAATAGGTGTTACATAACCCATGGTTCTTGCTACCCATCTCGCCTTAATATATGTTAACTTCTTCAGTATCAGCATTTTTTCTCAGTAACTATTCCTTGCTTCACTCCCTTTTAGTTTTCTATATTTTTAATTTCCTGGCCTGTCAATACCACCCACATCTACCACATACACTATATGATCAAAAGTACCTGGACACCCGGCTGAAAAGACAAACAAGTTCGTGACACCTTCCATCAGTAATGCTGGAATTCAATATGGTGTTGGCCCACCCTTACCCTTGATGACAGCTTCCACTCTCACAAGCGTACATTCAGTCAGGTGCTGGAAGGTTTCTTGGGGAATGACAGCCCATTCTTCATGCTTGATGGAGTGCTGCACTGAGATGAGGTATCGATATCGGTCAGTGAGGCCTGGCATGAAATCTGCGTTCCAAAACATCCCAAAGGTGTTCTATAGGATTTAGGTCAGAACTCTGTGGAGGCCAGTCCATTACAAGGATGTTATTGTCATGTAACCTCTCCGCCACAGGCCGTGCATTATGAACAGGTGTTCAATCGTGTTGAAAGATGCAATCGCCATCCCCGAATTGCTCTTCAACAGCAGGAAGCAAGAAGGTGTTTAAAACATCAATGTAGGCCTGTGCTATGATTGTGCCATGCAAAATAACAAGGGGTGCAAGGCCCCTCCATGAAAAACATGAGCACACTGTAACACCACCATCTCTGAATTTTACTGTTGCCACTACATACGCTGGCAGGTGACGTTCACCGGGCATTCGCCATACCGATGCCCTGCCATCGGATTGCCATATTGTGTACTATGATTTGTCACCCCACACAGCGTTTTTCCACTGTTTAATTGTCCAATGTTTACACTCTTTACACCAAGCGAGGCATCGTTTGACATTTACCAGCATGATGTATGGCTTATGAGCATGATGATGAAATCCAAGTTTTATCACCTTCCGCCTAACTGTCATAGTACGTGCAGTGGATCCTGAGGCAGTTTGGAATTCCTGTGCGACGATCTCGATAGATGTCTGCCTATTACACATTATGACCCTCTTCAACCGTCAGCGGTCTCTGTCAGTCAACATACAAAGTCGACCTGTATGCTTTTGTGCTGTACATGTCACTTCATTTTTCCACTTCAGTATCGCATCAGAAAAAGTTGACATAGGGATGTTTAGGAGTGTGGAAATCTCACATACAGACGTATGACACAAGTGACACTCAATCACCTGACCACATTCGAAGTCCGTGAGTTCTGCAGAGCGCCCCACTCTGCTCTCTCACGATGTCTAATGATTACTGAGGTCGCTGATATGGAGAACCTGGCAGTAGGTGACAGCACAATGCACCTAATACGAAAAACATATGTTTTTGGTGGTGTCTGGATACTTTTGATCACATAGTATACAATGCACTTGGCTTTCCAATCTTGTTAACTTGATATTTTGTCATTAATCTCTGTCTTGCATATTACCTTATCTTGTACATTTAAGCTTTTAGGTCTTCAACTGTCATCTGGTGCAGTCACCAGCAATCATTCTTTCCTTCTCATCCCGTTCTGTAAGTCTCCCATGACCTGGAGTTCTGGGTGACTCTTCCAAACGTTCCCCATTTCCTAAACCTCATCAGTCCTTTTCCTTCACTGATCTATACTTCTCTTTCAATCCTCCTGCAAGGAGGAGGAGCAGCTGGCTCCGAAACCTGGCAAATTTCTATACCTTTATACGTGAGTTCTCCTGCAGCCATTTGGTGAGGACATTTTTTATCTATCCAATTACATTATATAGCCTCTGCTGTTAGAATTGGTTACCTTTTAGAAAGTCATCAGCTCCTGCCAGATTCCACTGTTTTATGCATGAATTACTAAAAGGTGTTCCTTAGCGCCACAATATTTGACAATATGTTGGATACAGATGCAACTCCAGAAAACCAGCTTCACAACCTCCAACTCCATAATGTCAAATTAAACAACTTTCAGCTGTCTAGCTGCCAAACTAATCTTATTTGGCTACCAGTTTTGGCAATTTATTATGCTGTCTTCAGGTCTCTGACTCACATGTAGGAAGATTCCACCTCAATTCTGATCAAAACAGGGCCCAGCAATACAGGTATTAGTAGGTTTCTGCTATCAGATGGTGGCAGTATGTATCGCTGTTGAAATACCAGTATTGCTGGCCCCTGTTTTGATCAGAACTGAGGTGGAAGCTTCCTACATGTTGGTCAGAGGCATCAAGATGGTGTAGGAAATCGCCGAAACTGGTAGCCATATAAAATAAGTTTAGACACTAGATGGCTGATAGGTGTTTACCCCTTTAACTGCTCTGGATGTGTTAACGTGTGTGCCTTTGTACCTGTCCCTGTGTGCTCTGAACGTGTTTACGCGCACCACCAGTCCTTCTACCTGGTACTCTCAATGTTCAACGAACCAGGTAGAACGACTGGTGGAGTGCGTAAACACGTTCAGAGCACAGGGACAGGTGCAGGTACAAAGGCGTGGGCATTAACACGTCCAGAGCAGTTAAAGGGTTAATTTGACAGCCTGTTTTGAACAGCCGAGTCCCACAACCATCTCTGAAAAGATGGACAAACAGAGGTCCAACTACAGAGGCTGGCAGCTAGAGGACTCTAATACAACCCGTGGAGGTATTTTTTTGCTGCAGCCTTTCTTAACATACATGGGAGAATGGAAGCCCTCACTATTGTCTATGTGGTCCAGAAATGTGAATTATTCCTTTATGGACAGAAATTTCATCTCGTCACAGACCATCGACTTTTGTTCATCATCTTTGGACCCAGGCACTGGCTACCAGACAGAATCACCCAACACTTCCAGCATTAGGTGCTGTGCTAGTCTGACTTTCATTATTCTATCCCCTATTGTCGAAGTAGAGAGGATATAAAATGTAGACTGGCAATGGCAAGGAAATCGTTTCTGAAGAAGAGAAATTTGTTAACATCGAGTATAGATTTAAGTGTCAGGAAGTCGTTTCTGAAAGTATTTGTATGGAATGTAGCCATGTATGGAAGTGAAACATGGACGATAACCAGTTTGGACAAGAAGAGAATAGAAGCTTTCGAAATTTGGTGCTACAGAAGAATGCCGAAGATAAGGTGGGTAGATCATGTAACTAATGAGGAGGTATTGAATAGGATTGGGGAGAAGAGAAGTTTGTGGCACAACTTGACTAGAAGAAGGGATCGGTTGGTAGGACATGTTTTGAGGCATCAAGGGATCACCAATTTAGCATTGGAGGGAAGGGTGGAGGGTAAAAATCGTAGAGGGAGACCAAGAGATCAATACACTAAGCAGATTCAGAAGGATGTAGGTTGCAGTAGGTATTGGGAGATGAAGAAGCTTGCACAGGATAGAGTAGCATGGAGAGCTGCATCAAACCAGTCTCAGGACTGAAGACCACAACAACAACAACAACAACAACATCCCCTATTGGGCAGTCCTGCTGTCCCATGTCCTCATGTGACCTGACCAGCCTTTGACCAACGTGAATTGGAGCATTTCCAGCTCAACTGTAATCAGGATACAGCCATTCCAGCTTTCCCTTTAATATCACATGACATCATGGGTACCAATCATAATGATCAAACATTACGCCACTTCACTCACTTTGTGCAACACAGATGGCCCGGCCCTACTGGCCATGGCAAAATCAACTTCACCTAAACCAAGGGGTTCTGTTGTGGGATTCTGATGAGGGCTACTGCTGTGTTCTGATTCCTCCCTCTCTTTGGCCGTGAGTGCTGCACCTCTGCACACTGCCCCTTCAGCACACCGTGGATGAAAAGATTGGCAGACAGTACATGTTCTGACCCGTTTCCGACTGCAACATTGTGGACCTTGCTCATGAAAATTCCACCTATCAGGACCATCAAGCTGTACCTAACAGCAGTTCTCTCTCCTTGGCATGATGCTGTGGAGTTGTGGGAGAGTATCCACGTAGATTTTGCTGGCCCGTTTCTGGGCTCCAAGCAGTTGGTTGTGATTTATTCCTTTTCTCATTTCTCTTGTGAGTTCTGCATGTTCCAGGTCCTTACTGCCACTACAATTGCAGCAGAAAAAAAAATGTTGCCCTTGAAGGCACCACACGCACTTTGGCATCATATAATTGTACAACGTTCACTTCCCATGACTCCAAACAGTTTTGTGGCCATAAAGGGATTCAACATCCTTGTGCCATGCTCGTTCACCCTCCCTCCTAACAGTCATGCTGAATGCTTTGTCTGCATTTTTAAGACTCACCTCCAAAAGGAAATGATGTCCAAGTCTGCACATAATACCCTCTATAGTTGGCTGGCTACATGATCAATCACTCTCACCATACCCTCTGCTGTGTCCACTGCCAACACATATCATTGCTGAAGCTTCTGGCTGGGTACCCCTGTGTGACCCTGCAAGCTCAGATGCTGCCCAACTTGGATCCACAGGATAATCTCCTCATGCTACAAGTCCATGATGTATATGTATGCCGTGGTCTCCGCCCAGAAGCTTATACTGCACTACCAAAATCAGCTTCATCTCCACCACACTGCTCAACAGCTGCCTGCTTTTCTACCCCCAACAGACCCTCTGATCACAAGGTGGCTCATGCAACTTCCACCTAGCTCCGTCCCATTTTGGCCTTCCACCATGACACCTGACACCGACCTGGCACCCTTTCTGGTGGCGCTCCACTAAAACACTTACCATAGGCTTCTTCATGCCTGGCATTGCTGCTGGTGAGGAGGGAGGGTGGGTGGATGGGTGGCTGGGGATCAGGATGTAGTGATGCCACCTGTCATCAATGTGCCTACAGAAATTGAGTAGCTAATGTGACATTGTTGGCTACCAAGGTGCCACTACCCAAATGGTGCTAGTCACAAGAGCATCCTCTAACAGGGTCAGGGCTATCGGAATCATGTGTATAAGTTGGTCCAGAGCCACTCTGAACCACTTTTAATTCTGTCACAGTGCCATTCTGTGCCAATTGGTCTACTGTTTTTGTTCTCTCTGTAAACCCTATTTATTGGTGTTTCCTCTTCCGACACCATTAGTTTCCTTTTCGGAATCTGTTAGTAACTGGCTGAACTCTTAACAATATGTAACTGGACTGTGGTTGGATTGTTTCTTACAGTTTGCACAGCTCCAAGGAGCATTCTGTAACATATCTCAATTTGTTGAATAAACTGTGGCTAGTCTCTGTTAGTTCTGAGTGTAGATTATCTTTACATAAAAACACTAAAAGTAGAGCAGACGACAAAGCCGGCAGGTGTGATTTGCAAGTAGCAAACTGGTAGCTAGAGGCTGCAGTTTTGCACTAAACACCCAATATGAAAGAACTATTAAATGAAGTTATTATTAGACAAGTGTAAAGCAGCATAAAATGAACCCCAACAAAGAGACAATATAAAACAGGGAGGAGAGAGATAAAAGATGAGCTTTAAGAATAATTTCTCCATTTTATTGTTTGTTGAGATCCATGGCTGTGGATTATATGATTTTTAAGAAATACCGTTACAAGGCTCTTTTCACATATCGTTACAAGGCTCTTTTCACATATTTTTATTTATGCCAATATGTGTTTTGGACTTTCACCCATCATCAATTGGCGTAATACATATTATAATTTTCAGCTAGTATATTAACTGCAGTTTCAATTATGCATCTTGGCTATGCAAAATAACAGGTTTGTTTAGCTATTATACTTTGTTATTTGCATATTTATGATATATTACTCATTTAATGTATTTACTTTCTACTATGCTTCTTGTTGTTCCAATTTTCGCAGTTTTCATTTTGGCACCAACACTTTTCAATTTGTATACTGAAAACGAACAGCATATCAGTCGCCATGCTGCCGACTGACATCTTTTGGTTACTTCAGAAAATTATGTCTCTGATCAAAGTAATATTTTACTAACAGCTCCTGGTAGTGCTATTTTTAGTTTAAACTTCTGTATGACAAAAAACTGAAACTACTTAGCATGAATTTACTAATATGTACAGTTATTTAGATTAAGTAAGTGCCGTAGTGACAGGTCAATTAAACTGCTGAATACTACAAGAAAAATGTTGTACATTTTATACACATTAATTAATATTAGATATTTTAGGGACATTAATAAAGAATAAAGGCAGAACAACTGGCTTACACGATGGAGAACTACTACATGCACTTGATGGGCTCATACTGGAAATGACAACAGAAGCATATGGACTTTCATTTATTACCAGTATTATGTTTGTACATGACTGCACCTAGTTTGTGATTGTATAAGAAAATTAAAATAAAATAAGATTTAAGAGATACAAACTTTATTCTGTAACACACTAATCACACACTTTAAAGAGTTCCTTTACTGGCTGCTGAAATTCAGCTAACTTCGGACCAGTATGGAATGTTTACTCCCATTGCTAACCTTAGATGCATAACAATACTGTGTCCCATAATGATAAAACAGCCACTGTGAAAATAGAGTTGATTCATGTGCAGTGTTGCGCATATTGGGTGGTGGTATTATTATTATTATTATTATTATTATTATTATTATTACTGAGACAAATGAGTGAAGAGGCTGTACCTGGTCACTCTAGCAGTTCATCATTGACTTTCCTGTCACGTCTGCGAAGCATTAACTCATTACACGTTCATTTCTTTTGCCCTGACTTGGCCCAGCAGTCACTATGCTACGAGCCGACAGAAAGCTTTTGCTCCCAGCGCACTCCACAAATGCGCCATCTTAAAGTGTGCGATTACTAGTTACCAACTTTATACTGTTATGCAGTTAATAACAGATACTAGTCCCAATGGATTTCAAATCATACACTTTGATCTCCCCCCCCCCCCCCCCCCCCCCCCCACCCCTCCTCTCTCTCTCATCTCTTGCTCTTAACATTCTTTCCTGTTCTGACATGATGAAAATACAAATATATTCACATTATGAGCACCTAACCTGGCATTTTCAGTCAAAGAGTTATTCAGTAATGCATTCAAGTAGATATAATTCCATGTAGAAATTAGCTTTATTTGTAATTTAGTTTCCTAATATTTCACTATTCCTCCTTTCTATTGCTTTTTAAACAAACCATTGAAGACAAAAGTTGTAACATCACTATTTATGTAACCAGAAGATGAAACATATAATAAACAGTATTGTATAAAATACTATATTGTACATCATGTTGAAATTCTTAGAACATTTTACTCCAAACCATGACATTCATGAGTAAAGCATAGTACCTTTTGAAGGACCTGCCTCCTTCAGGTGTGTGTGTGTGTGTGTGTGTGTGTGTGTGTGTGTGTGTGTGTGTGAGAGAGAGAGAGAGAGAGAGAGAGAGAGAGAGGAGAGAGAGAGAGAGGGGGGGGGGGGCTGGCAGTAGGCAACCTATGGGTTTGTATATAGCACAATTATATATTTCAGGAGTGTGCTTGTATGTTGTGACTGACTCTCATGGGCTCGTGATCCTCATCTACTATCTACAGTCTATGGTGCATCAACAATCATAAGCTCAACCCTCTGATCTATAAAATAACTGATAGAATGTGATGCAATCAGTTGAACTCCAAAAAAAATTTATCTGGCAGCTGTATTGAATATTACAATAAATACTGTTGTTTTCTCTAGAGTACTGTTTACTTTAAACACAGTAAAGAGTGCCCCATAAGGAATGTGACTTTTGAAACGGCTGCAATATCTGTTCTAGTAAGTTGGCAGCATTGAACTTTGCACAATTTGCTTCTGTTCTCTTTGTAGTTACTATGGGGTGCTTCATGATGCAGCAGCTCATTGCCATTATAAAAACTTATTACACACATGGTGTATATTATGCAGAGACTGTTTGCAAACTACTTCGTGGAATCTTTTGTCAACATAATGCACCGAATGAGTCGACTGTGTTGAGTATGCCTCCTAAATTTGAGAAAATCGGTTCAGTTGAGGACATTAAAACCCCAGGGAATCTTCATGTTAGCCATTCTGTGGAAAATATCACCACCATGCGTAATAATATTGCTGCAAGTGTGGTGAAATCTATTCACTAATGTTCACAACTACTGGACATTCCAAGGTCCAGCATGCAAAGAATTCTGAAAGGAGATCTGCAATTTTCGACTTATAAAATCCAATTGACACAATAACTGAAGACAAATAATCACGTAAAATGCGAAGAATTTGCCCACTGGGTGTTTTTGAAGCAAATAGCACACAAGTTCATCAGGAAAATAATGAAGTGAACTTTCTGTGGAATGGTTTTATGAAAAAGCAAAATTGAAGCATTTGGGGCACAAGAAACTCTTGAGTTGTTATACAAAAGGCATTACATCCACAAGAGTGACTGGGATGTGACATTTGGGCTGGGGGTGTAACTGGTCTGTACTTCTTCAAAGATGGCATCAGAAGTGGATTAAGATTGGATGGCGAATGATACTACAAAATGTTAAAAAGAGTTTTGTGATCTGAGTTGGAGCATGTGAGTGCTGAAGAGGTTTTGTTTCGACAGGATGACACAAACTGTCACACATTGATTACAACCATCAACTTGCTGTGAGAGAGGCTCCCTGGCTAGATGATTTCCCACAACAGTGATGTGAATTGACCACCCAAATCTTGTGATTTAACACCACCTCTTTCTGCTGTGGTATTTGAAATCTCATGTGTAAACCAACATATCACAATCACTTCCAGAACTCAAGGTTGGGATTCAGAAAGTAATTTCAGAACTAGGAGGTGCAAGTATGTCAAAACATTTATGAAATAATTCATCTAAAGAACAAGAGTGTGCCTGCAGAATAGTGGAGGGCATCTAAGTAGTATCATACTGCATACATAATCACAGAAAGCAAACACTGCAATGACAAGCACGTCACTCAACTTTGTTAATAAATTTGTATGGTTTTATGTACTCAAAAGTTGTAATGTTTATGTGACACTTTTCATTCTGCAATTTGAAGCTGTGAATTGTTGAAAGCAGAAAATACAGTGTTGTCTCTGAATTCCAAAAAAACAAATAACTAAAAATATAAAATGCAACTTTATAAATACAAAACTAGAACACTATACTGCAATGGTAAGACCAAAATGTTTATATCCAATTGAATGCTTAACAATGGCCTACTTGACAGAAGAGAGAGAGAGACTGCAAAGACGGATTCTTGCAAAAGTAATGGCTACCACACAAGCAACAGTGCGTTGGGAAATGAGAAGTAACAAGATGCTCTACCAGAATACACACAAAAATATCAACAGTAATGGCAAAGCAAATTTTAGTCTCTTTTTTTGAACACCTCTACTGTATGAATGAGAACAAGCTAACAAAACAAATATATAAATATTTCTAGAAAAATAAATCAACAGAACAGTACTGCAAGCGCGCGCGCACGCCTACACACACACACACACACACACACACACACAGGTGTGTGTGTGTGTGTGTGTGTGTGTGTGTGTGTGTGTGTGTCAAAGCTTGATATATCTTTAGAAACAACAGGAAGACTCAAAATGTTATGACAACAACATCCTCGTCAATTTGATATAATCTGTAGTTAAACGGGAACATACATTTTCACTGAAAATAATGTTCAATAAATTTCAGCACAATAGTAATATCTGACATTACTGTTAATCAAAGAAAAGCATACAAGCAGCACTTACTGTAATCTGGGGTCTGCAGCTGACTCCTGCTTCATTTCCATCCACACATGGTGCAATTTTAAGAGTCAAGTACGTGTTGATATTATCATTGATCTACAAGAGAAAGAAAATATAGCATGTCTTGGGAAACATATTTCAAGTGATGAAAAATGTTGATCATCAGAGACTACTTTATTTGAAATGGGGCAGGTACTTACCTCAGTGTGAACATTAATCAGGCTTAAAAGAGTGTGGGCTACATTTAGTTTTTTGTTGATTTCTGAAAGTGCAAATTCTGTCACATGGTTGAGCTGAGGGTTATATACATCTACACCAGAGGCACCAGTTGTGGTTGAATGACCATCTATGGTCCTCGGTTGGAAAGTGTCATCTGAAAGTCCTCCTTCTTTAGGGGAGCATTCAGACCTGACAACCTAAAAAAAAAAAAAAGCATGGTAAAGCATATTAATGACATTTGTACAGAAATTTCATAAGCCTCTTAAGCACTGCTTTTCATTCAAGTAAAACTACAGTACAAGGTCATCACAATTTTAGCCATTTTTCATCTTTTCAGACGGCCGTTTCAGTGTGCTGAGATGTATTCCTGTTTACTGATGATTAATATGTCATCTCCAGTATAGTGAACTATGGAGCAAATCTACAAAATCGTAACATGTCGTTTCGCTGCTGCTGCCTCTAAGATGCCGACCTTCTTCGCAGGGGGTGCAATTTAGATCAATTACAAAAGGAAAATAGCTGCTAGCATGTAAATTGGATGTCATAAGCTGCTTACAAGGGGTTGGATTCAACTTCTGAATGTGGTCTTATATCTATAAACAGGGAAGGGAATCAATGTAACAAGTTAGTGACGCAAAGAATCTGATTACACAATATGATAAAGTGTGGTGCTCAATATGGATTGATGAACCATTGATAACTCAAGCTGTTTTTCACAAGAGAATGATGATAATTTGACATTAAAGCTTCACACTTGTTATACCTATGGCAAAAACTGAACAAAATATAAATAGCTCATTATAATGAGGCCAATTCACTACCATACTACATGTTACAGAAAAGAATAAATAATCTTGGGATTCATATTGAACAAGCAAGCAAGAATAGAAAACATTGGACAGAGCAGATATGGTTGGCCCAGCATGTGCTGTGACCACAAGTCAAGGTGGGCTGCAATCACAGCTTGGTGTCGTGACACAAATGGAAAGCAACTGCTAGGCAGAAACTTGCAATTTTGTTTGTTGAGGTAATGGAAATGACTGCACTAATGTGATACTTTAACCTACCTTTACAACACAATTGTTGGGTATACACGTGAACAAGGGCTTAGGATACATTCAAAAATGTCCATTATTGCCATCAGTTGATCTGTTCCATCACTCTGAATGTGTTTGAATTTTTATACCTATGTAGTACACACGTATGTGTCTGTTAACATAATAGTGAGACCTATTCATGTTTAGAGACTAATATCTGAGTTTATCATCATAAAATACTCACAGCACAGAGATAAGTGGGGACATACTGTATCGTGCACCCCCATTTAATTTCGCGTGATCCCCGCGAATTTGGAATCCCTCTGGCCGCAAGAGCACATGGAGCGTTACTGTCACCAGTCAAGGGTAGGTTGGAGGAGAAGGTAGTTAAGGGCTGCGTTGACCTAGAGAAGAGGAGAGTGTAGCGCAGGTGGCGAAGAGCACAAGTGAGGCAGCATGTTGTTGTGGCCAAGCACCTGCCGTGGTCTGTTGGCAAAAATGGTGCTTTCGCTCCCTGCAGGTTTGGCGGGGCCGAGTGTTGGTTGAAGCCGTGAACATTACTCATTTAAAGCTACTTCGGCAGGATGCACAGTATTCGGCGTGTCCTCTGCTATTGAAGTTGCAAGCAGTTCGTGTCCATTGTGGTGCCGGGTTGGAGTCCAGTCTGACCTTTGCAAGTATTGGGCGCAGTGGCATCTGCTGGATGATACCCGTGGGTTTCCAACTATGAGTAATCTTCATTACATCCTTCTTTCAGTGCTCTCTAGGCAAGCATTTGTCAATGGGCGCTGAATTTTATGAGAAATCATGGTTAGCATCTGATTAGTGTGCACGTCACTTGGTGTCACGTGGTGGCTATTTTGACTTCTTATCCTGGTTGGCCATTGTTATATATATAAATGTGTTTTGCCTGGTACTACTTGAGTTGAGTTCTGTCAGTGTGTGTGGGCTTGTGGTTGTTACTATACCAATCTAAGGGTATAGAATGCAGATGTAATTCTTCTGATTTACGAATTGTACTTTATAGTCAGTATTTCTGAGGCATGTCTACAGTTACCTATCCCGAGTTCAAGCTGTTTACTAAATTGTTTGCCTCCACAAAAAAAAAAAGAAGAATTTTATGCCTAACGTCCCCCCCATGAAACATGGACCTTGCCGTTAGTGGGGAGGCTTGTGTGCCTCAACGATACAGATAGCCGTACCATAGGCAGGGTATCTGTTGAGAGGCCAGACAAACGTGTGGTTCCTGAAGAGGGGCGGCAGCCTTTTCAGTAGTTGCAGGGGCAACAGTCTGGATGTTTGACTGATCTGGTCTTGTAACACTAACCAAAACAGCCTTGCTGTGGTGGTACTGCGAACGGCTGAAAGCAAGGGGAAAATACAGCTGTAATTTTTCTCGAGGGCATGCAGCTTTACTGTATGGTTAAATGATGATAGCGTCCTCTTGGGTAAAATATTCCGGAGGTAAAATAGTTCATTTGGATCTCCAGGTGGGGACTACTCAAGAGGACGTCGTTATCAGGAGAAAGAAAACTGGTGTTCTATGGATCGGAGCGCGGAATGTCAGATCCCTTAATCAGGCAGGTAGGTTAGAAAATTTAAGAAGAGAAATGGATAGGTTAAAGTTAGATACAGTGGGAATTAGCGAAGTTCGGTGGCAGGAGGAACAAGACTTTTGGTCAGGTGAATACAGGGTTATAAATACAAAATCAAACAGGGGTAATGCAGGAGTAGGTTTAAGAATGAATAAAGAAGTTGGAGTGCAGGTAAGCTACTACAAACAGCATAGTGAACGCATTATTGTGGCCAAGATAGACACGAAGCCCATGTCTACAACAGTAGTGCAAGTTTGTATGCCAACTAGCTCTGCATATGACAAAGAAATGTATGATGAGATAAAAGAAATTATTCAGGTAGTGAAGGGAGACGAAAATTTAATAGTCATGGGTGACTGGAATTCGATTGTAGGAAAAGGAAGAGAAGGAAAAGTAGTAGGTGAATATGGAATGGGGATAAGGAATGAAAGAGGAAGTCATCTGGTAGAATTTTGCACAGAGCATAACTTAACCATAGCTAACACTTGGTTCAAGAATCATAAAAGAAGATTGTGTACATGGAAGAAGCCTGGAGACACTAAAAGGTTTCAGATAGATTATATAATGGTAAGACAGAGATTTAGGAACCAGGTTTTAAATTGTAAGACATTTCCAGGGGCAGATGTGGACTCTGACCACAATCTATTGGTTATGAACTGTAGATTAAAACTGAAGAAACTGCAAAAAGGTGGGAATTTAAGGAGATGAGACCTGGATAAACTGAAAGAACCAGAGCTTGTAGAGAGTTTCAGAGAGAGCATAAGGGAACAATTGAGAGGAATGGGGGGAAAGAAATACAGTAGAAGAAGAACGGGTAGCTCTGAGGGATGGGGTAGTGAAGGCAGCAGAGGGTCAAGTAGGTAAAAAGACGAGGGCTAGTAGAAATCCTTGGGTAATAGAAGAAATATTGAATTTAAGTGATGAAAGGAGAAATTATAAAAACAACGTAAATGAAGCAGACAAAAAGAAATACAAATGTCTCAAAAATAAGATCGACAGGAAGTGCAAAATGGCTAAGCAAGGATGGCTAGAGGCTTATCTCACGAAGGGTAAGATAGATACTGCCTACAGGAAAATTAAAGAGACCTTTGGAGTAAAGAGAACCACTTGTATGAATATCAAGAGCTCACATGGAAACCCAGTCCTAAGCAAAGAAGGGAAAGCAGAAAGGTGGAAGGAGTATATAGAGGGTCTATACAAGGGTGATGTACTTGAGGACATTATTATGGAAATGGACGAGGATGTAGATGAAGATGAAATGGGAGATACGATACTGCGTGAAGAGTTTGACAGAGCACTGAAAGACCCGAGTTGAAACAAGGCCCCGGGAGTAGACAACATTCCATTGGAACTACTAACGGCCCTGGGAGAGCCTGTCCTGACAAAACTCTACCATCTGGTGAGCAAAATGTATGAGACAGGCAAAATACCCTCAGACTTCAAGAAGAATATAATAATTCCAATCCCAAAGACAGCAGGTGTTGACAGATGTGAAAATTACCGAACTATCAGTTTAGTAAGTCACAGCTGCAAAATACTAATGCGAATTCTTTACAGACGAATGGAAAAACTGGTAGAAGCCGACCTCGGGGAAGATCAGTTTGGATTCTGTAGAAATGCTGGAACACGTGAGGCAATAGTGACCTTACAACTTATCTTAGACAATAGATTAAGAAAAGGCAAACCTACATTTCTAGCATTTGTAGACTTAGAGAAAGCTTTTGACAATGTTGATTAGAATACTCTCTTTCAAATTCTAAAGGTGGCAGGGGTAAAATGTGGTGCTTCAGAAGAATGCTGAAGACTCGATGGGTAGATAACATAACTAATGACGAGGTGTTGAATAGAATTGGGGAGAAGAGGAGTTTGTGACACAACTTGACAAGAAGAAGGGACCGGTTGGTAGGACATGTTCTGAGGCATCAAGGGATCAGCAATGTAGCATTGGAGGGCAGCGTGGAGGGTAAAAATCAGAGGGAGACTAAGAGATGAATACACTAAGCAGATTCAGAAGGATATAGGTTGCATTAAGTTCTGGGAGATGAAGAAGCTTGCACAGGATAGAGTGGCATGGAGAGCTGCATCAAACCAGTCTCACGACTGTAGACCACAACAACAGCAACATGCCTACTGTTCGTACTTTCCTGCGTTTGTAGTATGTTTAATTTTTGCTAAATAATTAATGAGTTGTCTCTGTGTTACAGGATAGGTGATTGTATCTCTTGCTAAGTGTGGTCTAGTTAAAGATGCCTATGTACCATGACTGAAATTTTTAATGAAGGTTTCCAGTACTGTGGTAATGGCAAACTGCCGTCCTATGTTAGTAGAGACGGAGGAATTATTGCTACTGGCACTACCTCTGACACCGCCTATACCATCATAAATTTGTAGCATATTTGTCAGTCATTTTGGCTACTTTGAAGACAATGGCATCTTGATATTTACTGGCAATAGCTGATGGTTGAAATTTTTTACATATTCATTTGATCATATGTTTTGCTGTTTGTAATGCAAATGTATTTTTACTTCATTTAATATTCTTTACTAAAAGGAAGTGATTTTATGCTGTTGCCATTTTGAAGTGTTTGCTACCAGTTGTGTTATTGAAATTTAGTCTTTTCAGTTCTAGAGGCAATTTGTTGTTGTTATTCTTGGATTTTTGCTTTTTAAAAATAAATTCATCAGTGATTTTAGAAACGTTAATAAATTCATTATGGCTCAGTACCTTTCCACACAACACCAGCTCCCTACTGCATTTCATTCTAGCCACTATAACGTATACTACTCGGGAACAACATTGTACTGCAATGTTATCCATTCATTTGAACATAAAATGTATTATAAAAAATTTTATTTAAAAAAAACTAGAGATTGAACTTGCTATGTAATTGTTACACAACATTACATAGAGCTTACAGACATGAGAGCCAACTGCTTATACAAACATTAACTGTTAGACCCATCTAAAATGCTTATATACTAATTGCTATACTTACATAAAATTCATAATCCAACTAAAATATAAAAGTTTTGCCCAGTGTATAAAGCACACAGTCAGTAACACTAAAGATTCGGCTTATTAAATACTAAAACATGATACTGACACACACATCACAAATTAATAAAAATTGCAGCCATCAAAAAATAAGCCGTGTGAAAGTAGTGCTACTGGTTGTAGTTACCTGTAACTTCAATAAGTACTGCTGCAATACGAAAACTATTTTATCACTATTGAAGACATGTTTATAGGGAAGAGAGCTCTACCTACTACCATGTAATATTAAAATCCTATATTTTCCACAATCTCAACAGCAAATGCACAACTTTTATAGTGATTATTGTGTATGTGTGATAAACAACAAATGATTTAGTGTTTAAAGTTTTAGTTTATGGCATGATGTAGTTTACTTTGTTGAAAGTATGCAGAAGACTGGTTGCGTAGACAGCTATATGGATCTGATGATTGCATTTTTTGAACAAAAGTGGCAATATTTATAAAAATAGTGTAAATGAGAGAGGGTAAAATAAACAAAAAATTACAATATTTTATCCCAAATGGTAACTTCAGCAAGTAAAAAAAAATATCTTATTTAGACAGATTGTTAACACATACCTGAACTCTAAGTGAATTATCAACAAATGAGCGATGAAGATGTACAGTACAAAGAGAAAGTGGCATAACCAAGTCTTTGAGACAGTCTGCATTTGGTGCCTTATTTTCTTCACACAATGACGTTCCAACAACAAGTTTCAAGTGATACATCACACCATCCATAATCTGTAACAATTTTTTGAATGAAATGTCTTGTCCTATTATAGGAACATGGCAAGAAGGTGTATGCAAAAGGTCTAACACAAAAAAATTACCTGCTTCTTTGCATCCACTACCTCCACAACAACACGCTTCAGATTGTCCTCATCAATGGCATCGAGTGTTTCAACTGCAGTAGCTGCTAAGTCATTTACCAACTGCTCCTCTCCTGGACCTATATCTTTAAGACCTCCAATGAAACCAGAAACCCCTCGTCTTTTCATACGGGCATTCTGCCCCGTTTGGTAGTACTCTTCTGAGTCTGAAAGATAGCCTCCCATATCCCACCCAAGGAAGGGAATATCCTCCATGTAGTCAGCTGAGTAGCCATGGGCATAGTTATAAGGAGTATCATCTGCAGACACTGTTGCCAAATCATCAAAAGAACCAAACTGGGGCCTATCATCATCCTTGTAATGAGTCAGCACTTTTTCATTTTTGGAAATACTGACTGAAAAAGGGTTTGCAACAATGTCATTAGATGGATAATTGTCATCTATTCTGGTGCAGTTATTAAATGTAATCTCCCTCTGTTTCTGAAGTCCTGGTTTCTCAAATATTTCAATGTAGCAAGTGTTGGGATCACTTTTATAATTGATTGCACACAAGTTCCTGTCCACGTTAGTTTCCTTCAAACATTCTGTCTCACCAACATCAAGGAGCAACATGTACATAATTCCATTCACAACCTGCAATTAGAACAAAAAACAGAATCAAATGACCTGAAAATGTGTCATTTTTCACAGTAACAGCACTTCTCAAAGAACGTGTAAAATGAACTAAGAATTAATAATATTATGAGATGGAAAGTTGCTTTCACCATATAGCGGAGATGCTACGTTGCAGATAGGCACACAAAAATATTTTCACACTTAAAGCTTTCGGCATGATGAGGAAGCGAAGAATTTTTCAACATTGCAACATTATAATATTACCGATGAATATAAGTTTTTTGGTAACAAATATGGTTCTGTAATTATTAATAAAATTGTAACATACATGTATAGGGTTAATGTTAGGATTGAAAGACTAAATCTTGACAACAAAGCTAATAAGAAGATATTTGAAAATCAGGGTGCATTGGAGAAAGTGTGTATAGCATGTAGTAATAAAATGGGTGCTTTTGATTTGAATCCGCAGAAGGCATCTGGTGTACCTTGGCGTAAATATATAAGAAGGAATAGGTTTAAGTTTGTAACGTATTCTAAGCCAGAACAAAGTGCAGATATAACGAATGTCAAGTCGTGGACAGATCTTGAAAAGGAGTGTAAAGTTAAAAATAGGTTGTTTCGAGGTACAAATCCATTTTATATTGGACTACAGATTGCTGGTGATGAACCCGAGAGAAACGATAATGTACAGAGTGAAGTTAAATATGTAACATTTATTGTAAGAAATAGAGTGTATATATGACATTTTGTAAGAGGAAAGGTAAAGTAACTTTCTGAATAAAAGTATTTGTTTACAGCTAATGTCTGCGTTGGAGTTTTTTTATGCCAACTGGGAACATATTCGTAATTACCCGGACGACCTAAGCCTCGCCTTGTTCCTAATAGTCAGCAGAGGGTTGATGAACTTGCTATTACATTTTGTGGCAACAAGATTAATTATTCTGCAGCTGTTTTAGTGTTGGAAGAACTATGGTATTATAAGCCTAATTTGGGTGATTTAGTGCGTCGGTTTAGGGACGCTTATAGAGAATATGTATTTATGCCAAACGGTATAAGATGTGCAAACAGGTACTTTGATTTTAGGCAAGGTTGTTATAGGCCATTGTGGTACAATGGCCGAAAATGTGAAAATCTTTTTCCTGTGTCTACCTGCGACTCAGCATCTCTGCTACATGGTGAATAGCAACTTTCCTTCTCATAATATTGTTACATTCCATCCTGGATCTTCCATTGTTTGAACTAAGAATTAAACACTATGTGATTAAGCACAACAAGGAAACAAAAATACTGTATTCTAATAAACTGCTTACGTTCCGAAGGTGAAATCTATAGTGCTGCTGAAAGAAACATTTAAAGGTAGCAAATACTATTCCTAGACTTCAGGTCTTGTAAGTTCCTTCTACAAGGGGGGAACAGGGTTTGGTTGGGGAAGGTTGGTAAGGAGGGGAAGGACTCACGTACCCTACTTTGAAAGGGACCACCTGTTATGAGGTTAATGGGAGACAAAAACGGAAAAAGGTGTTATAGCATGGGAGGAAAGAGTACATCAGTGAGTACTGTGCCAGCTTCAGTTCATAGTAGATGGAAAGGACACAAAGAGAAGAAATGTGGATTACAGGGGAAGTGAAACAAAACATTGAATGAATACTGCAATTCAGAATTGAGAGGAAACCAGAAAAAGAGGGGGGGGGGGGGCAAATAAAAAGGAGATGACTGGGAGGAAGACAAACAATAAAGAGAGAGAAGCAGAGGAGGGGAGGCAAATAAGAAAAAGACAGAGAGAAAGAGAGAGGGAATGAAGAAGAAATGCAAGTGTGCAAGTGGGAAGGGGGGGGGGGGGGTGGAGAGAGATTGAGAATGGAGATTATAAGGGTTGTGTGATATGGGATATGTTGGTGAGCAAGTTCCCATCTTCAGAATTTGGAGAAAATAAACTGGGTGGGAGCACTCAAATGGCCTTTGCCCTCTAGAAGGCTCTATCATGTCCCTTAGGTCTTAAAAACTCAATTTCTGAATTTGAATTATTTACATTACAAGCATGAACTTCAGATAATCACACACAATTCTAAGGCCTTAAATTAAGAACAAGTGGTATGTAACTGAAATTAGGCACTTTTACTCTTGAGCAGAGCACACAAAGAACTGGAAATGTGTAACAAGTTAAAAACGGTGTACCAGATGAGGCCTCAACCTGGACACTCAACTCTCAGAGACTTATGACTGTCATTTCTACATAGTTCACAAAACAACTTGAAGCTTCAAAAATGCTAGTCATTCACTTTCTTGTTACACTCACTAAAGGAACAAGGTGGAAAAATTATTTCCAGTACAAGGATCTCTCCTATTTTGTTCTTCTATGTTCTGCAATAAGATAGGCGTCTCCTCTTCATAGATTCCCACCTAAGCTCACAGGCCATTTCTGTAACACACTGCTTCCATGTCTTCAATTAATTTGAGCTAGCAGGGATCCTGAACACTTGAACAGTACTCAAGAAAGAGTAATGTATATGCTCTGCACTCAGTATCCTTTACAGGTGAGCCACACTTCCCCAGAATTCTTCCAATGAGCCATAGTCTACCACTGCCTTCCCCACAGCTATCCTTATGTGTTCATTCCATTTTTGAGTGTTCTGCAATGTTACACTAAGATATTCAATCAAAGTGAGTGAATTAAGAAGCATACAATCAATATTGTATTGAAACATAGCAAATCCACATTAATTTACATTTATCCACATTTACGGCTATCTACCATTTATTACATCAAATATATTCTATATAATTGAGGGCCTAGTGCTAGAGGATGCTATTTCCATCTGTGGCAAAATATAACAGAAACAAAGATTTTACTAGAGGGTTTTTCGTCCGAAAAATGTTATAGTGTTTCACAACTGCTTTTAGTTCAGTTTGTCCTCCACATATTGTAGATAATTGGAAAATATAACAAACTGAAATGAGTTTTTATTGACTCACAGTTTTCAAAACAAATTTGATTTTTAAGTAAGTGAATCAGTATTACAAACATTGGAAAATCCAGGATGGAATTAACAATATTCTGAGAAGGAAAGTTGCTACTCACCATATAACAGAGATGCTGAGTTGCAGATAGGCACAACAAAAAGATTTTCACATTTAAAGCTTTTGGCCAATGGCCTTTGTCAACAATAGACACATATAATACGCACACACACATATGCACCAGTGTGACTTCAGTTGCCTGAGACTGTAGTAGTCTGTGAGAGTTGCATTTGCGTGTGTGTGTGTGCGCGCATGCGTATATGTGTCTATTGTCAACAAAGGCCATAGGCCGAAAGCTTTAAGTGTGAAAATCTTTTTGTTGTGCCTATCTGCGACTCAGTATCTCTGCTATATGGTGAGTAGCAACTTTCCTTCTCATAATATTGAATCGGTATTACAAACGAATAATTTCAAAGTATAGTCATAAAAGCATTTACAAAGTTTTTAAAATAAAGGGTATACTACGAGAAATGGTTGATACTGAGGGGTACGACAGGAATGATCATACAAAGCAAAGAAGTCTAATTAACATGGGCTGTAAAATACATACCTTCAGAACTACGAGAACTACTACATTTTTGATACTGTGAAACAAATCTCTTCCACTGCCAATCTTTGCTTTCCATACTGTGAGAAGTGGTAGTATGGACCAAAATGAGAAAAAATTCCCAGTAAACATGGGCTCTATAGTGCATACCTTAATGGCTATGAGTATTTGTTAATCTTCGCTAGTGTTAAATGCATCTCTTCTACTAAACAAGTGCTCATAGCTTTTAAGGTATGCATTTTTGAACCCATGTTTCCTAGAAAATTCCCAAATTATGGACAGAAAAGGGCTTGCAGTAGAAGAGATTTTTGCCACAGTGCTGAAGACGAAGTGCTTAGAGCCCATGTTTACTAGACCTTTTCTGCTTCAAAATAGTTGTTCTTGTTGTGTCACTGAGTATTGCAACCGCCCCCCCCCCCCCCGCCCCCCTCCCCGGGACACCACATAAATAATATCTCCAATGTTAAATGTCCTCAACATGTTCATTTCAATTTGCACTATCTGATGGTGTTAGAAACCCATAAAATGAATTGTAAACTGGTGAGATGACAGATCTCATGTACTGCAGAAACGTCTCCCCCCTTCCGTAAACAACAATGGATGGTCAGCATCATCATTACATTCACCCTTTACTATTTTTCGGGTTTATGGTCTAATAGTTCTTGAAGTTTGAGGAAAGACTTATTTATGAACCTCCAAGAGCTACAGAGGAAATAAACATTTATTCAATACCAGTTTCGAACAATCATCATTAAGCACTGTGGTATCATTCTTACTATAGTGACAATCAAAATAAAATGAAAAACACCCATCACGTATAACTGTAATCAAGAATAAAGTGTGAGTCACATAATCTTTGTCCTTCCATGCTGCTGAGCGGAGTAAATTTGCACACTTTTATTTTATTTTATTTTATTTTATTTTTTATTTTATTGACACCCCAGTAAGAATTACACCACATAGGCTGATATCAATAACTTCATGTTTCTGATGTTGATAGTTTTGATCAATATCAGTACTGTAGGAAGTGTTTATTTCATCAGCAGCTCTTGATGATTTTTGCAAGGAAGAGAGATCACAGTTTAACATGTTGATGGGGGCATCATCAGAGGAGGGAAAGGATATCTGCTGTGTCCTTCTCAATCAGACTTTCCATATTTGCCTTAATCAATTTAGGGAAACCACTAGACTTTTGGGCAGGGTAACATATTACCTAAGAACAGCTCCCAAAACACATTCTTGAAAAATATTCTCTAGCACTCTTGGAACTTTCACTGTGAAGGAAGACAGTGAAGACTTCAACTCAGACTTCACAAAGGATAATGATCATTTTTATTTCCCATCTCTTTCAGTTTTCATTTTCCATTCACCTGTATTTACTGAAGTCACGTTTATGTGCTATCAGTTTCAAAACCAAACGGCTCCACGTTCGGGCACCTTACAAGGATGTGGAAATTGATCTATCACGTGACACATACTATTGACTGGGATCACCCCTGCAGCTGCATTTCATCAACAGCATACCAGAGCATTATTACATAAGAGAATGAATTTGTCTCAGTAGTCGAGCAGTTCCTCATGTGGAGAGTAGACACCAAGTGGCCAGCTCCTCATGTTAGGCTGACAGTGACTATTTTCTTCTCAAAAATTGAGAAAATTTCATATGAGAATGAAGTATTGTAGCACATAGTTGCAACCTCCCTCCCCCTCCCCCCCCCCCCCACCCCTACTGGGCTAAAAATTTCTTTGAAGGGAGGTGGAAATGCATCAAAAATGGGCACATTAAACTCTCAGAGCCACTTGAGATCAAACAGGGCAACACACAAAAAACAAGAGATATTTCTCATGCAGATATCCTGATTGAGAGTGTTAGGAAAGAACATGCAAATATTGAGTAAGGAAACAGACTTCACAATAACACTGCAAAGTACAGTTTGACTAAAAAAGATGTCCCAGACTGTTAGTTTGTAGTGTATGAACCTCTGCAGCAATTCCAACAACAAATAGCTGTTTACAATAGAGCTTATAGTGTCACTATAGTGTCTAACTAAAAAAAAAAAAAAATTAAGGGTACTGAAAGCAATGCAGCCCCAGATTCAAGCACCAAGTTTTATTCCTAAGAGAAAGAACATTTTACACAAGAAATAGCTCAGATCACATAATATAGCATTTTCATTAAAACTGTTCTCTCTCTCTCATTCTGGAGAAAATATGATTGCTTACCTGCCTCTGAGCCTTACGCACACTTACTAATCCATATTTGTATGCATTTGTTGTGCTTTTGTCAATGGAGTTAAGTGCCAGATCAACAAATTGGGACAAATCTGGATTATTTACGTTTAAGTCAACAGGACACCCCAGACAAAATGCTTTTTTGGCAATCATAGGTTCTTCTACAGCAGGTACTGGATCTTCAATGTCTAATGCCGCTGTTGCGCCTATCTTTTCTTCAGGTTTTGAGTCTGATATTTTTCCTGCTGACATTTCTGGTTCAGGCACACCAACTTCAATTATTGATTCTAGGTATTTTTCAATCTCTGAGTCATCTATCGCTTTTCGATCATGTGAACGTGAGCCAACCTGTAAAACAAATTTCACAATCTTTATATTTATCATACAAGAGCATCTACTAGCATTAATATCATCAGATTTTCATTATAAAAGGAAAAGTGATGCAAGCTTTCATATACTACTAGCTGAGAATTTCCAATAAATAATATACAGCTTGCGGCTTCTGAACTGATGAAGTATGAAACTGTATTAAGTAACACCTGTGCTTAACACTTTCTGTACCTGTTCTTGTCTATAATCACATATCACTTCTTGGACAGTGAAACAAATCTTCAAGATTATTCTTTGCAATTTTGTGTAACAAAGATGCTTTTTATATCTAAAAACAAAGATGATGAGACTTACCAAACAAAAGCGCTGGCAGGTCGATAGACACACAAACAAATACAAACATACACACAAAATTCAAGCTTTCGCAACAAACGGTTGCTTCGTCAGGAAAGAGGGAAGGAGAGGGAAAGACGAAAGGATGTGGGTTTTAAGGGAGAGGGTAAGGAGTCATTCCAATCCCGGGAGCGGAAAGACTTACCTTAGGGGGAAAAAAAGGACAGGTATACACTTGCGCACACACACACACACACACACACACACACACACACACACACACACACACACACATATCCATCCGCACATACACAGACACAAGCAGACATTTGTAAAGGCAAAGAGTTTGGGCAGAGATGTCAGTCGAGGCGGAAGTAAAGAGGCAAAGATGTTGAAAGACAGGTGAGGTATGAGCGGCGACAACTTGAAATTAGCGGAGGTTGAGGCCTGGCGGATAACGAGAAGAGAGGATATACTGCCAAGATGTGCTGGCCGTGGCACAGTGTTACACCGTCCGGGTTATCTGGATACTTCCCACTAACACCAACCTGTCAGAACTCCGGATATGGGAACTTGCTCTTCAATATATCCTCTCTTCCCGTTATCCACCAGGCCTCAACCTCCGCTAATTTCAAGTTGCCGCCGCTCATACCTCACCTGCCTTTCAACAACATTGTTGCCTCTTTACTTCCGCCTCGACTGACATCTCTGCCCAAACTCTTTGCCTTTACAAATGTCTACTTGTGTCTGTGTATGTGTGGATGGATATGTGTGTGTGTGCGCGCGAGTGTATACCTGTCCTTTTTTCCCCCTAAGGTAAGTCTTTCCGCTCCCGGGATTGGAAGGACTCCTTAACCTCTCCCTTAAAACCCACATCCTTTCGTCTTTCCCTCTCCTTCCCTCTTTCCTGACGAAGCAACCATTTGTTGCGAGAGCTTGAATTTTGTGTGTATGTTTGTGTTTGTTTGTATGTCTATCGACCTGCCAGCGCTTTTGATTGATAAGTCTCATCATCTTTGTTTTTAGATATATTTTTCCCACGTGGAATGTTTCCCTCTATTATATTCAAAAGATGCTTTTTATATACAGAACTGCCAAACACAATGGAAAATGCTTCAAAAATGTACAAAACGTTAAATCAAGTTTTGGAAGCATTGTTTTAGGCCAGACACAAAACTAATGACAGGAATAAGAATTTCAGAAATAACTGAATGTAAACTAAGTACAAAAAGATAGATTGCCACTTACCGTAAAAAAAAACACTAAGTAGCAATCTATCTTTTCATATATTGTTGATATTCGTACCTGGACTTTCCATTGTTTGAATGTAAACTGATGATTACAATCATTCAGAGTGGATAACAACTGGCACCATAGTAGCAGAAGTAAGAATTTTGATTTTGTAATAATTTAGCAAGATCGTCTAAGAAAACTGCAACACCTTGAAACTACATTCAGCCAGAAAATGTCTGATGAGCAAAGAAGGTAATTAAAGTCGATGTTGATTAGCTTCATCAGTACCAGCTCAATTGTTCAGAGCAAGCAGAATGGTGTTCCACTGAAATGTTCCAAGGTGTCAGAATGAGAAAATTAGAAGGAAATGATCACAAGAATGGCTTGGGTGCAGCTGCCCCTCTCTCTCACCACCACCACCACCACACCTTACTACTGCATACAACCACAGAAAACTGAATTCTCCACTATGCAATGTGCCCCTAAGGTATACACTTTAGTCGCAGCTGTTCTTCATCAGACTTTACTCTCTGTTTCTTCCTTCTTTTCCCATGTACATATGAGGGGCACTCAATAAGTAATGCAACACTTTTTTTTTTCTTGGCTAGTTGCAGTTGAAAAATGTGGAATTTGTTGTGGGACAATGTGAAGTATTCTCACTTCAGCTCCTATAGTTTCAATGTGTGGACGCCCTCATTCAAGGTGATCAATGGATCACAAACAAACGCCTCACTGCTCAAGTGAACATCAGAGTTCGATTTCCTTCTTCATGGTGAAGCAATCAACTCTGAAGTGTACTATGCTACGCTCAGAAATGTGAAGAAATGACTTCAGCGTGTTTGTTGCCAAAAAATGCTAATTAACTTCTCCTTCTCCAAGACAACGCAAGGCCTTGCACAAGACTACACACTCGAGAGAAGCTCGCAAAACTTCAATGGACTGTTCTTCCTCATCCACCTTACATTCCAGATCTCGCACCTTCAGGCTACTTTGTTTGGCACAATGTAGGATGCACCCCATTGGAAGCAGTACTTGGATGATGGGGAGGTTATTGATGCAGCAAGATGTTAGCTTCAACTTCCAACAGTAGATTGGTACCATATGGGTACACAGGCCCTTTCAGTAAGGTGGTGTAAGGCCGTCGCATTGAACAGGGATTGTGTCAAAAACCATGATTCTGTTGCCAAGAGTGGGGAATAGAATGGTGTATTGGAATCCTGAATAAAACCAACCTGCTCCCAGAAAAAAATTGTGTTGCATTACTTACTGAATGCCCTTAGTAATTCAGAGTCTGTGGACTACTCGACACTTGAACTATAAAATCAAGTGGTTGACTTTATGCCTTCGACTACTTGTAATTACTCAGGACTTTCCAGAATTAATTGATATTAATATGACAAGTTAAGCTGATTCCATCAAGTTATAATGAGGAACTGGGTGACCCAATGACTGTTAGTAAGTACCAGAACATAAAATTATAGCGTTGGGTGTTTGATCCCCAATCAAACATCTTTTTATGATACTTTCACCTCTTGCAGTGTATTTCTATGTATAAAATGACTAGTTCACCATAGTTATGTGGCAATGTTACACTAAAATCCCCACTCTCCTTCTCCCCTCTCCCACCCTTACAACTGGCCGAGAGAACAGCTGATAAGTCCACAGGCAACAACCCAAGGGTGTACCATTCCAATAGGACCATGCATAATGAGGCACTCAAGTGATGAAATGACTCTTTTGGTAAACAATTCCTTTACTTAATGACTAGTTATGTAAGAACAGCTCCCCACCACCCAATTCTGTTGATACCCAGAACTGATACTTCCAGTACACATCACAAACTGTGAACCACTATACTCAAAATACAAAATATGTTAGCTCACAATGAAAAATATAAAACATTTTGATCAAAGTGGATGAAACATGTAAAGATGTTAAGAAAGGTATGACTGGGGGGGGGGGGGGGGGGGGGGGGGGGGAAGGTTGACATAACATACAGGAAAATTAAATGTGTAGGTGTTAGTCAATAAGGAGCAGATGTCTTTGTGACATGCATAAGAGAACATCAAGAGATGCAGGAGAACCTCAAAGATCTTAATGATGTACAGAAGCTGTCCTGAAGTCTGATAGAACACATGAAGAGGTTCACGTGGATATCCAGTAATGTTGTTACTCTGACAGAACACTAAATGATGATATAATGTTGCAGTTGTTGAATTCTGTAGGAGGTTAAGGTACTACAAGGCTATTTTGGTTGGTGTCAAAAATCTAGGAAAGAAGCAACTTAACCAAGATTTCAAAAAACGCATTATCCATCACATTACTAAAGAAGGTAAATGGTTATAAATGTAAAAACTATCGGATGATTCTACTGACAAGTTACACTTTTAAACTGTTGAGCACAATATCATACTACAAGAATAGAAAGAAAACTTGAGAAATAACTAAACAAAGATCAGTTTAGTCTCACAAAGGGAAAATGCACCGGCAATTCTGACACTGTGTTTGCTATTAGAAAGAATACAGCAGAAGAAGCAAAACACCTTCTTAGCATCTGCAGACAAAAACAAAGCCTTCGACAATGGAAGGTGAAATAAAATGTTCACAATAATTAGAAGACTGGGTCTAAGGTACAGAGCAAGAGGACTAATTTACACAATCCAAATGGGAATACCAGAAGAAGAGGTCCCAAAAAGACAATTTTGTGTTAACAAGAGTGTAAGGCAAGATTGAAACTTACCATCACTGTTGCTCAACTTTTAGACTGAAAAAGCAATGAAGTGAAATAAAACTTCAAAAGAGGAATAACTGTGCAAGGGTATGTAAGTAAGACATAGAAGACCTGTTGAATGGGAGAGACAGCATATTTAGCATAGAATATGGCTTAAGGGTAAACAAAGCAGAGATGTAAGTGATGAAGAGTAATAGAAAGGGGAATAACATATTAATATCAAACTTGTAATGACAACACAGCAGCAGCAGCAGCAATAGTAGTCTTAGTCATAGTAGCAGTAGCAGTAGTAGTAGTAGTAGTAGAGACAAATTTGTGCTATTTAGGGTGGAAGACTGTGTATTATCGCCAGAGCAAGGAAGATAACAGATGTACGACAACACAAGGAATAAAGCTTTCTTCAGTAATAGAGATCTACTAATATCAGGTATTAGTATGGTAATGAGAAGTAGTTCCTTAAATCGTGTCTGGAGTGCAGGCAGCATTGTAAGCAGTTGAAACACAGGCCATTAGAAACCTGGAAGAGAGGAAACTGGAAGCATTTGAAATTTGGTGCCGTCAAAGGATATTAAAGTTTAGGTTCACTGATACAAGACTAAATGAAGTAGTACTAAAGGTAATAGGTGCAGAAGACCCTTAGTAAAATTTAAGGGACACTTTAGTAGCACCTCTGCTACAGCCTCTGGGTACAGTTCACTTGACACTTAAAGATGCAGCATATAGAGGAAAATATTAGGAACAGAGATAGACTGTGATACAAAATAGATGTAGAATGTAAATAGATAGATAAAAAGTCTACTCACCAAGTGGTGGCAGGGGAACACACACACAAAAGGATTGAACTTTTACAAGCTTTCAGAGCCAGTGGCTCCTTCTTCTGGTAGAAGAGTTGAAGGGGAAGGAAGATGGATGAAGGAAAAAGACTGGATCAGTTTAGGGAATGGGGTACAGTTCAGGAAAGTCACCCAGAACCCTGGGTCAGGGGATACTTACGGGACAGGATGAGAAGGAAAGACTGATTGTTGGGGACTGCACTATACGAGATTTTAAAACTTGAGAGCTTAAAGGTGAAAGGTAGACTGGCAATGGCAAGGAAAGCGTTTCTGAAGAAGAGAAATTTGTTAACATTGAGTATAGATTTAAGTGTCAGGAAATCATTCCTGAAAGTATCTGTATGGAGTGTAGCCATGTATGGAAGTGAAACATGGACAATAAATAGTTTGGACAGGAAGAGAATAAAAGCTTTCAAAATGTGGTGCTACAGAAGAATGCTGAAAATTAGATGGGTAGATCACATAACTAATGAGGAGGTATTGAATAGAATTGGGGAGAAGAGGAGTTTGTGGCACAACTTGACGAGAAGAAGGAACCGGTTGGTAGGACATATTCTGAGGCATCAAGGGATCACAAATTTAGCATTGGAGGGCAGCGTGGAGGGTAAAAATCGTAGAGGGCGACCAAGAGATGAATACACTAAGCAGATTGAGAAGGATGTAGGTTGCAGTAAGTACTGGGTGATGAAGAACTTGCACAGGATAGGGTAGCATGGAGAGCTGCATCAAACCAGTCTCAGGACTGAAGACCACAACAACAACAACATAGGGTAATACGCAAGGCAGAGATTACTACTAAGACTTTGTCCACAAGTTAATAAAGAGTGAAAAGCTAAGTGCATTGTACGTAACACAAAAGGGCGGGGGCGGGGGGAGGGGTGGGGATGGCAAAAAGTAGACAAGTCAGAAAATAAAAGATGTAGAAAACTAAAATAGAGTGAAGAAAGGATTCATTACTGTGAAGAAATACTGAAACCAAAGGAATTAATGTAAATTAAGGCCAACTGGGTGGTGAGAACTAAGGACAAGTTGTAGTGCTAGTTCCTACCCACAGAGTTCTGAGAAACTGGTGTCTGTGGGAAGAATCCAGATGGCACGTGTGGAAACAGGTACTGAGATCATGACTGTCATGTTTAACACATTGCCCTGCAACAGGATATTGTGTGTTGCCTGTATATGCACTCTGCCTTTGCCCATTCATCCTGACTGATAACTGGGTGATAGTCATGGAGATGTAAAAGACCAAACTGTTTACTTAACAGTTGGTACAGGACGTGTGCCATTTCACTGGTGGCTCTCCCTTTGATAGTATATGTTTTGGCAGTTACAGGGCAGGAATTGGTGGTGGTAGGAGGGTGCATAGGGCAAGTCTTGCAGTGGGGGGATGGTCACAGGGGTAGAAGCCATAGGATGGGGAGATGGGTGCAGAAGGAGCATAGGGTCCGACACGGATATTGCGGAGATTGGGAGGGTGACAAAAATCTATTCTAGGAGTGGTGAGCAAACACTCAGACAGAATGGATCTCATTTCAGTGCACGATTTTAGGAAGTCATGGCCTTGTCAAAGGAGCTGATTGATACATCTACACAGATGTAGAGGGTGGTGAGTGCAATTGTTACATGGAGACAAAAAAATTACCCACGAGTGGAAAAATGCTCCTATCAGAGCACAAGAAAATGCTAATATGTTCTTGTTTATTTCAAAGACTCTGACTGAAAAGTGGGGTACCAGCTGCCTCATTCTGCCTTCCTCAGCATCTTTAAAAACCTTCACAAAATTTTTGGGATGCGAACATATTCACCCTTTTTTTAACAAGCAAATTCAACTAAGACTCCTGCAAGCTCCTCGAACTGAAACTCACTCACATCTAAAAGTCCACCACAGTAAGTAGCTCATATCTATCTACTCCCAGTTGCCTTTTCTCACTCATTCAATCAGCCCAACTCATTGTCATTATCTCTATGTGTCTGTCTGTCATTGTCTCCTGTGTCACAGCCACGGACCCTTTCATTCTGTCCTATTACCAGTTTCCTCTCATTGTGACTGTCTCACTCTCGCTGTCTCGTACTGTTACTATCTTTTCCTTTCCTTCCCACTGCTGCACTCTCTTCTCACTGTCACTATCTCGATCTTTCTCATTGTTATTGTCAAAGAACGTCTCTCACTATCACTGGCTCTCATGCATTTTCTCCTCCCCTTTGTTCCTTCCCCCCTTGCACTGTCTCCACTCTTTTCCTAGCTCTGTTTTGTCACTGTCAACTATGTTCCACTACCTCTGTCTCCCTTGTTTTTAATAACACAATCACCGCCTACTATCTTCCAGTATTTATTACTTTTCCGTCTCCTTGCCATTACCAGTGTTTCCTTCTCTCTCAGCATAAAAAAGCACAAATATGTTCTCATGCCACTTGAATAAACAGGAACATATACATTTTTTTTGTGCTCCAATAGAAGCATTTTTCCGTTGTTTCCCTTCTTTTCCACGCTGCAGTAAGAGGTGTAACTCATATGAAAAGAAATGTATTGTCAGTAAAATTTAGGTAGTTTATTTAGGTGAACTGAAATAACGCAGAACTGATTTTACACCTCAGACCAGATTTTATGTGCACAAAAATTTTGGATGTGCTTCAGTACAACACCACTGGGTTTCCTGATGATAATGGAGACACTTTACAGCATATTTGTCTGTGCTATGTCACTGTATGAACTATGTTTTTGCCTCACACCAAATTGTACATGCATATTTTACATGTACAAGTAGTGTAACTTTGAACCTCTCTCTCTCTCTCTCTCTCTCTCTCTCTCTCTCTCTCTCTCTCTCTCTCTCAGAACTGTATATACCCAAGTGCTATACAAAACTACAAAACACATGACCCTACGCTCTTATCGTCAACAGAAACTGAGGTATGATTACTGGGAAACCCTGTTTTTATGTGCAGCATTAAAGAAAATAAAGACTGAGGTCTTAATAAAATAAAGTAAATATTGGAATTATTTCTCCATTCACAAAGAACCTTTCATATTCTTTCCATTGTGAATCCTTGTTTCAATTCTTATTCATTATCAATAACTTATGGTGGCAACTTTTAGAGGGCTGATGTAACAATAGTCACTACCTCATGTAATGGATGAAAATCTGTTTAATACGTACATCAAATGACTGTACTGCTGCACTCTCCTCTACATCCACACGGCATTCAGGAGATGAGTAGATCACATCTCCTTTCCAAGGCCGATTCCAATGTGTCAAATTGCAAACCATATTTGTTAAGTCTTCATTTTCTGGACATGTTTTATTAGGAGGAAATGAGAGCAATTTGAGACACAGCGAAGGCGCTACCTTAAGCTGA
Source organism: Schistocerca serialis cubense (assembly GCF_023864345.2). Classification (NCBI taxonomy): domain Eukaryota; kingdom Metazoa; phylum Arthropoda; class Insecta; order Orthoptera; family Acrididae; genus Schistocerca; species Schistocerca serialis. The sequence continues at coordinate 217,712,858 of NC_064642.1, read as the reverse complement.
AGATTTATCAAAGATCCCTGTGATCCAGGTGTCACCTGAAAATTAATAAGGCCAGAACCAAAATATTACACAACAAGATAAAATAATTTACAAAGTTTTCAAAAAATCATTTTATATGTACAGGGTTATTACAAATGATTGAAGCGAATTCACAGCTCTACAATAACTTTATTATTTGAGATATTTTTACAATGCTTTGCACACACATATAAAAACTCAAAATGTTTTTTTAGACATTCACAAATGTCCGATATGTGCCCCTTAGGGATTCGGCAGACATCAAGCCGATAATCAAGTTCCTCCCACACTCGGCGCAGCATGTCCCCATCAATGAGTTCGAAAGCATCGTTGATGCGAGCTCGCAGTTTTGGCACGTTTCTTGGTAGAGGAGGTTTAAACACTGAATCTTTCACATAACCCCACAGAAAGAAACCGCATGGGGCTAAGTTGGGAGAGCGTGGAGGCCATGACATGAATTGTTGATCATGATCTCCACCACGACCGATCCATCGGTTTTCCAATCTCCTGTTTAACAAATGCTTCTGCTTTAGCCTTTTCGGTAAGATTTTCCAAACCATCGGCTGTGGTACGTTTAGCTCCCTGCTTGCTTTATTCGTCGACTTCCGCGGCTACGCATGAAACTTGCCCGCATGCGTTCAACCGTTTCTTCGCTCACTGCAGGCCGACCCGTTGATTTCCCCTTACAGAGGCATCCATAAGCTTTAAACTGCGCATACCATCGCCGAATGGAGTTAGCAGTTGGTGGATCTTTGTTGAACTTCGTCCTGAAGTGTCGTTGCACTGTTATGACTGACTAATGTGAGTGCATTTCAAGCACGAAATACGCTTTCTTGGCTCCTGTTGCCATTTTGTCTCACTGCGCTCTCGAGCGCTCTGGCGGCAGAAACCTGAAGTGCGGCTTCAGCCGAACAAAACTTTATGAGTTTTTCTACGTATCTGTAGTGTGCCGTGACCATATGTCAATGAATGGAGCTACAGTGAATTTATGAAATCGCTTCAATCATTTGTAATAGCCCTGTATTTGTGTCACTGAACTTACAATATAAATAGAAATTATTTGAAAACTTTTGCCTTCCTTGCAAGGACATTTCTTGCAAAAGACTCTGCATCATAATACAACAGGAAATACTGATTTAATTGTAAGGAAACTAAAAATAAACAAACACTAGATATCCAGTCACTATACTTTAATTCTACTACTATGGTACACTTTGGAGGCTTAACTTCATTGTCAGGTAACACTTTTGGTTCTTAGCTCAAAAGCACTGTTCCCAGGAAAGCAACAATCTTAAAATTTCTAGAAATATGTTAAAATTCTAACTTTGACACCCCTTGTTTCATGGATGGGGAAAATGAAACACATTTAGAATTGGTTTTACATGCCTGGAGTTATGTGTATTTCCTCCCAAGGAAAATGATGCACAGCCCTACATGTGTTGACACACATTTTAATTATTATCAAATTCAATCAAAGCTATAATTTTAGCACATTTCTAGAAATTATAGCTCATTACTTTCCTTGAAGCAATGCTGCTGATGTAAAAAACACAACTCTCACCTAACTGTAGGATTAAGGTTTAGTGATTGTGAAGGTTGTGTGTGTTTATTTTCAGTTTAAACATACAGTCACGGAAGCAGCTTATAAAACATGTTTGTGTGTAAACTGTGTTAATTATTTCAGTTCCCTACACACATTATTTTGCAGCTAATAAAATACGGTCAAAGCTGTGCATTTAAATAATACCATTTTCTCCGCTCTTATGATGTCGTGAAGATTGTAAGCAAACTTTGATTGAGATAGCCCATTTAAATGTAGAACAGCTTCTTGTGCAATTTTTGGCATCTCATCTTCTGAGCCAGAGTACTGAGTCTGTGTTTCAGAAAGAGGGAAGCACCTGCTTTCCCTGGCCACAGCTTCTGACTGTTGAGAGATGATGATTTCAACCTCACATACTTCAAACTGTAACGCGTCACCTTCATCTGCATTTATAACTTTCACTGTCGCGTACACTTCTGTGCCATCATGTGTTTCCTAGAAGATTAACAAAACAATATAAAGGAAAACAAATTTAATAAATATATATTTTAATGTGAGAAGAGAGGTTTAATTTCAAATACGAATTTATTCCAAAATGAAGATACAGAAGAGGAGTTTCGCTGTATCCACTCCAAAAGTAGGAACAACTCCAGTGCAACTCGCACATATTTAAATTAAATCAAACAATTGAAAATCCAGAATGGAATGTAACAATATTATGAAAGGGAAAGTTGCTATTCACCACATAGTGCAGATGCTGAGTTGCAGATAGGCACAACAAAGACTGTCACAAATGAAGCTTTCATCCAGTAGGGCCTTCATCAAAAATAGATTGCTGGGGGGGGGGGGGGGGGGGGGGGAGATTGGTTTGGTTGTTTGGGGAAGGAGACCAGACAGCATGGTCATCGGTCTCATCGGATTAGGGAAGGATGTCGGCCGTGCCCTTTCAGAGGAACCATCCCGGCATTTGCCTGGAGTGATTTAGGGAAATCACGGAAAACCTAAATCAGGATGGCCGGACGCGGGATTGAACCGTCGTCCTCCCGAATGCGAGTCCAGTGTCTAACCACTGCGCCACGAGAGAGAGAGAGAGAGAGAGAGAGAGAGAGAGAGAGAGAGAGAGAGACCCAACTGCACATAGCTGCCCTACCCTCTCTCCACCTCTGCGCACTCCCCAACAGCACTTCACTGTCCGCCACCCCTAACACCCTGCCAACTCTCCCCCTCCCCGCCTCAGTCTCCTCCTTACTCCCACCAACTCGGCACTCCCATCATGCACTGGTGCTGCTGTTCACAGTGTGGCTTCAGTTGCCTAAGACTGCAGTCAGGTGTGTGTGAGTTGCATTTGCATGACTGTATGTGTGTGTATGTCTGTCAATTATTTTTGACGAAGGTCTTGCTGACCAAAATTTATTTGTGAAAGTCTTTTTGTTGTGCCTATCTATGAGTCAGCACCTCCACTATATGGTGAGTACCAACTTTCCTTTTCATAATATTGTTATATTTAAATTTTAAAAAATTCAATTTTAGAAACTTTTAAAACTGTCACTGAAAGGGACAAAGGACATATGAATCTGAACAGGTGTGGAGCACAGAGAAACTGCTCCCCTCAATAATCTTTTTTTTTAAAAAGAAAAAGTTTCCTCAACAAAATGTGTCAGTCTGACAAGGAGCATGCTATAGCAACAAAATAAAATCAAGTATATGACATGAGAAGAAATGAGCTCCAATTTTTAGTGTGTATATTGTCGATTTGATCAGTTTATGTGCCCTAATAACATGCATATGGTCTAACGCTTACTCATTCCTGAATTGGCCACATGCCACAAGCACCTTCTTATAAAGCTAAGAAACTGTAAACATAGATTTTCGTGTATTGTGGTTTACACAATAACATTTAGTTTTCAAAACCAGATAGAAATTCACCAGGTACACAAACGTTTTACCTTTTAACTCAATTGCTTCCAAGCTTAAGTAACTTGCTCTAAAAAAAAAGTTAATGTATATGAGTAGGAAAAACAATCCCACAATGTTCAAATAAATTTCAGTAGTGTGCTGCTTGACACTGTTACGCTGATTAAATATCTAGGCATAACGTTTTGAAGTGATATAACATGAAACGAGCATATAAAGACATTAGTAGGAAGGTGAATGGTCGACTTCAGTTCATTGGGCAAATATTAGAAAAGTGTGTTTCATCTGAAAGGAGACCACATATGGAACACTAGTGTAATTCATTCTTGAGCACTGCTAAAGTGCTTGGGATCCCCACCAGGTTGTATTAATGGAAGACATTGAAGCAATTCAGAAGCACACTGCTAGATTGGTTACCAGTAGATTCGATAATCATGCGAGAGTTAGAGAGATCCTTCATGAACTCAAATGGGGACTCCCTGAGGAAAGATGACGTTCTTTTTCCAGAAAACTACTGAGAAAATTTAGAGAACTGGCATTTGAAGCTGACTGCAGAACGATTGTACTGACATCAATGTACATTTCACATAAGGACCACAATGGTGAGTGAAATTAGGGCTCATATCGAGACATATAGATGGTCATCTTTCCCTTGCTCTATTTGAGTGTGGAACAAGGAAGGAAATCACTAGGCCTAACATGGAAATGACTAGGCATAACATGGCAAATCAATACAAAATGGAATGAGCATGTAAGGACTGTCGTTGAGAGGGCAAATGGCTGACTTCGGTTTATTGGGAGAATTTTAGGAAAATATGGTTCATCTAAAAAGCAGACTGCATATACAACACTAGTGCGACTCATTGCTGAGTAATGTTCAAGTGTTTGAGATCCATACCAAGTCAGATTAAAATAAGGCATGTAAGCAATTCAGAGGCAGGCTGCTAGATTTGTTACAAGATACTAGTAGTGGTGCAAAGTACCCCCCACCATGCACCATATGGTGGTTTGTAGAGTATGTATTTAGATGTAGATACTCATAACAACAACTGCTCCCATACTAGTTCACTCTTGCTTTCCTTTTTCCTTCACAAATTCAATAACAGCAGATCTTAAATCAAAAACTCGTTCCAGGCATGTACTTTGCCTTAACCATTGTACTCTGTAGTAATATATAACATCTCCATACTCTTCATTGAATTCCATCAAAAACTGTTGAAACTGACTATGTAACAATGTATGCTACTCCAGAAAATTTACTATTTGCACTACTTATTCAGTCACGTGTTCCCTGCCTGCATATTTAACACAAAGTGCTTCCTGATGTATAGAACAATCACTATAAATTTTAGCTCTTTCATCAAAAGCTCTCTCTTCAAATTCTTTCTGCACGGTGTTTTAAAGCAAATCTGTGTTACCCCGTCAATTATGCTACTACATAATAGATACTGACTGTTCTCATCCTGCTCCTCTGTGATTCCCATTTATATTTGAAGGACTGCGAAGACAGATTGCTCAATTGCCTCTTTTCATGCAAACAGCCACTGTACCTGGGGACTTCCTTAACACCACAAAGAAATACTGAAGGACAAATGGTCTTTACACCACAATTCTGCTGAACTGAAGAAAGTTGTGCCCACCAAAATAAGCTGCACCAAATGCCAGAAGAAAGTATTGCAACACACTGCCAAATGAAATGTTGTGCTATAGGCAGAAAAACCAAGCAAAGCTAAGATGTACTAACTAATGCCGAGACGAGCAGAATGTCTATCTCGGTAAATCTCAACTAACTGTTACTTCCAATTTCTTTCCTGCAAGTTGTACCTCTTTGTGTTGCAATTGTACTTTTACCCTTTTGTTCACAATTGTTCCCTTTGTCCTTTTGGCTGTGAACAGAAAATCCACAACTGCAGGAAAAAAAAGGAAAAAAAAATTGTGGATTGTGTGAGAAATATTTCAAACCACCATAATGCAAACTATATAAAATAGTAGTATTTTTCAAACTAACCATGAATTACACTTACCAGACACTATGCTCACATAGGTGTCACTAAGTTTTAGATTTTTCTCTCAAACCTTTCAACATCAGAGTAGCTCCCTACCTGCCTATACCCTCCTTATGAGAAGCCAAGTCGGAGCAAACCTAAACGGGTGGTGCATACCTTTACCTATCATGAGAGTATCACATGCAAGGCTTATACAACATTAAACTATGCAGAAGATAGTGGAAATCAAGTTACAAGATCACAGTATGAGAAATTTAGTCAATTGTTAAACTGTGCTATTAGGAACACCAACAAGTTACATAAATAGGTAAGTTAAATTTTTTAGTAAGTGAAATAAACTGCACATAAAAATTGAACTGGCAGAGAGAATTGATTTGTTTATGGATGTGACAGTAATGAACAATTCAAAAGGGCACCAATGAAATTCATTGGTTTACTCTCCAAAGATGAAAAAAGGCCTCATAAAACACCCATGTAATAGAGAAACGACACACACACACACACACACACACACACACACACACACACACACACACACGAATGTGACACCAGCACAGACAGGGGAAGGTCACGCGTGGATAACAGCGTGGAGGAGAATGTTGGATGAGGGTGGAATGGGGGACTGAAGGAACATAGGAAGAGGGAGACTGTGTAGAGAACAGTGTGAGTATACAATGATGGGGTTAAGTGGGTGGCAGAAGGAAAGGGATGGAAGTTGGTGTGAGTCGGGGACTAGCCGAGATCGAGGGTAGGTGGATTGCAAGATTGAAGGACGTGTTGCACGAACAGCTCCCCTCAACACAGGTCGTGAAACAGCCACTGAAGGTGAGAATGCTGCACTTGGTGGCATGTTTTGCCACTGGATGGTAAACTGTGTTCCCACCCACATTTTGGTGGTGGCCATACATGTGTGTGGACAGCTGATTATTGATCACAACACAAAAAAGGTTGTGCAAAAGTTACGGCAGAGCAGGTTTATGACATGGATGCTGTCACAGTTGGCCATATCTCTAATTGGTAGGATACACCTATGATGGGAAAATTATCAAAGTGCTAGATGACTGCATACCACAGGTTATTATCTGGGTCTTACCTACAGGGATATGTCCCATGTGCCTAGGAATTGGGAGATGTGGCTGGGGTTTGGGAGTAGATGCAAAGTAAGGATGAATCAGGAAATTTCATAGACTGGAAAGGGGGGGGGGGGTTAGATGGAATAATATCACTTTGGGATGGTTGGGAAGGAGTTCTCTCAGCCGCCCAAATGACATGAAGACATTGATTCAGAAGGGGTCCTGAGCAAATTGTCAGATAAAGCACACTAACTCCATTGTTTGGTTTCCAAACTTCACCATACAAAGAAAACTTTATTTTGTTGCACTACTAAAATTCTGTGCACAAGTATCTGATGGAAGTGATGTTACATGTTGAGAAAGCTGTTGGCCATGATACATCACTGGAAAATCTACCAAGAATAAGACATCTGAGATACCATTCTACAACAGGAAGCAGAAAGCCAGGTTAACACACATTGAACACTAGATTAGGAATGAGAAAACATACTGATCTGCCGCTAAACATGAAAGATGAGACAAAAATTGTTTTTTAAGCTGGTCAGTCAGTGAAGTCTACCATTTTATATTCTCAGGACACACTGGGTAGAGTTCTTTCTGGGAAGTTTCACATTCAAGATCTTGTGCAGAAACTGAATGCTAATATCTTCACTGTAAGAATGATCTCCACTGTCTACAAGATTTGTTTACTTGCTTACCTTCAATCTAATACCTCGTATGGTGTTATATTTTGAGACAACACTGTGCAATCAGCAAAAACAAATCTAGCTCAGGAAAGAGTGATAAGGCTGATCTGCAGTGCAATTTGCCAACTTTGTGTTGGCCATTGTTCTGTTGGCTCGGAATTCTAACTCTGCCATTCCTCTACACATATGCCATCATGGGGCTTGTTACTCACAATATTGAGTCATTCAGAAGAAACTGAAACATTCACTGTCAACACTTGATGAATAAAGGGTATGCACTTGGCTAACACTTCTTTAAGCACTGTACAGAAAAGCAAGGACTAGTTAGTAGGTTTCATTTTCAATAGGTTTCCAGCAAAACAGGAAAAACTGAGTGATAAACCAGGCATTCAAATCCAAATTGAAAGGTTTCCTTGTGGTGCACGTTGTCTATTCTGTATGGGAATTTCTCGCAGTAGCTGAAAACTTTCCTCTGGAATGTGTTATTTATTTGTATAACCTCTTACAATTTTTTTTTTGTCTTCCATTAATTCTTTTGGTTAAAAATTTTCTAAATTCTGTACACTATGTACTGATTCATTCCAGTATCATGTAGCTGTGGCTTGATTGGTACCACAGAACCTGATGTATAAATAAAATAATGTTTAGTGTCCTTGAGGGTTCAGTCCACACTTACACCAGCATCGCACAAGCCACTATGTTGTATGTAGCAGGAAGTGCATAGTGTACCGGTCTCATTTTCCCTTTCTCATTCCATTCAGGGATGGTATGTAGGAAGAAAGACTGTTGGTACCCCTGTGTATGAGCCTGAATTTCTCTAATTTTAGCACCATGCTGATTATAGCAGATACTGGGTGGTTATAATTAAAGTGCAGCTATTAACAGTGGTTCAGTGTGGGTTATAATTATTGTATGGCAGCGAAACTTGGTAGATATCCTAATGCACTGATGTGGAACTGATTTACGATGGAAAAAAATTAGTTCTAATTTTGGCCACCAGGTGCAAATATGGTGCTATACAGCATCTTGTTGTCATCTCCAGAAATCATATTGAACTATTTGTGTAAGGTGTAGTCTATAATAAGATCAACATTGTATCTTTCTCACTTGTTTGACCTGTTTTGCCCACATCCTGTTCCTAATCCGTTACATATGGAAACATTTCTATACGTCTTTCTTGTATTCACAGCACCAGATTTGCTCCTGGTCAAAACTGAACTAATTTTTCCCAGTGTAAATCGGTCTCACATTAATGCATCAGAACATCTACAAAGTTTTGCTGCCATATGATAATTAGAGCCCATACTGGGCCTCTGTGAGTAGCTGCACTTTAATTATAACCACGCAGTATATGTTGGAGAAAGTAATAAGCATTTTAAATCATTTTGGCATCAATGTAGGAAAATATAGATTGCTACTTACCATAAAGATCACATGCTAAGTGCAGACAGACACTGTTTAATTGTGCCTGTCTGCAACTTTAGCATGTCATCTTTATGGTAAGTAGCAACCTCCCTTCTACATTGTTGATATTCCTACCTGGAGCTTCCATTGCTTAGATCATTTTGGAACATCAGCACTCGGAACACTGTCAATAACACTTTCTGTATTTGAATCTTTTTTATTTCTTCTGTTAATTGAACAAAGCGAGGATTGTAGTCTGGCAAACAATTTTCAAGGACTGATAGAAGAAGGATTTCATAAGTGACATCCTTCGTGCATGAATTACACTTTCTTTGGAGTCTTCAAATAGACAGGAAGATACAAACAGTAGTGATGCTACATTGTGTTTTATTTAACATAAAAAAAGTCGGTTAAATTTATTTGGTCATCATCATCATCATCATCATCATCATCAACCATTTATCACTCACTGCTATATATAGCCTCTTCCAGACTTCTCCGTTCATCACACTTTTCAGCTTTTTGGAGCCAAGTTTGTCCCACTTGTATCTTAAAGTTGTTCATCAATTTTCCATTAAATCATCCTCATGTCTTTTCTTATTACAAGGCTCCAAAACAGAATTCCCTTAGCCATCCCCCATCATTTCATCTCACTAAATGTCTGCTCATTTACATTTAACAGTCACTAACACCACCTCAATTCCTTTCTTTTGTCTTATCCTCTCTCCATCTGAGATTATTTTTTATCAAAGTCCATCCACATGTTGTGTGATCTGAGGTTTCCCCGGCGAACAGAAATCTTGAAAATTTCTCAGGTATTCAGACGGGTAGTGTCGTCCAAAAGGTACGATATTTTGACAAGCCGACTTCTTACCATCTTCAGGCGTTCTTGGTGTTTGTTTGATCTCTGATGGATGCCAACTTTGTATAATCTCCACCCCTCTCCCGCAGCCTCTGTCTGGGCACGAGCGGTCCGCAGCCAGTGGTGGGGGAAGCACGATGCCCCACGACAAGCCATGGGCCACAGTCCTTCTGCGGCTACGGCCACTTGCGGAACTCTGCCATCGTCGTGACAATGCTTCTTCTTCTTCTTCTTCTTCTTCTTCTTCTTCTTCTTCTTCAGGTGTCCTGACAGGAGTGGATTTCCATATAGACTGTCATTGTGTTTTAATCGTACTTAAAGCTGGATCCCAGGCTTTGTTTAGCTGGAAACCACTGTCTTTATTTATTAGTTTGTCATGCAGCCGGATCTCCACTGCCTCTTTGAGGAGACAATGCCAGAAGGTGTTCGATTGCTGTAACACCTTCTGGGATTGTCTCCTCAAAGAGGCAGTGGAGATCCGGCTGCATGACGAATTAATAAATAAAGACAGTGGTTTCCAGTTAAGCAAAGCCTGGGATTCAGCTCTGAGTATGATTAAAACACAACAATCTACATGGAAATCCGCTCCTGTCAGGACACCTGAAGAAGAAGAATAAGAAGAAGCATTGTCACCACGACAGCAGAATTCCACAAGTGGCCGTAGCAACGGAAGGACTGTGGCCCATGGTCTGTTGCGGGACGCCGCACTTCCCCCAACACCCGTTGCCGCCCTTCCCCCACCACTGGCCACGGACCACTCGGAAGTGCCCGACGGAGGCTGCGGGAGAGGGGGTAGAGATTATATAAAGTCGGCATCCATCAGACACCAAGAATGCCTGAAGATGGCAAGAAGTCGGCTTGCTGAAATATCGCGCCTTTTGGACGACGCTACTCGGTTGAATACCCGAGAAATTTTCAAGACATCCACGTGTTAATTTCAGTTGTCCTAAGTATGCATATTCATTTGTTCCTATTACTTATTCATTTACCTCTACTATTCCACTATTTTCATACTAATTCTTTATTATTTAGACCTTACTATAATTAAACATTAGACCTAACGGCATACTTTCAGTGTTCAGTTACACCATCCTGGGTCCAAAGCAGACAAAACAATACCATCTGCAAATCTAAGGTGGGTCAGAGAGTGTTGTTTATGTGTAATCCATCTTCATCCCAGTTAGCGATTTTAAAGCCACTTTCAAGGCTGTCGGAAATAGTTTTGTTGAAACAGAATTACTTTGCTCAACTTCTTTCTCAATTCAGAACTTTTTGTTCTCTTGATGTAACTGAATGGAAACTATACCCTTGTTTTGGACATTCTTCAACAAACTGAAGAACACACATTCTATTCCCTGGTTCTAAGTGATGCCACCATAGATTTTATTGTCATGGAATCAAATGCTTCCTCTCTATGCCGCACAAGGTGGTAACTGACACTCGTTTCTTTTTATAACTTTCACTGATCACGGATAGATGATCATGATCAGTTGTGTTACAACAACTTTTAACACCAGCCTGTTCTTTCTGCGGTAAAAGCATAAAGTTTCTTTTTTTTAAAAAAAAATAAAATAAAATAAAAGGTAAGGATTGAATGTATTTCAAATCCGGCTTTTCAACTACAAAAAATGGGAGTTTTTGTCACCACTTGTATTTCGTTTTATTGATATAAAATGTCGCCAGTGTTCTGTAATGACAGATATTTAAAATCTGAATTGTTTTCTAGATTGAAAAACAGTTTGGTACAAAGACGTTTATTTTACTTCCAGTATTTTATGCCTCGTTTTCACTCAAAGCTGGAAATGCTATCTGCTTGCGAGTTTCTAAGGTAGTCTTTCATTTGGTACTCTTGATTGCAGCTAGTCCCACATTACTTTGAGGAACTATGCATTTCAAGCATCACTACTGCTTGTACCTTTCTGGCTAAGTATGTCTCACTTGTTTTGTGTAGTATTATCAACTTTAATGACAGTTTGCTCTTAAATGTTCACTTCCTCTTTGATTCATTATATGTGTGTTAAGTCATTTAATCATGTTATTATGTATTTCTTTAATACGTAAGAGAAATGGAGAAGCAAGGATCGAGATGAAGGTCTAATTGGTGAGTAGGTGGAATGGGGAGGGCATGAGCGGAGAACAGACACCGCACATATAATAATATGTATGTACCTGATGCCGAATAATGAATCTTCAGTGCAGATGCAAACTATGTCTGAACGCTTGCAGGAATTAGGTGAAGATGTGAACAATGAGGATAATGGGCAGTAAATGCTACATGTGGCATGTGCAACAACGTTTGAAAATTTGGGTTGGACGGAAAGCATGCTCGGATAGCTGAAGCAGTGAAGGTGACAGCTTGAGTAATGCAGGAAATCTGCATTTGTGTCATGGTCCAGCAGAAATTTTCACTTGTCCCCATTTGATTTATTTCAATGCCTGATTGCAACTGTGATCCGACTTTCTTTTAAGTCATGTACGTATATGGGCGTTGAATCAAAAAACGGTGTCTGTTCTTTCAGAATGGCCGAAAGAACAGGCATCAAACATATAATAATATCGTTCATACTGCCCCCCCCCCCCCCCTTTTTTAAGAATGGTCAGTGTGCTGAACCATTCTTCTGGAAAAACTTAGTCAGCTGGTGTACTAGTGGAAGTCAGCCATGTTTAAAAGCAGAAAAAAAACAACTAGATTCCTAAAATATTAGTTACTTTTTCACAAAGGAAAGAGGGATGGATTGAGGAAGGTCAGAATGGGCGAGGGGGGAGGACAGGGGGGAAGGGGAAAAGAAGGAAGCGGGAGGGTACGAGAGGGAAAGGGGAACAGGACATGGGGTATATAGGTAACTGTCACTTGAGGATGAGAGGATGAAGGAAGACAAAAAAGGAGAGGAATGCATCAGAGAGAGTTAACAGTCAGAGATAGTAACCTGATATGCACTGTATCAGTTTCAGTCCAAAGATAATTGAAGGACTGTTTTTACTTTGTATCTTCACCTCCATCAGCATCCTCTCTCTTTTCTGTTTTTCCATCTCTTCTTTACCACTTTTCCCTAGTTCTTAACTGCACTTGTCATCCCACTTTTCAATTTTCTTCCTCTTTAATTGATCATTGCACTTGTTCTCAGCTTCTGTCATCTCTGGAGTTGAAATGATATAGTTCTTATCTCTAATATATATCCTTTCATCTTTGTTACATCTTGTTTTCTCAACAATTGAGTCATCCTAAATGCGCAGTCCAAGTAACCTGCCCCTTCTTCCCTAAGAGCAAGACATTATGGTAATTATCTTCAGCTACAAACTTTTTGACTGTCCCTCGTATCAGGATCTCTGAGGGCATACCAGTAAGTAGTTTACCCCAAGGTTGACACTTAAATATAGGGAACACATTATTATGCCATAGTGAGATTTGTCAAGCATGTGATCCCGCAAGTGAATGACTAATGTGTCAAATAATACTATCCGAGACCGCAAACTAAAACAGAGGAATCACTGTACAGACTAATTAGGCTGCAAGATACTTCTCACAGAATGCAGAAGGTACTGATTACTGGCTCACTTCTGCACAATAACATTAAAATGGAAACCATACCAAGCTGATGCAAATCGGGACGGAGAAATCTCTGCATGATCAGTACCTAATCCACATGGAGAATTTAAATATTGACAGATCAGATGCACCATTGGCTTAAAAGAGGAAGAATAAGAACTGAGTCAGTTACAACAGTAACTGTGCAAGATCAGGGATGGAAGACAAAGAATTATGAAAAAGTTACAATAAAAATCATCACTCCAGGTGATTGATGTCAACTTTGTGTGGTACTCTCTGAGACCATTGATCACATAATATTAGGGTGTTCTATAAGTTGACAAAGAATGAATACCTCAAGAAGCACAATAAGGTGTTCATACCTTCATTCGCAAATATGCAGAGTTCTAAAAGTACCAGATCCCCACAACAAATGGTGCAACCACACAACTAATGCAGTCATGGCTAGATGTAATACTAGCCTGTATCACCAACAAACTGAAGCTAACAAGACTGACAAGAATATACATCAGTGAACATATACATCTTAACAGATGCAAGTACCAGTCACAGACAAATTCTAGTTAATGGTATCAGAGACAACAGCCTAAAACTCTTACAATCATATCCAGACAACTCCAAGCAACGGCATAAGAAAAAAATAGATTGCTACTTCCTGTAAAAATGACACAATGTGTTGCTGACAAGCAAAGCAAAAAGCTTACACACTAGCTTTTGGCCAAAGCCTTTGCCAGAAAAGAAAAAATACACACACACACACACACACACACACACACACACACACACACACACACAGAGAGAGAGAGAGAGAGAGAGAGAGAGAGAGAGAAGCAAGCACACCTCATGCACACTTTCATTCTGGCCCAGGCTGCTGGAGATGGTGGTCATGCATGCAAGAGATGCAATTGCTTGTGTGAATGAAAATGTATGTGTTTCCCTTTCAGATGAAGGCTTTGGCTGAAAGCTAATGTGTAAGTGTCTTTTCATTGCACCTGTCTATAACTCAACGTGTCTTCTTTAGGGTGAGGAGCAATCTATTTTTTCCTTATCTTTTCGATTTTTCCAACAAGCCATTTCCGCTGTTTGATTCAAGCCTAAGCAACTTGTGTGTGTAGGCAAAGGAAGAACTAGCGTAGAAAAAAAATCAATGTCACTTAATTGGTACAGTATGGCACTGGGAAAATGCAATCAGTCTACAAAGAGGATTGCTTACAAAACACTTGTGGAACCCATCCTAGACTATTGTTCAAGTGTTTAATATCCATACAAAATGGGTTTAATGGGGAATACAAAGAAGAAGGCACCATGAATCGCCACAAGAACTGTGTCATGAAAATGCTGAAAACCTGAAATGGCAGACATTTTAAGATAAAGACCATTAATTTTGCAAAATCTAACTTAGAAAGTTTCAGAGCCAGTATTAAGAGATAAATCTAGGAATATACTACAGCCTTCCACGTTTTACTTTTGTAAAGGCTGAGAAGAGAAGAGTATACAAATTATTGCGAGCACAAATGTATTTCAGCAGTCAGTCTTCCTGTGGAGAAATGCTGATATGTACAAGGGGATTTAAAAAGGAAGTTACATATTATTATGGCAGAACAAGTAACTTTTATTGAATGTTGCACTACACTTCAAAGTGACACAGATACAAACACTATTTTTCAACATAGTCATCAAGTCTCTATAAACAACAATTTGAAAGTTCTACCAGTAATTCAGTTCCTAGATGATACATATCAACTCCATGAGCACAGAGACATTTGAGAACTACCATGTGAATGTCCTGATCTCTGAAAAACCTGAAATTGCTCCCAATCATTTTCTTAACTGTCTGGACAGCGTTGTCTGTGGTCAATATCAATTATCTTCCTTCCCAATTGGCATCATGCACATCTGTGCAGCCACCATTCACTACAACTGGGCACAACATTGCGCTTGGTCCATATACTGTCAGAATTTCATAGTGAATCTGTTTATAATTGAAACATTTTACCCACAAGAATTGTACTGTCACATATACTTCAACTTAGGAGCACGTTTCCAGTTTCTGCACCATTTCATTTGCACACTGTGATGCACCTGTCAACCATACTGCAATAAAATGTGTCTGCAGGGAGCCCAAAACACGTACTGTCTTCTGATAATGAAGCACTTGTTGTGCAATGGTCTTGATGGAGAATTACATGTGTAACTTACATTTTAACGTCCCCTTGTAGTACAATGGGAAGTATCATCTGTCATCATGCACTTCACTGTGATTTATAGAGTATGGATGTAAGATCAATGTAGGTATCCCCCCCCCCCCCCCCCCCCAATGATTAATAACCTGTCCTCATCTGTAAGAACCAACACAGTATTATATGAAGTTCACACAACTTATCTTCACTGTAGAAATGATCAAAATTGTGCTGATAATACAAAAGCCCAAGCAACATCCTGGTTCAGATTGAATGGATTTTCTCCTAAACCAACCTAAACATCTTTGTTGATTTTCAGTTTAAAAACCGAACTCTCTTGTGTCAAGTTGTTGGATATATATTTAGACCATAAGTTGACATGGGGGCAAATGTAAAATACATTAGTGGTAATATGGCACGAGAACTTTATGTTTTGAAGTATCTTATTAATTATACGCCTGAAGTCTATGCTAAAATGTCTCATGTTGCATTTTTAGAGCATTATGGTGTGTGGTTTTAGACTTTGGATCAATACTAGTTCCATTAAAGACAGCTTATATTGCAAAGAAGGCCATCAGACTAATTACAGGATCTCTGCACACTGTGAAGCTACATTTTCTGAGCAGAATTCATTATTGTAATGAACTTAAGGTTTCCATCTCTACAAAGAATAATATGCTAAAAGGAGCCAGTTTGCTGGCTGAAAATGCAGGAGGGAGGGGTGGCAGTTGTATGGGCTTGGCACATGATGCACGACTCCTGGACTGGACTGGAGTGGGGCGTGAACATGGTAGGAAGTGGGGGATGTGGGGACAATGATTCACTGGAGATAGAAGCCAGGACAATTACAGGAGCGAAGCATGTGTTGCAGAGATAGCTCCCATATCTGTGTAATTCACAGAAACCGATGGTTGAGGAAAGGATCCAGATAGCCCAAGTTGTGTAGCAGCCATTTAACTCGGATTGTACAAGTGCATTCCTGTATTTAAAATGTTTATTAAAACCAGTTTTTCACTGGTTTACTGTTTTATTTAATAAGAAGTGCTGTATGTTGTCTCAAGTCCTTGTTTCCTGAGACTAGTACGACCTACCTGCCCCCCCCCCCCCCCCAATTCAGATCCTGGGTACACCATTGCAGGTATTGTCATATTGTCAGGAAAATTCAGGGCAGTATTTTAGACACTTGGGACAGTTTTTTGGCCAATGGAGACCCTATAAATATTGAGTGATCTGTCCTTTAACTACACATTAAGCTACATGTCTTGGCACTTGTCTGCCTTGATGTGTCCTTTCCTCTCCAAACTAGATTATTATTATGTAAAATAGCATTCCTTTTTCTTATGTGGACTGTTAATGATAGTTTGCATTACATGGTCCTACCTAAACTTCACTGTACACCATTTCACCAATATATGTAGCAACAGAATAACAAAATTACCGGAGATTTCAGATCTTATTCCCTCACTGAGAGCATTAACGAGGGCAAGCAGGGGGGAGAACGGGTTGGAGAGCTAAACAAAAATCTGGATGTTACAAATTATCAACTTGGTCACTAGTATCAAAAATGAAGTTAACATACAATAACACAAGTTATTGCAACAAATACTTATTAATAATCACTACAACTGATTGATGTAGTACAAGATGTACCATGATGGTGTATAGGAAAAAGATGTGACTATTAGTTCTTCTTCGTCCATTATCATGTGGCATTCAAACAGCTGTTCTGAGAAACTCATTGTGTGTTTCTGGATTAGGACTTCAATCCGATTTCTGGGTATGAAGCGAGTTAATTTATTTAAAATTGGGCTGGCAGTTAACTGCATAGTACCTTCGAATAGTTTATTATGTGGCAGATCAGAATATGTAGTAACTCACCTGTGTTTTCACTGAGATGATGTCGACAATACTTTTCTTAGAAATATTGTTTATAGATCTTTCGAAGACAGATCTTACAGTCGTTTCCAGATCAGCTGCAGTTTCTTCTTTGTAGCCCAAGTCATTTATAATGTGGTGGTGTTTCTCCTTTGGAGCGCAGGATATCACTTCTGAAATATTGCCTTTGTTAACAACAGCACATACTACATGTCTTTCGAAGCAACGGAGAAATTCTTTCTTCTTGCATTCTTTAACATGCAACTCAAGATGCTCGACGGAAAAATTTGCAGTATCATTCTGAAATTTACAAAACAATGCAGGATTCACAAATCTGATCACCAACAGTACGACAAAGAATTGAATCTAATACAAAAATTAGGAATTTATAGTCAGTGAAAGTTACTTACCTGAAAAGAAATATAAACATTCGTAACTATAGGCATACTGTACATCCATTGCGATTCGCTGTTATTATTTAACACATTTTCTATATTTTGCAAAGTAGATTCTGCAACTGCCAAATCTTGTGAAGACAAAGAGAAATAATGCAGTATTATTAACAGGCTAAAAATCAGGGCCATTTCTTGTTTCCCACATTAGTGTTCACAAATCACGATCAAACTGCGCAGAAACCGCACTACACACTAGCTATTAATAACCAGTGAGTTCAGGGAACACTGACTTATTAGTAACAAGAGAGAGTATAAAGTCTGTGTGACACTGTATTCAAAAACAGCTGTCTGCTGTGCTCAAGGCAGTGCTGCACTATTGGTGTTTTACATATATGTTTATTTGGTGCCGAGTGACGTCATATCACGTGTGACGCACTGCAACTTGTAAAAAGCAGTGGGTGTTATGCTGTGGATGACACTCGTGACAGCAATGTTGAGAATCGTGTGTCGCGGCTGCTCGACTGATTGTTTTTAACAAGTAGGTAACGCTTTTGTTCAGTACAGTACATTTCCTTCAGATGGCTGTGTATAACGAAATAATTGGGAATTGCGAAGAAAATGCAAAAATTGCAATGTAAAAAAAATCATAATCGCCGAAGGGAAAATTATCAGTAGAAAGACAGCACTTCGTTAATTTTGACCACCATAGCGACCATAAAATTCGTGAACCATGAATTTTTGGTTTCTTTAAATGACATCTCATATTTAAAGTAACTTTTGTTGAGCAACTGACTTTATTTTTTTATAGTAACCTCATAATCTGGAATGCATTCTGAAATCGGAAACGTTATCATTCACTGAGTCATCAGCACCGGTAACAAGTTTATCTAGCCTAAACGTTATCTGAAGAGAGAATTTCGAGGAGCATCAGGGTGTGGAAACGATTCGAACACTCCTTATTTTGTACACTGGTTTTTATGATGTGCTCTGCTTGAACAGACGGAAGCCCTATATATTTTTTGGGAAAATTGTTTCGCATTTATTAAAAAGTAGAAGTTGGACTGCGTGGATTTCTAACGTAACGTATTATGTACAAACTGTATTTATCTATCTTTAAGCATTCTTATACGTTCGTAAACAACAATAATTACAGTATGAAATTAGCAACTACATGACTCCTCTGAGTAATGCCAAAATTAGATTCCAATTAGAATTTACCTAGTTCACAATTCATGTATTGCAGTACGGTATGTGTAGCATTGTTGAATATAGTTGTAACATTGTTATATAACTATATTTTCTTATAAACAAGTCTGATGTGGAGTGACAAACTATTTAGTTCAGTTTTTGTGTAGTGCAGGTGAAAGTTGGTGAGGTTCTCTTTGGGCTTTACTAGTCAGCTTCAGACATAAGCTACAAGGTATAAAATGCCATATTATTCATTTCCTTGAAGTCTATGTCTCCCTCACTATAAGAAGTGCAGATAATCATACATCTTACACTTACTTCCCATTATATGTACTTTTTAGCTTGCTTGTAAATCAGTTTCAACTCCATTGTGATACAAACAGCCACATTACAAAACACAAAAATGATATTCATGTGAACTTTACCTCCTTATCAAGGTTTTATAATGGAGCTTATGTACTCTGGTGAGAAGACTTGCAGAACCTCTCGTATAACATAAAGTAAGAAATTGAAAATCGCTACCAACTAAGAAAATTTAGAAACATACCCCATTAGCCACTCTTCCTACAAACTATCTAAATATGTAGATATGGGCATTGAAAAATTCTGGTAGCTGCGTGGCAACTATAGCTGCATGACAAGTGATAGTGTGCTATGAATAGGATTCAATACCTATAGATATAAAAATATCAGGCAGCAGCTTTTTCACAGTAGCAGCTTTCTTACTAATTTACTTGATTAGATTTACGTGGCATAAGTCATAATAAAACTAGACAGTATCTGAAGGTTCTACTTTGTGATGTGACCTACTGAACTCAAGAAATGAGTGAAAGAAAGTAAATAAGCATGTAATCACAAGAACTGCAGGTTAGAAATATGGAAGCGTCCGATCCCACCCGTCTGCTTTGACCCATGACGTCACAAATATGGCGGAAACAAAAACACACACACTTTCCACAAGAAGCCTAATGACACTAACGGGACAAGCGCGGGAAATGGGGTGTTTTGGGTGGGGGGCAAACTAAATATAAACAAATTTAGACGCCTTGCGTAGCTACAACGTGTAAGTGAAGACAGCCATGCATGAATACCCACCCACCTCCCCAGGGGTCGTAACCCCTGCAACCCATAGAAGATAAAGATGCTTCAGTAGCTGATTAGTGTTTTTTGTCTTTTTAAAAAAAAAAAAACTCACGGGATACAGCGAACAGATCAGAAAGATAAATATAATAAACTAAAACAGAAATTGGAGGAAACAGATAATTAAAATAAGTAATAAGTGTTTTTAAATTTAAAAAAAAAATCTCACAAGATAGAACGAACAGATCAGAAAAGTAAATAAAATAAGATAAAACAGAACTGGAGACAGCCACACTCAAACCAAACTCCGCGCCGTCCTGACGTCACACATGACAACACCCTTACGTCACGGGTCAAAGCCAACGCGTGGGATCGGACGCTTCTGTCGAGCCCTGCAGGTTTTAGGAAAATATCAAAGAATGAGTAAATGGGAAACATTAAACCTGCCAAATTGAAAAGCGGATTTAGGAGTTGCTTCAAGTCTGCAATTTCTAACAATGATTTCTCTTTGTTTCTTTTGCAAACTAGTCTATTAGTTCCAGGCAACTCAAGTTCATGGTAAACAGTCGACCAAATTGCAATCACAGTGTCCGCTGCTCTTGTGTAACATGCTGATGTTATCAGTTCATTGGGGTAGGTCTTAACCAATTGGGTGATTGTATACAGTAGCCATCAGTATCTCCGGATCTAAAGATTTCTTTCGGCAGAAGTATGTGTCGTGAGTTGTGTTTGGGTAGCTCAGTCGGTATAGCACTTACCCAAGACAGGCAAAGATCCCAATTTCGAAACTTGATCTGGCACACAGTTTTAATCTGCCAGGAAGTTTCATATCGGTTCACAATCTGCTGCAGGGTGAAAATATCTTTGTTAGCCGTAGTTTGAAAGAGCAGACAGAGAAAATTGCAGACAAAAATTAATAGAAAGTAAGGAAAGTGTAAGAAAAGCTGTGCTGATGTCTGGAATTACTCTTTTGCACAATCTTTCAGGGAATCGTAGAAAATTTTGCTTAGATTACAAAGTCACCAGTGATGTCAAAATGTTTGCATTTCCTAATTTGTCCAGTAGTCTCCTGTCTAACCAGAACATGCTTTACATCCACCTCCATAGCTAAGGGATGAGCATGTCTGACTGCCGTTTGGAAGATCCAGGTTCATTTCCCGGTAGTACCAGAGAGTTATCATTGTTAGGAGGACTGGAACGGGGTGCATTCTGCCTCACAAGACCAGCTGAGAAGTTAATTGAATGATAGCTACTAGCTCCAAGAATCTGAAAGTCGATAAGAGTTGAAAGTGTGGTGTGCTGTTGACATTCTCCTCCATGCCATATCCAAACACCACCACTCTTGGTGGTAGGCACGGCAGGCAGTTGGATTAATGTGAATCATCAGGGCCTGATTGTGACATGATTTCATGTTTAAAAATTAATCCATGCATCAGACACTTACTATGCAACACTATCTCCATACCACTTTAATGTTTCATTTAGATATGTAAGTACCCCTAATGCTGGAAAAAAATAGAATCTACAGAAAATCGTGATGATCTTACTTAGTTCCGTACTGGGAGTGCAGCTATACCAAACCCTTTCTTAGCTCACAGTCATTACATCTGTCTTGTGCAGCAATGTATACAACTAGAATAAAAGAACATACATTTTAAATATTGTAGATAATTATCTGTGACTTGTATCTGTTTGCAGAGTTATTGAAGATATCCTAAGCTTGTTTTCAAGACAATGTTCATTCTGTTTACCTAATATTCCAAATCCTTTGCCATCTGTGATAGAATTACAATGTAGTAACAGACTTTAAAGATTTTTTTTTCTCCTAGGTTGCATTTACTGCTTGCTCTGTGTTCAGATTGGAAAAAAGAGAAAGAACCATATGTATAAATTAATTTATGACGTGAATGTTTAATAACTCGTTCCAGATCATTACGATCTATCATGCAAAATGATCCACGTAACATGAAACTAACTAAGAAAATGAAACAATAAATCTTATGGTACTAAAAAAAAAAAAAAAATCTTTGCTATGAAATAAAAAGAAAACAGTAAACAAAGTAAACACAGTGTGTTTGAAAGTGCATATTGTTGGTTGGTAACATTCAATACTCTATTGCTCCACCTTGTGCACTGTAACATGCTTGAATCCTCCTTGGCAAACTGTGCACAAAGTGACAGTGATATGGCAGTGCATTTGAGGACATCCAGTGTATGAGGAGGGTTCCAATATTGATGTACTGAAAGTTTAACTGGGTCCCACGCATGCTCAATCAAGTTCATGTCAGCAGAGCCCCAGGGGACTCACAGGTCTTTTGTGGGTATCTGTGAGGTGGTCATGGATCCCAGAGCTATTGCAGCCTTTCTTCTTTTTTGTGTTGTTTTACTTTCTGTTCCTTCTCCCTTCCTCTCCTTAGTCGTTTCCGTCTGCCCTTTCCTTTCCCTCTCTTAGTGTTATTATTTATGTCAGCCCGGCTATCCTCCTCCACTTTGTTTTGTCTTGAGGTTTTGATTTGTTTGATTTTTTCAGCTTTTCTGTTTTTGCTCTCCCTTAGGGGTTTGACCTCCATATCTAAATTTGAAATCTGTTGTGTGAGGCACATGGGAAAGAACTCCCCAGCATCTTTGGCATTCATTTCTCTTCCCTCTCCCCTGTTCTGCCTTCTCCTCCCTCGTTGCCCTAGTCCCTTCTCCTCCTTGCTAGGCCATCAGCTCGGTAGCCAGTCCTTGTGGTGGGGCTGTAATGTATCCATCTGGTGGAGTCCCCTGACACCATACAGATCTCACTGCTGGTACCTGCACTGTGAATGCCTCATGAAAGCCTAGGAATTGTTGCCAATCTTTTCGGGCATCAGAACTCCTGGCAACGACCGTCATGCCAGACAGCCGTTGCTGTGGCTGGGTGGCACCCACAAGGCAAGTCTCTGATAGGAGTTGTTGGTACTAGCACAGACATTTGGCACATAAACGCATTAAGCTCTCTGGCCACTCTTCCTTGGCCATGTCTCTTCCTAGGAATAGTTCTGCCTCAGTTCCTATTACTGCCTTCCTGGTCTATAGCCCATTGCCTACCCCCTGGGAGGAGGGCCAGGCCCACTGGCTTGGGGCAAAACTCTTTCCACGGTTCCTGGTATGCACCAGGACTGACAGAGAGACTTTTGCCACCACCAAACCTTTTTTTTTTTAGCACGTTGAGGACAAGTTTAGTGAAATTGAGTCCTTAAGCAACATGAGATCTGGTTCCCTCCTTATAAAGACATCTTCTGCCAGCCAGGTGGCCTCCCCCTTACGTGCGATTGCTTATGAAACATCCCTGTGAATATCACTCTTCATGAGTCTCTCAATATGACACAGGGTGTGATTTTCCATAGGAACCTTCTCCCCCAGTCTGATAATGAACTTAGGGCTAATCTGGAATGATGTGGTGGTCATTTCCTACATTGTGTTCAGAGGGGCCCTAAGAATAAACGTGTAGACACTGGCGCTTTCATCCTTGCCTTTGAGGGGGATACGCTGCCCAAGAAGGTCAAGGTGATGCTGTACAAATGTGATGTCTAATCATTCATTCCAATTCCCATGCGTTGCTTCAGTTGCCTTAATTTCAACCACACGTCCTTGCGATTCAATGCCACTCCCATCTATGGTGATTGGGGCCACCCTCTTCATGTGATGAGCCCATGCGCCCTACCGCCTATCTGTGTAAACTGCTCTGATCTACATTCTCCCCACTTACTGGAGTGACAACTGTATACAGAGGAAAAAAGAATCCAGGCAATAGAGATTCTTGACTGTCTCGGCTACTTTGATGCCCGGAAGGAGTTTGACAGATTTCATCCTGTGAATCTATTATCTACCTTTTCCTCAGTGACATCTTCCTCTCCTCCTTACCCCCATCCTGCCCCCTTTCCTCCCTACCCAGCAGCTCCTATCCATTCTCCTCAAGGAACTGCTCCTCTTTCTCAGCCATAGAAGAAATCCTCTCCTTGGGCTCCTGCTAGGATCGGGGTTCCCTCTCAGAAGTCCTGTCCCCAGTGTTCTCAAGATAGGAACCCTGCAACCTCGGGTCGGATGGGGGACCCACACTCCGAAGCCCCCAAAGCCACTCGCTCTCTGTCTGATCCGGACATCACTGCCACCTACTCCCTTACTTATAACACCTCCTCCCACCCTCTGAGGGAGAAGAAGAAGCAGTGCAAGCCCAAGGATGAGGGTTCCCTGGCATTCGGGCTCTGCCCCACCTTTCTCACTCCAAATCAGACCCAGTCTCTGTTTTTTCCACCTCATTGTCATTGATAATGACCATTGAACTGGTGACATGACCTCCCCTTGGCTTCTTTATGTCTATCTTGGATTCTTGCCACATGATAATCCAATGGAATTAAAATGGTATTACTGCCATGTACTGGAAATAAAACAACTTGTTTCCTATTTTTCTGCATTCTGTCATGCACGTCAAGAAATTTACTTCAATGATGAACACTCTCCAATGTTTCTTGGTTATCGGACATTCTGTTGGAAACTTGCCGACACCAAGATAGCACCTGGAGGGGTCTACACTTTGATTTGCACCAGTGTCATTAGCGACTGGATCCCCCTTCGTACCAACCTAGAAGTAATAGTGGTATGAGTGTCGATGACCCCAGCAATCACCTTTTGCATTGTCTACCTCCCCCCAGGTATGCCACTTCCTTGTATTGAACTGCCTTCCTTGATACTGCAAATCTCGCCCCTGTATCTCCTCCTTGGGGACTTCAGTGTACACCATCCCATGTGGAGGAGTGGTACTTCGACAGGTAGGGTTCTTCTAATTGACCAACTTATTCCAGACTTTGATTTGTGTCTCCTCAATGGTGGTTCTCATACCTACTTCAGTGCCACTCATGGCACTTTTTCTGCTATTAATCTCACGATCTCCTTCCCTGCTCTCGTGGCTTCACTACATTGATCGCCCCATGATGATCTTTGTGACAGTGATCACTTTCTGGTGATTCTATTGTTTCTCTGCTGCCACCAGGCAGACAGGCCCCCACTTTGGGCATTCCTCAGAGCCAGTTGCCCTTTACTGATGCAGACATGTAAGACGTCTCTGACACTACTATCCCCCTATCCACAGGTCCACTTCGTCGACTGGTGCTGTGGTGGACCAAGGATGTAGTATTTGCTATCCATGCCTGCCGACGGGCACAGCAATGATTTAAACGACATGCTTCACAGACCAACCTTATCACTTTTAAGCATCTCCATGCTAAGGCTTGCTGCCCTATTAAGCAGAATAAAATAGGAATGCTGGGAGTGCTATGTTTAGTCCCTGGGGACATATGCCTCTTCATCCCAGGTTTTTTCTGAGCTCTATAGCCTTCTGGGCCACCAGTGACAATCGACTGTCCTGGTTCTTATCCTACAGGGTGCTCTGTCTACTGATCCATCAGTCTTTGCAGAACACCTCGTGACAGCATCGGTGTCCTCTTCCTATCCTGCTACCTTTCTCCAGCAGAAACGAAAAGTTGAAGAAACACGCCTCTGTTTCAACAATGAACCCTTCACTGAGTGGGAATTCTTGCAGGCTCTTACCTCTTCATATGCCTCAGCCCCAGGCCTATATTCCATCCAAAACCATATGACCCAACACTTGGATATTATCCAGAGGTAACATCTGCTCAGGTTCTCCAACAGCATTTGGCTCATGGGTTCTTCCTCTTGCAATGACAAGACAGCATAGTTATCCCTATTCTTAAACCTGAGAATAACCGAATTATTCTTGACAGCTACCAACCGATTAGCCTGACCAACTTACTTTGCAATCTGCTTGAAAGGATGGTTAGCTTCAGATTGTGTTGGGTACTTGAATCTCGGGTCCTTTTGTCCCTGTATTGGTGTGGCTTCTGGGAAGTACAGTCTAAAACTGACCAATCTGACAGGATTTTTCTAAACACCATCACCTTTTCGCGGTCTTCTTTGACAACATTAGGCGTACAACGTGGCTTGGCACTCTCACATTTTAGTTACCCTCCATGACTGGGCCTTTCATCCCCTCTCCCCCTCCCCCCTGTCTGATTTTTATTTGCTAGTTTTTATCCTGCTGGCTCTTCTGAGCTAGAGATAGCACTTCACTCAGCACCCCTCAGATCCAGGAAAACGGTATCGCACAGCGTTCTGTGTTAAGTGTCACACACTTTCTCATTACTGTCAATGGGCTTGTAATAAACTCAGTTGGGTCTCTGGTTACCACAGTGTTGTATGTCAATGATTTTTGCATCTGGTGCAGCTCCCAGTCAGTAGCATCTGCTAAACACCTACTCCAAGGCTCCATCCGATGGGCCCGTGTGTGGAGCCTTTCCCATGGCTACTAGTTTTCTCCCTCCAAAACGCGGGTTATGCGTTTTTGTCATCAAACCATAATACATCCCGATCCAAAACTTTATTTAGGTAACCAGCACCCAAATGTTGTAGCTAAGTCCCATTTCTTAAGGTTTCCTTTTGATAAAAAGCTGATGTGGCTGCCCAGTATTCGCCAACTGAAGAGTACTTGCATGCAGAAGCTTAATGCTCTCCACCTCCTGGCTCATGCATCTTGGGTTGCAGACTGTGCTACTCTTCTCCATATTTATCGTGCTCTGGTTTTGTCCATCTTAGATTGTGGTTGTTAGGTTTATGGCTCAGCAGCTCCTTCCACTCTGAAACTACTTGACCCTGTTCATCATTATGGGGTGCTTGTGACAACAGTGCCTTTCAGACTTGTCCCTTTCACAGTCTCCTCACAGTAGAGGGGATTCCGCCCTCTACAGATACGACAGAGCCAACTCTTGGTTTCTTATATAATCACCATTCGACAATTTCCTTGACAGTCCCATGTACCCCATCCTCTTTGCAAACGAAGGACATCTCCCTCCTGATACCCGCCCTCAGGTGGAATTGCTGGTTGGAATGCATCTCATTTCCCTCTGTAGGGATCTCCATCTCCACCCACTGGAATGTTCACAATGGACCCCAGAGGTGAAACTGATCATGTGAAGGTTGTTGTATACAGTCTGGGTCAATAAAGCTCATCCAGATGATATCACACAATTCTGTTGCTTCTTCCTTGTAGCCCCTGTGAGCCACTGAATAAAAAGTTCACTGGTTTCCAGTCATATCAAGTGATTAAAATTACACGAGCTTTCAGCCAAGCTCTCCTTGGCAATTCTCAAATGGTGTGACTGCCAGTGGGCTGTTGGTACACCCCTTATTTACACTAGCTACTGTCTGTGACATCACTGGTGCTCACTCACGGCTTAACCATATATGGGCATAAATTGACTCTGCATTCGATGTGCCTGCTTCAACTGTGCAGTCGCAGGATCCCACACCATGCTGAGCTGCAGGCCACCGCCTCTATTTAGAGTGTTGTTTGTGAATTTTTATTCAAATGGCTTCTTTAATTGTATAATCCCAGAATCCGTTAGTGTAAGCCATGACAAATGACTCATAAAATTTTATCTGATGTTCGTTTTCTAAAGCAGCTCAGCTAAAACAGATTTCTTGGGGTTGTATAGATAATAAAACCTATCATGCTCCTTCCTGCATTCTTGCACAGTGTGTGCTGCATCAATATCTACATAGATACTCCTCAATCCACCATAAGGCGCATGGCAGATGGTACCCCGTACCACTACTGGTCATCTCCTTTGCTCTCTACTTGCATATAGAACAATGGAAAAATGACTGTCTATATGCCTATGAGTCTTAATTTCTCGTATCTTATCTTCATAGTCCTTACGCGTGGTGCACGTTGGAGGTAGTAGAATGGATCTGCATTGAGCTTCAAATGCCGATTCTCTAAATTTTCTCACTAGAATTCCTCAAAAAGAGTGTTGCCTATCCTCCAGGGATTCCCATTTGGGTTTCGAAAGCATCTCCGTAACACTTGCATGTTGTTCAGATCTACTGGTAACAAATCTAGCAGCCTGCTCTGAAATGCTTCAACACCTTCCTTTAATCTGACCTGGTATGGATTCCAAACAATCGAGCAGTACTCAAGAATAGGTCATACTAATGTCCCATATTTAGTTTCCTTTACAGATGAAACAGACTTTCCTAAAATACTCCCAATAAACCAAAGTTGACCATTCGCCTTCCCTAACACTATCCTCACATGCTTGTTCCATTGCATATAGCCTTTCAGTGTTACAACCTGATATTCATAAGACATGACTTTTCAAGCAGGACACCACTAATGCTGTATCTAAACATACAGGTTTGTTTTTCGTATGCATCCCCATTAATTTAAATTTTTGTACATTTAAAGCTAGCTGCCATTCATCACACCAACTAGAAACCTTGTCTAAGTCATCTTGTATCCTCCTTCAGTCACTCAACTTCAAAACCTTACCGTACACCACTGCATCATCATCAAATAACCGCAGATTGCTGCCCACCCTGTCCACCAAATCATTTATGTATACAGAGAATAATAGTGGTCCTATCACACTTCCCTGGAGTACTCCTGATGACACCCCTGTCCCCAATAAGCACTGACTTTCGAGGTCAGCATACTGGGTTCAATAACTCCAAACAGTCTTTGAACCACACACATATCTACGAACTGTTCCATTTGCTCGAACCTTTTTTAAC
Source organism: Schistocerca serialis cubense (assembly GCF_023864345.2). Lineage (NCBI taxonomy): Eukaryota > Metazoa > Arthropoda > Insecta > Orthoptera > Acrididae > Schistocerca > Schistocerca serialis. The sequence goes on along the minus strand of NC_064642.1, from coordinate 217,684,480 downwards.
AGCCTGCAGTGGAGCACTATGTCAAATAATTTCCAGAAATCTAGAAATATTTAATCTGTGTGTTGCCCTTCACCCATAGTTCACAGTATATCATGTGGGAAAAGGACAATCTGAGTTTCACACAAGCAATGCTTTCGAAAACTATGCTGATTCATGGACGCAAGCTTCTCAGTCTCAAGAGAATTTATTATATTCGAACTGAGAATATGTTCAAGGATTCTGCAGTCTGTAATTTTATGGATTCATTCTTTTACCTTTATGATGTACAGTAGTCACCTGCACTTTTTTCCAGTCATTAGGACTTTGCACTGGGTGGTAGGTAAAACCAAATTGGGATTCCAACTGGACCTGGTGACTTATTTGTTTTCAACTCCCTCGGTCATTTCTTTATGCTACAGATGCTTATTACTGTGTCGTCCACATGAGAGTCTGTATGATGGTTAAACTACTGTATGTTTGTACAATTCTCCTGTATGAATGATTTCTTGAACACAAAATTTAAGACTGTGGCTTTTATTTTGTTATCTTCAACTGCCACACCAGACTGTTCAACAAGTGACTGAGTGGAAGCCTTAGACCCACTTAGCAATTTTATGTAGGACCAAAATTTTCTAGGGATGATGTTTTGCTGAGATATGACAGTGCTAGTTGTTGTAAATGTTCATAGGTCTTTTCACAGATACAAAAATCTCTCTTAACCTTTGCTTGTTGTCATTTGCTCATTCTCTTTTGAACAAAGAGTACAACAGCCTCTGCTTCTTCAACATTTTTCGAATTTCTTTGTTAAACAATGATGGATCTTTTCTGTCCTTAATCCACTTACTACAACATAATTCATCGGACCACAATTTAAAATCTATTTAAAATTTGATCATGATTCCTCTACATCCATCTTGCTGGAGCTAAGTGATGTCAATCCAATGTCTAAGTGAGATGCTAACACTGCTTATCTACTCTTTCTAGCAGAAGCACGCTCCTAGCCTTCTTGACTGATTTGTTAACTTTCATAACCATAGTTGCTAAATGAAATCATGATTGCTAATCCCCGTTTGTATATTGACATTATCAATGGTGCTGCCTACGTGTAGCTACAAGGTCTAAGATATTTCCATTGCGTGTGAGCTGCCAAACTAGCTGCTCAAGACAGTTTTCAGTAAATGTGTTCGAAAGTACTTTGCATTACTGTGTGTCTATACCCCCTGCAATGAGCCAGTACACATGCCAGCCTATGTTCAGTAGGTTAAAGTCACCTCCAGCTAGTACTGCATGATCTGAATGTTTATGTGCTACTGACTATAGACTTTCCGTGAATGACCCTAGACCTGCCACAGCGGGACCAGGCGGCCTGTGAAAACATCCAACAATTAACTGCTTCACATAGACCTGTTACAGGCAACCAGATAACTTCACTGCTGCACTCAATTTCAACCTCAGTAGAGAGAATATTTTTGTCAATTGCAATGAACACTCTCTCTTCTGTGGCCTTTAATCTCTCTTTCTGATATATATTCATAGCTTTCCACTTTGGGTTTCAGCGAGCTCTCAGACCCAAGAATAACTTTCCTAGAGGGCCGTAAATTCAGGAGCTCTATACAAATACTTCGACAATTTACTGATAAAATCATGGCAGTCAAGGTTTCTGTACTCTGAACACAATCTGACTCTTTGGTGCATATCATTTGGCAAGTGTTCATAAGAGTATCTCAAATTACTGTTTAAACTAAAAAAAAAAAAAACCCATGTGCACTAACGGAGTATTCTGCTACCCGAGTAGCTGCTTCCTTTGTGTATTTCACCTCTGACCTGTCCGTCCGATGTAAGATTGGCTACATATGCAAGGGATCTCATAGACTCCATGTGTTCTGAGACCTGCTGTGTATCTAGCTGGTCCCAGTAATTGACAGATTTTTGTCAGAGGCCTGAAAATCAATTTGATCTTGGGTCTTTTCAACAGATGGTTGATCTTGCCTAACACAGAGCCGCAGAACAGCAAGAGAGCAAGTTTCTTTCTGTGCTCCTCATTGGTGGTCTTATCGTGATTCTAGTTTGAAACCAAACAATGGAAAATCCAGGATGGAATGTTACCAATTCGTTTCTTTGGTGAACATTATAGCCATTGTTCCTGAAGACCTTATGTAGGTGGCTCAGCTCATAGGGCAGGTTATCATTGTCTGATATCATTCTTGCACAATGCATCACTGTTTGTAAAACAGTGCGCCTCTTTGCTGGGTGATGAAGGCTGATGGCATACAAGTGCAGATCAGCGTGGGTGGGTTTTCTGTAGACATTGTGGCAATGGCATCCGTATCATTTGTGGCAGATGATGGCATTGAGGAAGGGCAGTGCTTGTCTTTTTGTATCTCCATATTTTGATATGTTGGTGACCCATTCATCATTTGGTCCCATGGACATGAGAAACTTGATGAATTTTTGGTACACCTCCATGGCATTAACAGCAACATGCAGTTTACCATAGAGGAAGAAAAAGACAATGCATTACCCTCCCGTGACGTCCTTATCCACCGCAAACGAAATGGACGCCTTGGCCACAGCATCTATAGAAAACACACCCACACTGATCTGCACTGGTTTACCATCAGCCATCATCACCCAGCACAGAGATGTAATGTTTTACAAACAGTGCTGCAGCGTGCAAGAGTGATATCAGACAGTGATAACCTGCCCCATGAGCTGAGCCACCCATGTACGGTCTTCAGGAACAATGGCTTTAATGTTCATTAAATAAACAAATTGGTTTCAAACAAGAATCACAGTAAGACCACTGATGAGGAACACGAGGAGAAACTTGTTTTCTTGCCATTCTGTGGATCCGTGTTGGGCAAGATAAACCATCTGTTGAAAATATCCAAGATCAAATTTATCTTTAGGCCTCTGACAAAAATCCATCAGTTACTGAGTACAGTTGAAGATGCAGTAGGTCTCAGAACACCTGGGGTCTACAAGATCCCTTGCAAATGTGGACAATCGTATGTCAGACAGACAGTACGCACTTTGAAACAACACAAGAAAGAGCATGAGAGGTTTTATTACCTACACCACACCAAGAAATTTGCTTTAGAAAACAGACACCGGAAATAATTTGACGAAACATCCATCATGGTTCACTCTAATGGCTTCTTGGATTGTATAGTTAAAGCAGCCATTGAAATAAAAATCACTGACAGCACCCTAAATAGAGGCAGTGGCCTGCACCTCAGCATGGCATGGCATGGCATCAAAACGATTGCTTGATTGAAGCAGGCACATCAATTGCTGAGTCAACATATACCCATATATGTCAATACTGCGAGCTCCAATGACGTCACAGCCAGCAGATAGTGTGTAACGTTTGTACCGCAGCCCACTGGCAGTCACTCCTCTTGACAGTGGCAAAGGAGTGCTTGGCCCAAAGCTCATGCAATTTTAATTAATTAAGGCATCTGGAAATCCATGAACTTTTTACTTGATGTTATTGCTGTGAGACTCTGCATTCTTAATCTATGAGCTTTTGTAGGTAGTGCTCGTCAGCTGGTGTGTTGACTGCACCTGGCACTATGAGGCAGATCTTCAGTGTTTTGTGTCTCTCAGTAGTGGTTGAATTTTTTAATGATGTCGCTGTGGTATATGCCAATTTGACAGAGAACTTTGCATGTTGACAACACTTCTTGCATGTGAAATGACCATTTGAGGCATGTTGACAGACTGAACAGCGCACACAAGTGACTGTGTCCCATTCTCCTCACTACACTGAGAATGTAGCTTTACTTTTACCTCCTTTACACAAAGGACTGTATGTAGTAAATTTCTGTATCAATAGATTATTGAGACATATGTTTCAAGGGAATAGGGGAAGAAGAAACTGTGCAAGTCATGACAGTGGTGCATAAATTTTTATGAGCAGTTCATACAGAAAGCTATGTGGTGAACACACCTTTGGTTGGTAAACAATACATGTTTCTCTGCCTTTGATGTTGTAGGGTTTACCTGTGTTGAGGTTGGAGGAAGGGTAGTCAGTTGCGGTATGGAGCAGGTTTTACAGTTGGAACAGTTTCAGTGGTCTGTAGAGATAAATGTCTGGGAATGTCATATGGTTTCAAAGGATGTTGTGGAGGTTAATGTACTGTCGTAGTTGGTAGTGTAGAAAGATAGTGGGCAGAGGTGATCTCATCTCAGAGCTAGGCTTGAGAAAGTCATAGTCTCGGAAGAGTAATAATTTGAGGAATTCACAGATTGCGTAGTACTGGAGGAAATGAGGGGTTCTGAGTTTTTTAGAAGTGGGAACTGTGTTTGTGAGATGGTGCAAGGAGAATATTGTCTTGGAAATTTGTTTTTGGACACAACTCTGTGATAGTTGTGGGAGATGATGTTGGTGTAGGTATTGAGAAATTCAGTGTTGTACCAGATATGTGGGCAACAGAGGTTTAGGCAGTGTGGAGGGAGAATTTGTTGTTGTAGGAGTGATAGTTGTAAAACTGGGGATGTCATCACATATTGGTCAATGTTGTTATGGGCTGAAGTTCAGTTGTGATCGCCATTGAAATGGACGTTACTGTCAAAAAAAGGTTGCTTTTGATTTGAAAAAGAACTATCTGAATTTGAGTTGTGAAAAAGAGTTAAGTTGTTACAATGGAGGCACTTCTTCAGCGTAAGTCCAGACCACAAGATGTCTTTTTTATAGGTCTATACTGAGCCAAGGGGCCTACTTTCTGTATGCTGAGGAATTCCTGTTCCATATGGCCCAAGAAAGAGTTAACATAGGATGGGCCATCCATGTTTCCTTAATTGTCCTCTTGATTTATTTGTAGGTTTGGCTGTTAACATACCCTTTTTTTCTAACATTCCCAATCCATCCCTCCTTCCTCCATGAGTAAGCTAGGAATAGTTCCCCTTACTTTTAAGTGTTTTTGGAATTTCTCTTCCTGGAGGTAAGAAACTAGCCACCCATTCTTGGCCAAAGAATCTGCCACTTGTGTTGTGTTCCAAAGACTCTGATTGAAACTTGGTACAGTCATTCACCCTATAACTAGTGATATGAAACTATCGATCCTTTCATAATTTTGTGAAGTGTTGCTTGCAGTAGGAGGCAAAGAATATTTTAAGCACCCTAGTTGGTGTTATTTTATTATTTGGCCCCACTCACTGGTAAAAAGTTACCATTTTGACAAATTTTACATCCAAAATAACTCATACAATGCAGTTACCATTTGTGTTCTAATTCTGTTTGCTAGATATTTTAAGCCAATGTTATTTGTTTTGAGCCAACTTTGTGTCAGTGATGCAGGTTCTGTTTTAGTGTTACCAAATGTCCAGAAAATCTCGGACTTGCATTACATTGAACTTATTTTTGGTTATCCAGGGGGAAGAAAAAATCCTGTCAATTGTCATACATTCTGAGGAAGGATTTAAATGCTGGTAATTCAGCCACATGAAAACCAGCAGCAGACAATTTAACTGAGACTTGTTTCCCCCTAATTTCTGGTTGTTTTCAAATGGCAGAGCCACTGTGCCCCCAGAATCTATGGGTTGTTGTATAGATCTTTTTATTCTTCACTATTGTTGTCAGTATCGGGACCATCCACTGCAGCATTAATCACTTGGAGATAAGGTAGGCTTTTATCATTCTGCGCACCTTTCCTTGCTATATTGTCCATATTGTTTAGGGTTTAAAAGTCATTCTTGCACAGATAACGTGCTACCAAGTCTAGGAAGAAGCTTTCGCAACATGTGATAGGGGTGTCCACTGTTTAGAGTACTCAAGCATATCATTTATAGACTTAAAATACTTTGAATTTTAATAATAAAGTGCGTATAAATGATGATTGGAGCTACATTCAGTTTTTGAGTAGAAATAGTATTGTTGTGGATGAATGTGTGATGTGACCAAGTGTGTAATTTAAATGAATTTTTCATGCATAATGTACCATTGTTCCAAATTTAAATTGTGATGATAAATGGGTTAGATTGTTAAATGCACCTGAAAGACAATACTATATAAAGGAAAAAGGAAGTAAATGTAGATGAAATTGAAGATACAATACTGCAAGAAGAATTTGACAGAGCACTGAAATAATGAAGTTGAAACCACGCCCATGGAGTAGATTACATTCTCTCAGAATTGTTGAGATTCTTAGCAGAGCTAGCCTTGACAAACCTATTCCACCTGGTGTTCAAGATACAATGCAGTAGAAATATCCTTGGAGCTCTAGAAGAATATAATAATTCCAATTCCTAAACAGGTAAGGTTGACAGATGTGAATAATGCAGCACTATCCATTTAAAAAGTCGTTCTTGCAAAGTATTAACACAAATTATACACAGGAGAATGGAAAACTTAGTAGAGGCAGACCTCATGGAAGATCAGTTTGGTTTGTAGATAAATGTAGAAACACGTGAAGCAGTACTGACTCCTAGGACTTATCTTAGAAGATAGCTTAAAGAAAAGGAAAACTGCATCATTGCATTTGTAGATTCAGAGAAGCTTTCGATAATTTTTAGTGGAATACACTCATTGAAATTCTGAAGACAGCAGGAATAAAATACAGGAATTGAAACATTGTTTACAACTAGAACAGAAACAAGATGGGAGTTGTGAGTCGAAGGATGTGAAAGGGAAGCAGTAGTTGAGAAGGAAGTGAGACAAGCTTGTAGCCTCTCCCTAATGTAACTAATTCTGTACATTGAGCAGACAGTAAAGGAAAACAACGAAAAATTTGGAGGAGGAGTTTAAGTTCAGAGAGATGAACTTTTGTCATTTGCCAGTGACATTGAAATTCTCTGAGAGAGAGCAAAAGACGTGGAAGAGCAGTTCAACAGAATTGATAGCATCTTGAAAAGAGGTTATAAAATGAACGTCAACAAAAATGAAACAAGAATAATGGAATTTAGCTGAGTTAAATTAGGTATTGTGATATTTGGAGTTAAATTAGGAATTGTGATACTTGGGCATCAAGATAACTGACTGTGGCTAAAGTGGAGAGGATGTAAAGTGAAGCCTTGCAATAATAATAAGTGTTTCTGGAAAAGGAGAAATTTGTTAACATGTAAATTTAAGTGTTATAAAGTCTTCCTTGAGGTTGTTTGGACTGTGGCCTTATATGGATTTGGAGTTGAAGCGTAGACAGTAAAAAGTTCAGCCAAGAAGAGAATAGAAGCTTTTTAAATGTTTGTTACAGAAGAATGTTGAATATTATATGGGTAGATCACATAACTAATGAGGAGAAACTGATTGGAATTGGGGAGGAAAGAAATTTGAGGCACAAGAACAGATTTGTTGATAGGACACATTCTGAGTCATCAAGGAATCATCAGTTTAGTTTTGGATGGGAGTATGGAGGATAAAAATTGTGGAGAGAGACCAAGAGATAAATAAGCAGGTTTAAGAGGATGTAGGAGGCAGTAGTTACACAGACATGTAGAGACTTCCACAGGGTAGACTAGCTGTATCAAACCAGTCTTCAGACTGACAATGACAGCAACACTGAAATTTAAGTGATAGAAAGTTTGAAAGCTAAAATTCATAACTACAAATAATGGCTGTATTCTTTGTTAACTTTGAGCCAGTGGCCATATGAGAGATACAAGTTAAATGCTCTCAGTGACTGGCTTTATATTACTTAAATACATTTCAAAAATATAAGTCGCCACAATCTTATGACTATTTCAACAAAAGGAGTGACATTGGATAAGCTTTGTCCTCAGAGAATCTTGCTGTAAGTCCCAATAAAACTATAGATACCTGCATGAGCAGTACATAATGTATTTATATTTTCACATAATATAATATGAAGTATTATCTTTCAACATTGGGTATGCTACCTATGTTCTTCATTCTGGACCTATATCTTCAGCTGCATCTCCATTCCTACTCTGCAAGCCACCTTACCGTATGTGATTGAGGTTAATTCTGGTATCGCACTATGATGCTCAACTCCTCTCTTGCAGCATATGCTCTGGAGTTTGTTAAGCATCTCCGTCATGCTTTCATACTGACTAAATGATCCTGTGATCAAATGTACTGCCCATAGTTGGATATTCTCTCTCTCTCTCTCTCTCTCTCTCTCTCTCTCTCTCTCTCTCTCTCTCTCTCTCTCCTCTTAATCTAATCTGGTAAGGGTCCCAGACTGCTTAGCAGTACTCAACTATCAACTGAACAAACGTTGGGTAAATCGCTTTTTTTATGGATGAATTACTTCTCTCGGGAGTCATCCTATGAATCTCTGCCTGGTGTCTGCTTTTCCTGCTATTTATTTTAGATCACTCTGGATGGTCACTCCTAGATGTTTTAAGGCAGTTACTGTTACTAGTGATTTGCCACCAGTAGTGTAATTGTACAGTAGCAGATTTCTTTCCCTATTTATGCACAATATGTTACATTTATTTACATTCTTGGTCGACTGCCAGTCCCTGCACCTTCACCAATCTCTGTTGGTCTTCTTGTAGTTCACTACATCTACATTTACATACATACTCCACAATCCACCATACGGTGCGTGGCGGAGGGTAACTCATAGCACAACTAGCATCTTCTCTCCCTGTTCCACTCCCAAACAGAGCGAGGGAAAAATGACTGCCTGTATGCCTGTGTACGAGCCCTAATCTCTCTTATCTTATCTTTGTGGTCTTTCCACGAAATATAAGTTGGCGGCAGTAAAATTGCACTGCAGTCAGCCTCAAATGCTGGTTTTCTAAACTTCCTCAGTGGCGATTCACGAAAAGAATGCCTCCTTTCCTCCAGAGACTCCCACCCGAGTTCCTGAAGCATTTCCGTAACACTTGCGTGATGATCAAACCTACCAGTAACAAATCTAGCAGCCCGCCTCTGAATTGCTTCTATGTCCTCCCTCAATCCGATCTGATAGGGATCCCAAACACTCGAGCAGTACTCAAGAATAGGTCGTGTGAGTGTTTTATAAGCGGTCTCCTTTACAGATGAACCTCATCTTGCCAAAATTCTACCAATGAACCGAAGACGACTATCCGCCTTCCCCACAACTGCCATTACATGCTTGTCCCACTTCATATCACTCTGCAATGTTACGCCCAAACATTTAATCGACGTGACTGTGTCAAGTGCTACACTGCTAATGGAGTATTCAAACATTACAGGATTCTTTTTCCTATTCATCTGCATTAATTTACATTTATCTATATTAAGAGTTAGCTGCCATTCTTTACACCAATCACAAATCCTGTCCAAGTCATCTTGTATCCTCCTACAGTCACTCAATGATGACACCTTCCTGTACACCACAGCATCATCAGCAAACAGCCACACATTGCTATCCACCCTATCCAAAAGATCATTTATGTAGATAGAAAACAACAGCGGACCTACCACACTTCCCTGGGGCACTCCAGATGATACCCTCACCTCCGATGAACACTCACCAGCGAGGACAATGTACTGGGTTCTATTACCTAAGAAGTCCTCGAGCCACTCACATACTTGGGAACCAATCCCATATGCTCGTACCTTAGTTAGGAGTCTGCAGTGGGGCACCGGGTCAAACGCTTTCCGGAAGTCAAGGAATATGGCATCCGTCTGATACCCTTCATCTATGGTTCGCAAGATATCATGTGAGAAAAGGGCGAGTTGCATTTCGCAGGAGCAGTGCTTTCTAAAGCCGTGCTGATGCGTGGACAGCAACTTCTCTGTCTCAAGGAAATTCATTATATTCGAACTGAGAATATGTTCGAGAATCCTGCAAACTACAGCCTTCTTGCATTGCAGTCTTCTTATGGATGACTGCATCACCTGCAGATAGTCTTATGACCTACATTTCCAAGTAATGTCTTACATTTTGCTCTTTTATGTTCTACATTTCATTAAAACTATCTGGTAATCCTACCTTCATTAGATGTTCAAGTCAATGTGACCAGAGCATCAGTGTTATTTTTACCTCTGTTTTCTTCAGTCCACAAGTAATTTAATTTGGTTTCTTTTTCTTTGTTTTTCAGAAGGTGATAGATAACACAGCAACAGTTCTCTGTACAATATATAATGGCGGTGCCATTGTATAATCCGGTAAGTGCCTGTGACATGTTAACAACCTTCTCATAATGTGTGGATCTGTAATTTTTTTTATAATTTCTTGAATTCCTAGTTATGATTAGGAGGAAGTTAATCATTAGACTTTAATGATATACCATATCTGCCTCAGCAACTGCCATCCATTGTCAGTCCATTAATTCTACAGTAGCCAGTGTCAAAAGTTAAGCTTAACTTATTCTTAATTCCAAAGGAAAGTTTGCAAGTTTATCTAGTTTCATGTTAGCACATCTTCCAGGAAATTCACGAACTAGAAAGAATATACCTCTGCCACTCTGGCAGACAGTATTTGAAAGCAGATGGAGACAGTGTTTATTTTGCTTCTATATTATTAAATAAAAATGGGCTGAGGGGAAGGAAATGAAGAAGAGTGTAACCATCTGGTAGAATTTTGCACAGAGCATAATTTAATAATGGTAATCGATAGATGTATTTTTTTACCCTCAAGTGTTGTTTACAAGGTTTAGTTTAAAAGTTGTAAATATCATGTATAAAAATATTTATGTTATTAATTTTTGGAACAATGGAAAATATAGGATGGAATAATGACAGTATTATGAAAAGAGGCACAACATGCAGCTGAACATAACATGCTCAATTTCAGTGGCTGCTTTACTACACAAGTCATCTGGATCCTGCCTTCCACCTCCAGCTTTTCTGACCTGCACAGATGGGAGTTATCCTTATAACACATTCTGTGCATGTGTAATTATCCTGGCCTCAACCTACAGTTACATACTGCCACACTCTCCACCCAACAGTTTCCACCCTGTCTGTCCCATCACCTCCTCCCCATTCTCATCTCCCACCCTCTTTGTTTGCCACCCTCTGCCCAAGAACCCTCCCATCTTTCCCTGCTTCCTTTCCTTTTATGCTCTGTTTTCCCCAACTTCCTGCCTCACAATCTCCTGATGCTGCACCTGTTGGCATTATAGTCCCTGCACATTCCACCAGGCAATGCTCCTCTCTACCCCCCTCCCCCTCCCCCCATATATAGCTATCCATTCCCCATCCCCAGACCCTCCAGATTGCTGCTTCCATTCCACGTGACATTTGAAATCTGGCCCAAGCTGCTGGAGTTGGCAGTTATGGCTGTGTGAGGTGTACTTGCTTGTGTGATTGAATGGTGTGTGTTTCTCTGTTTCTGACATAGGCTGTGGCCGAAAGTTTCTGTGTGTCTTTAATTGTGCCTGTCTGCAGCTTAACATGTCATCTTTACAGTTAGTGGCAGTCTGTCTTTTCCTGCAATTTTAATATTATGAAAAGGATAGACTGCTACTCACCATGTAGTTGAGATGTTGAGTCGCAGACAGGCACAACAACAAGCCTGATAAACAAGTAAGCTTCCAACCAAAAGGCCTTCTTCTACAGTACACACACACACACACACACACACACACACACACACACACACACTCACACACTCACACACTCACAGAAGCATAACTCTCACACATGTGACCATTGTGTCTGGCTGCCGAGGCCAGGTATAATGTTCTTCACTTCAGTGACTGCTCTCAGTGTGTACTATCTGGATCCTTCCCACCAACACCAGCTTTTCTGAACTGTGCTAGTGGAAACTCTCCCTGCTAAACATCTTACTTTTCTGTAACCCCCTTGGCCTCAACCTTTGTTAGTCACTGTCCTACACCCACCTGTTCCCCTCCCTGCTCTCACTCTAGCATTACACAACCTTCTGTTTCACCAATGCACCCACAGTCTCTTCACTTCTCTCTTTTTGCCCTCCCCCCCCCCCTCCCCAACCCCACCACCCTTTGTAATCTCCTGCCTGCAACTAGCTGCCTCCCCCTGCGGGTTCGGGGGTGAGAATAGGCCCGCGGTATTCCTGCCTGTCATAAGAGGTGACTAAAAGGAGTCTCAAATGTTTCGGCCCTCATGTGATGGTTTCCTCTTGGGTTTGACCACCATATTTCAAAATTATTCCAAAGAGCGAGCCAATTAGGGAAGGGTGCCTTACTTGGTGCATTGTGTCCATTGTGCATTGAGACCTTTAGCCAGCTTATTCATCGTTGCATTGCAGTCCCGCTCGCTCGCCATCTCTTGGGTGAGGATACATTCCTGGGTGCGATTTCCGCCATGCACTCTGCAGTGTCGCTTTTTGCACTGACGACGACCATGGACCGCTTGCCACCTCATATCCAGCACGGTAGCCAGTCCGTTGTGGTGGGGCCACCATGTATCCTGTTGGTTGTGGCCCCCTGACAACACAGGGATCGCTCTACTGATTATGCCTGCGTCGTTAACTCCCCACATATACCAAGGAGTAGATGCCTATCTCCCTGGGGCATCGGGACTCCCAGCAATGGCCATCCTGCCAGGTGGCCTTGCTGCGGCTGGGTGGTGCCCATGGGGAGGGCCCTTGGTTGGCGTAGGTGGCATCAGGGTGGATGGCATGCAATGAAGCATGGCACATCTTCTCTTGCTGGTGGCAAACCACCAGCAGTCTCTAAGCGTTCAAAGTCTCACATTAATGCTAACATGTATGACCCCAAATTGTTCCCCTCCCTGGCCACACCATGGGAGGAACAAAAGGCTATGAATGACAGCGAGACGTATTCGCCCTGGTATCTAGTCTGTACGAGAGCTGATGGGGAATCCTTTGTGTCCACGAAGCCTCAGTTCTTTGTAGAGCATTTAGAGGACAAGTTTGAGGAGGTGGAGGGCTTGTTAAAAATGCGGTCCAGGTCAGTCTTGATAAAAACAGCATCCTCTGCCCAGTCACGGGCATTACTTGCTTGTAAGAAGCTGGGGGATGTTTCTGTTACTATCGCGCCTCATAAAAGCTTAAATATGGTCCAGGACATTACCTTCTTTTACAGTCGGATGACGAGCTGCACGCAAACTTAGAGCGACAAGGTGTCCATTTCATCCGGCGCATCCACTGGGGTCCGAGGGATAATCAGGTTGCCACCACTACCTTCATCTTGGCCTTCGAGGGTGACACATTACCTGAGAAAGTGAAGTTGATGCTCTACCGCTGTGATGTCATGCCATATATCCCTCCCCGATGCGGTGCTTCAGGTGTTGGAAGTTCGGCCATATGTCTTCCCATTGTGCTTCCAGCTTCATATATCGCGATTGTGGTTGTCCATCCCATCCTGATACTCCATGTGCCCTGCCTCCCACCTGTGTCAACTGCGGAGAGCACCATCCCCCTTGTTCGCTGGACTGTAAGATTCTACAGTAGGAAAGGAAAATAATGGAATACAAGATCCTGGACCGATTGACCTACACTGAGGCTAAACAGAAATTTGAACGGCTTCATCACGTGCGCATGACAACCTCTTATGCGCCCACTGTCACTCCTGTTACAGCTGCATCTGTTGTACCACATACAGTCAGCTCTCAGAGCCAAAGGACCACACCTGCCCTCTTGATGGTGGGGGCACTTCCTTCCCTGTTGCTTGTTGCTCCTGCACCAGGAGCAGAGGAGCAGCACCCCCCCCCCCCCCCCCCCCCCCCCACCACCACAACCATCGGGGACACAAGTTCTCACTTCAAAGCCAGAGAAGTGTAAGTCTTCTTTGGCTTCTCTCACTAGGAAAGGATCCCTTGGGTCATTCCTTTCCCAGGTTCCTACCAGTGGCAAACCAGACACTCACCAGGGGCTGAAGAAGCCCCACATAGCTGGTCGTAGGGCTTCCCGGTCCTCTTTAGCCCTGGAGACTGAATCAAAGAAACCCTCCCAGCAAGGGCAACCAAAGGAACAGTGTGAAAAATCGAAATCGAAGACCCCCTAAGACCAAGGAAATTGCGGTGGCACCCACTCCACTGCTACCTACAAGCTCTGCGTCTGAGGGTGGGATGGAGAATCTCGCTGGTCCCTGAGACTCGATGGATTTCGCTCCTGTCGGTACTCAATCGGTGGCACAGGTTACCCAGCGGCGTAATCTGTCTCCTCGGTCCCTTCACGCCTTTCGTGGCCATGGAAAATGTCATCCTCCAGTGGAACTGCAGCGGTTTTTTCCACCATCTTCCTGAGCTCTGACAACTTCTCAGCCTTCACCCTTTCATCTGCATTGCTCTTCAGGAAACTTGGTTTCTGGTGATGCGAACCCTCACGCTCCGTGGCTATCGGGGTTATTATAAGAACCGGGCAGCTCATGAGAGGGTATCAGGTGGCATCTGCATCTACGTCCTTCACTCTCTTTACAGCGAGTCTGTCCCTCTACAAACACCTTTAGAGGCTGTCGCTGTTCAGGTGTGGACGCCTCAGGCCATTACTGCAGTCTCTATATTCCACCAGATGTTGATGTCCCGCAGCATGTCCTGGCTGCACTGATAGCCCAATTGCCACCAGCTGTTACTGGGCGACTTCAACACTCATAACCCTCTGTGAGGTGGATAGTGGCAACAGGCCGAGGCAGCATCTTTGAGCAAATATTGGCACAGCTCAACCTTTCTCTTTTTGTGCCTTGGTGGTCGCCCTCCCCCCCACCCCCACCCCCCCGTGGCGGCTGCGTGCGCGACCCCACCGCCTCATTCGCCAATGCAAGCAGGAGTGCTGGGAAAGGTATGTCTCCTCCATTGACCTCTGTACCTCTCCATTGCAGGTTTGGGCCAAGATTAGGCGACACTCTGGCTATCAGACCCCCATCAGTGTACCTGTGCTTTCACTGAATGGAGCAGTCTGTTCTGACTCTGACACAATTGCAAACTGCTTAGCAGAACGTTTTGCTCAGAGTTCCACTTCTGCGAATTACCCACTGGCCTTCCACTCCCTGAAACAACGGTTGGAATGTCGGAGCCTTTCCATTCACATGCACCACCCTGAATCGTACAATGCTCCATTCAGTGAGCTCCAAAGTGCCCTAGCCGCTTGCCCTGATATGGCTCCCAGGCCAGATCGCATCCACTGTCAGATGCTGAAACACCTCTCGATGGACTGCCAGTTTCGCCTCCTAGACCGTTTCAACTGTATCTGGCATCCCCTTCCGCATTGCGGTTGCTGGACCCCATCCTTCACAGCGGGATCCAACTCGCCACTGGAGCTTTCTGGACAAGCCCTGTCAACAGCATACTTGTGGAGGTAGGTGCCCCTCCATTGCAGTTCCGGCACCAACGATTACTGGCCGCTTGTGCAACACACATTTGTAGCTTGTCCGGGTATCCCAATTATTGTCTCCTGTTCCCTCAGTCAGTCGTCCATCTTCCGGAATGGCGGCCCCGGTCAGGGTGCACAGTTGCAGTTCGCGTCAGAGCTCTTCTCTCTGGGCTTGAGGTTTTCCCTCTTCCACCTCTTTTCCGGGCCCCTCTGTGTATACCCCCGTGGTGTGTGCCCTGCCCTTGCTTTTGGCTCGATTTGGCACAGGGCCCGAAGGACTCAGTCACTCCTGAGACCCTCTGCCCTCCGCTTTCTTTCCATCCTTACCATGTATCAGGGCTCTGGCGTTGTCTACACTGATGGTTCGATGGTTCCTGGTCGTGTCGATTATGCTCTCACTCAAGGGGACCATTACAAACAACACTCATTGCCGGCTGGCTGCAGTGTTCTCACTGCTGAGCTGGTCGCCATCTCTCGCACCCTAGTGTATATCCGCTCCTGCTCAGGTGAGTCCTTCGTTATCTGTAGTTACTCCCTTAGTGGTTTATGAGCTATCGACCAGTGTTTCCCTCTCTTTTGTCTGGTGATCCAGGAGTCCCTTCATACTCCTGCCTGTTGCGGCCACTCTGTGGACTTTGTGGACCCCGGGTCATGTCGGATACCAGGAAATGAACGTGTTGACGTGCTGGCCAAACAGGCTGTCAGTGCACCAGCCTTGGAGATTGGCCTTACCCTCATTATTCCAAATTGCTTACCAGGTCTTTTGTGATCTTGACTATATATCTTTTTTTTTACCTCCACTGTGAGCATCTTCTCTGAAAAGACCAAAGAAAAGTAGCGTGCGTAATTTGTTCTTTTGAGTAAAGCACTTCTCACGTTCTTGGCTTTATGTTTGGTGGTGAGGTATTTCATTACATTACTCCATTTAATAAGGAAAGGTGTGGGGCAAAAGCTATCTGTAAGAGTAAATTAATCACTCATTTTCTGTGTTAAATGTTCATTGCATGATCTGTGGAAGATGTTATAATGAAGTATCTGTAGAAGATGTCATGATAAAATAAGATTTTTTCTGTGATTGTGCACCATAGGGCCTGAGAGTAGAGATCAGTAATCACACACTAGATGAGGCTTCCTGTGTGAAGTTCTTAGGCATCACAATGGGTAATAAACTGAGATGGCACTAAAAAGTTCATTTCTGCCTGCTTCACACTTATTGTGTTTGTCTGCCGACAGGATTGATGGTAATCTATGGACACTATCATTCAATACTCATGGACATGGGACAGTGATTTACAGTATAAGTAATATAAATGGAACCACACAGCCATGGTGACTACACCTTCAGAACATGCATTCCTAATGAGTAGGTGTCCACAGCACCGAGTTATTGTAGATGAGCCAAGGACTGGAAGTACTGGGACCTAAAGGTGACACAAATGTAGCATTGAAACTTGTAGTCTGAATAATAAATACTTTGAAAATATGGTTGTGGCTGCATGGAGTGGGGGATAAGGAGGTAACACCTTTGGGGTCAGTGACAGATGACTTTCGCATAGGGAAAGTCTGATTTGATGCATGCTTGGAGGTAGTACCATGGGTAAGCGAGGGCTACGACATGATCCTAGGAGTAGATTTCTTGCATCAACATCATGCCAAAATTGACCTTGGACAACGAACTGTGGAACTTGGTGGAATGTTATTTCAGCTAGGGGAAACTGTTGTCGATCCTGAGCTGTTGCGAGGGGTGTTCAACATAATGAACAAACCAATTGAGCCGCGTTCATTAGCATTAAGGCTTAATTCGCATGTGTGTGTGTCCAGTGGCACCGGGATGTCGCTTTGGGTAAGTGTAGAGTCAAATCTACCTGTGGGTACTGTATGTGTTATTGAACCATTGGACGATAATGAAGTTTTAGGTCCGTTAGGTTGTTTTGTGAAACGTAATATTGTACGCGTACAAGAGGGAAACGATGGGCGAGTAGTCCCCGTGAACTTGGATAATTTTAGCGCTGTAGATGCGAATTTGAGAAAAGGAGTTTTAGTAGCAAATTTGGATGCACCAGATGGCGAAGACTGGTGTTCGAGAAGTAGGCGTAGTGATCAACCACTAACTGCCGATAGAACTGCATTGCATAGGAAAGTTAAGCATTTGAAAGGAGGAGAAAAAGCACATATGGAAGAAATGTTGTAGGAATTTAAGGATTTGTTTTTTCCGCAAGGGCTGTTACCAGCAACTCCATTAGTTCAACATAGGATACCAACAGGGAACGAAGCACGTGTTTACCATAAACCATACAGAATACTGAGGTATTTGCAGCCGATTGTAGAGGATTTCATTGATCAGCAGCTTGCGGATGGTATTATAGAGCATAGTAATAGTTGCTGGGGAGCAGGCATTGTCGTTGTGCCTAAAAAAAATCTATGGATGGAACTAGGAAATACAGGTTCTGTTGTGACTACCGATACCTCAATAATAAGACAGTAATGCATACCCATTCCAAACATATCGGAGACTTTGTATCATTTAGGACAGTGCCAAAACTTTTCTACAATGGATTTTACAAGTGGTTATCATCAAATAGAGGTGGCTCCAGAGGATCGTCCAAAAACTGCTTTCTCTTCTCCTGGAGGCCATTACCAGTACATCAGAATGTCATTCAGTTTGAAAAACACTCCGGCAACGTTTCAGAGGTTGCTAGACAGTGTGTTGAGGGGTTTGAAACCACGGCGGTGTCTTGTCTATTTGGATAACATTATAGTGTTTTCAAGTAGTATGGAGGAGCAGCATAGACAGCGGTAAAGGGAAGTCTTTATGAGGTTAAGAGCAGCTCATTTGACATTGAGCCTGGAGGAGTGTCATTTTGCATTGGAGGAAGTGAAATATTTAGGTCATATCATCAGTAAGGATGGAGTGCGAACAGATCTGAGGTTGGTACACGCTGTAAGGGAGCCGAAAACAGTTAAGGAAGTGCAATCATTTGTTAAAATTTGCAATTTCTATCAAAAGTTCGTGAAGGGTTTTGCAGATTTAGCACAGCCATTGAGGTGATTGTTACGGAAGGGTGTAAAATTTGAGTGGACCGAAGAGTGTCAGAAAGCATTTGACAAACTGAAAGAAGTGTTAACATCAAGTCCCGTTCTTGTGTTTCCAGATTTTGAAAAGGACTTTATTCTAGCATGTGATGCATCAAATCAAGCTTTAGGGTGTGTTCTTAGTCAGGAAATTGATGGGAAAGAACATCCTGTAGCCTGTGTGTCTAAGCAGTTGAATGCAGCTGAGAAGAATTACTCAAAAACAGAGAGGGAGATGCTTAGCGTAATCTATGGAATCACATATTTTAAATGTTATTTATATAGAAGATTATTTCGGGTAGTGACAGATCATGCTGCATTGACGTGGTTGTTGGGGTTGAAGGATCTGTCCACTAGACTCACTAGGTTGGCTAAGACGCTTAGTGAATTCAACTACGAGGTGGTGCCTGGGAAGAAGCACGATAATGTGGATGCACTGAGTAGAAAGGTGGCAAAATTAGAAGTCATAGGATATGACCTAGCAGTATGGCAACAATTACAGGACGCTGACAACAATTGTAAATTGTATCGGACAGAGCCACAATTTAATATGTACGACAGTCTTCTGTGCAGGGAAACAAAGTTAGGTCCAAGGGTAGTAGTGCCAGCGAAGCTGAGAGATGAGGTTTCAAAAAAGCGCATGATCACGTGTTATGGTGGGAGTAGGGCGACGAATAGGAGAATGGCGGAGAGGTATTGGTGGAGGGATAGGAAAGTAGATGTGTATCAGTATGTCAAGAACTGTATGCCATGTGTGCAGAGAGCAGATTTGAGTCGGAAAAGGATACAGCTATGACGATTGCCAGAAGCGACATGTCCATTGTCTACGTTGGGAACTGATATCTTAGGACCTTTCAGGCGAACACTGTCGGGAGAACAGATTCATTCTGACTATAATAGACCATTTTTCGAGGTTGTGGAGATGGTGGGTATGCCAAATCAACAGGCAGCAATGGTCGCGCAACCGTTAATAAGCAACTGGCTTTTGAAGTGTGGTGTGCTGGAGACAATAATTACTGACCAAGGGACCAACTTCGTGTCAGATTTAATGAAGGAACTGTGTAAATTGTTGAACGTAAAGAAGTTGACGACGAGTTCATTGCGTCCACAAGCGAACGAAAGGACAGAACGGGTACACAGAACAATCGGAAAGGTACGGAGTTTATATGTGGATTCTCATCATCGTCAGTGGGACGAGTATTTGAAGCATATTGTATGCACATACAATGCAAAAATCCATACCAATACTGGTTTGTCTCGGTTTGAGGTAGTGTATGGGCGAAAAATGCCTTCACAGTTTGATTTATGAAGCTACAGAAAGAAAAGACCGGTGAATCTGTACGTCAGTTCGCGAGGACAGTTCGGGATGTTTGAAAATGGGTACAAAAGGCAAATACGAAGGTTTTGGAAAGGCAGGAAGGCGCAGTGAAGCGGAAAGGAAGTTTGCCGCAGTAAAGTGTAGGGCAATGGGTAATGTTATCCAGCCCCTATATGCAAAAAGGGAATACGAAGAAGTTCGTCACGAGGTGTCAAGGGCCATACCAAGTAGTTGAAACCACATCCCCTGTTAATGTTAAGCTTCAGCTGCCAACTTCCGGATGTGATTCCAGGCA
Organism: Schistocerca serialis cubense; assembly: GCF_023864345.2. Taxonomy (NCBI): domain Eukaryota; kingdom Metazoa; phylum Arthropoda; class Insecta; order Orthoptera; family Acrididae; genus Schistocerca; species Schistocerca serialis. The sequence goes on along the minus strand of NC_064642.1, from coordinate 217,664,682 downwards.
TGTCACAGGAAGGGAAGAGGAAGAAAGAGAGAGTGAAGAGAGGTGTTCAGTGCAGAGAAAACCAGGAAAATAGAGTACAGCATAATGTAACATATGCTTTGCGATCCAGAAAGTAGTAGAGTATTTGCAGTTTTTTGTTTTCTTGTTATGTATCATTGGGTTTGCGTAGATTATATAGGCATTGTATTTGCATATGTTGTATGTGTTTTTGAGTATTTTGAGCCTGCTAGGGACAGTAGTCTTTTTGAAGAGGGAGGAAGGGTGATGGTTATCCTTGTCCGCAGGTCACTGAAAAGGAGAGCGTTGAGCAAATTTGTCAGGGTTTAAACGACCCGGGACAATTGGGACATCCAGGAAAAACCCGGGAATTTTTTCATCCGGGAAAAAACCGGGAATTTTTTTGGATTCCGGGAATTTTTCATTGTTTTAGTTTTCAGTTAAATTTTTTTTAATTTTGACTGGTAAGAATCGATACTCTAACGAAGGATATTACTGTATCCCGCTATTGCAGAATAATACTTTAACAATAAAACATAAATGAGAGATAAAAACGAAAATAACTTAAATTGCAAAGGAAATGCGCCATATACAACGACACACAGTGCTCATGCAAGCGTCTGCCAACAGCAAAATGGATGCAATGCTTCATAACAACAAATCGCCTCCAGTGAGCGCGAAGTCGCACTGTTTACATTAGATTCGTTTTAGCAGTTACGAGCTGGCTCATGCGCATGCGCAGTTGAGTCGCGTTTGAACAGAAGATTCTCCCGCTTCTTGCTACAGGAATGTGGCTATTGGCTATGCAATCAGTCGCAGCAAGCAACTAGATGCTACCGTGAAAAGGGGGCACCAAATTCATATTCTGGAAGGAAAAAAAAAAACATGTTTCGCAAAGCGCCTAATATCCAGCGCACATTTGTCTATCAATTATTTTGAAACGCTTCCCTGTTGGTTTTTGAACACATTTGAAGTTGATTTCTGAATGAATCATAAGGTGATTTTTGAAAGCATGCATAGTGCACACCACGTCTCTGTCAACAGAATCCTCGTCATATCTAGAAATAAACTTCCCGCAGACGAAAGGGGTCGGGGCTATATGAGCTGAGCGGCGTAAAGCCGAACGGATAAATGCCAATCGTTGTCTGATTATGTGGTTGATTGGGTTTGCGAATGATAAGCGTTGTTATAATTACTAGTGAAATCCATAGATTCAGACTAACAGAATGGAAATAAACGACTGACAGGAATAACAGGTGAGAAATATTACGTACTATCTTCTCTGTGTACCCAAGAAAATGAAATTTTGACAGAAAATTTTTGGCCGGGTCGCTGCACTAGTAAGGACCAGTTGTACAGTGCCCGGCTAGCAGCTGCTTAAGTTCTATGCTGGAAGTAACGCGGAAAACGTGTTGTACGTACACGTAATAACGCCTAACCGGAAAACAATCGAGGGATAACTAAACCTGTGATTCTGGCAGGGTTAGTGAAATTAATCAGCGAACAAATTTTGACAACGGTAGGAATAGCTGCAGAAATGGTGATGACAAGATTGTTTGTTAGAACGAGGAAGGATAAGAAACGAGGACATGACACAAATCATGGGACAATAAGACGATTCCAAATTTATAAAAAAATTTCGTAATACTACTTTTCGATCTCGTTTGAGAAGCTGGTGCGTATGAATGAAATGTGAAACTATTTCCTAACATAAAGCTTTTTGCTTTTAGTACGCCTAATAGGCATTTGATATTGGCACTTCGTGAATTCTATTCTGTCGTGTTATAAAAATGGCCATTTGTGCCAAAACAGTCTCGTTTATTTGGTGTGTCTTACAAAATTGCTCCAATATTAGAAAGGCCTCTTTTGTTTTATCTAGCAGACAGTGACGAAATAGACGTAATCAGATCGAGGAATCACACCAGTCTTGGGTATTATTTGTGTTAACAGCTTTTACAGCATTAGGTAACGACATTTCAATTTTTCATGTAGTGAATCGTTTGACGAGCATTGATGAGGTAATAGATTCTTTCGCAGAAAGCAAAGCTGTAGCAAGATTAGAGAGAAAAAAATGCTAGGAGCTAAGGATTGAAGAAATGTGTAGTTTCTTGCTTGTCTCTTTCCTTTATTGGTTTTATGTATCCTATATTTAATTTTATGTCACACAAAACAGCAAGTTATTAGCTAATAGGCAATAAAGAGTGCAATTTTTCTGAGGAGTTCTTGTTCTCCCGGTTACAAATAATCCCATCAGCCATTAATTGCGAGATTTTTTTTTTAAAAAGAGATGGGCAGGCTGTCAAACTGGCCGACTGGGAGCAGCAGGAGAGGTACCACAGGACATTTCATCTTCCACTGTCTTGATTATAGTTTGATGACATCCAGTACAAAATATACATGCTTCAATTCCACAGAGCGAAATACAGTGACTTGAGATAGAAGAATGCTTTATGAAGAGGCGTAGTACAGCACTTTGGGGCACTTAAGACCAAATAACATGTCTCACATTTCCTCGAAGACATATAATTTATGTTTCAGACTTTTCAGAAAGATGTGCGCTACAAGATGAACATATTTTTGAAAATTCGTTTTTTTTTTTTTTTTTTTATTGACCCGGTTCGCAAATATCGTAGATCGAAGCTGATGCGCAGAGCAGTCTGAGTTATAATGGATAGCCCTCACGTGACCCATGTTAACATTTAGCGATTTTGATGTTTCCCCTTCGTTTACTCTCACGTCAAATGAAAAAAAACCATATGTGGCCGGGATCTATCGCTTGAATTAAAATACATTCACATAATTACGGAAGGCTAAAATATGTCATTAGTTTCATATTTTATTTATACCTTTCTGACTGTCAAGCATTAATCGCCCTGCAGAACAATGGAGTTATTTTTGTCTGTTTGCTAAAGAAATTTGACTTTTATTAACCTTTTCCGCGGAGGCAGTCAATGTATTTGAAACGAAATGTTTAAATCCACAGTACTGGCTAGTTTCAACTGCTCGCTGCATTCCAAGTGCACGTTTTCATCTTCTAGCACGTATGGCGTTATGCCATAATAAAGAACCAAACATGATATAATACAGTACTGGTGCTCCAAGAAAATTTCCATCCCGAAAACCCCACTGAAAAGCTTAATATCAGGTCGAGATCTACTTGATTGGGAATCTGGACATACGAATGTGCACTTTAAGTATGCACTTTAAATGTGCACATTTTAGTAATGGTTCACAAAATTCCGATGCTCTCGGAGTATCCTCTGATGTACTGTTTCTTTTATGACATAATGTATGATCTTTCAATGTTTTACGCGTACGTATATACGGGCTTCCTGCGTAATGGTAGCTGCACAAGCACGGTGTCGCCTGTTATCTGCGCTCTCTGGGGGTCAACAGAAACCTCCGATCTTACTCGTCTGCTTTGACCCGTGACGTGGACGCTTCTGTATTTCCCTCTCTGGCAACTGATGAAACGAACCTATTTCTAACAGGTCGCTGGAAAATATTGCGAATGATGGTTTGAAAAGTGTTACTTTCAAAGTAAATATCCTTTTACGTAAGTTGAACTATGTGCGAGAATGTACCATGAATTTATTAAATCACAGTGTGTTTGACGCTCATTTAAAAATCAGCTCTTTGATGACGAGCCATTTAGAAGAATTTCGATGCCTGAAGATTAGACGTTTGTCATTATTAAATATTTTACTGGCACGTTTGTGTGATTCTTAAAGTGTAACACGCGCAAAAGAGATCAACATTATAAGCGAAATCACAGCTTCTCTTGCAGCTTATTAACCTTAGAGACCAATATTATATGTCAAAGCTTTTCTTTTCTTGCAGCAACACTATGTGTATTAATTTAAACTATTAACTTTTCCTGTTTGTGTTCGTGCTACGTAACAGTGATGTTGCTGTTGGCTGACTACATCACGTGTCCTATGCTCTGAATATCCGCTGTCATCGACTGCCGAGATCACATGACAGGAGCTATGACTGGCTTACAGAAACGCATCGCAATCTCGATTTCAATGATTCGGAAAGTAACATGTGGTTTTTGGTGGAATTCCAATGTATACTTTCGTAATAAGAAAATTCGCAACGTACATGTTGCTGCACATAAAAAATATTTCCGAAACGCCTCTTTTTCTCTGAGTTCCGTTTTCTAAAGTGCCGGGAAATTCTATGCCTGTGTATAAAACCTTAACCATTCAAAGGATTGATCAGGCGGGATATATTGTCATTTACCACGGAAAAAGCGTGTTTTGACGTGGGAGAAAGTGTATTTTTAACCGGGAAATCCGGGAAAGATCCAGGAATTTTTGTTCCTTGTCCATGTATACACCCTGTTTGTAGAAGTAAAAAGTGAAGAGGTATTGCTGATCTCAGCAGTTAACAGCCGGTACGCTGAGATGACAAGGGAGGAATTATGGAACTGCCATAGAGGGAAGGTAACGGTATGTCCAGCCAATCCGAACACGTGCACGGTGCAGTTATTTTTAGCCAGGAGGAAAGAAATACACTGCCCAAGGGACATCGTGGAGCCAAAATTGAGCTTGCAATGGATCGGGATCCATTGGATCTTCTCCACCTACGAAAATTTGATAGTAGTAGCAAGTTGTTTTGAGCAGGGAGTATTTGCAGAAGCGAAACCTATAGAGTTCGGGGGGAGCGGAATTTTAATCCATGGAACTGCGTGTAACATAATAGGACCAAACTTCCATCTGCCAGCGTCAATTTCGGGAGTCACGCAATTGAATGGTACACAGGCACAGCTGTACTGGCCAGAAGCAACTTTAGAGTTTTGCCAAAGCAGAATCTGACCTTGTTAAATCAAACTCTGGAGTCAGGTCTGTTGAGATGCGTAAACCAGTTCATTTCAGAGCAAGAGGGCCGCATATCAGCTGAACATCTTGTGCAGCTTGTCGTTCAATATAGGGAAAGGCAACAACAAGTATTGATCGTTTTGAGCACCTCTGTGCCAAGTGTCATCGCACCCTTAACTTTGTTGTGTGTTGTTTTTCATTTTGATCAGGCGGAGAGCCAATTCCAAGAGGAAACTGACGGTAGTCCAAATCCCAGTGGATTGGATACTGGGGGCGTAAGATGGGTAGGTAAGGGGTTGATGGAGCATTAAGTGGAGCCGTCATCCAGTAAGGAATTTTTACATTTTGTCTCATGTCATGTGTTTAAGGGGACTAGATCACATGTAAGTTTTCTAGTAGTAGTAGTAGTAGTAGTAGTAGTAGTAGTAGTAAATATGTCATAAGTACGTGCCAACCTAAACAAGTTAAGGAGTAGTTAGAGGTTGCCCCGGGGACCGTGTCTTTCTGAAGGGGGAATAATGTAGGAGCACCACCATTTAAGATAGAAAAAAGTTAGATTCGGTGCAGTATTTCTGAGCGCAAAAGTTACAGCCAGGTGCAAGCCTGTTGACAGTAAGTTACACTTGCCAGCGGTTGCAAAGTAGAATGGAGGCCACAGGGCCGTCGAACCACTGAAAAGAGTAAACGCAGCAGTTATCATGGCGCAAGTTATAGGCAGAAGGGGCCCACTGGTGCAACCTAGGTGTTATGAATATGTGACTCGGAGTGGCGCGTTAGGAAAACAGAAGCACACAGCTTCGTATAAATAGGTGCAGGTTTTCTAACAAGGGGGATTCAAGTGTGGCAGCTTTCCTGGACAGCGGGGTGTCACACCACCAGCTACACACAGCGGGTTGCTGGTTTGACTCTTTGAGGCCAACGTGGGGTCTGTAGCCATCCAGCGGTGGGCCACTCGACAGCTCGCTACTGCGGGCAGTCTTGTTGGCCAACACATGCCGGAGGCATCCTGAGGCAAGGGTCGCAGATTTGGCTGTCAGATCACAGGCGCTTGTTGTCACCCGCAGTCTTAACACCAGCAGGAAAGAGGCACACAGCGGGCCGCCCTGTGGCTCCCAGCGAGCAGCGCTAAGGCAACAGGTATGAAGGCTGCTGAGTTGGCTTCCGGCGCATCCTGACGTGGTCAAAACTTCGCAGCTGTACACAGCCGGCACGCCACAGTATGTTACACAGGTCGCTGAGATAGCCCTCCCGCGCCAAGCTGTTTCAAAGACAGCAAAGTGGTGTCCTCGGCATCGCAGGATCCTGTGATGTAAATGGAGAGGAATGCAGCACTGTAGCTGGGAATAATAAAACACTTGAATATCATGGCCGAGTTTTAATACAGCATCCTGACAGTTTTCATCCACGTCCAATATTCCTCCACCACACGCCAACATCTTTATTTGACAGTGACAGCTACAGTGGAGAGACTAACTGTTAAAGGGCTATGGCAATATAAACTAAAAATGAAGAGAGTTTCTATTCACATCCATTAATAGCTGTTTCCATCCTTTTACAAAAGTAATGTCACCAGTTGTGTGTATTTATATAGTCTAATAACCACTCCTTCTTTTCACTACAACAAATAAAGTTTAGTCTAGCCTCTCTTACACCTTTAGATACTTCCATTCCTTCTTATAGTTAATAAAACCCACAAACTGCCATTCCTCCAGTCTTCAACTGACCTGAAAGTTTACTATGATGTTTTATCTTTGACAGTAAGCACTGCTCCTCTCTGTTCTCCACCAGTCCCTGCTGAACTGCCCTCTTGTCCTCTGGGCTGCTTCCAACTCCTCACACTGCTGTCATCACTTCACAGTTCCACTACCAGGCCCGACTCCAGACCAATACTCACTGCCTACACTACTCTTTTTACTCTTGTACTTTGCTGTGCTACTCTTGGCATCTGCCGTCTTGTGACCGGCTGTCTCATAAACAATGTCAGCGACAAGCTGTCATTGGCCACTCTGTTACCTGCTACCTTCCCCCTCCCCACCCCCCAGGGAGCTTACAGATCTTCTTTTGTGAGATCGTGTGTGGCACTCAAGGGTTGGAATCTTTTGCAACCCATTCTTCCTTCCCGGGCTGCATTTCCTTCTCCGTGCACCTCCTCCTCCTCCTCCTCCTCCTCCTCCTCCTCCTCCTCCTGCCCCCCCTCACTCTTTTCTCAGTGCCCCTCATTCCCCTATCTCATTGTTCTTACTTATGTCAACCTGGCTACCCACCTGGTTTCCCATGTTCCTTGCAGTTTTGTTCCCCTTGTCTTTTCTCTTTTGCCCTTCCTTTTGGGCATGTTTGGTGCCCCTTTTCGGTTTACCTCCACTTCTAAATTTTCTCTCCCTACTATGAGTCATTTGGGAAAGAACTCCATCCCTAGCGTCTATGGTGTGGGTCATCTCCCACCTTTCTTCTCTGCTGCAGCCCCTCTTTGCCCCACTAGGTCACCAGCACATGTAGCCAGTCCATGTGATGGACCTGTGACATACCCATCATGCTGAGCCCCCTGACAACACAGGGATCTTACTTCTGTTACCTAAGCTGTTGCCTCTCCATGCAAGCCTGGGAGTGGTTGTTTGTTACTCCAGAATGTTGGAGCTCCTGCCAACGGTCACCATACTGTGACTGGATGGCATCCATGGGAAGAGCCCCTGATCAGAGCGGGTGATATCAGGGCTGATTCTTTGCATGTGAAACAAAACTCTGGTTGTTATTCTATGGCCGTCTCATTGATTGGCAACGGATCACTGGTTGATGCTTCTTAAGACCCTGTGGCCTTCCTTTCCCTGGCTAAACCGTGGGTCGGAGGGTCAGCTCACTGGTTTGGGGTGAAACACTTTCCCCGCTACCTGGTGTGCTGTAGAATGGACGGGGACACATTCACTGCCCCTAAGCTGTTATTTTTTTGTGGAAAATATCGAAGGAAATTATGGTGAAGTGGAGTCTCTCAGTAAGATGTGGTCAGGTTCCCTGTTAATCAAAATTTCAGCACCCAATCTGCAACTCTTCATGCTTGTGATTGTCTTGGTGGCGTCCTGGTTCCATTATACCTCACCACTGTTTGAATATGGCCCTGGGAATCATTTTTCATAGGGACCTCATTATTCAAACTGATGAGGAATTCCGGGCCAATCTGGAATGACAGGATGATCATTTTGTTTGGAATGTGCAGAAAGATCTTAAGGGCAATTGCACCGATACCAGAACCTTTATTCTTGCTTTCGAGGGAGATACCCTCCCAGAGGAGGTCAAGGTTGTGTGTTATTGGGTTGATGTGAAGCCATACGTCCCGCGTTTAGTGTTTGTGTTTCGGGCATGTCTCTCTGAACTACAGCGGTCACTCTGCATGGCAACTGTGGACACCCACTGTATGAGGGTAGCCGCTGTGTTCCACCACCCGTGTGTGTTAACTGTCATGACCGTCGCTCTCCACACTCATCAGTTGCTCAGCTTATAAGAAAGAAAAGAAGGTACAGGAATGTAAGTTCCTGGATCGTTTATCTTACACTGATGGTTGTCCGAAATTTGATTGACTTCATCCTGTGTTGATGACTTTTACTTTTGCTTCTGGTAGGTCCTTTCGCCCTCCTTCCTCTTCCTTACACTATTTCCGTCCCCCTCTCCTCTTCCCGTCCTTTGTGGTTCCCATGTCCTCCCACCCAGGTGCCAATGCCCCTCACTGGCCGAAGAAGTTGCCCCCCTTCCCTGGCGCACAGCGGTTATCGGGCTCTCTCCTGTGACCCCTTCCCCCGGCATCTCTCAGACCAGAGGCCCACTCCGACAACTTGGCCACAGAACACGCCGTCTGTACGCCCCAAGGTCGCCCGCTCTCTTTAGGTTCCAGATCTTGCAGAAGCGTGTTCTTCCTCCATGCCCTCCCTCCTCAACATGCCCCACCACACGTAGCATTTCTGTATCTGCATCTACATCAGTACTCCACAAGCCAGCGAATGGTGTGTGGGGGAGGGTACCATGTACCACTACTAGTCATTTTCTTTTCTGTTCCATTCACAAATAGAGCGAGGGTAAAAGACTGGGACACCCATGCTCTTACTGTTTCCACCCATCCCCGTCCTGTTCTTTCCTCTTCCTACTTCTCTGACGTCCCTTTTCCCTCTTTGTTTGCTCATTACCCCTTCCCCTTGACTGGACTGTGCTGTTGATTCCTGCCATCTGAGATCATGGGACTGATGACCTTGCTGTTTGGTCCCCTCTCCTGAATCAACCAACCAACTGACCCACCAACCCTGCTACCCCCACTGCCTCTCTTGCTTCTTCCAGATCAGTTTCCCAGTACAAAAGTGGCCTGGGAACTACAGCTATTAGTGTACATGGGAAAGCACACACTTCCAATCCATTTTTGGAAAACAGCTTGAGAATTCCCAGAGCCACCATGGTCCCACAGTGACTCACGGAACCACAAGGCATTGTGACAGACACTTCTGAGAACGACCCAACCTGCCCGTGTTGAGCCTTTGGGAGTTCCTGAGAGACCTGTGTCCTATGTTCACAAAACAGCCTCGGAGTTCCCAGAGACACCATGGTTCCACAGCGACTCCATGGCTTGCAAGGTGTTTTGCCAAACATTTCCAAGAACAATACAAATTCTCTGTGTCCATCATTCCCAGGGCTCCTGTTACCAAGTGAGCAGCTACATCTCCAAACTGTAGTCCCACTAAATGAGCTGTCACACATGCTGTAGCATAAAGCAACATTTCACAGCTAGCTACATGAGAGAAAGTAAGTTCCTGTCATAACATACATGGATGGAGCTAGTAGAAATACTCCCAGCTGGCAGCAGCACTTCCTTTGCTGTCGTGTGCTCATCCGGTACAGTCTGTGTGCCAGTCATCAGTCGGATGTGTAGCCAAGCAGCTACAGTGTAATTGAACAACACCATCTACTCAGTAAAACCACTGGTCTATGAGTAGTCAGCTAGCCCTCATAGTACTGGGCTTTGAACCGGATCCGCTGAGGTGAGACCACCCGTGACGTACCATCGCCTAACACTCCAGCCTGCCTTTGAAAGCTTGTGTTTCACTTGGCCTTTGCTCACACCTGCCAGCCCCCTTGGTCCGTGGGTGGTGTATGCAAGTCCAGCAGTAAGCTCACTGCTTTCCATAGCTGACCACCCTTCTGGTGTCAGGAAGGCTGTGTCGCCAGCAGCTGTGGTTATGTGGACTCTGCATCCCCTGCCTCAGTGGACTCACTCACCATCACCAGCCACGGACAGCACCTGCCCATAACCATTGACGTCCTGTGTAAGAAACAACAAATAATAAATCGTGCTTTAAAGAGCCAATATTTTTAACTATTCATTAGCCACAGTACTGAAAGACCCCACTCCTTCCACAAACACCATTCTGGGGGCAGAAGTGGCCATGCTGCAACACTGGGGTCAGCGTAGTGGTCAATACAAACATGACACTACTGCATCCTCGCAATGTGTGAACCAATGAATAGGAATCCAGTATTCTTGAGTGTTAAAGTATGCTAGTGAAGAGGCTACTTTAGGGTACCAAACTGTAGGTTGGCTTTAAAATGATTCAAACACTGTTCTTCACCACCCCTTCTCGAATGTTAACATATTATGGGATGCAAATATGACACTGACAGACAGTGTGGATGTTCTGGTAATCTGTTTGAGAGCAGTTGTGGGGAAATGACCATTATCATGCTTTCATGCAAAAATCAGCACTGTTCAGTGTTTTTATTTTTTATTTTTTTATCTTTTTCATGAAATTCTGTTGTCCTCTTCATGACAAGATTCACAAAATTACATCATTAATTGAAGGCAAAATACAGGCTGTATCAAAAAGAATCATACGATTTGACAATGTATATTTCTGAAACTAATAAGGATATACAATGAATTTTGATTTTTGATGAACAGGAGACTCAGAGTTTTTTACACCTTTTCATAGGTATTCAATGTGCCCCCCTTGAGATGCATGGCATATGTCAGTGCAGTATTCAAATTGTTCCCACACTTTAGCAAGCATGTCTTGACTTATAGCTTCCACAGCTGCTGTTATGCAGTGTCTCAGTTCATTCATTGTTGTCGGTAATGGAGGCACATAAACAGTGTCTTTTATAAACACTCTCAAGAAGTAATCACATAGAGTCAGGTTGGGTGACCTTGGAGATCAGTAATGTAAGGCTGAATCATTTGGTCCAGTGCAACCAATCCATCATTCAGTAACTCTTTGATTTAAAAATTCCCGCACTTCCAGATGCCAATGTGGCGGTGCCCCATCCTGTTGGTAAATGAAGTCCTTTGAATTAGTCTTCAGCTGTGGGGAATATAGTTCTCAAGCGTATCAAGATATGTGCTTCCTGTAACAGTGTTCGTGGCAAAGAAAAATGGATTACACACCTTTTCCCGTGAAACTGCACAAAACACGTCAAATTTTTGAGAATCCCTCTCATGTTATACAACTTTATGTGGTTATTCCATACCACATATTCTCACATTATGATGAATCTCCCTTCCATTTAAATGGAATATTGCCTCGTCACTAAACACTAAGCATGGAAGAAAACTGTCATCCTCCATCTTGCCAAGAACAAAGTTACAAGACTCCACACGTTGTTTGTCACATTCACGAAGAGCTTGCATTAGCTGAATTTTGTACATGGTTTCATGTGTAATAGTTGACACAACACACGCCAGATGGACATCAGGGACATGTTGAGCTGTCGAGCTGCATGGCAAACGGATTTCTGCAGACTCCCTGTGAAACTATGGTGGATGCACTCGACATCTGTGTCAGACACTCGAGGACAGCCCGGCGATTTGCTTTTACACAAACAACCTGTGTCTCAGAATTGTTCATGCCATCGTCAAATGCTATGTACTATAGGAGGATTCACACCATACCTAGTATGAAAGTCATGCTGAACAGTTATTACTGACTTGCACTGCGCAAAACGTAGAACACAAAACGCTTTGTGTTGTCGCGACACTATTTTTACTAGAACTGAAGTGGGCACACACTACCGCTACCCAGCAGGAACCATGAAAAACTTGAGAGATTGCTCTTTCCAGCAGTATGTTGTTCACGCACATATCTTAAATAATGTAATAGTTATGATTTTTTTTTAATCAAGTGATTCTTTGTGATACCTTCTGTGTTCTAGATTGTTAATCTGTGTTTTGTCCCTCTTCAGTTTCTTCTTACACTGTTTGTGTGACTGTGCAAAAAGAAACTGGAAAGGAACATTATGGGAGCTAACTACATAGAACATTTTTATCTTCTATGACAGTGGCCTTGGAAGTATTTTGCAGAGAGGATGTTGTTCTGTGCCTGCTGAGACAATCAAAATTGTAGAATTTGTACAAAAAATTATTATTAATGGTAAATCTGTATTCAACTCAAAGGTTGCTTTGAACACTGTCACGCTTCACTAGAAATTGTTCTATTCCAGGTGCTATTTGCTTAACTTTTCCACTCAGATCTTAGGGGACTGACAATTTAATGTGGTCTCCGAAATATGGTGCAACTTGGCACTTTTCATATTAACAAATTATTACAGGAGGTGAAAGAAGCGATAAATGTCAGAAAAAATCCCAGAACCAATTAAGTTTGACCTTTGGATTTGTAGTTTGACTATTAGCCACCAAGTAACAAGCAATTTGAAGTTCATTTTGCAAGCCAGTGAGAGGCCATAGCCCTTATACATGCTGCACCATTTGACAGTGGACACAAGCATGTGAGAAGGGTATTTCTGATGTTCATATCATTTTAGGTGTAGAAAACAAGTTCTTCACTGCAGTATGCCCAGCAGCATACACTCCCACCAGTGCTCATAGTGGCCAATGTATAACAATAGGGGATGTATTTGCTTCTTTTATACTGCAACTCGGATGACTCCAAATGCCCAATTGGTTTCGCTTTTAAAACATTTGGTGAAGTATGGTATAATGATTCCCAAGTAGGAAAGATGCACTACCAATAGTTCAAGTGGTCCAGGAATTACACATGTATCCATACAGTAACATATTCTCCCTCATAATAACTATACATGTAGTCTACACACTTTCATAGATATGATCCAAGACATTAACATTTCATTGAAGAGTTGCCATGAATACTCATGGGTGTCTTCGTGGGCACTGGCACTGCCCCCCCCCCCCCCCCTCCCCCCCGAGCTTCTGGTGTACAAAGATTTTATTCATATATTCAGTGGATAAGAATCAATTCTGTATATGCAATGATGTTTTTGTGTCACCTGTGAAACAAAGCTATTATGATACATATATCTCGAAATTGACAAAATCCTTTACATAAAAAAATGACAGTTTTAGGGTTATGCCCTCTTCCCTACAAAATGGAAAATTTTTTGTAGAAAACCCAGGCATGCAATTTTCATTGATAATGGACTCCAAACCAAGCAAATGATTTAAGAAATTGTACAAAAAATGTTGTTGATGTTTAATCAGCAAATAAACCAACATTCCAGAATGCAACATAACACCAGCTTCACCCGGCACCCAGATACCCACCCCCTGTACTGACTAGCAGCAATGGAGATGCCACTACTAGTGGTGACTACTGCCCTAGAGAGGCACCTCACTCCAGCAGTATTGCCACTCTTGGGGTAATAGCAAGCACAGAGTGGAGAATGGTTGAGTGGTTGTGCTTGCCATACAGTATGTTTGCCACTGACCTGTCATCCAGGTTAGACGTGGTTGATATATGTCCCCCCCCCCCCCCCAATCATCCCCCCCCCCCTCCACTTCCAACCTTCTCCCAGTGGCAGTCAAAGTACAGGCATTCCATCCTGTCAAGTCATTTTCCTACCTGGCATCCAGCAAAGACAGGACTAAAGTCCACCAGAAATCAGTTCAGATACTAGCAAACATGTTCACAGCTAAAGTTCCAATAAGGAGTTTCCTCAAGATACCTGAGAAACTCACTGTGTCACTCTGCAAATGAGGTTTGCTAGAACCCATCATCTGTAAATATGGATGATATCTGAAGGACGACTCCTCTTAGCCACACAGTGCAGTGGAGTGCTACTTGTGGGAGCATGCAGAGATGAGGTGGGGACAAGATAGTGCTGCTAGCTGCAGTTGGAAGATTTGGGGAAAAAAGGGGGGAGGGGGGGGTGAGTGGAAAAAGAGAGAGGTAGAGAAGGGGAGGAGGACTAATGGGCGTGTTGGTGGAATGGAAGGCTGTGTTGTGTTGGAGTGGGAACAGGGGAGGATATAGGTAAGTGACGGACAGAGGTTAGTGAAGGTTAAGGCCAAGGTGGTTAAGGAATGTAGGATATGTTGCAGGGAGGGTTCCCACCTGCACATTTCATAAAAGCTGGGGTTGGTAGGAAGGATCCAGATCTCGCAAGCTGTGAAGCAGTCGTTGAAGTGAAGGACATTATGCTGAGAAGCATATACAGCAACTCAGTGGTCTAGCTGTCTCTTGGCCACAGTTTGGCAGTGGACAATCATGCAGACAGACAGTCTGTTAGTTGTCATGCTCTCAAAGAAAGCAGCTCAGTGGTTGCAGCTTAGTTTGCAGAGCACATGACTCATTTCACTGGTAGCCCTGCCTTTGATGGGATAGGAGACATCTGTGGACCAGACTGGTGTATTTACTGGTGGGAGGATGTATGAGGCAGGTCATGCATGTAGTTTTATTGCAGAGATGTGTACCATGAGTCAAGTATTTGGGAGCATGGGTGGAGGAAGGATGGACAATGATAATGCATCGGCAGTGGGCACACCCGTAGCACCATCCTATGCCAACTTTTTCATGGGCCATCTGGAGCAATCCTTCCTAATCACCCAGAATCCCAAATCCCTCACCTGTTCAAATTCAGTGATGACATCTTTGTGATCAGAACTGATGTTGAGGACACTTCAAAACCTTTCGCCCATTTGCTTCACCAGGTGCTCCTCAACCCAACAAGTCACCTTCTTCATTGTTGACCTCCAGTTCAAGGATGGCTACATCAGTAGCTCCATCCATATCAAACTTACCAACCACCAGCAATACCTCCACTTCAACAGCTACCACAGTCTAGCTATCAGTGGTTGTCATGTGTGCACTGACAAGCAGTCCCTCTCCAAATATACCTTCACGGATTGAAGTTACCATCCCAGTCTTGTACAGAATCAGATCTCCCATGCCTTGTCTCTTCCGTCACCAACCCCTCCCCCCTTCCATCCCCCCCCCCCTCTCAATGCACCAATCATCCAGCCACAAAAGAGCTCTCCCCTCGTCGTGACTCATTGAGGAATATTCTACCCACTTTCCTTCCTGTACCTCCCATAGTGGTATTCCGCCACCCACCAAACCTATGCAGTATGTGTCAGGAGGAAAGGTACATGCTCTGAGGGGTGATAATATTAGTGGTTCTGAACCAAAAACTTCATACCTATTCTGAATGGTTTCCAAGATAGGATACATTTAATATCACTTTTGTACAATTTTCGTGAATAACTTGGAAACTGCACCCTCCAGCGAAAATGTGTCGCAGTACAAAATTAAAAACTATATTAAATTTCCTACAAAAAAGGTCCTATTCATTTTTTTGTCTAGAACTAATGGTTTGTGCAAAGATAGTGCGATAATGTTGAAAAACTCACTCAACGTGCATGCATTGTAGCATACGTAGTTTTTGTAGGCGAATTTGATGTAATTTCCCGACTTTATAGACTACAAGTGTCCCATATCAAACTGTTTGTCCCAACTTGCTCTACGCTACTGTTGTACCTTGCAAATAGTGACAATGTTTGATAGTACAGAAAATAAATAACAATGAATATTAAATGTGTTCCATCTCGGAAACCATTTGGAGTAGTGCATAAATCCATATGAAGCTTTTCATTCAGTATCACTAATACTGTCACCCCTCAAAGCACGTACCTTTCCTCCTGACTCACCCTGTATATACCTACTCCACCCCAGCTCCCAACCCCATGCCTTACAGCTCATGTCCCTACAATAGACCTAGATTCAAGACGTGTTCCAGAAATTATCCACCAGCACCTATTCCAGTCTGGTCACAGACGTCTCCTATCCCATCAAAGGCAGGACTACCTGTGAAAGCAGTGATGTGGTCTAAAAAATAAGCTGCAACCACTGTACTGCTTTCTATGTGGGCATCGCGACTAACAAACTGTTTGCCTGCATGAATGGCCGCTTCCAGACTGTGGCCAAGAAAGAGCTGGACCACTCAGTTGCTGAACATGCTGCCCAGCACAATGTGCTCCACTTCAACTGCTACACAGCTGGTGCCATGTGGATCCTTCCTAACAACACCAGCTTATCTGAGTTGTGCATGTGAGAACTCTCCCAGGAATATGTCCTTCGTTCCTGTAACCCCACTGACCTCAATTTTTATTATATATATGGATATGGTGTCTGTTCTTTTCGGACATGTCCGAAAGAACAGACACCACTGATGACCTGCAGCCATCGAGAACGAAATTAGAATTATATTTATACCTTCAGCTGCTTACGGGTGTTGATATATATCAATGGGGACAGGTGAAAATGTGTGCCCCAACTGGGACTCGAACCCGGGATCTCCTGCTTACGTGGCAGACACTCTACCCATCTGAGCCACCGAGGGCACAGAGGATAGCGCGACTGCAGGGACTATCTCACGTGCGCCTCCCGCGAGACTCACATTCTCACCTTGTATGTCCACACACTACATTCATAGTGTCATACCCCAACATACTCATTACTCATGGAAAACATTCTTACCAAGTCCCCTAAGAGATCGGGACACCATATCCGTATAATTATGTACTTCTGGCAATACCTTCTTCTTCTGTTCGGATGCACACATATTCCCCGAACTCTTACGTGACTTGATAAGAATGTCTTCCACGAGTAATGAGTATATTGAGGTAGGACACTGTGAATGTAGTGCGTGGACATGCAAGGTGAGAATGTGAGTCTCGCGGGAGGTATGCACGAGATAGTCCCTGCAGTCGCACTATCCTCTGTGCCCTTGGTGGCTCAGATGGATCCTCTGTGCCCTTGGTGGCTCAGATGGATAGAGCGTCTGCCATGTAAGCAGGAGATCCCGGGGTCGAGTTCCGGTCGGGGCACACATTTTCACCTGTCCCATTTCATATATATAAACGCCCGTAAGCAGCTGAAGGTATTAATATAATTCTAATTTCATTCAATCTTTATTAGTGCCTGTCCTCCACTTACCTATCCCGTTCTCTGCCCCCATTCCAGCACAACACAGCCTTCTATTCCACAGAAGCAGCCTGTAGTCCTTTTTCCCTTTTCTAGTTCTCTCCTTTTCCTCCCCCCCCTCCCTCCCCCCCCCCCTCCCAACCGCCCTGCCCCTAGCAGTCCTACCTTGTCCCTACCATGCTCCTCCATGCTCCTTCAGGCAGCAGTACACCTTCACCTTCCTTCACCCCTCCCTGCTATTACCTCCCTCTGTCCTCCATGCCGCCTTCTTACACTGACCACCAGATTGCTGCTCCAATTACATGCAGTTACAGGTCAGTCAAGCCACTGCAGCCAGAGACAGAGGCCATGAGTGTGTGAGTTGTGCTTTTGTAAATGCTAAAATGTGTAGCAATCTTCTCATTGTGCCTGTCAGTGACTTAGTGTCTCCTCTATATGGTGAGCAGCAATCTGTCCTCTACACAATATGATGCTTACTACCTGAGCCCCCATCTTATTCTGTTACTCGCTCCCATGAACGGGAATGCATTATGCAGATCTTGGTGCCTCCCTCGTCCATCTAGAAAAGATAACCTGAAGATGCCTAAATAAGGCAAAATCCGTCATTGAAAAATAAAAAACTAAAATTGCAACCAAGACTGTTTTTAGCTAATACTATTAAGCACTGGTTTGTTGTATGCCACATATGGACTGGAAGAATTTCTATAATATTGTTTTTATTCCATCCTGGACCTTCCATTGTTTGATAATACGTTATTCTTATCTTTTCATTGGCTTTATTGTCCACAGACATTGCTGCTAGTTTTGTCTCTGCCTCCTCTTATGCGAATTGGAGTTTTCAATTTTTTTGCTCACATATACTCAGTTGATATTTCTTTGTGTCCTACCTAACATATGTTCCAATGTGTGTTTCAGCCTGTCCCTTTTTTGGGAGGCATTGATGGAAGTATGCGACCTGGAAAAATGGTGAGAATTCATGGTTCTGTGCCACATTCGGCCGACAGGTATGCTTTACTCTAAATTATTGTACACAGATTTTTTTGAGACATACTGTATGTAAGGAGTCAAGTACTCTGAAACTTCACTGTATGACATAATAATAGTCTCTTGCCTTTCTTTGTGTCCTTTAGTTCTGTCGCTTCATGTAATCGTAGACTTGTAAGATCCAGAATGAAGATAAACACAAAGATGGAAAGAAACAAACTCATCAGGCAGGGAAACAGAAATGTAGATCATGAGAATTTATTTAAGAATATGGAGGTGTAACAGATGAAATGAAGTGAGAGATTTAGCATCTTAGAAAGACATTAGGAAATTGGGTAGTTATTTGACAAATGTACTTAGGCTGACAGAAAATACGTTGCAGGTGTGAAAAAAAGTGAGAGTTTTCTTGCAAGTGATAATGTTGGTATAATTGAATGTGCTGAACAGATTAATTTTATTCAAAAGTGTGTCTGAGAGAATGTGAGAAGATACAATGAAAATTGGGTAAGAGAAACAATTAAATCATCACACTGAAAAGAAAATAGCAAAAATTAACAGTAAGGTCAGAGAACCAGTTGACGAGTTTTTGTATTTGGAGCATTTGAGGACAATGGGAAATTCGTGTCATCTTTTAATAACCAACTTAGTTGAAATGCTCATTTGCTATCATCACTATATATTTGAATTTGAGCAGCATGCAGTCAATACATACATGATTATATGAAAAGAAAAGAGAACATTTCTTGGAAGGTGTCGAGCAGTTTTTTTATGTGCTTTTTAAAATAAACATATTTTGAGTCACTTTTTGGGGGACTTGGTTGTTACGATATTCAGTTTTGTTACAATAATTTTGATATCCCCAATTCCTGTATCCCTAATGACACACTATTTTCTCCAGATTGTTTATTGCTGAGAGACTCCAGTATGTTATCACAACACTTTGTGTGGCCTCTGAAAGAAATTGCTCAAAGAAATTTTCAATTAAACAACTGAGTACAATTTCAGACAATGTTTATATTTACCACCAACTTTAAATATATATTTTTACTGGCATATTGAAGATAAACTGAAATCACCACCAAGACATATACTTATTCAAAATCTGACTCAGTTATCTTTGAAATTTTCAGCAATCATTTAAGTCAGTGGGTCAACAAAAAGAATCCATTATTAACGTAATTCCATTATCAGGTACAGTGCATACCCACACTAATTCATAGCAACTCTTTACTTAAGCTTCACTACAAGGTATTTTTTTCTAACAGGAACCGACTGAATTTGACCAACTTTGTGTAAACCATTATGTCCTTGGTAAAAATTTGCTAGAACTTTTTGGCTTCAGCAGATTTCAGCCTCTGTCATTACTTCTGCTTCAGTGCTTTTATGAGAACTTTGACATCTAGTTATTTTGTAACACACATGTGACTTTAGGCTGTGACATAAAAACAATATAATCACATTTTGTGACAGGACAAAGTAGATTAGTTATGAGCAAGATTCAGTATCTGATATGTGGTCATCACAGACTCAGAAAATATCATTCAAGTGGAACATAATTAGCTCATGAAGCAGTGAATGCTGTCAACACAGAATCTGAAATGGATTCCATATTTCTAGATTTCCAGAAAGCTTTTGATGCCTTTCCTCAGAAGTGGCTTCTAATCAGATCACATGCCCATTGGTTGTGTGAGTGGATTTGTGATTTCCTGCCAGAAAGATTACAGTAAGTAACAATTGACAGAAAATCATAGAATAAAATGGAAATGATATCTGGCACTCCCCAAGGAAGTGTTATAGGACCTCTGCTATTCCTTATGATTTAGGAGGCAATATGAGCAGGCCTCATAGACTGTTTATTGGACAATAAATGACAGAATCATATGCAAAGTCATCAGAAGATCAAAACTAATTGCAAAATGATTGAACAAGGTATCTGTATGGAGCAAAAAATGGCAATTTTCTCTAAATAATGCAAAGTGTGAGGTCATCCAGGCGAGTTCTAAAAGGAATCCATTAAATTTCAGTTACAAAAATATCACATAAATCTAAAGGTTGCAATTTATCTAGGGATTACAGTTACAAGCAACTAACTTTGGAATGATCACATATAGTGTTGTGGGGAAATTGAACCAAAGACTATGGTTTATTGGCAGAACACTTAGAAGATACGGCAAATCCACTAAAGAGACTGCTTATACAATGCATGTCTGTGTTTTGCTAAAGCATTGCAGTTCAGTATAGGAGACTCATCAGAGAGGAGTGACAAGGGACACTGAAAAACTTCAAATAAGAGCAACTCATTTTGTACTATTGCAAAATAGGGAAGACTGTCATGACTATGATATGTAAGTTGGAGTGGCGGGCATAAAAAAACAAAGGCATTTTTCTCTGTGGTGAGATTTTTTCACAAAACTTCAATCACCAACTTCCTGCTCCAAATGCAAAAACACACTGTTGAGACACACATATACAGGGAGAAATAATGATCATAACAAAATAAGATAAATCAGAGCTCACACAGGAAGATTTAATGTTCATTTTTCCTGTGGTGTGCTGTTCAAGAATGGAACAGTAGAGAAATCATCTAAAAGTGGTTTGTTGCAGCCCGTGCCAGGTTTTTAAGTGTGAATCACAGATCAGTCATATAGATGCAGATGCAGATTTGACATTACAGCAGTTTAGCAACAGTTGGATGATAATGAAGATGTAGCTCATGCGATGGCGTAATTAGTGGTAGCAAAGCAATAGGCTCAACAAAGGTACACTACATTGATAAAAAGTATCCGGAGACCCCCAGAAACATATGTTTTTCATATTAGGTGCATTGTGCTGCCACCTACCACCAGGTACTCCATATCAGCAACCACAGTTGTCAGTAGACATCATGAGAGAGCAGAGTGGGGCGCTCCACGGAACTCACGGGCTTTGAACGTGGTCAGGTGATTGGGTGTCACTTGTCATATGTCTGTACACGAGATTTCCACCCTCCTAAAAATCCCTAGGTCCACTGCTTCCGATGTGATAGTGAAGTGGAAATGTGAAGGGACACGCACAACACAAAAGTGTACAGGTCGACCTTGTCTGTTGATTGACAGAGACCACCGACAGTTGAAAAGGGTCATAATGTGTAATAGGCAGACATCTGTCCACACCATCACACAGGAGCTCCAAACTGCATCAGGATCCACTGCAAGTACTATGACAGTTAGGTGGGAGGTAATAAAACTTGGATTTCATGGTCAAGCGGGTGCTCATAAGCCACACATCATGTCGGTAAATGCAAAATGATGCTTTGCTTGGTGTAATGAACATAAACATTGGACGTTTAAACAGTGGAAAAACATTGTGTGGAGTGACAAATCATGGTATGCAATGTGGCGATCCTATGGCAGGTTGTGGGTATGGCAAATACCTGGTGAACGTCATGTGCCAGCATGTATAGTGCCAAGAGTGAAATTCGGAGGCTGTGGTGTTATGGTGTGATAGTGTTTTTCATGGAGGGGGCTTACACACCTTGTTGTTTTGCATGACACTACCACAGCACAGGCCTAGATTGATATTTTAAACACCTTCTTGCTTCCCACTGTTGAAGAGCAATTCGGGGATGGCAATTACATCTTTCAACACAATCGAGCACATGTTCGTAATGCATGGTCTGTGGCGGAGAGGTTACATGATAACAACATCCCTGTCGGAGTGGTTACATAACAACAACATCCCTGTAATGGACTGGCGTGCATAGAGTCCTGACCTGAATCCTATAGAACACCTTTAGGGTGTTTCGGAATGCCGACTTCGTGCCAGGCCTCACCAACCGATATCGATACCTCTCCTCAGTGCAGCACTCCGTGAAGAATGGGCTGCCATTCCCCAAGAAACCTTCCAGCACCTGATTGAACGTATGCCTGCGAGAGTGGAAGCTGTCATCAAGGCTAAGGGTGGGCCAACACCATACTGAATTCCAGCATTACCGCTGGAGGGCACAGCAAACTTGTAAGTCATTTTCATCCACATATCCAGATACTTTCGATCACATAGTGTATATTCCTCACTAGCAGGCATTTTCACAATTCACACAATCATCATCATCATCTTGGACAGTTTCCAGCCACTGGCTGGGTCTGTCGGGAACACAAGCCTCTCCATCGTGTTCTGTCTTTCCACCATTCCCCCTCTTCCACCTTCGTCCAGTTCTCTCCTCTTCTCGTCACACATTCCTTCACTCCCTTCACCCATCTATCTCTTGGTCTTCCCCTGGGCCTCTTCCCCTCCAGTTGCAGATCAAACATCCTCTTTGGAATTCTTCCCTCATCCATTCTCTTCATGTGTCCATACCACTGCAGTCTTGATTTTTCTATCCTGTCCTGTACTGGTTCCTCCTTTAGTCTTTCCCTCACATACACATTTCGCAATCTGTCTCGTCTTGTTACACTCAACCTGCTCCTCTGGAACTTCATTTCACTAGCTTGTATTCTACTTTTGTCGCTTTTGTGCATTACCCATGTCTCACTTCCGTATGCCAATATGGGGACAAAGTAGGTTCGGTATATAATTCCCTTGGATTTCTGTGGCACCTCCTTGCTCCAAATAAGCCCCCTAATGCATTTGAAGAACTGCCCTGCTTTTCTGCACCTTTCATTTATTTCCATTGCGTTTCCCCCCTTACTTTCAATCATGCTTCCCAGGTACTTGAAGTTCTAATTCACACAATAATGTTGTTAAAAGTTAATTTTGATAAATTCATTAATGTTCTTGACTATTGTGGCAAAGGCCACTGGATGCTTCAGTATCTACTCTTTGTTTCAGATTTGTTGTCAACTTAAGGTGTGGACCCTACGACCAACATGATATTGCTCTCCACCTATCAATTCGCTTTCCCGAAAGTGTGGTAGTCAGAAACAGCTTAATTGATTCACGATGGGGTCCAGAGGAGAGATTTGGTGGCATGCCATTTTCAAGGGGTTTAGGATTTGAGCTTCTGATTTTGTGTGATCCTAATCACTTTAAGGTAAGCATTAACACACACATGTAAAAGAAAATGTGAATTTTAGTTTTTGTAAAAATGAATAAAACACTCACTTTCAAACTGGCATGTTGCTTTAGGCACTGAATACTTACAACTAGGCTATCATTATTGAAGCCTTTACAGATCATCTGGAATGAAAGATACTGAATACAAATGTGACATTGTAGGAATGTAACCTGCAATAATAATGAGAACAACTGACTCTACTTTCTGTTATTAGGAGTCAAGTAATTGTTGTGAGCCAATACACACCACTGTTTTCAATGAAAGTAAGATTGTAAGGGGTCTCAAACAAAATTTGTGACTGGATTCATATTGTCTTGGTAGGAAGGACTCTAGCTGGACATTCACTGACAGATGTAGAAGTAACTTCTAGTGTTCTTCAGGGTAATGTGTTGGGACCCTAGTTATATATTAATGACCTGGCAGACAGCATTAATAGCAACTAACAATGCTCATCCTCTTTATGGACATCAACCTCCCCCCCCCCCCCCCCCCCCCCCCAAAGCAGACTGAAAGCTGTGAAGAGCTTTCTAAAAATTTCCATCAAAGACAGTACATCACCGTCAGTGGCACGACAAAACCTGTGGACAACCAGAAACACAAATATCACATCATGGATCCCACCTTCGAGGCCTTCCACCCCAGGTGAAAACGTGCAATGGAAAATGTGGAAGTCCCTTAACAGACCAAGACGTGGTGTCGGTAGAACAAAGAATAATATGGCCAAATGGAACTATTTTGGGGACCCATCAAATTTTTGCAAACATGGAGCCGAATAAACCACCAGGGACCTCTACAATTGTCCTCAGTGCCCAGTTTCCTGCACACTGGAGGACCTGTTGTGGGGCAGTTACAATGCCATAGAGGTCACTGATTTTTGGTCTGATTATATTTAGTGTTTGTAATCTGTTTGTATGTAACTGTTATTATATGGCTCTATTTGCCTCACATTGTGTCCCTATTTTCTTTGTATGTGTTCATATTATTCTGCTTTTCTCTGTTGCCTATTTTCTATGCAACATTTCAGACATGAATGACTAAATACCTCATAATTTTGCAAGTGATGCAGTTACCTGTAATAAAGTACCACCTGAAAAAAATTGCGCAAATATTCAGTGAAGTCTTGACAAGATTTCAGAGTGGTTGGCGAATTTCTTTAAATGTTCATAAACATAAAATTATGCAGAATGAGATTTTCACTCTGCAGCGGATTGTGCGCTGATATGAAACTTCCTGGCAGATTAAAATTGTGTGCCAGACTGAGACTCGAACTCGGGACCTTTGCCTTTCGCGGGCAAGTGCTCTACCATCTGAGCTACCGAAGCACGACTCACGCCCGGTCCTCACAGCTTTCAATCTGCCAGGAAGTTTCATATCGGTGCACACTCCGCTGCAGAGTGAAAATCTCATTCTGGAAACATCCCCCAGGCTGTGGCTAAGCCATGTCTCCGCAGTATCCTTTCTTTCAGGAGTGTTAGTTCTGCAAGGTTCGCAGGAGAGCTTCTG
The DNA here is from genome assembly GCF_023864345.2 of Schistocerca serialis cubense. Taxonomy (NCBI): domain Eukaryota; kingdom Metazoa; phylum Arthropoda; class Insecta; order Orthoptera; family Acrididae; genus Schistocerca; species Schistocerca serialis. The sequence continues at coordinate 217,640,143 of NC_064642.1, read as the reverse complement.
TAAAGTTTGGAAGGTAGGAGACGAGATACTGGCAGAAGTAAAGCTGTGAGGACCGGGCGTGAGTCGTGCTTCGGTAGCTCAGATGGTAGAGCACTTGCCCGCGAAAGGCAAAGGTCCTGAGTTTGAGTCTCAGTCGGGCACACAGTTTTAATCTGCCAGGAAGTTTCATAAAATTATGCACTTCACAAAGTAGTAAAATGTAGTGTCCTATGAGTGCAATGTCAATGAGTCACATTTGGAAACATTCAACTTATACCAGTACTTAGGTGTAACGTTTGTAGTAATATAAAATAGAATGAATACAGACACAGACGTTCATTCATAAGTAAAGCAGGTGGCAGACTTCGGTTCATTGGTAGGATACATGGAAAATGTAGGCAATCTATGATAGAGATTACTTGCTAGACCCCAGAGTGATCAAGCCTATATTATTATTCAGATGCATGGGATCTGTACCAAATAGGACTAACTGGGACCCAAGAATGTATACAAAGAAGGGCAGAGTAAATGGTCAAAGGGTTTTTGTTGGTCACGTTTGTTTGATTCACTGGAAAGTGTCACAGAAACATTGAAAAACTTGCACTGCTACATAGTAATAGTTTTTAAATAATGTAGGAAAAGACAAGTTGCTACTTACCGTAAAGCAGACATTCAAGTTACAGACAGGCACAATTAAAAGACTCTTACATAAAGCTTTTGGCCAGACTTCGTCAGTAAAAGAGACAGACACACCATTCACACACACACAAGTAAGCACACCACATGCACACCCAACTGCCAACTCCAGCATCTCAAGCTGGAGTGCAACCATCACATGGGATCCAAGCCGCAGTCTGCAGGGGTCGGAGAATGGGAAGAGATAGTAGTGTATGGGTTAGGAGATAGACAAATGCTGCTGGTGGAGAGTGCAGGGACTGACTGTCAACAGGCACAGCATCAGGGTGTTGTGGGGCAAGGAGGTGGGGAAGAAAGGAGAGGAGTGGGGAAAGACAGGCAGGTGCATTCGCAGAAGGCTGCAAGTAAACAGGATGGGAGATGAAAATGTGGAGGAAACGATAGGATAGAGGGGGGTGGAAACAATTGGTGGAGGGTGTGGGGGCAGTGTGTTTCTGTAGTTTGAGGCCGGGATAATTATGCGAGTGGAGAATGTGTTATAAGGATAATTCCCATGTGTGCAGTTCAGAAAATCTGGTTGGTATGGGTGTGGCTGGGCGGGGTCGGTTGTCTTCATTCTCTCTCGGAATTATCGAGAGTCCACCTACCTCGATATTCCTTCCTTCCAACGGCCCTTCACTCTGTAGTAGTAGATATGTGCTAGGCAGTGTAAAGCAGCGTTGATGAAACCACTAACTAATACCTACCACACAGAGACCGTGCAACTCGAGTTGAAAGTCAGTTCCTGAAAGTTCATTTTAAAAAATCAAGCGTTTGGAGGATGCAGTCTACTTGCGGAAAGCATTTAAAAATTATATTGAATCTGCTTTTTATTCATATGGAAACACATGAAATGGCTGTAAAGTCCATATTTAATAGGGTAAGCTTTATCCTTCAAAATTGACTGTCTTACAACACATTTTCACTTGAAAAGCAGCCAGAATTTTTGCAAGTCTGACCCAACTAATTTTCACTATCTAACAGTCGCAGATCCACCACTCTTCGCAAGTTATACATTTGGTCATTTAAGTGGTCTTCTTAGTAAGAAGTGCTCGCCAAAGTATTCCGTACAGATCACGAAACATGCCACGCGGAATTATTACTACGACCAGAAAGTTCACATGCTCATAATGCTCAAACTATTTAATTTAGAAACACCAAATATTTCATTAAAATGTTCGTAACTCCAGTTACTTCAGTCACGACATGTTCTAACTGAAATTAACTCACTAGTTCTTCATCGTACAGACTATTTTTACGGAGCTATCTAACATGGTGCTATCTGTAGGCCAGTTAGCAAGCGACTATCTCGTACTCCTCTACTCTCTGCCCACCTCACTATATTTGTGTGGGAACAGCTTAATTCTAATTGGCTGTTGATCTAAACGACCAATCAGAATGCTTCTTCCAGATCATTCTCGCGGCAAAGCTTGCCTTATCCAACCACTAATCTGATGGTAATTAATATAATTAAAACTTCAAATTTTGAGTATATTGTTTCATCAAAATAAGCAAAGTACAAAATATTCTCCAAATTGATAGATAAACTTATTCTGCCTTTAACTTTCATCCTGGTTGCCTTTATACAAAAGCAAGCTCACGCCGACATAAGTCATCTGAATCGTGGTTGCACCATAACTTCCCCACTGTTCGTTTGTGCCAAAGTCTTACATAAAATGACATATTAAGTATTAACGTATTTCCCACATACCCTCACTCAGTCATTCTCTTGCACTCGCCCAGCAGAATTAAAAGCAAATAATAATTTTGAGCGATTTTTGTATTACTAATATAAAGTAACTAAAATTTTGAAAAGAAAATTCTAATTAATTGATTTTATGCACTGATGACTTGGTAATGGCTTCAGATGATAATGAAAGTCAATTTGTTATTTTTCCTAACTGGGTTTTAAAACATGAGTGTCGGTTTTAGGACTTTTAGGTAATTTTCATTGTCAAGGGGAGGAACCAGATGGCTCACAGAATGTAGCAGCTATTGAAATCAAGAGTGTTACATTCAGCTGCGTATTGTTCCACAGGGTTGTCTACTTTATACTGTCATTTCCAATCCAATCCCTTGCCACAAAGATCGTACCCCTGTGGAAGACCCAAGAGCAAAAACTGCCCAACCCAAGCATGCAGCACTTCCTATTCCACTGCTGTCACAGGTTTATCCTATCCCATGAGGGGCCAGGTCTCCTTTGAAAGCAGCCATGTCATTTAGCAGCTCTGCTGCAGTCATTGCACAACTTTTTATATTGGTTTGACTACCAACCAGCTGTCCACCAGGATGAATGCCTGCCACCAAACTGTGGCCAAGAGCAAAGAATACTACCCTGTGGCACAACATGCAGCTGAACATAACACACTTTATTTCAATAGCTGCTTCACTACCTGAGCCATCTGGATCCTTCCCTGCACCACCAGCCTTTCTGAACTGTGCAGATGGAAATTATCGTTACAAAACGTTATCTGCTCCCGTAATTAACCCAGCCTCAACCTACGGTAACATATTGTCCACGCACCCTCCAACCAACAGCTTCCACCCCCTCTATCCTATCATCTCCTCCCCATTCTCATCTCCCACCATGTTCATTTGCAGCCCTTTGCCAACACATCTGCCCATCTCCCTGCCCCATAATGTCCTGGCGCTGATCACTGCGCCTGTTGTCAGTCAATAACAACATAAACGAAGCTTCGCTGATTTCTGTAAGTGTGGAGGCAGATATACATACAGTTGTCATACAATTGCACGGCATTACTATTACAAATGTTTACAAACCACCCAAAACAACATGGCCCGATTTTGTCCTACACACAGCAGAACATCCTGCAATTTACATAGGAGACTTCAATAGTCACCATGAACTTTGGAAGTACTCTCAAAATGATGAAAATGGGAGCATGCTTGCAGAATGGATCGAAGAGAATAATCTTCATCTAGTGTTTGATGCCAAAGATCAAGGCACTTTCAGGTCAGCTGCTTGGGACAAGGATTCAAATCCTGACTTATGCTTTGTTAGCTGCAACGAAACTGGCTTTCCCATCAACACCACAAGGAAAGTGATAGATGCCTTTCCTCACAGCCAACACAGACCTGTAATAATACAAATTGGCTGCACTGTTCCTGTCATACGATCAACTCCGCATGCTCGATGGAATTTCCAGAAAGCCGACTGGATGAAGTTTTCAACGGAACTGGATAAGACCATTCGATGGATACCTCCATCACATAATAACTATCAACGCTTCATTGGTGCAGTAACAGCAACAGCTAAAAAGTGTATGCCAAGAGGATACCGAAAAGAATATGTTCCAGGATGGAATGAGGAAAGTGAAACACTGTACCAATACTTTCAGCAAAGTGGTGACCCAGAGATAGCTACGGAACTATTGTCCAGCTTGGACATGTCTCGGAGGCAGAAATGGGCAGAAACAGTCAAAACTATGGACTTTACCCACTCGAGCAGGAAAGCATGGAGTCTTCTGAGAAAACTGGGAGGAAGTGCACCAGCATGCAGAAAAAATTCCGAAGTAACACCAGACCAAATTGCTTCCCACATCATTACCACCTCAAGAGTACCTCCTGACAAGAAACATACAAGACATATCAGACGACAGCTTCGTGACCTTAAAAAGAAGGCATCTCCCTCATCTGAGTATACCCATCCCTTCACAGTTTCAGACATTGACTCTGGACTGAAGGACCTCAAACCTCTTAAGGCACCTGGATTCGATGGTATCCACCCAGAATTCCTGATCCATATGGGAGGAAAAGCTAAGAAATGGCTGGCAGAATTCTTCACTGACATCCTGCTGACTGGTCAACTTCCATCTGAGTTTAAAAAGGTGAAGATAATATCTGTTCTGAAACCTGGCAAACCCAGCAACAGGGTAGAAAACTATCGCCCCATTTCCCTACTCAGCTGCTGCTACAAGCTTTTTGAAAGGCTAATATATAACAGAATAAGTAGCGCTATCTTAGAGAACGTTCCAGTTGATCAGGCAGGCTTCAGACCAGGGTGTAGCTGCTGTGACCAAGTATTGTCTCTCACATCCTTCATAGAGTCAGGATACCAAATGAAGCAGAAAACATCTGTGGCATTTGTTGATCTGAAGGTACGTTTACACTGGGATACATGTATCGCGACATGTATGAGCGACATGTCAATTTGACATGTCGCGATACATCACCTCATACAAAAATTCACGGAACTTGTATGCGGACCCTCGAGCTCATACATGTCGCGTATACATTTTGTATATCGCTTTTTGGCCATATACGCGACATGTATGAGCGACATTTGAAGAACTCGCGCATGCGCAGTACTATCATTTCCTGTCGTCTTGTCGACTGCCGCTTATTTTGACGATTAGCGCATGCATAGTACCAGGCTCTTTGGCGGCTGTTTGAGTTTTGAAGGTGCCGACTGTCGTTTCGACGTCAATGTATCAGCATAGAATATCAAAAAGTGCCATATGCAACATTATTCTTCGTGTTTGCGAGGCCATTGTGCAAGTTTTATCCCAAGAAGTGAAGGTAAAAGTTTTATATATATATCAGAGTATGTAATACATTATATAATTTTTTCATGCATCTGGCACGTATATCAATGTTTTGCTATTATTCCGGCGGCCTCGCGTGATAATGTTGACAACGAATGCCGACAATCGTGTGTGAGACGTTGGCATTAGCAATCGCGTGACAATGCAAATGTTTTGTCATGAAATCTTCGTTTTACGAGGAATCCCCAGTGGCTAAAAAACGGAGTGTTACTGCCAACTGATCCTCTGGTGGAATCGCTTCCCGAAAGTTTGTGTTGGTTTTGGACACAAGAGGAGCCACAAGTGATAACAAACCGTGGAAATCATCCATACTCATCCTAACATAATTTCTAAAATATGCGCTATTCTCTAGCGTTAATTCGCGAGAAACTCTCTGTGCCACCATCTACGCTTCCTCCGCCTTTTCTTCCTATCATCTTCCAAAAGAGCAAGTGTATCAGCATATAAAAATGTGAAATCTTCCAAATCGTCGTCGGAAGCTATCGCACAGTGATACATATCAACCAGTGTAAACGCACGCTCATACATGTATGAGGTTGATACGTGTCAACTCATACAAGTCGCGATACACGTCGCAAACTCGCATATACATGTATCTCATACATGTGCCGATACAAATCGCAGTGTAAACGCATCTTAACTGCCGCCTTCGACACTGTGTGGAGGGAAGGCCTTATCTACAAATTTCTCCGCATTATACCCTGCAGAACAATGGCTCGACTGATTAACAGCATGCTAAGTGATCGGAAGTTCCAGGTAATCACTGGAAGCAACATAAGTAAGGAGAGGAAGCTGAACAACGGATTGCCTCAAGGATCAGTTCTCTCACCCTTACTGTTCAACCTATATCTATCTGATCTACCTTACACTTCGTCCAGAAAATACTGCTATGCCGATGATCTGGCTCTAGCCGTCAAACACCAGGAAATGAAGACAACAGAAGAGATTTTAGCCAATGACCTGTCTGCATTAGACAATTACTTCAAAATCTGGAGACTCCAACCCAGTGTGAGTAAAACAGAAGTGTGTTGCTTCCATCTAAATAACCAGTTGGCGAACGTAAAACTGGAGGTAAGTTTCAGAGGCAGAATTCTTCATCACAACTGGAACCCAAAATATCTTGGTGTCACCCTGGATCGTACACTATGCTTCAAACAACACCTTCTTAACTTAGCTCAAAAGCTGAGGACTCGAAACAACATCCTCCATAAGCTATGCGGAACTACCTGGGGATCTTCAGCAACCACCCTGCGAACTTCAGCTCTGGGCTTGGTATACTCAAGTGCTGAGTATTGTGCACCTGTTTGGATGAATAGTCATCATACAAGGCTTGTTGATACCCAGCTGAATACGACAATGCGCATAATATCTGGCACAATCAGATCTACTCCAGTTTATTGGCTTCCACTGTTAACTGGTATAATGCCTCCTGATCTACGCAGATGTACTGCCCTTATGAGAGAATTCCACAAGATCTCCAGGAATTCTAATCTACCCGTGCATAGCGACCTGCCACTTTTAAATCGCAAGAGACTGAAATCACGTCATCCAACTCTGTGCGATGCTGCTGACATGGTGGCTAAGAATTTCAAACCTCTTGAAGAATGGAAAGGTCGGTGGGAAGCAGTGACAGATGTGCACCTGCATAACATCTTCTCAGGTGCTAAACTTCCAAGTGGATTCGACTTACCACGCAAGACGTGGTCTACTCTCAACAGAATCCGTACCAGCCATGGGCGATGCAGGGATGCTCTCTGTAAGTGGAACAAGCTGCCTGATCCAGCTTGTGACTGCGGGGCTCCATACCAGACTGTTCACCACATCGTCAGTGAATGCAGGATTCGAGCCTATCACGGCGCCAAAGAGGACTTCCTGCTAGCAACTCCAGATGCAGTGCGCTGGATTGAAGGACTGGATATTCAGTTGTAAAAAACAAACTTAAGTTTCTTGTGTGCCAATATGTACATATATATATGTAATTTCATGATATGTCTGTATTAGCCATACGCTAAATAATAATCCTTGCACACTCCACTAGACAGCATTTCTCTCTCTCTCTCTCTCTCTCTCTCTCTCTCTCTCCCCCCCCTCTCTCCCTCCCTCCCTCCCTCCCTCCCTGCCTCCCCCTTCCTCCCCCCTCCTCCCTCCCCCCCACATGCACACTACTATCCCTTCATCTTCCCCGTCTCCTCCAGATTGCTGCTTGCATCCCACTTTGTTTACTGATGGAGGCTGTAGCCAAAATCTTTTGTGTCTTTTAATTGTGTCTATATGCAACTTGGCATGTCTTCTTTATGGTACGTAGCAATCTGCCTTTTACTACATCATTGACATCCCTACCTGGAATTTCATCGTTTGGTTTTTTTAATAACATATGTATAATGTAATGAGGTTGTAAGGTCGTGTGTCAAATAGTTTGAAGTGATTATAGAAATATCTCTCTTGTTATTCGTTGTCTTGGCAACTCTCTTACTAATGTACCAAATTCTCATAATAAAATTATTTCTGAATGCCTCAAATACAAGCATGCAGTGATCAGTTGAAATCCAATAGGAAACTCCTGGCTACAGTAAATTTCCGATGGACAAAAAAAAATGTAGAACAGCCTATCTTTCAGTACTTCAAGTGAAATGGTAAGTGTTTAGTGTTCACTTCTAATTGAGTTAATGCACAAATAACTCATTGAGACAGGCTTAATGATCTTAAAAAAGTAAATGAATTTCCATCCCAAATAATAACAAAAGTATTTTTTAGTGCAAACACAGCAACTGTTATGAAGTTCCTCATTTACGTATACTTCTACATTTATATAGTAGAAATTATTGTTTCTATAACAAATGGATTTTTTTGTATTACCATGTTCCATGAAAATATCTCAGTTGAATTACCTTACTGCATAATTATTTATTACAAAAATTGTTTTACCTTTTTGTATATCTTACTGTCTAACCAGCTAAGAAACAAGGGAGAGCTACACACAAGATTTCTCATATTAAATCACACTCTCCATAGATATATCTATACAAAGATAATTGTCAGTTGCATATACTGATGATAGTTCCATGTGATTTTATCCTTTTCTAAATGTCACAGCTGTCACCAGTCTATGCCATTAGCCTGACATCTGGCATCAGAAAAAATGTGCTGTATGGTTCCTGACATTTACCCATAATCAACTGACTTAAACCTCCTGTTTGTCTAGTGTTCTTAAAATCAATCTACTACAGGCAGTACACGTCTCACACACACACAAATCAGCAAACATCTAATTAACCTCAGGTTGGATTCCATTAGGAATGGTTGTGCTCAACGAGTGTGAAATGTTTATAATCAGGGATGAACACAGCAGTCAGTCGTGTATTGATTGCAGAACTAGCTAATGTGAACTGAGCTATGGACACTTGGAGGTTGTTTTAATGTGTGCTTATACAAGCTTTCTGCTACTAAACACACAGGTGATGGTTATATTGTAGCTGAAATCTAGCTAGATCTGCAATAAACTACAGATTAATAAATGACTGATCACTGTGTTCATCCTTGACTGTTTAACTAACCAATATCCTTAAGTCTGCTGCTTTTTAATGTATATACCAGAGAGATAGGTAAATGATTACATTATCCTGTCACCTTTCTACAGTGCACAAACAATTTTTAAATGTATTCCCAGCACAAGAACGAGAACCATGCCTTCAACTACCTGCTTTGAGGTGTCAATAGTGGGGTAACTTGGTTACTCAAGATAGGAATTGATGTCGTGCCTGAGAAATGCCAACTCACTATCTTTACTAGATCTAGGGTAGACAAAGATGCAGTTTCCTTGCAAATTAATAACCAAACTATTTCAGCATCTACTCGTGTTAAATTTCAGAGGATATGGCTAGACATTAGACTGGCATGGCAAAAACATATCAACAAACTCCAGCCTAAGGTACTTAGGAGAATTAACATCCTGAAAGCTTTGTATTGCACTGGCTAGGGAGCTGACCCTAGGAAGCTCGTACATCTATATAAGCAATTAATTAGGAACAAGATGAAACATGACTGCATGCTGTGTGACTCCATTCTCAAGTCATTATTGACAATTCTAGACCATATAAAATCAGCAGCTCTGTGTATTTGCGGAGGCTGTATTAAAACAACTCCTTGTATCTGTCAAGCAAGTGTAACAGGCAGTTCCTCCACTTGTTAAGAGACAAAAACTCTTATGTGGTCATTACATGTTGAGGGCCAAATCCTCTATCAATGATCCATTACAGTGGAAATTACTTTGACTATTACATCTGAAACAGACTAAGTCATACTGGTTGAAGAAACCCAAGCCCTTCCTACAAATACCATATAGTTTGGTGAAATCTTGGAACATCAGACAGTGCAAGATAGTGTACTTCACAATGACTTTCCAAAAAAACTTAAAGACTATCTCATTGAAAAAGAGTTTTACAGTGTTGCAGAATACTTATGCCATTAAATTTGTATATATTGTTATTCATTATCAGTGATGTAAAAATGTAAGCTAAAGGTGTAGAAAAATAAGTGATAAAGAATTTTAATACTTTGACATATCCTATATTACACGTACATTTACTGTACACAATGTAATCTTACAAGATCAAATAAAATTCAGTTCAATTCAGTGCAGTGTTAAGTGAACTGAAAGAGTATACACCATTAAAATTGGAATATAATTGACATGATTGGTACAGACTGTACACAGGTGATTCCAAAACGTATGTCTCTGTGGGAGCTGCATTTTTTGATGATCAAATAGGTGTGAACAAACTTCCTGTTACCTAATCTGTGATTGATATTAACTGTGGTGCTGCACACCATTCATCAAGCTATTCTTATGAGAACAGATGAAAGAACAATTGTTAATCCTTTGGCACAGATGTACTGTGAAGGCTCAGTTGAGCAAAGAAAATGCTTAAACAGATTCATCTTCAGTGGATACTGGGACGTGGACTTAGGTACAACAGACGTTCAGATCAACTGGCGAAATTGGGGCAACATCTACTTCTCGTTGACACACCCCTACCATACAGTTATTTTCGTAGATGACTCGCTAATGAAGCAGAAATAAACTGGACAAAGTTAGTAGACACTGACTGTAAAATCAGAGATAAGTGGTATTGTGCATTTCAGCAACAGATTCCAAGTCACCCTTGGTTTCCTAACGTGGTGCCCACGAGAAGAAAAATTGTTACTCTTAACAAACTAAGAGCAGATCACATGAATGCCAATAAGACAAGAAATTTGTTAAAATTAATTTGTTCTCCAAGCTCAGTTCCTGCCTCATTGACATGGACATTGTACATATACTAATAGAAGGTGATAAATACTATCATCCAAGAACATGTATACTGTAAAGTATTTTAAGAGTTAAGGACAATTTTTCTCTTAGAATAGCTCGTAGTTCCCCGACTAGGTCCATTGCCAAATGTATTGACCATTTCATTCGTCTTTGTGAAGGAGAACTTTAAAACTTGAGGCTCTCTCTAATGTTTCATTATGTATTTGTATAATTGGATTTTATGTTAAAATTTCATGGCCTTTATTATGACTAATGTACTTTATTGACTCCTCATCTTCTTTAACTGTATCTTATATTTCGCAATAAAAGCAGGTCAAGGTCCTGTTTGTATCATTATGTGCAATAATTGTGTCTGGCATAATGGACTCTGCCTGAAGACACATAAAATAAAATTTTTTTCCTACCTCAGTAAATGTTTACTATCTACAAAACTAAAGTCATTCTGTGTAACAGCTCCCCTTAAATAGACACACATTCTTGCTCCCCACTAAAATGTCTGCATATTCATGATCAGAATAATAATAATAATAATAATTCTGAATGGCACTGGGTCTAGTGTTGTGGATCAGTTTGCTCCTTATGTTATACCACTACTTTTGTAGGCTAGCTTGTTTGTCCACATTTAGTTGTCACAAGATAGTTTTTTAGTATTTCTCTTCCATCTGTTGTGTTCCCCAAAGTTCATAGTGTTACAATATTTATAAATCTAATCAGTATCCAAAAGCTTATTTATACACACGTGCGATACAACCATTGACTGAAAGTGTGTAAAATGCTCAATACCTGTTCTTAGAAATACTTCTTTCCTAATTCTTGTTGATCTCTGTTCTTAGATGCTCCATAATTGTGTTCCTGTTAATAGAAACACACAATCATTTGGAACTTTAATCTGTGCCCAAAATCCTCCATGAATTATGCTAATAATGCTTCCAGTATCAACAAATATATCAGTGTATCTATCACTTACTTGCTCTGAATTACAGCTCTGATACCCAGTTTTTCTTTAGGTGTATCCTCCAGATATCTTGTTGAATACTCCAACGCCAGTTCTTGGTCATTACACTTAGTAGTTTCCTCCAAATCTCATTCCTGTTCATTTGTATTTGGCTTATTTACCTCCTCATGTGAGGGAATGTATTTGAACATATCCTTCGCAGTATACAAATCCGACACCTGTCCTATTTCCGCATCTTTCAAAATGAAAGCATTAGTGTGCCATTTGTCTAAAATCTCTAGAGGTCCCTGCTACAAATGATAAAACTTTTTAACATGTTTGTGAACCTTGCTACTATTCTTGTCACTTTTGATTTGTTCGGCACTAATGGATAACATTCGTATCTAATTGTTTGGGTCCTGCATTTAATTTTTACACTTAGCACACAAGATTTTAAAATTTTCCTTGTCCTCCTAGCCATTCCCTTAAAATAATATTTCCTTGTCTGTAATAGTCACTTCTTCGCCCAAAGTGGCCATACCCTATATGGATGTACTTGATCAAAGATATCACATAATCCTTAGTTATGGATACTTGCCAATACAGGATTTCTGCCTCCAAATGACTAAACTGTATGCTCTCGTGAAGCAAAAATTTCATCCCTTTACTTCTTCCTCAGAAGTTCCAACTAACTTTTCTTTCTGATGCATGGATTAACTGCATACTTTCCCTTATATTTTTTTGATGGTGGTATCATCTCATTGCTGCCCTCTGTTTTACTTTAAAAAATATACTTGTAATGAATTGTCAGAGGTGACACATCCTGCCTCTTCTTGACAGGGTGTCAGTCACTGAATTTTGTTGCCCTTCTATGTACTGTATCTCTAAATTGAATTCTTGGAGAAACAAAGCCCAACAAGCCGGTCTGTTGTGCAACAGCTTACTTTGTGTTGGACAACTTAATGCTCTGTGTTCTGAATGTGCTATCACTTGCAGTCAGTTAATAGATAATGGTATTTGCAAACAACCCACACTACTGGTAATTTTTTTTTTTCTCAGATGTAGTGTTGTTTCATCGACAGGCTGTCAGCAATCTGCTAGCATTCATCCACTATCTATCACCTGATGGACCGTGTTAATGCATAGTCTTACCCAGACGCATGGAGAACATCACAACCCAGCATCCTGTGATCCACTTACTAGATAACTAACATGTTTACGGAGGTGACAGTAGAACTTTTGGTTTGGTCACCACGTTGGTGCGGGCGTGGAGGGGCCCTATCTCTAATAAGCAAAAGCCAACATTTTTCTATTAACTTTCTCCACTATATCTGACTATTTCTGTCATTTTGTAAATCTGCACCCAGTCCAAATCCTGAAGACTCACAGACAGTGTGAAACTTCTTGGTACAGTCAGGGTGGCGGAGAATTATTCGCTCAATTAGTACTTGCTTGATCCTTTACATTTCTTTTGTACAATCAGAGGACCAATGCCACAGTACATCTTTCTTTAACAGATTTGCAAAAGTGTACACTATTTAGTGTCAGGTCTGGCATGAAATGGTGGTAACCAAAAAATTATTTATGTTGCTTTTTTTCTGGTTGTGGATATTTCAGAATAGCTTCAACCTTTACAGGATTTGCTCTTATACCTTCACTGTTATTAAGTGTCCTAGGAACTTTAATTTGCCGGTGACATATTTGGCCTATTCCAGATTAACAATAATATTCATCTCCCACAACTTTTTAAACACTTTTTCAGTAGTGTGAATATGCTCTTCCCAAGTTCAAGATAGAATAAGCAAGTCATCTCCATATAGAACTATATGATCTATTATTTCTTCGCCTAATGCTTGATCAAGTGCTCTAATGAATTCTGATATTGATACCTTCAAAAGGCGTAACACAGAACCAATGACATCTGTTAAACAGGAAGGTAATGCACTTACAAGATTCAAGAATCAAGACCATTGATCCACAATCAAATATTGATATTCCCACCCCCACTGCAATCAAAATAGACAGTGTCATTGGGTCATCATGGGAACAAGTAAGGGTCATCCAATGTGGAAACCCATATTCGCCAATGTGTGCTGAAGGATGTACTCCAAAATGTTTGTGCCTGCACCAGCATCATCTTCTGTTGGTTTTAGCCACAGGTTGCTGCCTATCCAACTTTACTACTACACTGACCTCCATATTCTGTGATGAGGCCTGGGTGTCCAACAATTGTCACCTTCTCATGGTTTCACTGTCCTTTAGCTGCTTTCCACAGATGCGCACAAGTTGCTTGGTAGCATGCAAACAGCCAACCAGCTTAATCATTTCCAAGACACTTGTTCTCAGATAACAGGCCATAACATTCTGCCCATTGTCAAAGTTGCTTGTGTGCCATCCCCTCCCCCTCCACCCCCCTCCCCCTCCCCCTCAGGACAAAGCAGTTTTACATTGAAAATGACAGGAAGTGTGCCTATCGAAATTTTGGCAGTTGCCACCCAACAGCATTCCCACAAGTTATTTGAATAGTGTTGCTTTAGTTGTGACCTGCCTGCACATGCCGAGAGAATCTCGGGTCTCACTAGCCATCAAAAGTGCGATCTCTGCATCGTCAGAGGACTACCACTGTACAGGTACCCAACAAGCTTCAACATGGAATGGTTACCATGCTAGGTAATGGGCACGTTCCCCACACAGCCCTCGCAATCTGTATACGATTCTGAAAAAGTGGAGGTCGGACCCTGGTGTGGTGGCTGAACATATCTGTTCATTTGGGGACACTGGGATTCCAATCACTGCCATCATGCCATGTTGCCTTTACTATGGTGCCATGGCGAGAGCCCTCATTCAGATTACCGGTAGGTGGTGAATGTTTGGTATCATGAAACGACCAAAGTTATCAGCTGCTGGCAGCAAGGCTCCACAGTCTCTTCAGTCAGACTGCAACTCAGAGCCAGTCCTTACAACCCAAGGAACTTTTCCTCCTTAGGTATGCCATGGGATGGGAAAAAGAAACAAGGGACTTGCAATACTTCTCCTCAGGTCCTGGTTTGCACCCGAACAGATGGAGGTCCTTTCTCTCTATCAAACCAATGTTTCTTGTGTGGAATATTGAAAACAGATTTGGCAAACTACATATCCATAGCAAATTAAGTAGTAGCTCTAATTTAATTAAGTTGGCAAATCCTACCTAGTCCCGGGCATTAACCCCACTTGTAAACAACTTGGTGATGTAGCTGTTGCCATCAGACCCCAAAAGAATTTCAGTGTGGTACAAGGGTTAATTTTCCACCAGGACATAACGCCGTGGATAGACGAAGAATTAAGAGAACACATTGGAGAGGTGAGGTATCCACTTCACATGTTGTGTACATTGGACTGCCAGAGACAAGGTAGACACTGGCACTTTCATCCTTGTTTTTAATAGGGATTTGCTTTCAGAGAAGGCCAATGTCATGTGGTACCAGGATGTGAAGCCATAGTTTCCACCTCCAGTGTGATGCTTGTAAGTATATTCTTTCCAATGAATGTACAACCTGATTTGTGGAGACCACTTTACGAAAGGTCACCATACATGCTACCACCTGTATGTGTCAGTTGTGGGAAACATCACCCCTCCCCAACCCACAAAGTGTGTTAAACTATTCAAAGAACACACAATCCATGAACTGTAGGTCATTGATCGCCTCTCGTATTTTGAAGCTCGGAAAGAGTGTGATTGTTCTTATCTAGTTCAATAATATCAACCTTTGCCACTACCTTGGCAAGGTTGTCGGCTGTACCTGGTGTATTTACTCCCTCAACTTCAACATCTGATAGTGATGCAAGTAAACGTGATTGTGGAGCTGATAGGCCTTTCTCACTTGTGGTGCCTGCGGCACCAGCTCTGGAAACAATTCCCCACACAGCCAAAGAAGCAGCCTATTCCTTCAGTATCTACTAGTGACAGGGCTCCATCTCAATAATGGTCTCCTTATAAGTTCACAAATCAGACACCTGACGTCAGTCGGTGGCAAAAGGAGCCATAATTGTGGGTCCCAGGACTGCCCACTCTTCTCACACTCCTACACTCATAACAGATAAGACTTCACGAGAATCTTGACCAATGAATGTCGTGAAATAGAAGAAGTAGTAGGAGGAGGAGAAATCTCGGTGGAAGGTCCTATGACACCCTGGAAGCAGCAGGTCCCCTCCACCTGTCAGAATCCTAGCTGATGTTTGGTAATGTTGTTCCATCTCCATTGGCGACAGTGATCCTGGGGTGTGACCTGTCTTCTTGACCCCTTCACACCTGACCAGGACATTCAGACATGATGATCCAATGGAACTGCAATGGAAATTACTGTCACCTGCGAGAATTAAACAACTAATTTTCTCGTGATCTATGATCTGTGTTGCTCTTCAAAAAAAACATTTCACTGATGACTACTGCCCAGTTCTTTGAGTTTACTGTGCATTCTGTTGAAATTGTACTAATCCAGAGAGAGCATCTGAATAGGTCTACACATTGGTTTGCATGGTAATCATCAGTGAGTAGATTCCATTCTGTGTCATGTTGGAAGCAATAGCAGCGCGAGTGCAAATGACACCAGAAATCACCATTTGTAACATTTATGAACCTCCTGGGAGGGCACTCACTCACTTTGAGATGCTCGCCTTAATCCAACAACTCTTCCCCCCATGTTTTCCAAATTAATATTTCACTGTGTGCCAATGCCCATGCGGAAGTACCACTTCATCCTGTATGGGCATTCTGCTTTGCCAGCTTCTTTGTTGTCTCAATCTGTCTCCCCTCAATACTTTTATGCACCTTTTCAGCTATTGACAAAATGACCTATTCTCCCAATCTCATGGCTTTACTACAATCTTTGTGACAGTGACAACTTGCAGTGATCCTCTCACTTACTTGTCACTGCCTTGTGGACAATTTACCGTGTTGTGCTATTTGAAGAACTAATTGGCAATTGCACACCTCTGCTTTCAACTTCAGCCCCTCTCTGAATATGATAAGTTCGATGATTAGGAAATTGTCGTATGGTGCTAGCACAAAAGTGTTTTGATGAAGTGCATTTCAGAATTTGCATCAATTTTGCACCTCTTCTCCCTAAATGCTATACAGTCCCTTCCTTCTGTTCGAATTTTTCACACATTTCTCATTTTCTTTTATACTGATTGAATTCTTAACACAGCTATAATACTAACATTTGAAATGCCAGGTTTTCTTATGAGAGTGCTCCATTTGATTGCCACAGCATGTTCACTGGTTTTAAACATTTTGGATGAGCAATGTTCCGCAGCTTACATAAATTTCATTGAAGACATTTTGTCGCTGAAGAACCTCCTCCCTGCTGTGTTTACATAAAACTATTACCCAATCAATACTGGGGCTTTGCCTATCATCAGATACACTGGTGAGAGGTTAAGGTTACAGAGACACAGTTCTTCAAAAACCTTTCTCAGTAATGTTAATCTAAAACATTTTAAAAACAGTCCTAAGACAAAGGGCTTACAAACCATGGTACTTACATCAGCTTGTGTTATTTCCTTATCCATCTTGTTGGACCAGTGTGCTGTAGTGAAATAATCCAAACTACATATGAGTAACATGATTTGTATGTCCCTCTTTATCATATCTCTTTATATTATGTTTTTAACTATCAGAAAAGAATGTTAATATTGAAAGTAAGTAACTTTTTTGTTAATAATTATTATTATTTTTGACTAGCTTCAATCTTAGTCATCATCAGGTCAACAAATATTACCAACATAACACGGGAGGATAGTGTCCTGGTGTCAAAAGTACAGACAGGAAACATGAGTCCACTGCATCGAGCATAATGGTTTGATAATATGTTTTTATCTTGTTTTAGATCAGTGTTGTTGACAAGTTTTTCATAACTGAATAATTGTTTCTCTGTATTCTTATCTTCTTCCACATTTACCAAGGATGGGCTAAGCCTGAACCCTAAGCAGATTATAAAGCAATGAAAATACAGTTGAGGAGATATGAACTTTCGGGTTTTCTCACTGTGATTGACTAAATGTGTTAAGCCGAATTGTTGTTTCCCTTTTATGCACAATATTTTGATGACTGACCTGGTCTCTGCTTCAGTTGCTGTGAATTGTGCTGCTGTGTCTAGTCGTTGGCTGGACCCTAACAAGACTGTGAGCTATTACGGATCTCATGTCTCTATTGACAGCTGATTGTGAGTTTGACTACTAATACTCACTCTGCCCTTTGATGCTCTTTCCTTTTTTAGAGCCCTCACTGATATTCCATGAAACACACATTCTCTTGGCATTTTCCCAACTCTGGTGGATGTGGCTGCCAGTGAGACCTTAATAAACTGAGTGCTGGGCTCCAAGACTTGTTTCAGTTGAAATCTCTTTCCTGTTTTATTAGGTTTCCTGACTACTTTCTCTATTGACTCCTTAATAAGGTTTTCCAGAAACTTGGTGTTTGTACCATGATACATTTCTTATCGTATTTTATTTTGTGATTACTCTTGAGTCATAGCTTGGCAACAGCTGATATGTTCGGTTATTTTAGTAAGACGCATCACTAGTGTTCCTACAACTCTCCCCTCGACTATTCTAATAGTCTGTCCCCATGAAGACGTGCCATATTGGTGTAGAATGTACAAGGGCTCATGGACTGTGCAGAAAGTAACGTGATGTTTTGGTCTATTGCGAGTACAGCAGCCATCTTTGTACTCAGTACATATCCAGTGATAGTAGCATGTGGTTTCTGTCCTGCTACTTTGCTTCCTGTGATGCGTTAAAAAGTGCGTTACAATAGAAATTCACACCAGTTGTTAGGTGCGTTCTGTGATTAGGTTTTTAGGGCAAAAAACTGCAAACCACTGGAAATTTATTGCGACCATTGTGATGCGTATGGAAAAGGAATAACGAGTGAAATCCAAGTGAGGCAGTGGTGCATTGATTTTAAAAATGACTGTACAAATGTCACAATTAGAATGGCAGAGGTAGGCTTAGCCTTGTGGTTGACGAACTGATGATGAAAATAAATGATAGAATTCACGAAAATTGTCATTTCACAATTACAGAACTTTCACAATAACAAGGTGGGCGATACGAAACAAGTATCAGTGAAAACTTAGTACAAAAATTTCATTTCTCCTCGACAAGGCATGTCCACACATGGCCAATCATACTCTAAAGCTCCTAAGGGGTTTTGGATATGAGTTGTTTGATCATCCACCATACAACCTGGATTTGGCACTAAGCGACGACCACCTCTTCCCATGGTTCACTACATAACGCTTTGCTACTAACACCGTACTGCATGCCAGTAGAAACCAGTGATTGCAATTGCAGGCAACAGATTTCTAGAGAGAGACGGTTTTCGTGTTACAGATTGTTACAGGTGACGAAAATGGAAAGTCAGTCACTGGTGTGGCACAACTTACAATCACCAAAACAGGAGAAATTCAAGGCAGCTCCCTCTGCTGGCAAAATCATGATGACAGTCTTTTAGGACAGTGATTGTGGCATTCTTGTGGATATGTTGCCAAAAGGGTCAACTATTAATTCATTAATATGTGAAGACTCTGAACAAACGCAAGAACAGTTTCTGCTGTAGAGGGTGAGGGTGAATGATCTCCATAATGGATGGTGGAGCTGGATGGCTAGTTGTCAGGAAGGCTGGAAGTTCATCACTCTGTGCATGGTTGCAGAGGTGTGACGGGTAAGGTACCAGGTGGAACCCAACATCCCATCATGAAAACAGCATTTACATATAATACAGGGTGTATATGACCCGGCAGATCCGGGAAAAACTCGGGAATTTTTTCATTCAGGAGAAAACCGGGAAAAACTCTGGAATTTTTTAGAATTCTGGGAATTTTTCATTGTTTTAGTTTGCAGTTAAATTTTTGTAACATTAACTGCTAAGAACCAATACTGTAACAAAGGATATTACTGTATCTCGCTACTGCAGAATAATACTGCAGCAATAAAATATGAAAGAGAGAAAAAAACAAAAATGAAACTAAGTTGGCAAGGAAATGCACCATATACAGCAACAAAACACAGTGCTCACACAAGCGTCTGCCAACAGCAAAATGTGTCAAAGGCTTTAGGAAGACTATGCAATGCTTCAGTACAACAAATTGCCTCTGATGAGAGTGATGTCACAACAGTTTATATTGGATTCATTTGAGCAGTTGCGAGCGGGCGCATGCGCAGTTGAGTGGCGTTGTGTGTAGTACCTTCTCCCACTTCTGGCTACAGAAATGTGGCTATTAGCTGTATAAGCAATAGCAGCAAGTGGCCAGGTGCCACCCGGAAAAATATTGCTGGCACGCCAAATCTACCAGCGTCACACATGCACAACAGGCTCGGTTCTAAAGGGCAGAGGCAAACCGGGGTATCTGCCCCGGAACGCATCCCTGTTAGTTTTTGAACCTTTTGTAACACATTATAAGTTGATTTCTGAATGAATCATGAGTTGATTTTTGATTGCTTGCACAGTGTGCGTGATGTCTCTGCCAGGGAATTCCCATCGCATCTAGAAATAAACTTTCCTGCAGACACAAGGCGACTGGGCTATACGAGCTGAGCAGAATAAAGCCGAATGGGTCAATGCCAATTACTGTTTATGTGGTTGTCTGGGTCTGCGAATGATCAACATTGTTATAATTACTAGCAAAAGTCATAGATTCAAACTGCGAGAATGGAAATAAATGACTAACAGGAACAACAGGTAAGAAAGATTACGTGGTATCTTCTCAGTGTATCCAAGAAAATGAAATGTAGACAAAGTTTTTAGCCAGACTGCTACACTAGTAAGGGCCAGGTGTACAGTCCCCAGCTAGCAGGTGCTTAAGTTCTATTCTGGGAGGAGCGCGGAAAATGCGTTGTACAAACATGTAATAATGCCTAACCGGAGCATAAACACTGGATAACTAAACCGGTGATCGTGGCAGGGTTAATGAAGTTAATCGGAGAATGAATTTGGACACTGCAGGAATAGTGTTTAGAATTAGTGATGAGAAGGTTGTTCGTTAGAATGAGGAAGGAGAAGAAACGGGGACATCACACGAATTATAGAAGAATATGACGATTCCAAATTTATATAAAAATTTCGTACTACTACTTTTCGATCTCATGCTTCAGAAGTTGGAGTGTATGAATGAAATGTGAAACTTTTGCCTAACATAAAGCTTTTTGCTTGTGGTAGGCCTAATTGGCATTTGATATTTGTACTTCGTAAGTAATGTTCTGTTGTCCCATAAAAATGACCATTTGTTCCAAAACAGGCTCGTTTATTTGGTGTGTGTTAAAACTTCTGTAATATTACACATTCCTAATTCATTTTATCTAGCACACAGTGACAAAATACACGTAATCAGATCAAGAAACCATACCAGTCTTGGGTACTGTTTGTATTAACAGCTTTTTCAGTTTGAGACAACATTTCATTTTTTCGTGTAGCAAAACATTTGATGAACTTTCATGAGGTAGTGGGGAGGTGGGTAGTCTCCACTTGAGCCGTATTTATGTTAAGTGATTTTGCTGTTTCCTCTTCGTTTATTGCTCTTACGTCAAATGAAAACGAAATGGATTTCTGTGGCCGGGAGGTATCAAGTCTGTTAAAATACATTTCCATAATTACGGAAGGCTAAAATACGTTATTAGTTTCAGATTTTATGTCCCGTTTCTGACAGTCAAGCATTAATCGCCTTGGAGAACAATGAAGTTATTTTTATCGATTTGCTAAAGAAATTTGGCTTTAATAACTTTTCCGCTGAGCCAGCCAATTTATTTGAAAAGGAGTGTTTAATTCCACACTATTAGCTAGTTTCAACTGTTTGCTGCATTTCGAGTGCACATTTTCATCTTCTAGCATGCATGGCATTATGCATAATAAAGAACCAAACATGAGATAATACAGTACTGGTGCTCCAAGAAAATTTACATACGAATGTGCACTTTAAGACGAACTATGCCTTTTAGTATAGTTCACAAAATTCCCGTGCTCTTGGAGTATCCTCTAATGTCTTGTTTCTTTTATGACATAATGTAAGATCTTTTAATGCTGTACACATGCGAACATACGAGCTTCCTGCATCATCGTAACTGCGCAAGCACGGTGACGCTTGTTCTCTGGACATGGCTGAAACGAACCTATTTCTAACAGGTCGTGAGAAAATAATGTGGATGGTGGCTTGAAAAGCGTTACTTTCAAAGTAAATTTACTTTTACTCAAGATGAACTGTGTGTGAGAATGTACGACGAATTCCTCAAATCACAGAGTGTTTGAGTCCAGAAGATCTGACATTTATGTTGTTCTTAAAAATTTTACTGGCAGGATTTATAAGTTTTACAGTGCCGAGGAAAAGTATACTGTTACTTAACATGGAAAAAGTGTATTTTCACCTGGGAGAAAGTGTATTTTCAATCGGGAAATCCGGGAAAAGCCTGAGAATTCATTTTTTCCTTGTCCAAGTTCTGCTGGGAGAAGCAGAGCTGTGGTAAGATCTGGTCCACCACATCATACCATCTACATCTCTGGAAAAGGTCTTGACAGCACATCTCCTGGTTTGCCATACATGTACAATACATTTTGATTCTTCTTAAAGTTGAAGCACAATGTTCATTGACTGTTTACTTACTAACCTCTACTTTCTAAGGTTGATCCAGTCAACTAGCAATTGATGCACTGGGAGCTCAGGTGGGTGGGCAGTTTTCAACTAAAATAGATACAGGGTGCACAGAGCAGAGTTGGAACCACAGTGGTACCTGACACTGAGACACTCATCATTATAATTCTGCTATGTTGACCATTATAGTGTTGCTGCCAAGTGCTGGAGCATCTCCTCCACCATAATGCATCATTTTTGAGTTGATATTTATCCATCCACTGAACGGAGGAGGTCAGGTTCCAAGGTGGTGTTGAGGTCAGTTAGGTTCTGGGCCTGAAGTATTTTCAGTTGTTTGTCTGGCCAGGACAACACATTCACAGTTGTAGTCCCAGTTGGCAGCTAACAATCCTTAGGGGTTTCTGCACATATCCTTCTTGACATATCGGGTACCTGTCCCTATAGGAAAGTACCCAACACTCTTTCCTCCATTCTCTGCCAAATAACTTAATTCACTATGTCACTGTATTGGCATTACTCTTTCTTATTCTAATTGCAAAACTTTCTACTGACTCATTCTGCCTCTTAGCACTTCACAAAAGAATCGAGAGCTATTGTGTTTCTTTTTAGCGGCAGCTGAGTCTAACGAGCAGGGTAAAACTAGTTGAGGTTCTATCCTCTCTTGCAGCAACTACTATTTATTTACTTCCGTTTTTACCTGCTCTTAACGGAGCTACTTGCTCACCGAAGATACAGTTGCTTCTTGCACAGTAACACACTGTCTCTCAGACTCGGACGTAGTGGGGCCTCTATCCAAAACAAAAAAAAAAAAAAAAAACCAGCTGGGGAACAAAATAGGATGAGTAGAGGGCGCTTAAAAGTAACGATATCGTAACACACCTTCATCTCGCTGTGATTTAATTTCTCTGCCTAAGTGGATCCTCATGGTTAATACTTTACATGCTTAAAAACAGTGAGCCATACCCCTGCTCATAATGAACCACACTGCCTATACCAACTGCCACAAATTAATATACATTCCTTTCGAAATTCATTGTATATACCTTCAGATCGTCATCTGAGCCAAATTCCGCACACTGCACAATCGCATATATGGTAGGAGACTGACTGATTCTCCATTGCAAAAAATAAGCAGAAAAGTTTCCGCACTGGATAGTGTGGCCGAGCGGTTCTAGGTGCTTCAGTCTGGAACCGCGCGACCACTACGGTCACAGGTTCGAATCCTGCCTCTGGCATGGATGTGTGTGATGTCCTTAGGTTCATTAGGTTTAAGTAGTTCGAAGTTCTAGGGGACTGATGACCTCAGATGTTAAGTCCCATAGTGCTCAGAGCCATTTGAACCATTTGAAAAGTTTCCACACTCATTCTACCATGTTCTTGATGATGCAAGTTGTGGCCGCTGATGTTATCCTTTACGCAGTTATCCATCGCAGGAACACTCCTGACACCATTTGTAGAAAAATATAAGTTAATGCAAATAAATAGGAAGAATAAACCCATAATGTTAGGCTACAGAATTAATAGTCTGCTGCTTGGCACAGTCACATCAATTAAATATCTAGGCATAACGTTGCAAAGCATATGAAATAGAATGAGCATGTAGGGATTGTAGTAGGGATGCTGAATGCTCGACTTTAGTTTTTTGGGAGACTTTTGGGAAAGTGTGTTCCATCTGTAAAGGAGACCTCATATAGGATGTTGTGTGACCCATTGTTGGTCTGAGCAACACGCAAGTATTATGGAGGTGCTTTGGGAACTCAATTGATAATCACTAGAGGGAGGGTGACATTCTTTTTGGGGAGCACTATTAAGAAAATTTAGAAAACCAATATTTGAGGCTGACTGCAGAACACAGTAGAGTGAATTTGATGTTCTTTTTGAGGAGCACTGTTAAGAAAATTTAGAGAACCAGTATTTGAGGCCGACTGTAGAATGATTCTACTGCCGCCTATGCACATTTCATGTAAGGACCACGAAGAAAAAGACTAGAGAGCTTAGAGCTCATATGAAGTCATATACACAGTCATTTTTCCTTTGCTTGAATGGAACAGGAAACAACATTAGTAGTAGTCATACAGGGTACCCTTTGCCACACACCATACTGTGGCTTGCAAAGTGTGTATGTAGATGTAGAAGTCAGAGATGAATATTCCATGGTGGTTGATAGAGGTGAGTAGCTAGTGTTCAGGAAAGCCTGCAGTCCACCATGCTAGGCATGGTTGCAGAGGTGTAGTGAGTTGGTACCAGGTGGAGACAGATATCCATCATGAAAATAGCTTTAACATATAATCATTTATTACATACCAAAGTACATCACTGGTGAAGTGATCCAAACACCCTCCCCCCCTCTCCCCCCCAATCTCCCCCTGCTCCCCTCTCCCCCCGCTCTCCCCCCTCTCCCCCCGCTCTCCCCCCACTCTCCCCCCTCTGCCCCCACTCTCCCCCCTCTGCCCCCACTCTCCCCCCTCTGCCCCCACTCTCCCCCCTCTGCCCCCACTCTCCCCCCTCTGCCCCCACTCTCCCCCCTCTGCCCCCACTCTCCCCCCTCTGCCCCCACTCTCCCCCCTCTGCCCCCACTCTCCCCCCTCTGCCCCCACTCTCCCCCCTCTGCCCCCACTCTCCCCCCTCTGCCCCCACTCTCCCCCCTCTGCCCCCACTCTCCCCCCTCTGCCCCCACTCTCCCCCCTCTGCCCCCACTCTCCCCCCTCTGCCCCCACTCTCCCCCCTCTGCCCCCACTCTCCCCCCTCTGCCCCCACTCTCCCCCCTCTGCCCCCACTCTCCCCCCTCTGCCCCCACTCTCCCCCCTCTGCCCCCACTCTCCCCCCTCTGCCCCCACTCTCCCCGCTCTGCCCCCACTCTCCCCGCTCTGCCCCCACTCTCCCCGCTCTGTCCACTCTCCCTCCCTCTGTTTCCTCTGCCCTCTCCCCCTCCCTCTGTCCCCTCTGCCCACTCTCCCTCCCTCTGTTTCCTCTGCCCACTCTCCCTCCCTCTGTCCCCTCTGCCCTCTCCCCCTCCCTCTGTCCCCTCTGCCCACTCCCCCTCCCTCTGTTTCCTCTGCCCACTCCCCTCCCTCTTACCCGCACTTCCCCCTCTTCCTCCCTCTCCCCCATGGATCATGCAGACTCAAATTATGGACCCCAGTGAGGACAGCGTCAGGTCATACTTGCTACATGTTCCTGTGCTGATGATGGTGATCAGCAACAGAGTTTGTCCTCACTGAGTGATGAACAGCAACAGTGTGCCTACACATGTGATGTCAACTTACTCAAAGCTGGTGTGAAGCCATAAAACCTGATGTAGATTGTGTAGAAAAATAGTACATGTAAAAGAAACTGTTAACAATATGATTACGTTCTAAGAAAAATTTGTGGGGCACTATTTATTGAACAGCCTTCGTATACATCTCTATTCAATTTCTTAATGGTTTTTATTGTGTTTTCAGATTGCAGTGAATGGTGTACATTTCACAGAGTACATACACCGCACACCGTATGAGAGAGTTACCCACCTACAAATCCACCAGGACGTCCAGCTCAGCCTGATACAGTGGGAGGGTGGCAGCATCTCGGCAGGTGCTCCATTGACCCCAGGCTTCGTGATCCCACCACCAGGTGGCGGCCCACCACCACCCTACCCCGGGCACAGTGGTCATCCAGGCTACCCCGGGTATGTCGCTCCTCCTGGCCATCTGCCACAACCACCCGCATATCCTGGTCCCCCCCCTGGCTATGCCCCTCCTCCACCAGGCTGCCCACCACCACCACCTGGATATTCGGTAAGGCTTATTTGTTTTTGTAATGTCATTTACCAGACTGTTTTGTGTTTCGTGTTTCTATGTTTTGTGTGTGTGTGTGTGTGTGTGTGTGTGTGTATTTTGTTTATGATAGCACATATATTTGCAGGATTTCATAGAGACAAGGAATTGGGAAAAGTATACTGGGTTTCACTTGTCAAAGAAAAGCACAGTAATAATAATAATAATAATAATAATAATGCAAAAACTGATATATCAACTGTGGTCAAACTGTCAAAATGTAGAACACCTGACTTGACTTAAATAAAACAAGAAAATGTTAATTCAAATGAAAAATCATTTTCTACTACTTTTTATAGTACATTATTCCTAAGAAATCTGTAGAAACAGAATATATACTAGCGTATCATGTGAAACTTTGATCATTTCATAAAAGCAAAATTGCCATCTTTATTATGTCTGGGTAAATTGTAAATCTTACATTCATTGCCAGGGGATAGGAAGATTTTGTCTCCACATTCTAAGGAACTAAACTCACTAAACTTTTATTTCTATTTAAATCTACCATGTAACAAATCCTGGTGTTGGATACTGAAGTGTCTTTGTGCTCATATTCTGGAAGGCTCTAAATTCTTGTGCCATACTCCAGTAATACTTTAGCATACCCGGGATTCAACGCATCAGCCGTTTGGAGTCTTTATTGATGTTAACCTTGGGCAGTTTATACATTTCACATAAAGAAGTGTTTCATGCAGGATGCTGGTACATTCTCGTCCTGTGTGTTTCCCATGATTGTTGTACTATGGAGAAATGTAGATACTGTGCTCTAACATGGAGATAAAGCATTTCCAGAACCATCTCCATGTAGCACATTTTCTTCTTTCACTTATTAGCAATTTGTCCTTAATGTTATCTTTTTGTTACACCCTGTATATCGCATTTTTTGCTGCTAAATCCTTGAGTTCTGAAACTGTTCCATTGTTTGCCTGTAAACTTTTTCACAGACATGGTATACTGCTGATGTTAGAACAAAATCAATCTCTCTCTCTCTCTCTCTCTCTCTCTCTCTCTCTCTCTCTCTCTCATAAAAGCAAAATTGTGTGTGTGTGAGAGAGAGATAGAGTGACCCAGCCTTTCAAACAGAACTGCAGACCATCGAACATATTGCTTCCAGCAGTAGCAAAGAAAACCTCATGCAAAATCCCGTATATTGACATTGTTTCAGACAGCCACACAAAAAAGTTAGTCTCGCAACTACGGACCTGCATTTGGTAATACCAATAGCATATCCGAATTTTTATTCAATTGCAACCGTTGGCTCAGAGTGGTATGTAAAATCACTTGCATGCAGCGTGAAAAAGTTTATATTTGTCAGTCAGGCAGAATTGTGGCAGTTAAGCTATGTGAACATGAGAGAAGCTTGAGATTATGGAAGAAATTTTCAAGTTTTGCTGATAATCATTTAGCAGAAAACCAATCATGTAAAGTAGAATGTGAAGTTTTACACTCTGTTTAAAAAGCAGTAACTTACCCTAGTAGAAATACAGGAAATCAACAAACACTTGACACAGAATGCCAGTGTAGTATGTTATATTCAGACTAAATTCATCTGATTCCCCATCTGTTTTTAAATTTACCTCCACATAAAAATTTTGTTTATGCACTCTCCTCCCCCAGTCAATGCAGTTATTTGTATAGGACAAAAAATGTAAAGTATTCCTTTGTAAAAACTCTGCCCTTTTTCTATCTTCTGTACAGATAATATCTGTGTAAGTTGCACCTCTCGCTTATCTTTGTTTGCAACATTCAGGTGTCATCTGAAGGATGCCAGAGAAGCCGAAAGTCGGTTTGTGATCAGATAAATATAATTTTTCAGAACATTACAAAGTGTTTTCCTTTTTAATATTAATACTGTTTCATGTTCTGCTGGTCACTAGTGGAAAATTTAGTTAACGTTAAATATTCCATTGTAACCACTGAATTGAAAACAACCCCCTTAATAATAAGTTAATGGAAAATGTTGCCAGTGTAGCATTTTGGCAATTTCTAATGGATGTAATACACTATGTGACCAAATGTTTCCGGACACCCCAAAAAACATACGTTTTTCATATTAGGTGAATTGTGCTGCCACCTACTGCCAGATACTCCATATCAGCGACCTCAGTAGTCATTAGACATTGTGAGAGAGCAGAATGAGGTGCTCTGCAGAACTCACAGACTTTGAACGTGATCAAGTGATTGGGTGTCACTTTTGTCATATGTCTGTATGTGATATTTCCGCACTGCTAAACTTCCACACGTCCACTGTATCCAATATGGTAGTGAAATGGAAATGTGAAGGGACACGTACAGCACAAAAGCATACAGGCACACCTCGTCTGTTGACCGACAATGACTGCCGACAGTTGAAGAGGGTTGTAATGTCTAATAGGCAGACATCTATCCAGACCATCACACAGGAGTTCCAAACTGTGTCAGGATCCACTGCAAGTACTATGACAGTTAGGCGGGTGGTGAGAAAACTTGAATTTCATGGTCGAGCGGCTGCTCATAAGCCACACAATGCCAGTAAATGCCAAACAACGCCTCACTTGGTGTAAGGAGCGTAAACACTGGGCGATTGAACAGTGGAAAAACGTTTTGTGTAGTGACAAATCACGGTACACAATGTTGCGATCTGATGGCAGAGTGTGGATACGGCGGATGCCTGGTGAACGTCATCTGCCAGTGTGTGTAGTGCCAACAGTAAAATTTGGAGGCAGTGGTTATATGTGATTTATTCATCTCATTACGTACCATTTTCAAAGCATTTGATTTGATGTACAGGAGACATGTCAAGGTTTACAAAAAGGAAACTTTTTTCACTTTTGTAAGAGAAATACAGAAGTTTAAATTACATTTTACATTTCTAAGTTACAGCTACACAAGTACATAAAATAATACACGTAATGAAATCGCTGTGTTCATACTGTGAAGCTGTCCTCAATGAATTCTTCAACAGAATAATAACACTTTTCCACCAGAAGAGTAAAGAGCAATCTTCTCAGTGAACCAAGCTCCATCTTAAGTATATTACTGCCTTTTATTTTATTGAAAATTTTTAATCCCATATACTCTGTCATTTGGGCATAAAGTTTTTAAAGATGTGTTGGAAGTTTGAAATTTTTTCTGTGGTGAGTGCTGTAGTTGTGGTCAAAACGGAAAGTGTCTAGTGTATGTTGATTTTTATATAAGAACATCACCACCTCATATATGTAAATTGAGTGGATATACAGTATTTTTAAATTTTTTAACAGTGGTTGACAGGATTCCCGTTTTTTGCAACACACATTTCAAATTACTTTCTTTTGTAATACTGGGAGCCCAGTGACATTTGCTGAATTTCCCCAGAAGATTATGCCATAACGAATAACTGACTCAAAGTAGCAGTGATAAACTATCTTTATGGTATCCATGTTTGTGGCACCTGACAAAATACACATTGCAAATGCCAAGCTGTTCAGTTTCTTTGCTAAGTAATCTATGTGTACCTTCCAATTTAATTTTTTATCAAGATTTAGGCCTAAGAACTTAACATGGTTTGCTTCTGTGATACCCTGATCATTGCAAGTTATCTTTATTTCAGTTCTGTCTACTGATTCAGCTTCAGATTGCATCATTTTGGTTTTAGTTACATTTAGTTTTAATCTATTTTGATGGAACCAAGATACGAGTTTTTCTAAAGTATATTTGGCTTTTTCTGGAATACTTTTAGATATTTCATTTTCAATTAGAACTGATGTATCATCAGCAAATAAGAATGAATGAACATCAATAGCAAGTGGTAGGTCATTTATGTAAAAAAGAAACAGATAGGTACCCAATATCAAACCTTGTGGGACTCCTTGGAACCAATTATTCCTCAAGCTGGAAAACAGTTTCCCCATTTGGAGTTAAAATTACTCTTTGTTTCCTATCTGACAGGCAATAGCTAAACTATTTACATCTGTAATTTGTGGAGGAGTAATGCATGGTTCACTGAATTGAAAGCTTTAGTTAGATCATAGAATATTCCTGTGACCTTTCTACCCTTATCTAATGTGGAGCATATTTTTTGGATAAACTCATTTATAGCATTCAAAGTGCTTTTACCCTGTTGGAATCCAAACTGGTTTTTAAAAATTATGTCATTTACAGTAAGAAATATATTAATTTGTTTTGCTGCAATATTTTCACACACTCTAGAGAAGACCGGCAAAAGAGGGATGGTGTGGTAATTCCCCATATCTTCTGTTGATCATTTTTTGAATAGAGGTTTGATCTCAGCATATTTAAATACATTTGGAAAGCATCCATGTTAAAAAGATTGATTTATAATAATTAACAGTGGTTGAGAAATAACATCATACACACACTTGATTACAGATGTGGTTATTTCATCCCACCCATGTGAGGTTTTGTTTTTTAGAGGCAATATTTTCTTTTCCACATCCCATTGGGTGATTTTTTCAAATTGTTTAAATGATGTGTTCTGGCCGTTTTCCAAATTTGTGATGCTGTGATAGAATGTCATATCCACATCTGATCTTACTACATTTAGGAAGAATTCATTGAAACAACTTGACATCTGAACAGGGTTTAGGTTTACTATAATTTCATTTTCATGTCTAATTTTCAAAATCTCATGAATTTTTACTTTGGCTCCTAATTCAGACTGAACAGCTGACCACACTGCTTTTATCTTATTTCTGTGTTGTCGTATGAATTTATTATTTGCCATTTTTTTAGCTGCATCTGCAACTCTCCTAAGTACAGCTTTACACTGTTTGACATAAGTAACAAAATGTGGATTTCTGTTTGATTTTAACTCATTGTGGAGCTCTCTCTTTCTGGCACTAGAAATTTTTATTCCTGTTGTAATCCATTTTAGTTTACCATTTACTTTCTTCTGCTTAGATCTACGAGGAAATGATTCATTAAATACCTCTAAGAAATAATTTAAGAATTTGTCATAGTTTATCAAGCTTGAACTATTGTGGTCAGCAGGCCAGCTTATTATACTTAATTTTCTGCGGAATAAATCCATTTTACTTTTACTGAGATCCCTTTTTATACAGGGTGGTCCATTGATAGTGACCAGGCCAAATATCTCAAGAAATAAGCATCAAACGAAAAAACTACAAAGAACGAAACTCGTTTACCTTGAAGGGGGAAACCAGAGGGCGCTATGGTTGGTCCGCTAGATGGCGCTGCCATAGGTCAAACGGATATCAACTGCATTTTTTTTTAATAGGAACCTCCATTTTTTTATCACATATTCGTGTAGTACGTAACGATATGTGAATGTTTTAGCTGGACCACTTTCTTCGCTTTGTGATAGATGGCGCTGTAATAGTCACAAATGTATAAGTACGTGGTATCATGTAACATTCCGCCAGTGTGGACTGTAATTGCTTCGTGATACATTACCCATGTTAAAATGAACCATTTACCAGTTGCGGAAAAGGTCGATATCAAATTGCCCAATGGACATGTGTTATGTATGCTGCTCGGTATCCTGGACGACATCATTCAAGTGTTCGGACCGTTCGCCCGATAGTTACATTATTTAAGGAAACTGGAAGTATTCAGCCACATGTGAAACGTCAACCACGACCTGCAACTAATGATGATGCCCAAGTAGGTCTTTTAGCTGCTGTCGCGGCTAATCCGCACATCAGTAGCAGACAAATTGCGTGAGAATCGGAAATATCAAAAATGTTGGTGTTGAGAATGCTACATCAACATCGATTGCACCTGTACCATATTTCTATGCACCAGGAATTGCATGGTGACTACTTTGAACGTCGTGTACAGCTCTGCCACTTGGCACAAGAGAAATTACAGGATGATGACAGATTTTTTGCACGCGTTCTATTTAGCGACGAAGCATCATTCACCAACAGCTTTAACGTAAACCAGCATATATGCACTATTGGGCAACAGAAAATCCACAATGGCTGTGGCAAGTGGAACATCAGCGACCTTGGTTGGTTAATGTATGGTGCGGCATTATGGGAGGAAGGATAATTGGCCCTCATTTTACCGATGGCAATCTAAATGGTGCAATGTATGCTGATTTCTACGTACGTAATGTTCTACCAATGTTACTACAAGATGTTTCACTGCATGACAGAATGACGATGTACTTCCAACATGATGGATGTTCAGCACATAGCTCGCGTGTGGTTGAAGCAGTATTGAATAGCGTATTTCATGACAGGTGGAATGGTCGTCGAAATACCATGCCATGGCCCGCACGTTCACCGGATCCGACGTCCCCGGATTTCTTTCTGTGGGGAAAGCTGAAGGATATTTGCTTTCGTGATCCACCGACAACGCCTGACAACATGCGTCAGCGCATTGTCAATGCATGTGCGAACTTTATGGAGGGCGAACTACTCGCTGTTGAGAGGAATGTCATTACAAGTATTGCCAAATGCATTGAGGTTAATGGACATCATTTTGAGCATTTCTTGCATTAATGTGGTATTTACAGGTAATCACGCTGTAACAGCATGCGTTCTCAGAAATGATAAATTCACAAAGGTACATGTATCACATTGGAACAACCGAAATAAAATGTTCAAACGTACCTACGTTCTGTATTTTAATTTAAAAAACTTACCTGTTACCAACTGTTCATCTAGAATTGTGAGCCATATGTTTGTGACTATTTCAGTGACATCTATCACAAAGCGGAAAAAGTGGTCCAGCTAAAACATTCATATTTCTTTACGTACTACATGAATATGTAATAAAAAAATGAGGGTTCCTATTTTTTAAAAACGCAGTTGATATCCATTTGACCTATGGCAGCACCACCTAGTGAGTCAACCATAGTGCCATTTGGTTTCTCACTTCAAGCTAGACAAGTTTCATTCTTCGTAGTTTTTTCGTTTGACGCTTATTTCGTGAGATATTTGGCCCAGTCACGATCAATGGACCACCCTGTATACACTTCTGGAGGCTTTAGGTTATTAGGCTTTTGGGAGCTCAATAAACAGAGCTGAGTGATCTGAAATACCCAAGTTTGTGCTTATTTCCATTGTCAAATTTGTAATTGGTAATAATATTATCAATGCAGTCGCTGATCTGCTGTTTTCCCTAGTGCCTTCAGAAAAGTTTAGCTTGAAACCAGATTTCTGAATTAAGTCACAAAATTTTGCGTAATCATTACTTTCAGTTAAGACATTTAAGTTGAAGTCTGCTGCTTCAACAACTTTTTTCTTACTTTCTTCCTGGAGTTTTTCTTGGAGGCATTCGAAATTGGCTAAGAACACTTTTGTTACCGCACATCCAAGAATTCTGTAGATTGCTATAACCAGTGTGTTCAGATCACTTAAGTCTACAGAGTAACTTTCAAACACGCTCTCTTCATTTAAATAATTAAAACTGGTTCTTACTTTATAACTTACAGAAGAATTGATAAGAATGCAGGAACCTCCACGAGATTTGCTTATTCTACAAAAGCTAGCAGCTACCTTAAAATTATTAATAATCTTTAATACTTTTATACAATCTTCTGTTGACCAGTGTTTGTTTAGGCAGGTTATTTTAATATTTACAGATTCCAAAATCAGAATTTTTAGTTCGGTGATTTTTAAGTATTTACGATTTGGTAGTTCTGCCCCTAAGCCACTTATATTCCAGTGCATCAATAGATAATTTTTGTTTTTGGTTATTTCATGTGCATCCTTTGTTGGGTACCTAAACTTTTTATTTTCAGTTTGAGTCATTTCTTTGTTACCCCTGTCAGAATAATTAGTTTCCCTTGCTTCTTAGGATTTTACACACATCTGTGAACATTTTACTATGGTTCACAGAGCCTAATCTATTCAAGTACAGGCCATCTTTCCCCAGACACTTATCATTTAAGAACTTGTTTGGGCCAATGAATACTGCACCAAGTCTGTTGCACTCTTCCCTAATATTACATTTATCCTGTTGATGTAAGTATCACTTACCAATCTTCAGCGAATAATTCCACTAATTACCAGCCTGGATGTTGGGTATACAGTTTTCGCTGATCTAATCAGATTCCATGTCTCATTCATGATTTCTTCCTCACTGTTACTGTGGATGGAGTTTTGTACCCACATGGACTCAGACACCTCTGTAATCGTCGGTACTTAAAGTTTTGTTACCAGTTTCACCCGTGTTTCTTTTCATGCACAATACATTCTTAAAATGTTTGTCGAGTCGATGCAATCGAATTCCAGGTCGAACATTGATCTTACAGAAAATCATTAACAGAAAATCATTTTTGTCATCTTCTTTGTTCGTTGCACTTTTACATTTGTCCTTATTATAGGAAACCATTTTCCATTTATACTTGTCACTTGTTTCACTGACGGAGTTCTCTGTCATATTATTTGCTGTATTACACATCAGCGGATTTTTGCCACTTTGTTCAGTAATGGGCTGATTCCTACACACACAGGATTTTCTTTCAGTAACTAGTTCAAAATTTTCTTGTTTCAATGCTAAAATTTCTGCCTTCAGCACTTCAATGTCGCTTTAAAGCAATTTAATAATTTCTTCTTTTGAGTTCACAGTACTTGCGAGTTCAGCCGTCTCAACATGTAAACAATGTGGACACAACCATGGAAAATGGTCTTTTTGAGTTTTAAATTCCATTATTCACATTTTTCGTGAAGCCAATAGTTACATTTCACACAAAAGATGCCTTTCATGACACATTTTGAACATTCCGTACATGATGAACTATTTAATTTAACCTTTTTTGAGGACCGAGATGTGTCACAGCACTCTTCTATCAGCACCATCTTGGAAAAGTTATGGTGTGGTTATGTTTTCATGGAGGGGGCTTGCACCCCTTGTTGTTTTGCATGGCACTATTACAGCACAGGCCTACATTTATGTTTTAAGCATCTTCTTGCTTCCCACTGTTGAAGAGCAATTTGTGGATTGTAATCGCATCTTTCAACACCATCGATCACCTGTTCACAATGAGGGCCTGTGGCGGAGCGGTTACATAACAATAACATCCCTGTAATGGACTGGCCTGCATAAAGTCCTGACCTGAATCCTATAGAACACCTTTAGGGTGTTTTGGAATGTCGACTTCGTGCCAGGCCTCACCAACTGATATCAGTACCTCTCCTCAGTGCAGCACTGTGTGAAGAATGGGCTGCCATTCCCCAAGAAACCTTCAAGCACCTGATTAAACATATACCTGCAAGAGTGGAAGCTGTCATCAAGGCTAAGGGTGGGCCTGCAACATATCGAATTCCAGCATTACCGATGGAGGACGCCACGAACTTGTAAGTCATTTTCAGCCAGTGTCCGGATACTTTTGATCACATAGTGTATATATATAAAATTAACTATGTGATAGGGGTAGAATAATTGCATTTGAAAGTAGTTCCAACTTGCTACATTTTAAAGGGAGACCTAGTGAAACATGGCATGGTCAGTGTAGATTTTTGTTTTGGTAATCTACCTACAACATGTTATTAGTTATATATCAGGCACTTAGGCATAAAATATAATGGTTTACTTGCCAGCTCAGCATATGCTTTTATTAATTTTTCTGCTGTTGTTATGAGAGCTCACAAAAGTAAGGACCACATCGACATGTCCAAACATGCCTGGCATCTTCATAAAATGTGACTAAAATGAAATACCAAAGCAAATATGGGTCAATTCTGTGCGGAATTTGGTAGAATACGTTAAGACATGTTCGCATTCACTGCACGTGGTGGGTTTTCTGGAACCAGTCCATCTGCTCATAGATCTCGTCATCCTACACAAAACAGTTATTTGTCAAACAAAGGTGTTGGAATATGACACACAAATTCCTTGAAATATTTTACTAGCACATTTGTGATCAGTGAAACAATACTGCAACATTTAATCATACCATTCCAAGACTAGTATTAATTTCTTGATTCTATCAGTGAAGTACAGTAAAGCATTGCCATATAAAGCAATATTTGTGACTTTTAGTTGTAAGAATGAGACTAAGGTTCAACTGTGTAAATGTCACTGACTAACAATCAATTTTGATATCAATTTCGAAAATGAATGTAGTTAATAAATTCCATATGTTGCACAATACTAAACTTGGACCAACGGAACCAGGTTCATTGTTGATGTAAATTAACACAAGGCATTCTTGCTAACATGGTAAACCATCTATAGAATTGATTATCATGCAGATAGTAATCGTACATTGTGGATCCGCAGTATTAAATGTTTTACCTAGTAAAGATTGAGGAAAATAAGTGGAAAAAGCTTTTTAAACTCTTTCGGGTAATTTCTCCAAAGCCGAAAAACATCCAAATATTCAGTTAGCCATAAGCTAAATGAAAGAAACATTTCTGAGCACTTGAGGCTCATGAACACAGAACTCTGCTTGCCACAGTGGACACCATGATAGTAAAGTGATGTATTCAGGCAGAGTTGTTTCAATATGTAGTGTTATTATAATTACCTTTATAAGCAACACACATTTTGGCAGCTGATAATTCATTATCACCTTGCATTGGTTTATTATAGATCACTGGGCATGGATTAAGACATCTTTCTGTGTGGGCAAAAGTTTCAATAGCTCACAGAATTTGAAGACACTGTTATGCGACACTGAAGAAATGACTGATACAGAGAGTGGCAGAGGTATCATTTGCATTGTTTGCTTCGATAGAGTTGTTATCAACTGAAACATTGGTTTGACCAACACAGTATTTTGCAGGGCATGGTTCTTGCCTTCCTTAGACCTGTGAACAGACTGAACCAGAATCCATATCCATGGGAACCTATAGTTAAACATTGATTTTGAACCACAGTGGAATTCAGCATTCAGCTGTCAAACATTGTCCAAGGCAAAATAAGTGACAATTATTGCAATGATAATAATAAATCATAGGACTGATTGGGAATGAAAGCCAGTACTCTGAAACCGTAAAGCAGTACTTAACCACTAATAATAATACTTTTGTGTGGCTTAGCAGTTTGGTGTAATTCTTTCAATTGGATGCCACTTCAGCAACATGCATGTCCTAATGTACTCCAGTAATCCTGCTGAGAAAAGGGGACCTCCAGTTTAATGTGCAATCCGAGCTGTATATTATTCCCGGTAAATCTTCACAGTAGCCATTAGTCAATTAAAATGATGTTACTAATCAACTTATTTGTACTTTTTATTTCTGTTCATCAATGCGCATACGGTTATCGTAGTAGTTTAAGCACATAGTTGGTAGTTAATGTAGTACAAATTGGGCTAGCGTATGATAGTGCGCACCCCCTCCCACACCACAGCACTACCAAAAATTTTGGTTGTGGTGACGCTTATCAATTGTGTAGGTTTCCTTGGAAGGTGATAATTCGATTATGAGTTGGCAAAACAAACAAATATAAATGTGAAATAAGGCTTATGGTAACAGATTGATCTGATGTCTAGATTTGAAGAACATTTAACACACTTTGCTATGTTTTACACATTTTTTTGCTACAATAATAAAACTTAAGTACAAATTCAGAAAACATATGTTAGGTAATAGACAAGTTTCTGAAGAATATTTTGATGCACGTTAAGCACATTAAGTACTTATAGCGTACATAAACAATGAAAAAAATGCAAAGGGGTGGGAGTCGTTCGCTGTGGAATGTTTACCATAAATTGTGTAGTTATTGTTTTGAAATCTAGAGAACATTTTTGTAAAATATTTTCAGCCAGGATTTGCTGCTGCTGGACTCAATATACTGTACTTAACTCTTCATTGCAAGTAGCTTAAATTTCTCTTGCTTATTCAGATGCTAAGTGTACATGAACTGCCTTTAAAATTTTCCACATTAATTACAAATAAGCTCAAATTCTTATGGGAACAATTGAGCACTGTTTCAACAAAACTAAACAAATTTTCTTATTTTTAAAATGCATTCTCTAATGGATTCTAGTACATTAATACAAGCCTCTCACAGTGGGGGGGAAAAAACATGACAAAACTGAATATTTGCCAAATTAAAATGTGCCTGAATATAGCTAATTTTCACATAACCCAATATCTTCATTGTTTCAGGATGCTACAAAACTTGACTAGTCCTTATACACTACATGGTTGAAACTTGGAACATAAAATTTAAAAGTTAAATTTAATAGCCTTTACACTTGCCTGTGTTAATTGTCAGGCAGTCGCACAACATCCTCAAAGATAAGCCAACTCTTCCCAAGCTTTTGTTGGGCACAGTATACATTGTTCTGCTTAATTCTCCTTTATGTTCAGCCACTGTTTTGCTGAAAGATTGGTAGCTGCTGCAGTAAGCTCTTGTTGGAAATTCATTAATAGGTTGTTAGAAGATTCAGAATATTCCAGAACAGTTCAGAAGGTGAAAAGCAGATAAAGCAGGATTCATCAACATCAAAAGAATGAGAAGTGCATGATTGCACCCGCAGATGAAGATCTGAATAAAATCTGTAACCGTATTGAAACAACGTGCAAAGCAGGACATTTGTGTTTCAGTGGTCTTATTTGTTTTAGAGAGAGGCTGT
Organism: Schistocerca serialis cubense; assembly: GCF_023864345.2. NCBI lineage: Eukaryota > Metazoa > Arthropoda > Insecta > Orthoptera > Acrididae > Schistocerca > Schistocerca serialis. The sequence goes on along the minus strand of NC_064642.1, from coordinate 217,601,767 downwards.
ATATGAATAAAATAAAAGTTGAACATGATGATTTTTTACTATGATTACTGTAGATTCATTAGACTTTTTCTGGCAAATAAATATGCACTAATTGGAAATGACTTTAATCCATGTTAGGCACCCCAAAGAAGAGTTAAATGAGTTGTCTGTCTTGTGTTAAACTTTTGAGGACTGAAAAAGCATGAAATTTTTAGATTTTCTTTTTCAGTTTTTTACTTGTAACCTTAAAACAATACATCCTGCAGAAAATTTCCAAGACACCAGAATGAAAGAGCATAAAATTTTGAATAGAATGATCTACGTAAGAGTTAAAATTGGTTCAGCTGTTTTACCACTATTGATCATCAATGATCAGCACTTTTTATTGTTCTAACCTTTAATCACTAATCAATTGTGTGGATATACAAACATAGAAACAATAGCTGGTTACATGCTCCCAACTCCGTATCGGTCATTCGACTGCCGTGCCGTGATATGCGGCCGGTGCCGTTCGTATCTAAGTGGCGCTCCCGCGCACACCCAAATAACGGAGCGCCTCTATCGCCGTTTGCGCGTACTGACATGGCGGCACTGTTAAAATGTCATGTCACTGTCACAACACTTTTACCCCCTTGAAAAAAAAAAATAAGTGCCGAGGAAGGTGCCGGCAAAGTCAGCGTGCACCCGTTCCCATGGCTGTGCCAGATCAGGCCACGGAGAGGGCATTGTACGGGGTGAAGACAGTTGTTGAGCACACTGACCACATGCAGCGACCATATGGGCGATGTCTGAATCAATACCGGGCCAATAAACATGCCTGCGGGCCAGGGACTTGGTCCGAGAAATCCCCCAATGGCCTTCATGCAACAGTTTGAGAACATCTTTGCGAAGAGAGGCTGGCACCACGACCCATGGAGATGCGCCATCCGTGGCCAGAAGAACAACACCATCACGAAAAGACAGACGAAGGCGCAAGGCATGGTAGTTGCGAAGGGGATCCGATGCCCGGCCCTTGGTCCTGTCCGGCCAACCCTGTTGAATAAAACCGATCACCTGACGCAGGACCGGGTCCCGCGCAGTAGCCGACGCGACCTGCGAACCTGTAAGTGGAAAACCCTTGACCGCACGACGTTCTTCCTCTTCAATGTGAAAACAGAGTAGTTCATCTCGATCGAAAACCGGGTCGGGGCCCATCGGCAAACGCGACAACGCGTCAGCGTTGGCGTGCTGGGCCGTGGGGCGATAGTGAATCTCCTAGTGAAAACGAGACAAGTATAAGGCTCAACGTTGCAGGCGGTGAGCTGCCTTATCTGGAAGCGACGCCGATGGGTTGAACAGAGAGACCAGCGGCTTGTGGTCGGTGATGAGGTGAAACTTAGAACCATACAAAAAAAATGCTGAACTTTTTTAGAGCATAAATCATAGCGAGCGCCTCCTTTTCGATTTGAGAATAACGCCGTTGCGCATCGTTGAGGGTCTTGGAAGCATAGTCGATGGGTCGTTCTGACCCATCCTCATACCGATGGGCGAGAACAGCCCCTAGGCCATACTGTGACGCGTCAGTCGCCAGAACCAAGTGCTGACCCAGACGGAATGTGGCAGGACAAGGCGCCGACTGCAAATGAGCCTTCAGGTGGACAAAAGCCTGCTCACACTCGTCGGACCAATGGAAAGGAACGTTTTTGCGTAACAGCTGATGCAGAGGATGAGCTACCGCCACCGTGGATGAAATGAATTTATGATAATAAGCAATCTTGCCTAGAAACGCCTGAAGTTCTTGGACCGTAGACGGCCGGGGTAGAGCGGTAATGGCCGCAACGTGCTGACGTAGAGGACGTATACCCTCACGGGACAAGTGGAAACCAAGATACACAATGGAGGTTTGGAAGAACTGTGACTTGTCCAGATTGCACTTCAACCCAGCCGAATGCAGAACCCGAAACAGTGAACGCAAATTGCGAAGGTGCTCCTCAGTGGAGGCCCCCGTGACAACAGTGTCATCCAGATAGTTTATACAGCCGGGAACGGAAACCGTGAGCTGTTCCAAAAACCACTGAAAAATGGCCGGCGCGCTAGCGACGCCAAACAGTAACCGCTGGTACTGATACAACCCACAAGGAGTGTTGATGACGAGAAATTCCTTGGAAGACGCATCCAACGGCAACTGATGGTACGCCTCCGATAAGTCAAGTTTGGAAAAGAACTGGCCCCCAGCGAGCTTGGTAAATAACTCCTCAGGACGGGGAAGAGGGTAAGTGTCAATGAGGCTCTGAGCGTTGACCGTGGCTTTAAAATCACCACACAATCGCAGACTCCCGTTTGGTTTAGAAGCCACCACGATTGGCGATGCCCATTCGCTGGAGGTAACAGGAAGGAGAATCCCTGTAGCTGTTAACCTGTCTATCTCGGCCTTGACAGGTGCACGCAACGCCACCAGAATAGGGCGTGCCTGGAAAAACTTAGGGCGAGCTGTAGGTTTAAGAGTAATGTGGGCTTCAAAATCCTTGGCATGACCCAGACAAGCAGAGAACACGGACGAGAATTCAGAACACAATCCATCCAGCTGTTGATTCGGGATATCCTCAGATATGAGGTGCACCTCATCATCAATGGAGAACCCGAACAACTGGAAAGCATCATAACCGAATAGGTTTTCAGTGCCTGCATGATTGACCACATAAAATGTGAGGGGCCTAACAACAGACTTGTAGGCAGTGGAAGCATCAAACTGGCCAACGATAGGAATTTTCTGTTTATTATAAGTTCTCATATTTCGCGTAACTGGAGACAAGGGAGGGGAGCCCAACTCCAAATACGTGCGAGAATTAATGAGAGTTATTGCAGAGCCAGTGTCCACTTGCATGCGAATGTCTTTATCCAGAACACGAGCAGTAACAAACAACTTATTTGTTTGAGAAAGCACACAGTTAACATCCATGTCCGATGCCTCGTCCTTGTCAACAGGAACTTTAGGGGACTGACACACAGAAGCAATGTGGCCTTTTTTCCTACATGAATTACATGTGGCCCAACATTTTGGACACACGGCCCTGTCATGCTGTACGAAACAACGTGGACAAGAAGGAAGTGCGGAACGAACCTGCTTCTGTGGTTGCTGTTTTCGCTGCGAGCGTGGTGGCCCAACGCGACGTTGTTGACGCGAGTGAACCGCCGCCACATCGTCGGTCCCCTGGGAAACAGGCAAATTGTCCATGTCGAAAGTGGTCTGTATAGTGCCTACATCACACCACGCGTCTATTTGCGCACTAGCAGCGTGAGACACTTCAAAGGATTGAGCGATGCTTAGAACTTCTGACAACGACGGGTTTGGCAGTTGTAAGACACGTTGCCTAACTTCTTTATCAGGAACAAGCCGTAGAATAGTATCCCTAACCATTGAATCAGCATAAGATTCATGATGAGTGTCTGTGACAAACTGACATTTCCTACTCAGACCGTGTAGTTCCGCCGCCCAAGCCCGGTAAGATTGATGGGGCTGTTTACGACACCGGTAGAACGCCACGCGGGCGGCAACGACGTGGGTGGTTTTTCGGTAATAGTTAGACAATAAGTCACACATTTCTTGGAAGGACAGAGAGGCAGGTTCCCGCAGCAGGGCTAATTGAGATAGCAGCTGATAGATCCGTGGGGAAATCCAAGATAGAAATAACGACTTACACATAGGAGCGTCGACAACGCCGAAAGCCAAGAAGTGTTGCCGCAAACACTTCTCATAATCCTCCCAGTCTTCAGCGGCCTCGTCGTAAGGACGGAACGGAGATGGAGAAGAGGAAGACAGACGATGAGTAAGCAACGTCAACAACGCCTGAATAGCAGCTGTCAGCTGTGTTTGTTGTTCAATGAGCGCTTGCATAAGCTGTTCCATGTCTGCTCCGACACGAACACACAATCCACAATGCAGTAAAAAAAAATATCCGACCTCGTCGCCAAAAAGTGTTCTAACCTTTAATCACTAATCAATTGCGTGGATATACAAACGTAGAAACAATAGCTGGTTACATGCTCCCAACTCCGTATCGGTCATTCGACTGCCGTGCCGTGACATGCGGCCGGCGCCGTTCGTATCTAGGTGGCGCTCCCGCGCACACCCGAGTTGCGGAGCGCCTCTATCGCCGTTTGCGCGTACTGACGTGGCGGCACTGTTAAAATGTCGTGGCACTGTCGCAACATTTATCATGTGAAATAATGCATTACAAACAACCAGTTGTAACAGCACAGCTTTATTCCTCTACTGACTTTGGTTCATAAAACCATCATCACTGAATGGAAAGCTGGACATTGGCGATTTACACACGCGTATCAGTACAATGACACTTCACTATAAACTTGGCTCACAAAGACTTGCCTCTGTCTTGGCTCACACAATATTTGCTAAGCATTACAGAAACTTATGTCAAAAGATCACAATCACACACTTGATATACAGTACAACCACGCCATTATGTTCCCGGAATTAATGATTTCCCACCATTTACGATATTTTTTATTGCTCCTGTCAAATTTGCTATGTTCTCAATGTTAATTCGCACCCAATTTTGCATTCAGATATTTATAATTCTTCTGCAATTTACACTTTATGAAAAAATGTTCGATGAGAAAAACTGATGTAATTGACATAAAATGATGCTGGCATGGTGTTGGCCATGCCAACATAATTTTGTTTACACGAGAAAGACAGGCCATGGCATGTATGTCACAGCACGTGACACTGTTCATCTTAAGAGTGCCAGCAGCCGTCTCCAGCGGGGAGCGAGTAACTATTTCAGATGAGTTTAATAATTCTTGACTGTGTTTTTAAGTGTGTGCAAGTTCTCGATAGCACTTGACAAAATTAAGACCTTTAGTGGGTACCTTTTCAATTAAATATTTATTTCTCATGTGCCCTGCATGGAGCTGAGCATTCGCAAAGTGTGGCTGACAAGCCGACTAGTTTGACATCACAAATTTGTTACAGAGCCCATATATCTCTGTGGATAAATTTCTTGACATCAGGGCGCTCTACTTAGCAGATCTGAACTAGTAAATGGATAAAGCATGGACAATTTGTGCCATATCTCCTGCCGCTGCCAAGCTCTACTCGGTGTGGTGGCTGATGGGAGTAACTAGGTTCATTTGAATAAAGATATCATGACCAATGACAACTGCAGCAACATCATGCAGTTATGTAGTGGTGTATCATGTGTGTAATATGCGTGTGTTTAGAAACAATCGCACCGCCATACACCGCGCGCCAGACACCAGGGGCACTGTATTTTATGTGTGTGTGTTTTGGTTTTGTTATTCTTTGATTATGCTTTTTATTTTCTTGTATCTTCCATGCTGCTAGTTAGTTCGTGCATAGTTAAGAGAGAACTCCAATGTTTTGTTCACTGCATGTTAAATTATTTTCAGTTGCAAGCTCGGAATGATTGAACAAGCCACATATTCCTCACCATCTCCTGTGGCTGTGATCAATAAAGCCAATGTTAATATTCTTGGAGGGTACTTTTGTATAGTGTGGGTTTGTCGTATTAAGTACATGCAGATTATAATGGTCAAATGACAGTCTGCCCAGTCTTATCGACAAAGTGGTGATTTACCTGCATACCTGATTTACCTGCATAGTATCAGTGGATTAATGAGCACTTATAGAACAGATTTCCAAAATGACTGATGTGAACCCCGCTGTGTCACGATTGGTTTTAAGACTAGCACCTTTCTGGCCACACTGTTCAGTTTTGTGGTTTGCGCAGATGGAGGCCAGGTTTTTTCTGTTCTGGAATTTTGACAGGCACTACCTAGTCTGCACTTGTAGTAAGCCAATTAGATCACCAGTACACCACGGAAGTGCAAGATATAATTACCTCGCCACCAGAGGCTAACTCCTGTGACTGGCTTAAAGCAGAATTCATCCGGCAAGTGTCGGCATTGCAAGAAGACCAAATCCATCAGATTCTCACTTAGGAAGGTATTGGATACATAAAGCCTTTGCAGTACTTGTGGCACCAAAGAAGCAAAGTAGACATGGAAAATGTTGCAGACAGCTTAATGCGTTCAATATGGAGCAGCTGTTTGTCACCGCCTGTCGAAGCAATTGTAATGTCACAGTTTGACACACCCTTGGAGGAAGTAGCGGAGTTGGCAGATAAAATGCAGAACGTGATAACACCGGCTCATATCAGCGCAGTCACTGCACTTCATGCGAGAGCGACATCAAGTGTTTCACATGCAGATTACGACACCTTGGCAGCAATGGCAGATCTATTGACAGAACAGATCGGCAAACTGTTACCTTAGCATGGCAGAAGATGAACCAATATTGTCGATGCTCGTGCAGTGGGTCACCTACGACCTCTTCTGCAGCTGAAGCTGAGTAGCAAGCTATCTGCTGGTAAAACCAGAAATTCAGGGAGCAAGCATGCAGATGCGCAGCCCCCAGCACTTACCCAAATGGCAATGGCAGTCGGAAGTAGGCGCCTCCTCCAATTGTCAGTCAGTGTCTCTGAGCTTGTTTGTTATTGATCAGGGGTCCAGCTGGAAATATTGAATAGACATGAAGTCCAATCTGTCCATTTGTCCACGGACTATGTTGCACAGGAAGCGAACCACCCATTCTATTGTGTTTGACTGCTGCAAACAACTCACTCATAACAACATACAGCACTCTGCACCTGGAACTAGACCTGGGCTTACGACGAGCCTTCATGTGGGATTTTACTGTTGCAGACATTCGCCAAACCTCTCATTGGAGCCAATTTCCTCACCCATTACAGTCTGTTGCTGTATATGAAGTCCTCAATGCCCAGTTGATGACACCACAGGTTTAACGCATCCAGATTTTGGTGGAATGCAGCTGTTCATATTGCCAAAGTAATACAGGTGGCAGACGGCAAGTACATGGAGCTGCTGAATGGATTTCTGTCTTTGACATGACACCCTAGAGTGCCTAAGAATGCAAGGTATGACACTGTCCACTATATAGAGACAACTGATGGTCCTCCCACATCTTGCAGACCACGATGTTTGGCTCCAGATTGTCTTAAAATTGCGAAAGAATAGTTTGACAGAATGATTCATGAAGGTATAATGTGGTCCTCACCAATACATTTGGTCCCAATAAAGGATGGTGGATAGTGGCATTTGACCAGGGAGCCCTGAATACCAGGTCAATACCAGACAGATGCCTAGTGCTGTTGTTGTGTGACATTACTATGCATTGAGTGGTGCAGTTATTTTTAGCATCCTGGATTGTGCAAAAGCATACACACAGATCCCTGTAGCTGAATGAGACATTCCAAGACAGCAGTCATCAATCCTTTTGGCCTGTTTGAGGGCAAGTTTATGACTTTCGGACACATGAACGCTGCTCAATCATGGCAACACTTCATTGACTCAGTGCTACAGGGCTTAACTTTTGCTTTCGCGTAACTGGACGATTTTTTTTTTTTTTTTTAAAGCAACATCAGCAGCATTTAACGGCAGTGTTTAAAGAGTTTTGGCCTGCTCCAAGTGGATATCCTAGGGTGTAGAATAACAGCAGCAGGATCGCTACCACTGCCAGGGAAGGTGAAAGCCATCTTACAGATTTCACGCCCTAATATGGCCAAGGAATTACGTCAATTTCTTGGTATGCTAAATTTTTATTGTCGTCACTTAACACACTCTGCTGACTTACAAGAAACCATTAATTGCAGAACTCACTGGCCCAAAGAACAAAGGTAACTCTGCTATAACATGGACTGATAGCATGTGTGTAGCATTTGAAGCGACCAGAAAGAGCATTGCTTATGCCGCACTACTGGTGCATCCTGAGCCCTAGTGGGCGACGCTAGCCAGATGGCAATGGATGCAACATTTGCAACAACAATATAGTGGCACACGGCAACCACTTGCATTTTTATCGCGCAAGTTATTGCACTCACAAAAGCTGTGGAGCGCCTATGACAGAGAACTTTTGACCATTTACGAGTCCATCAGATATGTCAAACCTCACGTGGAAGAGAGAGACTTTTTTATCTACACCAATCACAAACCTCTAACTTAACGCCTTTCACCAGAACAGTAGAAACTGTTCATCTAGGCAACGCAGTCAGCTAATGTTTGTCTCACAATTCAGCATGGACATTCAGCACATCTCTGGCATCGACAGTGTGGTGGCTGATTGTTTGTTTTAGGTCACAAGCATTACTAGCATGATCGATTATGCCAAACTTGCTGCTGCTCAACAATCATATCAAGAACTACAAGTACTGTTTTCAGCAGGAACATTGGTGATGGATCTGCAGCTTAGTCAAAATAGAGCTGTTTTGTAACATGGCAATGCCAAAACTGCAGCAGTTCCTTCCATTTACCTTCAGAAGCAACATCTTTAAAATGCTACACGACTTGTGCCACCCTGATATTCAATCAACAACCTATGTAGTGGCAAATCATTATGTGGGGCCAGGTATACAGAAAGACTGCCTCAAATGGGTGAGGTGTTGTCTTAAAAGCCAATGCAGCAATATACACCGCCACATGCAAGCAGCAATAGGGAACTTAACGATTATGATGGCCCATTTCAGTCACTTCCACATCAACATCATTGGTCCATTGCCATCGTTTGACAGTCAGTTTTAAATCCTTACACCCACTGGCTCAAAGCTGTACTGGTGGATAATGTTACAGCAGAAACTCTGGCTCTCACTTTTGTGTTGTATTGGGTGTCACCCTTTAGCTGTCTGATACGCATCACAACAGACAGAGGACTACAATTTGAATCCGGCCTGTTCAGACAACTCACGAAGTTTTGTGGCACAACTGATTACAAAACGACAAGCTATCACCCAGCCAAGTAAGGGGATGATTGAGAGATGGCATCACTCATTTAAGACAGCAGTAATGTGCCACAGCTCTAAGTAGACCAAGGCTTCCCATGGTACTATTCAAACTCAGAAACATTTTCAGATCTGATCTAGACACTTCTTTGGGGGAAATGATGTACAGTGGGCATCAAACTGCCGTTGCAGCTGCCATACGCAGGTCTCTATCATGTAGTCACAAGAGGAGACAAGACAATTGACATTTCAACTAACAGAAAGACGATCACTGTTACTATAGACAGGGTTAAACCAGCTTTCCAAGAAGCAAAATGCCCACGTTTCCAAGACCACGGCCTCAGCCAACAATCGCCTCATCACTGCCTTCACAGCTGCCGGTGCAGATTACAACAGCAGCAGACCTACCAACACATACTTCAAGATCTGGTCGCTGCATCCACTTTCCAGCCCCTATTTGGAATAACACTTGCTTCCACCATAGGGCTGATGTGGCAACTTTGCGCAGTTACATAGTGTTGTACAGCATATGTCGTAAACCTATGCATATGTTTAAAAACAATTGCATCGTCAAACATTTCATGCCAGCCACCAGATGTGCTGTGTTTTATATATGTTTGTTTTGATTCTGTTATTCTTTGATTTTGTTTTCTTGTATCTTCAATGCTGTTGGTGCATAATTACGAGATAACTCTGATGTTTTGTTCCCTTCATGTTAATTTATTTTCAATTTCGAACAAGCCATGTATTCTTCACCGTCTCCTGTGGCTGTGATCAGTAAAGCTAATGTTAATATTGTTTGAGAGAGTTTCTGTGTAGTGTGGTTCCATCGTATTAAGTACCCACAGGTTCTAATGGGTGAGCGACAGTGTGCCCACCTCGAACGGATAACAATCATTTCTAAATTGTATTGGCGCATGTGTATCTTTGTGATTGTTGAGATCATCATGACACCTTTGTTGATCAGTATTTAGAGTGTTTCGTCGTTTGGCTGCTAATAGCGATAGTTGATAACTTTGCTGACTTTGTGTTAATCAAATGTTTTTAGTTTAAACACAGCTCAAATTACATAATTATTTTTTCATTCTTCACAAGACGCCTTTAGAGAATTTATTATCAAGGCATGTTTCGCAGTCTTAAAGTGTGCTAAACTGCAGTGCCATGCCTCTTCACACAGCATTCTTCTATTGCATGTCACTGTATTTCGCACTGTGGTATTCAAACATGTATATTTTGTAATGGGGGCCATCAAGTCTATATTCAGGCCAGTGGAAATTAAAATGTCCTGTGGTGCCTCTCATACTGTGAATGGGCAGGTTTGAAGTCCAACCCTGCTTAAAAAAAGAAATCTCATGATTAATACTGGGTGGGATTATTTGCAACCTGGAGAATAACAACTCTTCAGATAATTTGCACTCTTTATTGCCTATCTGCTAATAACTCTCACTCTTGTGTGACATAAAATTAAATATAGAAAACATGAAACCGGTAAAGGCGAGACAAGCAGGACAGTATACATTTCTACAATCCTTGCATACCAGCATTTTTTTCTCTCTAATCTTGCTACAGTTTTCCTTTCTGCAAAAGAATCTGTTAACTCATCAAAGTTCATCCAATGTTTTGCTACATGAAAAATGAAAATGTCATTGTCTAATACTGAAAAAGCTGTTAATATGAATAGTACCCAGAGTGATGTGGTTTCTTGGTTTGATTATGTTTATTTTGTCACTATCTGTTAGATAAAGTGAAATAGGCCTTTATAATTTTGAGCAATTGTAACACATGCCAAATAAGCGAGACCGTTTTGGTACAAATGATCATTTTTATGTACCTCATTTATATAAACAACATGACAGAATATAATTCACGAAGTACCAATATCAGTTGCCTATTAGGCCTGCTACAAACTAAGTGTTTTATGTTAGAAAATAGTTCCATATTTCATTCATAAGCTCCAGTTTCTTAAGCATGAGATTGAGAAGTAGTAGTAGTACAAAATTTTTATATAAATTTGGAATCTTCATATTCTTCCATAAAATTTGCATAATGTCCCTGTCCCTTTTCCTTCCTCGTTCTAACAAAGAATCTTGTCATCACTAATTCTGTGACTCTTCCTACTATTATCAAAACTTATTGTCTGGTGTACTTCACTTACTGTTCCAGAATCACTGGTTCAGTTATTCTGCATTTATTCTCTGATTAGGAGTTGTTATGTGCTCGTACAATGCGTTTTCCATGCTATTCCTAGAATACAGGTAAGCGGCTGCTAACTGAGGACTGTAAGACAGTAGTGTAGTGATCTGGTAAAAATTTTTAGTGTTCGGGTTTATTCGGCTCAGCTCATATAACGCCCATCCGCTTTTGTCTGTGGGAAACTTAAGATTCATGGGTTGCGTTTCGAAATCATATGAATAATCAATAGACCAGTGTGTGCTGGATGCTAGGCGCTTTGTGAAACAAGGTTTTTTCTTCAAGAATATGAATTTGGCACACCTTGAAATTACTGCCCAAGGCAGACAACCCTTCACCCCAGATCCAGGCTGCTACAGTGTGAGTGATAGTTTGCATATGTGTGGTTTTCTACGTAATTTAGGAGGGACAGTACCAGGTAACCTCATAAAGATGACTACAGTGCAGAAGACGCAGAACAACACACATGCAAACAGCATACAAAATACTTACATAAATATTTGTTCTTGACAACAGGAAAAACTCCTTGAAATGTGTCGTGCTAAGCATGAAAAAATGCATAACTGGGTGCAGTGTTTCTTTATTTAAATAATCAGTGACGGCTGCAGGCTTTCCAACAACACTGATAATGTATGAAATTAAGCGAAACATTTCTACTTCCCAGACAGTTACCAGTTCCAGTTACACCAGCAGTTTTTATCAGATACTAAATCTTTATCAGATAATAAACAAGTGCCTGGCAAGGATTTTGATACGTATTATAGCCTATAAATACACTCCTGGAAATTGAAATAAGAACACCGTGAATTCATTGTCCCAGGAAGGGGAAACTTTATTGACACATTCCTGGGGTCAGATACATCACATGATCACACTGACAGAACCACAGGCACATAGACACAGGCAACAGAGCATGCACAATGTCGGCACTAGTACAGTGTATATCCACCTTTCGCAGCAATGCAAGCTGCTATTCTCCCATGGAGACGATCGTAGAGATGCTGGATGTAGTCCTGTGGAACGGCTTGCCATGCCATTTCCACCTGGCGCCTCAGTTGGACCAGCGTTCGTGCTGGACGTGCAGACCGCGTGAGACGACGCTTCATCCAGTCCCAGACATGCTCAATGGGGGACAGATCCGGAGATCTTGCTGGCCAGGGTAGTTGACTTACACCTTCTAGAGCACGTTGGGTGGCACGGGATACATGCGGACGTGCATTGTCCTGTTGGAACAGCAAGTTCCCTTGCCGGTCTAGGAATGGTAGAACGATGGGTTCGATGACGGTTTGGATGTACCGTGCACTATTCAGTGCACCAGTGGTGTACGGCCAGTGTAGGAGATCGCTCCCCACACCATGATGCCGGGTGTTGGCCCTGTGTGCCTCGGTCGTATGCAGTCCTGATTGTGGCGCTCACCTGCACGGCGCCAAACACGCATACGACCATCATTGGCACCAAGGCAGAAGCGACTCTCATCGCTGAAGACGACACGTCTCCATTCGTCCCTCCATTCACGCCTGTCGCGACACCACTGGAGGCGGGCTGCACGATGTTGGGGCGTGAGCGGAAGACGGCCTAACGGTGTGCGGGACCGTAGCCCAGCTTCATGGAGACGGTTGCGAATGGTCCTTGCCGATACCCCAGGAGCAACAGTGTCCCTAATTTGCTGGGAAGTGGCGGTGCGGTCCCCTACGGCACTGCGTAGGATCCTACGGTCTTGGCGTGCATCCGTGCGTCGCTGCGGTCCGGTCCCAGGTCGACGGGCACGTGCACCTTCCGCCGACCACTGGCGACAACATCGATGTACTGTGGAGACCTCACGCCCCACGTGTTGAGCAATTCGGCGGTACGTCCACCCGGCCTCCCGCATGCCCACTATACGCCCTCGCTCAAAGTCCGTCAACTGCACATACGGTTCACGTCCACGCTGTCGCGGCATGCTACCAGTGTTAAAGACTGCGATGGAGCTCCGTATGCCACGGCAAACTGGCTGACACTGACGGCGGCGGTGCACAAATGCTGCGCAGCTAGCGCCATTCGACGGCCAACACCGCGGTTCCTGGTGTGTCCGCTGTGCCGTGCGTGTGATCATTGCTTGTACAGCCCTCTCGCAGTGTCCGGAGCAAGTATGGTGGGTCTGACACATCGGTGTCAATGTGTTCTTTTTTCCATTTCCAGGAGTGTATATCATACAGAAAGTTCAAAAATGCAAAGGAGGCTCCTATATGTAACTTTTCCCACTTAAAATGTTTTTTTTCCCACATTTTACATTTACCCGCATTTTACACCATTTTTTAAAGTCTGTTGAGAAGTGTAAAAGTGGGATTTCATTGTATTTCAATTTCATTATCATATAATTTCATTATCATATAATCATATCATATAATCTGGCAATAAAGTTGTGTTGATGCAGATGGTGGTTTGCAATGCAATATTTAAAGTACTTGACAGCTGTAGACTATTGCTTCAAGAAAAGTATATTGCCGATTTGGCAGAAAAGTAAGTTATGCCCATGTTCCAACACCTGTAACTCAAAAACGGCTACTCCAACTGAAAAATGTCATTCATGAAAGTTAAAGAACATCAATTTCTACATAAAAAGAGCTCATAAATTTTAAATTACTCAACTGTTTCAAAGATACAAATAAAATTGTGAAAGTATTCTTAGCACTAAAGAAAAATGTGGTTATGTCGAGTTCTGAAAAAATTTGTAATTTCTAACTTTTTTCTTTAATGAAGGAGATAATGATGAACTTCAGCTATTCCTTCATCAGACTCTATCTACATGGATGACCAGTATTACATTTTTGAAATTTTTTGTGTCAACAATACTTAGTTTCTAAAAAAAAAAATACCCCTCCTATAAAATTCTGTAAATGATGTTTGTTGAGTTTGAGACTACCTTCAGTCATTACTTACACCACTGATATTGTCCTTAATGTAACCACACAGATTAAAAAAACTTTGAACTTAAGCAGTTTGGGAATGTTACAACAACTTCTTTATTATATACTTCTTTTCAACCTGTATTTGCAGACAACAAAATCCATTCTTGTATAGTTTGACTAGTTTTGGAACTGATGGGTGCAGTTGATCTTTACTTGGTTTTACAAAGCAAATTTCTTAATTCAGCTTGATCCACTTTCATTTTCTGAGCTATCTAAGATGAACTGCTTAACACTATTAGCCCTAAGGAACACTGTGTGCGTGCGTGCCTGTGTGTGTGCGTGCGCGGGGGGCGGGGGGGGGGGGGGGGGGGGTCGCTTTATATACTGTAAATGATGCAGTATTAATGAGAATCTGATAGGAACTTTGTGGCCTTGGTTGTACTTGGGTTACAAAAAATTATTGTACTCTCTATGTTGTATTAACATTTTTGATTACTGCAGGAGTACTTATTCTTGTAAAGATTTTTGTGAGAAAAACTTTGCTTTATCTTTTTAATGATTTCTTGCAGCCTCAAACACTTGGATACAATCAATACCCAGCACATAAAAGTTCAGGGGGGCTGTTAGATAAAGCAAAGTATGCTATTGCAGGAACACTTGGAACTGTGAGTATCACTTCATTTCTTCCCTTCACTTGCCTGTTAAAGAAGTAAATTTCTACAATGTTCTTTATATGATGCAAAAGGAGCATGGTAGACAATAACACCATAGGCACACACTAATCAGAAGTTACTTCTAATGTGGGTTTAGTGTGGTATGTTGTTGCATTCCAATGTTTCCTCACCACAAATCATAACCATATTAATTGATTGAGAATGCCTGAAGGTTGTGTAGCTGTGTTGTAGTTCCCATCTCAGTTTAATTCATCTTAAATGAACACTGAAAATTTCAGGTGTCTTATGTCTTATACATTAACAAAATTGTTAATTGTCATATAGACACTGTAAAATATTGATTTTTACTTATCATTGGTGCACCTATAGAAGTTGTTTCCAGCATGTCATTTGCAACTGAGAATAGTAAAATATCTTTGTTTGTACTCTGCAGGGTAACTCGCATTTACAGTATTGTTCATAGTCCTTTCTTCATCCAAAATTTAATATGGAATGTTAACTTTGTACAGTGTCTACTTGTTTTTTCCCATTGCTTAATAAACGTCCAGCTAAGTAATCAAGCCTACCTGAAGATTCTTGAGCTCACTGGTGGCAGAGGTTTTTTACTCAACTATTTACTCATTACACTCTTAGGAATGATATTAGTTTTCTGTCTGTACTTTATCCATAACTTCATCATTCTGTGGTTAACAGGGCCCACCACTAGCAAAAAATAGCTGTTTACTGTAATATCTTTCATCCCAATTGTGACATCCTAAGTGGAAGTTAATTTATGAGAACAAACCATAAAGTTTCTGCCACTATTTTTTAGCCGAATTATGGCTGTAAATATGAAGTCAGCAGTGAAACTTTTTGGGCCCGCCTGGCCTTATATGCCAGTAGCTCTGTGGCCTGGAGCTGCTGTCAGTCATTGAAAATGGCAGTTGTGTTGCCCACAGCATATGAGCAACAAAGGGTGAATTTCTTTCTATCAAGCAAGAGTATGAATGCCCATTGAAATCCACAGGGAAATGCAGCCCAGGTATATTCCATATACACAGAATTTCTGTCATTTATATTTCAGAGGAAATAAATAAATAATGAACAAACTTAAGTAAGAGATGTTAATGCACAAAAGAAGTACTTTCAAGATCCTCATCTGAATTACAAAATTCCAAGGTCCCACATTCAAAAAAGGGAAGGGGTCAATTCATGCTACTTCCTGCAACTCTCTTGCATAATGACAATGGCCTATAAACTAGAGAGATTCAGGCCCATACAGGACAGAGAAGTACCAACAGTCTCTTTCTGCTTTCCATCTATGTACAGAATAGGATTGGGAAATAGACTGATACACTGTGTACTCTCTGCCAAGCACCACACAGTTGGTGTGCAGAGTACAGATGCAGATAAATATGATTCCTTATTTAAAAAAATAGAGGGAAACAATCCACATGGGAAAAATTTATCAAAAAACAAAGATGATGTGACTTACCAAACGAAAGCGCTGGCAGGTCGAAAGACACACAAACAAACCCAAACATACACACAAAATTCAAGCTTTCGCAACAAACTGTTGCCTCATCAGGAAAGAGGGAAGGAGAGGGAAAGACGAAAGGATGTGGGTTTTAAGGGAGAGGGTAAGGAGTCATTCCAATCCCGGGAGCGGAAAGACTTACCCGTCCTTTTTTCCCCCTAAGGTAAGTCTTTCCGCTCCCGGGATTGGAATGATTCCTTACCCTCTCCCTTAAAACCCACATCCTTTCGTCTTTCCCTCTCCTGCCCTCTTTCCTGATGAGGCGACAGTTTGTTGCGAAAGCTTGAATTTTGTGTGTATGTTTGTGTTTGTTTGTGTGTCTTTCGACCTGCCAGCGCTTTCGTTTGGTAAGTCACATCATCTTTGTTTTTTGATAAATGATTCCTTATTTACCTTTAAAAGATCTGAAGCACAGTCAGTTATATTACTAAAAGATATTGTATTATTCATAGTCATTTATTGCCTAAATATGCCTCTTATTTCCTCCCCCTGTACCTAATATCTCCTAGTAATTAGGCACCAGAAAGGGCATCCTGCCACAGAAACCAGAGTGAAACTTAAAATGAGCAAACCTTGCATCATTTGTGAATGCCAAAGAAAAATAAATAGTACACATTTTAGAAGTAAGAATCAATGCAAGGAGATTTTGGTACCTAGCTGCTTATTTGATTGGACCCATGCTTTTAGGTTGTATTTATTTAAACCTGTTTGTAATTAAGAACAGCTTTAAATAAGTTCAGTCTAAGTGAACAAAAGTGGTCTTCAGTTAATAAATTACGGCTTCTTTTCTCAGTGCAGCATGTACAGATTGCTTTTTGTGGCGTGTAGTTCACTGTGATGAGCTTGTGCACTGTGTTGTTGTTGTTGTTGTTGTTGTTGTGTGTGTGTGTGTGTGTGTGTGTGTGTGTGTGTGTGTTGTGTTGTGTCATGGAAGTGCAAGCACACTGCCAACATCTCCCAGTTGCACCAGCAGGGCAGCTAAACCGGGTGAGCTCTGACAACAGTCTGACAAATGGATAACCATCCACTCAGTCACAATCCCCATACTCCATAAGATGCTGCGGAAAGTTCTAGGATTTAAGCCAAGATGCTGGTGCACAGTTGACTGACTGGGAATTTTCTACAACAACCTATCCCTCCACCCCCTCCCCCACAGGCTAGATACTAGAAATGAAACTTCCTTCTGCCACTGATATTGTAACTGGTTACATCAACCTCAAGCATTAACTGCACCTCACTTGCAGACATCTGTGGGTTTGACATAATTGCACCTTTTAATTTCCACTATGTAGCATGGATACTGGCAAAATGTTAATCAGGTAACAAATTCGAATTCAGGTTGATCCACATCTTGGACGTGAACCATCTACAACTGTTGTTATCAGCACATATTCATCACTAATAGATGCAAGTAAAATACCTCTCGGTCCAGAACACTGTTTGCTTACACCACAGTGCACTCATTTCACAGGTTGTTGCAAATGTTACCCTACATACACACAACGATGAGCCAAAACGTTATGACAACTGCCCACTATGAGATTGAATGCTGCCAGGTGGCGTTGCGAGCATGTGATGTGGTGAGGAATGTTTATAAGTGGAGCAAAGATGAATGGTGAATTATTCTAGGAATAATATGAACCAAAAGTGGAGAAAGCCACTGACGTTTAGAGACTGTGACAAAGGACGAATTGCGGTAGTCCAGGGCCTGGGAACAAACAACTCAAAAGCAGCAAGGCTGATTGGCTGTTCACATTCTACTGTCGTGAACATATATGGAAAGTGGTTGAGAGATGGTTAAATTGTGAGAATGTGACAAAGTGGTTGATGTCCACACTTTATCACTGAACATGTAGGTCAGAGGATTGCAGACTCTGTAAAGTAGGATAGGTGGTACATCTGATGATAGAGCACAATGTTGGTGTCGGCACAAGTGTTTCAGAGCACACCATTCAGCACAAACTGTTGAACAGAGGGTTTCATAGCAGACCTCCCCTACATGTTCCCATGTTGACCCGACAGCACAGTCGATTATGATTGCAGTGGGCACAGGATCGTCGAGGTTGGACCATGGGTCACTGAAAATGTGTCACATGGTTGGATAATTTTTTTTTTTTTTTTTTTTTTAATCAGGTAGATCACGGGTGGCCAGCAATAGGTTTTAATCCAGCCAACAGAAGAAACTGATGGGCGAGAGAGTGAGATGCTCATTTTGTACTCCACCTGGGACACATTTTCAGCTATTTCAGCCAACTTGTGCATAATATGTATGCCAAATTCAAACAGTTTAGACTGGTAAACTTTTTAAAATGAACAAAGAAATGTTGGCTTAATTTATGTAGTGTTGCGGAAAACAACATGCCTATGTGATCAGTCATCAGAAGTATTTTTTGACAGACATGTAAAAAATGTTTACTAATAGTGTTTCTGAATGTTAACACACTAAATTTTAAAAACTCAAAAGACCTGCCTGTGGCCTATAATCCCAAAGTTATTCATAATTGCTTGTCGACTAGGATTGCCATCTCACTGCTGTATTTTGTTTTTCTGTTCTTTCTCATATTAACATTAGTAAATAATGCTCCTCCACTGTGGGTGTAATAGAACAGTGCAACTGTTGAAATTGAATGTAATTTGTATTGAATTAGCTATAACCAGTAGCTTTTATAGGCGTCTATTTTTCAGTGGTGACATTTTAAGATGCGTGGCATTCCCTCATAAGACGTTTACATTTATTTACATGTTGTGAACATTGTTTCTTTAGTAACAAAATTGCAGAATTTTGTAACAAAAGTTTTTAAGACAGCTTTTGCAAAACGTCATACATATCAAAACAATGTTCGTGACATCTTCAGATGTGTACATTTATTTATGTGTTTTCTTATGTACTGTGTTTTACAAAAGCTGTCTTAAAAACTTTTGTTACAACATTCTGCAATTCTTTTAGTAAAGAAACAATGTTCACAACATGTAAATAAATGTAAACATCTTGACAGGGAGTGCCAGGCATTATAAAATGTCACCATGGAAAAATAGACACCTATAAAAGGAACTAGTTACACCTAATTCATTACAGATTACCTTCAGTTTCAACAGTTTCACTGTTCTATTACATCCACAGTGGAGAAATATTATTTACTAATGCTAATGTGAGAAAGAACAGAAAAACAAAATATAGCAGTGAGATGGCAATCCCAGTCAAAAAGCAATTACATAAAATGAATGTACTCCCCGAAATGTGTGTTATGAGGTATAATTTGTTAGTGTGTAATGTCAGGGAAGGTGTGCTATTCATATTGGTGGGTTACCCCATAAGCATTGTCATGGACACTACAGTTTTGACTGTATGTACTAGGAGTGCTGTTGTCAGTCACATGATGAGGCAGCCTGCTAGCTTAAGGTCTGGAAGTCACCAAAGCTTGCCCATGTTTCAGGTAAATGGTCATGTCTGTATTCGATAAAATCCAGGGCAATGGCTGTTTGAAATGTGCACTGCACCACAAATGCATCCTGGTATGGGCAAGTAAATGCCATGGAGGACATTCACCTGAGCTTCCGTGGGACCTGTGGTAGTAATAAAAGATACCATTACAACTGTGGACTATATGAACATAATTGCAGACCACCTGTATCCCTTCATGCTTGATGTCTCCCTGATGGTACAACTGTCCCATAAGGCTGCTTAGCCAAAAGTCCTGTTGTCTCTGCTATACTCCATGTCTTCCATGTTAAAATATTTCCATCTGGAAAGGCTTCAAGGCCACCATAGTCTGCATGGTTGCCCCATATGACAGCAAGAGTAAGCCATGTACTACCTCCGAAAACTGCTTGTACATCACATGTAAAGTTCAAATGGAGTCCACGAAAGATATTTGGACCTCCAATCAACTGTTGTTTATTAAACTGTCCAGCCAAATCAATGTCAATAGCTTTCAAACTGCGATACACAGGAAAGCTGCGCCACCAGCGACGACGCCATGCACGTCGCCGAGGCATTGCTGTGGCACGTTAACACAAGCAGGATAAATGTATATGTCACAACCGGAATTGTGCTACACTGATTTGAGGAGCAAGGTAGTGAGCTCACATTGATGTGGTGGCCAATAAATTCGCCTGGTCTCAATCTGATGTAACATCACATTTGGGAAGCTATAGGGCACCAGCTCCATGCCAATGAACCACCGACCCATAATTTACTGGATTTGTATGACCTTTGCGTAGACGTATGGTGCCGAATACTTCCAGGCATACCAAGAACTTGTTGAAGCCATGCTGCACAAGATCGCAGCTGTGTTACCTTCCAGAGATACACCAATACATTATTAAGCAGATGATCATAGTGTTTTGGCTCATCAGTGTATCCTGCAACCAGCATGCTTACATTATCTCATGCTATGTAAATACATATTCACTGCCACAGTTAGTCACGGTCCCAAGACCATGTGAACAGTAATTAATTATCCTGAATATGAAAATATAAACTTAAACACCCTAGTTGTAGTTACACACAAGATAATTATTCATAATATTGCACATCACCTCATGATAAAGTTTACATGAAATTTGCGTACAGACAAACATATAAAACTGCCACAGCAGGAGTTGTGTTGTAAGTTCACAAGTTGTGTGAGACACTGGTGGAACAGGAGTAGTTGCTGCAGGCTAGTAATACTTCTGAAAACATATTTAGGTGTGCATGTAACTGTTTTATTTTATAGCTGTTCCGCCAGTGTGCTTCAAACACTTACAGGTGTACAACAACACTCTGGTTGTGTAAGATTTCTGTTTGTTTGTACATATATTTCACTTAAAAATCATGACATTGTTATACAACATTACTGATACTTATGTCCATAGCTGCTGCTACTATCTTTTTGTAAGATACTTATTTATAACTCTATATTCAGGATAATTAAGTGCTGCTCTCAGGAGTCATCTAAACCCAAAAACATTTGTGACAATAAATATGTTTGTACATGGTTAAAACTGTTATTTAATCAAAATAATCCATCTTTCCAGAATTTATGTACACTGAAAATTCATTATGAAGCATTCTGCATGCTATGTTAGCAATTGTTTATATCCATGACAAGACAGAGCAAACAGGCCAGTGTTTAACCTAAGAATTGCTTTGCAAGAAGTTGATGTATTAGTATTTATTTACTATAGAGTGTGAAGATGCTATATTTGGGTGATTTGAATGTAAATTAATGAAAGCTTGCATATAATAAGACAGAGAAGAATCAGTGTCAGTACTCACGTGATTTGTCTCTGTTGTACAGTAATACAAACTGGAAACAAATATTTTAGGGTGGTGGACATGGGCCAGGCACAGGCTCATTGTTGGGTGCCGGCCTGGCAGGAGCAGCTCTTACAGGACACCTAAGTCCGGTAGGTAGAGATTGTGCTCTAGTGGCATCAACAAGGATTCCATTAGGCACCATGCATGCCACTTTCATAATTTGCCCCAAAACATTTCTGTGTGAGTTTGCATGCCTAATAGATGTAAATGTCCATGTACTAACATTCTTATCTTAAAAAGAAAAAAGCTTCAAGTGGGATCAAGTGAACAGTGAGGTAGGTCAACAAAACCATGAATTTTTTCTTGAACCATATTATTGCAGTAAGCCATTTAGTTCATTTCCTGTTATCAATAAAACAAATAACTTTTATTTAAAATAACAGCTTAGAAAGTTCAGAGCCCACATTGTTGAATAAGATACACAGTTCCCTTCAGTCTCGTACTTACTGGTGGAAATCTATGTAATGATTTATTACGTGTCTAGCTTTTGCGTGAATGGTGTTTTTATTTTTTTTATTTTTTTTAAAAAAAAACACTACTTACAGTTAGATACATAAAAATTCTGAGTATACATCTTTATGCCACAGCCACTCCCAACCCACTGTAATGTAGGTCCTAGGTGTAAGACCTACCCATTGCACCAATCCAGCACATGTTTATCCTACTCTGACAGAGACAGGGTCATCTGTGAAAGCATTCCTGTCATACACCTTATCTCATTTACCTTCTGCACAACTTTTTATGTGGACATTACCACTAAGCAATTGTCCACCCAAACGAATGGTCACCGCCAAACTGTGGTCGAGAGCTGATTTCACCACCCAGTGGCAGAACATGCTGCCAAACACAATATGCTCAACTTCAATGGCTGCTTCACCACCTTGTGCCATAGGAATCCCCCCCCCCCCCCCCCCCTCAATACCTGTTTCTCTGATTTACCCAGATAGGAATCATCCTTACACATTATACACTTAACTCTGATCCTGAAACCCTCCTGGCATCAATCTCTGCTATCCCTGATCCACAACCACTCCTACCTGTCCCCATGCCCTCACCTCACCTCATCAATCTACATGCACACAGTTGTCTCCGCAGTCCTCCTGCACTCTGTTCTTTTACCTCTCCATCCTAACTCAAGCAGACACTTTGTGAACGTCACTCAACTTCCTTTGTGTGCAGCAGTGTGAGCTCACTGGTATAACATCATGCCTCATTCCCTTATTGTCTCTCCCTCCCTCCCCCTCCCCACCTCCTTGCTCCTCCCACCTACTCAACCTGACACAACCCCTCAAACCAATCAAGCTGCATTTCTGGCACACTGTAATTGTATGTGTCATGTCTGGCACTGTGTGTGTGTGTGTGTGTTTGTGTGTGTGTGTGTTATTTTGTTAGTGTGAAGAAGCACATTGTCCAGAAAATGGCAACATTATAAATCTTAAGTGCCTGTCGATCACTCAACTCTGCAACTATACGGTATGTATTTACATTTACACCTTCCATTATTTGTATTCCACACAAGACTTATCATATTAAAACGTTGGTTTACCAGAGGTAGGTACCATAATTACACAAAAGAAAAGAAAAAGCACATTTTTGGATCCAAAGGTAATGTTTGAAGCATTTTATTCTCCAGCAAACTGTTTCAATGCTTAGAGGTTGCAAATGGCGGTGTTCACTATCCAGAATCCAATCAGCTTTAGAAATGTGTCATGACTGCTGCATCATAAAAGCACACGCATCTGTGAGTAGTACTGCATGAACATTGAAAAAATGACTTGTGGCCCTGTACAGACCAGAAGATAGAAGTTCTGCATTTCTGGTTGGTTTTGTTGGCAATTTTGCACTGAGAAATAAGTTATGCTGCCAGGTGAAAACAGTTAAAGAAAGTAGGCATTCTGTTATTGGAAATATAGAAATTGGTACATATGTATTAAAATCTATGCATTGGATTTTTTGATAGTTTACAGTATTATTACGGAGCCCCAGAGAGAAAAATCTACCTTGTTAATATCCTTACTTGAAGTACATGAGGAGCATAAAATATTTTTTATGTTTATCCTTACCATTACTTTCCTTGAAAACCACTGTACTTGAATTTAATTGACTATAGTTTCAATGAAACTGCAAATGCTCCATTTAATTTTTCAGTCCAATTTCCTCCAGTGTATTATCATTTCTACCTCGGGGAGACCTAGTTGTTTCTGGAGCTTATCAATACAATAATTCATATGGGTGTCAGCAGTTTTTCTTGCTGTGATATCATTTTCCCCTCATTTACTTAAGGAGATCATGGCTGCTCAGCTGTTACAAGGCTGTATGTGTGCACATCTACCTGATTTCCTCTGCAGGAAATGTCTAGCCATTGCACTTGCCCTATTTGATGCTGTCTGCATTATACGAGGGTACCTGGCTGTAGTCGAAGCTGTGCAGTCCGTGAATATCCAAGTGAGAACACTGCAAGACATGCCGGAAACAGTCCTACATTGCCACTTTCAGGGTCCTCAAACATCAGTTTTCAAAAGCTGACATTTTATCTTTGTTTATAGGAGTAATATATACTGGATGCAACAAACAATTATGCTAACATATGCAAGAGACATTACTCTTGTTTGTTCCTTTTTTGATTCCTTCCTTTCCAGAGATTTTGTTGATCTGAATTGTACAACACATCCTGCTGGTGTAATGTGTTATACAGTGATGCTTCCTCTTTCCACTGCAAGGAGCTAACAATTTCAAATCCATGACAACTCCAAGATGACCCATCATTGTTCAACAAGGGGTTACACAAATACATGTATACTCATACTAGGTTTATTTTGAAAACATACGCATGGTTACCTTACTACAGATAACTGAAGAGACAGTAAAAATGACAGTACACAGAAAATAAAATCAGATAAAGATCTCCCTTAGTCAGATAAAGATGGCACTTAGTCCTCTTCACTGGCATGGTCCACAGAGCCTGCTGTTTTTACACCAACCTCGTTGTAACCAACTGCTGTACAACTGCTTCAGATGGTCTTTAAATGTCTTACCAACCACCACGCGTATCACTTGTAGTTGTGAAGTTGTGCCTCCTGGAATGGCAACAATATCTGTTTAATTTCATGATCTCTGTCTTTACTGCTGGTGTCAGATGTCCATTGAAAGCATCAAGGATCAACATCCTACCATTCTTTAGAAGATCGTCTGGCCTCCTGCTCCAGACTGTATGGTGTCAATCTATAACCAACTTATTAGTCACCCATCATTTTCTGTTACACCAGGTGGTTGCATTTCCTTTGGCATAGGTTTTGTGATGTAGGATGACACAGGGTCACAGCTTTCTTCCATCAGCAAGCACACATACATGACGGTGGTTCACGATTTCTCATTGCTCATTGTGTGAACCAAAGTGCTTGTGGGTCTTTCTCTTCAACTGTTGTATGGGATGGCATGTTGAAGTAAACAGAGGTCTCATCAGTGTTTCTGATTTTTGCCTAAGAGGTAAGCATGTTCCTTCCTCAGTCATATAATGTGTCACTGATACTTGACCAGTTTTTCCACCTACAGTGCGGAGATACACTGAGCAAAGGATGACAGATGTCCCAGCAGAAGTACATTGTGTTGCATCATCCTTGTACACCACCCAGAACTGGCTTTAAATTGGGCGCTGTGTTCCTGTTCCAATTCACATGCATTATTTCATATGGCATCACGGGAAACTGGTGTTCCTTCTTTACCTCTCTCATGCACAAATGCCACTATTTCGAATTAATTTCAAAACATCCACTCTGTGGGCCACTGAAAGCTTTCGTTGTTGACTTCGCATTTTTCAGATGTCCTTTGTCCTTTTGCCACCTCTGAATATTGCCTTATATGACTCCATACTTCCCTGAAGCCATACAATTGTTTGTTGCTTCTGCATGCCAAACAACCACAATTTTGCAATTTCCGTCATAGTAATGCCTGCATTATGTTTAAAACATTGATGTTGAACTACATCGTTCCACACCATGATCCATGACACGCTTTACTGTACAGTTGGAATGTGAGATCTCCGAAGTCAAATAACAACTGGAAAGAAAAAAAAAAGGCTGCAACAAACACCACCTGCTGTCATACAACAATGCCTAAACCACATTTGTATGTTCAAGATTAAAGAGGTTGGTGTAGCAAAGAGAAGAGTTACAGCTTAATGGAAGCTCCGGGTTCTATTTGGCAAAGAAAAGAGAAACTCCACATCATGTGCCATGGATGCAAGACAACCTCCTCCTTTCTTGGCATGAAATTTCAGGAAAAAACCTCATCGTGGATTTGGAGGTATACAGTATTTCATTTACTGGTAATTCGAAGAAGCAGACAATTATGATTTCACTTGAGAACAGTTATTAAATACTCATGAACTGTATGGTTTGTTACTGAAAATATTGCTCATTTCATGCAGCTTTAGCGACAACCACATGCCACAGTAGTACATTAATCATTCCACACTGAAAAGTTGACCCTCAGCACATGGCACAAATAATTATATCGAAAACATGTTGGCAAACATGTCCAACCCAACCTATTCCACACACATGTGTCTTTATTGAATGCAACTCCCTGACCATGATGCCAAGTAACAACAATTAGTACTTCAGAATGCATTGTCAGCAGACAAATGCTGGACTCGACTAAACCAGGAATAGTTGCAGTAACGTAATATTTAATTTGTGTTGAAGCAAATCAATAAGTTTATGGCAAATGTCACAAAATATAATCAATATAGTGATGTGGAACGATATAGGATCCCCATAATTGCAATGTGTTCTTGGTTTGTAGGTGTTGCAATTCTTTAGTGAGAGCAAGCTTTATGGACTTGTGCTGTCAGTACAGCATTTCTTTGTGAGGGACAATTATAGCTCAGATATGAGGTTAAAGGTAAAAGGGAGTAAATTTCCTATTGACCTTGTGGACTGTGAAGGTATTTTCCACTTTTTCTCAAGAAACTCGTCAAGAAAAGGAAGCAACCTGTCTTTTCAAGCTTCATTGTAAATTTTACATTAATGTGGATTGACGTGTTTCTGTTCTTGTGCTAGAAAAGGAAATCAGTAAGGTGTAACAACTGTAAACATATCTTCTACCTTTCATGACAGAAAAGCCTCATTGATGATTATGTCTTGAAGATTTGGGTTGGAACATCCCTCACTCTTCATCAGCTGCTGGGCTAAATTTGTAACATGCAATAGTCAAACTAATTTATCAAACATTGAAAAACAGCGGTACCTCATGAAAGATAGTGTGGTCGTCATGTGTCATCCTCTGAAAGTGACCATGACCAGTCCAAAATAGTCATTATCTTCAACCATCTTTTTGCCTTTTGCTGGCCAGCACTTACCTTCTTCCTTTATTCTTTATGCAGCAATTGCCTTTGGTCTGCTTTACCTTGTGTTCCATCTGTTTTCTTATAGAATCCTAAATTCTTACTGTTCAACCAGCTCAGGTCAACCTTTTCTATTATAGCTGTGTGATGATCTTATTGTGATTTTACAACTCCCACATTTCTTCAGTTTTCCTTCTCCTCAATTTTATTCTATCACCTGTGATTGCAAGCCCAGAAATTTTTTGTTGGCCCTTTCCTTTCAGAAGTGTTAATAGTTGTTCCTCATATTTTTTCCTAAATGTCAAAGCTTCATGTTCATACACTGACGTGCCAAAGGAACTGATATATTCAAATACAGAGATATGTAAACCAGCAGCATACAGCACTGCAGTCGGCGACGCCTGTATAAGACAACAAGTGTCTGGCACAGTTGTTAGATTGGTTACTGCTGCTACAGCGGCAGGTTGTCAAAATACAAGTGAGTTTGAACACTGTGTTATAGTCGGCACATGAGTGATGGGGCACAGCATTACTGAGGTAGCAGTAAAACTCTCCGACATCGCTGTGGCCGGAAAAAGATCCTGCAAGAACAGGACCAATAATGACTGTAGAGAATTTTTCAATGTGACAGAAGTGCAACCCTTCCACAGATTGTAAATTGCTGTAGATTTCAATGCTGGGCCATCAACAAGTGTCAACGTATGAACCATTCAACGAAACACCATGGGTATGGGCTTTCGGAGCCGAAGACCCACCATGACCCTTGATGACTGCATGACACAAAGCTTACACCTTGCCTGGGCTTGTACTGTTTGGTGAAATTGGACTGATGGTGACTGGAAACTTGTTTACTGGTTGTACGAGTCTCGTTTCAAGTTGTATCAGACGGATGGACGTATACAAGTATGGAGACAACCTCATGAATCCATTGACTCTGCATGTCAACATGGGACTGTTCAAGCTGGTGGAGGCTCTGTAATGGTGTGGGGCATGGAATTGGAGTGATATGGAACCCTTGAGACACCTACACACATATCTGACAGACACATACATAAGTATCATGTCTGATCAACTGCATCCATTCATGTCCATTGTGCATTCCAACGGACTTGGGCAATTCCAGCAGGGCAACACAATACCCCACACATCCAGAATTGCTATGCAGTGGCTCCAGGAACAATCTTCTGAGTTTAAACACTTCCGCTGGCCACCAAACTCCCCAGATATGAACATTATTGAGCATATCTAAGGTGCCTTGCAACATGCTGTTCAGAAGAGATCTCTACCCCCTCATACTCTTAAAGGATTTATGGACAGCCCTGCAAGATTAATGGTGTCAGTTCCCTGCAGCACTACTTCAGACATTAGTCGAGCCCATGCCAAGTCGTGCTGCGGGACTTATGCATGCTTGCAGGGGTCCTACACACAGGTGTACTAGTTTCTTTGGCTCTTCAGTGTGTAACAGCAAGATTGACATTTTAGGTCTGTGGAAACCAGATGGCAAAGGCATGAAGATTTCAACAGTGATTTAAAGAGAATAATCTACAGTAGAGGAGAAGTACAAGGCAGGAATGGGGTAGCAATCATTCTGGCAAAAAGTGGATGGTAATGCTATGAACATCTGTCATGTAAATGATACATTACTAATAACCATATTTTCAGCTAAACCCACCAACCATTTTTCTGCTTTTGCATAGGATGAATATGAGATTGGAAAAAAAAAGAAAAAAAGTGTGAAAACGTAGAAGACTTAATAAAAATAAAAGAAAAGGGCAATATAATCATAAAGAAGGATTTCAACACTGTAGTAGGGAATTATCTTGAAAGGACAGCAAGTAGATTTGGATAAGGATTTTCCAGTAACAGAGAAGAGTGTATACTTAGGTTTTGTGAGGATCCTGACATGGCGACAACAAACACAATCTCTTAAGTGCATAAAAGGAGGTGGACATACGCAAAGCTCAGAGTGATAACAGAAAGTACCAACCTGATTTCATATTAGTGAACAGTTAGTATAGAAACTTAATAAACTCTATGTAAAACAGTAAGCTCAATGCAACAAGATGCATATTGAAAAAATTCAAGAGCCACCAATAAGAAGGGGGCTGCTGCTGTCACTGCTGCAGGGCACAACTGATGATAATTGCATGGTGGTGTCAGAATTTATCATGCCAGGAGCAGGCAATACATGTGTGCGGGAAGATGCTCACAGTTGGAGGAAAGCGGCGCCCCTGGCTGCAGAAAGGCCATCCGTGCTTGCGCTATTGGCAATCACTGTGCTACTGGATGTTCCTGCAGTTAAAGTCTGAACTAAATCTCAGTTGTGCATTGCGTCACTTGATTAATTGGAAGTTCTTGTTTTCCCTGTTTTTGATTTAATGGCAGCCAGTGCTGGATTCCAGGCGGTGCTTAGTTGAAAACCTGCATCCCTGTTGATAAGATTGTCCACCATATGGATATGTATGGCCTTCTTAACAACACAGTCCCAGAAAGATGACGCTAGGGATAAAATTTCCATCTGTTCATAAAGCTTACGATGTCCTGTGTCCAGGAAATGCTCCGCTACCGCTGATTTATCAGGTTGCCCCTGGTTTGTATGACTGTGTTCGATGCAACATTCTTGCACGGTTCAGCATTTTTGTCCAATATAAGATTTTCCACATTGGCATGGGATTTTTTTATACATGCTACGTTTGCTAAGGCCAAGGTCGTCTTTGACCGAGCACAATAAATTCCTCAATTTTGCTGGTGGCCAGAAAACACACTTGATGTCATGCTTTTTGAGGATTGTTTCTATTCTCGAAGACATGCCGCCAAAATAGGACAAGAACGCTGTATCTCCATTTACATCCCTGCTTCAAAGCAGGTGTACTTTTCAAAATTATAAAGTCATGTTGTGTATCTCCTCGGATGATATTGTAGAGAACATGATGATACTCATTCACAAAAAAGGGGGGGAATACAGCAGACTGTTTCAATTGCAGAACAATAAACGTAATTTCACATGCAGAAAAAATACTCATATCCATAATAAAAATAGAATAAAATGCAAAATTTTAGTTTTACACAAAAAAATAGCATCACAAGAGCTTACTAGATAGAAAGTTAAAATTAAATTGAGATAATTACATATATGTTTTTGACCCATAAAAGCAATTTGACTTTTCAAGACCATGAAAGAAACGCACCTATTCAGGAACAGTATAAAACATACAAAAACCAAAGTTCAATGATACATATTAATGAGGAACAATCTAAAGCCAACATCAGAAAATGGGTAAGAAAAAGCTGTTCATTATTGCAGTATTCATTTTTAAACTTTTCTTGGAAAAAACTATGAGGATCTCCAGAGGATAACATCTCTGAAGTTAAAGTGAATAGTGTTCCCATACACTGCATAAGATTTGCTGATATGATATTGCCTTAATAGCTAACAATGAGAGACATAGACAGATGATGCTTTCTAAGTTTTCAGAAATTATGAAAAGTTTGAACTTAAAAGTAAAACTGTGCAGTAATCCAATGAAGATTTTTCATCTGACATCAAAATGGAAAGTAACAAAATAGAAAAAAGTTGATGATTGTTATTTATGCACCTTAATCACAGTGGAGAAATGCAGTATGGGAATCACAAAAAATTGCATCAGCTGAGCATGCTTTCATTGAAAGATGACAAATAGTTTAGTACAGAAAGAAAAAGGAAAAGAAAGGGTTTGCCAGGACATCAATTTGAAGTGTGCTCCTGTATGGCTGTGAAAGTGAGACGTTGTTGAAAATGGACAGAGAAAATTTTAGTAACAGGGCACAGCATTTAGATGATGATGTCTGAAATAATACTGCCATTATATTTAAGTTGATGCTGAGCAATTGTTTTCCTTCGAATTTTTCACAAGTTCTGAAGTGTTCTGTTAGCAGCTGCTAAATGTGCGTCTTTCCTTATATCTATTGTAACGTATGTATTAAATAAACTAAGCAAATATTTGAACCAGTCAACCTTCTTGGATGTGCACTGATGCACAAAATTATTAATAAAAAGGCAAATCTAAATGTTAGTGATGGAGTTGATAAGCTGTCTAAAGGAATGTTGTTGTTGGTGTGGTCTAAAGCCTAAAACTGATTTGACACAGTGTTCCACACTAGGCTACTTTGAACAAGCCTCTTCATGTTCACATAAATATTGCAGCCAACTTTCTCTTGAACAGGTTTACTACTTTAGTAAAGCCTTTGGTAGCACCACATTTTACAAGCTTACCTGAACCTTTAATCAACCGTACGTACCTTCAGACCAGACTTTCTGACATTTAAATTTACATTCGATGTCAACAAATTTCTGTATTTCAGAAATGGTTTTCTTGCTATTGCCAGTCTGCATTTTGCATCCTCTCTACTTCAGTCATTGTTGTTGTTGTTGTTGTTGTGGTCTTCAGTCCTGAGACTGGTTTGATGCAGCTCTCCATGCTACTCTATCCTGTGTAGTAATCCAATCAAGATTTTTCATCTAACTTCAGTCATCATCAGTTATTTTCCGGCACAGAGAGCAAAACTCATTTACTCTTTCTGTTGTCTTATTTCCAGATATAATTCCCTCGGCTCTGCCTGATTTAATTTGACGGTATTCCATAACACTTGTTGAGGGTCATATATTATCCAATCCGTTCAGCTGCTCTTCCGAGACCTTTGTCATCTCTTATCCACAAAGTTTTCATTTGTACAAAGTGAATAACACTGGGCCTAGGTTGCAACCTTACCACAATCTGTTATCAAATACTGCCTCCTTTTTATGTCCAGTTCTTACAATTGCAGTCTGTACAAGTTGTAGATAACCTTTTGCTCCCTGAGTTTTATGCCTGACACATTCAGAATTCCAGTCAACAATTTCAGAAGCGCTCTGCAAATGCTGTAAACTTAGGTTTACCTTTCTTGAACCTATCTTCTTAGATAAGTCATAGAGTCAGTATGATTGCCTCAGTCTTCCTACATTTCTCTAGAACTCAAACCAATATTCGTCAAGACTGCCTTCTGAGAGGTTTTCTACACTTTCTTGAATAATTTGTGTGAAGATGTTGCAATCACGATTTTTTAAGCTAATGTTTCAGTAATATTTACATCTGTGAGGACTTATCTTCCTAAAGTCTTGAGGATATTGTGCTTGTCTCATATATCTTGCATACTAGGTGGATAGTTTTGTTATGTACGGTTGATCCTCCAAGGGATCTCAATAATTCTTAGGAAACATACTCCTCAAGTGACCTTGTTTTGACTTCAGTCTTTCGGTGCTCTGTCATTTTCTTCTCACAATATCATATTTCCCATCTCAACATCATCTATTTTGCTCTTCCTCTTCCATAATACTTTCTTGAAGCTGTTTCCATTGTATAGCCATTCTGTATATTTCTTTCAACTTTCAACCTTTTCTTAGTTGTTCAATATTGGCTTGATGCCAGAGCTCTTTTATTCGCACAGCTGCTTTGCTGTTTCTGAAGATTTCTGTAGTTTTCCTGTAAGTGAAGTGCTTATGCAGCTTCGCATTTCTCTTCTAGCCATTCCTGCTTTATCATTTTGCACTTTCTGTCAGTCTCATTTTTTAGATGTCTTTACCACTTGTCTCCTTCTCGATTTGATGCCTTGTTAAATTTTCTCCTTCCATCAATTAATTTCAGTAGTTCTTGTGTCATGCTAGGATTTCTACTGGGCTTTGTCTTTTTGCATATTTATGCTCTGCTGCCAGATTATTTCACGTCTCAAAGCTATCCATTCGCCTTCTGTTGATTCCTTTCTCTTGTTTGTCAATCAGTCTTTCCCTAATGCTCCCTCTGAAACTCTTGACACCTTCTCGTTCTTTTAATTTATCCTGGGCCCATTTCCTTAATTTCCTAACATTTTGAAATGTCTTTATTTTTAACCTGTAGCACGTAACTGAAAACCTATGATGAGATCCACAGGAAGTGTTTTGCAGTTTCAAATCTGATTTTGAAATCTCTGTGTTACCAAATGAAATTTATTTGAAACTTCCAGTGGCTCTTCCACATATACAGTCTTCTTATATAATTCTTAAACCAATGATTGAATAGTGCACTGTATAAAATTGTACTGGGTGGCTTCCCCTTTCATTTCTTTCCCCCAGTCCATGTTGTCGTACTACTCTACCTTCTCTTCCTTTGGCTACTATAAAATTCCTCTCCCCAATCACAATTAAATTTTCATCTTCCTCAGCTACTGAATAATTTCTTTTATCTCATCGTACATTCTTTTAATTGCATCATCTGCAAATCTAGTAGTCACACAAAGTTGTATTAGTGTTATTGGGATTGTATCTGTATCTTTCTTGGCTGCGATAATGTGATCACTGTTTTTCTCATAATAGCTTCATAACAGCTTACCTACATTCCTTCTTTCTTATTTATTACTAGACTTGTACCTGTACTTTTTTCTGACCATCAAGGGCACCCATACAGTGGTTTGTGGGGGGAGGAGGTGGAGGCTGTGGAGTATTTTTAATGTTTTGAAAGACAAATGGCGACTTGTGAGTATTCATAAAAAAAGTTCCAGCTCAAACCCTTTAAAAAGCTGCATAATACTGACTTTGAAATCATTTTCTTGAAAGAAAAACATCTGAATACACACTATATTTTTTTTTCCTTTCCCAGAGAGCTAGGGCAGGGCTGCGGACCACCCTTGTCCTCGGGAACGGGTGCCCTTGCTGACCATAGGTTCGTGTTCTTTCTGCCTAAAGGAATAATTCATTAAGTGTCATTCTCTTTATTAGAAGTCTTGTTCAGGCACACACATAGCTTGGTTGTGTGAATTAAAAATATGTGATAAGCTGTTCTTGAAACTATAGGTAAAAGTAAAAGCAAATTTTTGATTCCCTTAAACAGAAATACTTTACATACAAAGCATCTAACTGGCAGATAGACTGAAACTGATAATTGGCAGATAGACTGAAGCTGATAATCTACAGATTTTTCTGTCAGAAGGGAGAAATAATATAGTCCTCTGCCTAAAATAACATTGGCTTGCAAAAGTCTGTACTGACATCCTTAAAAACACTAGAGAATTTTAGTTTAGCAAGTAACGTTTGTAGAAGTAACAGAACTTCTTTAATGTATAAGGTAAAAGGCTATATCAATTTTCAGAATGGTGATGGCATATTTCAGTTTCTGTATAGAGGGAAAAAATATTTTAATAATTTCCATTTATTACATGACAGTGCAACAAGAGGAAGGAAAAGTATTACGCAAGACAACATAACCTCAGATTGACAATGAGTGCTGCAGATGAAGGATTGGCATATTGCTTATCTCATAGCGAAATGTGTACACAGTATTACTGTGTTTAAAATTTAATTATATTTCAGATATTTTATGTAAAGTTAATTTATATTGATTGTAATTAAGCCTTGATAACAATTAAAAATGGTAAATGTAGTCAGAACACACACATTATGTTTATCTGCTGCTTATAAAATTGTAACACCCAATAATCTCAGTGGAAATTGGTCAGCTGGAGTCCACAGGCAAAGAATTTTATAATCCCCCCCCCCCCCCCTTTCACTTACTTTTTAATCTTATTGAATATCTCCCCCCCCCTCCCCCAGGAAGGAAACTGTTAATTCTGGGAGCTAGGGTGTGTGTTATTTTTACTTTCAAATGTGTGTTACTGACAGTACTACATATTTCGAATCCTAGAGGTAAGTACTGAACAGCAGTTCTGTCTTAACTAAAGTATTTATATTTAGACATTTGAGTCTCTTAGAGGAACTAACAAAATAATTCTGAGCTGTTATGCATAAAGGTGAACTGTTCATAAATGTAAATATACAGAGTAGTTAAAATATTTATTTCCATAAATAGTGGTCAGCAAGAATCACTAGGTGTAATATTACACATATTTTAATAATAGTTTTTATGTATTAATGATATTATATTTGCACTGCTTGTATTTCCCCAAAATATAATTCCTTATCTTACATCACAGTTGAAGTAGCTGTGATAAACAGTTTTTCTTGTTTCTCTGTCATGTATGTAGAACAGTATTGATGTTAAAACTGTGAATTGATTAATTTGTCTTTAAATTTGATGGCCATGATAATTATTTTTATTTGGAATGTTTAATTTAAGCCTATTTATATGAAAAAACACTTTTTTTGCCACTTGATATCTGGTTATAAACTGAACTAAACTATTAGCCGATTGTCTAGCATAAGTGACAAAGATGGTGTTGTGCCTAATGGTGCAAATATAAGCAGCAAAGAATTTACAATCATCAAAGAAATTAATACACAAAATTATCCATTCACAATCGTAGAACACTAAAAACTGGCTTCTAGATTTAACAAAATTGGATTGGGTAGACAGTCAGGTTTTGCTGTAGCAAGAAATGAAAAGTAACTGAAGTTTGCCAATTCTTTTGCTGTTGATCAGGATACTCATATTTTTTCTGTTTAGTTATATTTCACCCAGCACCCCCAGTGAAATCAGTAGACTTTATTATCCCATTTAGATCAAATTATTGCTCTAAGCTGTATAGGGTATTAGTTTCTCTTTGAAGAATTTGTTCTGTGGTTTCACTTTCAATGAGTACAGATGTGTCATCAGCAAATAAAACTGAATGGGAAGTTATACTTAAGGGTAAATCATTTACATGACATAAAAACAGGATTAAGCCTATAATGTAATAGTTTTCCAGTATGTCATTTACTGTAATTTATTAAGTCTGTATTTGCGTCATTTTTCATCTCATTGTGTGTCATCTTCTAGCAATAGACACTTTTATACAATCAGTTAAGATACTGACTTCAGTTGGCCTGTGAAGTTGAACTTGATACCAAATGACTGAGATACCAAATGACTGAATGAGTTAACACTAGGGTGCACCACTGCTTCCATGCTCCAGAAATTTGTTACCTGAATGAATTTTCCACTCTGCACCAGAGTGTGCACTGATATGAAATTTCTTGGCAGGTTAGAACTGTATGCAGGACCAGGAATTGAACCTATGACCTTTGCCTTCTATGGGCAACTGCTCTACTAATTTAGTAGCCCAGATGCAAAAGCTGCTAACCGTATGATAAGCAAAATTGAGGTAATAATGAAAAACTCATCCCATCTAAACTATTAAAGACTTTATTTCTTTTTCAAAAATAAATAAAAAATAATTAATTACTCATTGTTAATGGCTGAAATCTGTCTTGAAGTTTTAGATGTTAAAATCATAAATAAAATGTTGATTTAGCAGTTTTTGCACCCGATTTATACAGTTAGCAGGTTTTGCAAATGTATCCGTCCAATTATGAAACAAACATTCAGTTACGAACCCCGCTATTTGGTAATATGTTGGGAGTGACAGAAGGATGGAATTTAATTATTGCACATATAAACAGATTAACTTTTATTTCAAAGAGAAGTCTGAAAATTCTACAAAACTGGCATATAAAAATACGAAGATATGAAGGTGCACTATTTTACCAGGAAAAACTGACTTATTTAATGTCAAAAAAAGAACAGAAATAAATGTTCAACTTCGTGTTTTTTTTTTTAAAAATACACCACCGTGCTTTGACATCAAAACATATTGTAGGAAATGCCGTAAGTTCCAAATTGTATCTTACTAAAACACTGATAAAATTTCAGAAAATTATAAAAGTGGTGGAAAGTTGCATCTTAGTTAAAACAGCAACAAAAAATTCTAGAAATTGAGACTGGCTGAAAATTACTTTTAAGTGACATTGACCTCAACACCGTCCATCAACTCAAAATCACTTCTGGCTTGTTCCTCGTTCTGAGGGTTGGCAGTGGCAGGAGTGATTCTAGAAGTGCCTTCCTGCTTGTGTAACACCTCAGTGTAGAATTTGAGTTTGTCATTGGTCACCCAGTCTTCACTAAAGTGGAGCTCTAAACACTTTTTGACATCTTCAAGTTTAGCTTCTGAGAGTTCTACACCTGCTGTGATTGGGGTTGGGCATTTCCTGTGCTGAAATTTTTTCCCTTCTTCGGGATGTTCTTCCTCTCTCCAGCTTCAAAATTGTAGAAGAGCTCTCCATGAACGAGACAAATCTTCTTGTTCTTGCTTTTTGTGAAAATAATTTTTTTGGCTTTTTGAATCTAGAAATGCCAGTTACCAGCTACTTACAGTAAGCCTTTCGTGTCAGGACAGTTTTCATTGCCTAACATTGCTTTAATAATATTTTTCCATGTTCTTACCTTACTGTTTTGGAAACATTTTTATTTTTATTATTTATTTATTTGTTTATTTATTTTTTCCCACTGATCAGGACGCCACTTCCTTTCCCAGGGGAGACCATCATCCTCAGTCTCATTCTGGTTATTTTCTACTACTACAGGTTCAATTTCTTGCAGAATTCCTACTATTTCAATTACCCCTACTTCATTTGTACAGTCTTCTGCATTTAAACCGTCCAAAAAATCACTCATTTTCTTCAAAAAATGCATGTAAATATGTTAACATGCACCCTGCTGATCAGCTGAACTGTGACTATCAGCGTATATTTCAAAAATGTATCGGCAGTGAGAGCTTCACTGTTGTGTACACATTTGCTACAGTGCAGCCAACCTAACTGTGAATAAGTAAGATATGCCTTCAATTCCAATGAACTGAAACTAAGTTTGAATGTATAGATTGGTAAGTCTGATGTCAGTTGGTGTGGTGTGCATCTGGACATGGGACGGTGACTGCCATACCTGTAGAACTGGGCAGGTTTTGCAGACCTTGGACATTTAGCAGGCTTCGCTCCTGAGGAGAACATGTAGTTAGCGGCATTTGCAACTGCACATGGGTTTTGCATCTGAAACCTATTCCATCATGCAGGTGCTGAAAAAATCTATATGACAGTGTGCTCAACTCGAAATCTACAAGAAATACATTTAGTGGCATCTAGGTTACTCACTTGAGCTACC
This sequence comes from Schistocerca serialis cubense, assembly GCF_023864345.2. NCBI lineage: Eukaryota > Metazoa > Arthropoda > Insecta > Orthoptera > Acrididae > Schistocerca > Schistocerca serialis. The sequence continues at coordinate 217,564,142 of NC_064642.1, read as the reverse complement.
CAAGTAATACTCACAACCCATCCTCACAGCTTTACTTTAGCCAGTACATCTCCTGCTTTCCAAACTTAATAGAAATTCTCCTACATACCTTGCGGGACTAACGTTCCTGGAAGAAAGGATGTTGTGGAGACATCCCTCATCCACAGTGAAGTCCATGACACTAAATTTTACACAATTATACACTAATCCAGTTGATGGTTTTATTTACCGCAATTCAGTCTATGGGATGAAGTAGTTCCATATGTATCGAATGCAGGCATGCCCCCCTGCGGGTTCGGGGGTTAGAATAGGCCCGCGGTATTCTTGCCTGTCGTAAGAGGCGACTAAAAGGAGTCTCAAACGTTTCGGCCTTATGTGATGGTCCCCTGTCGGGTTTGACCTCCATATCTCAAAATTTTTCCGAAGAGCGAGCCGATTGGGGAAGGGCGCCTTACTTGGTGCATTGTGTCCGTGTTGTGTTGAGAACTTTCGCCATCTTATTCGTCTTTGCATTGCAGTCTTGCCCGCTCTCCATCACTTGGGCATGGATGCGCTCCTGCGTGCACTTTCTGCCAAGCACTGTGCAGGGCCATTTTCTGCACTGACGACGCCCACGGACCACATGTCACCTAACATCCAGCACGGTAGCCAGTCCGTTGTGGTGGGGCCGCCATGTACTCTCTTGGTTGTAGCCCCCTGACAACACAGGGATCGCTCTACTGATGCCTGCTCCGTTCACTTCCCACGTCTGCCAAGGAGTAGATGCCCATCTCCCTGGGGCATCAGGACTCCCGGCAATGGCCATCCTGCCAGGTGGCTATTGCTGTGGCTGGGTGGCGCCCGTGGGGAGGGCCCTTGGTCGGAGTAGGTGGCATCAGGGCGGATGACCCGCAATGAAGCGTGGTACATCATCTATCGCTGGTGGGCCTCCACCAGCAGTCTCTAAGCGATCGAGGTCTAACCTCAACGGGAAGAAATTTGATCAGCGATCGTTTCCCTCGCTAGCTACTCCATGGGAGGAACGTCTTGCTAAAGAAGGCAGTGGAGAATATTCCCCCCGGTACCTCGTGTGTACGCGGGTTGATGGAGAATCGTTCATGTCGACCAAGCCCCAGTTTTTTGTGGAGCATTTAGAGGACAAGTTCAGGGAGGTGGAGGGCTTGTCCAAGATGCGCTCTGGTTCTGTGCTCATCAAAACGGCATCCTCTGCCCAGTCACGGAGGTTGCTCCATTGTGACAAGTTGGGGGATGTTTCCGTTAGCATCACGCCGCATAAGAGTCTCAACATGGTCCAGGGTATTATATTCCACAGGGATCTTCTTCTGCAGTCCGACGATGAATTACGCGCCAACCTCGAACGACGAGGTGTTCACTTCGTCCGGTGCGTCCATCGGGGTCTGAGGGATAATCAGGTAGCCACCGGTGCCTTCATCTTGGCCTTTGAGGGTGATGTCTTACCCGAAAAGGTTAAGGTGATGGTTTACCGTTGTGATGTGAAACCATATATCCCTCCTCCGATGTGGTGTTTTAAATGCTGGAACTTCGGGCACATGTCATCTCGCTGTGCTTCCAGCATCACGTGTCGGGATTGCGGACGTCCTTCGCATCCTGATACTCCATGTGCTCCGCCTCCCATCTGTGTTAACTGTGGAGAACACCATTCCCCCTGCTCACCGGACTATCGGATCTTCCAGAAGGAAAGGAAGATAATGGAATATAAGACCCTGGACCGCCTGACCTACACTGAGGCAAGGCGGAAATATGAGCGGCTACATCCCGTGCCCATGACATCCACCTATGCCGCTGCTGCAACAGCGGTCCGATCCTCTCCCGTGTCGTCACGTACTGTTGCCTCTCAGCTATGTCACAATGAACCGGCCCCCTTGGTTGTGGGGGGCACTTCGCCCTCTGTTGCTCCATCTACTCCAGGAGCAACACCACCCCAACCATCGGGGACATTCATCCCCCCTTCCCAGCCGGAGAAGCGTAGGGCTTCTTCGGCTACTCTAGCCAGGAAGGGGTCCCTTGGGGCCCTCCCTTCCCAGGCTTTGCCCAGTGTCAAAGCGGACACCCGCAAAGTTTTGAAACAACAACCGGTCGCTGGTCATAGGGCTTCACGGTCGTCGTCCGTCCCTGAGACTGACCCAGTGGGGCCCTCCCAGCCAGACCCACCCAAGGCACAGCGTGCGAAGCAGTTGAAGAAAAAGGCTCCCAAGCATCCTGACATTGCGGTGGCACCTGTCCCACCGCAACCTTCAAACTCTGCGTCTGAGGACGAGGTGGAGATCCTGGCGTCCGCTGAGGACCTCGATCTCGCCAGTCCCTCCGACGCCATGGAAAGCACTGGCACAGGTGCTCACTTGGAGGCAGCAGGTGACCCAGCAGCGTAATCTGCCTTCCCCGTCCCGTCACGCCTTTCCCAGCCATGGCCAATACCATCCTCCAGTGGAACTGCAGCGGTTTCTTCCACCATCTAGCTGAGCTCCGCCAACTTCTCAGCTATCAGCCTTTCCTTTGCATTGCTCTGCAGGAAACTTGGTTTCCAGCAATACGAACCCCCGCCCTCCGTGGCTATCGGGGTTATTTTAAGAACCGGGTAGCTTATGAAAGGGTGTCTGGTGGCGTCTGCATATATGTCCTTAACTCTCTTCACAGCGAGTTTGTACCTCTCCAAACAGCTTTAGAGGCTGTCGCTGTTCGGGTGTGGACGCCACAGGCTATTACCGTCTGCAGTATTTACCTTCCACCTGATGGTGCTGTCGCGCCGCATGTCCTGGCTGCTCTGATGACCCAACTGCCGCCACCTTTTTTGCTGCTGGGCGATTTCAATGCCCACAACCCTCTATGGGGTGGGACTGTCTCCGATGACCGCGGTCGGGCCGTGGAGCATGTGTTGGCTCAGCTCGACCTTAGCCTCTTGAACACCGGTGCTCCCACGCATTTCAGTGTGGCCCATGGCTCGTTCTCGGCCATCGATCTCTCTATTTGTAGCCCTGGACTTGTCCCATCCCTCCACTGGCGAGTGCATCCTGACCTGTGTGGTAGTGACCATTTTCCCATCCATTTGTCACTGCCCCAGTGTCATTCTTCTGGGCACCTGCCCCGCTGGGCTCTCCACAGGGCTGACTGGCCGGCTTTTACTTCCGCTGCAACCATTGAGTCTTCCCCACAGGGTGACATTGACGAGGTGGTCCGTGTTTTAACCACGTCAATCATTTCGGCGGCCGAGGCTGCCATCCCCCGCTCTTCTGGCCTCCCTCGGAGGAAGGCTGTCCCCTGGTGGTCGCCGGAGATTGCTGAGGCTATTCGCGACCGTAGACGGGCTCTCCAGCGTCATAGGCGGCACCCGTCTCTGGAGACCCTCATCGCCTTTAAGAGGCTCCGTGCCTTCGCCCGTCGTCTTATTGCACAGTGTAAGCAGGAGTGCTGGGAGAGATACGTCTCATCCCTGGGCTCCCGTGTCACCTCCTCGCTCGTGTGGTCCCGGATCCGGCGGATTTATGGATCCCAGACCCCTACGGGTGTCCCTGGGATCTCCCTGGCCGGCGCTGTCTGCACGGACGCTGCCGCCATTGCTGAACACCTTGCTGCGCACTTTGCTGAGAGCTCTGCGACTGCGACTTATCCCCCCGCCTTTCGCTCTCTCAAGGAGCGGGCCGAGCAGACGCCATTATCGTTCCCCACGCGTCGTTCTAAAACATACAATGCTCCTTTCAGCGAGAGGGAATTCCTCGCTGCCCTCACCGATTGCCCTTATACAGCACCAGGACCGGACTGCATCCACGCACGGATGCTGAAGCATCTCTCCAGGGACTGCCAGAGACACATCCTCACCATCTTTAACCGCATCTGGAGCGAGGGCGTGTTCCCGTCGCAATGGCGAGAGGGTCTTATTGTCCCCATCTTGAAGCCTGGTGCGGACCCACTGGCGGTGGACAGCTATCGTCCCATTACCCTCACCAACGTTTTGAGCAAATTGTTTGAACGTATGGTGGGGCGGCGTTTGTGTTGGGTCCTTGAGTCACGCGGTCTCCTCGCCCCATCCCAGGGTGGCTTCTGTCGGGGCCGGTCTGCAGTGGACAATTTGGTGTGGCTGGAATCTGCTGTCCGTACGGCCTTTGCCCGACGTCAGCATCTCGTTGTTGTATTTTTCGATCTGCGGAAGGCGTATGACACCACATGGAGGCATCACATTCTCGCCACGTTGCATGAGTGGGGTCTTCGTGGTCGGCTCCCGGCTTTTCTTCAAAGCTTTTTATTGCGCCGCTCTTTCCGGGTGCAAGTCGGTGCCACCTCTAGTACATCTTATATACAGGAAAATGGGGTCCCGCAGGGCTCAGTATTGAGCGTCTCCTTATTCCTAGTGGCCATTAATGGTCTGGCTGCAGCAGTGAGGTCGTCGGTGTCTCCTTCTTTGTATGCCGACGACTTCTGCATCTCATTTAGCTCCACGACTACAGGAGTCGCCGACCGCAGGCTGCAAGTCGCCGTTCGCAAGGCAGCATCATGGGCTTTGACTCATGGTTTTCAGTTCTCTGCACCCAAGACTCGAGTTACGCACTTCTGCAGGCGTCGGACGGTCCACCCTCATCCTGAACTTTACCTCGACGGCCACCTGCTTGAAGTGGTGGACACTTGCCGCTTCTTGGGACTCGTGTTTGATGCCCGGCTCACATGGGTTCCTCATGTTACTCAGCTGAAGCAAAAATGCTGGCGGCACCTCAACGCCCTCCGCTGCCTTAGCCACACGTCTTGGGGTGCAGATCGCTGCACGCTGCTGCAATTGTACAGAGCCCTTGTGCAGTCCCGGCTTGATTATGGGAGCCCGGCCTATGGGTCTGCGTCACCCTCAGTGTTGAAGTTGTTAGACCCCATACACCACTGTGGGGTTCGGCTTGCCACTGGTGCTTTTTGCACTAGCCCCGTGGATAGTCTACTGGTGGAGGCCGGGGTTCCCCCGCTGCGGATTCGCCGCCATCGTCTGCTCGCTGACTATGCTGTCCACGTGCATTGCTCGCCAGGCCATCCCAATCGTCGCCTGCTTTTCCCTGCCATGGTCCTCCATCTGCCCGAACGGCGACCTAGGTCTGGGCTTTCCGTAGCTGTCCGTGTCCAGTCCCTGCTGTCAGAACTGGGGTCATTCCCTCTTCTGCCTCCCTTCCAGGTCCGTACACCTACGCCTCCCTGGTGTTTGTCCCGGCCGTCCGTCCGTCTGGATTTGGCACAGGGACCTAAGGACTCGGTTCCGCCTGTGGCCCTCCATCGCCGTTTTCTTGCGCTCCTCGAATCATTTCCGGGCTGTGAGCCTGTCTACACTGATGGTTCCCTGGTTGATGGTCGCACTGCCTACGCTTTTGCTCATGCTGCCCATGTTGAGCAACGCTCCTTGCCGGCTGGCTGCAGTATTTTTACTGCAGAGCTGGTGGCCATCTTGCGCGCTCTTGAGCATATGCGTTTCTGCTCAGGTAGGTCCATCGTCATCTGCAGTGACTCCCTGAGCAGCCTTCAGGCCATCGACCGCTGCTATCCCTCTTCTCCTCTGGTGTCCTCTATTCAGGAGTCTGTTTCCGCCATTGCCCGTTCTGGTCGTTCGGTGGTCTTGGTTTGGACGCCAGGTCATGTTGGCATCCCGGGGAACGAACGTGTTGACAGGCTGGCCAGAGGGGCGATTGACGCCCCAGCTTTGGAGATCGGCCTCACAGCTCGCGATCAGCAGCTGGTGTTGCGCCGTAAAGTGCTTGGGGTGTGGTCTGCTGAGTGGCGAGGCATGACGGCGCCTAATAAACTGCGGGCTGTCAACGAGACGACCAATGTGTGGCGCTCCTCCCTGCGGTCTTCTCGCAGGGACTCTGTTATCCCGTGTCGGCTGCGCATCGGCCATACATACCTGACGCACGGCCATCTTTTGCGTCAGGAGGATCCCCCCCTGTGTCAGTGTGGGTCCCGGCTGACGGTCGCCCACATTTTATTGGAGTGTCCCCGACTGTGCACCCTTCGGCAGTCTTTTAATCTCCCGGGCACCTTGCCTTTGATTTTGTGTGACGATGCCTCCATGGCTGACAGTGTTTTACATTTTATCCGTGCTGGTCCTTTTTATGGTTCCATTTAGAGTGGTCCTGCACCTTTCCCTTTGTGTGTCTCTTGTCCTCGAGTCTCTCATATTTGGTTGCAGATTTTAGTGTGAAGTCGGTTGGTTGACTCTTTCCCTCTTTTGTAGTCGTGGTCAGTCAACCAGTCTCCGGCCGTCTTCTTTTCTTCTGTTTCTTTTGTCTGGTGTTCATCTGTCCTCTTCGTGTCTGTAGTGTTCGTTACCGCATTTGTGTTCTTTTAGGGCCTGGGGGGGGGGGGGGGGAGTCTCCTTCCCCTTGGGGTTTTACCTGTTTCGTGCATTTCTGTCTCGCCTGTTTTTGGAATGGGGGACTGATGACCTTAGCTGTTTAGTCCCCCCTTAAACGTCCCAACAACCACCACCAATGCAGGCATGAAAAACTGTTGTGATATTGTTAAACTGACCAAGTGTTGCTAGCCCCTCATTTTTTGTGCGGTTTTGCTACATATTAAAAAAAAAAAAAAAAAAAAAAAAAAAAAAAAAAAAAAAAAAAAAAAAAAAAAAAAACAACACACACACCACAACCTCTCCACAAAGAAATTATGCAAATTGGTCACAAATTGATATTCATTACAGGTATTGTTGGAAAATATAAAATAGTAAACTTTGATGGTCATTGGATGAATGTGTGATGTTGCAGTGCATTCCACCATGCAGCTGGCGAGGATAGTAAGCAGGAGACATGTCAATACCTGGGCGTAAAGTCTTTTTGAATTTCATTGGTGTACTCAGTTGGACATTAACTGTGCCTCACAGACAGGCATGTAAACCATATATGCAGATGATAGCATTTGAGCAAGGACATGTAATTGGGCTCAGCGAAGCCAGTTGGAGTAATCGATGAATTGTTTGATGTTTGAATAGGAGCAATGCTGCTATTTGCTGATGTTGGCAGGAATGGTAGAACCATGATCAAACACATTGTCAAAAAGTAAGCGGTTGACCTGGACACACGAATGAATGTGAGAACCAAACAATCGTCAGAGAGGCACTCGTCAATCTGATGTGCAACTGTTGCTTCACTGATCACAAGGACCTTTAATAGGCAACCAGCAGAAAAGGGGCTGAGCTCACAGCGCTCATTGTGCCAACTACCATTGACCTCTGTACACCAATAAGGCCATTCCATTTACAATGTTGTCAAGCACATTCAGCCTGGAATCTCATTGGCTGGTGTAGAATTGTCTTCAGAGGTGGTCTCCTTTGAACTGAGACTGACAACCAGGAATCATGGTCAGTGGTGTAATTTTGCATCATAGCAGAAACCCTTTAACTGTCATCCAGAGCCCCGTCACAGCAAAGTGGTAAGTCGACAATATTCTACATCCCATTTTCTTACCCTTCATAACAATCCATCCTGGGCCTATAGTTCAGCAGGATAATGCTCGCCCACACACGGTGAGAGTTTCTGCTGCTTGTCTTAGTACTTGCCAAGCCCTACCTTGGCTGGTAATGTCGCTGGATCTCTCCTCAACTAAGAATGTTGGGAGTGTTATTGGCAGAACCCTCCAACCAGCTCTGGGTTCTGGTGCTCTACTGTGCCAATTGGATAGAATTTGGCATGATATCCCTCAAGAGGATATCCAACAACTGTCAGTCAGTGCCAAGCCAAGTAACTGATTTCATAAAGGCCAGAGGTGAACCAACTCATTATTGGCTTGCCCAATTTGTAGCCTGACAATCAATCAGCCTAGTTTTCTTAAACTGTAATCATTTGTTTGTCTGTACACCTACATCACATCTAACGATTTCCATCGCATTTGGATAAGTCCTTCTGATGCAACTGTCTTTGTCTTAGAGTGTATTTATTTTTATGAATTACTTTATTTTGTCTACAAACTCAATTATTGTTATATTTTTTCAAAGCACAGAATATTGTTGGAGTAAATTCTGAAGTGGATTGAAAGGACTGAAGGATGATGGAGGAGAGCAGATTTTTGAAAAAAAATATCTTCAAGATGATAAGATACTTTTCAAGAGACAGGAAATAGAATTTTAATGCTGGAAAACGTAAATGACTCTTAACAACAGGTGCATGGAATAAACGTCTGGTTTTACTTTGACCTAAAAGCTTTTTGTATACCACCTAATTGTTCATAGAATAATTTTAGTTTTTTAACATGTGCAGAATAAAAATGGAAATGTTGGCAGATTTTACCAATTATGACCAGTATGGCAGTGTGTCAGCCATCTTGCACCAGCTTGGACAGCATTGTGCACAATATGGGCAGGACATCTTGCACCTGTTAAATTATTTTCACTCTTTACTTGCCACTTCCTTTTCTTTTCTGCATAGTTAGTTTTTGTGTTGTCAGCTGAAATAGCTACAACCTTTTTTCCTACACCTCAAAGAGGGAAGATAAATGCTGTGCGCTGTCAACACTGAAGTTCACTAAATTCAGCACTCTCATTATGATTCCTTTATATAGATGGTAAATTTTAACCACTAATGAAACCTATTTGTAGTCCGCATGGCTGGAAGAATCTATTATCACTGAAATAAGCAGTGCTTCTTGCAGTTCCTTCATTACTTGTTCCACAATAAATGCTCAGTTACATTTGCGATGATTGGTTGGTTTTTGTCTGTGAGCTTAAAAACTTCTTATTGCACAGTGATTTAATCATTTCAGTGGTGCAGTCTGTGGACTGAAAACTCTGGTTGTGCACCACTGTGTGGTATACAAATATGGCTTCTTGCATGGAAATTTGCATATTTATGTCCGAAACTACCTTCACTGATAGTTATCAATTTTTGATCTTGAAGAGTTGACCTGAAGCTCAGCTTTATGTTTGTTGACTGCCCATGGCTGTTCTGTGACAACATACTGATAAACGCACCACAAACCTTTTTCGGCCATGCACAGAACCCTTAGTCAGTTTGAACATCGAGGGAAGGCTGTGGCATGTCACCTGCAACTGAACCATGCCCAATAAAGCATCACAGTCTTCAAACCAGCATTCAGCTTGAAGAAAGCTTTACCTTTAGATCAAAATCTGGCTAATTAAGCATTCACCAAGACTTCCATGGAAGTTCAATACTGGTCTTCTTGAGGTGGGTACCAGCTTTGAAATTCTGTGCTAAGCTGTGAAATGACTCCTTTAGTGATAACCACAATAAAACAGCACATTGTTTTATGACAAATTCTAGACCTGAGGGTTCTTTTTCCATCTTATCTTGTTGAACATTCAGAATTAACTGATTACTGGGATTTGCCTTCCAACCATTTTTGTTCCTCAATTTCAGAAGAAGGCAGCAAAATCAAATAAAAAAGCCTATAAGAAAGCTCTGAAGTATGGATTGCCGATAGCTGGTGTTGGGATTGGTGCATATGCTGCAAAGAAGGCGTTCCATGGCTTCCATTCAAGTTCCTCCTCCAGCAGCTCTAGCAGTGAAGAAGAATAATGCCATCTGCTTGGAAGTGCATTGTGTAACGTGTGTTAACTGGTTATTTAATGTCTATATATAACATGTTGTTGCATTTCAGTGTCTCAGTATTCCCGCAAGAACCTGTTTCCATATTAATGTGTAATATATCTGTAGACTTGTAAAAATGTTGAGTACCAAATAAATTTGTAGCCATGGTATTTTTGAACCAAAACCCCTGTTACCTGTTTGGACTTCAAAAATGGATATTATTCCTTCCAAGGTAATGTTGCAAATTGTATTCTGCATTACCACAAAATCATTCTTAAGTTTATTTACCCTGATTGCATCTGTAATGGGATGTAACATTAATTAATGCAATATGTCCAAGTCAGTTCGTTTTAGTTAACTTATCTGAAATAAACTATTAATTTTTCTTGTTGCATAGTTTACTCCCCATACCTCTCTGTGACTGATTCCTTTTAGACTAAGTAATTCAAATGATTTTTAGTGACTTACAACATTCTTACTTATTTCTTAAAATAAGTTCCATTTTTGTACAAAGACACTTTTATGTTTCTAGATTACTTGTTTTAACAAACGTCTGCATCCATGTCCGTGTCCAGCGTAGGAGGCTGCCACTTAAAAAAAGCTCAGTCCTCATGTGCTGTGCATTGATGTTTGAGAACATTGAAACAGGTAATCTAGAAACATAAAAGAGGAAATGAAAATTCTTTTAAGAAATTGACTTTACAGCTTTGAAAAATAAGTAGGGGTTTATTCAGGTAGTCTGAGAATTAACAAAAGTATCTGGTGGGAAGCAATGTGAGTGAGAGAGAGAGAGAGAGAGAGAGAGAGAGAGAGAGAGAGAGAGAGAGAGAATCACTTGTGCAGAGCATACATTATATATTTGCTGAAACTTTGTGTCTTAACAGTACGGGGCATAAGAAGCAAACTTAGTCAGGAAGCAAGTTTTATGAAGACCAGGAAGATTTTATTGCTCACAGGAGGTGAATGTCAGAGCTGGTACAGACCTCCTTGGGAACATTGCTGTGTAACTGGCATTTTTAAGAGTAGTAGGGTATTCAGCAATATCACATGTAATTTGGACTCTTTGAGGAAATATCTAAAAAATATCATCCAGTAATAGTAGCAGACAAAGTATGTTTTGGACAGTCTCATTAATTATAAAATTGAGGTTGACATTGGCCACATTGCTGATGTTGATTCTCATGCTAGTGTGAAGAACATGTCATTTTGAGTCCTGGCTGAATCATTCTGTGGAACATATTCATGCTGAGCTTGGAAAAATCCCCCAGAAATGTTCACACTCTTATGTGATTTATGCATCACCCCTCACTCGCTCCCACTATGCATAGCATTGTTTGTATCTGAACGCTTCTGCTTTTGGTCATAGACTACTTGCATGGCTAATAGCCAGAAGCATCCAGCCTGACCAAAGCACTCTCCATCCTTGTGATTTCTGATGTGGTTCTTAGGCCTTTTTTGGTGAAAATTCATCCAAAAGACACAGTTTTGGAATAAATGTAGTTACCATTGAAACAACTATACTCCAAGCAAAATATTGCAGCTTGGACAAAGCCAAGGATATTTCAGTGTGTGTGTGGGCGGGGGGGGGGGGGGGGGGGGGCATGCACACTGCCTGACAAAAAAGTTAAGTGCCCAGAAAAGGAGGACTAAATGAAATGGAATTTCATGTGCCGAGAGGCTGTGTGATGTCATTTCGACAATTACGAAATTGAGTCAAATTTGCAAAGAACGTGGCATCATGACTACACAATCAGCATGATGTTTCACCCCCCCCCCCCCCCCCCCCCTATGGCTTGGATGCATGCACTGATTCAGTTGGGAAGGGTGTCATAAAGCTGTCCGTATCCTATCTTGAGGCAAGTTGGCCCACAACTCCTGTAACTGGTCCTTAATGTCGAAGGTACTGGCACTGGGACAGAGCTGATGTCCGATCTGGTTCCACACATGTTCTATAAGGAACAGATGCATGGATCTGGATGGCGATGGCAGTGCCTGAATATCATGCAGATGTGTGCCATATGTTGATGGGCATTGTCTTGGTGAAAAATGGAACCACAATACTACCACATGAGAGAGATCGCATGAGGACTTAGGATGTCCGTGACAATATTGTTGTGCCATCGGAGTTCCATCAGCTACTACCAGTTGTGACCTGTAGTCACACCCAATGACTCCCCACATTGTGGCATCAGGAGTAACACCACTGTGCCTCTTCAATACACTGGAAGATTGAGACCTTGAGACTTTTCCCAGCTCACTGCCATACTTGGTAAAGATAGATATTCAGGACAGTGCATAACCATGATTCATCTCTGAACACAATCAACAGCATTCATCAGTTCATGCTTCCCAGTCACAGGATCAATCCAAATGCAGTTATGTCTGTTTTGATATTAATGGCAGCCTACACATGGGATGGCAATTCTGTAGTCTGTCTGCTGACAGACTCCAGTCAGTGTTGCAAGATGATACAGAATGTTGTTCTCAGATGGCAGGTGCAGATGTGAAGGGGGTACAGTGTGCTTGGTGCACAATACAGCAATTCACCCTTGCTGTTAGACACATGTGACTGCAATCTTGACAACGAGTATTTCAGCCGTCATGTCCCCATGATGTCCAACATCGAATCACTGCCACATCTTAATGCCCCACAAATATGGATGTTAAGCGATTCGAGCAACCGGTCAAATATAAATCCACAATGAGGGCCCTGTCAAACTGTGTCAGCTGCTAATAACACTTTCTCAGGTAGGTACGCAGTGTCTCCAAGTCTTTCACAGTGATCACTCAATATTTGAGACTGTTTTTGCCTCTTACAGTGCTTGACAACTGGTAAGGAGTAACTGATACTTGCTACAGAACAACTGACAACTGGTACGGAACACCCAACCAGCGCTAATAAAAGTAAATTTAGAGTGCAAAACATGTTAACTGCAGCAACACCTGTGCACAAACACTCTATGTATTTGACAGTTCATGCAGTAAGGTGTTTGATGAAGATTGTTGTGGAACCAATCAGTGCAACATTTGCTGTGGTATGGCAACATGTCTGCAAGACATCATTTGAATGCTTATCATTATGGATGAGCAGTTGGACAGCTGAGAACTGGTCAAATTGTCACTACTCTGGTCTTAGTAATGGGTGTGTCTGAAAATGTCATCTTGCAATGAAAAAAGGATTTTGAAGGGGGAAATACTACGTGACAGAATGCTGGTGGTTGTAGATGGACCACCACACTGAAAGAGGATTGATACATAGCCCTAGTGGTGAAAAGAAACAGCCATTGCACTCCTAGATGGATTGCTGCAGAAACTTGCAACCATTATCGGTACACGTGTTTCTGTCACAACTATTTCATGGTGATTAAATCAGGATGATTTGTATGCTTAGAAGTCTGTTAAATGCATCCCGTTTCAACCATGCCATCATTGAGAAAGGGTTTGTTTGTGTAGAGAGGATGCTGATTTGTGTCGGCAACAGTGGTCCAGGGTGATGTCCTCTGACGAATCCCCCTTCACTGTGGCAATTGATTCTGGCGATTAGTTACCGTGGAGAGACAAGGGAGCATGTTAAAAATTGCAGAATGTTCATGAATGTCGTCAGTATAGCCTAGGCCTAATGGTGCGGGCAGACATTGGCATTATGCACAATGACCAAAAATCACTCCATATTTTTGCATGAGATACTGTTAAGCATAGCAGTATTACCAGGAGATCATCCTGGATCATGCCCGTCTATTTAGAGGTGCAGTAGATCCCAACTTCCTGCTTATGGATGACAATGCCCACCCACACAGCACCACTGGATGTTGGACACACTGGAAAATAAAAATATTGGAAATGGTCTGTGACACTCTGGACATAAACCCTATAAAGCATGCCTGGGATTCCTTCGGCAGACGTGTTTCTCAATGAACACACATTCCCTGAACTGTGCAAGAACTGAAAACTGCCTTGAGAGACCGGTAGGACAGTATCCACTAAGGACTCCTCAAAAGTTTGGTAGTCTGCACGAATAATGAATGCAAAGTGTGCATTAGTGTCCAAGGAGGGCATATTCCTTACAGAGTCCAATATTGACTTTTGTGTTACGAGTTTGGCCTTTGAAAACATTAACGTTATTTATGTCTGTTATCCTGCTTTCCCATATGGTGAAATCTGTACCGTTTTTTGTTATATATACCACGCCACCCCTATTACATATGTACTGTGTTCCATGTCATCCCTACCAGGCATTTTTTCCCCTCTTCATTCTCTGCCCTGAGGGGGCAGAGTGGGCTGTTTGAGGGCTTGCTATTTGACCTTTTCAGCCATAGTTACAACACATGTATGTTACAGTTTTAATTTTTTCAAAGGAAACTAGGTGGACACAAAACACAGGGAGCTGAAATAAAAAGAGGAACAATAATAATAATAATAAGAGGATATTATACTTCAAATAGGTAGTTGGAAGGATGGTATCAATATATAATGGCACTATTTCTTCTCGTTTGCCACATGTAGCTGTACGTTTACAATCAGTGTTTTTATTTCTTTATTAGAGCGCAGAGGGAGGGAACGGGGTGTGGAAAAGAATCTGGATTTTATTTAGTATGTGCTTGTCAGTTCTTTTAAGGGGCCATGTTCTTGTGTGTATGGTAGTGTTTGTGTTTTATTCATGTGTTCTTTCATCTAGGTGCGGGAGGATGGTGGTATGTGTTGTCATTGGTGCAAAGATGGGAGCGAGATTGGGGTACATTTTTGCTGTGTTGTGTGCGATTGTGTGGGAGGGTGTTGTGTATTTGAACTTAGGCTTCCTGTTTATTCTATAGTTTACTGTGATAATGTCTTCCACGTCTGGTCTTTTGTTTAGGACATGGTTGCCATATCTGGCTCTCAGCCTGGCTAGTCTGCTTTGTAATGGCTCCATTGTGGTTGTTTAGTAAATTTCATTGTTGGGTGATTAGATTAGATTAGTACTTGTTCCATAGATCATGAGTATGACACTTTGTAATGATGTGGAACATGTCAGGGTAATAAAAGGTGTCTATACAAGATATAACATGACTCTAATTTTTTTTTTTTTTTTTGTGGGGGGGGGGGGGGGGGGGCAATTACCCACTTACTATATCCAAAAATTCATTCATCTAATGAGTAGAAGGAGTTGCCATTCAGAAATTCTTTTAATTTCCTTTTAAATGCTATATGGCTACCTGTCAGACTTTTGATGCTGTTAGATAAGTGACCAAAGACTTTTGCGGCAGCATAATTTACCCCCTTCTGAGCCAAAGTTAGAATTAACCTTGAGCAGTGAAGATCATCCTTTCTCCTAGTGTTGTAGCCATGTACACTGCTATTACCTTTGAATTCGTTCGGATTGTTAATAACAATTTTCATAAGTGAAAATATATACTGTGAGGCTACAGTGAAGATCTCTAGCTCTTTAAATAAGTGTCTGCAGGATGATCTTGGATGAGCTCCAGCAATTATTCTGATTACACACTTTTGTGCAATGAACACTCTTTTACTCAATGATGAGTTGCCCAAGAATATGATGCCATACGAAAGCAGAGAATGAAAATAGCCGTTGTAAGCTAATTTACTGAGATGTATATCGCCAAAATTTGCAATGACCCTAATAGAATAAGTAGCTGAACTCAAGCGTTTCAGCAGATCCTCAGTGTGTTTTTTTCCAGTTCAACCCCTCATCAGTGCACACACCTAGAAATTTTGAATATTCTACCTTAGCTACCGATTTCTGATTGGAGTCTATATTTATTAATAGTGTCATTCCATTTACTGTGTGGAACTATATATACTGTGTTTTATCAAAGTTTAATGAGAGCCCATTTGCAGAGAACCACTTAAAGATTTTCAGAAAAATATCGTCTACCATTTCACCAGTTAATTCTTGTCTGTTGGGTGTGATAACTATACTTGTATCATCGGCAAAAAGTACCAACTGTGCATCTTCGTGAATATTGAATGGCAAGTCATTAATATACATTAAGAACAGCAGAGGACCCAAGACTAAACCTTGTGGCACCCCATTCTTGATTGTTCCCCAGTTTGAGAAATCACCAGTTTTTAGCATATTATGTGAACTACTTATTTCAACTTTCTGCTCTCTTCCAGTTAGGTATGATTTAAACCATTTGAGCACTGTCCCATTCATACCACAGTACTTGAGCTTATATAGAAGTATTCCATGATTTACACAAACAAAGATCTTTGATAGATCAAAAAAAATCCCAACGCGTGACTTCCGGTTACTCAGAGCATTTAATATTTCATTAGTGAAAGCATATATAGCATTTTCCGTTGAAAAACCCTTCTGGAAACCAAACTGACATTTTGTTAAAACTTTATTTTTACAAAGGTGTGAAGCTACTCTACAATACATTACTTTTTCAACAATTTTGGATAAGGCAGTCAGAAGAGAGATTGGGCGGTAGTTGTTGACATCGGACGTATCCCCTTTTTTATGCAGCGGTTTAAAATGGCATACTTCAGTCTACCTGGGAAAATACCCTGCTTCAGAGAGCTGTTACATAAGTGGCTAAGAATTCCACTTATTTCTTGGGAACAAGCTTTTATTATCCTGCTGGAAATGCCATCAATTCCGTGTGAGCTTTTATTCTTGAGAGAGTTTATTATCTTCCTAATTTCAGAAGGAGAGGTGGGTGGAATTTCAATTGTATCACATGGTGTGGGTAAGGCCTCTTCCATTAACTGCCTTGCTTCTTCTAATGCACATTTAGATCCTATTTTCTCTACAACATTTAAAAAATGATTATTCAAAATGTTTTCAACTTCCGGCTTGTTGTTTATCAAGTTTCCATTCGCTTTGATGGTGATGCCCTCATCCTGTACTTTTGGTTGCCCTGTCTCACTTGTAATAGTATTCCAAATTGTTATGATTTTGTCCCGGCGGGGTCAGGGATTTTCTCTGCCTTGTGATGACTGGGTGTTGTGTGTTGTCCTTAGGTTAGTTAGGTTTAAGTAGTTCTAAGTTCTAGGGGACTGATGACGATAGACGTTAAGTCCCATAGTGCTCAGAGCCATTTGTTATGATTTTGTTATCAGAGGTATTAATCTCATACATGATGCACATGCTTCTGGACTTTTTAATAACCTTTCTTAATGTAGCACAGTAGTTTTTATAATATTTGGCTGTTTCTGGGTCCTTACTCTTACTTGTTGTTAGATACAGTTCCCTTTTGTGGTTATAAGATATTTTTATTCCTTTAGTAAGCCAAGGTTTTTTGCATGGTTTCTTATAATTAGATTTAACTGCTTTCTTGGGGAAACAGTTTTCAAATTCTCTTAGAAGTGTATCATGAAATAAGCTATATTTTAAATTAGCATCGGGTTCCTTGTACACCTCATCCCAGTCTAACTGCTGATGATTTTCTCTGAAATTTCTAATTGTTGAGTCATTAATTGAACGCACAACTTTGGAGGGTAGTTTGAATTACTGAATGGAGCTATGTCATATACCGTAACTAGCTGAGCATCATGATCAGAAAGGCCATTCATAACAGGACAAGAATTTATGTTTTTAAACCTATCTTGGTCTATCAAAGTGTTATTTATCAATGTGCTGCTGTCCTTTACTACCCGAGTAGGAAAATTAATGACAGTTGTCAAATTGAAAGAACCGAGCAAGACTTACAGGTCATTCTTCCTACTACACTCTTTCAGTGAATCAACATTGAAGTCCTCACAAATAATGATTTGCTTTCTCCTATCTGACAGATAGCACAAGAAGGCATCCAAGTTTTCCAGGAATAAATGAAAGTTTCCTGAAGGGGACCTATATACTGTTTCAATTATAAAAGAGCCCTCCTTCAGTTTGTGATGACAGGCATATGCTTCTATATGTTGCTCTAGACAAAATGTTTTAGTATCTAAGCTTTCTACACAGTGATAACTTTTGACATATATGGCAACTCCTCCTCTCACCTTATTCTCTGTACTCATATGTGGAGCTAGTTCATAACCACTGATATTTACCTTTTCCATATCAGACACAATGTGATGCTCAGACAGGCATAGTATATCTATTACATTATAAGATTCAGTGTCATCTGAAAAAACCAGGAGCTCATCTACTTTATTCTTCAATCCCAGGATATTTTGGTGAAAAATGGTTACATTATTTTTTGCTTTACTTTTGTGAGAATCTACTTTTTTCTTTAATCCACCAATATTTTGGTTAAATATGGTAACATTATTATTTACTTTCCTGTTGTGAGAATTTTGTGAGTTTTGGACATCTTTAGCACCTGCCTGTCTGAACTTCTCATTGGACACTGATATTAGTCTAAAAAAGAGGTACATCCATGAGTACTAGTGTCCCCCCTTAAGGATTTCGCTGACAACCCTGCCAGTTTTCCCTTTCCTATCGTGGTGTAGGCCATGCCTTGTGAAATCCCTCCCATCAATAGCCTCGACAGGAACCAATCCAATGTCTGACAGAGTGGCCGCCCTACGCAATTGATCCAACTCCATGTTTACCCTCCTGACAGAGCAGTTCAACTGGGGCTGATCATGCCGCACGAAAGCAGGCACCAGCCCAACACTGGTATGGGTTGTTGCCAAGGCTATTTTCACCAGGTCACACTCAATACTGTAGCCCTGATCCGTATCAATACTGTTTCCCACTTCACCCACTATCATCACATGATCCTGCTTTGTGAAACCCTTGCACAAGGAACCTATATCCTCTACCACCTGGCTAAGACAAGCACTTGGCTTGACAAAGTTTGTGACCTGGTACCTGTCATCTAATTTTTCCTGCAAAATCCGGCCCACACCTCTTCCATGGCTGCTACCTACCAGAACTTTCCTCTCACTTTCTACTTTTTTTTGAGATTCTGTTGCATCTTAACTACATCTACTTCTACTGGAGCCTCTTCCTTACTTAACTGTGGTAGCAAGGCAAATCTATTGGTTGTGCCAATTGGGAAACTGTCAGACACTGTCCTCTTTCTGTGGCCCATGTTCCCAGCTACCACTTCCCACCGCTGTTTACCCTCCCTCCCCCTTAACCTCTTCAGTTCCTCCCTTGCTCTGTCCAAGTCAGCCTGAAGGCCTCTAATTTTCTCCTCCTGTTCAGCTATAATCCTATCTCTTGAGCAAACCCTGCAAAAGAATGGAAGAGTCTCGTTTGCTTCCCCAATGAAACCAACTGTCACAACAGCTGCACAAAACCCCTGAACTAACTTTCCTACTGCAGCTCACACACTTAGTATCCATGGTAGTTTGGAAATTAGTTCAGAGATTTACTAAGTGATAATGATAATATATTAAATACAAATGCAAAAGGACACTAAATATGTTTTGGAAACTAATATGTAAGTAAACTATTACCAAATGCACTTAAATTTGTGGTGTAACGGTAAATATGCACGATCAAAAATTAGGCCTAAACAGCCGAATGTAGCCAAAACTAACTTTTTACGATAAGTGGAAGAATACATAAATAAAAGAAAAACCTTTCATGGCAAGCTTGAAGAGCACACTAATGAATATATTTAATTAGTTCACCTATACCAAATGCACTTAAGATTGCGGTATAATGTTAAGTATGCACATTCGGAAAGTTAGGCAAAGCTGCGAAATATAAACAAAATGAACTTTTCGCGATTACTGGAACAATACACAAATAAAAGGAAAACTTTTAATGGTGAACTTGAAGAGTACACTAAAGAACGTATTTAATTAGTTAAAAGTGTTCAACTACACTTAATTACAACCTAAATTACTTATCTTTCATGAGAGCTCTGTCTCCGTACATACGGCCTTGTGTTTTATAAGGTAGATTGGCAATACTGCGGAGGAGTCTACATTCTGTGCTGAACAGTCTTTTCATAATTGGCATGTGTATGCCTCCCAGGGGGGCTGCTGCGTACTCTGAAACTGGGTGAATGAAGGTTTTGTATGTGTGCAGTGCAGTTTGTGTTCTGCAGCCGTGGGAGCATCCCTGTACCTGTTGTATTAGGTGTTGTCTGAGTTGGGCTTTGTTAAGGAGGTGTATCAGGTGGGTCTTCCAGTTGTGATGTTTGTCTAAGTGTACTCCTAGATATCTGGCTGTGTCGTTTAGTTGTAGGGCGGTATTCCAGAGTTTTAGTCATATGTTGTCTTCTTTTCTTGTTTTTTCTTTGTTAGGTGTCTGTGTCTGGAGAGGACTGTCTGTGTCTTGGTTGGGTAATAACACTACAAATGAACAATCCTAATGCTCTCTGGTGCCAATTCTACCTGTCAGAGAGAATTCCAACTTCCTGTTCACAATTTCAATTACACACCCATAATATTTTACATACTTGCCGCGCGTTCGCGCGCGCGCGCGCGCCCGTGTGTGTGTGTGTGTGTGTGTGTGTGTGTGTGTGTGTGTGTGTTTTAGGCATCTGACCAAAGTCTTCTGAGTGCTTCACTTTTTTATGGGGCTGTGTGTGTGTGTGTGTGTGTGTGTGTGTGTGTGTGTGTGTGTGTGTGTGTGCGTGTGTGTGTGCGTGTGTGTGTGGTGCGCGCTTGAAAAATGGCGTTAATCCCAGGCCATCTTTCAGGTTAAAGAATATGGCATTGAAAAAGCTATTTGAGTGTTCAGAGGAAAACTGCAGGAATAAATTTATAAAGCAGACAGTGTAGATGGAAAATTTAAGTCTTTCTTTTTTTGTAGTCTTACTGTCACCTCAAACGAATAGGGATAAACTCAAACAGGATAAGGAATATATAGTGCCTGAGATTAAAGTATCTTGTGCTAGGAAAAGAACTCCACCTAATTCAGAGGACAACAAGCTGTAGGCAAAGCTTGAAACTACATTACCATCAGTATTTTAAAATTCTCGTCTGTTATTTTGAAAAAATGAAACTCTTGCAATATCTTCAAAAAATAAATTATTTCAAGAATAAAACAAAACAATAAACAAACAAAAATATAGACCTCAGAAAATGGCTCTGGCATAAATAGTGATACCAGACTTAATTATTACTTCCTCAGAGTGGTATTACAATCATTGCACCCAGATACGGCTGAATTAGATTTCTTTGTGCCAATACAATATGCTCATTGCATTAACATGAAGACAAGTTTGTTTACTTATTTCGCATATTCTCATACTGTTCTAAGGAATTATATTCTGGCCAGTGCATATAAATAGTGTTTATTTAGCAGAAGTAAGCAGTAATTAGAGATTGGTCATACATGAATGAATGAGTTTGAAGGGAATGAGAAGACCGAGGAATGACTTCTAAGGAACAGTCGTTCTCCATTCACTTTGGTTGTGTTCTGTCTCATTCCTCCACTCCTCATTTCTGCCTTGGTGTCGTTCAATCAGTTTCATTATTTTTTTGTGTAGTCCCTTGTTGCAGTTAAACTTTTTTATAATTACACTAGCCTATTCCCCATGGCTTTGCCTGCTTATATGTTCAACACTCATCTTGAACAAACCTCCTCCTCCCCCTTTTTGTGTCCACCTCAACCTCCCATCTCTGTCTGTATACCTCAACCTTCCATCTCTGTCTGTCTACCTCCTCTTCCTCACACTCTCTCTTCACCTTCTCCTTCCCCTGTCTTTGTCCGTTTCCCCTGTCGTCTCTTTTTGACCAGATCTCCCCCCCCCCCCCCTCCCTCTGCCCACTTCCTCCTCTCCCTCTCTCTGTCCACTTCCTCCTCCCCCCCTCTCTCTCTCTCTCTTCATCTCCGCCTCCCCATCTTCCTTTTCTACCTGCTCACTACCCCTCTACACCTTCCACCTGCCGCATGCATCTGCCCTCCTTAGCTGTGTCCTCTGTACATCTCAGCATATACCCTGACATAATGTTCACTAAGCAAAAAAGGTTGTTGAAGCAGACTGATATTACCCCCACACAACATACCTGTCATGTAGTCTGGCCTACACATTGGGGCCTGGAAAACTGTTTCTTGCTCCTGACATGTAGGCTGCACTGCAAAGTAGGTTGATTTGGCAGGCCAGTACTGTTCCCACTGAAGATGTCTGTTGTGTGGGGCAGCCTGTATGCTAGAGGCTGGAAAAAACTCGGTTTTGCGTGAATTTGGGCACCTATTGGAGCTAGGAAGTTATGAACCCCACACTGCTGATACTTATGAAGCCTGCCATTTCTGTGCCAAATTTGGTTGAAATTGGCCAAGAGATTTTGGAGGAGATCCCAGAAATACTCATATACACCCTGCTTCATATATATAATAAATAACTTATATAAAAATTACATTGTGTTTAATACATACATATTTTTCAGGCAACAAAAAGAAAAATCTGCTTATATCTTCATCGTTTTGATCAACTGGAGAATGCACTTGTCACTTAACTTTCATCTGCTTCATTTTATGACTAACTTTTAATTGTAGTGTAAGAAATTGTATGTAAAACTTCTAATTTTTTGATTTCTTACAAAAATAAACACTTAGGGAGGCTCATATTTTTCTGGTTTGGTCATTTCCTTGTGTTACCTCCTATATCTTGATCAGAACAATGAAGTGATTGCTATTTGACCATGGAGAGAGGGGATGTTGTCCGTTCGCTGTTAGGCACAAGTGCAATATAGCCCCATTAGCTGCAGCTGTGTGTTCATTCGTTTCCTGTTAATGTGCAGTACTGAGTTTGCTATGCAGGATCATAATAGTCGTATCACTTACCTAAGCAGTTCCACAGTTATTTTCACATGTTTCGCAAAGGAAACAAACTTTCCAGAGAAACATAATAAAGTACAAATCACAACACTTATATGCCAGAGTTGTTGTCCGCAGTTTAGATAGCAGAGTGACATGACAACTGTGAACGTGACAGTGGATGTCACCAAACTAGTGCCCCGGTTAGCGCTATGCCAGCTGTCCTGTAAAGACAAAGCCATCAGTCACTTTGTTATTCTGGTCCTGTGATCCTGGTATAGTTTGGCTTCTTCGGAAAAAAAGGGGGGAGGGGGAGGCATGTGATTTTGGTTCAATATGAAGAGGGCAACCAGTGCCATTCCATTTGAAAAATCATAGAATGGGGTGAAGTCTTATTTTATCTTTTATCTAAAAAAAATATTGTTCCGAAGTAACATGTTACTGAAATACCAGTAATTTTCAATTTAATTAATATCCATATTAACTTTAATAATACAGCCTGTAAACCTACACTTTACTAAGTGTGCGAGGCAGATATGATGAGAAAATCACGCTGTATTTTAAGCATACTTCTTCTTCCATAAATTCTATTTTTGTTCCAGAACCTTGTGTGAATATTCAGACACAACCTGATGTATGCATAGCTTCTTTTTCTTCTCCTCCTCCTCCTCCTCCTCCTCATGAGCTTGACACTGTCTCATCCTGATAATTTACAACTTTTAGTTAAATAACTAGGTATGGAGTGTTGATGAAATTTTTATTTTCATGCCACTGTGAAGGATCGGTCTTAACAAACTTGTCTCAAATCAATCCGTTTGAAGGCACTCTTATTAGAAACAAACTGTTAAGTGTCATAAATCATAAGTTTTGGAATTTAATCAATTTCTACTTGAATCCTTATATATTTTCATCTGGAGGTTCTGCTTCATGATTCATTGCAGTGACTGTTTTCGTTTTCTATTCAGAAGATTAAGGTGACAGAGGAGGGAACAGGAACCGTAAATGATTTTCTCAGTTTCTTTGTAAAGCCAAACATGAAGTATCAATATTGACGACATGTATAAAGTTTTGAAAGAATTCTGAAATAAAAATACAGTGCTTTGGCTTCCAAAGAGGTAGATGATCATGCTCCGACTTACACACTGATAAGGAAAATAAAAATATAATAAATTGCGGGCTGTTCTTCTGGTCGTAATTCAACTTCATCACAGAAAATAAATATTTTTAACACACAAATGAGTTTGGTCAACGGATTGGCATGATGGAGCACAGAAAGATACTGTGGTGTCACAAGGCTTAGGCCTGTCCCACCCCTCATTAAATCGACCAAGACATATACGAATAATCGTAAGAACAGTTATTATTATTATGTTCTTTAAGTTTGTTTTTGGGTTTTCAGAAATACGGTGGGAAGAAAGTTTGTTTGTGTTGCATATAACGTGATAGACGTTGCTCAACGATCACCACGAAAGTTCGACCCAGTGGCAAGTGGGCAAGGAATAAAACGAATGCTGCAAACTACCGCAAGCCATGGAAGAGCCTGGGCCGCGAGGGCATCGAGCTTCCTAGGTCGTTGTTGGACAACGTCAAAGGAAGAGATATTCTGCTTTCTCTTAGTAAACAGATCGATCGAGTGTTGAAAGGTTCATGTAAAACGTATAGGTGGGACCCCATGCCTGTAAAGGCCCGTCCACACGCAACGATCTGTCTGCGCAAATGTCTTCGCACATCACATCTGCGCAGACAGATCGTTGCGTGTGGACAGAAGATTTGCACCAACCTCAGGTGTGTGCAAACCTGGAAGTTGGAGTTGGAGGTTTGAGCGAAACCTCTCAAATCTGTGGGTTCAAACCACATCTGCGCAGACAAGTTGGAGCGTGTGGACAGGAGATCGCCGCAAATCTGGCGCGAAACAGCTGTTTGCTCAGTCTAGTGTTTGTATTTGTGCGCACAGGGCATTAAAATGGCTGATACTCGTCAGTCTTCTCGGGAGTTTGTAAGTGAATTCATTGAAATATATAGAAACCACCCATGTCTGTGGAAGATCAAAGTAAAGAATATAGTGACTGAGACAAAAAGACAGCAGCATACAATGCTCTAATTGAAAAATTGCGGGTATTATTTCACTGAACTCTTGTTTCGATATTGCAGTTGAAAATTCCAAATCCTTGTAGCTCCTTCCTGTTGCTAGGAATCTTAATGTTACCGCCAGGCGTTCATGAGGAGAAATTGCCCTTCTCTATACAAGTATTTTTTCTCATAAGCAAATAATTTCGCCAGTCGTTAGGTTCGCCCTGCAACTCTCGCAGTAAATTTACGTGAGAAAACTGCTTTCGCTTTAGCAGCCACTGTCTATACCTTTTGACCACTTTCTCTGTTTCCTGCGGTTGGTCTGAATGTTTTTTGCAACACAAGTTGCGAACACAGACCACGACAGAACTTCCTCCATTTCTATATTTCAAAATAACGGAATTAAATTTTTGACGTTTACTGGGAGCGTAGTCGCTTGCCACTGATATTTCGTTTCTACACCGACAGATGGCGGGCGAGTAATAGATTGGGGTTTGTGTCGTGTGAACACATCACATTTGCAGCGATCTTTTGCATGTACAGACATCTGCGCCGATGTCTGCGCAGACAGATCGTTGCGTGTGGACCGGGCTTAATACTTCCACAGTTATTAAAAACAATAGTTCATCATTTATATAGATAAAAAAGTAATCAGACATAGGAAAGGAAGAGTTGCGGCGTCAGAACGAAAAGTGATACATCGCTCAACAACGAAGGAGGACGTAAACAGCGGGCGTTACGTGGTGAAAACAATTCAACTGATAAAATAGTAAGTCTGTAATTAACCATAAAGCCACGTAACACTGCAATAGTCCGTGAGATAGTTCTTTGAGTAGAGAATCCATAGTCAATTTAAAAACTATCAATATAATCATGTCATTTCTTATGCTTGCACGGTAAATACAAGAGATCTTTTTCCAAAATACTTTCAGTCAAAACACACACATCTCTAAAAGTGACAAAAACTAAGGATTTAACTAGAAATCCATTCAGCAGGAGTTTTGTGGACAACTCTTTCGTGTCCTGTCCTGTATTAAATTACGTGTTCGAAATATACATAAAATCAACAGCATTGAGCTAGTCGTGAACCTTTTTTTTTGTTATTTACAAGTGCATTTGTGTGTCAAATTTATATTTAAAGTACATAAATATGTATTTAGTGCATTGTTGAGTTTCATATTAGTTTCCCTCTCATCTGTTGATGGCTGCTTGTGTTCGCTTAGAAGTTTTCTTTCTGAATTAACTGATGACTAATTCCATGCCAAATGGCGGCAAGTGTACACGTAACTTTAAACCGATCTGCAGTTTCTGTTAACTTAATTTCAATCAAGTGTATTGTATGTGACGAAACAGTGCTAAATGGAATTAGACTATGCGTGTTTAAACATAAATGCTGCCATTCACACTGCTTTGTTCAGGAAGATTTACAAATACAGTGTAAATGTGACATCGAGTGTAACGGCCGCGATATTGCGAGTGAAAAGTGCTACTCGGGATTAGAAGACAGCGTGCACGACGAACTTAAAAAAGAACTTGACATTATAATATATATATATATATATATATATATATATATATTTTAAAACAATGGAAAATGTGGCACTAACCAAACGGGAACTGTCTGAATCGTCAAGGCAACAAGATCTCATTAATGCTAGCCATAAAATTCGTAGGTCTGCACAACCAAATATGCAAAGTGTAAACAGTACGACTGTAACTAGAGATATGAACGAACTGATCACTCAAAAAGACACAAGTGAATCAAACGCAAGAAAATAAAGTGTTAATAGTGCGTCTATGGATAAAAATATGAACAAACTATCCACACATAAAGATGCAAATGGATTAAACGAAGAAAAACACAAGGTAAATATTCATAAAGAAAGAAAAGAAAACAACCACGTTATGCATAAGCAAGGATGCAAGCAACAGACATATTTTTGCAGATAGTCATGGGAGAGGAGTTACAGAAATTATGAGAAGAAATCACCCAGACCTTAATGTTATAGTCGTCATCAAACCAGGCGCGCCACTACGCGAAATTTTGAAAAACAGTGACAACATATTGACGACTGGCAACAGCTGCATCATAATAGGAGGCGCAAATGACGTTTACTGTAATGAAACATGGCGTGCAACGAGAATCCTAAAGGAAACAATCAAAAGGATGCCTTGAGTGCATTTCTACATTGTTAGTATCCCCAGGAGACACGATCTGATGGAAAACTCGCGTGTAAACATCGAGATTGTTACAGCAAACAGGCAATTTGAGAAAATATGTAGAGGTTTCCAGTGTACGACTTTTGTAGTGATAAACAGTGTTCACAGACTTCACAAGACATGGTCTCCACATGAGCGTAAAAGGGAAAAAGATTATTAGTGCCGAAATACTTAAATTTATTAATGAGTCATCTGTAATGGAAGGATCTGCAATCCGAATTCCGCCAAAACAAGAGTTGTCTGTAACAGTGGAACCATCATTATCTGCAGGAGAGCTACAACAAACACCAGTAGCAACAGCAAAAGCTCTGATATTCTCAGCAGCAGTGTCAGATAAACCTCTAGCAGCAGAATCACCACAATCATCAGCAGAGCTGTCGTCATCAGCAACAGCAGGCCCCATAATACTATCTCAAGGCAAGTCAGAGAGCACAGGAGCCACCAGCAACAGCAACCACACAGAAGAGGTACCTGAGGCCTGGGAGATCAACAGCAGAAGCAGCTTCCAATCAAGACAGATGCCTGAGAACTAGGAGACCTGCTGCACTAAGTGAGGATTTTTTATGGTATCGAGTAAGCAGAAAGAGAACATGGAAAAAGATGTAAGTAAAACTGTCCATATTAAATACCAGTGTGACAATAGTGAGAGGAATATAAACATAGGACAAACATATCACCCAGGTTTAATGACACAAACTGAAAAAAATCACTGCATAGTACCAGAAGCAAAGGGAGCAAGTGATGTGCTTTGTATATTACAGGAAGGGGAACTACTAAATTTAAAGCCAACTGTTAGAATACTTCACCAAAATGTTCAATACATAAATAATAAAACAGAGGAACTAGAGGTAATATTACAGGAATATAGGCCAAACATTCTAGTAGTTACAGAACGTGGGCTAAAAGAAAATCACATAGGAATGTACAACTTGAAGACTTATGTGAAAGTAGCCAGTTTTTGGAGAACTTCATATAAAGGTGGTGGGGTTGCCATTTTTCTAATTATGAATCAAATGAAGCCATAAATATAAAAAAATATACTATAGAATTGAGCTTTGAAGCTACAGCACTGGAAACTAAAATTGCTGCGAATTTATGTTGTGTATTAGGTTTGTATCGATCACCAAACGGTGTAATTAAAATCTTCTTTGAACAGCTGGAAGATATAATCCAACACCTCTCAAAAACATATGCTTATTTGATCATTATAGGAGATCTGAAAATAGACACAAGTAAAAATACAGACAATACTGAGACCCTACTGGACTTGCTGGGCATATACAATCTAAAAATAAAAGTAGATAAACCAACCAGAGTAACAAAGCATAATGAAACTATAATTGATCATGTAATAACAAATATTCCTACATGCTGTTGTGACACACAGGTAATAAACTCCACATTAGCAGACCATTTTGCAATCATGATAGACATAAATATAAAGACTAGTGATTCAGTGCAGAAGACATGGGAGATGAGAAGACAGAACTACCTACATAACACAAATCTGCTAAAAAAGATGTTAGAGGCAAAAAACTGGGAAACAACATATGCAGCTAAGATGCAAACACCAAACGGAAGCAGTTTTTTTCTTTATTCAATTATATTATAATGTTACATGTTCTGTTAGTAAAAGGCTTGTCAAAAAGCAAACAAAAAAGAAAAGCTGGGTGACTGAAGAAGTAATCCAAGCCATAAATAATCTGAGAGTGTATTATGACCTCTCCAAACCAAAAAATACCGAGGCCTACAACACACTGTATAAAATAAAAAAGAAAGAGTACTGTAGTTTTATCAGAGAAACTAAAGCATCATTCTTCAGGATATCTATAAATAAGGTAAAGAACTATTCAAAAGGTTTATGGTCTTTCATTAACGAAGAGAGAGGAAAAGTAACAAATCGGACAGAGGACATCTGCTCACTGATGAGTGGGAGAAGCAACACAAACCCTCTAGAAATAGCCAATACTTTTAACAGATATTATATTACTGTAGCAGATGAATTAATAAGACAAAATAAAACAAATGCAGTAAGTAAACTGTTAAACCCCACATACAAATCATACTGTGTTTTTCATACCTACAACAGATACAGAAGTGTCAAACCTAACTTAAAATTAAACATTCATCTGGCTTGGTTGGTGTCACATCACATCTCATAAAGGAATGAAGAGAATGTATATTAAAACCATTGACACACATGCTGAATGCTGCAATAGAAGAAGGTATATTTCCTGATTCACTGAAAGTAAGTAAGAAAGGGAACAGGGATGAATTAGGAAATTCCAGGCCAATATGATTGATCTCAACATTTGCTAAAATCTATGAAATGATAATAAAGAATAGAATTGTAAGTTTTATAACAAAGTACAGTATACTGCATTCATCACAACATGATTTCAAAGAAGGGAAGTCAACAAAAACAGCATCAATAGATACAATTGAGCACATTCTTAATTTAGTTGATAGGCAACAAAAGACTTGTGAGATTTTTATGGACTTATCCAAGGCATTTGATTGTGTGAACCACTCAAAATTTATGATATTATATCAGTATGGAATTAGAGGAAAATGCTATGACATACTTAAATCATACATTACAAATAGGAAACAATGCATGGAAATCAGACATACTAGTGGGGAAAATATAACAAGCTACAGATAGGAAATGCAAACAGTTAAACATGGTGTGCCACAAGGGTCAGTGCTTGGGCCAATACTATTTATACTCTACGTAAATAACTTCCCTAGCTATGTTGTTGTTGTTGTTGTTGTGGTCTTCAGTCCTGAGACTGGTTTGATGCAGCTCTCCATGCTACTCTATCCTGTGCAAGCTTTTCCATTTCCCAGTACCTACTGCAACCTACATCCTTCTGAATCTGCTTAGTGTATTCATCTCTTGGTCTCCCTCTACGATTTTTACCCTCTACGGTGCCCTCCAATTCTAAATTGGTGATCCCTTGATGCCTCAGAACATGTCCTACCAACCGATCCCTTCTTCTACTCAAGTTGTGCCACAAACTTCTCTTCTCCCCAATCCTATTCAATACTTCCTCATTAGTTATGTGATCTAATCTTCAACATTCTTCTGTAGCACCACATTTCGAAAGCTTCTATTCTCTTCTTGTCCAAACTATTTATCGTCCATGTTTCACTTCCATACATGGCTACACTCCATACAAATATGTTCAAAAATGACTTCCTGACACTTAAATCTATACTCGATGATAACAAATTTCTCTTCTTGAGAAACGCTTTCCTTGCCATTGCCAGTCTACATTTTATATCCTCTCTACTTCGACCATCATCAGTTATTTTGCTCCTCAAATAGCAAAACTCCTTTACTACTTTAAGTGTCTCATTTCCTAATCTAATTCCCTCAGTATCACCCGACTTAATTCGACTATATTCCATTATCCTCGTGTTGCTTTTGTTGATGTTCATCTTATATCCTCCTTTCAAGACACTGCCCATTCCATTCAACTGCTCTTCCAAGTCCTTTGCTGTCTCTGACAGAATTACAATGTCATCGGCGAACCTCAAAGTTTTTATTTCTTCTCCATGAATTTTAATACCTACTCCGAATTTTTCTTTTGTTTCCTTTACTGCTTGCTCAATATACAGATTGAACAATATCGGGGAGAGGCTACAACCCTGTCTTACTCCCTTCCCAACCACTGCTTCTCTTTCGTGTCCCTCGACTCTTATAACTGCCATCTGGTTTCTGTACAAATTGTAAATAGCCATTCGCTCACTGTATTTTACCCCTGCCACCTTTAGAATTTGAAAGAGAGTATTCCAGTCAACATTGTCAAAAGCTTTCTCTAAGTCTACAAATGCTAGAAACGTAGGTTTGCCTTTCCTTAATCTTTCTTCTAAGATAAGTCGTAAGGTCAGTACTGCCTCACGTGTTCCAGTGTTTCTATGGAATCCAAACTGATCTTCCCCGAGGTTGGCTTCTACTAGTTTTTCCATTCGTCTGTAAAGAATTCGTGTTAGTATTTTGCAGCTGTGACTTATTAAACTGATAGTTCGGTAATTTTCACATCTGTCAACACCTGCTTTCTTTGGGATTGGAATTATTATATTCTTCTTGAAGTCTGAGGGTATTTCGCCTGTTTCATACATCTTGCTCACCAGATGGTAGAGGTTTGTCAGGACTGGCTCTCCCAAGGCCGTCAGTAGTTCCAATGGAATGTTGTCTACTCCGGGGGCCTTGTTTTGACTCAGGTCTTTCAGTGCTCTGTCAAACTCTTTGTGCAGTATCATATCTCCCATTTCATCTTCATCTACATCCTCTTCCATTTCCATAATATTGTCCTCAAGTACATCGCCCTTGTATAGACCCTCTATATACTCCTTCCACCTTTCTGCTTTCCCCTGTTTGCTTAGAACTGGGTTTCCATCTGAGCTCTTGATATTCATACAAGTCGTTCTGTTATCTCCAAAGGTCTCTTTAATTTTCCTGTAGGCAGTATCTATCTTACCCCTAGTGAGATAGGCCTCTACATCCTTACATTTGTCCTCTAACCATCCCTGCTTAGCCATGTTGCACTTCCTGTCGATCTCATTTTTGAGACGTTTGTATTCATTTTTGCCTGCTTCATTTACTTCATTTTTACATTTTCTCCTTTCATCAATTAAATTCAATATTTCTTCTGTTACCCAAGGATTTCTACTAGCCCTCGTCTTTTTACCTACTTGATCCTCTGCTGCCTTCGCTACTTCATCCCTCAAAGCTACCCATTCTTCTTCTACTGTACTTCTTTCCCCCATTCCTGTCAATTGTTCCCTTATGCTCTCCCTGAAACTCTGTACAACCTCTGGTTCTTTCAGTTTATCCAGGTCCCATCTCCTTAAATTCCCACCTTTTTGCAGTTTCTTCAGTTTTAATCCACAGGTCATAACGAATAGATTGTGGTCAGAGTCCACATCTGCCCCTGGAAATGTCTTACAATTTAAAACCTGGTTCCTAAATCTCTGTCGTACCATTATATAATCTATCTGATACCTTTTAGTATCTCCAGGGTTTTCCATGTATATAACCTTCTTTCATGATTCTTTAACCAAGTGTTAGTTATGATTATGTTGTGCTCTGTGCAAAATTCTACCAGGCGGCTTCCTCTTTCATTTCTTAGCCCCAATCCATATCCACCTACTATGTTTCCTTCTCTCCCTTTTCCTACACTCGAATTCCAGTCACCAATGACTATTAAATTTTCGTCTCCCTTCACAATCTGAATAATTTCTTTTATTTCATCATACATTTCTTCAATTTCTTCGTCATCTGCAGAGCTAGTTGGCATATAAACTTGTACTACTGTAGTAGGTGTGGGCTTCGTATCTATCTTGACCACAATAGTGCGTTCACTATGCTGTTTGTAGTAGCTTACCTGCATTTCCTATTCATTATTAAACCTACTCCGTAGCTATATAAATCAGAAACATTATAATGTATACTCATGACATAACAATCATTTGCACAGCTGACACAAAGGAGGAGCTTGAGAAGGAAGCGCTCCTGAACATCAAAAATGCAAATAAAAATTTAACACAAAACAACCTGTTTATGAATCAGTCTATAACAATGAATGTAGTATTTCAGACCAAGAATAGCGAAAATTATAATATAAATGTTAATTTAAATGGAAAGACTATTAAAGAAGTAACCAGCACAAACTTTCTAGGAACTATAATAGACAAACGTTTGGCATAGAGGGAGCACATAAATGCACTGTATAAAAAGATAAACAAACAGATCTTCATCATGCATAAAACAGCTCGGATCAATGTATTATGGACTTGTCTTCCCACATTTGTCTTATCCAGTTCATATTTGGGGAAGTGCACAAGCTGGCTATGTAAAAAGAATATTCACAATTCAGAAAAGGGCAATGAGATGCATTGCAAAAATACCACCAACACAGCCATGTAGGCAAGCTTTTGTACACTATAATATACCAAAGCATAATGGCGATAAGGTCAAGCGATAAACACCTCCTAAATAAAGATGTAAACAAACACGGTACAAGAGGAAATGAAATTTATTACATGATAAACAGAAATCTAAAACTGTCTATGACTGCCCCTGAAGAAGCAGGCAAAAGGTTTTTTAATAAACTCCCAAAAATCATTAAAAAAGGAACAGACCTAAAATGTTTTAAAAATCATTTGAAACTATATCTCACAGAGAAATGTATATACAGTTTGAGTGAATACTAAGATGGTGTTTAAATATGAACATTACTGAAATGTACCTTTAAAAATTATCATTTCTGTATGTTGTTTGGATCTGTGTGTATATATAATGTGAAACATGTAATACCTTTGTATGCTTATAAACTATTTCTGTTTAATTATCTGTTTCATTTATATGTAATGAAATCAAGTTTGATGTTAATAGCCTATTGTATGACACACCCAACACTCTCATCTGGATTTTCAGCTGTAGTCCATGGGCAAAGAATAAATAAATAAATGCATGAATCTTTGGGCCACTTTCAGCTGATGACTGATCAAAAACTGGTTACTTTTTAATTGTAAAGATTTTGGAAAAAAGGTGTTGTTTATTTTCACTTATGAAATGTTGTCTGTCACTCTGCATATTGTGTAGTTGTCCCCATTGCTAATACATAGCTTCTAAATTTAGTAAACAATTTCTCAGCTCCTGTGCCAGAAGGCATGATTTTTTAAATAAGCCTTTACTTCTCACACAGATAGTATGGCACTCACATGCATAGATAATTTACAGATAGGCTCATTTCAAAATAAAACTGTAATGTTGATTTTGAAGGTGACAGTTTACTTCTAGTTATTTGCTAGTAGTAATGCAAATGCAAGTACACATTATTTTCTGTAGACAAGCTGGAAACGAAGACATTTTGTTTGCTATGATTATGAGCTTCCCTCGAAAGTGAATGACAACAATGAGATACAAAGCTTAAAAGTCGAATATGATCATGAACAATAACCAATGTTTAAATGTGGAAGTCAAAAGTAAAAAAAATCTATTTATCATAGGAGAGAGAACAGGCAGAAATTCCAATTTAACCCAAGCAACCCAGAGGCCTACTGAGAATACATATGAGTGCAAAAATTCAGACTATTGTGTAGGTCCAAAGTCAAAATGAACAGCGAATTTAGAAAAAGTGTTAGAAAATATCCAGTCAAAAAGAATAAAATATTTGTACAAACTGATTGTAGTGTGAAATGGGTAACATAGAACAGAAATAACAAGAGGAAAACAGGCCAAAACTTCGAGAAATTAAATAAAAGTGCAAAAATAAAGAAAGCAAAAGTAGTTACGACAGAACTGTACATGCAGGTAGCCATGAAAGAACAGTTGCTGAAACTCTGTCGTATGAGTAAAATGTTTATTCTGTGAAACAAGGGGATCCCATGGGACAAATAGTAAAGAACTACCACATCAATGATCTAGGAACCCAGTGCATTCTACTTATTGCAGGATCAAATGATGTCTGCTGAAATGAACTTAATAAAATCAACTGTTGTTGCATGAGACACTGTGTGTACTATGTAATTTTTTTGCATTCCATGAAAACATAACCTTACTTATTTTTCCTGTGTAAAAGAAGAAATTAAGAACTTACAGAGAGTCCAAAAAGTATCCGTGTAGTTGTAATTTTTTTAAAAACGAAGTATATGTCACTTGAAAGGAAGGGAACATAAAATACAACGAACCTTGATAAGTATTTTTGGTGATGAACAAGGAAATAAATACATCCATAGCAAATTACATGCGAGCTTGCGAGGGAAGTAGTGTGACAGTCATACCGCAGCAGTCGTACCGCAGAGTTGGGTTAGTTGGTGGCTGAAATTCCCACCCGGGACCTGACACAGGGTGGTGACCCGGTACCTGTGCGAACATTTACTGGTCGGCCACCTTTTGGCAACGGTATGGCGCAGACTAACGCGCCTGGGACGAAAGCACAAAGTAGCGCGAAGTGAGTAACGGTACTGGTCAGACGGAATCGGACAGTCTGACTTCACTAGCCGCGAACCATGTGGGTGGAGCTTAACACAGGCTCCCCAGCATAGCGTACTCCAAATTAATTGGTGCCGCGTGTTCGTTGCCTCGCGTCCGCCAAACACACGGCGATCTTCACACGTTCCCGCTTCAGTAGCTTCATTAGTGAGTTGAGTGCGTCCGGGCCTGTAAGAACAACGGAATTTCAATATCTCATTCAAACGAAGCAAAATTTCTGATTTCCTTAAGAGCAGTGCATTACCTGATACGTGTACAAATTCTGACAGTCAGGATACTAACAGTGGTGCTAAAAGAGTTAAAATAGACAGTGAATGTAAAAAAGAAAACGGTAATGATGGTGCTGATACAGGGGAAGCCACTGAATCTCTGGTAACTGAAAATTGTGACGCTTCTCAAGGTAGGAATGGGAGTAACAGTACTCTTGAGATTATAGTAGGAAATTGTGTTGCCTTATTACGTTTTCAAAACTGGCAAAATACTAAGCCGTGGCTGTCCGTAAATGAAAAAAAAAACTTAGTAATATGCACAGTGTGTTCACAAGTTCGTGAACTTAAGGTGGAAAGCAGTGAACGTATGCGTATTGATAACGCGTTTTTAGCTGGTGTTTCTGCTAATAATACCAAAAAACTAAATGATAAAATCGGGGATCATGCAAAGTGCAAATCACACATGAAGTGCGTAAAAATGTTGAGTATAAAAAAAAGAAAAGTTTAGAAAAATGCGTGAGTGAAAGTGAAAAGTTGTGGGTAAAGCAGCATCATGAAAAAGTAATCACAACTGCTTGGTTGTTCAGATCTGCATATGTAATAGCTAAACAGAAATTACCATTATCACAGAAATTTAACTCTTTTAGCACCACTGTTAGTATCCTGACTGTCAGAGTTTGTACACGTATCAGGTAATGCGCTGCTCTTAAGGAAATCAGAAATTTTGCTTTGTTTGAATGACATCCTGAAATTCTGTAGTTCTTACAGGCCCAGATGCACTCAACTCAATCATCATCCTGCAGTAATCGAACTACAAAAGCTTAATGGTTTATGAGTCGATAATATGCTTCATTCTGATCATGCATGCCGAAATATCATTTTAAGAAGAAATGAAAAAGAATCTTGCTCACCTCCTTGCAGAATCGGGTACAAACTTTAGTATCATGATGGATGATGGTACAACGGTTTCCAATAAAACTTTTTTTAATAGCACATTTACGTTTGTCCCTTGAGGGAGTTGCTTGCAATTATTTTTTTGACATTGTTGAATTAGAAAGTGGGACAGGAGAATGCATTTTCAGCACACTGTTAGTAGCTCTTGAAAAGTATGGCATTACAAATGACGTTTTAGTACACCTTGTAGGTATCGCAACAGATGGCGCCTCAACAATACTTGCTGCTTACAAAGGCGTAGCCGCTCTACAGCGTAGTCATTTACATAAGGATTTAACTGTCGTTCATTGTATGAACCACAAAATGGAATTAGCTGTCCACAATGTTATGAATGATGTAGCAGTTGTATACCATATACAGGTTTTTTTAGATCCCTTATATTCTGTGTTTTCTCGTTCGCGTACGTTGGGTTGCTACCTCATTTAATGCTGTTCGAGCTTTTCTTGAATGTCACAGTTCTCTTGTCCATCTTTTTGAAAAACTGAGACATGATGGTTCCTGATCAACTCAGGAGCGATCTAAATTTGAAGGTTTACTAAAACATCTCACAAAGTGGTTGCTTGTAATGGAATGAGTTATGCTTTATGAGGCCCTAGAAGTTCTACAAGTATTATCATTCTTTATGCAGAACAGAAATTGTTCAGTCCTTAAACAAAACAGCAAATTGACGTGGCTATAAGAACTCTTGAAACATTGAAAACAAATGACTCGCCACGAATTAGGATGATAGTACAAGAGTTGGAGGAAAAGCGCACATTCAAAGGGGTATTAATTAAAGAACCATCTTGTGATGAATATAACAGATTTCAAACATTTCGGAACAAATTTTTTCAGTCTTTGGTAGACAATATAAAAAACCGCTTTGAGGACCTGGATTTCTTTACGGGTGTAGCCGTATTAAATTCAGATACATGGCCTTCAGATTCTTATGAATGTGTGTTTTATAGTGACATGTCAATTTCTCGCTTGTGTAATAAGGTTGATTTTAAATTACGTGAAAGCACGTGTGCATCACTAGTTAAAGATTTTCGAATCTATAAAGAAAATCCTCAACACATGCCCAATTCTGTGAAGGGACTTGTGAAAGCAGTCGAAGTTATACCTATATATACGGCTGAATGTGAACGCGGATTTAGTGCCATGAATTTAACACTGACTGATCAGAGAAATCACTTACAAAGTCCGACACTTTCAAATCTACTTTTCATTTCAATAAATGGACCTCCACTGCATTGCTTCGCTGCAGAAGAATCTGCAGCAAGGTGGATCAAGTCTCAGCACCATAGCGCCCTTGACAGACCAACAGACAAACCCTCAAATCTTGAGGAGCAGTCTCATTCATCTCGTCCCTTCAACTAAACTCTGTAAGCTAAAATGACAATTATACACTGTAGTACTAGCTGAACCGGCCACACTATGCTGTAGCTTTGTCATAATACGATGATTTAACAAACTAACTTTCACTTATAATTTCAGAGTGTTAAAATTAAGCACAAAACAAAACAAAAATTTTAATTTTACATTTTATTCATCTCATATTTTAGAATAGTTTGAGTATCGTATATTACATGAATCATTTACAAAGTTGTTAATTAACAACATATGAAGTATTATTAACTTTATAAATAAGGTAAACAAACTCGGCATTGTCCGGATGTCTACGTTCCCTTATGTCCACACCCTTCTTTTCCCACTCCCCATTTCCTCCTGCCCATCTCTCTGTGCATCTGCTTTTCTCCTCTATCACCTCCTACCCCCTCTGTCACTCTCCCCTTCGCTAAGGTAAATTTCTCTCCCCCTCTAAGCCAATCTCCTCCTCCACTCTCTTTCTGTCCCTGTGACATCCAACATTTACATATTGAAAGCAATAATTTGTGTCTACAATTGCCATAAGGACAATGATGAATGTTTTTTTTGTAGTTGATGTATTCACTTCCAGTATTCGGAGGACACATAATTTGCACATGTTTGCCATATATGGGTCCTATGCAGTGAGGGAAATTCCACTTCACTTCGAAATTTCTTGCTACCTTCTGCCATTCTTCTGTATCCTTTGGAATCTGAAAAGTAAAACATACTCATTACTTTCCTTATTTTTTCAGACTGATGACACAGAGGACACACTATCAAAAGATGACTGCGATGTATCTCTTGAAGAACATGTACCTCCCACATAGGTCAAGCACATATTTTCAAATGTTCTTTTTAATGTGATAAAAAAATTAGGTTAAATATATTTCAGTTCTTTCAATTTAAATCTGCATTTCATACTAGAATGTCGTGTTCCCAGTTTGGCACAGCTTTGCCACAGGAGACACGAAAGCAGTCGAAGACGTCCGTCTTCTGGTCGGCCCCTGATTGTTGTCAGGAGGAGGCTAGTTTTTGATTAATCAAAGGCTTCTCTTATATGAAAAGAACAACCCGGATTCCTTTACGTAATCAGTATGAATTTTATAATCACCTAAGGGACCTTTAACAATTAACAATAAAAAAATTGCATTTGCAAGTGAAATCATGAATAAATGGGGCAGCTATGAGTTGTATAGAAGACAAGGAGCGGCCTTCTGTCTACGATCAGGATGCCGCAGTATTCTCTGCTGTAGTAAAGGCTGCTTGACATTTATAAAAATAATATGGCATGGAGGTAAAAAAAATATACATAAAGGAAAAGAATGGAATAAGAAATCTGGTAAACACTAAATATATTCAAACAATTCTCACAAGCAATTAGGGCTTATTTATAAGCAGTGTAACTTTTCTAACTGTATGGTGCGATTAGATTTCAGCCTGTCCTGTGTTTGCTCCTTGGTTCACGTTTTTGTCACAAATTACAGTCATTACTTTACTCCTTCCTTCAAGACAATTTTTGCACCGTTCAACACCTTCATAACAATAACTTGCCGGTTTACAGTATCGAACATAAATTACTCGAATTTTATTAATTAATAATGTTGTCTGCACACTGGCGAGACCGCTCACTTTTATGGCTTAAAGTCGACCTTCTTTACACTTTCACATTACAAGCAGAAGTACATTAAAATCTGAAGATCTACAAAAGTTTGTTACTGTCATCTTTTATTTAGATCGAAGCGGAACGTCAGTTCAGCTTCTGTTAAAATGTTTCTTTGACTGCGCAATCCATGTATTAGCGTCCGCGCTCGATGCGCATCTTTATAGTTATGTAAATTATATAAAACAAATGTCTTTCAAAGAATATATCTCATCTCATAAGTTGATCATTTAATATAAAGATAGGTGAATGCCTTTCCAAGGGTACTCACAGCTTTCATACTACGGAAATCCCAATAATATTACAGGGAGTATGAACAGCAAACTCCAAGCATCGAAACATTGGTTGCAAAACACAGCTGTGAAATTATGTATGTGGGCAA
This sequence comes from Schistocerca serialis cubense, assembly GCF_023864345.2. Classification (NCBI taxonomy): domain Eukaryota; kingdom Metazoa; phylum Arthropoda; class Insecta; order Orthoptera; family Acrididae; genus Schistocerca; species Schistocerca serialis. Next base: position 217,525,176 of record NC_064642.1, on the reverse strand, counting down.
TAATAATTGTGACGAATTTGTTCAAACAGAAACAGAGGAGCCGGAATTAATACGATTTTAGAAATAAGTATTTTTAACAGTTCTTTAATATCCATTTCAATTTGCTTAAAAACGCCAATAAAACATAACTTAAATGAAATCAGTATTGAATGTTGCGTGCTTACCTTTATGTAATTCTTCAACACCAATGGAACAGCTTCACATACTTCTGGCACTATGAGGGAAATAGCAGAATATGATACTTTAAATAAGTACATTAGTGACTTGTATGAATCGCCAGTGGCTAAAAATCGTAATGTGATGGCCCATCGAATTCTTGGTGAATACTGTCTTGGCAGTTGTTATCTTTCTTTACAATAAGAGGTGTAGTTAACTGCAGTAAGTAATTAATGTCTTCGTCGACATTCTCGTAAAATTACTAAATAACACATCATCGTCTGCTTCTAGTTCCTATGATACTATTTCGTGGACCTTCTTTAAATACTCTTCTCTTCCACCATCGTTTTCTTTTCCTTTAGTTTTCATTTCCGTTGTTAGCTGCACGTGCAAGTACCAATTAGGCCGCCGCTGTGATCACTTTATCATCCATTATACTGCAAGACCGACACACGTGTGGCACAAATTCTGTATCTTTGGTATAAATTAACCTGCCGCATGCAACATACGCCGTAAGATGTTGCCTGTTGTAGCATGCTACAAGACGACGCACGCCACATTTCCCTAGCATGCCACAATGTTGGAAGACGTCGACCCAGCGTAAACGAGGCTTTAGAGCCAGGTCTGTATTATATGGTGGATGTGAAACTAAAACCTGCAATCAGACCCAAACGTCGTGGAAAACTGTGAAGAGGTGTCATTCTGCAGCAAGATAACGCTCGCCCACATTCTGCCAAACGGACAGCCGACGCAATAAAGGAGTTGAGATTCGAGGAGCTGGAACATCCACCATACAGTCCAGACCTGGCTCCAAGCACTTTTCACATGTTTGGACCCTTAACGGAAGCACTACAGGAAAGAAGATTTTAAAGTGATGAAGACGTCATTGCTGCCGTGCAAGATTGGTTACAGATGCAACTGAAAACATATTTTGTGATGAAATAAAAAAAAAACTCGTACAATGTCGGGAAAACTGCATTGAAGTCCAGGGAGGTTACGAAGAAAAATAGCGCATGTTTCAGTTTTCTATCATCAGAACAAGTACAGCTTTTCACAAATGAGCCTTTACTTTTTGAATTCCCCTCGTATACTTGTATGTAGATGATTTTGTAAATAAGCTTTACCTATAATGTACTTTTAAAGATATAACAAGAGATGGCTTTTCTGATAGTGCATACGCGTGAATAGTGGGTTTCGGCATTAACATCTATTTATAAACAACTGTTTAACCATGGGTAACACCGCGGTCCAAGCTAGTAACATACATAATTATACTAACCCACTAAGACATCCCCCCCCACTGGTAAAAGCAAAAGTCGCACACTGGACTTGTCAGAAATGCGACTTCTCCTGATGCTATCTTCCAGTACTTTCCAAAGGTGTTCAATAGGATTAATGTCTGGTCACTGAGGAGGGGTGTTTAGTTGTTTTGGAGTATTGTACAGGAGCCACAGCCTTGTATTTAGAGCCATATGCTTTGGCCGGTATCTTGTTGAAAAATGTAAACCAAGAAGATTTTCAGAATGAGATTTTCACTCTGCAGTGGAGTGGGCGCTGATTTGAAATTTCCTGGCAGATTAAAACTGTGTGCCAGACCGACACTCGAACTCGGGACCTTTGCCTTTCGCAGACAAGTGCTCTACCATCCTTCCTTCCAGGAGGGCTACTTCTGCAAAGTTCACAGGAGAGCTTTCGTGAAGTTTGGAAGGTAGGAGACGAGGTACTGTCAGAAGTACGGCTGTGAGGACGGGGTGTGAGTCATGCTATGGTAGCTCTGATGGTGCCGGCATGGTAGCTCAACGTATTCGGTCAGAGAGCTGCTCGCCCTCTGCAATAAAAAGCTGAGTAAAGGAATCAACAATCAACTTGAACGGATGTCTCATGACGTCCACCCAGACCAAACGCACTAAACAATACCGAACACAATGAAAAAAAAAGTAGAGCGCTTTGCCGTGAAAGGCAAAGGTCCCTAGTTCGAGTCTCGGTCCGGCACACAGTTTCACTCTGCCAGTAAGTTTCATAACAGCTCACACTCTGCTGCAGAGTGAAAATCCCGTCCTTGCAGACCTAATTTTTCAGTGCTAGGATTTGCATTGTTCTTTAAAATGTTAATATACATACCTCCTCTGTCTTATCACAGACGATGTGTCACTTATTTCTAAGACTGCAGTACACGTGAAGTGCCTATTTACTTCCACCGCCCTGAGAGGAATGCATAATTTCTGATAATTGTTCACCGACTTGTAGTCTTCTATAGTTGTCCCCTGCGCAGAAAACAGCACGTAAGTCATGAATACGTTATATTGAGGCTGTAATAAACTCTTAACGAGGAACAAATATTTCAGAAATAGTTAAATTTCCAATTCGTTTGTTTATACGAGGTGCCACTCGCTTTTTGTTAGCAGAACACGAGAAACTGCACAATTACATTCGTTTGCCTTTTCGTTGAGCAGTTGTTTATTATTCTGCTGGTTATTAACCCTTCTGTGGTTGATGGGTCATAATGTCTCACTAACTTCGAGCGCCAATTCGAGTGTAGGGATATATGTTCCCAGCTCACTAGACTCTAGCGACAACGAAACAAGGGAAGTGACGTAGGTCACAGAAGATACCACATCCATTTGAAGGCCTTGCGGGCAAGGAGGTTCGCGGAGGAGATTGTTACGTGTGGACTGGTGTGTCTGTGCGAGATGTCTTGTTGTTCTGTTGTACGTCAGTGTCAGTATAACGTGGGTGAAAGAGTGGTCATAGGGAAGAGTGTTACATTGTTTCAAGATGCAGTTTATTTCAGGAGCATTTGCTTTTTATCTCTTCACAAATTTGGTGAGTTTTCAATTTAATTTTATTCATTCATAGATCACGTTGACAAGGATATTTGACATTTCAAAGCTTAAGAACGAAAATCGGCTGAATGATTCTAACCTCACGACCAGGTTATTATTAACAGCAAGACTTCGTACACAGAGTACAACACGATTTTGATTATACATTCATTCAAAGAAATTTCATAATGTAAAAAGCGAATGTTACACTCTCGCATTTCGGTACAATTCATATAACACATGCACAGCAGGACGCTACAACGTTTGGTTTACACGCGAACTCCCCACAGGACTGCGTGAAAAAACGAGTGACATGAGATGTTGAGCTCGGAAAGAGGATAAAATGTTAGTATTACACCATATAGAGTTCTGGTGTAATGGTTTCCAGAAATCAAAAACAATTATAATGTAAAAGTGGGTTGTGAAAGGACAATTCATTATTGTTTACTTGTTACCACTCCCTATCTGCATGTTATGCAAGTTATGTTTCATTGTACATAGTTTGTTGTTTAAAGCACTCATTTTAAATAAATTTACTTCGGTAATCTCATTATGCAAAAGGGGTTACTTGTTGTATAGTTTTATTTCCTGGGAGGAAGTGTTGTTTTGAATTTTTTTTCTTTATTCTTGCTTGGTAAAGGCAAGTTCGGTCTTGAACCTGTTCGTGGTTATGGAAGAACGTTTAGTGCAATAATTACAAGATGCATAACATTACAATGAGCCTAAAAACTATTTTGAATAATTAATTATTTTTTCAGTCAAAATTAATGTCATTTCCTATCTTCACACTGAAGTGCATGACAGTAGTTTTGCGTTTTGTTCAATGTAACTTTATTTTATAGTGACCAATTGCACTTATTTTCTTATACCAAGGTTGTCTGTTCTTTGGCGGAATACACAACTGAGGATTGCTGGGCGTTGGGCTTCAACAAAGCCAATTTGCTGTGTTCGTCATGCGACCAGCTGAAATCTTTCGATCTGGATCTTATCAAGTAGGTAATTTTTGGAGTATTGAGAAATTCACAGCATTTTGTGTCTTAAGCGAAATTTGTTAGATGGTAAAGTAACATAAATTTGCCGCCCCCGTGTCATGGAAATGTTTTAGGGCTGCAACTATTAAAAAATTTGTGAAGTAACACTTTTCAGCTCATATCACATCTCTATGGCAATATTTACTAGCACTACACTAAAAACACACTTTTGTTTTTACAGCCTGACTATGGCAAATGGTGATGTTGGCTCAGGTGTGTGAAGAATATGTGAGAATGTGATGGCTGAGGGAGAGAGAGGTGAGAGATGTTGGGTAAGAGTTTGGATAAGACTGTACTGGTATGGGATGGGGTGCTGGCAGCTGCTCAGTGTTTTTAGCTGCTGGGAGAAATACATAGAAACTAGTACAGGGCCAGGTAAAAGGTCGAGGGTAAGAATTAAGTAAGCCAGGGTGGAACTGAAAACAAATGCAGGAGTTTCAGGTTAGTGCCAGTCAGTAGGTAGAGGTAGATGGTGAGGAATTAAGAGGTACTGAGGGCTGAGGAATTATGAAAACAGAGACAGGCATTCTGGGAATGGAGACAGTGTAGCAGGGGCGAGTACCCACTTGTACAGGTCAGATTACTTAATTCTATTTTATACATAGACATTCTTCAAGCCATGCTACAGTGCATGGCAGAGGATACACCGTGCCACTACTTGTCATTTTCTTTCCTGTTCCATTCGCAAATAGAACAATGGAAAAATGACTGGCTGTATGCCTCCTTATGAATCCTAATTTCTCATCTCTTATCTTCATGCCCCTTACGTGCAAGGTATGTTGATGGCAGTAGAATCATTTGACAGTCAGCTTCAAATGCCAGTTCTCTAAACTTTCAGTAGTGTTTCTCAAAAAGAATATCATCTTCCCTCCAGGGATTCCCATCTGAGTTACTGGAGCATCTCTGTAACAAGTTGTTCGAACTTACCAGTAACAAATTTAGCGGCCCGCCTCCGAATTACTTAGACGTTTTCCTTCAATCTGACCGGGTGCGGATCCCAAACACTCAAGAATAGGCCACACAATCATCTTATGTGGTCTCCTTTACAGGTGAACCTCTCATTCTTAGAATTCTCCCAAAAAAAGATCGTGCAGTACATGTTGTTGTGTGGCATGAGTGAATTGATCGAAAGATTGCACAACATATTTATAATTGACTATTTACCTCTATTCAGTAATTTGTCTGTTATAAAGATGGAGATTTTAAGGAAAAACTACTTTAGTCTACATGTGAAAATACTTCTGCTGTCTGTCCGATGTTTTATTTTCATGGGCGGGTTGCAGAGTTTTATAGTGATATATTTAACTCTTTTTCTCTGCCAAACTAAGTAAGTTCACTAGATGGAAGTAAAGATTAATATTCTTTCCAGTGTAGTATATGTGAATATCTCTTTGCACCCCCAAAACTTGCAATGGATTGTCGACAAGAAATCTTATAATAGAATAAATGTATTGCGAGACTAGTTAATATTCCACATTTAAACATATTTATTACTGTTAAATAAGTGTGGATGATTCCTCTCATCCCCCGTCCCCATGGCGCTCAACTCTTGTGAGAACATGTGTGGAAAGCTTGAGTCCACGAGCCATTGTGGCATTCATCTTTTCTCTGGAAGAGTTACATTCTGTATTTTCCTTTGAGTTAACCTCCAGCGAATGCCCTGTCAACTCAACCATATGTCTGGTTTCTTGTTGCAGTTGCTCAATATTTCTTTTTTCATTAAATCCTACATCTGTTTCAGTATATTTACAGATGGCCACCATTGTCTGGTTTGACCTCCACTTTTATCTTCAAAAATTTTCAGTGGTTTGCGGTGCATGGTGAATGTCGTACAATACTTAGTGTGGTAGTCAAACGAAGTGGGAGGTCATCATGTACACTTATGTGATAGCTTCCTTACTGCAAAGGGACATAGTGTTGGTGTCCGCAGTGTTACCCTCCCTATGAATGTCCAGGAATGTGTGTGTGTGTGTGTGTGTGTGTGTGTGTGTGTGTGTGTGTAATATTTGGGACACTGATAATCTGGGCGATGACTGCAGTGCCAGGTCACTGTTACTTATACGGGTCAGTGCCTATGCATAGTCCTTCTGTGGTCAGTTGGTGACACCATTCCAGAGTAATTTCACAGAGAGAATTGCACAGCAGTCTCATCAGAGGAGCTGGCTTAGTTTATTGCAGAAGGGTTTAACTCCATTGTTTTACCTTTTTTAAATACAAATTGAAATGAAATGAAAACTAATGTCAGATGGGGGAGGGGGGGCAGGGTGGGACAAGACAGAGAGAGATAAATATCTCAATTCCTGGTCTACATCAGGACTGATAATGGATCATTCTCAGATAATAAGCAATAATTTTTTCATTGATGAAATAGAAAACAAGTTTGGCAGTGACACTTCAGTAAACAAAATGTGAAACATACTGATTAGAATAGTGTCCCCCCACTCAGTCACGGCCACTGTTCAGCTGCAGCAAACTTGGCAACATCCCAGATCCCGTTTTGAAGGTGACTTATTACTGAGTAAAGTTAAGATTATAAATAACCAGTGTGATGTGAGATGTTTCAGAATATCTGAAGTGCATCCACATGTCATCTAGTCTGTCAAATTAACCTATCTATGGAGATTGTGTACATCTAGTACATGGTGATGTCCCTTGTGTGCTATGCCTTATTGCACCAGTTGTGGCTCACTTCTTAACCCCCGTCCCTCCCCCCACCTCCACCCTCAGTCCCTGTTCACCAACCGGTTACATTTATAGAAGGGAATGTAAGATACAAGAGTTCAAGGTCTTTGATAATTTAACATATCTGGAAGAAGGGAAAAAGTAAAATTGCCTTTACATTTCCGGATGGTAGAAGCTCACAACTCTAATGTGATGGATCATCTGCAATGAGGAGGAATATTCCCTCTCCTGTTTTTCCAGGGCCCTTGTGGCCACCTTAGTTCATCCATCCGTGTAAGGGAAGGGACTCCTGCTTCCCTCCCCGTCCTCCTCCTTTACCCTCCTCTTGTTTCATGTGTATTAGGGACTCATAATAGACTTACATATACCACAACCTGCAGACATTTGGCTACAGGACAACCAACTACTCATCTGTACCAGACTCTTGCCTGGACACTCCTTCTACTGAATCTAAATCTCAAAAGAGGAGGAAAGGAAAAAAAGGGCAAAGGTGGACCCAGTATTCCAAACTACCTTGGGTCTCCCCTCTACCATTACCGATATCAGGCAATTAGGTGACAACCAACTGGTGGCAATAGCCCAAACAGAAATGTGATTACATGATCTATTCTTTTCACACTGCCATTGGACACAGTCATAACCGAATGCCGTTTTGGTGGCTATCTTTAGCATCTTGCTGAACTGAACTGACACTTGCTCTCGCAGTAGTCATTGACTTTCATAGTTCAGGAAATCGGATTCCACACAATATAAGCATTCTTCATAACTAATACGTACTACAAAATTAGATCCTACGTAGAGGATTCAGAGTAGTGGTCGGTAATGAAAGGGTGTAGCTACAAACCCTTGTCACATTATAGGCGGCATGCATGACAGCATTTTTTTGGCCTAGGAGTCTGTTTTCTGAACAGACTGAAGTAGTGCATAGGGCATAGCAGCATGTTCGTTGTGCTGGAATAAGCTGGCTTCAGCACACCATGTGGCAAAGAGGTTGCGAGGAGATCGAAAGAGGCTAACAACAGACTAGCATGAAACATGCTGCCAGTGCCCTCTTGGCTATCAGTACTTAAGACGGTCTCCGTGGACCGGAGGGAGAGTCTGAGACTGTCACACCAAGGAAGTCCCAGTGTCATTAGTCGCAGCCCAGTGGGAATCACAATAGCAGTTAGTTCTGCTGCTAACACAAGAGACAGGCAGCACATAGCAACCAAAAAATGTATACATAGCGGACTTTGTACTTCACCAGCAGTGAAGCTAACGTGGACTATACAGAAGAACTTGTACCACAACAAATATCTTGAGTTGAGTAAACTTTGCGTTCTTATGAATAAAGAACACAGTTAATGTATGCATACAGCCTGTGTTGTAGAAAGTTGATATGGGGCCACCAAACGACATCCTCTTCTTGCTTCTATGGTCCACCTCTACAGAGACACCAAGACTACATAAAATTTGTGGTCTTGGAGTCACCAGCGAGTATCCATAGCGTGTGCAGTAACAGCCTAGAGCAATGGGAAGAAATAGTGCAAAACAATTTTTCATATTACAACTTACCTTATGCAAATTTTGTATGAACAAAAGAACATTTTGCAAGTTGTGGCTACAAAATTAACGGAACTGATGCTGTGACAGAGGATGCCCGAAGATGATTGACCAGTAGCTGTGAAGCAAGAAGCCTTCTCAGTTGAATGCATCATCTGGTGTCTGTAGACAAATCATTGTGGCTGTGGCCTTCATGTGTAAGAGCTGTTGTTTTGTAGTGCTGGAAAAAGATAAGCGTAATAATAGAGCAATGAATTATTATGAATTGTCAAGTAAAACTTGGAAATCCTGCTACTGAAGGCTATCTTTTACTAAAAGGAGTGTATGGTGAAGACTTTATCACATACGCAAGTTTGTGAGTTGTTAAAGTGCTTCCAAGATGGCCGAGATGATGTGGAAGGTGACTTGTGCCTAAGACCCACTTTACCATCAAAAATGGACGAAACTATTGAAAAAGTAGGTAATTTAATTTGGTTTGACTGTCTTTTGAGTATTTGATCGCTTGCTGAAAGTGTAGGAATTGACAAAGAATGCATAAGTCAAATTATGTAACCAATTTAACATGAGAAAAGCATGCACGAAACTTGTACCGAAAATTCTCACGATTGAACAAACAGAAACACATGAACATGTTTGTGTAAACACTTTGAATATCACTGAAAATGATCTGAAAAAATAAGAAAAGAAGACCCTAATTGCAGAACAACAACTCATGGTTCTGCATTAAGACAGTGCACCGGCTGCACCACAAATCTGTTAAGAGGTTTCTACTGATGTACTGCATCCCAGTGTTAGACAACCACTTTATTCATGTGGTCTAACACCATGTGACTTTTATCTATTACCCAAGGTCAACTCTGCATTAAAAGGAACAAAATAAGTCCATTGAAGCAGTGAAAGCCCATGTTATCAATGCACCCACAGAAGATGACTTCCATCACTGTTTCCATCAATGGAAAATTTGCATGGAGCATTGTAGGCGTAGAGGAGGGGAGTATGTTGAGGGTAACAGTAACTGAAGATGTTTGTTTTTAAAATAAAACGTTTTGCAGTAGTAATCCCATTATTTTGTACCCACACCTCTTAGAATAGGGACCAGCCGAATAAGGCAGTGCAGTTAACACTATCCTTACATTCAGGATGGAGTTTCTTCTGTGTTCGGACATACTGGTTTAGGTTTCCTGTGATTTTCCGCAGTCATTTCAGGCAGAGGCTTGGTTGTGGAATTGCGGCGGTTTTTTCCACCGCCTGGCTGAGCTACGGCAGCTGTTAAGCTTTACACCTGCTATCTGCATTGCCCTCCAGGAAACCTGGTTCCCAGCAATGCAGACCTCTACCCTCCGCAGCTATACGGGATATTACAGGAACCGTAGCGACTATAATAGAGTGTCAGGTGGAGTTTGCGTTTATGTTCTAAACTCGGTCGTAGTGAACATGTGCCCCTTCAAACCCCTCTTGAACTATGGCTGTCAGAATAAGGATGACGCTGGAAATAACTGTCTCCAATGTTTATCTTCCTCCAGATGGTGCAGTATCCCTGAATGTATTAGCTGCACTGATCAATCAACTCCCTAAACCTTTCCTACTTGTGGGAGATTTTAATGCCCATAACCCCTTGTGGGGTGATACCATGCTTACTGGCAGAGGGAGAGGTGTCGAAACTTTACTGTCGCTATTCGACCTCTGCCTCTTAAATACTGAGGCTGCCACACATATGTGTTGCTCATGGTAGTTACTTGTCGATTGATTTGTCAATTTGCAGCCCAGGACTTCTCCCATCTATCCACTGCAGAGCACATGACGACCTGTGTGGTAGTGACCACTTCCCCATCTTCCTGTCACTGCCCCAGCATCGGGCACATGGACGCCTGCCCAAGTGGGCTTTGAGCTAGGAGGGTGGGGAACTTTCATCTCTGCTGTCTAGCTACATTGTATGAGTGGGGTTTCCGGGGACTGCTTCAGTTTTTTATCCGAAACTTCCTGTTGCTCCGTACTTTACGTGTTGAAGTTGGTGACTCCCGTAGTTCCATCCATTTCCAGGAGAATGGAGTCCTGCAGGGCTCTGTATTGACTATCTCTCTATTTTTAGTGGCCATTAACGGTCTAGTAGCAGCTGTCAGGCCCTCTGTCTCACCTTCTCTGTATGGAGATGACTTCTGCATTTTGTACTGCTGCTCCAGTACTGTTGTTGCTGAGCGGTGCCTCCAGGGAGCCACCCACAAGGCGCAATCATGGGCTCCAGCCCACGGCTTCCAGTTTTCAGTCGCAGAGTCTTGAGTCTTGCACTTCTGTCGGCGTCGTACTGTTCATCCGGAACCAGCACTTTACCTAAATGTTGACCCACTCACTGTAGTGGAGACGTATCAATTCCTAGGACAGGTTTTCGATGCTCGATTGACTTGGCTCCCTCATCTTCGTCAGCTTAAGCAGAAGTGCTGGCAACATCTCAGTGCCATCTGTTGCCTGAGCAACACCAATTGGGGTGCAGGTCGCTCTATGCTGCTGCAGCTTTACAGAGCCCTTGTCCAATCCCGAATTGACTATGAGAGTGTGGTTTATGGTTCGGCAGCGCCTTCAGCATTGCATTTACTCGACCCTGTGCACCACTGTGGGCTCGATTAGCGACAGGACCCTTTAGGACAAGTCCGGTGACCAGCGTTCTGGTGGAGGCTGGTGTCCCTTCACTGTAGATCAGATGTGCGCAATTGCTCGCTAGTTATGCAGCACACATTCATAGTTCCCCTGCGCATCTGAATTACTGTCTCCTTTTCCCACCCGCGGCTTTCCATCCCTCGCATCGGCGGCCCAGATCGGGGCTAATGATTGTGGTTCACGTGCGGTCCCTTATCTCCGAACTGGAGTCCTTCCCTTTACCTTCTCTACTTGCGGTCCATTCACGTACGTCTCCATGGTGTACACTGCTTCAGCCGCAGCTTCGTCTGGACCTTTTTCATAGCCCTAAGGACTCCGTTAACCCCGCCACTCTCCGCTGTCACTTCCTCTTGATTCTTGACATGTTCCAGGGCTCTGAAGTGGTTCACACCGACGGCTCAATGGCTGATGGTCATGTAGGCTTCGCCTATGTTCATGAAGGAGATATTGAGCAGCACTCCTTGCCAGTTTGGTGCAGTGTTTTCACTGCAGATCTGGCGGCCATATATTGTGCTCTTGAGTACATCCACTTGTGCCCTGGCAAGTCATTTCTCCTGTGTACTGACTCATTGAGCAGCCTACAAGCTATCGACCAGTGCTACCCTCGCCCTCTGGTAGCTTCCATTCAGGAGTCCATCTGTGCCTTGGAACAGTCTCGCTATTCTGTGATATTTGTGTGTACCCCTGGACATGTCAGAATCTCCGGCAACAAACTTGCTGACAGGCTGGCCTAACGGCTTTGGGAGACGGAATGGCATAACAGCATGCACAACAAACTGTGTGTCATTAAGGAGACTATGAATTTGTGGAAGTCTTCCATGTAGGCCTCTCGCAGGTTATCAGTTGTCCTCTGCCGGCTCCGCATTGGCCATACATGGCTAATGCATGGTTACCTAGTCCGTCACAAGGACCCACCTCTTGCTGGACTGCCCATTTTAAGCCGCTCTGAGGCAGACTTTTAACTTTCCCAGCACCCTGCCTTCGGTGTTAGGCGACAATGCCTCCACAGCAGCTTTAGCTTTACGTTTTGTCTGTGAGAGTGGGTTTTATACTTCTATCTAGATTTTAGCGCATGTCCTTTGCCCCTCTGTGTCCTCCACCCTAGTGCTTGTAGGGTGGAGGTTTTAATGTTTTGCAGAGTGGCTTCCATTCCCTTTTTATTCTTGTGGTTGGCCAGCCACTGTAATCTGCTTTCATGTTTGACTTTCTTCTGTTTCTACCATCTCTGTTGTTTTCTTGTCCTCTTTCGTTCCTTTTAGTGTTCGTTGCCTTCCCTTCGTTCTTGTTGCTTTTCCTCTTATTCCATTTTGTGTTAAATGTGTGCATTTTATTCTCATACTTGCGGCATTGTTTTATTAGGAACAAGGGACCAATGACCTCGTAGTTTGGTTCCTTCTCCCGCCTTTAAACCAGCCAACCAACCAACCAACCAGAGGCTTGGATGGTCCCTTCGAGGCCATGACTGACAACCTGCCCTATCCTCATAAAGCACACTTATATATTCTACGTGTATGTATATTTTTGAGCACTTTATTTTCATTGTATTATGATGACAAATCCAGTATTGTAAGATAGTCTATGGATAAATGAAATGTAATATCTACCCATTTTTCATAACTGTATACACTCGGGTGACAAAAGTTGTTGGATATCTCCTAATATTGTGTCTAACGTCCTTTTGCCTGGCATAGTGCAGCAACTTGATGTGGCAAGGACTAAGTAAATTGTTGGATGTCCCCTGCAGAAATAATGAGCCTTGCTGCCTCTGTAACTGCCCGTAATTACGAAAGTGTGGCCACTGCAGGATTTTGAGCACAAACTTACCTCTTGATTATGTCCGATAAATGTTTGACAGAATTCACATCAGGTGATGTGGATGGCAAAAATCATTCGAATTGACCAGAATTTTCTTCAGACCAGCAGCCTGATTTCATGGCTTCTTATTATTCATCATAATTCCATCGTTGTTTGGGACTTGAAGTCCAAGAATGGCTGCAAATGCTCTCCAAGGAGTTGAACATAACCATTTCCAATCAATGATCAGTTCATTTGGATGAACGGACCCAGTCCATTCCATGTAAACACTGTCCATACCATTGTGGAGCCTCCACCAGCTTGGATGGTGTCTTGTTGATAACTTGGGTCCATCGCTTTGTTCTGCGCCATACTCAAATCGTACCATCAGCTCTTGACTTACAAACTGAAATCAGGACTCATCTGACCAGGCCATGGTTTTCCTGTCATCTAAGATCCAAACGATACGGTCACAAGCCCAGGAGAGGCGCCGCAGGCGATGTCTCACTGCTACCAAAGACACTCGCATCAGTCGTCTGCTGCCACAGCCCATTAACGCCAAATTTCGCCCCACTGTCCTAATACGTTCGTCGTACATCCCATATTGATTTCTGTGTTTATTTCACAGTGTTGCTTGTCTGTTAGCACTGACAGCTCTATGCAAACACCACTGCTCTCGATTGTTAAGTAAAGGCTGTTGGCCACTGTGTTGTCTATGATGAGAGGTAATGCCCAAAACTTGGTGTTCTCAGCACTCCTGACACTGTGGATATCAGAAATTGAATTCTGAAATGGAATGCCCCGTGCATCTAGTTCCAACTACCATTCCACATTCAGTGTGTTAATTCCAGTCATGCAGCTGTAATCATGTCAGAAAATGAGTAAAAATGACACCTCTGTCAATGCACTGCCCTTTTATACCTTGTGTATATGATACTGCCACCATTTGTACATGTGCGTGTCACTATCCCATGACATTTGTCACCTCCGTGTATTGAACCTGCTGTAAGAATAAAGTTGACTGTAAAGAGCCTTTGGTAGAGTGCATTCACTGATGCTAGAGGCCACCTCTCAAGACTAAGTAGCACTTTATACCACGAAGAAGTGGTGGCAGGTGCATACAAATGAATAGACTTCATCCTTTGCAGCGTCTGTTCGTCCCCCTAAACTGGTAGAGCTGTGGAATCATCAAATTGATTGTCCCTGTCCTATCTTTTACTCAATATTTTTAATGCCCATTACCATTAATGACCTTTGCATGCCTTGACCTTTGCATACTAAATAATGACTCCCCGCGCATTGTATTACAGTGCTATTCCCCCATCGATCTTATCAACTGTAGCCCAGTTGTTATTATTTTATTCAGTGTATACCTCACATTGACCTCTTTGATATGATCACTACTCAGTCATTTGCTTTCTCCCACACCAGTACTAAACAGGATGCCACCTACAGGGATAGGCAAAATAATGTGAACAGTGGTAGTAATGGTATGGTTATGTTTGACAGTGAACAATGCAGGTAAGGCATGTGTTGCACTGGACTGTGCACCTTCAGTACGAACTCGGCATCAGTGCAGGTTGTTTATGAATAGTGCACATCACGTATTTGCATTCAGAGGCCAAGGTTGACGTGCAGTGAAAAACCTAACAGAGTTCCAAAGAGGGCAGATTGTGGGGCCTGATTAGCTGTAGCTGGAGCATCAGTAACCAAGACAACTAACTTAATGAATGCCTCAAGAGCAACAGTCATGACAGCCTACATAAAACATAGAAAGACATTATCATGTAAACGTAATAGTGGGCGCAAATCAAATCTAAATGACAGAGATCACTGTACGCTAACACGAATTGTGCCAAAACAGCACAAGACTATAGTGGCTAATGTGACTGCAGATTTCAAAAGCCATCTTAGAGACCCCATATCTACCGAGAACTCCATAAAGCAAATATTCATGGACAAGCTACTATACCGAAACCACGAGGGATGACAACCAACGCAAAGAAGCGTAAAACCTGGTGTCAGGGGCATAAATCCTCGACACCTGATCAGAGGAAACATGTCATATGGTCCATGTCAACATTTTCGTTATTTCCAACATCTGGATGGGTTTACGGCTGGAGAACGCCAAATGTTGTTGTTGTTGTGGTCTTCAGTCCTGAGACTGGTTTGATACAGCTCTCCATGCTACTCTATCCTGTGCAAGCTTCATCTCCCAGTACCTACTGCAGCCTACATCCTTCTGAATCTGCTTAGTGTATTCATCTCTTGGTCTCACTCTTCGATTTTTTACGCTCCACGCTGCCCTCCAGTACTAAATTGGTGATCCCTTGATGCCTCAGAACATGTCCTACCAACCAATCCCTTCTTCTAGTCACGTTTTTCCACACTCCTCTTCTACCCAATTCTATTCAATACCTCCTCATTAGTTATGTGATCTACCCATCTAATTTTCAGCATTCTTCTGTAGCACCACATTGCGAAAGCTTCTATTCTCTTCTTGTCTAAACTGTTTATCGTCCATGTTTCACTTCCATACATGGCTACACTCCATACAAATACTTTCAGAAACGACTTCCTGACACTTAAATCAGTACTTGATCTTAACAAATTTTTCTTCAGAAACGCTTTCCTTGCCATTGGCAGTCTACATTTTATATCCTCTCTACCTCGATCATCATCAGTTATTTTGCTCCCCAAATAGCAAAACTCCTTTACTACTTTAAGCGTCTCATTTCCTTATCTAATTCCCTCAGCGTCACCCGACTTAATTCGACTACATTCCATTGTCCTCCTTTTGCTTTTGTTGATGTTCATCTTATACCCTGCTTTCAAGACACTGTCCATTCCGTTCAACTGCTCTTCCAAGTCCTTTGCTGTCTCTGACAGAATTACAATGTCATCGGCGAACCTCAAAGTTTTTATTTCTTCTCTATGGATTTTAATACCTACTCCGAACTTTTCTTTTGTTTCCTTTACTGCGTGCTCAATATACAGATTGAATAACATCGGGGAGAGGCTACAACCCTGTCTCACTCCCTTTCCAACCACTGCTTCCCTTTCATGTCCCTCGACTCTTATAACTGCCATCTGCTTTCTGTACAAATTGTAAATAGCCTTTCACTCCATGTATTTTACCCCTGCCACCTTCAGAATGCCAAAGAAGCCTACAATTGTGATTGCTTGATTTCAACAGTTAAGCGTGGAGGTGGAAGTGTGATGGTGTGGGCAGCATATCATGGTACTCTGCTGGTCCCATCATTAGTTTCAAAGGCCATGTTACAGCCAATGATTATGTTAACATTTCAGGTGATCACGTGCACCCCATGATTCAAATGTTGTTCCCCAACAGTGATGCCATATTTCAAATCGTTGTAAGAGGAGCATGCAACTGAACTGAACTGCAGCGTCTTCCCTGGTCAGCACATTCCCTTGTGGGCAGTATTGGAGCACAGACCTGGAGCAGATTTCCGCCTCCCTCATCACTACAGCAATTAGAAGAGGTTCTGATGGAAGAGTGGCATTAACATTCCACTGGAGACTATACAGTCATTATATGGTAGTATTCCAAGACGAATCACATCTGTATTATGGGCAAATGGAGGTTGAACCCCTTATTAATAAACCATTCTCAAGTAAGTACAGGTGTTCACACACATTATTTTTCCTGTCCCTTGCATGTTGGATGGTTAAGATGCTGATTGGCTCACTTTTAGCACTTCCCAAACTGTCAATACGCCTCCTCATGGGTCTACTCACGCATCTACTAAAGAGTCAATCAGCGACACAACCACCAAAATGTTACACTCAGCAGAACTACCCGCCAGGGGGTCCACAACTCTTTTGTGGACACGTGTGTAGCGAGCACGGGACCCCGAGCTAATGTGGCCCTCCTTCCTTTCCGGGCTGCATACCTTCCCTTCCCTTTCCGCATCCCTCCCCGTCCCCCATCTTCGCCCCCCCCCCCCCTCACCTCTGGCTCTTTCCTTCCCTTTCTCCCCCTCTGGGAGTATGGTTTGTGCCTACGTCCGGAGACGGACGCTCGAAACTTTTCCAACTTACTTGCTTTCTACACTTACAAGTCCTCGTCCTTCCTCTGTCCTTCTCTTTTCCTTCCCTCTTCTCCTTGCCCTTTTCTCCGCTGCGGCGTTTGAGACCCCCTCTTCTTTCCTTTCCCTTTCTCTTTTTTCCTCCCTGTGCGTGTCTGAAGGCCGACCCACGCACTTCCATGCGTAGCCGGTGACGGGGTAACGCGTAATTCCCCGCCCCGGGTAGACAGGTAGGACACGTACGTACCCCCTGGTAACGGCCAGGCCCAGGGAGGGGTGATTACCCGAGCTGATACCTTCCGAAAGTGCCGATTGGTCCCTCCGTCCGTTTGTCGGGAGGTGTGACCTGAGGTGTGAACAATCACCTAAGGCGGGTGTGCCCTCGGTGAGGGCCCCCACAAGGGAGGAGCGCGCCATCGGAGACGCCGGTAATCATGGGGGATTCTTCTGCAATGGTTTCCTCACCTTCCACTATGTCTGCTCACAAACGTAAGTTCACTGAGTCTCAGCCACAGACGGTTCTTCCATCGTTGCCACAGTTCCTTGTTGTTTCTCGGTCTGACGACGGTCACGACTTTTCCACGGTCAACCCTTTCATTATTCAGAAAGGTGTCGACGCAATTGCGGGTCCTGTAAAGTCTTGTTCCAGATTACGGAATGGTACCCTGTTGTTAGAAACACACAGTGCCCTCCAGGCTCAAAAATTGCTGCGTACTTCTCTGCTCCACACCTTCCCTGTCCGGGTGGAACCGCACCGTACCTTAAATTCCTCGCGTGGAGTTGTTTATACACGCTCCCTCGATGGATTGTCTGACGAAGACATTCAGCACTACCTATCTGACCAGGACGTCACCGCTGTTCACCGGGTTATGAAAAGGGTTGACTCGAACATCATTCCGACCCGCACTGTCTTCTTGACATTTGACAAAGTTCAACTCCCATCAAAAATCAAAGCAGGCTATGAGATCATTTCCGTTCGCCCTTATGTCCCAAACCCTACGCGTTGCTATCGATGTCAGCGGTTCAATCACACCAGCCAGTCCTGTTCCAATCCGGCCAAATGTGTTACGTGTGGCAAGGATGCCCATGAGGGTGCTTGTCCACCTCCATCCCCTCACTGCATCAACTGTATGGGTGACCACGCTGCTTCCTCTCGAGATTGCCCCGTTTTTAAGGACGAAAAGCTGATCCAGGAAATAAGAGTGAAGGAAAAGGTGTCGACCTTTGCTGCTCGACAGTTACTCACTCGTCGACAGCCCACCGTGCCTCAGAAAGGAAAATACAGCACTGTCCTTGCTTCTCCTCGGCCAACAAAGGAGTCGGCCACGCAGACTTGCGACCTCACATTTAGTACCACGGTCGTCAGATCGGCCAGCGCAAAGATCGCCCGTTCAACCTCACCACTTTCGCCTGCCCACTCTATGGCTCACCCTTTGTCGGGTTCTGCTAAATCTCGAGCCCAAAAGTCAGACGCCAAGTCTTCGAAAAAAGAGCATTCTCGTGAAGAGTTTTTACGTATTGCAACTTCACAACCATCAGTTCCTCCTTCATCTAAACATCATACCTCCAAGAAGGCTACGAAGAAACACAGTTCCTCTCCTTCTCCGCCAAGGCGTGTCCCATCTACAGCACCACCTGGCGGAAATCGCCCTCGGCCATCTTCTGTGTCGCCGAGGCGCACTGCTGGTGGCCGGTCAACTGGCCGATCGTTGGTGGCAGGAGCTGCTCCTGACCAACCTATGGATCAGGATCTTCTGCCTTCGACTGAATGCCATTCCACGCTGTCGGTCGCAAGCTCTGAGCAGTCGTTGAGTTGACAGCACCCTTGGTCACGTTTCTCCATTTTCTGTTCACCCTATGTCCATTATCCACTGGAATATCCGCGGCATTCGCGCCAATCGGGATGAATTGTCGATCCTCTTACGGTCCTACTCGCCGGTCATCTTTTGTCTTCAGGAAACAAAGCTGCGTCCCCATGACCGCTTTGTTCTCCCTCATTTTCAGTCTGTCCGATATGACCTCCCCTCTGTTGAAGGCACTCCAGCCCATGGAGGACTCATGATTCTGCTCCATGATACTCTCCATTATCACCCAATCCCCTTAAACACTTCCTTCCAAGCTGTCGCCGTCCGTCTTTCACTTTCTGGATACACGTTCTCTCTTTGTACGGTATACATTCCATCGTCTACACCAATGGCACGAGCTGATCTCCTTCATCTTCTTGATCAGCTTCCACCACCCTATTTGCTGGTTGGGGACTTCAATGCCCACCACCCGCTTTGGGGATCTCCACATCCTTGTCCACGTGGCTCACTATTGCTAGACGTCTTCCACCAAGCAGATCTAGTCTGCCTCAACACTGGGGTCCCCACATTTTTGTCTGCCTCCACGGCAAATTTATCCCATTTGGACCTTGCGGTCGGTACTGTTCCGCTAGCTCGGCGCTTCGAATGGTTCGCCCTTGATGATACACACTCGAGTGACCACTTTCCATGTGTTCTTCGACTGCAGCCTCAACTGCCATATATGCGCTCGCGACGCTGGAAGTTTGCCCAAGCCGATTGGACACTTTTTTCGTCTCTAGCGACATTCGATGACCGTCGCTTTCCCAGCGTCAACGATGAGGTCACACATTTTACCGACGTTATTCTCACAGCTGCGGAACGTTCCATACCACGCACCTCCGAATTGCCCCGGCGCCCTCCAGTTCCTTGGTGGAACGAGGCATGCCGTGACGCAATACGTGAGCGGCGACGTGCTCTTCGCATTTTCCGTCACCATCCAACTTTGTCCAACTGTATCCGATATAAGCAGCTCCGTGCGTGATGCCGTCGCGTCATCCGCGATAGCAAGAAGGCAAGCTGGAAATTCTTTACTAGCTCATTTAACAACTTCACTCCCTCCTCGGAAGTTTGGAGTCGGCTTCGACGGTTCTCAGGCGCACCTAGTTTCTCCCCGGTCTCTGGGCTCACTGTCGCGCATGATACCTTAGTGGACCCCATCGCAATTTCTAACTCATTGGGTCAGCACTTTGCTGAGATTTCGAGCTCTTCAAATTACCCGCCAGCGTTTCTCCCGAAGAAACGTGCAGCGGAAGTGCGACATCTTGCTTTCTCCTCTCAAAATCGCGAAAGCTACAATACTGTTTTCTCCATGCGCGAACTCCAACATGCACTCTCTTCTTCTCGCTCCTCCGCCCCAGGACCGGATGGTATCCATGTCCAAATGTTGCTGCATTTATCAACCCATAGCCTGCGTTACCTCCTTCGCCTTTATAATCGAATTTGGACCGACAGTACCTTTCCCAGGCGATGGCGGGAAGCTATTGTCGTTCCCGTTCCGAAACCTGGAAAGGACAAACATCTCCCCTCTAGCTATCGCCCCATTTCTCTCACGAGTAGTGTCTGTAAGGTTTTGGAGCGAATGGTGAATTACCGTTTAGCTTGGTGGCTGGAGTCCCGCAGTCTTTTAACACCAGCCCAATGCGGATTCCGAAAGCATCGTTCTGCCGTTGACCATCTTGTTGCTCTCTCCACTTATATCATGAACAATTTTCTCCGGAAACGCCAAACGGTAGCAATATTTTTTGATCTGGAGAGAGCGTACGATACCTGTTGGAGGACAGGCATCCTCCGCACACTGTTCTCTTGGGGCTTTAGAGGCCGGCTGCCCCTTTTTCTTCGCGAATTTATGGCAGAGCGCACATTTAGGGTGCGGGTGAACACTACTCTCTCCCGTACTTTCTCCCAAGAAAACGGGGTACCCCAGGGCTCCGTGCTGAGTGTTGTACTGTTTGCCATCGCCATTAATCCAATTATGGATTGTCTCCTTCCGGATGTCTCGGGCTCCCTCTTTGTGGACGATTTTGCGATCTACTACAGCTCTCAACGGACCAGCCTTCTTGAAAGACGTCTTCAAGGATGTCTCGATCGCCTCCACTCGTGGAGCATCGAAACCGGCTTCCGTTTCTCACCCAGTAAGACCGTTTGTGTTAATTTTTGGCGATGTAAGGAGTTTCTTCCGCCCTCCTTACATCTAGGTCCTGTCAACCTTCCGTTTTCCGACGTCGCTAAATTCTTGGGTCTTATGTTTGACAGAAAACTGTGCTGGTCCTCCCACGTTTCCTATCTTTCGGCTCGCTGTCTGCGTTCCCTTAACACCCTCCGTGTCCTGAATGGTACCTCTTGGGGAGCGGACCGAGTGGTCCTTCTCCGCCTCTATCGCGCCTTAGTGCGCTCGAAATTGGATTATGGAAGCATAGTCTACTCCTCTGCTCGGCCGTCTATTCTTCGGCATCTCGACTCTATCCACCACCGTGGATTACGTTTAGTGTCTGGAGCTTTTTACACCAGCCCTGTGGAAAGCCTTTATGCTGAGACTGCTGAACCTCCGCTGTCCAATCGGCGGGCAGTCCTTCTGAGTCGTTATGCTAGCCATCTGTCTTCCATGCCTGCTAATCCAGCCCATAACCTTTTTTTCGACGCCTCCTTTGATGTCGGGTATGCAGGCCGCTCCTCCTCCCTACTACCCCCGGGAGTCCGCTTCCGTCAACTGCTCCATTCGCTTTCCTTCCGCTTTCCTAAAACCTTCTTGACAACTTGGGGTACAGCACCGCCTTGGCTCTGTCCCCAGATCGACTTGCTCAGAGACCTATGTCAATTTCCCAAGGATGGTACCCCTACACTTGTTTACCGTCGGGCATTTGCTGCTCTATGTGCACAAATGACGGAAGCCACATTTATTTACACCGATGGCTCGAAAACATCGTTAGGTGTAGGGAGTGCCTATATTGTTGGCGACACCCCAAATCACTTTCGGCTTCCCGACCAGTGTTCGGTTTATACTGCGGAGCTTTACGCTGTTCTCCAGGCTGTCCACTACATCCGCCGCCATCAGCGGATACAGTACGTAATCTGCTCAGATTCTCTCAGCTCTCTCCTAAGTCTCCAAGCTCTTTACCCTGTGCACCCTCTGGTCCACCGGATTCAGGACCGTCTGCGCTTGCTCCACCTGGGGGCGTCTCAGTGGCGTTCCTCTGGCTCCCGGGTCACGCTGGTATCTGTGGAAATGAGGCAGCCGATATAGCGGCCAAGGCTGCAGTCTCTCTTCCTCGGCCAGCTCTTCAGTCTCTTCCGTTTACCGATCTACGGAGCGGTTTATGTCGCCAAGTTACTCATTTATGGCATGCGCATTGGTCAACACTTCCTCACAATAAATTGCGGGAAGTGAAAGCCCTTCCTTGCGCTTGGACCTCTTCCTCCCGAACGCGTCGTCGGGAGGAGGTAATTTTAGCTCGACTCCGGATAGGGCACTGTCTTTTTAGTCATCGACATCTTTTAAGCGGTGATCCTCCCCCACTCTGTCCCCACTGCTCTCAGCTGTGGACGGTCAGACACCTTTTAATTGAATGCCCCTATTTTAATCCGTTACGCTCCCGTCTACAGCTATCGCCTGATCTATCGTCGATTTTAGCAGATGACACGCGCTCAGCTGACCGCGTTCTACAGTTTATTAGTGACAGTGAAATGACGTCAGTCATTTGAAGTTTTTTTTGGGGGGACAACCAACCCCTTTCTATAGTGGACTTTTAAGCATTCCTTCTGCCTTTAGTTTCTCAAATTTTCTGACTTTGTTTCCATTGCTGCTGATTTTAAATTTCGTTTTTTCCTGTTTTCTACGTCATGGGCTGGGCGCTAATGACCATAGAAGTTTTGCGCCCTAAAAAAAAAAAATCAGCAGAACTAAGGTATCATTTTCCTTAATATTCACATGTTGGAAGACAGTCCCATCGTGGTTTGCAGGAAATCTCTATGGCTGTTACATGTCACAGAAGAGTTCAACAGTGTAAGTGCCATGTGCTGGAACATGCTTTTATCATCTCTAAATGTATCCAAGACAGAGCTGGCTACCTTACAAAAAAGAAGGAATGCTGGAAAAGTTTTGTATCTGCCATCAATTTTCTCTCTCCTCCTCCTGCCCCCCCCCCCCCCCCCCCAAAGATGTGGGCCAAATTACTGTGCATTTGTAGTCAACAAAAAGCGACTGACATCCCAGGCATCTGTAAGGGTGTTGTAGTGAAATCTAACCCTGCTGCTATTGTTGGCTATCTGGTGAAGCGCTACCTGAGCGTTAGTGATTGACAATTGACACCCACCCCCTTCCCCCAATCCTCTGTCTTCACAAAAGTCAAGCAGAGAGGGTCACCACCTTTCAGCACACAATGTTTGGAATCCTAAAACACCCCTCCTTCTAAGTGCGATATTGTCAGTACTCTTACAGCATGCCGAAATACAGCTGCAGGCTCTTACTGAATACAAAATTATTCAACTGTTACTCTATCTACCTAAAAAAGGGGAAGCACCATATTCTTGCTGTTTCTAACTGAATATGGCTTGACGGTGAGTTCTCCTCCCTCTTCGTTTTCCCCAATGTGGGGAAGAAAGTACAAGTATTACAGTTTTGAAACAAGGAGGCAAGTTTCCACAGGAAATGCATAGCTACAGACCAGTCTGTCTTCCCTATGTCCTTTGCAAGTGTTTCAGACACATGGTAAGCTGAGAGTTGTGCTGTATTCTCAACTGGCAGGTCCTCTTGTCTAACTCACAGTGCGGATGTTGGGAAGGCTGATCTGTCAGTGCTCACTACTCTGCATGATGTTCCTCATCAGAATGGTTTTTACTCGTTATCATGTCTGTGACATGACATGGCACCACCATTTCCTCACCACCTTACATGATGGGGCTTCTGTGACACCCTCCTGACCTTCATTCAGAAGTACCTCTCTAAGCAATCCTGAGTGTGACACTCTTCTTAATGGTTATCGACAGACTCACAGGGGCAATGTAAGATGTAGTCTCCCCATTCTGGTATGTTGATTCTACAGCTACAATAGTTCCAATATGAAGTTTGCTGAGCTTATATGCACAACTTCCAATTTGTTGCTACCAAATTTGACTCGAACTTTACATCACTTCTTACTACTGGCGTTTGACAAATTAACTTAGTTGCCCCCATAAACAACAGTTTTTAATCAGATCTGGAGCTTTAATCACTTTTCAAAATAAAATGTGTTTTAATGCTCCTCCTCATAGATAATAAACTTGTCAACTCTGTTGACCTGGTGTAGTGGGTTTGGAGCCTGTTTGAGTGCATGGGTGCACCTTCCACCACATGATAAGCTGTGGTGAGCCTCCAGTCACACCCTGCTGACATGTACCCTACCTTTTACCTTTATCCTCTGACTCTTTTAATAATTTGTTCAAAAACCTCTTATGGCTATCCTAGGCCAGTTTTCTTTTACCCCTTTTTTGTGTGTGGCTTAAAAATGAATGGTTTCTACCATTTTTCTGAATATGCAGTTAATACAGACTGAGGAATGTAGCAGTGGAAGTCACTCTTGCAAACTGTGACTGATTTCTTGTGCAGTGGCTCTTGCGGATGTTGACATGGTACCCTTGTTTGATAGAAGTTAAACTCGATTCCTAGTGCTTTATAAGCAGTAATAATTCATGCTCACGAGTCTGCTTCTTTTTCTTCCTCACAAATCTTTCAGTATGTTGACAGCTCTCCACCTGGATTTATTGTTATTCACTTTTGCATACTTGCTGAGTTCCTCATTATTTGTGGCTTGTTTTAAAAATGCTGATCGAGGTCTTCCTCATGCTGTCTTTCCTTGTAATGCTCCTGCTAGAATGTTTAAAAGTAATTGGTTATGGCTTATATTGTGACCAAGGCATTCATGTGGTCTTTGGTAGATTGTTTCCTTTATCCTTTTAATTCCTGTTGACAAGTTAAATCGGCATGCTGTGTTACTATCCAAGTGCTGTTGAAGAGAATAAGTGCAGATCTAGGTTTTCCTTCAGTGCTATTAATGAGCTAACATGCGCATCCTTGCTAATCCCTGATCGGCGGTGATGAGTATGGATGTCACCATTCAGGTGCCTGAGTGCTATTTATGAGCTTAAGCGTATAGTGTTTCACAGTTCTGGCCTTTGTGTTGTGTTCAGTTACTCTGTCTGTTGTTGTCCTGTTTTGCTGCGTTCTGCACTTTATATGTTCATTGGGATTGGAATCAGTGTTTTTCTCATTATCTGCTCTACAAAGAAAATGACATGCCATTGTGGTTGCACTGAGGATATTATGGAGATACTCGCAAAGAGGAACAGTGACAACCAATTATTCTTTGTCAACTCCTCCATAGGTTCTGGAAATAAGTTCTAAGACAACATGTGTAACACTACAGTCATATTTCAAGAAGGCATGTCCTTCTGAATCTGAGGAATCTGAAAGTTTTAGTAAGTTTCTTAGCAGATTTGTAACTGCCATAAATTCACGGAAAAGCATTAAACTCTGAAACTAATTTTTATACCTACAATAATGTTCATTCCAGTGGTGACAAAATCTTAGTGACAGGAGACATTGCAGAAAGCATTCCAGAAATAAATATTAAAACATAAAGAACAGGTAAGCCATGTTACAACATATGGTAACTCATGTTACATTGTCACGGATCACAGTCAAACTTGAAATAACCACGCAAATTTACAACACTTGGAGGGTTCACTTTTCTGACAAGCCTGTCTTTAGTGTAGTATATCTCATCTTTAATTTCAGGCCACTTCCAAAACTTCAGTCAAACTTGAAATAACCACGCAAATTTACAACACTTTGAGGGTTCACTTTTCTGACAAGCCTGTCTTTAGTGTAGTATATCTCATCTTTAATTTCAGGCCACTTCCAAAACTTACCATCTTTCATCATAACATCAACTTTAAACTCACCATTTTCAATTTTAGTAACATTACCAGGAAAATATGAATTGTCATATTTTACCACCAACCAGTCATCTACTTGTATATCTAGTGATTTTTCTGTTCTGTTAGTTTTTTCCTCTGCAGCTGATGAAGTGGTGTGTCCTACAACTTCATTATTATAGAGTTTCAAGTGATGAATTTTAGAAATGTTCTTTGGTTTGCAGTTCTTGACTACGGCCAAGAGATGTAGCTTTTTGCTTCTTTGGCTAAAGTCTTATTCACCCTTAAGAACTGCCGTCACATTAGAAGAAGAATTCAACAATGCTTTTACAAAATCTGTTGCATTGTTTACAACACATTCCCTGCTTTTCACACAAGACCAAACTTGGCATTTGACAGCCCTACCAATTCCATCTGTTGGCCCCTTCACATGAGACATTGCAAAGTACTTCCATGTAATTCTTTTGGCATGACTCTTACTTAAAACAATAGCCTGTGCAGTATATGTTTTTAAACTGGGAAGCAGGACCATCTGACCAGATTGTAACTTCTCTAATATGTTTTGGTAGTTCAAGAAGTCTATCAACATATGGAATGACTTTTTTTTGTGTGTGTGGTCCAGATTTCAGATACCAACACGTACGGGTGAGAAGTACCTGAATGTCAAATCATGGCAGTAAAAATACTAATTTGATTCTGCTGCCAATGTGCACTTTAAATTTCATCTTGACTTACACATCTAAAATTTTCAGAAAAATGTATTTGCATCATGGCAGTTAGCATCGCAGAAGGCAGTGATTCCTTATCACTCTGATAGTTCTTTGATTGTTCTCTCTCAAAGTAGCAGTGCTATAAAAATTTAGGTCTCTTGGTAAAAATATGACCAAGAAGATTCTGTAATGTATTTTCTTCCTCTACTTTCAAAATTCTGCCATCACTCTCCTGCCACACATACAATTTCATGCTGTAGTCTTCT
Source organism: Schistocerca serialis cubense (assembly GCF_023864345.2). NCBI lineage: Eukaryota > Metazoa > Arthropoda > Insecta > Orthoptera > Acrididae > Schistocerca > Schistocerca serialis. The sequence goes on along the minus strand of NC_064642.1, from coordinate 217,498,719 downwards.
ACACCACTACATAAATCAAGAAGTTTAACTGCCAATAAATCTTTACATTTCATACACTTTCCCAGCAAACAATCGGCTTTAGGCTTTGCAGATAAAAAAAATTCTGTACTTAGGTATTTGAAATACTATGCTATGAAGAGAGTTAATAACACTGACGAAATTCTCGTAATACCTGCAGACACGCAGGTTGTGTGGAAGTTTATTGGCAGGCATGACATGTTTGGGTCTTAATTCTGCGAATTTACTTTTACTAATCACTTTGCCACTTTCTCCACATTACATGGACGTCTTTCAGAGAAAACATCAAATGTCATACTTGCAACTTACTCTTACCTTTCTCATCTTTTACAGTCACAATGTCATTGCGTCCAGGGGCCTGTCTGCTAATGTCATCCCTTTCATATAATTTGCTCACTGCACTTATTATTTCATCACATATCTTTTGTCTAGAGATTCCTTCTACTTCTTAAGGTTCAACAAATGTATGATACAACCTTCTAATAACACATTTTTGTTTTCTGGGTGATGCTGGAAGTACACGTTTCACTTTTGATATGGCTTTTCCCAATGAACACCTATTTTTATATGGCGGAGAGGCAGAACTACTTGGTGTAGCTGAAGATGCTTTCTTTAGCCGCCTCCTGTACTTGGCAACTCTTTCTCTAACATTCCGTTTCCTGTCTGCAGCAATCCTTTCTTCTTCCCTTTTACTCAAACATTTTTCCTGAATGTTTTCATAGTTTCCATGTGTTTGATTTTATACTCTTCATATCTGCCTTCATCTTTGAATTTCTGCCTTCTTCTTCTCATCGTTTCAGCTGCACTTAAAGACATTTTGCAAAAATTGTAAATTGTTGTTAAGTAGAAATAGCTATTCCCTATGGGATTTTATGTGGCATAGGGAGATTAATATATATTAAATATTTTGAAATATATTGTTAGTTGTGTTGTATATAATTCAGAACCAATCTGACTGCTCAAAATTTCTACAAAAATTATGGTAACTCACATTACATAAATAAAGGTAGCTCACTTTATGTGAATTAAATATCCTATATCAGGAGAAGGCTTCCAGGAGGAAATTTGAGACACCAAATTATAAGGTAAACTTATGCAAAGGACAGCATGGCGTATAAATTTCTATACTTTAATGTATTTTGCGAAAATCTTTGAAAAATTGACATTTGGTAACTCATAATACACATTTTGGGTTAGGTTATATAAATGTTTTTGTATTTATCATGCTTAAATTGTTTGCTTCTAAAAATATATCAAAATGAAGAAGTTATGCACTTTAAAGAGATGTGTAAACCATAAAAAATTATTATGAATTTCATGATTTTTTTCTTATCTCAAAATTGATCAAATCTTCTGCATGAACAAACTCAACAATATACTCTTCAAAACAATGGCTCCCACAAGTAAACAATAGGTTTTGGAGGGGAAAATCAATCTTGCCAACAAAATTCAAAGCCCAACCTACATATGTAACGGGAAAATATTCCCACAGAAAAATTAATTTTTTGTTAATGATTCCTCATTTACATGGAATGACCCTAACATAAAGTGAGAGAAATCAGGTCAGCAGATGGGTGGGGCCATGCTAGTGCCCCTGGGCCTCTGCATGTGACAGGAGACTTTCCACCCCTGACCCGTTACCGTCGAAGCAGTTAAGAGAGGACCAACACCCACTATTCATCAGAGTGCTAACCCTAAAACAGAACACAAGATGTGGCAGGAATGGGCTAGCCACATCTAAAAGCAAATAAAACTGAGTGAAAGAGGGATGACTGAAGTAACTGGCAAAGGATTTAGGGTCGAAGATCACCCAGATCTAACATGTGGCAGAAGACATCCCAACGTCAAGCACCCCAACCCCACCTCAAAAGTAGTTTAAAAACATTATGTCTGAGAATAAAAACCACCTTCTCAGTGGAAATGGAAATCTGGGCTCATCAAAGCAAATGTTGGACACGTATTCGTTCTTCTAGGCAAACGGTCAGCCACATTACTTGCGACCCAGAGAAAGATAACTAAGCAAGCGGAATGACTAAAGTCAGACAGGAGATCATGGATAGCAGATATCTCAGGGTGACGAGAGTAACTTCAGTCAATAGCCTAGACACTGCTCGTTGAGTCACTACAAAATAAAACATGGTCGAGTGAGGGCTGCTTAATAAAACGTACGTAATGGTTGTCTGCTCTGCCATAAAACCATATCCTGTCCTATACAGGGTTTTAGAGCTGTGAGTGTAAATTATAGTAGTACCCTGATACTCCTGAGGAACTGAAAGGAACAGATGCCAAAAGGTCATACGAGAAAGGAACCTTAGGACCTTGAAATAGATCGATCTTAATTCTAGGTCTGGGTAATAATCAAATCAAGGCAGGGTGTCCAGGAAAATATGGGGAGTACATTCTCAGGAGGTTACGTGACAGTGGGTCTCAAAACGCATTCCAACTGGTAACAGGTGTCGGGTAAGTGCCCCCTTGTATGCAAAACAAATGTGTTAACTTGGATGATTAGTGCAAATTTAAACAAACAGCGGAGAGTCCAGAATGGAATAACAATATTATGAAAAGGACAGATTGCTACTCGCCATACTAAGGAGACGTTGAGTCGCAGACAGGCAGAATGGAAAGAATGTTTTACATTTTAGCTTTCACACAAAGGGCCTACTACTTCTGAAGCAGGAAACACACACACACACACACACACACACACACACACACACATACACACACAGAGAGAGAGAGAGAGAGAGAGAGAGAGAGAGAGAGAGAGAGAGACCCTTTAATACTTATGATCCAACATATGCTCAATGCAGTTCTAGCATTCTCGTTGTCACTGTTGTGTGTCTTCCGGTTAGATGATGATCTTTACTCTGCAGTTCTTTTCACGTTTAATTAGGTTGCTGAGGGGTCAAACACAGCCCCTCGTGTATACTGCTGTACATACCAGCCTAGTACATATACAAATACTTCTCCATAAATTATTTCTCATTCTGACAACAGTGTAACCTTCAGTGCATCAGTTTTTATGACTCCAATCATTGGTTAAAATTTCTGGCAGATGTCACTAACACCGTGTGAACTACCTCTTGACTGTGTGATTGATGACCCTGCTGCTTAGTCTCTTAACCCATAGCCAGCCAACTAACCAACAATCAAATTTCCAGTTTTGTATTTACTTGATGTGTCTAAACAGCTTGTGCCATATTTCCAGAGAACACTGCACACAGTGCTGCCAGAAGGATGAGAACACATACGAAGTAAAACGTTATGCCCAAGCACGATTAGAAGTCTGCACTTGTAAGTTTGGTGCATATCCCCAGATTGCAGGTATGTTTGTGATGCTTTCATTTGATTTTTGCCCTGCTTAACAATATTGATATAACAATATTTCAATACTATAGTTAGGTTAATTGCTGAAATGAGGTAGCACTATGATAAATAGTGCAAGAGACATTATTTTCTCAAAATTAAGGTAAGAAAAAGAACATAAAGAATATTTGCAGCATGCTTGCAGTAGACATTTTTAAGTACTACTAGAGAACATTGAGGGATGAGAATTGTTTAAAACTTAACAGGGATACGTTGTAAATTTATCTGTATACCCTCACTGCTCCAGTTGTTGCTTCTTAGTTGTGAGTGTAATATGCAGGTTTGCTTGTTCTTTCTAAATGTTATTGGTGCATTATCTTCCTCAAATTCCACAGCACTTCCTTAAAGTTGGAGAACACTGTTTGCATTTCATGTATTCTATGTTGTTAAATTATCATTGAGCTGTTGCAATAAAATTATCTTATGCTTGAGTTGGTTTAAGTGTGTTGCTTCTGTTGTATACCTTGAGCCAATTATCCCATCTGTTGACCACACATGGAGCAGAGGTCGTTACGGCTAGGGTATGGTATGGTATGGTATGGTATGGTTTGGTTTGGCATGTGTGCTGGTTTCCTGCTGCAGCCATACACTACATATGCCAGTACCAAAATTATCAACTCGTGCACATTGAATGTTCTAAGCTGGGAATCAACCATAAACTAGATGGCAATTACAAAGTGAAATATACAAAGGGATGCAGTAATTGAGAAGAGAGAAGACAGGGTTGTAGCATAGCTTCCATGTTATTCAATTTCTACACAAAGCAAACAGTAAAAGGAGCAAAGGAGAAATTTTCAAAAGGAATTAAAGTTTAGGGAGAAAAAATAAAAACGTTAAGATTTGTTTGTAATTTTGTAAGAAACACCAAGCGCTTACTAGGTTAGTGAAGAAGGAAAAAAAAAGATAGTGTCTCGAAACAACGGTGTAAGATGAACGTTAACAAAGATAGGAAAAGATGGATTCACACTTGCCATAAAGATGATACGTTGAGTTGCAGACAGGCACAACAAAAGACACTTAGGCATTAGCTTTCGACCCGAGTTTTTCTCAGAAAGCTCAGACCAGAATGCAACTGTCACAAAGAACAGAAAACAGAAGCAGCAATTTGGTGGGGGCTAGTGGGAAGGGAAGGAGTAGCAGGATACGGATTGGGGAAGAGAAAAGTGCTGCCTGGTGGGGCTTCAGGGGGCTAGACTGCCAGTAGATGCAGTGCTGGGAGGTTGCGGAGCAGGGAGGTGCAGAGGTGGAGGGGGGGGGGGGGGGGTCGATAAAGGAGAAAGGCATGGAAGGGAAAAGACACACAGTTGAGTTGATTGAGGGGGGGGGGGGGGGGCACACAGAGGGTGAGGGGATAAGAATAGGGTGGAAAGTATTGAGTGGAAGGTGTGGGGACAAAAAGTTGCCATAGACTGAGAATGCGGTGTAAGGGTAGCTCCGATCTGTGCAAGTCAGAAAAGAGGGTGGTGGAGGAAAGTATCCAGATTGCTCGGGTAGTGAAGTAGCTACTGAAATCGAGCATATTATGTTCAGCTGCATGATGCACCATAGGGTGGTCTCCTTTGCTTGTGGCCAAGTATACAGTGGCTGTTCATCCTGATGGACAGCTGCTGTATGACATGGCTGCTTTCACAGATGCCTCGGCCTCTGATAAGCCTGTGACAGGACTGGAAAAGGAAGAGCTGGGTGAATGAATTGGGCAGGTCTTGCACAGGATTATGATTCCTGTGGCAAGGGATTGGGATTGGGAATGGCATATGATGGACTAGGGATGTTATGGAGGTTGGGTGGGCAATAGAACACCATTTTAGGATGGGTGGGGAGGATCACATTAGATGGTTAGATCACATAACTAATGAGGAGGTATTGAATAGAATTGGGAAGAAGAGGAGTTTGTGGCACAACTTGACAAGAAGAAGGGACCGGTTGGTAGGACATATTCTGAGGCATCAAGGGATCACGAATTTAGCATTGGAGGGCAGTGTGGAGGGTAAAAATCGTAGAGGGAGACCAAGAGATGAATACATTCAACAGGATGTAGGTTGCAGTAAGAACTGGGAGACGAAGAAGCTTGCACAGTATAGGGTAGCGTGGAGAGCTGCATCAAACCAGTTTCAGGACTGAAGACCACAACAACAACAACAACAACAACAACAAAACAACGGGAAGGATCATGAGTAGGATGCCCCGTGTTTCAGGGTTTGATGATACGTAATCAAAGCCCTGATGAAGGATGTGGTTCAGTTGTTCCAGTCCAGGTTGGTATTAGGTTATGAAGGGGGCACTACTTTGTAGCAGGTTCTTATGGATGGTGGGGTTGAGGAGGGTGTGTTGGGAAATGGCATGGGAAATCTGGGAGTTCTTGTCACTGCAGATAAACTATTCCCCAAGTGGCCAGACTATTTAGGAGGGAGTTTTTGATGTGGGAGGGATGACAGCTGTGGAAATGCAGGTACTATTGGTGGGTTTAATGTGGACAGAGGTGTGTATGGGGCCATCAGAAAGGAGGAAGTAAACGCCCAGGAAGGTGGCATACTGGCTTGAGGAGGACCAGGTGAAATGGACGGGAGGGAAAGCGTTGAGGTTGTGAAGTAATGAAGATAGGGCACCTTGGCCCAGAGTCAGGATCATGAAGGTATAATCAATGAATCTGAACCAGAAGTGGTTTGGTATTTTGGGCTAGGAAGGTCTCCTCTCATGGCCCATAAACAGATTGGCGTAGGGGGTGCCGTGCGGGTACCCATGGCTGTGCCGCGGATTTGTTCATATACCTTCACCTTGAGTTAGGATAAATTTAATGATGTGTATGAGGAATGATGTAGTGAATTTTAAGTGTGAAGGTCATTGAGAAACAGTGTTAAGTAGTGGTAAGACCATGGGCATGATGGATGTTGGTGTATAGGGAGGTGGTGTCAACAATGATGAGTGGGGATCCAGGAGGTAAATGGGTGGGGACGTTAGTGTGTTAGTGAAAAAAGTGGTTGGTATCTTTGACATGGGAGGCTAGGTTATGGTCCATAGGTTGGAGGTGTTGGTCATTGAGGGCTGAAATTCTTTTAGTGGGGGTGAAATAACCAGCTGCAGTGGGGTGTACAGGGTTATTGGGTTTGTGGATTTTGGGGAACAGGTAGAAAGTGGGTATGAGGTGTGTCATACTAGTGAGGAGGGAAACTGATGCAGGGGAGAGGTTCTGGAAAGGGCCTAAGGCTTTAAGCAGGGATTGGAGGTTATGTTCGACTTGTGGGGAGGGAATCACTCCGGCAGAGTTTATTGGTGGAGTAGTCAGATAATTGGCAGAGGCCTTCCGCCAGGTGGTCACTGCAATTCATAACAGTGCACACACCTGCACTTTTCTCACCTTTGTTCCTGTTTATTCACAGTAGTTCCCCATATAGGTGCGTAACTGACTTGAGAGAGTATTCACAGTTGAACTATTTTTTCCTCCTGTAATACTCAACAGTGAATGAAATCCTACAATTTATTTCCAACATTTGAATTTTCATTTCTCCCTTTTTTCCCCATTTTAAGCTATTCAGTGGATTACAGTAATGACTTCTAATTTTCAGACTAACGTGAAAGAATATGACAGTGGCTTCGTTCTTCTTTATTGTTCCCCTTTGTTCATATTGTTTATGAAAGAGCAAATTATAATTTTAATGTTGTTCAATACAAAATTTAGTTTTAGAAATGTACAACTTTAATTTACAACATTTATTGAATTATTGTGTACTAATATAACACACATCGTTTGCTTTCATTTTAGCTTTTGTCAAAAGTGAGAGACCGTCAAAATTTCCGAATTTGCAGATAAAGTATGTTCGAGGCTTAGATCCCATAATAAAACTAATGGATAAAGATGGAAACGTGAAAGAGGTAGGTTTCTAATTGTGTTATATCTGTTATACTAAATTGTAATCAAATCTGTGCAATTGTAATGTGCATATATTTCAACAAATTCTCACATATTGTAATTATCCATTTAAAGTTAATTGTAGAAGATATTGTAAACCTATTCTGTTACTGGAGAAAATCAGTCACAGGTAATAGAAAATTATTTCCAGTGCAGGAAACTGTCACATTTCATGCTATAATGACTACTTGGTAAAACAAAAGTATAGTGGATAATTATCGTATATGTAGAAAAGAATCAGCAAAACACTGTTATGCATTTGCTTATTCATAAACACACATTTTATTTAGCAGTTAAACTATGTACAAATAAATCACATATAGTAATAGCTGCTGACTCTTCTGGAAATATGCAAAATGAAAACTTCTGGAGGCAGATACCTCTTTAGTGATACAGTGTGTTTTGCTGCTCACTGTTGGACTCTGAGTGACAAATCCTTAGCATATGTCAATGAGTAGGAATTTGTCTGGTCCTGGGCACCAGGACCCCAGGAAACTGCTGCCATGGCAGGTATCCTTTGCTATGGCTGACGGTGTACGTGAGGATATCCTCTGACCTGAATGAATGGCATTAGGATGGGCAGTCTGCAGTGAAATGGATCTATTTCACCCATACCGAAGGTGGAGCAACATAGGTGTCTCGTTTGGAAGAAAGCAAGATTCCAATGCAGGGATCTACAATCACACAGTGATCCCATCTTTTTGCCATGCTGTGGCATGAGAAAGAGGCAAGAAGAATTGGAGGTACACAATTTGACCAGTTCAGAAATGAAGAAAAATCTCTTGCAGCAACAAAGCCATACCTTCAAACCATGATGCCAAGGAACAAGCAGCCCCACACAGCAGGTGGAGGTGCTGAATTGCTGTTCTGCCTTGTAGATGTGATGGGTTCTATATGTTCTCCTATCTGCACATATTGTAACTATATTTTGCACAATGGGATATTCTGGCTCTTACTGCAAAATGTCATTAACATCTATCATCATCATGGAAGCCTGAACATGAGACATGTCATTTCATAAAAATGTCAAGTTACACTTCAGGTTAGGCCCCATTGTATTGGAAAATGAACATAGGCTTTGTGCTGGGTTGTGGGATTGGTCCATGTTCCAAGATGTTAATTTATGTGTAACCTTTAACAGTTTTCTGTGCAAATAAATATGAGTCTGGTATGGTTATTTAATTTTGTCTCATTAAATTTAGTCTCCAGTGGCAGCACAAGGTATCTTGACTCCTTTTGGTCATTGAGCTCATTGGCATCTCCAAGTAAGTGATTCATTCTAGCAAGTACACCAACAGCAAAATTAATTTCAGAAAACTGTAAAATTTTAAGTAGATGGATGACTGGTCATCGCTTCCCTTCAGGAGTCAAAATTTCAAGCACTGCCAATACAAATTTTTAAAAGTAGAAAGAAAGAAAAGTACTCAGTTCTCTGTGTTCCTTCCTTGGGCAAAAAAGATAGATTTCAGAGGAAGCTTGTAAAGGAGGGAAAGTCACTCCTGCCAAATATGGAAAGGGATGCACGTGGTTCACGGACACATAGATGGAGATGATATAAAGAAGAGCAGTGTGTGTTGTCATTGGTTTGTTTAGTGAATATGAGAGTGCTACAAAGGTACTTGTCAAACTCCAGTGGTAGGTGCTGCAAGATGTGTTGTGCATCACAAAGGTGTTTACTGTTGAAATTATGAGTGTATGTTGTGAGAAAAGTTGGGCAGTGTATTGTTTCTGACAACATACAGCTCACAAAATTATCATTCCTGGATAAATGAAGAAAAATCAGCATTCGTATGAAGGTTTGCCGACAAGTGTTCTTGCCACAACAAAGTGCTCACAATGTAAACAGGATTGTGGTGAAATAATAGTGGTACCAAAGTACCCTCCATAGCCAATCATGCGGTGATTTGTGGAGTGTGGTTTAGATATTTGGCCATCTATTTAGTAACAACATAATTTTGCAGTCATTCTAGCAGTCCCTCAGTCGGTCCATAAAGCACCACTAGGGTTGGTGTTGTCAGTGCATCTGCAACTAGGACTGTCTGAATATAATTGTTAACAGTTTATGGTTCGTATAGATGGTGAAATCTCATTTCTATCTGTGGTCAGAAGTGTATGATAGCTTCATACACAGTGAGAAGTCCTCAGTCATAAGCACTCCACTTTTTTGCAGTGGTGACAGTTTGAGAATAAAAGGCTAGCTGTTCCAGCTGTTATTGTAATATGGTATGTACAGCCGTTGGGTTTGCATGAGCCACAGTCACTAAGGGTGCATCAAGCTTAAGATGCACCAGAAGTGGAGCTTTCACCATGTGATGTTTTGTAGGGTCAAAGACGGAGCTCATTTCCTCAATCCACTGCACCAGAGAGTTTCCTTTGATCCCACAGCCAGAAAGTGCTGCAGTTAACGGTTCATGTAGCTATGTGCTGCTCCATGGGAGATGATGATGATAAAAATTTAGCATCGTGAGTAATTGACGTATCTCCTTGGTAGTGCTTGGCTTCTGTATTCATAGAATAGCTTCATCGTTTTCCAGTAGGGGAAGGGAGCCAGAAGATAATGTTTGACAATCGAGAAAATAGACTTCAGGTTTCCTGGATATATAGTAAACTATGATAAGATACACCGTACTATTCCAACATTTTGAACATCTCAAAGAGGTGTTGTTGACATCCTTCAATGGTCGAAAAGATAAAGATACCTTCAAGGTACACAAGGCCTCAATCAATCTTTGCCAGGTTTGAGCTGCATTGTGTAAATCAGAGGTCATAAACATGCTGTCGAACAACCCCAGAATGGTGTAATAATTGCTGGTTTTGGTGTGTCTTCTGCCACCAGTACACTAAAGATTGTTACATGATAATCTTGCAGCAATGAAACTGGGTAATGGTCTGGGACGATCCTTGCATTAAGCACTCTATAATCGGCACATGGATACCATACTTCACTCTTCTTAGGAACCAGGTGCAGCGGAGACAACTGTGGATCACTTGGTGGGATATTACCTTCTTTTAACATGGTAGCAAACTCGCCCTTAGCTAATGCCAGGTAATATGGATCCAAACATGTAGGCTGGGTCATTCCACATCAAAACGTGCAATAATACAAGGATTTGTAACCCTATCTCAGATTTTCACAAAACTTTTCACATTTGCTTATATTTATAACATATGAACTTCAGTAAAATCCCTTTTGCCTCAGACTAAAACTTTATTTTATATCGAGTTTTAAATGTGTTGATACTGTGATATCTGGGCTCTGCAAGAATGTCAATGCAAAATGGAACTTGTCTACATAAACACCCATAACTCAGGTGTTATGAAGCTTTTGATTTGGAATTTCTTTCAGAAGTTAAGTAAGCCATATAGTTAACACGAATCGAGTTATTGAAGCAGTAAAGTTACAAAGAATTTTTTTTTAATGTTAATGTACGTCAATTTCAAATTTCGGAAAAATTGCAAGGATGTCGAAAAATGCTTATATCACATTTCTCCAACCTTCTAGGAACCTGATTTTGGTCTTAAGCCCCTAGATTGCAATCTTTGTAATAAAGAAAAAAATTTTAATGGGTCTTCTGCTTTTTGGCACACACATCTGAAATCAAAATACTTTTGGCTGTGATGGAAAAGGGTCATTTTAAGTAAGTTCATTCAGTCACTGTTTCACTGCCTCAGATGCAAGGATATCAAATTAGTATATTTAAGTATAACTCATTCTAGGCAGTCAAGTTAACTTTAAGTGTGAAAATTTATTTCCTTTCATTTGACTAATTCATTAATTTTTCGAAGACTATAATATATGAGTTGTGTGTTCAGCCTGTCAGCTGTTCAGTGATAAAAAAGTGTTTTTAATCAGCAGTAGCTTGTTTGAAACCTTTATGGGCATGGAAAAAATGCAAAAATTTATGAAATTCATTATTGAGATTAATTGGCATGCAGCAGTTAGCCTATTTGGCCTCAGTTGCTCTTTGTCTTTCTGTGAGACAGGTCATATCTTTGTGATGCGACCCTATCATTCCACTTGTATAAAGTATGTTTTAAGTTAATTGGTTCTCAGTTAATTGCGGTATAAAATGAGAATTCGTGCACTGTTGGAAAATTACTAAAAACACCATGTCATTTGACAGTGTGTACCTTAGTAAGAACTCTAAAAAAAATAAGAGCTAAGTGAAGACCAACAAGATTTGATATTTCTGTGATCCAATATAAGCTTTCCACAAGATCTAGAAAGTGCTACTGTATGTGGACACCACAGGTGGTATTGCTTAAAAGTTTTTGAAACTCATCAAAGAACTTGTTGTGATCCTCTAAAAAAAACACACACAGCTTTTTTTCTTTGAGATCAGTTCGGTAGTCTTTGCCTAAAACAAGAAGTGCTAAAAGAATCTGTAAAACCAGGCCAAAAACTGTGGACAACATGTTGTAAGATTTGTGAACAGGAAACTGACATCAGTGATAGAAATGAAAGTGATGCAGATGATCCAGAGGTGACATTTCATGAGTCATTACTAAAAAATCAAAGTATTGAGGATGCAAATAAAACTTTACGTGATTTGGTGTGCTCTCCTTTAAAACTTCACTCGATTCCAAATCGTAGCAAGGCTTCAGATGGCAAAAAGAAGCTAGAAAAGTGAATCATGTTTTGAAAACGAAATGAGCTTACAAATATGCTGATGATGAAAGTGAGTTCAGCCAGTGGATAAACACAGATCATAGGGTGGAATTGGTAAAGCAGTCTAAAACTGTTGTTGAATACATAGACTTGTTGGTAACAAAATTACAAGCACTTAAAGCACACTCGTTTATATCTAAGTCTCTTTTCCCTGAAGGTCAAATCCATTGTTTCTTTGTACATCAAATCATATTTTCCTTCTTTCTCTAATTTCTCTATCTTGTCAAACTTTTCTGTCAGCCATTTCTCCTTTTCTTTTTCTGTCTTCCTTCTTAATTCATTATTTAACCTCTTGTTGTTGCACTTCCCTTCTTCTGTGTTTACAGTTTTCCATGTCCTGCAATCATCCATCTTGGTTATCATACCTGGTGTTAAGCATTCTTTCTTTACTTTTTTCTTCTCCTTGACTACAAGCATTTCCTTAGCTGCCTTTCTGATCCAATTTTTAAAACGATCCCATCTTCCTTCTGTGCATTCTGTTTCCTGTCCTTTCATAATGATTTTACAATATGCATTATCTAATTTTTCACAATTGCCTTTGTCTTTCAGTTTCTCAAAGTTAATGTGCTCTCTCTTTTGTCCTTTCCAGGTTCTTTTCAATTTAACTAGAACCTCAGCTATTACTAATATATGATCTGAATAAATATCTCCTCCTAGATAGCTTTTGACACTCTTTAGGGAATTTTGGTATCTTTGTTGTATCACTATGTAATCAATTTGATATCTTTTGTTGAAAAGAGAAACAACAAAGGACTAAAGGAAGTAGAGGCAGCAGACGGTAAAATGGTGCATGAACCCCAAGAAATAATGATAAGATGGGAAGAATATATATAATGGCTATACGCTGCAGACAGCCAACCAAGTGAAGATGATCTTGGGATAGAAGAAGAAGATAAAGTTGCAGATGATGACAAAGGAAATGCAATACTGACTAGTGAGATTTAAAAATCTATGAAGGAAATGAAAAATGGAAAGGCAGTGGGAATTGAAGAGATTCCTGCAGAACTGTTAATCATTGGAGAAAGATGGCAAAAGGGAGCTGATTGAATTGTGTAATCAAATATACTTGACAGGAAAATGGCCAAAGGACTTCTCAGAATGCATCTTAATACCTATAGAAAAGAGAAAGAACAGCAAAAAGTGTGAGGAACATAGAACAGTGAGCCTGATATCGCATGCAGCCAAAGTCTTGCTGAGGACACTCAACAGAAGGCTATACGGAAAGCTGAATTGTGTAATAGGAGATGAACACTTTGGTTTCAGGTAAGGAATGGGAACTAGAGATGCCATTGGGCTCCTGAGAGTGATAGGAGAGAGGTACATGGAGAAGAAAAGGAAGGTGTATATTGTGTTTATTGATCTTGAGAAGGCTTTTGACTCTGTCAGATGGGGCAAACTGATGGAAATCCTAAGAAAACATGGAGTTGACTGGAGGGATAGATGGCTAATTAGAAATTTATATTTGAACCAGAGAGAAAGAGTAGGAATAGGTGGTGTGATGAGTGAAGAAATGGAACTGGGAAGAGGAGTAAGACAAGGTTGTTGCTTATCACCAACACTGTTCAATATACAGGGTGATTCAAAAAGAATACCACAACTTTAGGAATTTAAAACTCTGCAACGACAAAAGGCAGAGCTAAGCACTATCTGTCGGCGAATTAAGGGAGCTATAAAGTTTCATTTAGTTGTACATTTGTTCGCTTGAGGCGCTGTTGACTAGGCGTCAGCGTCAGTTGATGCTAAGATGGCGACCGCTCAACAGAAAGCTTTTTGTGTTATTGAGTACGGCAGAAGTGAATCGACGACAGTTGTTCAGCGTGCATTTCGAACGAAGTATGGTGTTAAACCTCCTGATAGGTGGTGTATTAAACGTTGGTATAAACAGTTTACAGAGAATGGGTGTTTGTGCAAAGGGAAAAGTTCTGGACGGCCGAGAACGAGTGATGAAAATGTAGCACGCATCCAGCAAGCATTTGTTCGCAGCCCAGGAAAATCGACTCGCAGAGCTAGCAGAGAGCTGCAAATTCCACAATCAGCTGTATGGAGAGTCCTACAAAAAAGGTTAGTTATGAAACCTTATCGTCTGAAATTGGTTCAAGCACTGTCTGCAGCTGATAAGATTAAAAGAATCGATTTCTGTGATTTTATCCTTGCTCAAATGGAAACAGATGAATCTTTCGTTTCAAAGATTGTGTTTAGTGATGAAGCAACTTTCCACACTAACGGGAAAGTCAACCGTCACAATGTCTGTATATGGGGCACTGAGAATCCGCGGGAAACAACTCAGTATGAACGTGACTCGCCTAAGGTGAAAGTTTTCTGTGCCATTTCAGCCAATAAAGTTTTTGGTCCCTTTTTCTTCGAAGGTGCTACTGTAACTGGACTACAGTATCTGGAGATGTTAGAGAATTGGCTGTTCCCTCAGCTCGAACAAGAAGCACAATAATTCATATTTGAGCAGGATGGAGCGCCACCACATTGGCACTTATCTGTCCGTAACTACCTGAACGTCAACTACCCGAGGCGATGGATCGGCCGCCAGGCAGCCCGTGACAGAGCACTTCATCACTGGCCTCCAAGAAGCCCTGATCTTACCCCCTGCGATTTTTTTCTTATGGGGGTATGTTAAGGATATGGTGTTTCGGCCACCTCTCCCAGCCACCATTGATGATTTGAAACGAGAAATAACATCAGCTATCCAAACTGTTACGTCTGATATGCTACAGAGAGTGTGGAATGAGTTGGAGTATCGGGTTGATATTGCTTGTGTGTCTGGTGGGGGCCATATTGAACATCTCTGAACTTGTTTTTGAGTGAAAAAAAAAACCTTTTTAAATACTCTTTGTAATGATGTATAACAGAAGGTTATATTATGTTTCTTTCATTAAATACACATTTTTAAAGTTGTGGTATTCTTTTTGAATCACCCTGTATATCTCGAGGAAATTATTAGTGAAAGTTTTGATGGAAGGAGAGTAGTTTGTACAGGGTGTCAGAGAGCGACGAAAAGCATGGTAATTGGAGGAAAGGGGAGAAAATGCCATAAGAAAATAGGGGGAGAGGAAATAGAGCAAGTGAATAACTTCAATTACTTGGGAAGTGTAATAAGGGATGATATGTATTGCTCAACAGAAATTAGGAAAAGAATTGCAATGGCAAAAGAAGGATTCAAGAGGAAACAAATTACTTTGTGGACCACGAAACAAAGATCTGAGGAAAAGACTTGCCAAATGTTGCATCTGGAGTGTTGCACTATATGGTGTGGAGACCTGGACATTGAGGAAGGAAGATGAAAGAAGACTGGAGGCACTAGAGATGTGGATATGGAGAAGAATAGAAAAAGTGAAATAGGAAGACTGAATAAGAAATGAAGCAGTATTAAGAAGAGTTAGAGAAGAAAGAAACATGCTGAAAGTCATCAGAAAGAGAAAACTGAACTGGAATAGACATTGTTTGAAGAGGGACTGTTTATTGAAGGAAGGAATGGTGGAGGGAAAAGGGGAAGAAGATATCAAAAAGAAGATATCGAATGCTGGAAAATATCAAAGGAGACAAATGTTCAGAAATGAAAAGACTTGATGTGGACAGACAAAAGTGGAAGAGGCTTAACCCATGACAAGACCTGCCGTAAGGCAGAATACCATACTACTACTACTACTGTATCTAAGTGTCAGTCAAAATAACTGAAAAAAGTGAAAGAAAATCTAACCCTGGAAAAAGCAATTCTTTTAATGGACTACACCGAAAGCTACAGTTCAGTAATCCAGAGTGAAATTCAGGGTTGCCACTGGACAATCCATCTCCTGTGTGTCTATGTGGTAAATGAAGAAAGTAAATTGGTAACTGTGAACCACAGCTTTAAAAGTGATGATATGGAACATGATGTAGGATTTGTTGATGCCGTCCAGAAAGAAATGGTTAAGTGGCTGACAGAGCATTACCCACAAGTGAAGAAAGTGCATTATTTCACTGATGGATGTGCTGCTCAATATAAGAATAGAAAAAGCTTTAAATCATTTTGTGAGCACAAAAACAGATTTTTCTGTTGAGGCTGAGCACTCCTTTTTTGCCACTAGCTGTGGTAACTCTGTGTGCAATGGTTTGGGAGAACTATAAAACATACATTGAGAAGAGCTAGTCTTCAACTGGTGGATGATACACAAATAACAACTGTATCTAGTGCTTACATTTTCTGCAAAGCTAATATTGACAAATGTTTTTTTCACTTCTTAGAGAAAATCAATGTAGATTTCTTACTCAAGAACCCTGAGAAGAGATTTTTGACAAACCGCACAATACCTGGTGCCAGGAACTTTCACCATTACACACCACTTTCTCGTGTTTCTTTAGAGATTAGAAAAGTAACTTCTTCTGAAAAGCCTTCCTTGATATTTTCATTCAATGAAGATGTCCCACAGTGGACATGCACTTGTCCTCAACAAAATTCTTTTGTAGCAGTTGTACAAGATGACAGGTGGTACTTGCCTTCATCGGTAATGCCTGTGGAGGAGGAGCAGACTTTGAACTACTTTTTCTCCGCCCACTTGTACCAGCAGTGTCATCCTTTCTGCCTGAGAAGGAAGACTCTTGTTTTGTGCCTTTGGAAAACATTTAACGTGCTGTTGGTGTGCCTAAATCAACACAATTAGGCATAATGTATTATTTTAATAAAAAAAAAATATGAAGTTAACAGATTATAATTTGTTACAGTAGATTAAAACAGAAATTCTCTTAAGAAGTTTCATTGATAGTTTCATGGATCTTCACTGCTGAACATGTACATTCGAAATTAACATTAGTGTGGCTAGGATAATTGTTGTTTAAAGATACTAAATATAGTTAACACATGTAATGAAAATGTTTCAATTAAATTTATAACTTTTGGCTCTGTACTTCTATCAGGAAGCCTTACTATAGGTTGTCAGTTTACAGAATGTGATTTGAATAATCTTCTGAAAATAATTTGATATATGTTAAATGAACATCCAATATCCATCAAAACTCAGGGTACCCTTAAAAAAAAAAAAAATAATAATAATAATAATAATAATAATAATAATAATAATAATAATAATAATATCAGAGTTTCAATAAAAATAAGTCTTGTATCAGCTTAAGTTGATTTTCTATATTCCCAGAAGTCAAGAATAGTTATTATTTTTCCAATAAAGATACATCCCTTCAGTGACATCTGGGGAAATATGACA
The DNA here is from genome assembly GCF_023864345.2 of Schistocerca serialis cubense. Lineage (NCBI taxonomy): Eukaryota > Metazoa > Arthropoda > Insecta > Orthoptera > Acrididae > Schistocerca > Schistocerca serialis. The sequence continues at coordinate 217,481,552 of NC_064642.1, read as the reverse complement.
ATGTGTTGAAAATAAGATACTTTCTATTATTATTATTATTATTATTATTATTATTATTATTATTATTATTACTATTTTTGTCTGAAGTAACGCAATCCAAATGACAAAGTTTAGTTGCAGCATTTATGTTTGTAAAAAATTTCCATTTTTTCCCCTCAACTACATGAAGTATCAGGAGAATTTTATTTATTTATTGTATGGCAATACAGACACATAAGACAGAACAGGCAAATCACTACTATAACAAACGTTAATAATTGCAAACAAACATCACTAATATAACAAATTTTAAGGATTACAAACAAACATAGTCTATTAATATAATGTATCGACTCGGGAGTTGCGAGCAGGAAGTCGGCGGGGCTACCATTATAGGCTCTTCTGGAACACTCTTCAACAATGTGGCTGATGGTCTGATTTTCTCCACAGTCACACTGAGGGGATGGTATTTTACCCCATTTATGCGGGGAGTAAGCACATCTGCCATGAGGAGTTCAAATCTTATTTAAAATTTTGCGTTGACATTGCCATGCAGAAAGTAACAAGTAGAAAAATTTTCATGAAAATCTGAAGCAGTGGGTGTCAGATGTGGATGATCTTACTTAGAATGATTTTTTTTCGTCACAACACAAAGTTTTGTGATTTCAGATTTCTTTGTGTGTCCATTTCTAGAAAACCTATTAACAATTTTATTTTATTGCAGTGTGTACTGTCTTGGGAATTATTTAAGACCAATTATAAGTTACCACCATGTTGGAGAAATGTGATATAAGCATTTGTCAACGTGTCTGTACTTTTTCTGGAAACTGGAAAGTGACACACATTAATTTTTTTGTATTGTTCTTTGTAACTTTGCTGCTTAAATAATTACATGTCTTTTTAAGTATGTGCTTCTGTTAACTTATAAAAAAAATCCAAATGAAAAGCTCCATAAACATCTGAGCTATGGCCATTTATGTAGATAAGTACCATTTTGAGTTGGCATTCTTGCAGAGCCCTGTTATCAGAATATCACTACATTTAAAATTTGATATAAAAAAAAGTTTTATTACTCTGGGAACAAAACGATTTTGCACAAGTTCTAATGCCACAAGTATAAGTAAATGTGCAAAATTTCATGAAAATCTGCATGATTTTACGTGGAGTGACCCAACCTACATATACTAGAGGGCTGTTTGTTGTTTTCATAAAAATGCTATTACAGTCCTTCGATTGCATCAATTTAGTGGTGTGTGTGTGTGTGTGTGGTCATGCTGCTGTCGAACCTGATTGCAGTCAGGCCAGTCAAACTGTCTACAAGTCAAGAATTCATAACATTCAGCATCAGCTGTTAATATGCCAGGAAATCCATGCCATTAATTGGCTCTGAGACATTGATGACAGTTAAGTTCTGGATCAATGCTTGGTGTAGTCTCAAATCAAATTTTGTGTGTAGAGTTAAATATGTTGATATTGTGGAGTTATTAGTAACCAACAAACAGAATGTGGTTGATTTCTGGGAGTGATGTACAGAGGTCTGTGGCAGTGTGCTCGAATCAGAACCTGTATCTACTGAATATTTCAGTCTAGACCTCCTGTCACTAACAAACAGGCGATGTGATCATGCTATTTTGTCTTCTTGCATGACCAATTCTCAGATGTGGACTTCTTGTGAAGCAGCTACTCTTCAGATGAGCTCAGTTTTTAGTGTCCTGTAAGATTATTCCACTGGCAATGCAGTTATATCATTTTGAACTTCATCAACATATTAATGGCCTAGTTGGCTCAATACCAAGGTAAACATCATTTAATCCATGGTAATTCCTGCATAATTAAAACTTGCCTGCACTTAAGGGAACCATAGTGTGGGATTGTGTGGCCAGAATGGTGGCAAATGTACTGCTAATCGCAATACTCGGGAGTCTCTTTGCCTCTTGTAATCATCTCCTTGTGTAGTTCTTTAGGCTTGGATCATGTTAGGGTTACCAGTTGTCAGTAGAGCTGTGATTGGGACTGTTAGACTTTGTTAGATGTGTATCTTCCAAGCCTGTTACTTTGTGTAAATTATCTACTCACTGAATTATGTAGAACAATAATGTTATTTATCAGAACAGTGAACATTGCATTCAGTGACTTTTCACTGCAACATCATCTGTGATGGCACACACAATTTCCATTGGCAAATGAAACAAATACAGCAGATGATGGCTGATGACGATAACTTCTCACTATAGTGTGTACCAGTTGTGTTATGCATAAAAATCATTGCAGGTAGTTCCCTACGCTAAGCTATCAAACACAGATATAAAAGAAACACAGAATATGTGAAAAGTGCAACATGTGACTAATAGAAATATGCTTTTGCTCTAAGAATTAACTTATTATTCAAGAACTATAGGACAAATTGTTTTCAGTTTTTTTAATAACTGGTGCCAGTGGAAACTTAATGAAACATTACAAAGCCGTCAGACTGCATACTAAAACTTAACTACATAGACACACACAGACACAAATCACAGTTTGTAAGTTAATTGAAGGAATAAAATTAAAAAGGTGAAGGGTGGGAGGATGTTACACTGTTGCTAAATATTATACTGATGTCAAAAACAGGTTATTTCAAATATAAAAATATGCAGGTTATAGTTATGACATGTTTTAGGAAATGTAAACAATTAAAAATATTTGTTATTGAGGTACTACGAGTGCCTACTTAAGTGTGGTGGTTTTGGTCTGTGCTCTTCCTCTTGTATTGTAGTTATGATGCTAGGTAGTGAAGGTGTGTTGTCTGTTCCATCAGGGATATTCTTTTTCAGACTTCTATCTGTTGGAAGTCTCTGTCTAATTTAATGAACAGCCCAAGGAGCTCGGATAGAAATTTTTTTTTCGATAGCTCAAGTTACTCATTTAGACCACAGTGGAGGAAATTGTGTGTTTGCAAATTTCAAATTCTTCTAGGAGTTTTATTTTATTGCCTTTGTTGGTGGTATAAAATACCTTTAATGTTAGAAACAGTGTATCAATGTTGAGCCATATGAATGGCGATTGCAGATTTACTTAAACTTTTTAGTCTAAAAGCATCCTTGTGTTCACAATTTTTTATATTAAAGCATCTGCTGGGCTGACCAAGATGAAAGCTGGGGTAATTGTTTGTCACAGTCTTGTAAGGGGCGCGCTGGCGCGCGCTTGCGGGCGGGGCAGGTTTTTTTTATCTTATCATTTCTTTTATTAAGTGTAGTAGGGAGCCTGTACTGATGTGTGTTTGTTCATTTATCACACATTTCTTTTCAGCAATGGCTTTCTGAATGTGGAAGTTCTCTTGCATTTGTGTAATATGTTTGTCATGGTTGCTTATTCTCATTATTTTCATTTCTTGTTCCATGTTTTAGGATGGTGGTTATGGTGTATTAAATGTTCTGCAAATGTGGAATGGTTTGTTTCGTACTTCCAACAGCTGATATGTTCTTTGTATCATGTTTTAAAATTTCTGCATGTCATGCCTATATATATACTGCATCACAACTTTGACGTTAAAGTTTATGTATGATCATTGGAATTTATCCCTCTTGGTAGCTAGTTGGCTTATGTGTGATTGGAGGGTTTGCCCAGTCTTATATGCTATTTGGAAACCCTGTCTCGTTAGGATGTTTGCAACTCTGTGTGTTAATTTGTGTGTAAGTGTGTACAAACACACTCAACAAACACACACAATGACAACACCACACAGAAAAGAGCCAGATGGCTCACTATGATTATTGTCCAGTAGTCAGTAATAAATGTCTTACTATGTGTGAACATTTACTCTCGGTCGTCTGGGAGACACTGCCCATCTTCCCTGTATCTCAGGTCTAATGTGTTGTCGCATGACTGTAAAATTTTTGAAAACTAAAATTTTTTAAACAAATATGTTTAACAAATTTCCACAAGTACTGGATTAACCAATCCCAGTGCAAGGACCTTATTAAAAATTATTGATTACTTTTGAAACAATGCATTTTCGATATTATTATCCACCATTTCGATTTCCAATGCATTACGTTGTTTTTGAAAATGAGTGATAATGAATTTCCATGTATTTTAAACTTCTTATCATCAATGTTTCACTTCTTCACAAGGCTGAATTCCATACAGATACCTGTAGAATGTTTTCTTGCTATTGCCATTTTGCATTTTTTATCCTCCCGACTTTGGCCATCATTGGTTAATTTGCTGTCCAAATAACAAAACGTATCTACTGCTTTTATTGTCTCATTTCTGAATCTAACTCTATGTGCACCACTTCAATTAATTCAACTACATTCAATTAGCTTTGTTTTATATTTGTTGGTGTTAATCTTGCAAGTTCCTTCCAAGGCATGATCCATTCCATTCAGTGGCTATTCCAAGTACCTTGCTGCCTCTGACAGAATTTTAATATTTTTTGCAAACCTCAGTTTTTATTTCTTCTCTCTGAGCTTTCATGCATTTTTCTGAGTATTTCCTTCATTTTCTTTACTTCTTGCATAGTGTGCAGATTGAATAACATCAAGAGGCTACAACTCTCTCTGCCTCCTCGACTACTGATTCTCTTTCTTATCCATTGACTCTTACAACTGAAGTCTGCCTTTTGTACAAAATTGTGAATAGCATTTAGCTCGGAGTATTTTATCTCTGCAGCCATCAGAATTTTAAAGCAAGCATTTGAGTCAGTGTTGTTAAAAGCATGTACCAAATCTACAAATGTAAGTTTTGACTATCTCTTAAGACAAGTCATACGGCCAGTATTATCTCACATGTTCCTAGATGTTGAAATAGTGAAGTCAAAGTTTTAATATTTTTCATGTTCTTTCTATGTTATCTTATCACTGTACAGAACTTACAAACACACAATTGTATTACAAATTTTTTACAGGTACTGGCAATTGATAAATGGAATACCGATTCTGTGGAAGAATTTTTGAAGACGCATTTGGAATCTGTAGAAGATGAAATTAGAGACTACTTGGAAAGTAATATGGTTTGATGCGTCTTGCTGTTCTGTTTTTTACGTGCAAAAGTTTTATGTTACTGTACAAGTGCCAGAGTAAGAGCTTGTAAGATAGGACACAGGTAGTAAGTAGATAATTCTGTGTATAATCAGCTTTGGAAGTCTGGCTGTGGCCTGTGATTTTCAATCTGAAATGGACCTGTAAAACTTGTGAGCTACAAAAGACACATAGACAAGTATTTACATGTTAAATAAAAAGATAAGTAATTTTTGTTTTATAGAGGCTGTGATTTACATAACAAATGTCATATTTGTGTTCAGTTGTTACAAAGTGTAATAAATTGTCATCACAATTAACAGAAAATTAAAGTGGGAGTGAATGTGTAGTGATGATTTTGGTTTTGTATTAGAAAGTAAAATGGTAAAATGAAAGGTTTGTCATTTCTTCATTTGATCTTTATGAATGAAAAGTGTTTTGCTACCTCTACCAGCATTACCCCTTAGTTTTCAAATGCCTTTGAGAATAATTTGGTTTCCTGTATAATTTGAATCAGTTTCTTAAAAAATGCATCCAGAAGACTTCCAGCTGAAGCCTTCCTGCCGTTGGTCACCAGTTTGCTGTTTTGAGGCTAAAGTGTTGTACCAACTCATTCAGTGCTTGCAATGGATCCCCCAGCTTCCTTTTGTTGTATACAAGGTGTACAATTTTGCTTCCACCATTTTTTCCCCCAGTTTTTGAGGCTTTAATGAAACAAATTGGTTACACATGTATCATTAAAAGTATTTTCCATCACTGGCCACTACTTTCTCCCAACTTTCGGGCCGTTTATGAATTCTGCCTCAAAAAAAATTGTTCATCTTTTGAAGCGATCCACAAATCAATCCAATTTGTGACTTCTTCATGAGATCAGAAGTGTTGGTCAGCCAGGCCGCGGGCCATTGATCTAAGCAGGTGGTAGTCAGAGGGAGCAATGTCTGGAGAATACAGTGGGTGGAGTAGGACTTCCCATTTGAACGTTTCCAAGTACGTTTTGACCTCTTTTTCAACGTGGGGTCAAGCATTGTCGTGCTGCTAAATCACTTTATTGTGCTTATCGCTGTATTGCGGCCGTTTTTCTTTTAATGCTCTGCTCAAATGCATTAATTGTGTTAAGTAACGAGCACCTGTGAGTGTTTCACTTGGTTTTAACATCTCATAGTACACGACTCCCAGCCGGTCCCACCAAATGCAGAGCATTATTGTGGAGCCGTGAATATTCGATTTGGCTGTCGACGTGGAAGCATGCCCGGGATATCCCCGTGATTTTTTGCGTTTACGGTTATTGTAATGAACCGATTTTTCATCCCCGGTCACAATGCGGTGCAGAAATCCCTTCCATTTTCGCATCTGAAGCAACTGTTCACAAATGCCGTTTCATGTCTCTTGGTTTCAGCTCACACGGGACTGGAGTTCCTTCTTTCTGAATCATGCCCATAGCCTTGAGACATTTTGAAATGGCTTGCTGTGTCACTCCCACTAATCGTGCCAAATCTTCTTGAGTTTGACGCGAGTATTCACTCAGCAATGTCTCCAATTTTGCATCTTTGAAAACATTCTCTCTTCCACCAATATGTCGGTCTACACCGTTAAAATCACTGTTCTTAAAGCGTTGAAAACACTTAAGACACGTTCTTTCACTAATAGCGTCCTTACCACACGTACTTATGAGCATTTGAGGAGAATCACCTGCTGTTTTCTTCATATTGAAACAAAACTGTAACAACTCCTGCAAATGATGAGAATTAGGCTCGTAAACTGAAATTTTTAATCAAGAAAACTTTATGATGCATACACAAATCGACTAATGTTTGAATGAGGTTATGTTGACCGAGGTCCAAGCTATCTCCCCGACATCTGCGATCTGTTTCTTTTGACCGCTACTTACTGTTGCCGCCACCTATCGGCAAACGGCGGAAGCAAAGTTGTACACCTTGTAGGTCTTTGTCATTCTGTTAGTTAAGCTGGGGTTCTACTACTTTATCCACTGAAACTTAGTAGTTTTTTTTTTTGTCTCCTACTAAGTCCTCAGTGATGTGCTGACAAGAATCCTATCATCCATATTAATTTGGTGTTTTACTCCCAAGTTTTTCGAGACATTTAAACCTCTGTTTATGTTCGTATCCTAGTGCTTTCATTTATTGTATTGCGACTCTCAGCAGCCATCTCTGCAAATGAAAACACCGGCACAGATCTCGCTTGCCCGCTGTAACCTGCCAGGAAAAAAAAAAAAAAAGGTAGGGGGGGGCCAGGAATCACTACCCCACAGCTCATACCCGCCAGTCGCTTGCCTTTTTCATTGCGTCAAAACACTGTGCCCATGTTTCTGCTAACTTTGACATGTAAATTCTTTCATATAAAACTCTCACTTCTCGTGCATAACACAAACACAGAATGCAGTTGATAGAATAGCAATGTCAGAAAACCAATTTAGCCTCCACAGAAGTCAAGCCCAACTTATCTAGCAAGAGTCTACCTTTTACTGGCCCTTACACTACTGCTAATACTGAGAAAAAGCCTAATTTGCATAATGACATCTCCAGGAACAAGCCATGTCAGAAACAGAATCGTCTCGGGGAAAGGATGTGGTTACAGTTATAGGTAATGTTAATGTCCACTTACTTTTTTAGGCTTGACGGTGCAGCCTCAAGCTTTGTCCTACCTCCTCCTACCTTGTGTTCCAAGGAGAACTCCACAGGAAAGCATTCAAGTTCTTAGTTAGGATATTTAAGGCTTTGATGAAAGACGTCATCAGTTCAAGAAACCATTTCTGAGCACTATATTTCCCATTAATTAATTAAACAGTTCTGAACCAATGCATTACATTGTTATTGGCAACTAAGAGCTGATGTCTCGGCAAGTCTCTGGAGTTACTACACTTTTCGCAATGACTGGAAACTACCCTTTTCCCAATGACAGGAATTTGATACAGTATATTGCATATTGCTGTGACCTGTACAGCCTGTATACCATGAGCTAGTATCCTCTCGTGTTCCTGGCCAGTCTCCCAAACTGACAGCTGACATTTTGCTATTGGTAGTGGCTGATGATTGCCTGCTGGACCACATTGCCGGAGAAGGCTGCGCACGGTGGCAGCCCTCCGAAGCCTATACAGCCGCCCCTGGTTGCTTGCCCTGTAACAGTCCATTATCACTGTCAACAGTCCGTTGTGCCTCCCCAGCAGTTCTGTCATTAGCAATGATTGAAACATCGCATCCTTTAAGTCTTCCCCACCAAGGGACAGTCCCATTGGTTACTTATTGCAGCCTGCTGTCTCTTTAACATATGAGGGGCAGTCAAATGTAGGTGAGACAGATGGAAAATAAGTAAACTGTTTATTTCAAAAGTAATCACCATAACTGTTAATACATTTGTTCCACTGTGAGACAAGATGGTCAGTGCCTTCATGGAAAAATGTTTGCAGTTGCCTGTGGAAGCATGAATGTACCCAGACATGCACCTCTTCATCTGAAGCAAATCGATGGCCAAGAATGCCTTTTTTTAGAGGCTCCAAAAATATGGAAATCGCATGGTGAGAGATAGGGATTGTATGGAGGATGTGTAAGGGCTTCCCAGCAAAAGAACTTGGGCTACATGTGTGCAGGCATTATCCTGCAGCACTACTGGGCATTTGCAATTGATGGCATGCTTCAAGTGTTATAAAGTGTCCATGTACTGCTGTGTGTCAATTGTGGCACCGTGTTGCCGAAACTCAATGAACAGTAGCCCTTTGCTGTCAAAGAAAAAGATCCTGTTGACTTTCTCAGAGCTGTCATACCTGGCTTTGGATTTTTTGGTGGGGGTGAGTCCATGTGCATCCATTGTTGTCTCTTATACCACCAAGCCATGTCACCAAAGCATAAGTGACCCCTCTGCAGCAGGTGGAGACACTCAGTTGCAGCGCCATCTTGGGAATGTTCTGTGCTTGCATGTCTTTCTCCAGATTTGTATGTATGTCAGCCAAGTGCGTGCAAGGTGGGAAATTCTGTAAATACTAACTACTTAATATTTTTACATGAACATCTTTCATCTACTTGCGAAGAAGAAGTGAAACATGTTATTCTGGATGAACATGTTCCACCATGTGACTGATGTCCAATGTGAGCCGAATGTCTTCCACTGTCCGCCATTGGTCATTTCTAATGACAGCATCCACTGCAGCAATGGCATGGAAACAGTCTGAGTAGCCTTCTTAGATTGTTTTCAGATGATGCTGCCATTTACTGTCTTGTAAAGTCGTCAGATGACCAAACCAAATTGCAAAATTATTTAGGCAACATATCTGTATGGTGTGAAAAGTGGCAGTTGACCCTGAATAAAGAAAAGTGTGAAGTTATTCACATGAGTACTAAAAGAAATCTGCTAAATTTTGCTTACGCAATAAGTCACACAAATCTGAAGGCTGTAAATTCATCTAAATACTTAGGGATTACAATTACAAATAACCTAATTTGGAATGATCAAATAGATAATGTTGTGGTAGAGCAAGCAAACCAAAGACTGTGATTCATTGGAGGAACACTTAGAAGGTGCAAAACGTCTACGAAAGAGACTGCTTACACCACACTTGTCCGCCCTATCCTGAAGTATTGCTGTGCGGTGTGGGATCCGCATCAGGTTGGACTGACGAGTGACATCGAAAAAGTTCAAAGAAGGGCAGCTCGTTTGGTATTATTGCAAAATAGGGGAGATAGTGCCACAAATATGTTACATCAATTGGAGTGGCAATCATTAAAACAAAGGCAATTTTATTTATTACAGGATATTGTCATGAAATTTCAATTACCAGTTTTCTCTTCTGATTGCAGAAACATTCTGTTGGCACCCATCTACATGGGGAGAAATGATCATCACGATAAAATAAGAGAAATCAGGGCTCGTACAGAAAAATTTAAGTGCTCGTTTCTCCTGTGCGCCGTTCGAGAGTAGAACGGTAAAGAGACAGCTGGAAGGTGGTTCATTGAATGCTCTTCCAGGCACTTTCTTGTGAATAGCAGAGTAATAATGTATATATAGATGTAGATGAAAGATGAAAGGGTAATGAGGTGATCAGTCTCTCCTGACTGACACCTGACCTTCTTGAAAAACACACACACACACACACACACACACACACACACACACACACACGACATACTATGTTTGCCACACATAGCAACCATTCGGGGATGAGTTTAATCTCCTGACACTCCTTTCTCAGTCATAAACTGCATTATACCTCGCTGTTTGTCTTTCCCAGCCTCCATAGTGAAGTCATGCATACATGACTTGCTGACTTCATATTGAGCACGTCTGATAGAAAAACAGCACACCAGTGAATGTTAGTGCTGTTCATTCCTGATTCCCAATAGAGGGCACTTCTATAGAAATACCTACCTGTGTTACCAACATCTGCACCATGCATGTTATATAGTCTGTGTAATTTCTATTTGACTGCCCTTTATATGTAACTTCCGTCGGTTCAGAAAAAAAATTCACAAGTCATATTTACAATTTTAAATTGGTCTCTACATTTCACCTCTTTGTCAGTATTAATTTTAACATTATAAGTACTTTTAAGTTACTTAAAGTAACATGTTGTCTGAAACTTTGCTACCTCTCCAACAAGGACAGGATTCTTGCTTGTTGCCAGGACTGCCTGCCTGTCTCTGCCTTGGTTTATGACACTAAAGCAACTAAGGCATAAATTTCTGGTCGCTTGATACCCTATTGCATAACATTACTAAAATTTTCAAAAAAATTATTTTCACTTCAAAACATAAGGTACACGCTCTTCTTGAAACTTCTCTCTGACACTGTCTTAAAACCTCCTTAACTGAAATGATGAGCATCTGATATGTGAAATACTTAGCAGACTAGTGAATTGGATTTGGTTCAGTGAGTCAAACATCAGTTTTGTAAACACAGTGAAGTGGTGGCACAGGGGTTGAGGTGTATTGGTTCCTCATTTGGGAGGGCAGCTGTTCAGCTACATGCCTAGCCACAGATTCAGGTTTTCTGTAGTTTTCGTAAATTGCTTAAGGTGAATTCTGGACATCACCGTTGAATAGGACACTGGAATTCCTTCCATGATATGAGCTTCAGCTTCACATCTTAACAGTTTTCTTTTTGAAGGGACGTGAAACCTTAATCTTCCAGTGTCCTTTATTTTCATAAAGGTGACTGCAGGACAAGTACAGTGACAGTCTGAGACAGCAGTATGGTACAGTGACTTGAGAGGCTAAGCGTGTCAGCATAAGAAGTGAGATTCAGATTCCTGCTTGGCCATCCCAAGTTAGATTTTCTCACCTTCCTATCTCACTCCCAGCTAATGCTGAGATATTTCCTGGAAAGCCCATAGCCCATTTTTTTCTTAATTTTTGTCTAGTCTGAACATGTATTTCATCTGTAAGGACATAGACCAACAGTATGACATTACTGTAACCTCCCTTCCTTGCAAATTAGGCTGGTAGAAAGGATACGTCTATAAAACTTCAAAACACTGTGTATAGACCATTTCATAAATGAGATCGATACTATCCACCACAGTTTCTACAAACAAGCAATATGGTGTAATGATAGCCTTGTAAGAATCCCCTGGTAATATGAGTAATTAGGGAGTTTATATATATATATATATATTAAAAAAAAACCAAACAGCCATTCAACTAAGTTTGGTACTTCACTGAGAGGTTTCTTACTACAGAATCACAGGTGGCTTACAAATCTACTGTCTAACTGATCAACATGTGTTCCATTTACCAAATAAAGGTCTTATATGAACACCAGGTTCATGAAATGAGAAGAAATGCCCTCCAGCTTTATAGCAACATTTGTGGTAGATTTGATCAAGAGGCAGTTTCAAGGGCTCTAAAATTGAACACTCTCATCACTTTGTCTGACTAGAAGGCCACGTTTGCAAATTTTTACGTGTCACCCAATCACTCTATGGTATTTAGGTTCCATTTGCTCAGTCAACTGTATGGGTGCCTAATAAAGAAAGGTTTCTTGCCATGGCTTTCACAATTGTATCATTCAACATTTTTCTACTTTAAAAATGGCTGAAAGCTCCCAAAACTTAACGAAAACAAATTATTTCATCAATTATGCAACAATAATCGTTCCCACACTAGTTATCAAATCTAATAAAAACTGTTTCTAACTGTAATGTGCTTTTATTATGGTGGCGGCATTATTCATCTGCCACAGCTGAGATCACCGGCATGACTCCCGACGATCCTCCAGCAGGATCTGAGCAAAGGACCATGACACTTGACAATCACATTGTTGCTGACAAGTCAGGATTCAGTTGGGTGAACAAAGGAGTACGCCAACAATATGTAATGTAATTTTTGCAATTCTGCAGCAATAACTCTAAATGAATGTGACAGTGTATTGCTGTCATGAAATGACATTTGCTCTTGGCAAAATGGGGTACCATAATTTTTCCAGCACCCGTCTTTACATTCTTTGAAGTAGATTCACCAGAAGCATTCCATTGTTTGGATTGTTGCTTGGTTTCTGGGTGTATTTATGAAAACTGGTCTCACTAACAATGACAGCACGACAAAAAAAAATAAATCATTTATATCTTGCTTAAAGTGCTCCAAGCTCAGCTTCAAATGTGAGTACAGCACTTGCTTGTTGTCCAGTTCCAAGTCATGATATCCATTGCATCGTAAGTATTTTCATCACCTACTTATCAATTCTCATTTCCAGTAACTCACCTATGGCTTGTAGTACTTTGTTTGAAAATTAGCGAGAATCATGTTGTGGCCTTTTTGACTTATTTCTTTGGTAAGCACATCTGCTTGGGTAGTCCTTGTAAAGAAAACAGATGCTGGTCACTTCAAAATTTTTAGAATCAGTATGTAATTTTTGTCATAGATAGTGAAGAGTAATCATAAACAGCATCCAGTATTGCTTTTATCTGAGCTTATGTTTTCCTATCCAATAGCAAAAACTGAGTCATGGAATGAGAGTGGCTTTCCCATCTCTGCAGAAATCATACATTGATCAGCCAGAACACTGTTGCCATCTACCTAATATATGGTATGTCCATCTTTGGCACAGATGATAGTGGCAGCGCATCATGGCGTGGAAGAAATGTGGCCTTTGTAGGTCGCTGGAGGGAGTTGGCACCACATCTGCACACCCAAGCCATGTAATTCCCGTAAATTCCAAGGAGGGGGTCGACAAGCTGACACCACATTCAATCACATCGCAGATGTGTTTGATCGGGTTCAGCTCTGCCGAGTTGGGAGGGGGCATGGGAGAGGGGGTAGCACATTAATTGGAACTTGCCAATGTGTTTCTCGGACCACTCCATCACACTCCTGGCCTTGCGACATGGTGCGTTATATTGTTGAAAAATATCGCTGCCATCAGGAAACGTGATTGTCATGAAGGGGTATATGTGGTCTGCAACCAGTGTACGATACTCCTTGGCCATCATGGTGCCTTGCAGAAGCTCCACTGGACCCATTGACGCCCACGTGAATACTCCCCAGAGCATAAAGGAGCTGCCATCACCTTGTCTCCATCTCACAATACAGGTGTCAAGGAGCTGCCCCCCTGGAAGGTGATGGATTCATGCCCTCCCATTGGCTTGATGAAGGTGGTTTTGGGATTCATCAGACCATGCAACACTCTGTGACTGTGCCAACAAGTGCCATTGGTCATGTGGCCATTTCAGTCATAGATGACGATGTCTTGGTGTTAACGTTGGCACATGCAGGGGTCATCCACTGTGGAGGCCCATCGCTAGGAGTGTTCTGTGCTCTGTGTGTTCACACACACTTGCATTCTGCCCAGCATTAAAGTCTGATGTTGTTAGTTTCCCTAGAGTTCATCACCTGTTCACTTTTACCAGTCTGCCCAGCCTATGATGTCCAACATCTGTAATGAGGGGTGGCCACCCATCCCCATGATGCCCGGACATGGTTTTGCCACAGTTGAACACAGTCACCACAGCTCTCCTCAAACATCTGACAAGTTGTGCAGTTTCAAAAATGCTCTTGCTGAGCCTCCAGGCCATCACAATCTGCCCTTGTCAAATTCAGATAAATCGTGCACCTTCCCCTTTCTACACAAGGACAGCATGCTCACTGATAGTACTACAGGGGCTGCCAAATCCAAACTTACATATGAATCACTGTTAATTATGTCCTAGCATCATCTTATAGATTGCGACACATGATGGTAATGCCAACTTGTGTTCCTAATGAGATTTGTCTTTGTAACAGGTACTTATTGAACAACCTTCATAAAATTTTGTGGAAAATAAATCAAAACTGGCATTCGCATTGTAATTCCACTCCACTTACCCATGTAGTGTTTGTTTTTTTCCCCCCACTCTGCAGTGGAATGTGCACCGATATGAAACCTGGCAGATCAAACCTGCGTGAGACCAGGATGTTTGCCTTTGGCAGGTAAATGCTCTACCAACTGTGGTACCCAAGCACGATTCAGAACCTATTGTCACAGCTTTCCTCTCACCAGTATTTCATGTCCTTTCTTCCAAGAGTGCTAATGTGCGGGTTTTGCTGGAGAACTTCTGTGAAGTTTGGAAGGTAGAAGATTAGGTAATGAGGGAAGTGTTGCCGTGAGAACAGGTGTTGAGATGTGCTTGGGTAGTTCAGTCGATAAAGCAGAAGCCTACAAAGACAAAGGTCCCAGGTTCAAGACCTGGTCCAGCTCAAAGTTTTGATCTGCCGGGAAGTTTAAATAATGTACATTGTTTTGACTTCTTAACATAGCTTATTTTATATTACAGTGAAGTTGCTTGAAAATAAAAACTTAAAGGTAAGTTTGCACACTTGTTAGTGACTTTCTCTGCAGAAAATCTGGTACACAGTTGTATCAAATGTCAGACACCTTCTCTTGCTATATAGGCCACACAGATAAAAGCACGAGATAATCAGTTAACCTGATTGTGACAGAACGCCTGTAAGTGCAGTGAAAAGCATTGTAAAAACTTGTGTATTGTTGTGGACTTCTTTGCCAACTTGACAGCAGGTTATCTGAACACATCAAAACAAATAAAGCATTCATTAAAGTGATGAAATCGGTTTTTGTTTTATGACATAATGCCAATATGAAAACTTCTTTTAGACAACAGTATGAAATAAGATTGCTACTCACCACACATAGTAGGCTCTTGAGTAGCAGGTGCACACATTCAGACAAGCAAAACCTGAGCGCACATGGGTTAGGGAGGGAGGTAAGGCATAGCGGATCACAATTGGGGAAGGTGTTTAGTGCTACCCATGGAAGAGTTGAATGAACAGGGACATGGTGGGGAAAGGTGTGAGCTGCCAGGAGTAGAATAGGGTTGGTGTGCTGGGGAAAGAGAAGCAGACAAGGGAAAGGACTATGCAGGTGTGCAAGGAGGGGATGGGGGGGGGGTTGTTTTATAGAAGGCACCCATGCCCGTGAGGCAGGAGTGAGAGTAGGTAGGGACATAGAGACATGTGGAGGACAGGAATAGCGAAGAGTGTGTTACAGGAATGAAGGATATGTTGCAAGGAGAGTTCCCGCCTGAGAACTTCAGCACAGTCTCATGATACTGCATTTAGCACCCCACCATGTTTCTAATTCGGAAAAATCCAATTTTCATAGTATACTCTGCTCCAAATATGAAGCACAAGTGTTTCATACACATCTGAGACAATGGTGGGAACCTCACGAATATGCTAAGAAGATATTAACAAACGTATAGCAGAATGTCATCTTAATGAGCAATTCAGTCCTGTTGCTCTTTACAATAAAATGTAAATGACTAATAATTATTTTGATACTTAAAAGCAACAGTTCTGTATTATCAATTACAGAACTTATATATGATGTCCTTTATCCCTTAATTTCCTGAATTTTTTGGAATTGGATATTTTACTTTATTTTTAGTTTCCTGACATTTTCTACATCTCAGTAACGCATACAAACTATTATTTGACTTTTCTCTGTCTTGTGGGTCTGTAAAATGTTTCCATGTGGACATACTTGACACTTATCTGCATATTTTAATTTTTTTTCTGTGACATTGTAATTCAATTACAGGTGTTGTTGTTGAGCAGATTTCAATGTAAATAAGGAAAATCTGGACAAAATCTTTTTAATAACCCCTTTATAACAAACAGGCAGAAGTTAATTTGCAGTAATTTGACTTTGAGAGGGTATACTTCAAAACATTCTACACACAATTCTACATCACATTTCCCATATTTTGTGTAAACTGCTGAAGACTTCTATTTGCAGTATAAACCTACACACCTTATCTTTTTCTCAGTTTTCTTGATGTAGTGTTTTATATCATTGAATCTTGGTATCACTCGGAACATGTGATTTGTAAGTGCCTATAGGACTGGTAGAAGGCCTCCCTGCTCCTTTTACAGGATTCATACGTTTCTCTTTAGGTAAACTTGTACAAATTCTATGCTAAATTCAAGCTGAGGTAGTCCTAGCTCATGTTCCATTATGTACAGATAAGTCAATCAAAGTGAAGACCATTACCATTTCTTGTTTCAAATGTGTGTATTATAAACTGCAATAATTGAGGGGGGGGGGGGGGGTGATGCTCACTTGCGACAAGGTGGGTGATACTCCTGTCACTATAATGCTCCATAAAAGTCTGAATATGGTACAAGGTTGCTTTTTCCACCAAGATCTCTTTTTACAGACTGATGACAATTTGAAGTGACGAGGTGTGCATTTTATCTGTTGTGTCCAGTGGTGACTGAAAGACAAGACAGTTGATACTGGAGCCTTCATTTTGACCTCTGAAGGTGACTTATTGCCTCATAATTTCAAGGTGGTGATGTATCACTGTGATGTCAAGCCGTATATTCCTCCTCCTATGCGTGCTACAAATTTGTGCAATTTGGTCATACGTTCACATTGCCCCATTTGTAGGGATTATGGCCATCAGTTACACATGAATGTTCCTTTTGCCCTTCTCCCCATCTGTCAACTGTGGTGAGCACCATTCCCCGTGTTCGCCAGACTGCACCATTGTCAAACAAGGAAAGAAAATCCGGGACTACAAATCCCTTGACCACCTCACATATCAAGAGGCCAAGAAGAAACATGATAGCTTTCATCCTACATATATGACGACGACGTATGCTACTGTTACAACAATATTGTCTTTAGTGACGGTTCCACTGCCCTCCAGGTCTTTTATGTTTCGCCCTCAGGGCCGCACGATAACACCCACTCCCTTGGTGGTGGAGGGTCCTACTCCTCATGCTTCCCCACATCCCCTTTGGGAGTGTCGACTCCCTGTCTGATTGGGATGTCAGCCCCCAACCCCACCAGAAGAAATCAATGCCCTCCTCCGGTATCCCTTACGAAGATGGGGTCTTTCAGGACATTCCCTTTCTACGACTCTGCTGATCTGCAATTGGATGCCAGCCGGTCACTGAAGGAGCCACAGGTTGCATGTTATACGGCTATATTCTCTTCCTCTGCCCCAGAATCTGGAGCAGACAAGTCCTCACTTAAGTCTAAATCATTTAAGGACAAGGAGGATAGGTGGTGGTGGTGGTAGTAGTAGTAGTAGTAGTAGTAGTAGTAGTAGTCCTAGGCCTCCAAAAAGAGGAAGACTCTTACGCCATCAGATCCCACATGCCTCTGTATCCAAGACAGTGTGATCCTCCAGTGGAATTGCAGTGGTTTTTTTCTGCCACATGGCTGTGCTATGACATCTCTTGTGTGCTTCCCTTTTTAGCATTGCCCTCCAGGACATTTCTTTCCCAGCAGTGTGTACGCCTACCCACCAGGCTATTGGAACTGTCTTAAGAATCACACAGTCTATGAAAGAGCATTTGGTAGTGTTTGCATCTACATTCTGGGTTCTTTCTACAGCAAACACATGCCACTCAACACAGCTTTGAAGGCTGTAGCTGTTCATGTGAAGACATCTCTGGAAGTTACCATCTGTAAGATGTATCTCCCTCCCAATGACCATTTCCTCAGCTCCCTCCACTCTTCCTAATACTGACTTCAATGCCCGCAACACTTTGTGGAGTGCAACAACGACTACTGGTTGCAGTAAAGCTGTCAAAAACTTGCTCACGAGCTTGATCTTTGCCTCTTGAATACTAATGTTCCCAAACACTTTTAGTGTGGCATGTAGGTCTTATTTGGCGATTGACCTTGCCATTTGCACACCATATCTTCTCCCGTACCTCCATAGGAGAGTCCATAATAACCTGTGTCACAGGGATCATTTTCCAATTATTTCAACCCTTCCTCATTTGTCTCTTGCCTTTCCAAAGCTGATTGGGCTGCTGTTGTCCTTCGCACCCCACCACATGGAGGTATCGATGCAGTTGTCCAGGGCACATCTGCAGCCATTCTTTCAGCAATTGACATTGACTCCGTGATCTTGTTGTCCTTGAATACCCCCCCCCCCCCCCTCCCCAACTGGAAGATAGTACTTTGGTGGACCCCCAAAATCACTATAGCCATTAGAGACCACAGGAAAGCTAATGCCATAAGCAACATCCTACAGTGGACCACATCATTACCTTTAAATGACTCTTTGCCCAGGTCAACCACCTCATAAAACAACAGAAATGAGAATGCTGGGAGTGATTTGATGCTACCATTTAACCATGTGCCGCACCTTCGCAGGTTTGACACCTCTGAGGATACTAGTACCCTTTGGGTGTACCTGGTAGGTCTGTGAATGGAGACGTCTGCACTAATCCAGACACTCTTGCCAAATATTTTGATTTCATTAAGCTTGAGCCTCTGCATGTGAGAATTATCAGTCTGCATTTCATGTCCTCAAACAGTGGGCAGAGCGACTCCCTTTACTATTTACTCCACGTCACCTGGAACCTTACAATGCACCATTCAGTGAGTGGGAATTCCTCAGTGCGCTAGCCCTTTGCCCTGACACAGCTCCAGGGCCAGACAGCATCCACTGCCAAATGCTCAAACACTTATCAGTTGATTGTCAACATCACATCCTTGCCATTTTCAACCGCATCTGGAGCAAGGGTTAGTTCCCATCTCAGAGGCGAGAAAGCATGGTTGTCTCAGTACTGAAACCAATAAATACCACCTTAAGATGGACAGCTATTGCCCAATTAGCCTTATTAAAGTTTTTTGCAAATTGCTTGAATGTACAGTGAGCTGACAGCTGTGTTGGTACATTGGCGTCTTTTGGCTCCGTCCAAGAAGAGTCTCGCCGAGGCTGTTCTGCTGCTGAAAATTTGGTCTGCCTGTAGTCTGCGATTCGGTCAGCTTTTGCCCGGCATCAACATCTTATTGCTGTTTTCTTTGACTTGCTTAGGGCTTAAGACACAACAAGGAATCATCACGTCCTTGCTACCCTCCTTGAGTAGGGTCCCTGGAACTAACTCTCAGTTTTTGTCCAGAACTTCTTGTCTCACCATGCTTTACAGGTTCAGATGGGTGCATCCCACAGTACTCATCATGTACAAGAGAATGAGGGCCGTTACGGCTCTGTATTGAATGTGCCCCTTTTTCTAGTGACTGTCAATGGTCTAGCTTCAGCTGTGGGGTTTACGGTTTCGCCCTCTCTGTATGCGGACGAATTTTCCATCTACTATTTCTCAACTGTGGTTGTTGTTGAACTCCGACTTCAGGGTGTTACACGACAGGTGCAGTCCTGGGCTCTCACCCATGGCTTCCAGTTATCTGCCACCTATACATGTCGTATACATCTGTTGCTGTCATATTGTCCATCCCTAACCAGAACTCTGCCTTGAGGATGAAATGCTCAGTGTGGTGGAGACTTATCATTTTGTGGGTTTGGTCCCAATCTTCGCCAACTTAAGCAAACATGCTGGTCACAGCTTAACACACTATGCTGTCTCAGTAACGCAACCTGGGGTGTAGACCGCTCTACATTTTTGCAGTGCTGCAAAGCTCTGACCATGTCACATCTTGACTATGGGAGCCTGGCATATGGCTCAGCATCACCTTCAGCAATACTGATGCTGGGCTCTATACACCATTATGGGATCTGACTTGCAACAGGTGCCTTTCGGACCAGTCTGTGAACAGACTACTCGCAGATGTGGATGTCCCTCCCATGTAGACCATGTGACAACAATTGCTGCTCAACCATGCTACACTTTTGCTGCTCCCATGAACATCTGAACTATGATGTCAGTTTTTTTTAGTAGGGAGATCTACCTCCCACAACAGAGGCTAACAGCTGGAATCATGTTCGCAGTTTGCATGTGGAGTCTCCACACTGAAATCTCTTTTCCCCAATGTCATCTATTGTCAGGGAGACATCGCGTGCACCCCCATGGTGT
Source organism: Schistocerca serialis cubense (assembly GCF_023864345.2). Lineage (NCBI taxonomy): Eukaryota > Metazoa > Arthropoda > Insecta > Orthoptera > Acrididae > Schistocerca > Schistocerca serialis. Next base: position 217,461,298 of record NC_064642.1, on the reverse strand, counting down.
GTGTCTCGTCCTCAGATCTGCCTCGACCTTGCCTTTCGACTGAGAGTGAATAGACCTTACATTTTTTTCTCTGTCTGTTCCTGGTCGTCCTTGATGCATTTCTAGTCTCAGACGTGGTGTACAGTGTTGACTCTATTGTCAACTGATGAATTGGTGTTGCCTACATATATGCAAGATACAGTGAACTACTCTCCCTGCCAAATGGATGCAGTATATTCACTGCAGAATTTGTGGCCATTGCCTGAGCCCTTAGCCACCTTCGTTCTTGCACTAGTAAGTGCTTAATCAGCAGTGACTCCTTGAGTAGTTTTCAGGCTGTCGGCCAGTGCCACCCTCTACACCCATTGCTTGTGACTATCCAAGATCGCCTGAATGACCCCCATCATGCTGGACAGTCAGTTGTCTTTGTATGGACCCCTAGTTACTTTGGGATCCAAGGGAATGAACAAGCTGACTGATTAGCCAAGTTGGCTACCAGGATATTGACTTTGGAGATGGGGGTACCAGAACTGGATCTTTGGTTGACTCTATGCTGACAATTGTTTGAGGCTTGCAATGTGTATTGGTGTGCTCTGGTTTCTCCAAATAAACTGTGAACCATAAAGGAGACCACAACCATGTAGCAGTCTTCCCTTTGTGCTTCTCACCGGGAATCCATGTCCTCTATCAGCTTTGCATTGCCACATCCTCTGACACAAGGGTCCAACCTATTGTTGGTGTGGTGCCTGCTTCATGGTGGCCCATATCCTACTTGACTGCCCTAATTTGGTCAACTTTAAAGTTGAAACCTTAAACTTGCTGAAACAGCACCTGTGGTGCTGGAGGACTATGCGAAAGTGATTTGATTTTACGTTTTACTTGTTAAAGTGGGTTATAGCCCTCTCTGTTGCACAGGGCACATTAGCCTCATCGGATGCATGAGGGAGGCCTTTCACTTGCTCTGACCGAGCAAAGGCTGCCATTGCTTCGTGGTCAGGCCTGGCTCCTGCCCTTCCTACCTTTTAAAAACTTGTTAGTCTTTTACATCTGTTGAGGGTTCACAGACTTGTTGCCATTGTTCTCTTTCCTGAAGTTGTATCTTGTCCATGTAGGTAGTTTTCTTATGGTAAAGAAAGAGCATGAAGGCACTGGTCGGATGCAGAAGGTGTGTCTCCGATCGCATAATGTACCCAGGGAACCTCCAGATACTTTCTCCCACCTTCACCCTTTTAAACCTCTCTCACTTCCACTTGATTCTATCTCTTGGTTTTCTTGGTTCTCAGACTTGGGTACAATCAAGTCAATTGGGATTTGTCTTTTGTGTCCTTCCTCTCTTTGGACTATTCCTGGCTTGACATACCAAGGATTAAGGGACCAATGACTTCATAGTTTGGTCCCTGTAACCCCATCTTTCCTCATCACCTGAATCATCATCCATGAAACTGCTGAATCAGGGGGCGGAATGTAAATTACATTAGCCCAAGGAGCATTTGTTTCCTCAGACAAGATGTTTGACAACCTGCAGAGTCAAACCTGGCTGTAAAGACTCCATAAGACCTCTTATGAAATAAAAATTGAAAAAGAAACAAAATCATTTTCTATCATGTTACTGCCCAGCATGCCCATGTGGACACAACTGAAATACTCACTTCATAAACAGTAAGTGAACTGACAGATAGTAACATCTGTAAAATGGAACTCTCAACAAACATATTTAATTTACAGCAAATAGTTTCGCTTGGAAAAACCAAAGAAGTCCTTCATCAGTATGCTCAATTGCTGTTGTCAAAGCACTACCTACAGATCAGACAGCAGAGGATGCTGGGAATGGAAGTGTGTAATCAGCTCATGACACATTGGCTGCTGAGACAAGCCCCTCCCCCTTTTCCTGGAGCAGCCATTTTACAGTGTACAAGAGAAACAAAAACCTGATTTCCAAGTGCCTGCTAGTCATTGAGAAACTGCTCAATGCCAGTATATCGTGAGCAACATATATGGTGAGCTCGGTACAATGGGGCATGTATCTGCAGCAGTGCAAAAGAGCCAGTCATCTGGCTGTGACCATGTTCTGCATGTAATGTACCTTCTTATATGAGTATGGCCACAAGAAATAAGTTTCTGACCCATTGATGATACAGCCTGACCAGTGTGTTCTGTAACAATGTAAAGTGATTGCTGTACCTGCAACACTAACACAGTTGTGAGGATTGTATATTCACAAAGTATCTAGTGCTTGTCACTGACAATCCTTGGTATGTCAAGCCAGGAATAGTCCAAAGAGAGGAAGGACACAAAAGACAAATCCCAATTGACTTGATTGTACCCAAGTCACTGACAGTACAGTGGTGGTTTGTACAATTTGCTTTTGTCTTCACAGAGCTTTCACAAGCTTTGGGAAGTCACTTGAATAGTTTTACTTGCATAGTCAAAAACAAGATTTATTTTCTTTCTTTTTCTAGCAGTAGAAAATGCCAGTAGAGTATACTTTAAGTCGATTTGATGCATTTCTTTTAGCCTACCAGTACAGAATGCATCTTGCACAGTTTTTGATGAAACATTGTAGTCAACCAAAATATTGTCAGTGGCGTTGGGGATTGATGCAACATTTTCTTCTTTGAATGCCACAAAACTTGAGAATTCTTAATGTATTTTCCTGCAGTGTTCATCTGCAAAAGCGAGCTGTTAGATGGGTGCTCTTCCCCTGCTGTCAGTTGCACATTGTAAGGTAGCTCTCGCAGAAAGGGTAAGTGATAATGAAGTGTAGAGGAAGTGACTTCTACCTATATGTGGCAGCACTGCCAAGTTGTAGAATGTGTTGTTGCAGACAACACCTAATAAAATTCTGTGGAGACATTGCAGTTTGGAGCACAGTGGCTATGACCATCCAGCATAACTTGTGACAAGGTGTCTGGAAGAGGACTAAATCTAATTGGCAGCTAGTGCTTTGTAGAGCTGGGTGCAAAGAATATTTCAAAACTTTCTGGTGGGACATGTACTGTGACATGTCTTTGTTTTGTCAGCTAATATTGTCCAAGCTCTGCCTTTCATTGCATTACTTGTTGTTTTGAGTAGTTGTGTTTAACCGGATGCAAGGAAGTGCAGAAATTTGCTCTTGACCCACCAAAGACCGCAAAGTTGCACACGTCATACCAATATTCAAGAAAGGCAATAGGAGTAATCCACAAAATTGCAGGTCCGCGCCATTAACTTCGATATGCAGCGTATTTTGGAACATATATTGTGTTTGAATATTATGAATTACCTCGAAGAAAATGGTCTATTGGCACATGGTCGACACTGATTTAGAAAACATCGTTCTTGTGAAACACAAGTAGCTCTACACTAGCAAGAAGTGTTGAGGGCTATCGACAAGGGATTTCAAATTGATGCCATATTTCTAGATTTGCACACTGTACCTCACAGGCAGCTTGTAATCAAATTGCGTGCTTACGGAATATTGTCTCAGTTATGTGACTGGATTCACGATTTCTTGTCAGAGCCCACATTTCGTAGTAACTGATGGAAAGGCATCAAGTAAAACAGATGGTGTTTTAGGCCCTCTGTTATTCCTTACACACATAAACGATTTAGGAGGCAGTCTGAGCAGCCATCTTAAGTTGTTTGCAGATGATGCTGTTGTTTATCATCTAGTAAAATCATCAGAAGATCAAAACAAATTGTAAAATGATTTAGAAAAAATATCTGTAAGGGGTGCCAATTGGCAATTGACCCTAAATAATGAAAAGTCTGAGGTCATGCCCTTGAGTGCTAAAATGATTTCGTTGAACCTCAGTTGTGTGGTAAATCAGTCAAATGTAAAGGCTGTAAATTCAACTAAACACCTAGGAAGTACGATTACAAACAACTTAAATTCGAATGTTGTGGGAAAGAGGAACTAGAGGTAAGAGTACTGCTGCACGGTGTGGGATCCTTACCAGATAGGATTAATGGAGAACATCAAAAAAGTTCAAAGAAGGGCATCATGTTTTATATTATCTAGAAATAGGGGAGAAAGTGTCATGGTCATGATATAGGATTTGGGGGTGGACATCACTAAAACAATGGTGTTTCTCATTGTGGCAGGATCTTCTTACAAAGTTTCTGTCACCAACATAGTAGAAAAAACAATAAAATTAATGGCTTACTGAAAATTCTGTAGAAGGAAAAAAGATGTCTAAAGATGGTTGAAAAGGGAAGGATTGGTTGGTTAAAGCAACTTGATGATCAAGCTAAGTCTTTCTTTTGAACAATGTGTAAATGAATGGATATGAACTTATGGAATATTTGTTACTTTATGTTGCCTCTCATTAGAAAACTATGTAGTCTTCAAAGTGTGGTGGACAGATAGTCTTACACTAAGGCATCTTTTGCCTTAGGCTGCTTATGCAGCAGAGAACAGTACTCAACCTGGAGACAAACTAGCTGCTCTTTGTTGCCTGGAAGAAGCTGTGTCACTGACCAGAGCTTCTAGTCCTTAGCTTCCTGGCATATTAGCCTTTGCCTCAACAAGGACAGCAGGGCATACAGGGGACAGCACATTGTGTGATTTAAAAAACTGCTCACTCGCTCATTTTGACCTGCCTAATGTACACTCCTGGAAATTGAAATAAGAACACCGTGAATTCATTGTCCCAGGAAGGGGAAACTTTATTGACACATTCCTGGGGTCAGATACATCACATGATCACACTGACAGAACCACAGGCACATAGACACAGGCAACAGAGCATGCACAATGTCGGCACTAGTACAGTGTATATCCACCTTTCGCAGCAATGCAGGCTGCTATTCTCCCATGGAGACGATCGTAGAGATGCTGGATGTAGTCCTGTGGAACGGCTTGCCATGCCATTTCCACCTGGCGCCTCAGTTGGACCAGCGTTCGTGCTGGACGTGCAGACCGCGTGAGACGACGCTTCATCCAGTCCCAAACATGCTCAATGGGGGACAGGTCCGGAGATCTTGCTGGCCAGGGTAGTTGACTTACACCTTCTAGAGCACGTTGGGTGGCACGGGATACATGCGGACGTGCATTGTCCTGTTGGAACAGCAAGTTCCCTTGCCGGTCTAGGAATGGTAGAACGATGGGTTCGATGACGGTTTGGATGTACCGTGCACTATTCAGTGTCCTCTCGACGATCACCAGTGGTGTACGGCCAGTGTAGGAGATCGCTCCCCACACCATGATGCCGGGTGTTGGCCCTGTGTGCCTCGGTCGTATGCAGTCCTGATTGTGGCGCTCATCTGCACGGCGCCAAACACGCATACGACCATCATTGACACCAAGGCAGAAGCGACTCTCATCGCTGAAGACGACACATCTCCATTCGTCCCTCCATTCACGCCTGTCGCGACACCACTGGAGGCGGGCTGCACGATGTTGGGGCGTGAGCGGAAGACGGCCTACCGGTGTGCGGGACCGTAGCCCAGCTTCATGGAGACAGTTGCGAATGGTCCTCGCCGATACCCCAGGAGCAACAGTGTCCCTAATTTGCTGGGAAGTGGCGGTGCGGTCCCCTACGGCACTGCGTAGGATCCTACGGTCTTGGCGTGCATCCGTGCGTCGCTGCGGTCCGGTCCCAGGTCGACGGGCACGTGCACCTTCCGCCGACCATTGGCGACAACATCGATGTACTGTGGAGATCTCACGCCCCACGTGTTGAGCAATTCGGCGGTACGTCCACCCGGCCTCCCGCATGCCCACTATACCCCCTCGCTCAAAGTCCGTCAACTGCACATACGGTTCACGTCCACGCTGTCGCGGCGTGCTACCAGTGTTAAAGACTGCGATGGAGCTCCGTATGCCACGGCAAACTGGCTGACACTGACGGCGGCGGTGCACAAATGCTGCGCAGCTAGCGCCATTCGACGGCCAACACCGCGGTTCCTGGTGTGTCCGCTGTGCCGTGCGTGTGATCATTGCTTGTACAGCCCTCTCGCAGTGTCCGGAGCAAGTATGGTGGGTCTGACACACCGGTGTCAATGTGTTCTTTTTTCCATTTCCAGGAGTGTATTATGCTAAATTTCATGTAACTCCTTTCATGGTCTTTGTAGGTGAACCAGTGTGTGCTGTGGTGTGAAGTGCATTGAGGGAACTGACATTACTGGTTGGAATACCTCTCTCCTGTTCAACTGCCCTCAAGATCACACATACCTCTGTGACACACACAGTAAATTGTACAATAATATAAGATAAATCACAAAGCAGCCAAGATTGTTTACATCCTTAAAGCCAGCAGCAAACTGTGGAATAATTTTGGATTACTGTTATTTTGAAAATAAAATCTGGAACATATCTCCTTACTATTGTAAATGTAAAAGAATTCTGGGTTTCATAACCAGAATGGCACCCAGTTCCACCTCGTTCATTTGATGACACAAAATGCCAGTAGACTTATGTATTTTGTCGTTAAGACCAGACAAAAGCCTGTGTACCTGAGGCATGAGATTTTGCTGCTGAGTTGCAGGAAGCAGCTGAGAACAGCTGTGATGTCAGCTGAGTAGCCATCTGTGTTTGTGTAAGTCCCTCATGATGGATGTTCAGATGAGGCAGTTTTGCTCACTTGCCTATGTGACACTCCAGAAAATGCAGTAGATGGTGGCTATAGTATGTGTGTAACATTTGGCTCCAAAATTTTTGATTGATTTTGTGTTAGTTAATATGGTTATTGCCAAGATATCCATAGCATAACTTAAGGGTATCCTTTGTATTATTTTACACCTCACAATAATACTGCATAACTAATTTTATTACTTTCACTAAATAAAAAAATTAATTTAATTTCTATAGTCTTAGTCATTTTGACATTTGTGAAGAAGGTAATTAGTTCAGGTGATGCTTTCTTGGAAATGTGTGAGGATATCCCCTGATAAAATAGTCTTGTCTTTTAATCCACTGATCCCAACCCCATTGTTGTTCCAGATTTTAATAATACTTTATAATGAGTTGTTCCTTCCCTTATATGCCCCCTCTGTGACCAGTTTCCTTATAATTTCTGACACTACTCGTTTACATGTAGTTTTCCATTACATATTTCACTGCCTTCTGTTACACTCTTAACTGCTTTGGCACATCTCTCTGTGGGGGCAACTAGCATCTGTTCTTATTAGGAAGAAGTACACCTGTTCCCTCTCTTCCATCCTTCAGTACCTTCATTAGCAAGTGAAGACACACAAGTGCTTTGTGTACTATCTCACCTATGTGCATACCCAAGGCATTGAGCACTGTTGTCCTGCTGTGTTGTTATCCTTGAACCCTGTGATAAGTATTCCTGCTATTGGTGAATGTTACTAGTTGACTCTTCTTTGCTTTCACCAGCATTCCATTTATCAGTATCCATTTGCTGGTGACAAGAAAGTCCTTTTGCAACAGGTCACAATCCTGAAGTCCCAATGATGCATTCCAATATTTCAACATCTCAAGTGTTCTCTCAAGTGCCATAATTTAGTACAAATTGAAATGGGCCACCAGTAGTGTTCCTTGCTGTAATGCTCAGTTTTCTGAGTGCCACAAATACATTCAGCAAAATAAATGGTAATAGAAAGTAAAGAACTGCACTTCAGGCAGTGGCAGAAGGTGAGACCTCAATTCCACCTGAAGGTAATTTCTGCATCCATGAACAACTATTCTCTCTACCTTATAGTGCATATTACCTTGTATGCACTCCTCCTGCGGGTCCAGGGATTAGAATAGGCCCGAGGTATTCCTGCCTGTCGTAAGAGGCGACTAAAAGGAGTCCCTCCCCCTCAAGGGGGTAGTTAGCGCCTGCGTCCGGAGACGGACGGTTCCACGGCCTATATTTGTGGTCATTTTGGTTTTTCACTTCTTCTCGTTTCTTCTCTCCTTTGGTTAGTTCCTTACTTTGTTCTTCTCCATCTCACTGTCTTCCTTAATCTTTCCCATGCCCGCTTCTCCTTGCCTTCTCTGGTCTCCGCCTTGGCGTTTGAGACAGTCTGTCCTCTCTCTCCCTTCTTTTTCCTCTTCTTCCTTCCTCCCTGTGCGCGCCTGAAGGCCGACCCGACCCACGCGTTCGCACGCGTAGCCAGTGACAGGGTAACGCATAATTCCCCGCCCTGGGTAGACAAGTAAGGCATGCACATACCCCCTGGTAAAGGCCAGGCCCAGGGAGAGGTGATTGCCTGAGCTGATACCTTCTGACCATGCCGATTGGTCCCTCCATCTGTTTCTCGGGAGGTGTGACCTGAGGTGTAAACATTCACCTAAGGCGGCAGTGCCCCCTCAGAGGGTCCCCCCAAGGAAGGAGCGCGCCATCGGAGAAGCTGGCAATCATGGGGGATTCCTCCGCAATGGATTTCTCTTCTTCTTCTCTCTCGACTTCTGCCCATAAATGGAAACTTGACCAGCCACCAGTGACAAAAGTACTACCGCCTGCCCCACAGTTCCTCATAGTTTCTCGATCTGAGGACGGCAAGGATTTTTCCTCTGTCAACCCTTTCGTTATCCAGAAGGGCGTAGATGCCATAGCCGGATCTGTCAAGTCGTGTACCAGGATGCGTAATGGTACCTTGTTACTAGAAACTGAGAGCGCCTTTCAGGCACAAAAACTGCTTTGGGCCACACTCCTGTACATGTTCCCTGTCCGGGTGGAGTCTCACCGCACTTTGAATGCGTCTCGTGGTGTGGTATATACTCGATCACTCGACGGATTGACTGACGAGAAGATTCAGTCTTTCCTCGCTGAGCAGGGTGTGACGGCTGTCCATAGGGTCATGAAAAAGGTCAACAATGACCTTGTACCAACCCGGACACTTTTCTTGACCTTTGATAGTGTTCAGCTGCCATCGCATATCAAAGCGGGCTACGAGGTTATTTCTGTTCGCCCCTATGTCCCGACACCTACGTGCTGCTACCAGTATCAGCGTTTTAATCACACTCGCCAGTCTTGCTCCAATGCGGCTAAATTGTCACTTGTGGCAGGGATGCCCATGAGGGTGACTGTCCACCTCCGTCTCCTTGTTGTGTGAACTGTAAGGGTGACCATGCAACGTCCTCCCGCGACCGTCCCATCTACAAAGAAGAACGCTGTATCCAAGAAATTCGGGTCAAAGAGAAAGTGTCCACCTCGGCTGCTCGCAAGCTATTTGCTAGTAGGAAGCCCACGCTGCTCCCAGCGGGAAAATACAGTACTGTCCTCGCCTCTCCTCGGACTATCAGAGAGGTGGCGACGCACACATGCGATCTGACCTTCAGCACCACGGTCGTCCGTTCGGCAGTGCTAAGATCGCGCGGTCGACGTCTCCTCTTCCTCCCGTCACCCCTCAGACACAAGCACCTTCATCAGCTTCTGCCAAGACGAAGACCCAGAAGTCAGCTGCACGGGCCTTCAAGAAGGAACCGTCCCGTGCAGACTTCCTACGTACCTCGAACTCCCAGCCGTCGACCAGTACTTCCACTAAACGACCTTCCAAGAAGGCTCATAGGAAGCACAGTTCTCCTTCTCCGCCACGGCGCATTTCTTCTCCTGCGCCACCCAGCAGTTGCCGCCCCAGGCCGTCATCTGTTTCGCCTGGCCGCACCGCTGGTAGCCGTCCACCGGCGGAGGAAGCTCCTCCTCCCGGCCATCTTAACGAGATGGCCGATGAACCTATAGAACCAATGGACGATGACTGTCCGCCTACTGATAGCGGCGGCAGTGGTCGCTCGAAGCCAGGCCCTCAGCGGCCTTTGAGGTGACCCCTTCTTTCATCTTCCTTTTCTTCTCATGATGGCACTTATTCATTGGAATATTCGCAGCTTTTGCTCCAACTGAGAGAACTTGAAGTTGCTGCTCCGCTTGCATCGTCCGCTCATCGTAGCCCTCCAGGAAACGAAGCTACGCCCATGCGATCACATTGCCTTGGCACACTACACCTCTGTGCATTTTGACCTACCCCCTGTGTTAGGTATTCCGGCTCATGGAGGGGTTATGTTGCTGGTCTGGGATGATATTTACTACGATCCCATCACATTGCACACCGGCCTGCAGGCAGTTGCCGTCCGAATTACTCTCCCCACTTTTACATTTTCCATTTGTACCGTTTACACTCCATCGTCGTCTGCCGTTACCAGGGCAGACATGATGCAAATTATTGCTCAGCTACCTGAACCACTTTTGTTAACTGGAGACTTCAATGCCCACCATCCCCTTCGGGGCTCTCCAGCATCCTGCCCGAGGGGCTCCCTGTTAGCAGACCTTTTCAACCAGCTCAATGTTGTCTGCCTCAATACTGGTGCCCCTACTTTTCTTTCGGACACATCTCACACCTATTCCCATTTAGACCTCTCTATATGTACTACCCTACTTGCACGCCGGTTTGAGTGGTATGCACTTTCTGATACATATTCGAGCGACCACTTCCCGTGTGTCATCCATCTCCTGCATCATATTCCCTCTCCTGTGCTCAACTAGTTGGAACATCTCCAAAGCAGACTGGGGGCTCTTCTCTTCCAGGGCGACCTTTCAGGATCAAACCTTCACAAGCTGCGATAGTCAGTTCGCACACCTCACGGAAGTCATTCTCACTGCTGCTGAATATTCCATCCCTCACACTACTTCTTCTCCACGTCTCGTGCCGGTCCCCTGGTGGACCGCAGCATGTAGAGACGCTTTACATGCTCGTCGACGTGCTTTACGCACCTTTAAACGCCGCCCTACAGTGGCGAATTGTATCACTTATAAACGATTACGTGCGCAGTGCTGTCGTATTATTAAAGAAAGCAAGAATGCCAGCTGGGCTGCTTTCACAAGCACCTTCAACAGTTTTATTCCTCCTTCTGTTGTCTGGGGTAGCCTGCGCCGGCTATCTGGCACTAAGGTCCACTCACCAGTTTCTGACTTGACGGTCGCGAATGACGTCCTTGTGGCCCCTGAGGATGTCTCCAATGCCTTCGGCCGCTTTTTCGTAGAGGTTTCGAGCTCCGCTCATTACCACCCTGGCTTCCTCCCCTGAAAACAGGCAGAGGAGGCTAGGCCACCTAACTTCCACTCCTCGAATCGTGAAAGTTATAATGCCCCTTTCACCATGCGGGAACTCGAAAATGCACTTGCCCGGTCACGGTCCTCCGCTCCAGGGCCTGTTTCTATTCATATTCGGATGCTGAAGAACCTTTCTCCTGTGGGTAAAGGTTTCCTTCTTCATCCTTATAATCGCATCTGGATTGAGGGACAAGTTCCCGCATGCTGGCGCGAGTCTATTGTTGTACCAATTCCTAAGCCGGGGAAGAACAAACACTTGCTTTCCAGTTATCGACCCATCTCGCTTACCAGCTGTGTCTGTAAGGTGATGGAGCGAATGGTTAACTCTCGTTTGGTTTGGATGCTCGAATCTCGACGCCTACTTACCATTGTACAATGTGGATTTCGTAGGCGCTGCTCTGCTGTTGACCATCTGGTTACCTTGTCGACCTTCATTATGAATAACTTCTTGCGGAAACGCCCGACTGCGGCTGTGTTCTTTGATTTGGAGAAGGCTTACGACACCTGTTGGAGGGCGGGCATTCTCCGCACCATGCATACATGGGGCCTTCGCGGTCGCCTCCCTCTTTTTATTCGTTCCTTTTTAATGGATCGACAGTTCAGGGTACGTGTGGGTTCTGTCCTGTCAGACACTTTTCGCCAGGAGAATGGGGTGCCACAGGGCTCAGTTTTGAGCGTCGCTCTCTTCGCCATCGCGATCAATCCAATAATGGATTGCCTCCCAGCTGATGTATCAGGCTCCCTTTTCGTGGACAATTTTACCATCTATTGCAGTGCGCAGTGTACACTTGTCCTGGAGCGCTGTCTTCAGCGTTCTCTTGACTGTCTTTACTCCTGGAGTGTCACCAATGGCTTCCGTTTTTCTGCCGAGAAGACGGTCTGTATTAACTTCTGGCGCTACAAAGAGTTTCTCCCACCGTCCTTACGACTCGGTCCCGTTGCTCTCCCAATCGTGGAGACAACAAAATTTTTAGGTCTTACATTTGACAGGAAACTTAGCTGGTCTCCACATGTGTCATATTTGGCTGCCCGTTGTACCCGTTCTTTAAATGTCCTCCGTGTTCTCAGTGGTATGTCGTGGGGAGCAGATCGAACCGTCCTGCTTCGTCTATATCGGTCGATCGTCCGCTCCAAGCTGGATTATGGGAGCTTCGTATACTCCTCTGCACGGCCATCCATCTTACGCCGCCTCAACTCCATACAACATCGGGGTCTACGACTTGCGATTGGAGCATTTTATACTAGTCCCGTAGAGAGTCTTCACGCTGACGCTGGCGAATTGCCACTCACCTACCGGCGCGATATACTGCTTTGTCGGTATGCCTGCCGGCTACTGTCAATGCCCGACCACCCGTCTTATCGCTCCTTTTTTGACGAGTCTCTCGACCGTCAATACGGGTTGTATGTCTCTGCCCTGCTACCCCCTGGAGTTCGCTTTCGTCGCCTCCTTCACCACCTTAATTTTTCACTCCCTGCAACCTTTCGAGTGGGCGAGAGCCACACGCCACCTTGGCTCCAGGCTCAGGTCAGCGTTCACCTTGACCTCAGCTCGCTCCCAAAAGAGGTTACCCCCAGTTCAGTCTACCACTCCCGTTTTGTTGAACTTCGATCAAAGTTCATCAATAGGACCTTCATCTATACAGATGGCTCGAAGACCAATGACGGGGTCGGGTGTTCCTTTATTGTCGGGGCACAAAGTTTCAAATACCGGCTCCATGGCCATTGTTCGGTCTTCACAGCTGAGCTCTTTGCCCTCTACCAGGCTGTTCTTTACATCTGCCACCACCGACATTCTGCTTATGTCATCTGCTCAGTTTCCCTGAGCGCCATCCAGAGCCTCAGTGATCCGTACCCGGTTCACTCTTTTGTACACCGGATCCAACGCTCTCTTCAGCAGCTGGTGGACGTCGGTTCTCCAGTTAGCTTTATGTGGGTTCCTGGCCATGTCGGTATCCCTGGGAACGAAGCTGCAGATGCCGCGGCCAAGGCTGCGGTCCTCCAGCCTCGGACAGCTTCTTGTTGTGTCCCTTCGTCCGATTTTAGCAGGGTCATTTGTCGGCGCATCTTATCGCTGTGGCATGCCGATTGGGCTGCACTTACCGACAACAAGCTTCGGGCCTTAAAACCTCTTCCCGTGGCTTGGACGTCCTCCTCACGCCCTTCTCGGCGGGAGGAGGTCGCTTTAGCCCGGTTAAGAATTGGACACTGCCGGTTCAGCCATCGCCATCTGCTGACGGCTGCGCCAGCGCCGTTCTGCCCATGTGGGCACTTGCTGACGGTTAGACACATTTTAATGTCCTGTCCAGATCTTAACACACTGCGCCTCGATCTTAACCTGCCAAATACTTTCGATGCCATTTTAGCGGATGACCCACGAGCAGCTGCTCGTGTTCTTCGTTTTATCAATTTGACAAACCTCGCTAAGGACATTTGATGATGCTGTTTTTTAATCCTATGCCTGTCAGTCTGTCTTTTATCGTGTTTTCCCTTTTAGTTGTTGTGGTCAACTTGTGCCTCGCGGTGCATTCTTAGAGTAGTCAGGGCGCTAATGACCATTGAAGTTGTGCGCCCTAAAACCACAAAAAAAAAAAAAAGAAAAAAAAAAAAAATCTTCGCCATAGCGATCAATCCAATAATGGATTGCCTCCCAGCTGATGTATCAGGCTCCCTTTTCATGGACGATTTTACCATCTATTGCAGCACGCAGCGTACATGTTTCCTGGAGCGCTGTCTTCGGCGTTCTCTTGACCATCTTTACTCCTGGAGTGTCGCCAATGGCTTCCGTTTTTCTGCCGAGAAGACGGTCTGTATTAACTTCTGGCGCTACAAAGAGTTACTCCCACCGTCCTTATGACTTGGTCCCGTTGCTCCCCCATTCGTGGAGACAACAAAATTTTTATGTCTTACATTTGACAGGAAACTTAGCTGGTCTCCACATGTGTCTTATGTGGCTGCCCGTTGTACCCGTTCTCTAAATTTCCTCCGTGTTCTCAGTGGTATGTCGTGGGGAGCGGATCGAAACGTCCTACTTCGCCTATATTGGTCGATCGTCCGCTCAAAGCTGGATTATGGGAGCTTCGTATACTCCTCTGCACAGCCATCCATCTTACGCCGCCTCAACTCCATACAACATCGGGGTTTACGTCTTGCGATCGGAGTGTTTTATACTAGTCCCGTCGAGAGTCTTCATGCTGAAGCCGGTGAATTGCCACTGACCTACCGGCACGATGTACTGCTTTGTCGGTATGCCTGTCGGCTACTGTCAATGCCCGACCACCCGTCTTATCGTTCCTTTTTTGACGACTCTCTCGATCGTCAATACGGGTTGTATGTCTCTGCCCTGCTACCCCGTGGAGTTCGCTTTCGTCGCCTCCTTCAACACCTTGATTTTTCACTCCCTGCAACCTTTAGAGTGGGCGAGAGCCACACGCCACCTTGGTTCCAGGCTCAGGTTTGCATTCACCTTGACCTCAGCTCGCTCCCAAAAGAGGTTACCCCCGGTTCGGTATACCACTCCCGTTTTTTCGAACTTCGTTCGAAGTTCATTAATATGACCTTCATTTATACAGATGGCTCTAAGACCAATGACGGGGTCGGGTGTTCTTTTATTGTCGGGGCACAAAGTTTCAAATACCGGCTCCATGGCCATTGTTCGGTCTTCACAGCTGAGCTCTTTGCCCTCTACCAGGCTGTTCTTTATATCTGCTGCCACCGACATTCTGCTTATGTCATCTGCTCCGATTCCGTGAGCGCCATCCAGAGCCTCAGTGATCCGTATCCGGTTCACCCTTTTGTGCACCGGATCCAACGCTCTCTTCAGCAGCTGGTGGACGACGGTTCTCCGGTTAGCTTTATGTGGGTTCCTGACCATGTCGGTATCCCTGGGAACGAAGCTGCAGATGCCGCGGCAAAGGCTGCGGTCCTCCAGCCTCGGACAGCTTCTTGTTGTGTCCCTTCATCAGATTGTAGCAGGGTCATTTGCCGGCGCATTTTTTCGCTGTGGCATGCCGATTGGGCTGCACTTACGGACAACAAGCTTCGGGCCTTGAAACCTCTTCCGCGGCTTGGACGTCCTCCTCACGCCCTTCTCGGCGGGAGGAGGTAGTTTTGGCCCGGTTACGGATTGGACACTGCCGGTTCAGCCATAGCCATCTGCTGACGGCTGCGCCAGCGCCGTTCTGCCCATGTGGGCAATTGCTGATGGGCCGCCACATTTTAACGTCCTGTCCGGATTTTACTACAGTGCGTCTTGATCTTGGCCTGCCATGTACTCTCGATGCCATTTTAGCGGATGACCCAGGAGCAGCTGCTTGCGTTCTTCGTTTGATCAACTTGACAAACTTGTCTAAGGACATTTGATTATGCTGTTTTTTTAATCCTATGCCTGTCAATCTATTATCGTGTTTTCCCTTTTAGTTGCTGTTTTAAACTTGTGCCTCGCGGTGCATTCCTAACGTAGTCTGGGCGCTAATGACCATTGAAGTTGTGCGCCCGAAAAACTACTTATCACTGATGACGCAGTGGAAGAAGAAATGTCTAGTGTGTCATAAAATGAGGTGGAAGGGAAGGTTGTGGTCCTCTGATGTTTTGGGTTCGTTTCTCATACAATGACTTGTGCCCACTTATTCAAGTTACCTTGAAAATAAATCGGTACGTATATTTCAACCTTCCTATTTGACTAAGTATTGCCGTTTCTTCTACATCTTCATGATAAGTATGCTTGGACTCTTCCATGGCTGCATGTTTACATTAATGTGTTAATTAACACTCAATCATCCTATTCCAGCTTGAATGGCCTGCTAAATCACCTTATATAGGAAGTAGTAATAATAATAATAATAATAATAATAATAATTATAATAATAATATAATAATTCCCGTGGAGGCCCGGGAAAAGAATAGGCCTCCGGTATGTTCTGCCAGTCGTAAAAGGCGACGAAAAGAACAGACCACTAATAGGGCTAACTCCCCTTTTAGTGTGATTACTTGGTTCAGGACAGAACTAAAGAAGCCTCGGACAAGCGCCGTCATGGTCGGGGACGATGCTTGAACCCTATGCCCGCCCACAATGGTAACGACACTGCTAGCCAACTGGAAAATGATTTAAATCCGAATAGAGGTGTTTTGCAGGATATGCTTCCTGCAACCACCCTAGAAGGAAAATAAAGACAGAGGATGAGATGGTCAGATGAAGTTAATCGACACCTCATGTTCTGTTATTACCAAGCAACAAACCTAGGAACCAACACAACTGGATACAGATCACAAGTATACACAACATTTATTACCAGATACCCGGAATTAAAATTTTTAACAGAACAACGACTAGCTGATCAGATCCGTGTAATAATCAAAAATAACAGGATACCCCAGTCAGAATTAGAAAACATCAAACAACAACTACAACAAATACTGGAACAAAATAATGTGCAATCAGAAGAAGAAGAAAACACAGTAATGGACTCAAACATCCCAGAGCAAACAAACAAAGACCAACACGCATCAATTAAACAATCAGAGGAAAACGAAATCTTAAGACAGCCACCAGAACAAGCACAAATAGAACACGAAGAGACACACGTGTTAGATATAGAAGAGAAATTTCAGCTGACATATATAGAATACAAAGACACAAATACAGACATTAGACCATTCTTGCATAGACCGCCAAATAACCCACAAGTCGAAACAACAATAAAAACTATCTACACAATCATACACAACAAAATAAATGAAAACACAACTATGGAAGAGTTACAACTACTGGTTTATATAGGAGCACTCACTACACTAAATATACACACTAGGCAGAGATCAGAACAAACCAACACACAGAAGAAACCCACAAAACCAGCATGGCAACACAGGTTACAGATCAGAATAGAAAAACTGAGAAAAGACATCGGACAGCTAACACAATTTATAAGAAATGAAATATCAGACAAAAAACGAAAAAGGTTAGGTAAAATCTCACAACAAGAAGCAATAGAGCAATTAGATGAAAAAAGCAGAAATTGCAAGCATTGGCCAAACGACTTAGAAGATACAAAAAAAGTGAAAATAGAAGGAAACAAAACCAAACATTCAACACAAACCAAAAGAGATTTTACCAAACAATGGATAACACACACATTAAAATAGACAATCCACCAAACATAACAGACATGGAACACTTCTGGAGCAGCATATGGTCAAACCCGGTACAACATAACAGGCATGCACGGTGGATACAAGCAGAAACAGACACATACAAGATGATACCACAAATGCCTGAAGTGATAATTTTGCAACATGAAGTCACCCGAGCAATTAATTCTACACACAATTGGAAAGCCCCTGGAAATGATAAAATAGCAAATTTCTGGTTAAAGAAGTTCACCTCAACACATTCACATCTAACTAAGTTATTTAACAGTTACATTGCAGACCCATACACATTCCCTGATACACTTGCACATGGAATAACCTATCTGAAACCTAAAGATCAAGCAGACACAGCAAACCCAGCTAAATATCGCCCCATAACATGCCTACCAACAATATACAAAATATTAACTTCAGTCATCACACAGAAATTAATGACACATACAACACAGAACAAAATTATAAATGAAGAACAAAGGAGCACGAGGATGTAAAGAGCAACTGATAATTGATACAGAGGTGACATATCAAGCTAAAACTAAACAAAGGTCGCTACACTACGCATACATTGATTACCAGAAAGCCTTTGATAGTGTACCCCACTCATGGTTACTACAGATATTGGAAATATACAAAGTAGATCCTAAATTGATACAGTTTCTAAACACAGTAATGAAAAACTGGAAAACCACACTTAATATCCAAACAAATTCAGATAACATCACATCACAGCCAATACAGATTAAGCGTGGAATATACCAAGGAGACTCATTAAGTCCTTTCTGGTTCTGTCATGCTCTGAACCCACTATCCAACATGCTAAATAATACAAATTATGGATACAATATTACTGGAACATACCCACACAAAATCACACATTTGCTATACATGGATGATCTAAAACTACTGGCAGCAACAAATCAACAACTCAACCAATTACTAAAGATAACAGAAGTATTCAGCAATGATATAAATATGGCTTTTGGAACAGACAAATGTAAGAAAAATAACATAGTCAAGGGCAAACACACTAAACAAGAAGATTACATATTGGATAACCACAGCGATGGCATAGAAGCGATGGAAAAAACAGATGCCTATAAATACCTAGGATACAGACAAAAAATAGGAATAGATCATACAAATATTAAAGAAGAACTAAAAGAAAAATATAGACAAAGACTAACAAAAATACTGAAAACAGAATTGACAGCAAGAAACAAGACAAAAGCTATAAATACTTATGCTATACCAGTATTGACCTACTCATTTGGAGTAGTGAAATGGAGTGACACAGACCTAGAAGCACTCAATACACTTACACGATCACAATGCCACAAATATAGAATACATCACATACATTCAGCAACAGAAAGATTCACATTAAGCAGAAAGGAAGGTGGAAGGGGATTTATAGATATAAAAAACCTACATTATGGACAGGTAGACAATTTAAGAAAATTCTTTCTAGAACGAGCAGAAACTAGCAAAATACACAAAGCAATCACTCATATAAATACATCAGCTACACCATTGCAATTTCATAACCACTTCTACAACCCTTTAGATCACATAACATCAACAGATACAAAGAAAGTAAATTGGAAAAAGAAAACACTACACGGCAAGCACCCGTATCATCTAACACAGCCACACATAGATCAAGACGCATCCAACACATGGCTAAGAAACGGCAATATATACAGTGAGACGGAAGGATTCATGATCGCAATACAGGATCAAACAATAAACACCAGATATTACAGCAAGCATATTATTAAAGATCCCAATACCACAACAGATAAATGCAGACTTTGCAAACAACAAATAGAAACAGTAGATCACATCACAAGCGGATGTACAATACTAGCAAATACAGAATACCCCAGAAGACATGACAATGTAGCAAAAATAATACATCAACAACTTGGCATAAAACATAAACTAATAATACAACACGTTCCCACATACAAGTATACACCACAAAATGTACTGGAGAATGATGAATACAAATTATACTGGAACAGAACGATTATAACAGATAAAACACCACCACATAACAAGCCTGACATCATACTCACCAATAAAAAGAAGAAATTAACACAACTAATTGAAATATCCATACCCAACACAACAAATATACAGAAGAAAACAGGAGAAAAAATTGAAAAATACATCCAACTGGCTGAGGAAGTCAAGGACATGTGGCATCAGGATAAAGTCGACATTATCCCAATTATACTATCAACTACAGGAGTCATACCTCACAATATCCACCAGTACATCAATGCAATACAGCTACATCCAAACATATATATACAACTACAAAAATCTGTAATTATTGATACATGTTCAATTACCCGAAAGTTCCTAAATGCAATATAACATATACCATACAGTTACAAGGAAGTCACGCTTGACCGAGGTCCGCGTCACGTTCCATTTTTAACCAGACTTAAGTCTGAGAAAAAAAAAGTAAAGAAGATAATAATAATAATAATAATAATTGGGTACTGTTTGGAACAGTTGGTGAAACATAGTAACCAACATCCTTGCAATTTTGTACTGGGTGATCCATGGGAAATGGATGTATGTATCTTTGATCTGTTGAACTACAAGCATTTTACACAGATTTAATTTTAAAACCAAATGTTACCTTTTTCTCACATAAAAAATACTGTCTGCGTCACTATTTCTTTTATTCATGATTATTGGTTTCGATCTGACCAGCACATCGTTTTCAGATCTAGGTTTGGCAAAAGGAAAAAAATTATGCAAGTGTAATATTCATTTTGTTATCTCATTTTTTTTTCCCGGCTTAGATCTGTAGATATAATAAAAATATTAGTGATCCAGGCAGTGTCTGTTCATTGTAAGAACTGAGATAACGGTTCCTGAGGTATGGCATCAATTATAATTTTTTTCTCATTGACTTGTGGCTCATTTGTAAAGAGCATGTATATTCATGTATAATTGCCTCAGATGTCTGATTGTCTCTCACAATGGGAAGTTTTCAGTTGTCCTCACTTTTTTATCTGGACATGGTGGCTTCTTCCTAAGAATATTTGCTATTGTTCTGAAAATTGTAATCCATCATAGGACCGTATGGTGACTTGGCACTAGGTGATTAAAATGGCGACAGAGTATTCGCCCTGTTGCAGTGGCAGATTTGGTGTTTAGGACAAAGGTATTGTACACAAAAAGACTACATTCCATTACTACTATCATGGGGAACAGCCTGAAATGAATTGACTTGTGCACTATTTCCCTTCCACCACCGACAGCAGTGTATTTGTCAATATAAAAACATCTGTTTCCTGTAGGTCACTCTGTATCTCCATAGGATCAAATCATAAATGACTGGCTTCAGCTGGATATGGCCCACCTGATGAAACTTGGGGACAATCTTCCTCGCCAAATTGAGACCATTATCAAGACTAGAGGTGACGTTACACAACATTAGTGGGATATCTCCTAAAGGAGACTATTTTTTGGCCAGTTTATATCTATGTGATGTGCAGTCCACCATTTATCTAAATGATTGCAGAACCAACTGTAGCATGCTAACCATAAACAATAGCACAGCAGCCATCGCCAACTGCAGCAGTAGACCCACGAGCATCAGCTATTTCAGCAGAACCATCACAAGTAGCAGTGAAACCAGAACTAATACCATCAGAAGCAGCAGCTCAACAGAAAAAGCAACATCATCCCAGCTAAAAGCAAAACCACAACTGCCGCAGAATCATTGTCATCAGAAACATAGGTAATAACAGAAAATGCAACATACACAACAGCAGAACTAATGGGAGCATCTCCTCTTAACAAGAGAAGAATTTCACCACCATGCCATCTGAAAGAAGACAAGATTAATAGAAACTGGTTCAGAGGAAATGCTGATATAAGAAATCTATGAGAAGTTCTACATAGACAGGTAACAACCATTGACAAAAGTTAATTAATGCATTGGAATATAAATGGTTTGAAGGCAGGTAGTACTGAAGTAGAAAAACTACAAATCATCCTCAAAGAAAGCAAGAATATCAAAGCTGTCTGCTTAAATGAGCATTGATTAACCAGTGACTCTGTAAAATTTTTAAATAAACTTGAATATTTCAATGCATCAAGCAGCTTTTGCGAGAGAGAGAAAGAGAGAGAGATCCCATGGAGGGCGGTGTGTACTTCTGGATACCTACCTAACATGTGAAATAAAGGCAGTTTGATTACTTAAATGAGGAGTACTCTTTTGAAAGCTGTTGTGTTCAACTAAAACAGATGAACAGAATAGTCACATCAGTTTACAGAATTCCAAGAACTGCTACAACTAAAACTTCCCTGTCCAAACTCTAGTGTAGTGTAGTGTTGATAAACTTAAAAAAGAAAGGAATAAAAATATCATTATAGCAGCTGATTTTTATGTAAATGTGATAAGTCATGACCATAGCTCAAACCAGTTTGACATACTTTAGAACTCACATTTTAAACTAAATTTTTGTGAATTCACTAGGGAAAAATGCCCTTTCAGCTACTTGTGCAGACAATATCTTAACAAATTATGTGTTTGACAGTGAAAACAAGTTCTGTTTAGACTTAGGAATTTCCAATCATTTTGCGTTGTGTATTCAGCTACCAGGAATAAGTAAGCCAAATGTCAAGAAAGGTTTCATGAAAATAAACTTTTTTTATAAATTACTTGAACCTGTTACGCTATGAGATAAATGTAGTAAAATGGCCACAGATAGTGTGTCAAGTACTGAACACACTGATAAATTTTGTAGAAGTCTTCTAGAAGTATTCAGTGAATCATTCCTACCAAGAACCTGCCACCAAAAAGTAAACCAAACTGGACTACTCCAGGCTTAAAAATATTTAGTGCAAGAAAACGAGAGCTGCATAGAGGTGAACTACAATAAAAATTCTGACTTCATTAACTATGTGAGACATTACAAAGTTGTATTTAAAAGTGTTGTCAAAACTGCCAAAAGAATGTCAAATTATAAATTCATTTTAGGTCAGAAGAAAAGGCAGTATGGTCTGTTATTAAATCCAAATTAGATACCATAATTAATCACCAGGAAATTTCAAAAATGAAACACTATTTTGAACCTTGTTCAAATATCTCAATGCTGTAATAAATTTGTCATAAATATGGCAAAATCTAATGTGGATGTTATTACTTATCAAAATGTGCACATTTCTTAGGCCTGGGCCAGTTTAGTGACCCCCATGTGACATTTATTAAAGTATTAATCAAAGATGTAAAAAAAAAGCTATTTTGTCCTTTAAAAAAAACACTGCAGGGGGGATCAAGTATCCACCAAAGTAACTACACATGTGTATGATAAAAGTAGCACACCCTCTGTCTTTAATAATCACAGTCAAGTATGCTGAGGTGAAACCAATACAAAAAAAAGGATCAAGGCAGGATATGGGAAGTTACTGTCCTATCTTTATCCTCCCAGTGTTATCCAACAGATCTGAAAAAAATAGCTGCAGTGCAGGTAGCAAATGTTATGATACGTGATGTTATTCTCAAAAATCAATATCGGTTCCAAAAAGGTAAGAGCACCAAGAGTGCAATTAATGAGTTCATTGAAAAACATCACTGGACAAAAGCAATGAAGTGGCAGGTATCTTCTGCTACCTTAAAAATATGTTCAATTCTATAAATCACTCCATGTAGCTTTACAAACTAGACAGTTACAGCATCAGATAAAATGCTCTACAGTGGCTCAGGTCTTATCTGACAAACAGGATGCAAAGGGTGATTATAACATCTAATACCATAAATTATTCATCTCAGTGGGAGATAATTTTGCTAGGAGTCCCTCAATGCTCAGTCTTGGGGCCAATTTTGTTTCTCTTTTTACATGAATGATTTACCTCTCAATATGACTGCCCAACCAGTCACGTCTGCCAATGATACATCAGCACTTATGGAAAAGGAAAATGTGTAGGAAATCCCACATGCATTAATAAACACTCTAAACAACCTAGATACATGATTTCAGCAAAATGGTCTTAAAGTTAATATTTCAAAGACCCTGTTTATTCAGTTTAAAACCAAACAATCAAAATTCAGTGACATCAGCATTGTACATAAAAATCAAGTTATGAAAGAAGTTCAGTCACCAAATTCTTGGGACTAAATTTGAACAAAAATTAAGCTGGCAGCCCCTGTAGATTCTTTAGCAACTAAATTAAACAGCCTATCTATTGGGTGTAACAGACATAAACAGCAGGAAAATGGTGTACAACAGTTACTTTGAATCTGTAATTAGATATGGTTCAATTTTTGGGGAGAACTGAAGCTATGTGCCATGAATCCTGCTAGTTCAAAAAAGAATCGTTATAAAAATGTGTACCACCCCTCCAAGAAAATCCTGTTGCCTGCTGTTCAAGAATAGAAAAATATTACCTATTCCTGCATTGTACATATTTGTGACTATCATTTTTTTTACACAGTAACCCTAAGCTAACTGAAGAAAACCACTTGAAACTTACGTACAACAGACAAAATTTCGTGCTTCCAACAGATTCCTTAAAACAATAGATAAGCAAGTACATGGAATGAAATTCTATAACAAACTCAAAGGTAGAGATGTACTGAGTGTGGAACTAGGTTCACTAAAGTGAAAAAATGCTTCTACTCAGTTGAAGAATTTATGTGTGATGAGATGATCGTTTGAACAGTATTGTGTATAACATTGTATGTATAAAATAATGCCTGCAAATTTTACACACTAAGCATGAGTCGATTATGAGAAAAACAATTTAATAATATTATTGTGTTTGACATAAAACTTTGCTACTAAAGTAAGTTTTGGAAAATTACATACCCATGTGTATATTAAACCAAAAATTGATGTCTCCTGTACAACACAATTAGATGATCTGTGAAATGTATGTTATGAGATGAATAAAATACTAATTCCAAGTTTATGTAAATAAATGTGAGCTGTTTTTCCAACACCTTGAATTGTATGGGTAATACAAAAGACATGATGAATCACTTGAAAATGAAGCATTCATGTCTAAAACACAACTGTGCAAGTACTCTAATAGCTAAATTCCCATTACATTATAAAATATTGAAATTAGTTGATTATTGAGATACAATTAAAAAACATGAACAGTGAAAGCCAATTAATTGAGTCTTAGTCATAATCGCCTATCACTAATCAGTGGATGTGTTTGGGCCACAGTGAGTGCAATGAATTCTGACAACTGAGCTCATACTGCAAAATTCTGTGTAAAATATTGTGAAGTTCTGTGTAAATTTAACTTGATTTTGTAACCACTGCAATAACATATTCCCTTGCCCTTTCAATCCACGAAGTGTTTAATTCGTTTCTCCCCCCCCCCCCCCCCCCCCACCCCCCCCACCCCACACACACACTCTCTCTCTCTCTCTCTCTCTCTCTCTCTCTCTCTCTCTCTCTCTCTCTCTCTTTTTCAGTCAGTGAATATCAAAAAGGAACAAATTTTCGATACAGATCACCAGCTAGACATGGCCCAAAATATTAAAGTATGGTCATGAATGGATGTAAATGAAAAATTCAATGATTTCCTGACTATTTTCAAACTAAAAACTGAGAAGACACTTCCTGAAAAGTACATTCTGCTGGAGAATGTGTTTGAAAGAACAGTGTAACTAAGGGCACCAGAAAATCCTCTGGAATGATGAGAGAGAGCTTAAACATTTGAAATCAGACAAAGCTCTTGCACCATATGGAATGCCTATCAGATTCTATACCCAATTTTGAGATAAGTTTGCCCTCTCTTTTAAGAGTAATATACCTAAAATCCCTCGAATAAAAAACTGTGTGCAGTAGTTGGAAGAAAGCATAGTTCACACACATCTACAAGGAGAAAAACATAAATGATCCACAAAACTATCATCCAATATCCATAACATCCATTTGCCGTAGAATCTTAGAAAAAATTCTGAGCTCAAATGTATTGAGGTATTTCTAGCAGAATGACCTCCTCCATGCCAACTGGCATGCATTCCGAAAATTCACACTTTTCTCACATAACATTGTGAAAGCAAAGGGCCAAGGCCATCAGATAGGTGCAGTATTTCCTGTCTTTCAAAAGGCAATTGGCGCAGTACCATAATATGCTTATTATAAGTAATATAATTATAGGGATCAAGGCAGTCAGGTAGATGCAGTGTTCCTTAGCTTCCAAAAGGCATCTACAACAAAGTTTATTACTGAAAGTATGATCATATGGGGTTGATGTTGTTGTGGTCTTCAGTCCACAGACTGGTTTGATGCAGCTCTCCGTGCTACTCTATTCTGTGCAAGCGTCTTCATCTCTGAATAACCACTGCAACCTACAGCCTTCTGAATCTGCTTAGTGTATTCATCTCATGGTCTCCCTCTATGATTTTTACCCTCCACGCTTCCTTCCAATACTAAATTGGTGATCCCTTGATGCCGCAGAACTACTAAATTGGTGATCCCTTGATGCCTCAGAACATGTCCTACCAACCAATCCCTTCTTCTAGTCAAGTTGTGCCACAAATTCCTCTTCTCCCCGACTCTATTCAGTACCTCTTCATTAGTTAAGTGATCTACCCATCTAATCTTCAGCACTCTTTTGTAGCACCACATTTGAAAAGTTTCTATTCTCTTCTTGTCTACACTGTTTATCATCCATGTTTCACTTCCATACATGGCTACACTCCGTACAAATAATTTCAGAAAAGGCTTCATGACACCTGAATTTATACTCTATCTTAACAAATTTCTCTTCTTCAGAAATGCTTTCCTTGCCATAGCCACTCTACATTTTATATCCTCTCTACTTTGACCATCACCAGTTATTTTGCTCCCCTAATAGCAAAACTCGTTTACTACTTTCAGTGTCTCATTTCCTAATCTAATTCTCTCAGCATCACCTCATTTAATTTGACTACATTCCATTATCCTTGTTTTGCTTTTGTTGATGTTCATCCTCCTTTCAAGACAATGTCCATTCCGATCAGCTGCTCTTCCAGGTTCTTTATTGTCTCTGACAGAAACCTCAAAGTTTTTATTTCTTCTCCATGGATTTTAATTCTTTCTCCAAATTTTTCTTTTGTTTCCTTTTTCTACTTGCTCAATATACAGATTGAATAATATCTGGGATAGGATATAACCCTGTCTCACTCCCTTGTCAACCACTGCTTTCCTTGCATGCCCCTCGACTTTTACAACTGCCATCTGGTTTCTGTACAAATTGTAAATAGCCTTTCGGTCCCTGTATTTTACTCGTGCCATCTTCAGACTTTGAAAGAGAGTATACCAGTCAACACTGTCAAAAGCTTTTTCTAAGTCTACAAATGATAGAAATGTAGGTTTGTCTTTCCATAACCTATCTTCTAAGATAAGTTGTACGGTCAGTATTACCTCTCGTGTTCCAACATTTCTACAGAATCCAAACTGATCTTCCCTGAAGTCGGCTTCTACCAGTTTTTCCATTCGTCAGTAGAGAATTCTTGTCCATATTTTGCAGCTGTGACTTATTAAACTGATAGTTTGGAAATTTTCACACCTGTCAACACTTGCTTTCCTTTGGATTGGAATTATTATGTTCTTGTTGAAATCTGAAGGTAGTTCACCTGTCTCGTTCATCTTACTCACCGGATGGAAGAGTTTTCTTATGGCTGGCTCTCCCAAGGCTATCAGTACATCCAACAGAATGTTGTCTGCTTCCAGGGCTTTGTTTCAACTTAGGTTTTTCAGTGCTTTGTACAATTCTTTATGCAGCATTGTATCTCCCATTTCATCTTCATCTATGTCCTCTTCCATTTCCGTAATATTGCCCTCATGTATATAGCCCTTGTATAGACTCCCTGTGGCCGGCCACTGTGGCCGAGCGTTTCTAGGCGCTTCAGTCTGGAACCGCGCGACTGCTACGGTCGCAGATTCGAATCCTGCTTCGGGCATGGATGTGTGTGATGTCCTTAGGTTAAGTATTTCTAATTTCTAGGGGACTGATGACCTCAGATTTTAAGTCCCACGGTGCTCAGAGCCATTTGAACCATTTTGAAGACCCTCTGTTTACTCCTTCCACATTTCTGCTTTCTTTCTTTGCTTAGGATTGGTTTTCCACCTGATCTCTTGATATTCATACAGGTTGTTATCATTTCTCCAAAGGTCTCTTTAATATTCCTGTAGGCAGTTTCTATCTTCCCCCTAGTGATGTATGCTTCTACAGACTTCCATTTGTCCTCTAGCCATCCCTGCTTATCTATTTTGCTCTTCCTGTCAATCTCATTTTTGAGATGTTTGCATTCATTTGCGCCTGCTTCATTTAGTGCATTTTTCTATTTTCTCCTTTCATCAATTAAATTCAGTATCTCTTCTGTTACCCAAGGATTTCTACTAGCCCTCATCTTTTTACCTACTCAGACCTCTGCTACCTTCACTATTTCATCTCTCAAAGCTACCCATTCTTCTTCTACTGTATTTCTTTCCCCAGTTCTTGTCAACCATTCCCTAATGCTTTCTCTGAAACACTCTACAACCTCTGGTTATTTCAGTTTATCCACACCCCATCTCCTTAAATTCCTACCTTTTTGCAGTTTCTTCAGTTTTAATTTACAGTATCTGGCCCTGGAAATGTCCTACAGTTCAGAACCTCGGACCTAAATCTCTGTCACCTCGGACCTAAATCTCTGTCACCAGGAACCTTGCTGTTGGTGGGGAGGCTTGCATTCCTCTGCAATACAGATAGCCACACCATAGGTGCAACCACAATGGAGGGTTATCTGTTGAGAGGCCAGATAAACAGGTGGTTCCTGAGTAGGGGCGGCAACCTTTTCAGTAGTTGCAGGGGCAACAGTCTTGATGACTGACTGACCTGGTTGTGTAACATCAATCAAAATGGCCTTACTATGCTGGTACTGCGAACTGCTAAGAGGAAGGGGAAACTACAGCCATAATTTTTCCCAAGGGCATGTTGCTTTACTGTATAGTTAAATGATGATGGCGTCCTCTTGGATAAAAAATTCCGGAGGTAAAATAGTCCCCCATTCCGATCTCTGGGTGGGGACTACTCAGGATGATGATGTTATCAGGAGAAACAAAACTGGTGTCCTACAGATCGGAGTGTGGAATGTCAGATTCCTTAATTGGGCAGACAGGTTAGAAAAATTAAAAACAGAAATGGATAGGTTAAAGTTAGATATAGTGGGCATTAGTGAAGTTCGTTGGCAGGAGGAACAAGACTTCTGGTGAGGTGCATACAGGATTATAAATGCAAAATCAAACAATGGTAATGCAGGAGTAGGTTTAATAATTACTTTAAAAAATAAGAACATAGATAAGCTACTATGAACAGCATAGTGAACGCATTATTGCAGCCAAGATAGGCACAAAGCCCATGCCTACCACAGTAGTACAAGTTTATATGCCAACTATCTCCACAGATGATGAAGAGATTGAAGAAATCTATGATGCAATAAAAGAAATTCTTCAGATAGTTAAGGGAGATGAAAATTTAACAGTCATGGGAGACTGGAATTCGATAGTAGGAAAGCAAGAGAAGGAAAAGTAGTAGGGAATATGGACTGGGGGTAAGAAATGAAAGAGGAAGCCACTTGATAGAATTTTGCACAGAGCACAACTTAATCATAGCTAACACTTGGTTTAAGAATAATGAAAAAAGGCTGTATACATGGAAGAAGCCTGGAGACACTGGAAGGTTTCAGATAGAATATATAATGGTAAGGCTTCATATGGGGTATCAGGTACGATTTGTAATTGGGGTTTTCTCTTGCAGGGAGGACACAGCATGTTTCCTAGATGGAGAGTCATCAACAGATGTAGAGTTAACTTCAGGCATGCCTCAAGGAAGTGTTGTATATTAATGACCTTGCAGACAATAGCAATATCAAATTTTTGCAGATGATGCCATTATCTGTAGTGAAATACTGAAAAAAAACTGTGCAGATGTTTAGCCAAATCTTTATAATGCTTCAAAACGGTGCAGAGATAGACAACTCGCTTAAGTGTTCAGAAATGTAAAATTACGTATTTTACAAAATGAAAAAAAAATGTCGTAATCTATAACTACAATGTTAGTGAGTCACAGTTGGAATCTGTCAACTTGCACAGATACCTGGGCGCAGTGCTTGATATGCGATGTTACACAGCCCTATGCTGTACTGGTACCGCTGATGGGGAAAAATCTGAACTGCAGATTTTGAGATATGGTACAATATAGCTTTTGCTGCTGTTGAAGCAATATAAGATAATGTTGTTTTCATACTTTTAAAATGCCAAGAAAGGTGTTAAAAATATTTTGAGTAGTCTAAATTTAGAAAACAACACCTGAAATATCGCAGTACCAGAACGTCTTTTTCTTTACAAATCAAGCACTGCCTGTGTGTAACAATTTGAAGGGGAAACATTCATATAATCTCAGTCATAGGCATTGATAGAATACTAAGGAAATGCAAAGTAAATTGCACTCAAAACACTCATGCAACCCATCCCAGAATATTGCTAAAATGTGTGGCCCTGATGGGGGATACTGGGATATAAAAAAAAAGGCACTACAAGTTATCACAGGTTTGTTTGACCCATGGGAGATTGCCAGGAGGATGCTGAAAAAACTGAAATGGCAGATGCATGAACATAGCTGTTCCTGTGAAAGCCTATTTAGTAAGTCTTTAAAACCAGTTTTGAGCAATGAATCTATGAGTGTATTACTACCCGCTTTGGTCAGTCCCATAGGGATCCTGAAAACAAGGTAAAACTGTTTAAAATATGCACAGAGGAGTTGAAGTAATCATTCTTGCGGCATTCCATACATGAATGGAATGGGAAAAGCCCTGGTAACTGGTAGTCTGGTACAGTGGAACATACACTCTGTCATGTACTTCACAGTGGCTTGTAGATGTAGATGTTCCTTGTAATCTAAGACTGTGGTGTTTTATCGAAGGAGTCTTGTGATTCATTCTCTTGTTTGAATCAGTTTCTTCCTGTTCCGTTCGTCTTGCCATATGTAATTCAGTGATAATCTGTGAGACAAGGACAGATAATTTAACACACGAGTTTGATCTTTTGTTTGACCTTTCTTTATTTAGTATTTTCTTTTTTGAGCACTTTGCCTGTGTAATATGTTCATTGTTAAGAGTATTTTTACGTGGAAAATAAAAGTGTTTCCTGGATCAGTGTGGATTTCACTTATTAATATCTCTCGCATTCCTGGCTACCATAAAATCCTATATTGGTGACACCACAAACAGTGAACACTATCTGAGCTGATAGCTTGAATAACCCCAGCTCAGACTCCACAATCCAGCTAGAAAATCCACAGCAATCTACCTTAACTACACAGCATACAGAAGCAAATTATCTCTTCCACTGACTACCAAGAATTTACCTGTAACATCATAAGGAACAATTTCAAGGTGTGTGTTTGTGACTGACAAACTGTGAGAAACCACATTTCTGGTAGACATGGAGTCTGACTGTAGTGTGCTCTCATGATTTTGCTTCAGAGGAGGCCGCTCACCTAACAAGCAATTGTTGATAGCCACCAACTATTCATGCATTCAGGCTTATAGCAAAAAATGTCTTGAATTGGACCTTGGTGTGAACATGTTGTTTCAGTGGGATTTCATTGTGGCAGATGTCATCAAGCCTCTTATAGGAGTTGATTTCCTACACCATTTTTGGGTGGCTGCAGACCTCTACAAGGGAAGGCTCCTGTGTCTCTTGGAAATAACTCGCCTTTTGAGCACATCATTCAAGAGTTTTCAGAGAGCTGATTGGAGACAACATCCACTTGATAATGCAAACATGACACTATGCACCAAATTCAGACCTCAGTGTGCCTGTTGGCCACTGCTAAACCAAGAAGACAAACTCCTGGAAAATTTGTGGTGTCAAAGACAAACACTGAGAGACAAATACAAGAAGATGTAGTAGCACCCTCCAATAACCAGTGGGCTTTGCCAATCCACACAGTATTAAAGAAGCACCTATGCGGTAACTACATAGTACTTAACACCCATACAGTGCTAGCTAAATATCCAGTTCTTCATGTGGCAGACTTTAACTATACTATTGCCTTAGCACAGATTTTTAGTGTCACTGACTGCAAACAGACATCTTCTCAAACACCATTAGCTCTAATGGATGCAAAAATAAATAAATAAAAAAAATAAAAAAAGCGGCAATTGGTACTCCGACTTCATGCTGTTCAGTTTAAAAGACATGGCAAAGCTTTATTCACCAAGTTCTCCACAGTTTAGATTTCCACTTCCAATATATGGACAATATTTTGATGTTCTCAGAGTTCCAAGACCAACATAAAATGCACCTCCAACTACTGTTTCAATTATTTAGGCACTTTAACATTGTCATAAACCCAGAGAAGTGCCTCTTACACAAGAACAATATGAATTTTTTGGGTCTGCTGTGAGCATTACACTTTCTTCGGAATGAGTGGGTGTTGCAAATCTTCAAAGAACTGTGAAGATTCTTTAGAATGATCTATTACTACTGTAGAGATTTGCCAAACGTGGCTGAACTTCAGAGTTCATTGATGGACCTATTGAAAGGAAGTATACATTGTGCTGAAGAAAAGTCAAATGGACACCACAATTACTGAACATTTTCAAGAAGATAAAGAAATATATGACTCGTATAGTTTTGCTAACCCAAGCATGATGTGCAGAACATGTTAATGGGGGATGCTAACTAGTTAGCTGTTGGTGCTACACTGTAACAGTTAATCATTAGGGAGTGGCAGCTGTTGACATTCTTTTTGCAGTTACTCGCAATAGTGCAGCAGAAGTGGAGTGCACTGACAGGGAACTTTATGCTACCATGCTACATTTCAAAGACTGCAGAAAGGAAACATTTTACAGTGTTCAGTGTCGATGCACATTTGAGTGTCAGCAGGAATGTGGTTCCAGTGCTGTGCCAGCATAAAAGCCATTCCTTGGCAACAACTTGCAGTGGAACTAGAAATGAACAGTGATTTGAAATGGCTGCAGGAAGACACTACACACAGCCTCAGTCTGTCACCGTGTATGTGCAAGAACTCAGAACTCCTTTATGGTGTAACTCAAGACTTAGCTGTTAATACCACAGAAATATCGGTACGTAGGCTTTGACAGTTTTTACAACTTGGTGCATCCCGGCATGCGAGTTGCTATCGAACTTGGTATGAAGAAAGTCATGTTGTCAGGAATAGAAAGGGATTGCCACCATTGGGCATAAGCTTCAGAAGGTGCCAACAAAGTAAAATTGGTCATCATGTGTTAGTAACTTTGGGAACCTTGATATGTCAACAGCTTGCTTCATGTGTATTCATATTGGCCTTCCTAGGTCACTTCCAGGCTCTGAGTAAAATAACTATGTACTGAGGTGGTCAACAGATTCACACGTTGGCCAAAGCCTTTCCAGTAGCTGACATGACAGCGGAAACAATAGCTGGGCCTTATTTGCAGGCTGGAATGTGAAGTTTGTGTGCCATAAGTTATAATGACAGACCACAGAAGGAAGATTGAATCAATGCTTTTTCAAGACTTTTACATGTGTTTGGCTGCACACATTTAAGAAACACCAGCTACCATCTGCCCAGCAACAGGATGGTTGAAAGATTTCATAGAACCCTTAAAGCAGCCTAAATGTGCAACAGGGAGAAATAGGCAGATGCATTACCATTGGTTCTCTTGAGTCTACAAATTGTGATTAAGGATGACCTAGATTGTTCAGCAGCCCAACTGCTTTACGGCTAACAGCTAAGGTTACCAGCAGAGCTCCTTTCTGTGAAACCAGTACAGCGCCTGAGTTAAGAGATGATGGCAATCTTCAACCTAGAACAACACGTAATGGCTTAACTTTGACCAAAATCACTGTAACTCCATAGAGAGAAGCCTGTTATCATCTACGAGGTTATATGCACCTCATCACATGTCTGGCTCTATGATGATAGTGTAAGGTCTCCACTATGACCACCTTACACTGGTCCATACAATTTACTTTAATGGTGCAACAACATGTTTATCATTGATTAGCACACCAATCAGGTAATGGTCTGGATCGAATAACTGAACCAGCCCTCCAGGACAACAATACCACAGAATGGCATCAGATGACCATGATATGGTTCAACAGTTCATGCACAGAGACTACACTGAACATACTGATATGGAGTGGGCCAGAATCCCGAGAAAGCAGCCATAAGTAAAGAAAAATTTGGAGTTAAGAAGTTTTGTTTAATAGATTGGCTAGAGTAATGATGATACAATTGAATCTCAGTCTTACAAGTGACTGCTTCTTCTGAACATTGAATTTCAGGTCCAACATGGCATTCATCTGTGAGCCACTAGCTGGACTGGAAAAGTACTGCGTCATTCAGATGAAATGTTCAGTGATATCGGACAGAAATTTTTTAAAATGGAGGCTGTTCCAGGAGGTGTGTACATAATTAGGAATACTTATTTTGTTGTTTAATTATTAAATAACATTTGGTTTTTGTTCAATAACTTCTTACTAGAATACAGGCAAAAAAATTGTGAAACAAGCACAGAAAAAGAGAGATAAGTTTTAGATTACACACTGCGCTCTCTTTTTCATTCTATCATTAAGTATCTTCTATTATCTATTTTACCAAAATATGAATAAAACACATGTACATACATTCATACATTTTTTATTCCTATAAAATTGTCAGTAAGCTATTATACAATTAAAATATAATTACTGAATATAAAAATATATTAAAAATTTAAAAATACTACTCTTTCTAAAATAATTATATTATTTCATATACATAAGCTAAATTACAATTTACTATTACATATTGTATTCATTTATTTTGTTAACTGTTTTAATTAATTATGTAATAATAATAATAATAATAATTGATAATAGATGCAGAGGTGACATATCAAGCTAAAACTAAACAAAGGTCGCTACACTACGCATACATTGATTACCAAAAAGCTTTTGATAGTGTACCCCACTCATGGTTACTACAAATATTGGAAATATACAAAGTAGATCCTAAATTGATACAGTTCCTAAACATAGTAATAAAAAATTGGAAAACCACATTTAATATCCAAACAAATTCAAATATCACATAACAGCCAATACAGATTAAGCTTGGAATATACCAAGGAGACTCATTAAGTCCTTTCTGGTTCTGCCTTGCTCTGAACCCACTATCCAACGTGCTAAATAATACAAACTATGGATACAATATTACTGGAACATACCCACACAAAATCACACATTTGCTATACATGGATGATCTAAAACTACTGGCAGCAACAAATCAACAACTCAACCAGTTACTAAAGATAACAGAAGTATTCAGCAATGATATAAATATGGCTTTTGGAACAGACAAATGTAAGAAAAAAAGCATAGTCCAGGGAAAACACACTAAACGAGAAGATTACATATTGGATAACCACAGCAACTGCATAGAAGTGATGGAAAAAACAGATGCCTATAAATATCTAGGATACAGACAAAAAATAGGAATAGATAATACAAATATTAAAGAAGAACTAAAAGAAAAATATAGACAAAGACTAACAAAAATACTGAAAACAGAATTGACAGCCAGAAACAAGACAAAAGCTATAAATACTTATGCTATACCAATATTGGCCTACTCATTTGGAGTAGTGAAATGGAGTAACACAGACCTAGAAGCACTCAATACACTTACACGATCACAATGCCACAAATATAGAATACATCACATATATTCAGCAACTGAAAGATTCACATTAAGCAGAAAGGAAGGAGGAAGGGGATTTATCGACATAAAAAAACCCACATTATGGACAGGTAGACAATTTAAGAAAATTCTTTATAGAACGAGCAGAAACTAGCAAAATACACAAAGCAATCACTCATATAAATAGATCGGCTACACCACTGCAATTTCATAACCACTTCTACAACCCTTTAGATCACATAACATCAACAGATATGAAGAAAGTAAATTGGAAAAAAAAACACTACATGGCAAGCACCCGTATCATCTAACACAGCCAAACATCGATCAAGACGCGTCCAACACATGGCTAAGAAAAGGCAATATATACAGTGAGATGGAAGGATTCATGATTGCAATACAGGATCAAACAATAAACACCAGATATTACAGCAAGCATATTATTGAAGATCCCAATACCACAACAGATAAATGCAGACTTTGCAAACAAATAGAAACAGTAGATCACATCACAAGCGGGTGTACAATACTAGCAAATACAGAATACCCCAGAAGACATGACAATGTAGCAAAAATAATACATCAACAGCTTGCCGTACAACATAAACTAATAAAACAACCCGTTCCCACATACAAGTATGCACCACAAAATGTACTGGAGCATGATGAATACAAATTATAATGGAACAGAACCATTATAACAGATAAAACAACACCACATAACAAACCTGACGTCATACTCACCAATAAAAAGAAGAAATTAACACAACTAATCGAAATATCCATACCCAATACAACAAATATACAGAAGAAAACAGGAGAAAAAATTGAAAAATACATCCAACTCGCTGAGGAAGTCAAGGACATGTGGCATCAGGATAAAGTTGACATTATACCGATTATACTATCAACTACAGGAGTCATACTCCACAATTTCCACCAGTACCTCAACGCAATACAGCTACATCCAAACTTATATATACAACTATAGAAATCTGTAATTGTTGATACATGTTCAATTACCCGAAAGTTCCTAAATGCAATGTAACATATACCGTACAGTTAAAAGGAAGTCACGCTTGATCAAGGTCTGCGTCAGTTTCCATTTTTGACCAGACATAACGTCTGAGAATAGAAATAAATAATAATAATAATAATTAAAAGGCTAAATAATAAAATATTAATTTGAGATTGTTTATTTCAAATTATTTTACAATTCTGTTTTTATAATAACACAAAAGATTATCAAACCAATGTTTTGTGTAGTTTATTCCAGTATATACACTGTACTAGGCAAAAAAAAAAAAAAAAAAAAAAAAAAAAAAAAAAAAAAAAAAAAAAAAGATTAATAATAATCTAGTTAAATGTCATTACAAGTGATTAATTTCCATTTCAGTGTGTCAAAATAAGATATTAATCAATGTCTACAGCATTGTGAAATATATACTATATAGAAAAAGGATAAAATAAATGGAATATTAAGTTGTATTTGTATTTTAGGGTCATCTGGTATACCAGGTTTCAAAAATTAGTTTTCAAGAAAAGATTTTTCTGTTGATTAAAGATCATCTGTCCACTGATTTTAAAGTGATAATTGAAAATCAGGGAAAGTCATTGACAGGGAAGAGTGGACATTCCATCATGATTTCTGAAGATATGGATCCTGGCATTTCGACTTTATTAACCAAGTTGAGAAAGAAATATAGGGCAGCTGCTGAATGAGAAGATTATTTTTTAACAAGTATGAGAGATGTTATTCTATATTCTTTATGTTTTTATGGCAGAATGTTTTGCTGTGGTGAGGCACTGTGATTTGGCCTGCCTGTGGTCTTTTAACATGTTTCTGTGAAAAATCGATAAATCCGACCCATTGTCTACCATGTACATCAGGCCCTCACTCCTTTCTGCCACAAACAGATGCTTTGATATAGCAATGTAGCCAGGTGCATCTAGATCCGGTCACAGCTGGTGTTTGGGTGTGAGCAAGGGGTGGAGCACTTCGTCGCTTCGCTGCTGAAACGGGCGTTACACCAGCAGATGGCACTTGGAGTCTGCTCTAATGTCAGCGGGGTACTGTTAAATAAGCTGTTGCTGTGGTGCCAGCCACGTGAGCCGCACCACCTGTAACCTGGTCTGCTGCTGCTGCTGCTTCAGTGCCTGCTGTCCTCTTGCCATGAATGAGTCAACTGACTGAGCTGTGTGCTGATTGCTGCCATCTGGGTGGCCAAGTTCTGCAAGTGCTGAGGGTCGGTGCACTGTGCACCCTGTCTGCCCGATCCACTACAGCGTCTAGCTCATTTTAGATCTGTGTGGCTATCACTGCTTGCATCTGGGTGAGAAGGCTGTACATCCAGATAGTGTACAACAGTGAATCTATCACAGTGTCAGACTGCACAAGGCTTCACAGGCGGCGCAGGAACTGCAGAGGCCTTCGGTCACTGCATTCTTGTTGGCGCAGCAGTTGCTTTACTCACTGCTCCTTGGATGATGGAATCTGTGCATCAACTCATTCTTAAGCCACTTGTAGAAGATTTGCATAGGCAGGATGGTAATTATGTCGCATAGTTCAGCTGCATAATTATGGTTCAGCTGGCTCACCACATGTCCAAATTTCACAAGGTCACATGTGATATTGTTACAAAGAAAAACTGCATCCACTTGGCTAATCCACACAAATTGGTCATGGGGCCAAAACGGGGGCAGCCTAACCAACACATGTCCACCACTAGTCTCTGCTCTAGAATTAGCAGAGGGGGCCAGTGTGGTACTGTTTTGCGCATGAGAATTTTCATGGGCTGGCTCAGGGTGGGCCGAGTCTGTGCCTATGGGCTGTGCCTGCAGCTTGCTTTCCAGCAATTGATTAAGTGCAAACATCTCTTCTAGTTTCCTTTGAAGATCCTCCATACTCGCCATTGGAGTTCTCACACATAAGGGACACACTAAAAGTACCAAGATATAAGCAAAGAAAACACACACAGAAAGAATAAATGTTTGAGGCCCAAATATTGTCTGTGCGAGACTACAGGCAAACATAGAAACATTCGAAAGTGAGTCCACTCTTTGATTCCTGGTTGCTCATGCTGATCGAGTCCATCACTACGTGTTTTGCCTACAGGCAATAACGTTGGGGTCACCACTGAAACGGGCAATGCGTTGGTCTCTGCTGCTTTAAAACCTGTCATACTGTGGGCGAGCTTACTGCCACACCCACGCTTTAAGTCCAAGCTGTAAGCAAAGGTAACGCACAACACATTTATTTATGGAAATATATGTATACTGAAAAGTTATAATAATTACAATGGAAATATCCGCGTAGACGATGTTGTGGTCATCATGAACAGCTCGACCACTTATCCCAGAGTGTACACACTCCTCAGTGATCGAGTGTACAGTACATACTTGTGGCTGAAGAAGACAATGGACAAGTGTCCAGTGGAGCATGTGAATGTTCTCTCGTCTCACGAATGCCATTTAATTTGCAGGAGTGAGAAACATAGTGAGCGAATGTGGCTGTCCAATTTGCGTACGCAATGGTGGGGAGCGTGCATCATGCTCAACTCATGTGGACTGCAGCTGACAAGATTGCATAACGATGCAGACGTTTGACGAGTAACAGTGGCTAGCTCACACTGATGTCTCCCACATGCCTATCGGCACTGCATTGTTGCTGTGCTTCGACCCAATGGTACTTTTGCCCAGGGATGTGCATGGACAAATGTCAGCCCATTGTCTGTGTCATCTGCAATTGCTGTGCTGCTGTCTGAGGTTGCCACAAGGCTACAGAAATCAAAGCCAGGCGGCATTGTTGTTACTTTTCTGGAGAAATAATTCTGGAACATTAGATTCTACTCACATTGAGTGTTACATAAGGGAATTTCTTGCCCTGATCCACACTCCTGGTTCCAAACTGTTTAGATTCCACAACTTGGTTGTCTCTCCACTGAGAGATAGCGTCGTGTTCCTTGTGTGTTGTTGTGTTTGGGCACTCCATTGAGGTGTTGTGCTTTACATTTCCATGGGTGTCTTTGGTTGTGCTTGCACAAGAGATGTGTGTATTAATCTAGATGAGATGAAAGGACAAGACTATGTCGTTTCTCGCTGATAGTGTGATTGGTTTTTCATTTTGTAACAATGTGTTTGGTCATGCCACTGAGGCACTGTGTGCCTCTGTTCTTTTTCCTCTCATGGGTGTTTTGATGTGTCTCCACTGTGGAGCACGTGTACTCGAGGTGAGCCTAAAGGGCTTGGTACCCCAAAGAAGAGTGGTCCGATTCAGTTTTTGCTGATGTGTAAAAGGTCTGTGAATGCCCCACATCTCAGTACAGGCTCAAGGCATTCTCTCTCTCTCTCTCTCTCTCTCTCTCTCTCTCTCTCTCTCTCTCTCTCTCTCTCTCCCCCTCTCTCTCCCTCTCTCTCCCTCTCTCTCTCTCTCTCACTATGCATGTTGTTTATCGCACACTGAGTGGAGGGCACACAATTAGTTCTGACTCCACTAAACAAAGGACAAAGAAATACCTGGACCAAGAGGAGAAATACAACAGTTAGGTTCCCATGGAAGGAGCATCGTTTACTGTTCTGCACAAATGAACATGGTTATGCGTGTAATGTCTGATCACTGTATTTTATCTCATTGAATTAGAAATGTGAAGCATTTGGTTATGATAGCTCTGTGAGCTTCAAGGAGAAAAAAAAGTGGGAAACCATGTCGAGGAGATCGTCAACTTATTTGCAAATGGTCACTTCAATGAGGTAGCCACATCACAGTAAACCGGAGGCACATGATACGTCCACTTTAGTCAGTAAATATGCAGTGAAGGATAATAGGTAGGAGTTGAATGTAGACGACTCTTCGAGGCTAATTATGACATCTGGAATTAATTTTTGTGTGTGTGTGTGTGTGTGTGTGTGTGTGTGTGTGTGTGTGTGTATGTGCACTTTATCTTTTTTGCAGAGGGACCAAGGCTTATGTGTAATTGGGATCCCAACTAGTGTTATGTGTAGCTGATTTTGTGCATGTTAGGCTAAATTGACATGCTTAATGGTCAGAGGAGCTACATTTTTTAAATTCATGGTGAAGGCACTAATACTTCAACCGTGATGGGTAGGCTATTGGAATGTCAGACTGTGGTCATTTTGACCCATTTTGGGCTAGTAGAGATCATTGTTAGGTCTAACCATTATTGGATGCTGATGCCACACGCAGTTATTCCCACATCACATTTTACTGTAAGTGTTGTTATGTGTAGGAAGTAAAAGCTTTCACTTGTGCACCAATTTAATAATATAATGTACAACTAGGAATAAGTGAAATTGTGGAAGCGTGTATCTGATTCTCCTTTAAGGAATTTATTTGTGAGTAATCGACATGTAATGATCTATGTTACATATATAAGTTGGAAGAGACTGATTGCTTATGCAGCATGCAAAAGGTTTGTCCAGGTGCCACCCAGGAGCAACACAAGAAGTCAACAAGCACCCAATTTTCTGGAGAGTGGAGTTAGGCAGGAATCCCACAGGGCAGGGGTTTGGTGACACACAGAAGCCTTGTAGCATCATTGCCACAGGTACTACTACAACGCCGCACCAACACAAGTTTGGCAGCCCATCGTCTGCCGAGCACAGCGCACTCTAGCGGATTGTACAGCTCGACGGAACTGGAGTGTGCCTCGTCCACTTCTTAGTTAGATTTCAACCTAGGCAGACGCACTTTCATAATCGGCCCTCAGCCTTTTTGTTTACAGTGATTCTCTGAGGAGGGCCCATCAGGCTTAGTCCCTGAGAATATGTTGTATTAGTTCTTGGTATTCCATGTTTCGAGCTGCAGCCATACAAACTACTGAAGATAAGTAATTTTCATTGTACTATGTGTTTCTTGAATAATAATCCTTCTCTCTAACAGGGTGCCGTACCGCATATTATTGCAACCTGGACTCCTTCAGCTCCTATCAACTCAGCCTCC
The DNA here is from genome assembly GCF_023864345.2 of Schistocerca serialis cubense. Taxonomy (NCBI): domain Eukaryota; kingdom Metazoa; phylum Arthropoda; class Insecta; order Orthoptera; family Acrididae; genus Schistocerca; species Schistocerca serialis. Next base: position 217,420,531 of record NC_064642.1, on the reverse strand, counting down.
TACTTATTTTCAGATGTCATGGTCAGAGATGCTATCGCGCAAAATGTGACAGATCATCACCTCCAGGAACAGATGCTCAAATTTAAGAATCCTATTTTGCAAGAACTGTTGGATTTGCTGGATCGCCAGGACACGTTGGACAGGGCAACTTCCGCGTTCGATACGCCAGGCATGTGCGTAGTTAGTGCTTCTCACAACAGGCCTGCACACTCCGCTTTGCAGGCACATAAACAATTTGCTCACCATGCTTCCGCGCCTAAACTCAAATCTTGCCGTAAGTGTTTTATTGCTCATCCGTGGGACAAGTGCCATTCCCGTCGGGAACAGTGTTTTCTCTGTAACAAAACAGGTCATGTTCAAGCTGTGTGTTCTAAATGGAACTCTCACCCCACACACATGTCAGGTTCGCATATTTCGCAGCGGCATCGCCACAATGGCTCTTGCCATGGAACTAACTTTACACAACCTATGGACGTTAATGCTGTTTTTAAACGGGCTTCTATGCCATATGTGTCTCCCACGAGTCAGGTGCCTAGCCACACTTCCTCAGACACTCTCAATCGCATTGAGCGTGGTGCACACAAACTGTTTATGACTCTCCATACTGCTGGATGTGCTGTGCGTTTGCAATTGGATACTGGTGCTTCGGTTTCTTTATTGAATCACAGGACATATGCATTGCTTGGCTCACCGCCGCTCGCTTTCCAAGCTGACTGCTTTCACAGGACAAGAAATTTCGGTGCTTGGTGTGTGTAGTGTCCAGGCCATGTATGGTGCCACTACCAGAACAGTGACTTTCCACGTCGTTCAATTGCGTGATGCTACAAACATTTTCGGACTAGATGCATTTGAACTTTTTGGCCGCTCGGTGCAAGACAATGTCCTGTCCGTCTCAGCTAGTGACCATAATGACAGTGTTGACTTCCTTTGTGCATCGTGTAGTGAACTTTTCTCCTACAGCTTGGGCTGAGCTTCTAATTTCACTGCGCATGTTGTAGTTAGAGACAATGCTATACCTGTGTACCACCAACGCTCGCAAGGTCCCGCATGCGCAACGTGATGCAGTAGCTGCAGAACTCATGCATTTGAAAGACGTTGGGGTCCTAGAACCTGTGTCTGCCTCACCCTGGGCATCACCGATAGTGTGTTAAGAAACATAATGGTCGACTACGCATTTGTGCAGATTTTAAGCCCACAGTGAATCCCCAGACTGTTGTTGCTACTTTTCGTTTGCTGCACCCTGAGGAGATATTTGATAAGTTGGGTGCAGGAAAGTATTTTTCTATGACTGATTTGAGAGAGGCGTACTTCCAGATTCCGCTTGATAACTCATCACAGCGCTAATTTGTCATAAACACTCACTTGGAACTGTTCAGGTTTCGCCGACTTCCTTTCGGTTGTGCTTCGGCGCCAGCTATTTTTCAGTCGTATTGGCAGCAATTGTGTGCTACGGTTCCAGGGTGCTCTAATTATCTGGACGATATTGTAGTGTCAGGTCACACCCCTGAAAAACATTTGCAGAACTTGAAAACTTTGTTTAGTGTCCTTTCACAGGCTGGTCTCAAATGTAACAAGAACAAGTGCAAGTTTTTTCGGACTGAGATAGAATACTTAGGCCATGTGATTAATGGACAGGGTAACCATCCCTCACCGACGCATCTATGTGTGATCAGAGACTTGCCGGCGCCTATGAACTTGAAGGAGCTCCACTCTGTGTTGGGAAAAATTACTTATTATATTCGCTTCTTTCCTAACGCCTCCGGCGTAAGAATGTGCCTTTTGTGTGGTCTCCGGATTGTGACACTGCTTTCTGCCAGCTTGGATCTGTGTTGCTCAGTGATATATGTTTGGTTCATTTTGATCCCTCCTGGCCTGTGGTTTTGGCTGTTGATGCCTCTTCACACGGCATCGGTGCAGTTCTCTCACACCGCGTACATTTGGTCGATTGCCCGATCGCAATTGCCTCCAAATTGCTCAGTTCGGCGCAACAAAATCACTCTCAGATAGAAAAGGAAGCTCTAGCCATTGTCTATGGAGTTGCCAAGTTCCACGATTTTTTGTACGGTTGGAAGTTCTATCTGGTTACCGACCACAAGCCTTTGACGTCGTTGTTCCACCTGTCCAAGGCCATTCCAGTCCGTACGGCGCAGAAATTGCAACGTTGGGCAGTGTTTCTGTCCGACTACAATTATGAAATTTTATACCGGCCTATGGCTCAATATGGCAATGCCAACGCGTTGTCTCGTATTCCTATTGGTCCGGACGACACCTTTGATTCCTCCGAAGTGTCGTGCCTCTACGTTGAGTTGCAGGACGAAGAGTTTGCCGATGGTTTTCCGGCCAAATTATGTCGTATTGCATCCGTGACAGCCGCCGACCCTTCTCTACCCTTAGTTTTGCAGTACATCCGTACGCAATGGCCGCCGTCTGCTTCACAAATTCCTGACCCCCTGGTTCGGCGTTATTTTGCACAACACCATAGTTTGTCAGTTCACCACGGTGCTTTATTACTCCGAACGGAAAATAATCAATCCCGTGTTGTGGTACCTCGTTCTTTGCGGTCGGAAATTCTCTGCCTTCTACATGTTGGTCACTGGGGTACTGTGCGGACGAAACAGCTCGCTCGACGTCATTGCACCTGGATTGGTATTGATCACAACATTGAAGATTTACTCGCTATTTGTCAGTCTTGCGCCAAGCATCAATCTGCTCCCCGCCAACAGTTCTTTGCGTGGCCGACTCCTAATGCGCCTTGGCAGCATCTCCATGTTGATTTTGCGGGTCCGTTCTAGGACGCCCACTGGTTGATTGTTATTGATTCTTACAAAAACTTCCCCTTTGTTGTCCCGATGGTTTCCACTACCTCGGCGAGTACCATTCGGACGTTGATGTCGATTTTCTGTCTGGAGGGTCTGCCGGAAGTGCTTGTCTCCGACAACGGTCCCCAGTTTGTTTCCAAGGAATTTGAAACATTTTGTGCTGCCAACGGCATTCGCCATCTGAATACTGCCCCGTTCCACCCGCAGTCAAACGGCGAGGCTGAATCGTTCGTCCGAACGTTCAAGTCGCAGATGACTAAGTTGCGCACTACACATTCTTGCGAGCATGCTCTTTGGACCTTTTTGTCGTCCTGCCGCCCCCAGCCGTGTGGTAATCACTCCACGGCTGAATTGCTTCATGGTCGCGCCCACAGGTCGCTTTTGCAGTTACTGTGGCCTCCTTCACCAATCGCTTCCACTGCGTCGCCTCCTTCTGGCTTCATGCCGCATATATGGTCTTCTACAGAGTTTTTACGGGCAGGCAGCATTGGAAGCAGGGGCGCATCGTTTGCTCGCTCGGCCACTCTCTATATCTTGTTTCTGGTCCGTCTGGCTTGGTCAAGTGGCACAGGCTACGGTTGTGCCGCCTTCTGGTTTCTGCCACCCCCTCTTTGTCGGCAGATGCTGACATCTCGTGGTCTGCCTCTGAGCCTGCGCCGCTGCTGCGGCTGGCGCGCTTACGTGGTGCACCCACTGCACATGCGCCGTCACTCTCGGTGCGTAGCCAGCGCACCCCTCCTGTGCATGCTCCTCAGCCGCCATTGCTGCCGGCGGCCGCCACCGCCCTTCGGCCTACAGCTGCGGCCTTCACACCAGCCGACCGCTGGACGCCACCCTCGACGCCGCCCTCACTGCCTCCGCCAGCAGTGGTGGGTCTGCCGCCGGCTGGGGTTTCCACCTCGCCGGCCACTCCACCGCCCGCTGCCGCCGCAGCCCCCATCGCCAATGGATGTCGAGCTCTCGCCATCCCCTTCGTGCCTACCTCGGGGTGGTGTGCGGTCTGAGGAGGTTTTTGTACCGGGTTTCTCCCTTGCTCCCTCACATGAATACGGGACCACGGGCGGGCAGTCATCCTGGGCAGTCCCTCTGTCCGCCCCCTCAGTTCTGCCACCCCCGGATCCCTCCTCCCGATGTCGCAAGCCTTATTCCACGATGCCGCGACGATTTGGGGGGGGACGGTTGTAGTATCATTGCCACAGATACTACTACAACGCCGTGCCAACACAAGGTTGGCAGCCTATCATCTGCCGAGCACAGTGCACTCTAGCGGGCTGTGCAGCTCGACGGAACTGGAGTGTGCCTCATCCACTTCTTAGGTAGGTTTCAACCTAGGCACACGCACTTTCATAATCGGCCCTCAGCCATTTTGTTTGCAGTGATTCTCTGAGGAGGGCCCATCAGGCTTAGTCCCTGATAATATGTTGTATTTGTTCTTGGTATTCCATGTTTCGAGCTGCAGTCAGTACAAACTACTGAAGATAAGTAATTTTCATTGTACTATGTGTTTCTTGAATAATAATCCTTCTCTCTAACAGGGTGCCGTACCACATATTATTGCAACCTGGACTCCTTCAGCTCCTATCAACTCGGCCTCCTACTTATTTGCATTTAGTAACGAGCTGAAAACACCCACGTGATTTGTACCTCTAAACAGTGAGACACAATAAGCCTCTGCAACAAGCAACCCTCCTGGAGGGTAGATGGCCACAGTGCTACCTGGCCAGCCTACTGAGTGATGGCTGCAGCCTACAGCTGCATACCAAACCAAGTCATTGGCAGATTCTTATCTGCAGCTAAGACGATGGGAGACAGAGTGGTGTGTGCGTGAGTGGTGGGACGTGCACCAGCCCTTTCACCATCAGAGTGAGTGAGGAGTGGCGACAAGACAGGGCTCTAATGTAGACCGGTTTCTCCTCCAAAGCCCACAGTAGGAACAGCAGCTAGAATGAGTTGAAGGTAGACACAGCATTACATCCTTACACCAAGAGTGTATGCAAGTGACCATCGAGACAGTCTGTGATTATTACTTAGATCTGTGCTAGGAATAGAATTCCTGTAGTATCCAATTTTCTTCTTGGGAGAAGAACACCTTGCTATCAGCCATAGTGATATTTGTTTTGATCACCACTATCAACACAGCTATAAAATTGTATGGTAATATCCTGACACCTCAAGAACTATTCCAGCCACCCCTGCCTACCTGACTCTCCTTCTCACTGCCATCTGACAGCTGAAAGTAACACCAATCTCCCTGACAGGGCCAATGACAAAAAAATGGTTCAAATGGCTCTGAGCACTACGGGACTTAACTTCTGAGGTCATCAGTCCCCTAGAACTTAGAATTACTTAAACCTAACTAACCTAAGGACATCACACACATCCATGCCCGAGGCAGGATTCGAACCTGCGACCGTAGCGGTCGCGTGGTTCCAGACTGTAGTGCCTAGAACCGCTCAGCCACTCCAGCCAGTGGCCAATGACATCATCATGAAATAACAAGCCCTCAGTCATACCATTGTCAATGAGCTCCTACACTGAGCCTTTCGTGCTGCCTCTCAAATCATTGGGCTCATTGCTTGCTGATGCCACTTGTGGCCCCACCTCTGCTGAGAGCCACATGGCCCAGTTGAGCCAACTTCAGTATCTGAAGGAAGGACGTCTGGCACTGCTTATGAATGTATCACACACTGTGGTCCAAATGCAGATAATCCTGCCTCTGCCTGTAATATTTGCTCTCTCTCTTTGACATTGCATCAAGGTGCAACTTTCTTTGACAGCCGGAAGTAAGAGAGAAACAAAACAAGTGTTGTCTGCTTAGTGATGAAAATCTCATGTGTTAGTATATTTATCTCTATGCCCAGGGCACTGATGTGATGGTAATTGATGAGTGTCAGGTATTTTTTTAGTAGTCTGCATTAAATACAATGTAACCACGTTGTCTCTTAAGTATATCTTGTTCTTTATCTAACGCATCTATGCTTTCCTTCTCTCATGTGAAACAGTGACAAATAATGTTCACATGTACTATTCACTATTCTTTGCACTGTTTGGTAACATATTCTTCATTATTTTATAGTAAGATATTTGTTTGTATATGAATGTGGGGTGAGTGGAGTTACAACAGAGCATTTGTGTAAAGTATTTGGTATGAAAGGATCTTTAGTCAAAGATAAATTTTGTACCAATTTGGATTTTTCAGGGAATCATTGCCAAAGGGCGTTCAGTATTTTTGTAAATGCAATATGTCCAGATGTACTGAAATAATTATAATGCTGACCTCAATAAGTGAATGAGTGTTACCTTGTTGACACGTTTGTGTACCCATGTTGACTCTGATTGTCAACAAAAAAGATGTTTGGTAGAAGAATTTACTGTGACCAGGAGGTCCATCAATTAATTCATTGCAGATTCCTACATGGCCCCCAGCCCACATGTTCAGAGAATGAGTGTGAAAGTGATGCACTGATTGACATACTTGCATATGTATTGTGTAGGGTGATACTTAGATCGTAGTAGAATCAGATGATTGGCAAAGCATTCTCCACAATTTCTCCTTTTAGTTAAAACGAACAAGAATGGCTTTATGCAATTTAATTTTTTCACCTTTTCCATGCCATGCCACTTTAAGCTAAGTGTGGCAGTTCCTAAGTGAAAAAAAAGTCACCCAGTCAGAGGAAGTGAGAGGCAACAACCATCTGGGCATGTCATCTTTCACCCCTTGTTGATTTCAAAGTCCCTGCAGAGGCACTGCAGCCATCTCAGGTACTGGCACATAGCAAGCCATCAGCACAAGTAATTGTAGATATGACAGGGAATGACAGATTTGGTTTGCAATAAATAGTTGTGCCACTAGTTTTTTTTTTTCTATGTCAGCGATGATTACAGGGAGACACGGCTAGAAAGGCAGAAGTAAAAAAAACTGCCATAGGCTCTTCCAGGAAAAGGTCCAGCTTCTATAAAAGTGTGACCACTTTGTTTGTGAGTGGAGGGGGTGGCCCCTCACCATAAAGTCAATCCACGAGCAGCCTGGTCTTCAGCAGGACACTGGCCAGCAGCCTGGATTCTGGACACATATTGTCCACCTTAGGTGTGCGATCGATAGATGGGTGCTGAGCTTTATGGTTGCTCTGTGAAGGAGAGCACTGTCCTCTGCAGGTGTGGAGCGAACGCACATTCCTCTGGTGCCAAGTTTAGTGAGGAAGAGCATAGATATTTGCAGCAAAATGTCTCATTGGAAGAATATCACTATGCCATGTCTAGGCAAGAGTTCTGGTGTGGTGTTATAAGTACGCCATTTGTGCAATTTACACGAGCAGCTTGGCCATTGGAAGGGACAATTTTTGGTGACTCCATGTAGATTTGGTGTCAAGGAGGGAGAAAAGGAGAAATTTTTGTGGCTTTTGGTGGATGTCCACCATAGAGACCAGTGGGCTGTTTGGCTGAGGTACGCTGTACACTCAGAAAAATTGGTGGAGAGCTGCCACAGTGGACAGTCTTTTTTTAATTCCAGTGGTGATTCTGTGCTCATCTCAGCACAAGGGTATGCTGACCACAGCCTTTGCAGTTGCAAACCTATGGGCACTCTCCACATCACCAGTTGGCTAGTTCAGTGCTGAACATATTGGCAGCCTGGGCCTATTAAAGTTCGATCCACAAATGACCGCAGTTCATACATGTCAAGGCACAGATGGGGATTGCATTATTGACGATTCCAAATGACAGTTGTGGTACATGCGTGTGTGTGCTTTCTGCTTGAAGAAAGTGAATATATTGCAAATTATGTCTCTCACTTGCTTCTGCAGAATTTATCACTTACCTCCACTATAAGCAATGACAACTCACAACAAATGGAATAGAAATTCATTAAACAACTTGCTATGATCACGTTTAATGCTGGAATTAGCTACAGCATCAACAGCAGATTGCTCACAATGCTACTTAACGTTCATTGGCTTTCGGAGAATGCATGACGTAGGTGTGCAGAACAAGCCTAAATTCGACTGCCATCATTTGTGACTCCATCTATAGCTACCTTTGTCTGAGGACTTAGAGTTTACTGCAGCATGTCCATCCAAAATGCAGCCCTGTATTTCAAACAACCTATGGCATATTGACGTTCAGCTAATATAGCAGCCCACACTCTGTCAATACCCCACATATAGTCACAAACCATTGTTGCTATTACCTTGAGGACAGCATTGTTTTAACTTGATCCCCTTCCACTTTAATAACTTTGCCATCCATGGACATCAGGTGCCACCGTGTATTTTGTTTTTCGTTTACTTTTTGTAAATGCTAATTCTGTCAGTACCATATTCATCTGGAACATTTGAATTATTATAAATTTTTGTGAACTGAGGCCATGTAACTAGGGTAGGAAACTCTACAACGTTATCATCTGAAGTTAGGATTTTAAGTCTTCACTCCTGAACTGGATGTTTTGAATGCTGTATTCATTTAGCACATCAAAATTTAACAAAGAACTGTGAACCACATATGGAAACAGGCAAAGTCGAAAAACCAAAAATGAAACCCAAAATCGAAAAAGTCTCTAAAGACCAATTGAGACTTCTGATTGGCATGCCAAAACAAGGAATAGGAGGTACAAATGCACGGAACACAGTGTGACATTTCTTCAAAAACACTGCAACATCTACTTTAATAACTGGAGTTTCTAAACAACTAATTCACCATTTTCATGTAATTTTGTAGGTGATTTTGAGCAGGCATCAAACTGTCATAGAAGAGTTTTGAAGCTACACCACTGCAACAGCTTGGCATTATGGTTAAAGAATACTCGTGGTACAATATGCCAACGGGAGCACATAGATTGGTGAGTGACAGACGACATGTAATTGCTTTGTCGGTATGATCAATTGGTTGGCTGTCGGAAGATGTGGAGGAATCAACAAACAAGTTGATAAGGTAATATTGCCTAAACTTTGCCTGAAAGTCTTCTAGCATGAAAAAATATGGAGGATGTGTTCCAGAGACCTCTGGCAACAACTGATCCTTACCTCTCTTTTATTTTATTTTTTTTTTTGTTTTGTTTTGTGGGATCCATCTGTGAGGAGATTGGAAACCTTGCCATGAGAAGTTGTTGCCCTCTTGGTACCTGCTGCAGAGGATTACAAAGAATCACATGTTGAGGATTATGAAGGGAATACAAGTGTCAGTGAGGAAGAAGATGAAGAACAAGGTCATTGTAGCTAGGCTCAATACCGTTTCCTCCAAATCCACCAGAAACAAACGCAAAATAATTTTATTTAAAAAATTGGTTTAAGTGTCATTAGAAGCCTTCCTAAGAGACAATCTCCATTCCTTCCAAACTGACTATGCAAATGTAGATGAGATGTGGCTCAAATTCAGAGATATAGTAGCAACAGCAATTGAGAGATTCATACCTCATAAATTGGTAAGAGATGGAACTGGTCCCCCATGGTACACAAAACAGGTCCGAATGCTGTTGCAGAGGCAACGGAAAAAGCATGCGAAGTTCAGAAGAATGCGAAATCCCGAAGATTGGCTAAAATTTACAGACGCGTGAAATTTGGCATGGACTTCAATGCGAGATGCCTTTAATAGGTCCCACAACGAAACATTGTCTCGAAATTTGGTAGAAAATCCGAAGAAATTCTGGTCGTATGTAAAGTATACAAGTGGCAAGACGCAGTCAATACGTTCACTGCGCAGTGCTGATGGTACTGTTGCCGACGATTGTGCCGCTAAAGCGGAGTTATTGAACGCAGTTTTCCGAAATTCCTTCACCAGGGAAGACAAATGGAATATTCCAGAATTTGAAACACGAACAGCTGCTAGCATGAGTTTCTTAGAAGTAGATACCTTAGGGATTGCGAAGCAACTCAAATCGCTTGATACGGGCAAGTCTTCAGGTCCAGATTGTATACCGATTAGGTTCCTTTCAGATTACGCTGATACAATAGCTCCCTACTTAGCAATCATATACAACCGCTCGCTCACCGATAGATCTTTACCTACAGATTGGAAAATTGCGCAGGTCGCACCAGTGTTTAAGAAGGGTAGTAGGAGTAATCAATCGAACCTATATCATTGACGTCGGTTTGCAGTAGGGTTTTGGAGCATATACTGTATTCAAACATTATGAATCACCTTGAAGGGAACAATCTATTGATACGTAATCAGCATGGTTTCAGAAAACATCGTTCTTGTGCAACGCAGCTAGCTCTTTATTCGCACGAAGTAATGGCTGCTATTGACAGGGGATCTCAAGTTGATTCCGTATTTCTAGATTTCTGGAAAGCTTTTGACACCATTCCTCACAAGCGACTTCTAATCAAGCTGTGTGCCTATAGGGTATCGTCTCAGTTGTGTGACTGGATTCGTGATTTCCTGTCAGGAAGTTTGCAGTTCGTAGTAATAGACGGCAAATCATAGAGTAAAACTGAAGTGATATCAGGTGTTCCCTAGGGAAGCGTCCTGGGACCTCTGCTGTTCCTGATCTATATAAATGACCTGGGTGACAATCTGAGCAGCTCTCTTAGGTTGTTCGCAGATGATGCTGTAACTTACTGTCTGGTAAGGTCATCCGAAGATCAGCATCAGTTGCAAAGTGATTTAGAAAAGATTGCTGTATGGTGTGGCAGGTGGCAGTTGACGCTAAATAACGAAACGTGTGAGGTGATCCACATGAGTTCCAAAAGAAATCTGTTGGAATTCGATTACTCGCTAAATTGTACAATTCTCAAGGCTGTCAATTCAACTAAGTACCTGGGTGTTAAAATTACGACCAACTTCAGTTGGAAAGACCACATAGGTAATATTGTGGGGAAGGCGAGCCAAAGGTTGCGTTTCATTGGCAGGACACTTAGAAGATGCAACAAGTCCACTAGAGAGACAGCTTAGACTACACTCGTTCGTCCTCTGTTAGAATATTGAGAGACAGCTTAGACTACACTCGTTCGTCCTCTGTTAGAATATTGCTGCACGGTGTGGGATCCTTACCAGGTGGGATTGACGTAGGACATTGAAAGGGTGCAAAAAAGGGCAGCTCGTTTTGTATTATCACGTAATAGTGGAGAGAGTGTGGCAGATATGATATGCGAGTTAGGATGGAAGTCATTAAAGCAAAGATGTTTTTCGTCGCGGCGAGATCTATTTACGAAATTTCAGTCACCAACTTTCTCTTCCGAATGCAAAAATATTTTGTTGAGCCCAACCTACATAGGTAGGAATGATCATCAAAATAAAAAAGGAGAAATCAGTGCTCGAAAAGAAAGGTTTAGATGTTCGTTTTTCCCGCGCATTGTTCGGGAGTGGAATGGTAGAGAGATAGTATGATTGTGGTTCAATGAATCCTCTGGCAAGCACTTAAATGTGAATTGCAGAGTAATCATGTAGATGTAGATGAGCAAGAAGCATCCCATTTTTGTCATTAATTTATCTTTTCCGCAGTAAAGACTGTAATAGAGGCAGTTTAGTAATAAAATTTACATTAAAATTATAAATGTTCACTAACAACATTTTTTGTCTCCTTGGTATATTTTTTCCAGATTCTTTTCGCCATATTGGATCCACCACTTTTAATTTTTCAGTTGTCATATAAAAATCTTTATCAGAAGAGTCAGAAATCCCATTATACCCATTTTTGGTCATACTGGAGCAGATTTTGATATTTTGGGCAGGTTTTCATGATTCTGGCCCATTATGCAGTGGGACAGGAGGAAGGCACAACAGCTATACAAGCTTTCCACCAAGTTTTGGCCTCACCTGCATGTCCAACTGTAGGCACTGGGGATGGCAGAATGATGAGGTATCAGTTTCGAGAGACTCCCAGGTTTAAAAAAAAAAAGTGGGGGGGGGGGGAGTGCTAGTGACGTGGCCGCAGCTATCGCTCTGTGAGGCAAGGGCAAAATAACTTAATTCATGTGTTTAATGTTTTGTTTGATCTCTCAGTGGTTACTATTTTTCGCTCATTTTGTCATGTACTGTAAAATGGGGTGACTTGGGACACTTCCAAACTTCTCAAATGTGGTATTCATACATAACTTCAATTAAATATCCTTTTTTGTACCCTAAAAGTGTAGTCACTTCTTTTACTTTACCAATTGATGTTCAAACTATGAGTAAAATAATTCATTATCAAATAAACAAAAAACTAGCTGCTCATGTCACCTCATCACCTTCAAGTTAAATGTACATACCATGTGAGAACATCAATGAGGTGACATGAGACACATAATAGGCTATAACTTGAATTGATTTTAACATTCACATGTTAATAAAATCAGGGTGTAAATAATTTTTTAAAAATATTTGTCATAATACTCATGAATAACATTCTAAAACAATCATAAAGTTACCAGTAAAATGTTTTTATTAATATAACATTAATTTTTAAAAAATAATTTATTTGCACTGCAACGTGAACAGTTTAATTTACAGTATAATATTAGATGAAAATTTCGTCAGTCCATATCTAGAAGTTGTTGGGTGGAAATAGGCAGGCCTTTATTTAATGAGGATAAACAAAACTCATGTCATACACTTGAGGCCATACAAAAGTGACTAACTTTTTTTATATTGTCTCATAAATTTCACAACTTTCCTAGAGTCACCTCTAGAATTTTCAGAAATTGTGACTCCTTTTCCCACAAAACACTTTTTAGTGATGGAGCTTTTAGAAGCACTTTTTATAGTAATTTCAATGAGCAGATAATCTCATTCAGCTATGCTTTCATAGGAAACATCATTTTCCTGTTGAACAACCTGTGGAAATGAAAGGTTGCTGTTGTTGCCGTTAACATAATTCATTAATGGATCCTCAGATCACATTCTGCACTGCCACACCAGTACTCAAATCCAGTAATGCTTCATTAGGCTCAATATTTGACACACTTTTGCCTGGTTCAATCTCTATTCTTCTCTTCTTCTGTTTAGAAATAGTACCATTTTCCTTGTCCCCCATAGTGCAACCTCTTCAAAAGGTCAATCATACTCCCCTCCAGTTGTTATTCAACTAAACTTCTGTCTTCATTGGTGTTAACTTTGTTGGCACCTGTAAAAGGGATTTGAGCCAGTACCTTCTGGTGATTGACAGGAATGATACATTTTTCAAATCCTGACCTTGTAATATCTCCTGCTGAGCCTTCAATTCTTGAAACAGGTTTTTTAACATTGATGGGAATATGTCCTTAGGCACTGCTTGTCTATTTCCTTTCATCTTCCACGCCATCAAAATCTCACACTAGTGTCACTGAATGGTCTGAAGAAGGACACATCAAGAGGCTGAGAAAGATGAGTAGAGTTCCTTGGCAGGCAAATAAATTTTATATCTTCCTCTCTGCATTTTGCCATTACAGTTTGAGGCACTTGAGACTATAGATTGTCACCTATGATGCCTGTGGGAATCTTGCTTCTTTAAATACAGGTAGGCTTTTGCCATCTCCTGCACATGCCATCATGAGGGATGTACAGGTCTTTGAAGAACTGAGAATAAAATCAGGGTGCTTGCAACCCCTTTTGACCAGAACATGCTTTCTGCCAGGATCATCTGATAAATTTGTTTCACCAAAGTTGATGACTGATGCCAGCTTCATGTTCTGCAGTTCAACTTGAAAATTATCGAAAAACATGTTAATAATTTCCGGAGAGGCTTGTGCTCGACAATGCTTTATTTGCCTGCTAACCTCACAGACAGCACATTACTGTGACGATTCAGGAATGCTCGCACCCACCCACTCATCAACAGGCATGTTGTTCCCGAATCTTGGGATGGTTTTCTCTTGCCTGTCAAGATAGTATTTAACTAAAAATCTGATGTTGTAAGCAGTCAGTGGGAATCCCTGAAGCACATTTTTCACAAAAGTATCTTCTTATGTTGAAGACAGAGAGATAAGTTTGTCCGCCAATTTTACTACGTTTTCCGTTAAGTGCACGAGAAAGGTTTTAATTTCCTATACAATACTTCTCAGCTGCTTTACGAAGACTACGCGGCACATTTTTACATCTTCAAGAGCCTTATCCAAATTTTTTACGTTGCTGCTTGCATTTATGTGTGTACTAGCTCTTTTAACATAAACACGTTGCATTTCCTGCTACAATAAAATTTAAAAATCTTTGGTAGGAATGAGGATATATCTGCACAAAAACTGTCACATGTCACCCAAGGTAAGTGCCCAATCAGTATAAATAATTACCAGGATTTACACTTTAACAAAAATGTAACTTTTATTATTTTATATTCATGTCAAAGCCTAGAAGATACTCCTCAAAAATTATTCTTCATGTAATAAATCAAAGAAAGTTCCGGAACAATCGTCAAAGTTGATATTTTACTTCCTGTTTACAAATAATACCTGGCTGCCAGCATTATTAATTTAAGAATAAATTGCCCTCAGACAGAAAGCTGATGTTCCTTGCCCTTGCCCCCACCCTGCAACGATCCCAACGCCTTCTCCAATCCCATCTTGACCGGTTCACCGCTTGGTGCAACCAGTGGTTGCTCAAGGTCAATCCTTCCAAAACCCAGGCGATCATTGTAGGCAAAACCACCCCTTCCTTCCGCCTCCTTGATTTCTATCTCACCGTCTATGGCCGTCCCATCACCCTCACTCCCACCCTTAAGTACCTTGGCGTCACCCTCGACCGTCGCCTCTCCTGGACTCCCCATCTCCAGACAATCCAAGCCAAGGCACGTTCCCGCCTCCGTCTCCTCAAGCTCCTTTCCGGCCGCACGTGGGGTCTGGACCCCTCCACCATCCTCCACACCTATAAATCCCTCATCCGCCCTATCCTTTGTTATGCCCATCCAGCATGGATCTCCGCTCCCCCTACCTTTTATAAATCCCTCCAAATCCTGGAACGCCATGCTCTCCGCCTCGCCTATCGCATCCATCTCCCCTCCCCCACACGGATCCTGTATGATCTCCTCCCCTTCCCCCACCTCCTCCTTCTCCTTGAAAGGATACGGATCCTGTACACCTCCCGTAAACTTGATTCTCCTCACCCGCTCGTCTCCCCGATCCTCTCCCACCCCCGCCCGCTGCCGCGCCTGTATTCCCACGTCCCGCCCGGTCTCCATCTCTCCACCCTCCTTACCCTCTCCCAAGGTGGCTTCCGCCAGCTCCCTCTCCCTGATGATGCCCTCCTCCCCTCCATCTACCCCCCCTACCAACTTTGATCCTCCCGCCCTCCTCCTGTACTTACTCCTCTGGGCACCCTCCCTCCCCTCTCTCCCTTTTCCCTCCCTCCTCCTTTTCTCCCCCCTCGTCCTCCGGGCCTCCCCTCCCCTGTACCTCTTCTCCTGTCCCCGTCTCCTAAGCCGTGGCATCCTCTTTTCCTCCCCTCTCCCCCTCCTCACCCCTGTTCCCCTCTTGGCAGGTCCCCGGACTCGCACACGCTCAGTGGACATTCGCGCGCCGGAGATCACCGCCATCAGCGTATCGTGTGTGCCGTCATGTTTAGTGTTCAGTTTCGCCGTCACGCTCCATTGTTCACCAGTGCCATCGTCTTCTTCAGTGTTTGTGCGTCGGGTCTACAGTTCGTAGTGTGGATTGTCTTCAAGTGTGAACGGCTTCTTGTGCTTTTATGTTCTTGTGTCTCCTGTTTTTTCCCGCCGTTTTTCTAAGTGATGTCTCTTCTTTGTTTATCTCCTTGTACTCTCTTCGGCTGAAGAGCGGCGTATTGTGCTGCTGCCAGCCTACCTGATTGTTCAGGTGTCAAAAATAAAAAAAAAAAAATAAATAAATAAAAAAAAAGCTGATGTTGTATGCAAACCAAACAAAGAGCAAAACTTTTGGTTATGTAAACTATAAGCTCGCAAAATACAGAACTATAAACGTACGTCATTTTGTCCCAAGTCACCCCGTTTTACGGTAACGCCCCCTTTGCACCGAAGTGAACTCAAGTGAACGAGCCAAAGTGAACGAGAATTCTCTCTGGTGTAAACACTTCTTACATGGTGTTCACTTGCCTGCGATTTGCATTCGCAAGTGTTCCCTTGTGATTCACTGGGTGTTGTTTTTAGAGTGAACCATCGAAGGAAGTTCGTGTCCTCTCTACTTTTGCGCTAGCTTCGGTGATGGACACAGTACACTTGTTCCGCTGCTGTGTGCCATTTTTGTGCGCGAGCTGTAGTTGGTGTTGATTATTATGTGTTTTTTTGTGGTGACAGATCGGTTGGATGAAAGTGTACTTACGTTGATAGAAGAGTACAGATCCCGCAAGTGCTTGTGTGATCCTAAGGATTCATAGCATAAAAAAAAAGGTTGCCAGTAATTTGCCAAAGTGCTGGCAGTGCCAACAGAGGGAGTTAAGAAAATGAACTACTACCTGCCTTCTTTTAGGTGTGAAACGGCTAAACAACGTACAATCTCGGGAATGGATGCCGACGAAAAAATAGTTCCAAGTACTTTGCCTTTAAAGCACTGTGATATGATGTATTCTTCTTCCCCTTCCACGTCTACAGATACTGCATAAGTGACAGATACCGTAGTTCACAGACTTACTAATATAATCTATACCCTGCTTTTTCGGTTACTCCTTCGTTCCATATATACCGCTAAAAAAAAAATAAATGTCATCAAAATAAACAAATAACATAGATTAACGTAAAATGAAAGACCTGATCATTCTCGTGACTTGAATTTAAGGTATGTCTTAGTATGACAGTTTAAGTACAATTTTACGAAATTTAAATACAGGACCAGAACAAATGAAAACTCTTTTCCCTCTAATACAGTTGCTACTGATCTTTTGTATATTTTTAAACTACATTGTTCATTCTTAGAGCCTGTCTCTCTCTCGCTTGTACCGTTATGAAATCCGCAAGTGTTTCGCATATGTCACTACACATTTCAGAAATTATTTGGGAAACAGAACGGTTTATATAGGAAATAGATATTTGAGGCCAGAGTAACAGCCGACTATTGCTAAGAATCGCAGCGTTAGTGCTAGCCTCTCTTCTGTTGATATGGATCGTCGGTAATTTGTGTCTTGCCATGCAATATTCCGTTCGGTCGCGGCTAGGAAGAGGCGAAAATCATCCATCGACATTCGGATAAAGTTTTGGAACAAAGCAAGTGATGGTTACAGCTGCAAATCACTAATAACTGCCAAACCAACACTTCTTTCAAGCGAAAATTCAGACAGGCGTGTTTTTCTGTCTGTACTACGTTTTGCTTTCATGACAAAACAGCGTGTTCGCTATACAAAATAAACCAAATTGTATGTTTCTTTACTCCATCACGACGTACAGAAAATAGGTTAAGTAACTTTCCCGAGATAATGTTTTACCGTGAAAAAAAAATAACAATCACATTTGCTTTCTCTTCCTTTCGCTCTAGTGTAAATGATTATTTGCAGGTAGAAGCCAACAATGGAGCGAGCAAGCGAACTCCCTACGCAGTGCTTGCGAATGCACATTCGCTTGTGTTCTCTTCGATGTGAAGGGGGCTTAACCTGTTTGTTGGGAAAGGTGTGTTTATATGGAAAATAAATGCGTTTTCTGGACGTGTGTGGATTTCAGTTAGGGATACGTCACATTCGTAGCTACTATAAAATCTTACAGGCCTACTCTGGTACCACAAATCGAGCGAGGTAGCCTAGCAGATAGCTCACTGAACTCGCATTCGGGAGGACGACGGTTCAAATTCTCGCCTGGTCACCCTGATTTAGGTCTTCTGTGAGTTCCCTGTATTGCTTAAGACAAATGCTGGGAGGTTCCTTTGAAAAGGCACGACCGCTTTCCTTCTCCATCCTTCCCTAATCTAATCCGAGCTTGTGCTCCATCTCTAAATCATCCCGTAGTCGACGGGATGTTGAACACTAAACTACTACTACTCCTCCTGTGCCATTAATTTCTTACGTATCCCGTATCCTTTTTTTCCCATCTGGTGTACCTCTTCCATAAATAATGTATATATCTATGTACAGTGACGACATACAAAGAAATTTGTCTACGTATGGATGAATGAGTAAATAAGAGATATCAATTCACAAGGGGCATACAAAACGCGATTATATTAAAATTTAACGATTTCTCTACAGCGACAGCGGAAGAAATGGTTATTTATTTATATGTACGACAAAGTAGTTTGTCGATGTAATTATTTATTGTTAATATAGTATTCAGAAGTAGTTTCCAGTTTTTGCATTGTTTTAACTTCGATGTGTAGCTGGCGATGATGGTGTGGGTGAATTTTATCTTTCAACTCGTGGGACCGAAAGTCTTTGGTTTATTTCTTACGTGACACAAACGTGGCTAGCAGACATCTGTTGGCCTATTCTATGTTCCTTGTGTTGGCCGGTGAAGTAGGTCGTTGGCAGTGGTGGTGTGGTGTGGCGTGGCGTGGTGTGCTGTCTGTATGCAGACTCTTCTACGTACGGTTTAATTTGTTAGTTAAACAGCAATGGCTCCAGTGAATTATCTTCTATTGTTAGCTTTAGGAGTGGCTCAGTTTTCTTCAGCATTATCAGAGTCTTGTACCAAACCTGAAGTTTCCGCATCTGCATATACAACTCCAGATGCTACAGTTCTGGTAAACGTCGCCTTTGTCGCGGAATTTACGCTCAAATGCAGCAATGGTGCGAAAGGAATCCCCCTGTACGCAGAAATTAACGGAAGAACCGTGCCAGCCGCCAGGATTGGAGACGACAAATATCAAGTCAGCTGGACGGAAGACGTGAAGAAGGCAAGAACAGGCGACTATAGCGTAAATCTGTACGATGACGAAGGGTATGCAGCTCTTCGTAAAGCCGCCAGAAGTGGTGAAGACCCATCGACAGTGAAGCCTTTGGTCACAATCGTTGTGAATTACCCAGGCGCTTACACCGGCCCTTGGGTTAATTCAGAATTTATGGCTGCAGTCCTTGCAGTTGCCGTATGGTATGTGGCATTTTCCGCAAAATCTAAATTGTTATCGTGATAATCATTTAGAACTAAACACTGATCTCATCACACATTCGAGACTTACGCCAAAGGTGTACGATCGTAACATCAAAATCTTCACCGGAATGACATTGTGGAAAAATGTGCAAATAATCTTATCTTGGACTTAATAATTTCATCTGAAGTGCACAGAAAACTTCTTTTTTTCATTACACATCTTTCAAACATATTGTGGTTGTGATTCTTGTGTTATGGTTCTAATATTGCTCCATTAACGATAAATATTTTGTATCAGATATAAACAAGTTGAGTGATGGGAG
This sequence comes from Schistocerca serialis cubense, assembly GCF_023864345.2. Lineage (NCBI taxonomy): Eukaryota > Metazoa > Arthropoda > Insecta > Orthoptera > Acrididae > Schistocerca > Schistocerca serialis. Next base: position 217,401,524 of record NC_064642.1, on the reverse strand, counting down.
AAAATTCTTGGAGTTGTTTGTAATAAACGAATTTATTGGATTTGTTCCGTTTCTCTTTTTTTCCCCTCCTTTTTCTGCCCTGTACTTGGACGAGACTGTTCATCAGAAAGACTAACCTGTTATCTTTTCTTAAGATTTGCATATTTACTCAATGTGCTGTAGCTTATTACATTTGATGCCATAGAATAATTAACAAATATTTTTATAGTGTTTGTTTTATATAGTTGATATTGCAGTGAATTTTAATTGTACTTTTAAGGAAAGATTATCGTACTGAGAGAAATAAACGTGTTCAGCAATTTATCAGGCCCAGAACATATCATTCAGATTCACAATTTGAAGCAGAAGATTTGCCTCTCCTTGACAGTGAGATGTATCTCAAAGTGACAGAAGGTCTCTGTTATTCAGCACCTCTATGTTCTGTGTTTCAGAAGTGTATTGTTAGTAAGCCTTGACAGAATAGCACCGTGGCAGATAGTACTGGCTGTCATAGTGCTAAGAGGTTTATTTCAGAATCTTTCTTATGCGTATATACCAGAGCAGAAGGGAAATTTCATGCTGTAGCTATGTAATTATCCAGGATGTCATTTCTCTTCATTGTGCCAATGCCAGTTTGGATTTTTGCAGATGTGACTGGAGTCTAGAGTGATCTGCTTGTGCACACCCTTCATTCCAACCTTCTCCAGTTAATACACCTTCTTTTCTCACTGCTCTTTGTGATTTTTGACAGTTCTCTTAATTATTTTCCTTTTAAAACAATTATTGTAAATCGCATACGTTCTTGGTAAATGACTTGAAGATATTTATACTATTCTATACAACCACAGTAGACAAGGAAAAATTAATCTTGTGATTTCTACTTTACAGTTTTGACACCTTTTGTTAACAACATGACAGCTAAGAATGTTCATTGTAAATGGTTCTCTCTTCTTAAATGTTCTAGTCATGTAAATATTAAGCAATCAGTGTTAGGTAAGTACAGGAAGCGACAAGGTTTGCAAACTTACTTGTGTAAGCACAAATCTAAATTAGTTAATAGGCCTGCAGCTTTCAAAATTGGTCTATAATGGCATCTTCTCTTTACTTCATAAATGTTTTATATTTGTGTATGTTTCCTACTTGATGAGCATATATTGTGTCTGAATGGAAAACTATTTTATGACAAAATTTTTATATATTCTGTATTATTGTTATTTACAATAAGGGGCATTTTCAGGATTTTATTGTAGCATTTCTATGAATTCATATTTAGACCAAGTTTTTCTGGTCATCTTGGATTTTTTTTTTTTTTTTTGCGAGGCCAGCTGTCTGTTGGTGGAGCTTTTGCCTAAGATTTTTTTTGTGTCCAATATGTAAAGATTTGTTATTCCTGCCTTTTTTCTGTGCAGATACATTTATTTTAGTTCTTTTGCTTTATTGCAAATTTTGTAACTTCCACAACCTGGCTGGTTAATTTGGTTCATTCCATTCTTTTAATATGCTCATAGAATATTAGCAAGTGTTATTTCACGTCTGAAGATATGTTGGTACTTTTCAGTTTCTGTATTGCTTTCTGTTTGAAATGAGCGGAATGGTTTTGTCCAAATATTTAAAATGAAAAATTCTATCGATTTTCCTGCATTTTTTAGAGTTTGAAATCTCAGGTTGTTGCAAGACATGTATTTTGTTTTCTCATATGATATTTGGAATAGTATCCTTCCTACTGTTTCTTTAATAATTTCTGTTTGTTTCTTGTGCTGTTTGAATGGCCTAAGAAAGAATTGTGAAGTCATTTGCAAAAGCTAAGCAGTCTATTCTAATATTAGTTCTTTCTAATTAGATTGGTTTGTCAATTGGAAGCCCTGGTTTTTAGTTTCTACAACTCTTGGATTATTATTTTTTTTTTCCAAAGGCACAGTTTTAAAGTAATGGAGAGTGTCCATTACCTTGTCTGTCTCCTCTTTTACGAGGGTTATTCCAAAAGTAAGGTCCGGTTATAAAAAAAAAATCAAAACTAAAATGTTTTTTCAAAACAATTGTTTTATTTACATTCCTTACATCTTTATCTATTTTTCTACATAACTTCCATACTTATTTAAACATTTGTAACATCGTTCAACAAGCTTTTGAATGCCCATGTTATAGAAATCGGCCGCCTGTGGCGATAACCAGTCCTTAACTGCTTCTTTCACTTCATCATCTGTGTCGAAGCGCTTGCCGCCGAGAAACTCCTTTAAGTAACGGAACAGGTGGAAATCACTTGGCGCCAGGTCCGGACTGTAAGGAGGATGGTCCATCTGTTCCCATCCAAATTTCTTGATCAGAGCTTGCGTTTCATTTGCAGTGTGGGGTCTGGCATTGTCATGCAACAACAAGATTCCAGACGACAAAAGACCACGTTGCTTATTCTGGATTGCACGTCGAAGTTTAGTCAGGGTAGCGCAGTAGGCGGCTTTATTAATCGTTGTTCCTCTCTCCATAAAGTCGACTAACAATACTCCACGTCTATCCCAGAACACAGTCGCCATAACCTTACGTGTTGAGATTGTCTGCTTTGCCTTGACCTTGACTGGCGATGACGTGTGACGCCATTGCATTGACTGACGTTTAGACTCTGGAGTGATGTGAGAAACCCATGTCTCATCCCCTGTGACAACATTGTCTAAAAGACTGTCACCTTCCTTATGATATCGCTCCAAAAAATCAAGAGCAAAAGCCATTCTTTTCATTCGTTGGGGCTCAGTAAGCAGCCTGGGAACCCAACGGGCACACAATTTGTGAAACTTCAAATGTTCAGACACAATTCTGTACAAAGTTGCTCTACTCACATTCGGAAAATGCATGTCTCCGTCTGTAATAGTGAATCGGCGATCTTCACGAATTTTTTTGTCAACCGTATTGACCAAATCGTCTGAAATCACTGATGGTCGGCCACACCGTGGTTCATCGTGCACATTATCCCGTCCTTCACTAAAAGCTCGCACCCACTTGCGCACTTTACTGTCGCTCATTATGTTAGGACCGTACACTTCAGTAATCTGCCGATGGATTTCCGCCGCTGAATTGTTTCTTGCAGACAAAAACCGTATCACTGCCCTTACTTCACAATCGGCGGGCTGATCAATTGTCTTAAACATTGTAAAGTGACACTGTGAACTACACTCAGCAACAGTAACAAAGCGAATGGCGGCGTTTGACGCGCAAGGCTTGCCGGGAGTCGGCTCGCATGCGTGTTTTGTCATTGGCGCCAAATTTCAATAGTTACGGCGAATCGGACCTTACTTTTGGAATAACCCTCGTAATTTCAAAGTGCTTTGAAATTTCACCCCATAATTTTACATTAGATTTGGTAGTATTTAGTGGTTCCCTATTAATTGCAGTGATTTTGAGCTCGGACCTTGTTTTCAAAATTTGGAAGAGAGACTTATGGTCCAGTAAGTCATAAGCTATTGTAAAACCTACAAAGTTACAGACTACTTTATTGTAAATTGTATGATGCCTGAGAATGCATTTCAAAACTAAGCATCACAATTTTCTCTCTGGAAAACAAAGGTTTGTATGTACTTTAGGGTCATTCCATGTTAAAGAGACTTTGTGACAAAAAAATTAAAATGACAATATTACAAATATAACTTTAAAAATGCCAAGTTAAAAGTACATTTGTTCATTGCAAAATAATCATGAATATGAAAAAAATAAATTTCTACCTTCACTAAGTGTTTAAAGTGCACTGTTCTATGGCACCAAAGAGAGGTATGTTTTATGCTATTTCCAGATGAATATTAGTTGTGTTATCCATAGCTGATTGTTCTATTGTTGCAAAGAATATTGAAGTCAACATTGTTATAGCTCATAATAATTCATTTTGCTGAGGTAAGCTAATTGCATTTCTTTATTTTGTTAGTTTTATAATATATATGCAGCTTGTAACACCCGTAACAAAAAAGATACAAAAGTTTAATTTGTAATCTAGTAAATTTGTTCTGTACAATACCTTTCTGTAAAAGTGAGGTTATATCCATGTTTTACAATATCATACCATTACATGGCATTTTGAAATCTTATTTAACACTCTTAGAGCTGTTACGGGTGTTACTAATTTTTTTTTCGGGTGTTACTTAACACATGCGTAACACCCGTAACTTGAATTGGATGGTTTAATGCCACCTCAATCTTTAGTAGGCCTAGGCCCTACATTTAAATTATAACCAAATGGTATTATTATTAATGAATAAAGTTTCTTAACTATGTTTATGACATATGAAAACAGTTTTGCCAGCCGGTGTGGCTGTGCGGTTCTAGGCGCTTCAGTCTGGAACCGCGTGACCGCTACGGTCGCAGGTTCGAATCCTGCCTCTGGCATGGATGTGTGTGATGTCCTTAGGTTAGTTCGGTTTAAGTAGTTCTAAGTTCTAGGGGACTGATGACCACAGATGTTAAGTCCCATGGTGCTCAGAGTCATTTTTGAAAACAGTTTTAAGCATGAAAACTAAAAAATTGAAAAATAATCAACGTCTTAGAGATAAGAATCGAAGAAAAATAGAGAGAGAGAGAGAGAAGAAAAAACTAGAACTCGCAAGATCAAAAGTTCCAAATGAATCTTCTCCTATTGGGACTTACAAGTGTAAACAGACATTTGGTAAAGCTGTGAAGAAAGTGTTGAAGGTACTTCGAAAAAGCCCCAGTAAAAAATCTGGTGTTATTAAAAAGATAGTTTCCGATATAATTGGCTCTGAAACTTTGGATTGACAGTTGAATGGAATTTTTTTGCCAGTTCACATGGTAAAGGAGCCATGGATGGCATAGGAGGTGCACTGAAGAGGAGTGTGTGGACAGCTGTTAGATCTAGGAAAGTTATTATTAACAACGCAATTGACTTTTATGACTACACTCTGAAGAATTTTTCTAAAATTAAGGTACTATGGGTTGATAAGATAACAGTGGAGCATAACATTCCTATTTTGGATGAAAGGTGGAAAAATTTACAAGCAATTCCTCAAATCCAGGGCTGCCATCACTTCCGGGCTTATAACACAACTGATTTGCTGGTTTCAAAAACAGCAGAGTCATTAATGAATGACAAGGATGTCAGTATTTATTACTGAGGATGCCAAAGTTAAAACATTACATGCAAAAAGATGCATAAACTTCTATGAAATGTGCAGTTCTAATGATTCTAATCAGGAGACTGTTTCACCATCTGAATCGCAAGACAATATTGGAAGTGCTCGTCAGTTAAGCCTAACTAATAAAATTGAAAAGTCTGATTTAAAATTTGGGTTATTTGTCTTGGTTGACATTCCAAGTGACAAAAAGAAGCCAACCCTATCCAAAATTCAACACCGTTACTTGGGAATCTGCCAGAGTGAGGTTGATGAAGAGGAGGATGTGAAAATAATGTTTCTGAAGTCAGTAGGAAAAAGTAAAACACTTTTTAAACTAGATGAAACTGATGTTTGTTTTGTGAAATTCAGTCAAGTACTATCTAAGGCAACAGCACCAGAAATCAAACAAGGTAACCGTTTGTACTATGAGTTCAATTTTGAATTGGATGTTGCTGGAAAAGTTTTTTAAATGAAGTTTTTAAACCTATCAATAATAAGAAAACATTTTTGTCATAAATTTATTAGGCCTACAAAACGAGGTAAATGTTAAGTAACGATATCTTGGCCTAGTTGTACTATAAAATTGTAACAAAATTTTTTGTGTAATAAATAGCTTTATCCTTCAAATATGTTCTCTTAAGTACATACTTTTATTCCAAATAAACTACAATACTTCTTTTCTTTTTATGCAATTGTAAGAGGTAGATTTATTCCTTCAAGAATCAAATCTGATGCATCTATGTAACACCCGTAACATTTAATGTAACGCCCGTAACAGCAAAAAAAATATATATACGGAGTTATGATGTCCAAAAAATAAAAATTTATATTTCAAAATAAAATTTGGGGCAATACCTCTTGACAGTTGTTTTACAAGAATAAAAGCTTCATCAAGTTTGCAGAAATTAGAGAACTCCCTAACTCATAACAGGGACTAGGTCTACTTTTGGTAACACCCGTAACACTACTTTTTTGATTAATAACCAGGAGAACAATAAAACAATTCCAGTATCAACATTTCTAACATGAAATATAATTTAAGCCTTAAAAGTTTTCAATATTAATTTCAATAAATATTTTTCCTTACATTATTTTTCCTGATTTTAAGGTGTGTACATGTAACACCCGTAACTATGGAATTGCCCTTTATCTAAAAATCTATTATTTAGACTAATAGCTTTCTTCTGCGTTATTCAGCTGTCGTGTATACTGCTAGAATTTCTACACAGAATAATACTATATTATATTGTTGCAATGAAAAATTGCAAAATAGAATGTTGTAACATGTGTTTCAGGTACACAATGTATAAATCACCGTAACAGATAAATTACTCGGCATAATGTGCCACTTCTATATTATGACCCAGATGTAATTTAACCTTTGAACTTATTCACAAGAGCTGAACACAACTAGAATCATTTGAGGGAAAATTCATCACTTAAAGTAAAATCTGAGTTTTCCTTTCCTTCATTAGGAATCCATTTGCTCTAAGCCAGTAATATGCATATGTAATTGAAAGCATATACAACAAAACATTAGTCAGACCCCCAAGAGAAGTCACACAAGTGCTGTGTAACACCTTCTCTAACCTCGATAATGGGCCAAATTTGGTGAAGAAGAATCCACAAGGTTTCTTGAGTATGCTAGAGCCAGCTGAATCCATCCATTGTTGATTGAATGTGATAGAGCTACCAAAATGCAGGGATGTTGACAACTATGTTTTACCCACTGTCCCAAATAGTCTATGGAATTAAGATTGGATGATTTAGCAGAACAGTCAAGGTATGATAGGAGGCTCAGAGTGTTTTTCAAACTGAGAACATATATGTACAGTCCTGTGAACATGGCTGATATCTTGAAAGACGGGAGTATCTACTGCGTAATTTTCATGAAGTTACAGAAAACTAACATCATTTTTCATGTTCTAGGTAATGTGAATGCGTGAGTGCAAGTCACTGTATGAAAAATATCCCCAAAACATGGAAGAATCAGCTTTCACCTGAACCACAATCCCTGTACATTGCAGGTTAAACACCTCACTGGGTCTTTGATGCATTTGATGCCTTGCATAATTTTAGAGGCAAACTCGTGACTCGATGGACCACACTCCGGTCCTTACTGTCCGTTTTCTACATGGTTTGGCCCACTGAAGATATGCAGGTTTGTGCGTCACTGTTAGCAATATCCTCTTGTGAGCTACCCTATTTCAAATGCTCTTTGCATCCAGTTCCGTTCAGTTTTCTCTCAGGAACCTTCAGAGATAGACTTGGATCACTGACAGCAGCAAGTGGTTTGATTTGAATCAGATTTTCATTGAAAAAGTATGGCCCTCGTCTCCAGTTCATGCTGGTCAGGATCGTTATACAATCACTGTTCTTATGCCATGTTACATTGTTGTCAGTAGTAAACTACTTCTAGTCCACATTGATACACACATGAATCGTGTAACTTTGTTCAGTGTGGTCATGGGTATGTCTAACCACAATAGCTCTGTTCTATGAAGTCTCCACTTTGACCAATCTTACTGCACTGATTCCATAGAACTGACTAGCACCCACACATCGCTTCACTGCCACGACTTGTCAGCAGTTAAGGGTTGTGTGACTGCATGGTATCAGGTCTACACCATCCAAAGCAAACAGTCTGCATTTTTAAGGGCATGACTGGTGTTTTGTCCAGTGAGCCTACTTTCAGTTCAAGTTTTAAAATTACTACTGTGGAGATAAATTGTGACATCAGCATATAGTACTGTTCTGGACCTAACAAGTGGTGACAGGTTATTAATGACTGTCAGTAATAGGATATTTATTTCCAACATACACAACTTGCTTATAGTTCTGTAGATAATATTTTAATAGTTTAAGGCTGCCTCTGATGCAATGAAAGATTTATTTATTTATTTTTTTTCTCCTGGCTGTGGTACATGCTTTATACAGTCAAAAGTCCAAAGGATCTATGGCATAAACAGCTGACAGGATTTTTGTATGACCTTATTGTGCTCTGTTGATTATGTCTAGATTTTCAAAGTAAACAAGTAACTGTTGCTAAGTGATACCTTCCAACACTTTATAAAACACTTGGACTATGGAAATTTGCCTGAATTTGGAGAGACTTTATCTCCCTTCTATAATGGAACTAACAGACACACTTTAGGCTCATCAAGCAAATATCCCATAGGTATATACTTGTTTATACAACAGCACAAGCCAATTAATTTTTGAAATCCAATAATGCATTTTGTATGTTTCATGTGTTTGATTGACATAATAGAATTTCATTTTCATGTATCGCATCAGGATTCTTAAATAATATACTGAATACAAAACTTTAAAACATCCTTTGAAGTTGCAATTCTGCATTTTGTATAATGTATAAGACCAATATAATGTACTAAATATGAATTAAATAATGTTCTATTGCATTATTTTCATAGGAAAGAGAATTCCTGTACAAAAATAAAAAAGCATATTAATCAAACAATGGAAAATCCAGGATGGAATGTAATAGTATTATGAAAAGGAAAGTTGTGTATTGGAATGCTGAGTCACAGATAGGCTCAACAAAAGGACTATCACAAATAAAGCTTGCCATATGATAATTACAGCCCACACCGGACCTCCATGAGCAGCTACACTTAAATTACAATCACCCAGCAAAATTAAACTTCTGCTGCTTGGTAAGCATGAAAAACGATTGAGCGTAGGCCAATGAAACTTTGTGAAAGCTTTCATAAGGACATACAGAAGAGAAATAATGACTAAACAATTGAAAGAAAAATTTTAATTTCTACGTGAGATGGTAACATTTATTTATTGTGACATGTTTACATTCCCGGTTACAAACATTGCTCATTGTAATGACCATCTGCATCCATATCACCCTGCAAGTTTGTAAGACTACTGATTTTACAGTTGTTTGCAGCATTATTCGAGTGCTGGAACATGGAGTGTTCAGCTGTCACGTCGCAGCTCATGCATACGTGACGAATGCCCATTGCGTTCAACATTCTCAGCCTTGGCAACAATAACTTCAACAATTTGTGCTGGAAGTGGCTGTCGGCGGCGTCTTTTGAATTGTGATTCTCAGCCTTGGTGTGGAAATAGGATCTCTCTGTAGTCCTTTAATGTGTCACGACTCACAAAGAGCAGAAGCACTATTGCTGTAGTTTTGATAAAACAGCTTTACGAGTAAAGTCCTCTTAACCTTGTCTAGACTCATGTTGACTGTCAGCAACTGTAATGCATACTGATGTGGGTGTTTCAACCCTACATCGCCGTACCAGTGCAGGTGCTTAACGGCAAGTCATGGCACCTGTAGTGAAAGTTTTATTATAAACATCCTGTACATAACTCTACTCTGAACTCTGCATAAGTAAGCAAAGTGTACATGAAAATTATTTATGTGCCTTGTACTGTGACTGTGCATAATATTTACATTCTGCTAGAACTTCTCTACATACTTTGACTCTTTAGAAGCACTGACTCAGAAAATAAATTGATATGGCAACTTGCAGTTAAAACATGCAAAATAAGCTAACAGTCTTGTCTTTGCGTCAACAAAATGAGTTACTTGTAACTGCAAGACAGTGCTTAATTTATCTTTGTGTTGGTTCCATTTTAACACATGTAATTGGTGACCATGAAGCCTAATTCAAGTGCTAGAACAATTTATGGTATAATATGAATCTTTGTGAGATTAAGATTGAAAATGTTTACTCTAACTCCCTTCTATGTCTATTCAGCTGTCACGTCCTGTGTCTTTCAAGGTCAAGTTTTTTGGTATGCTTGTGTCATCTAAATTAATTGACTTCAGGATGCACACTATTAGATGGTCTCCCATCAACTTGTAAGATTAAATCTGCTTCTTAATAGCTTTCTTTGAAATGTCATATGAACAAAATTACCTGTTGAGCCAGCTAAGACGTAAGCTGAAAGTGCTGTACATAGACATAAAAAGTAACATAGATATAAGAAACAATATTATACCTAATATACCATCTGCACATCATGTAACTTTGTAATCATTATAGTAATTATTATTGTTGTAGTTTTCAGTCCAAAGACTGGTTTGATGCCGCTCTCTATGATACTGTATTCTGTACAAGCTTCATCATCTCTGAATAACTAGTGCAGCCTACATCCTTCTGCATCTGCTTACTTTATGCATCTCTTGGTCTCCCTGTACGATTTTTTCCCCCCAAACTTCCCTCCAGTACTAAACTGGTGATCCCTTGGTGTCTTAGAATGTGACCTATCAACCTATCTTTTTTCTAGTCATGTTGTGGCACAAATTTCTTTCCTCTCAAATTTTATTCAGTACCACCTCATTAGTTGTGTGATCTGCCCATATAATCTTCAGCAATTTTCTGTAGCACCACATTTCAAAAGCTTCTATACCCTTCTTGTCTCAACTGTTTCACTTCCATACATGGCTACAATCCTACAAATACTTTCAGGAAAGACTTCGTGACACGTAAATCTACATTCAAAGTTAACAAATCCTTCTTCTTCTGAAACACTTTCCTTGCCACTGCCAGTCTACATTTGATAAAATCTTTGCTTCAGCTATCGTTAGTTATATAGCTGTATAAACAACAAAATTCATCTACTACTTTAAGTGTCTCATTTCCTAACCTAATTCCCTCGGCATCAGCTGATTTAATTGAAGTACATTCCATTACCATCCTTTCTAAGACACTGTCCACGCTATTCAATTGCTCTTCAAAGTCCTTTGCTGCCTATCACAGAATTACAATGTCATTGGCAAACATCAAAGTTTTTATTTCCTCTTCCTGAACTTTAATTCCCATTCCAAATTTTTCTTTGATATTTTACCACTTACTCAACGTACAGAATGAACAACATTGGCGTTAGTCTAAACCCTGCCTCACTCCCTTCTCAACCACTGCTCTCCTTACATGTCCCTCAACTCTTATAACTGCTGTCTGGTTTCTGTACAAGTTGTAAATAGCCTTTCGCTCCTTGTATTTTAACCCTTTTACCTTCACGATTTCAAAGAGGATACTCCATTCAACGTGTCACAGGCTTTCTCTACATATACAAACACTATAAATAAAGGTTTGCCTATCCTTAACCTGTATTCTGAGAGAAGCTGTAGGGTCAGTATTGCCTCGTGTGTTTCTGGAATCCAAACTGGCCTTCCTTGAGGTCAACTTCTACCAGTTTTTCCATTCTTCTGTAACGAATCGTGTTAGCATTTTGCCACCATGACTTGTTAAACTGATAGTTCAGTAATATTCACACCTGTCAGCTCCTTTTTTCTTTGGAATTATTACATTCTTCTTGAAGTCTGGGGGTACGTCACCTGTCTCGTACATCTTGCACATCAGATAGAAGAGCTTTGTCATGGTTGGTTTTCCTGAGGCCATGTTGTCTACCCCTGGGGCCTTGTTTCGACTTGGGTCTTTCGGTGCTCTGTCAAATTCTTCTCACAGTATCATATCCCCCATTTCATCTTATCTACATCCTCTTCTGTTTCCATAATATTGCCTTCAAGTTCATCTCCCTTGTGTACACCCTGTATATGCTCCTTCCACCTTTCAACTTTCCCTTCTCTGCTTAGGACTAGTTTTCTATCTGAGCTCCTGATGCTCTTACACTTCTCTTTTTCCCAAAGGCCTCTTGAGCTTTCTTGTAGGCGACATCTATCTTTCCCGTAGTGAAATACACTCATAAATCCTTACATTTGTACTCCAGCCATTTTTGCTTAGCCATTTTCCACTTCCTGTCAATCTAATTTTTTGGAGTTTGTATTCCCTTTCACCTGCTCTATTTACCGCATTTTTATATTTTCTCCTTTCATTAATTAAATTCAAGGATTTCTACTTTGCCTTTTCTTTTTACCTAATTGATCCTCTGCTGTTTTCACTGATTCACCTCTCAAAGCTACCCATTTGTCTTCTACTGTCAATTGTTGATAATGCTCCCTCTGTAATTCTCACAACCTCTGATTCTTTTGACATATCCAGATCCCATCTCCTTAATTTCCTACCTTTCTGCAATTTCTCCAGTTTTAATCTACAGTTCATAACCAATAAACTGTGGTCAGAGTTCACAACAACCCCTAGAAATGTCTTACAATTTAAAATCTGGTTCTGAAATCTCTCTTACCGTTATATAATCAATCTGAAATAATATAGTGTGTCCAAGTGCCTTCCATATGTGCAAGCTTCTCCATGATTCTTAAACCATGTGTTAGTGGTAATTAAACTGAGCTCTGTGGAAAATTCTACCAGGCGGCTTCCTATTTCATTTCTCTCACTCCCAGTCCATATTCACCTACAATTTTTCCTTCTCTTGAATCCCAGTCACCCATCATTATTAAATTTTGTCTCCCTTAACTATCTGAATAATTTCTTTTATCTCATCATCATCACCACCATCATCTGTGGAGGTAGTTGGTATATAAACATGTAGTACTGTGATGGGTGTGGGCTTCATGTCTGTCTTGGCTACAATAATGCATTCACTGTGCTGTTCATGCTAGCTTACGCTTACCTACATTCCCATTTTCATATTCAGTGTTACACCTACTCCTGCATTATCCCTATTTGACTTTGTATTTATAACCCTGTATCCACCTGACGAAAAGTCCTGTTCTACCTGCCACCAGACTTCACTAATTCCCACAATATGTACCTGTAAACCATCAATTTCCCTTTTAAAATTTTCTGACCTACATGCCCAATTAAGGGATCTACCATTCCATGCTTTCATCGGTAGTACCCCCGTTTTGTTTCTCCTAATGACAAGGTCCACCTGTTTACTCCCAGCCTGGAGATCCAAATGGCAACTATCTTACCTCTGGAATTTTTTACCCAAGAGGATGCCGTCATTGTTTAACTGTACAGTATAGCTTCATACCATCAAGAAAAATTACAGCTGCAGTTTCCCTTGCTTTCTGCTGTTCGCAGTACCAGCACAGCAAGGCAATTTTTGGTTGATGTTACAAGACCAGATCAGTCAATCATCCAAACTGTTGCTGCACCTCTTCAGGAGCCATGCATTTGTCTGGCCTCTCAACAGGTATCCCTCCTATTGTGGCTGCACCAATGGTAGGGTTATCTATATCGCAAAGGCATGAAAGCCTCCCTACCAATGACGAGGTCCATGGCTTATGGGGGGGTGGGGGGTGGAATGCATTATGAGTAAAAATGCAGCAGAAAGCAGAAAACCGTACTAAAAATAAAATATGTTGCAATTCTACCTCATGTGTGCTGTGGATCCACTAGAAAAGAAGTTAGAAGTTATTTCACCTTGTGTTGATATTTTTACCGATTTGTGCCTGAAGTGTTTTATTTTTGTGCCTGGGCCATTTGCTTCACTTTTTCAGTAACGGGTTTGATGATGTCACAGTACCTGTTCTTCATGTATATGCAATGCATTCAGGTCACATATGCAGTGCATCACTATCACATGGAATATTTTCAGACAAACTGAAATATGCTATTGTCTGGCCCCCTTACAAGGAAGGTAATGAGACTATTTACTGCCTTCTCAAAAATAGTGTAAAATATTAATTATATAAGAATTATAACACATACTTAATATCACTCAATTTGGATTTCAAAAGGATCCCTCCACAAACATGCCATTTTTCAAATCGTGAATCAAGTTATACAAAAGATAAATGACAAAATATTGGTAACTGCTGTTTTTTGTGATTTGTCAAAGCATGTGATTGCTCAGTTCACAGTATTCTCATAGAGAAGGTCAAATGTCTTGGTATCTTCCTGTTAATTTGTTTTCATGCAAACTGTTGCACTAAGAAACACAGGGAGTGTACACAGTGTAACAGCGTCTTTAGAAAGGGGAATCACTACAGGTGTATCACAGGGGTTGATATTGGGTCCACTCATATTCTTATTCCCAAGAAGCAGATTAGTTCTTGCTGATAATGCAAGACTATAGTCAAGCCAAGTGGAGGAATTGCAACACTGCAAAAATATAAATAATATTTTCTTAAAAATTAGTAACTGTTCTCTGCAAATGGACCATCATACAATTTAGGTAAAATTCAATAAATGCAGTTCTGTATTGAACAAGGCCTGACCACACCATTCAAAATAATGGAAGAGGGCAAATTAATAAATGGAAACAGGATACTCTAAATTCTTAGGGGTTTAATAATGTAGGAAAAAGATAGGTATAAATTGTCAATAAAACACACACACACACACACACACACACACACACACACACACACACACACACAGAAAAGGGGGGGGGGGCAGCACAGCACACCTCATGCACAAACGACCACCAACTCCAGCATCTCGGGCTGAAATGGGACCTCACGTGGAATGCAAGTAGTAATCTGGAGGGGGCGGGGAGAAGAAGGAGAAGGGATAGTAGTGTATGGTTGGGGGGAGAGACGAACACTGTCTGGTGGAGTGTGCAGGGCCTAGACTGCCAAAAGGCCCAGCATCAGGAGATTGTGTGGTGGGTGGGGGAAAAAGGAGAGGGGTGGGGAAAGATGGGTGGATGCATTGACAGAGGGTTTCAAACAAACAGGGTGCTAGATGAGAATGGAGAAGAGGTGATAGAGGGGGTGAAAACTGTTGGGTGGAGGGTATGGGGACAGTATATTACTGAAGGTGGAGCTGAGAAAGTGTTGTAAGGATAACTCCCATCTGTGCAGTTTAGAAAACTGGTGGTGAAGAGGACGACTCAGATGGTCCAGGTGGTGAAGCAACCATTGAAATCAAGTGTGTTCAGTTCAGCTGCGCGCTGTGTCACAGGATGGTCTAGTTTGCTCATGGCCCCTGTGAGTCCGGGGGTTATAAAAAGGCCCGAGGTATTCCTGCCTGTCGTTCTAAGAGGTGACTGAAAGGAGTCTCAAACGTTTCGGCCTTTATGTGATGGTCCCCTATAGGGTTTGAGTTCCATTTTTCACAATTTTCCTGAAGAGCAGGCCAATTGGGGAAGGGTGCCTTACATGGTGCATAGTGTCCATTATGCACTGAGACCTCTTGCATCCTTCGTTGACATAGATCTGCACTTCCGCCCATTCTCCAGCTGTTGGGCTAGGTCACCCTCCTGGGTGCATTTTCCTCCATCCTCTGTGCAGTACCGTCAACAATAATGGACTTCTTAGCTCATTTGCACCTGATATCCAGTATGGTAGCCAGTTCTTTGTGGTGGGGCCAATGCACCCCTGACCACAGGGGGATTGCTCTGCTGATGTCTGCACTGTTAACTCCCCACGTACGCCAAAGGGTAGATGCCTGTCACCTTAGAGCATTGGGACTCCCGGCAATGGCCATCCTGCCAGGTGGCAGCCGTGGGGAGGGACTCTGGTTGGAGTGGGTGGCATTAGGGTGGACGACATGCCTTGAAGCGTAGTACATCATCTCTTGCTGGTGGTCAAACACAAGCAGTCTCTAAGTGGTCAAGGGCTAATTTCAATGCTAAGAAATACGACACCAAATCGTTCCCCACCTGTCCACACCATGGGAGGAATGCCAGGCTAAGGATGGCAGCAAAGCTTATTCACCCTGGTACCTCTTGTGTACAAGAGTTGATGGGGACTCTTTCTTGTCAATGAAACCTCAGTTTTTTGTGGAGCATTTAAAGGACAAGTTTGGAGAGGTGGAGGGCTTATCCAAAATGGGGTCAGGATCGGTCTTGTTCAAAACAGTATCCTCGGACGAATCACGGGCACTACTCACCTTTGACAAGCTGGCGGATGTTTGTTTCCATCACACCCCATAAGAGCCTACATATGGTCCAGGGTATCATATTTCACAGGGATCTTCTTTTGCAGTCTGACAATGAGCTGTGCGCCAATTTAAAGTGGCGAGATGTCCATTTCATCTGGCATGTCCACTGGGGTCCAAGGGATAATCAGGTTGCCACCAGTGCCTTCATCTAGGCCTTCGAAGGTGACACATTACCCAAGAAGGTCAAGGTGATGGTCTACCACTGTGAGGTAAAGCCATATATCCTTCCCCGATGCAGTGCTTTAACTGCTGGAAGTTTGGCCATATGTCTTCCCGCTGTACTTTCAGTGTCACCTGTCGGGATTGTGGACGTCCTTCACATCCCAGTACTCCCTGTGCCCTGCCTCCCATCAGTGTGAACTGCGGAGAGCACCATTCGCCTCACTCGCCAGACTGCAGGATTCTCCAGAAAGAATCAAGCTATGCTGCTGCTACGACAACAATTTTACCATCTCCCATTCCGCAGCGTACAGTTGGCTCTCAGAGCCATCAGACTCCACCTGCCCTCTTGATGGTGAGGGGCGCTTCCCTCCCTGATGCTCCTGCACAACCTACTTCAGGAGCAACCTCCCCCCCCCCCCCCCCCCCCTTTGTCAGCTGGAGAAGTGTAAGTCTTCCTTGGTTCCTCTCGCCAGGAAGGGATCCCTCACTCCCTTCCCAGGTTCCTACCAGTGGCAAAGCTGACACCTGCCCGTGGCTGAAGCAACCACAGTGTACATGGTGGCAGCCAGTCAAGGAATATTTTAGAGAATTGTTTAAAAGATTTATTTCAAAGGCCCAGTCAAATCTTTACAAGTGTTGTCCCCGAGTAACTTACTCCATGCCTATGACACAAGATGCCTGTCTTTCAAATCTATGGCAGTTCCGTCCACTTAAAGCTGCTGACAAGAAATGCCTTGAGCCCTCTGCTGAAACTGCTACCAAATTCACGTCATTGGTTTTAGCCAGTAGTATGCGCAGGATACTGATTACACGTTTGTACGCTGGAGTGTTCTGTGGTGCAGAACACAGTTGCTTCTCTCTCTTGTAATCCAGACCTCGAGCGGAACAGATGTCTTTCTGGAAGGCAGAGCCTCTGGCTCTGCTTTTCATGACCGGCCACCACTGTAAATTAACATGAACCGCTTCCTCTTGCGTTGCCCATTTCAATTAATTGTTCAACCTCCTATACTGGCCTAAACCTGGTAACTACCTATCCTAGGCATGCCCCTTGTACACTGTACATTGAAATACATCCTCTTTATTGTACCTAATTTCCTGTTTAGTCATTTAACGGCAGTCCTGGATGCCCACTCTCTAATCCTGACCGCTCGACCTCCTTCACCCTGTCGTCACGAGGCATATGTAACAACTGCCTCCCCCCTTTCCCAAACTCTGTATACATTTACGACAGGTAGCTAGTTGTAGGGCTTCACGGTCCTCCTCAGTCCCTGAGACTGAATCAGTGAAGCCCTCCTAGCCAGACAAACCAAAGGAGCAGTGAGAGAAACCTTAAAAGAAAAAGTCCCCCAAGAACAAAGACATTGCAGTGGCACCCACACCTCCACAACCTATAAGCTCCATGTCTGAGGTGGAGATTCTGGCATCTGCTGAGGACCGAGATCTCACTAGGCCCCCAGACACAATGGATGTTGATTGTACGGGTACTCATCTGGTGGCAGCAGGTAACCCTCAGGCATAGACTGCCTCATTGAGAGTTTCATGCCTTCCCAGTCTCAATCCTATAGTGGAATTATGGTGTTTTTCTCCACCACCTGGCTGAGCTACTGTTAAGCTTTACACCTGCTTTCTGCATTGCCCTCCAGGAAACCTGGTTTCTGGTAATGCAGACCCCTGCCCTCTGTGGCTACAAGGGATATTACAGGAACCATAGTGACTATAATAGATTGCCAGGTAGAGTTTGCGTCTATGTCCTGAAATCAGTATGTAGTTAACCTATACCCCTTCTTGAAGTTGTGGCTGTCAGGGTAAGGACAACACAGGAAATAACTGCCTGCAATGTATATCTTCCTCCAGATGGTGCAGTACCACTGAATGTATTGGCTGCACTTATTGATCAACTCCCTAAACCTTTTCCACTTTTGGGAGATTTTAACGTGCATAACTCCTTGTGGGGTGGCGCCATGTGTACTGGCCGAGACAGGGAGGTCGAAAATTTACTGTCATAACTCGACCTCTGCCTTTTAAATACAGGTGCACCCACACATTTCAGTGTGGCACATGGCATATACTCGTCCATTGATCTCTCGATCTGCAGTCCTGGTCTTCTCCCATCTATCCACTGGAGAGCATACGACAACCTGTGTGGTAGTAACCATTTCCCCATATTCCTGTCACTCCCCAAGCATCATGCCCACAGACGCCTACCCAGGTGGACTTTATACAAGTCAGGTCGGGAAGCCTTCACCTCTGCTATCACTGCTGAGTCTGTCCCATGTGGTGCCATCATTGTTATCGTTGAGTAGGTGACTACAACGATTGTTTCTGTGGAGGAAAACACTATCCTTCGTTCTTTAAGGTGCCCCCGGGGAAAGACAGTCCCTTGGTGGTTGCCAGATGATGATGAGGCAATTACAGTGTGTCAGCGAGCTCTACAGTGACGTCAGTGGCGACCTTCCCTAGAGCACCTAATAGCCTTTAAGTGGCTCCATGCCCGCATTCGCCAACTTATAAAACGACGAAAACGGGACTGTTGGGATAGGTATGTGTCGACCACTGGGTGCCATACGTTACCTTCCCAACCCTGGATGAAGATCAGATGTCTTTATGGGTACCAGACCCCAACAGTTGTCCCTGGCATTAACATAAATATCGTGTTATCTACCGACGCAAATGCTATTGCCAAACACTTTGCTGCGCACTACGCTCAAGCCCCTGTGTCGGAGAACTAATCCCCAGCCTTTCACACCCTCAAATGGCAGGTGGAAAGGAAAGTCCTCTCGTTCACTACGTGCCACAGTCAACCCTATAGTGCCCCATTTACAGAGCGGGAGCTCCTCAGCGCCCTTGCACATTGCCCCAACACAGCTGGATCGGATCCACAGTCAGATGAGTAAACATCTCTTGTCTGACTACAAGCAACATCTCCTCGTCATCTGCAACCGGATCTGGTGCGATGGCATCTTTCCATCGCTATGGTGGAGGAGCACCATCATTCTGGTGCTCAAACCCGGTAAAAACCCACTTGATGTGGATAGCTACTTGCCCATCAGCCTCACCAACTTTCTTTGCAAGCTGCTGGAACGTATGGTGTGTTGGCGGCTGGGTTGGGTGCTGGAGTTACGTGGCCTACTGGTTCCATGTCAGGACGGCTTCCGCCAGGGTCACTCTACCACTGATGACCTTGTGTCCCTCAAGTGTGCCATCCAAACAGCCTTTTCCAGATGCCAACATGTGGTTGCCATCTTTTTTTACTTACGTAAAGCATACGACATGACCTGGCAACATCATATCCTTGCCACATTGTATGAGTGGGGTCTCCGGGGCCCACTTCCAGTTTTTATTCAAAACTTCCTGTCACTCTGTACTTTCTGTGTCTAAGGCGGTGTCTCCCACATATCCCCACATATTCAGGAGAATGGCATTCCGCAGGGCTCCATATTGAGTGTGTGTCTATTTTTAGTGCTTATTAATGGTCTAGCAGCAGCTGTAGGGCAGTCAATTTCACCTTCTCTGTAGGTGGAGGACTTCTGCATTTCATTCTGCTCCTCCAGTACTGGTGTTACTGAGCAGTGCCTACAGGGAGACATTCACAAGGCGCAGTCATAGGCTCTAGCACACAGCTTCCAGTTTTCAGCCGCGAAGTAGTGTGTCATGCATTTCTGTTGGCGTCGCACAGTTCATCCAGCACCAGAACTTTACCTTAATGACAATCCACTCACTTTAGTGGAGATATATCGATTCTTAGGACTAGTTTTCAACACCCGATTGACTTGGCTACCTCACCTTCGTCAGTTTAAGCAGAAGTACTGGCAGCACCTCAATGCCCTCTGCTGCCTGAGCAACACCAACTGGAGTACATATTGCTCTATGCTGCTGCAGCTCTACAGAGCTCTTGTTCAATCCCACCTTGACTATGGGAGTCTGGTTTACAGTTCGGTAGCGACCTCAGTGTTGTGTGTACTCGACCCAGTGCACCACTGTGGCATTCACCTAGCAATGGGAACCTTTAGAACTAGTCCAATGACCAGTGTCCTGGTGGAGGCTGGAGTCCCTCCATTGAAGGTTAGGTGTGCACAACTGCTTGCCAGTTATCACTTGCACACATTCGTAGTTCTCCTGCGCATCCAAATTACTGTCTCCTTTTTCCAACCACGGCAGTTAATCTCCCACATCAGCGGCCAAGGTCAGGGCTTACGATTGCGGTTCACGTCTGGTCCCTTCTGTCAGAACTGGAGTCCATTCACATATGCCTCCATGGTGTACACCTAGGCCACAGATTCTTGTGGATCTTTTGCATGGCCCTAACGACTTCGTTAACCCTGCAGCTCTTCGCTATCACTTCCTCTCAATTCTCTGCATGTACCAGGGCCATGAAGTGGTTTACACCGTTGGCTCAATAGCTGATGGTCATGTAGGCTTTGCAGATGGCTGCAGTGTTTTCACTGCAGAGCTGTTGGCCATATCTC
Organism: Schistocerca serialis cubense; assembly: GCF_023864345.2. Classification (NCBI taxonomy): domain Eukaryota; kingdom Metazoa; phylum Arthropoda; class Insecta; order Orthoptera; family Acrididae; genus Schistocerca; species Schistocerca serialis. The sequence continues at coordinate 217,381,070 of NC_064642.1, read as the reverse complement.
GTTCTCCTGAGCACATCTGCTCACGCCTTGGCGAGTCATTTCTCCAGTGTACTGACTCCTTGAGCAGCCTACAAGCTATCGACCAGTGCTACCCTTGCCATCTTTTGGTAGTTTCCATTCAGGAGTCCATCTATGCCCTGGAACAGTCCCATCATTCAGTGGTGTTTGAGTGGAACCCGCGACACATTGGAATACCAGACAACGAACTTGCTGACACGCTGACCAAACAGGCTATGCAGAAACTGCTTCTGGCGATGGGAATCTCCAGAACTGACCTGCACTCTATCTTATGCTGCAGGGCTTTTTGGCTTTGGGAGAAGGAATGGCATAACAGTACGCACAACAAACTGTAGGTCATTAAGGAGACTACGAGTGTGTGGAAGTCTTCCATGTGGTCCTCTCTCAGGGAACTGGCCATATGTGGCTACCGAATGGTTACCTCCTCTGTTGCGAGGACCCACCTGGGTGTCACTGTGGCTCACAAATGATGGTCGTCCACCTCTTGCTGGACTGCCCACTTTTAACCACTCTGCGGTGGATGTTTAACTTTCCCAGCACCCTACCTTTGGTATTGGGCGACAGTGCCTCAACAGCAGCTTTGGTTTTACGTTTTATTCGTGAGGGCAGGTTTTATCATTTGATCTAAGTTTTAGCGCATGTCCTTTGTCCCTCTGTGTCCTCCACCCTGTGCTAGAGTGGAGGTTTTCATGTGTTACAGAGTGGCTGGCTTCTCCTTCATATTCTCATGGTCAGTAAGCCATGGTAATTTTCTCTCTTATTTTAATCTCTTCTTCATGTTTCTTGCGTCTCTCTTTGGTTTTCTTGTCCGATTTTAGTGTTTGTCACACTTCTGTCATTCTTCTGGTTTTCTCCTTTCTTCCAGCTGTGTTTTGTATGTCTCGATTGTTTTCCTCCCACCTTTGTGGAATTATTTTAATCGGAACAAGGGACCGATGACCTAGCAGTTTGGTCCCTTCCCCTGTCTTTTAAACCAACCAACTTTGCTCTTGGCCACAGTTTGGCGGTGGCCATTCATCCTGGTGGACAGCTGGTTGGCAGTCATACCAATATAAAAAGCTGTGTAGTGATTGGAGTAGAGCTGATAAATGACATGGCTGCTTTCACAGGTTGCCAAGCCACTGATGGGATAGGACAGACCTGTGATGGGGTAGGACAGACCTAAAACAGGACTGGAATAGGAAGTGCTGGTTGGGTGGAATGAGCAGGGTTTGGACCTAGGTCTGTCACAGGGATATGATCCTTGTGACAAGGGATTAGAATATGGAGTGGCATATGGATGGACTACGATATTCTGGAGGTTGGGTGGACAACAAAACACTTTAGGAAGGGTTGGAAGTATCCTGAGTAGGATGTCCCTCATTTCAGGGCACGATGATAGGTAATCAAAGACCTGGCAAAGTATATGGTTCAGTTGTTCCACTCCGGGGTGGTATTGGGTGATGAAGGGGACACTCCCTTTGTGGCTGGTTCTTGGGGATGGTGGAATGATTGGGGATGTGAGGGGAAATGGCATGGGAGACCTGTTTGAGGACTAGGTCTGGAGGTTAGTGCCTGTGTGTGAAGGCCTTGGTGAGACCCTCAGCTTACAGAGCAAGAGAATTTTTGTCGCTGCAGATACGCCATTCACAGATAGTCAGGCTATATGTGAGGGATTTTTTGTGTGAAAGGGATGACAGCCCTCAAAATGCAGGTATTGTTGGTGGTTGGTGGGTTTAATGTGGACTGATTTGCAGTTGGAACCATCAGAGAGGAGGAGGTCAACATCTAGGAAGGTGGCACGCTGGATTGAGGAGGACCACATGAAACAGTTGGGAGAGAATGTGTTGAGGTCATGAAGGAACGAATATAGGGTGTCTTGGCCCTGCGTCCAGATCATGAAGGTATCATCAATGAATCTGAATCAGACTAAGGTTTTGGTGTTTTGGAAATCTAGGAAGGTCTCTTCTAGATGGCCCTTAAAAAGGTTGGAATAGAAGGGTCCCCTGTGGGTGTCCATGGCTGTACAACAGATTTGTTAATATACCTTCCCTTCAAATGAGCAGCAGTTGTGGGTTGGGATAAAGTTAGTAATGTGTATGAGGAATGAGGTAGTGCATTTGGAAGCTGAAGGATGTTGGTGTATAGGCAGGTGGTGTCAACAGTGATGGGAAGGTATCCAGAAAGTTAAGGGGTAGGGAGGATGGAGAGGTGGTGAAGGAAGTGGTTGCTGTCTTAGACATTGGAGGCTAGATTGTAGGCATTTGGTTGGAGGTATTGGTCAATGAGGGCCAAAATTCTTTCAAAGGGGCCACAATAACCAGCCACAATGTGGCATCTAGGATTGCTGGGTTTGTGGATTTTGGGGAGCATGTAGAAGGTGGGTGTGCTAGGGCGTCATAGAGGTGAGGAGGGAAATGGATTCAGGGGAGATGCTATGGGACTGGTGTTTATTTTGGACTTCTGCGATGGGATCATTCTGGCAGAGTTTATATGTGGAGGAGGCAGATAATTGGCAGAGGCCTTCTGCCTGGTAATCACTGCAATTCAGAACAACAGTGGTGGATCTTTGTTTGCAGGTAGGGCAATTAGGTCAGAACTTGTTTTGAGGTTTTGTGTGGCTGTTCTTTCTTCTACTGAAAGGTTGGGGTTCTGAGGAAAGGATCTGGGGAAGGATGGTGAGGGTAAGTTGGAGGTAAGGAATTCCTGGAAGGTGACCTGTGTGTAGTTAGGTGGGATGAGAAGACCACAGCTGGATAGTGGTATGAACTGGAAGAGAGCAGGGTTCAGTGTTGGAATTCAGGTGATTTTAGTTGGAGAGCTTGGTGGCAAAGAAGTGTTTCCATTGCAGGGATTGGGAGAAGGAGAATAGGTTTTTGACAAGACCAGTGTGGTTAAATTTGGGTGTAGGGCAAAAGATGAGGCCTTTGGATAGGACTCAAACTTCTTTGGAGCTGAAGGTTTTGATGGAAAGGTTAACAATAGTGTTACAGGAATGTTTTAGCTCTGGATTTGGTGGAGGGTTGGTAGGGAGTTTTTGGTGATGTGGCAAGCTGAAAGGTCAGCTGGGCAGGTGTTAGTTGCAATGAGACCTGGACGAGGAGAAACATTGTCAGTACAATAGGGGTTGTATAGAGTTGCCCTGAGGCAGCAGTAGGATGTCAGCAGGATGGAGAGCTCATGGAGGTGGTGTAGGGAAAGCTCCTCCGGGTGCTGGAGAGCTAGGGATTCAATTTCAGAGATGTGATGTATAAAATAGGGATTGCAGAGTAGTAGTATCAGTAGTATACAAAGGCCACACCTTTAGCCCTACACTCAAATTTTAGCATGATGGACTTGTGAAAGACCTACTCGCCCAATGCCTGCAATGGAAGCACATCTTTGCCGCCAATCCCTCCAACCAAAATCACCCTAATTCCAACACTGGACTGTGCATCTTTCAGGTCATACCACCATCCAACTGTGATCATCCCCCCCCCCCCCCTGCACCTTCTTCCCACTTAACCATTAACTAGTCACCTTCCAGGAATTCCTTATGTCCAACTTAGCCTCACCATCCTTCTCCAGGTCCCTTCATTAGAACACCAGCCTTTCAGTAGAAGAAAGAACAGCCACATACAATCTCTAAACAAATCCTGACCTAAACAGCCTACCTGCCAGTAAAGGTCCCACCACTGTCATTATGAATTGCAGTGACTATCTGGCAGATGGCCTTTGCCAATTATCTGATTCCTCCACCAATAGACACTGCCAGAGTGATCCCATCCCAGAAGTCCAACACACACTCCAGTCCTCGCTTAAAGCCTTAGGCCCTTCCCAGAATATCGCCCCTGAATCCACTTCCCTCCTCACCCCTATGATGCCCTGCACACCCACCTTCTACATGCTCCCCAAAATCCACAAACCTAGCAATCCTAGATGCCCCATTGTGGCTAGTTATCGTGCCCCTCATTGAAAGAATTTTGGCACTTATTGACCAATACCTGCAACCAATTGCCCGTAATGTAGACCCTCCATCAATGACACCAACCACTTCCTTCACCACCTCTCCACCATCCCCACTCCTTTACCTCCTGGATCCCTTTTCACCACTGTTGACGCCACCTGCCTATACATCATTATCATTCATGCTCATGGCCTTACAACTATTGGACACTACCTTTTCCAGCGTCCTTCAGGCCTCAAACCCACTACCTCACTCATCAATATGCTTTACGAACTTTATTCTAACCCACAACTATTTCTCATTTGAAGGGAAGTTGTATAAGTAAATATTGGCACAGCCATGGGCATTTGCATGGGACCCTCTTACGCCAACCTTTTTACAGACCGTCTAGAGGAGACCTTCATAGCCTCCCAAAACACCAAACCCCTAGTCTGGTTTGAGGTTCATTGATGATATCTTCATAATCTGGACTCAATGCCAAGACACCCTATCTTCATTCCTTGACAACCTCAAGACACTGTCTCCCATTTGTTTCTCGTGGTCCTTCTCAACTCAGCGTGTCACCTTCCTAGATGTTGACCTCCTCCTCTCTGATGGCTCCATCCACACTTCTGTCCACATTAAACACACCAACCACCAACAGTGCCTGCATTTTGATAGCTGTCACCCTTTCACACCAATATATCCCTCCCATATAGTTAGTCTTGGTATCTGGAAACGGAATATCTGCAGTGACAAAAACTCCCTTGCTCTGTATGCTGAGAGTCTCACCAAGACCTTCACAGACAGACCCTGTCCCTCAGACCTGGTCCATTTCACCTCACATCCACAATCCTCACACCATCTCCAAGAACCAGCCACAATGGAGTGTCCCCTTCATCACCCAGTGCCACCCCAGACTGGAACAACTTAACAATACCCTTGAGAACTTTTAACACTGCAGCACATCAGCAATTGTGAATAATTTAATGATTATAAAGAATCCGCCTCGACTGCAAATTGAAACCAGATGTTGACCTAGGTTTCGGCATGGATAACCACGCCTTCTTCAGAACACACTGAAACTACAAACTGCCTAAAGAGGCATGGTCCAACATTAATACAGAACACCCAAAAGTCTTTTGCCATTTTGGGCATTCTGTATTAATATTGGACCATGCCTCTTTAGGCAGTTTGTAGTTTTTGTGTGTTCTGAAGAAGGCGTGGTTATCTGTGCCAAAACCTAGGTCAACATCCGGGTTCAATTTGCAATCTAGATGGATTCTTTATAATCATTAACCATATCCTTTGTCAGGTCTTTGTTTACCCATCATTGTGCCCTAAAAACTTCCCACCTCTCCTAAAGTGGGATTCCATAACCCACCCAACCTCCACAACATCCACAACATCCCAGTCCATCTGCTACTCCCAGTCCCAACTCCTTGCCATAAGGATCATATCGCTGTGGAAGACTGAGGTGCAGAACCTGCCCAATCCACCCATCCAGCACTTCCTATTCCAGTCCTTTCACAGGTTTATCTTACCCCATCAGTGGCCAGGCCACCTGTGAAAGCAGGCATGTCATTTAGTAGCTCTGCAGCAATCATTGCACAGCTTTTTATATTAGTACAACTACCAACCAGCTGATAAAATCTTCTTAGGTTGACAGCTGAGTCAATGCATTGTTCTCCAGGAATGTTTCAGCAAGTTTCTTACTTGCCATCTTCAGGCAAAGTGTTGGGTTCACATCTGGTCTGGGACTTTATAGCTGCTTGACCAAGGGCTTCTCTGTATGCTCGAAGCTGGTTGGACCAGTCAGGTGTGAAAGGAATTGGCGCATATGAAAGGGGGGGGGGGGGGGAGATGCAGTGGCGTTTCCTGGCGTCTCATGTCTGTGTGGCCTGTCTAATCCATCAGCCGTCATCATCCTGTCTCCATCAGTGCACTCTCATCATATTCTTGCTAATGGTGTGTCCTATGATGTAATGCTAAGTTGGAAGCTGCTATCCTGGTTGACCAGTTTATCTCTACTGCCTCTTTAATAAGAGTCCCAGAAACCGTTTGCTCTACACAGCATCTCGGTTTGTTCAAATTGAAATGTGTGTTCTTCACTGAGGCTCTGCTTCACTATCGCAGATTATTTCTTTTGTCTGAGGCAAACGCTTCTCTTGTGTTCAGAGAGGTGTTGAGTGATGCAGTGTTGTGTTTGTCCTATATATTGTTTTTCACATTCACAGGAAATGCTGTAGACACCCGGAATTCTTAGACCTAAGTTGTCCTTTATGGAACCCAGCATTTTCCTTATTATTGCTGGAGGATGGAAGATGCTTTTGATTTTGTTCTTCTCCAGCGTCCTGGCAATATTTGCCATGGGCGGCCCTGCAGACAGGAGGAACACCAGACCCTTGTTGTCGAATTCTTCCTGTAGTCCTCCCTCTTCTTATTGCTCGTATTGAGTGTGTGTCTAATCTGCATTTCAGAGTGGCCATTCTTCCTAAAGGTTTTCTTCAGATGCTGCATCTCAGTACCTAGACTGTCCTAGTTGCATATGTAATGCAATCTGTGAGCAAAGAGAGTGAGCACGGATTTCCATTGTGGTGGGTGATGGCAGCAGTTGGCACTGGGGTACAGGTCCATGTGTGTTTTCTTTCGGTAGACCGAGTGTCCCATTGTGCCATCCATTTTCTTCTTTATTAGGATATTGAGGATGGATAGGCATCCATTTTCTTCTAATTTCATTGTGAACTTTATATTCTCGTTTATGCTGTTCAGATGGTTGAGAAATTCTTTTAGGGTGTCCTCGCTGTGTGGCCAGACTGCAAAAGTATCATCCAAATACTGAAAAAAGACCTTGGATTTAAGGCGAGCTGTTTCTACGGCGATATTCCCATAGTGACTCCATCCACCTGTTGGTAAAACCTGCCCCCACACTGGAAATACACTAGAGTGGTACCCTCATTAAGACGGGTGTGACGTCACATCCCTCTTCAAGACGGTGCCGCTAGAGGACTCTTTGAAACTACTGGAGAACCATTTCGATGAAGACACAGTGGAATTATTCTGCCATGTGCTCACAGCCACTTATTTCCAGTGTGGGGGCAAGTTTTACCATCAGGTGAAAGAAGTCGGTGTGGGATCCCAACTGGCACCCAGAAGAATGGTTACACTGAAACACAGGTTAGACACACTCTCAAGATGAGCAGGAAGAAGGGGACAACAAGGCCTGGGGTTCCTCCCATATGTGGGGCCACCCACGCCAAACACCGTCAGGATTCTGGGGAAGAACAAGATCGAAACCATCTTCCATACTCCAGCAAAAATCAGGAATATGCTGGGCTCAATGAAGGCCTAAGAAAGCCAGGTGTCTACAGCATTTTCTGTGAATGTGAAAAACAATGTATTGGACCGACACAGCGTTGCATCACAGAACGCCTCTCTGAACACATGAGAAGCATTTGCCTCGGACAAAAGGAAAAATCTGCGGTAGCAGAGCACAGCCTCATTGAAGAACATACATTTCAATTTGAACATACCAAGATGCTGTGTAGAGCGGACAGCTTTGGGACTCTATTATTGAAGAGGCAGTGGAGATATGAGTCAATGATGACCTTGTCAAGTGGGATAGTGGCTTCCAACTTAGCACCATGTGGGGGACAACATTAGCAAGAATATGATGAGTGCACACCAATGGAGGCAGGATGGTGGCGGCTTATGGATTAGGTCTGGCTGCACCGAGATGAGACACCAGGACCTGCCACCTGTGGAAATTTAGTCAGTCCCAAATACAAGATACAACACTATTTAACTGGTCTTTTCCAAAATGTAGCAAACTTACAGAAATTACTTCCTTCTCATTTGTGTACATGAGAATTCATTTTTCATTTCCTCAAAATCCAGACTGACTCTTGTGCCTGATTCTATGGCCAGTACTCCAAGATTGACTAGTCATTCTGGATTCTCTGCTGTCTGTAGGTAGTTCTTAATCCATTTTAAAACAGAAAAGGACTTTTCAATGGAATAGTGTGTTGCTGGAGTACAACTGTAAATCTCCACCAAAGCTACTCTCTGACACAATTGTAGATGGCTCTGAGTTTCTCTGCAGCATCAAAAATTTGAACAGCTTCTAGTTCAATGATATCTGAGAGAAATGAAAAAACTAAAGTTATACTCTCTGTATGCATTAACTCTCTTCTGTAACCCATCCTGAAGAATTTGTGGGAACATTAGCAGCACCGTCCAGAGAAAATGACTCGCACTCCTATCTTTGATGGCGAATGGCAGCAATTCAGTTCATTCTGGGATTGAGTGTATTATGTTGTATATCCTTGTATGTATTGGGTTTCTATGAAACAAAGTATGTTGTGTACTCCATACCCTTATGTTGTCTGTCATCTGACACCACTACATACCAAAGTTCTACATTGTTGACCCCGACTATGCGTCATGCCATATTTTCTTGCTTTACTGCCAAGCCGGTTACTGCAAAATGGCAATGCAACCATTATCACTCTCAGCTGCTATGCATTTCATGCAAACTGATGGTGATTTTCCTGCATCCTTGTCTTACATGGAATTCTATGAGGAAGAACATTCATGTGTGATGCATCAAACTGTGTTTGAACCTAAAACGATGACACAACTGTGTAGTGTACAGTGCATCTGTGGTGTTCTGCCCTCCTTCAGTGCACAAGAGATAATTTGTTCGGACATGGAATATATAACTGACATGTTTGGTGCTCCAGAACATAGCATCCGACACTCTCCAAGGGAGTTAAATTCAGGTATGAAGTGTCATTGCAATTCTGGACAGATACTTGCTATCCAACTAGTTAGGCAGTGTGCTCTTATTGCTACTGTTTCAACCATGCTGTGCTTGGACAGTGAACATTTTTACACATGTAACTTACAAGCAGTTGAACAGTGTTCGGACATCGTTTTCCACACTACTATTTTGTACAATCGACAATGTGTAACCAATGCCGTCAACAATGGCAGCCACCTTGCCTCCCCGCCACCCCCACTTGCCTTGCCACAGCAAGAACCCAAACTCGCATGAATTCAGACGATTGATCCTGACAACCTCGTCAACATGTCATCCCAGCTAGCTGAGGTATCAAGACATTGCTCGACAGCTGATGAAGCTCTCCGCCTCGGCAATTGGCTGTGATGATGTTCCATCTGCCTGTAGAATCTTGAATTAATTCAAAAATGTGTATTGCACCTGTGCAGCTCATGAGCCAAATGTGGACTGAAAAAAAGTGTGTTTCTGTCACTGAGTCTTGCTTGCAAGCCTGCATATGCATCATATATGTTTTCTGCTTTATCGAATGAGTGACCTCTACAGTTGTCAAATTTTAGTCCATGTAGTTCTAGTTGGCAACTTGTTACACACACGAAGTCATCTCTACAACCTCTGTTCCCTTCTGAGTGACTGAAACAGCTGATCGACCAGGTTTTGGCATACAATTTGCTGGTTTCAAACAACCCTCTTCTGATTGACATGCCAAAACAAGGAATGGGAGGTACAACACCATAGATTAATTAAAATTAATTAAAAATTGTATTAATCAAAACAAAAATACCAATTTTTCTATGCCTTCATGATGATACGCCAAAGGATGTCAGCGATTTTGCAGCAAAAAATAGTTTAAAAGAGTTTTGGTGAATAGGGAAATTATCAACTGTGAATATCACAGTGTGGTGAATATCTTGTACATTCTCCTAGCCAACAATCATTGTTCTGTGCATGTTATAAATTACTCGATGGCATATCTTAATTTGCAACACCTGGTGTCAGTGACAGAAGCCGTGCTGGAATATGAATAGTTGAACATGAAAATTCTGCCTCTCACAGAGACTGCTTGTTAAAACTGGAAAACAGAGGAAACAAGATGAATAGAAATGATAACAATTGCTCACCCAGCTTGAACAAGAAATGGAGAAATATGGTTCCTGTAGTTAAGAAGCTAACTTCCAGGGGTCCAGCGTTTCATGGAGACAAAGAGGTATTTGGCTCTGTGAAAAAGATGGAAATTTCGTGATGTGTCTAGAACGAATTGCAGAGTATGATTCTTTTTTGGCTGACCACAGAGCAAGCTTTAGTAATCCTAGAAAAGGATTTAATTCATACATATTACGAGCAACTTGAAGATTTCATACACCTTGTGGAGAGGTTAGTGACTCAAAAGATATGTAGTGAAGTTCTTTCTTCAGAATATTTTTCGGTAATAGATTCTACACCAGATACATCCCATAATGACCAGTTATGAATAATAATCAGACAAGTAAATGAAATGGGCTCTCAGTTGAAATATTCCTGTGTTTTATAAAAAATGCAGGTCAATCTGGAGAGAAAGTTTCTGAAGCAGTTTTGAATTCCTTAGAACTAGTGTCTTTCGAATGGAGGCATGACGTCACAGTCAATTGCCGAGGCAGAGAGCTTCATCAGCTGTGGTTTTTATGATGTTAATTGATTCTTCTGTCACTGCTTGATAGAACACTCTTTATGGTAGAAACCATTTACTTTATTTTATTATTTTCTGTGACTATATTTTCAAAAAAGTGATAATCATAAAACATGGAGCTATATAAATAAAATATAAACTAACTCCACCAAAGCCAGTCCCAAGCCTGGTTGAAAAAGGAGGAGGGGGAGGAGTAACACCTCGCAAAAAAACATTTTTCACCTGGCCCAGATGATAGTACTTTGTGAGGGACCCTTGCCAGGGATACAGTGAAGACCTCAATCACAGTAAAGGTGGAGATCATCATTGGTATGGCGGAACTGGCGGAAGAGGCAGCCCAAATCCCCTAGCATCTATTCACCTAGTTGGTGCAACTGCTCCATGCTCTTCTTGATCTCAACAATCAAGTCGTAAACATGTGACCTTCATAGAAGATCACCACAAAACAAGTTTCAACTTAAATAAGCATGATGGAACAAAAGGAAAGAAATCCACTACCCCTGGTCATCGGATTCTGGGGGACCAAGAACGTCATGTGCAGAAGAGTCAGAGCTTCTCAAAATCTTTAACACCAAAACAGAAAAACTTCATTGGAACTCTCAAACTCAAACACACTCTCCGAAGTAGGTACACTCAAACAACTCACAAAAACAATGGAAAAATTCCATATAAAAATCCTTGCGAGTCAAGAAACATAATTTACTGACGAAAATCATTTTGATTCAGGAAACTTCAGAATCTACAAAGGAAAACCTGCAGTCCAGCTGAACAAGGGACCCAAACAATATGGCACAGCTTTTGTTGTGCACAAATCAATTATAGACTCAGTAATAAACTTCCATTCAACATCAGAAAGAATCTCGACAATCTCACTAAAATCTGGAAACAAGGCATACACATAAATGCACATGCCCCCACAAATGATTACAATAGAAAAGACCCACAGGCAATAGATGACTTCTGGTAACTACTGGAGGAAACCTCAAATAAAATCCCTACTCATCACGTGAAAATTATGTTAGGAGATTTCAATGGACAACTCAGCAAAGTGAAGAAATTCAGGAAAACAATGGGCATTCATACAGCTCACAAGAGAACAAATAAAAATGGTGAGAGACTGATAAGTTTCTGCGAAAATTTTGATGTTAAAATCGTGTCTACACAATTCCTTAAACCTGTAAACAAACTTAAAACATGGAAATCACCAAATTCAACTTGGGTGAATTTCAGATAGACCATGTTGCCATATCTAATAAGAATACCAAAGAAATACTCAACATTCGAACAAGAAAGGGATTTTTTTGAGAAAGACCACCATCTGCTGCAAGTAAAGATTAGATTTCAACCTAACAGAAAGAAACCACCAATGAACAGAAGTTAGAATTGATCCAGAATACCTTAAACTTAACAAGAGGGAAATTCTCCAGGAAATTGGGCAATCAAATGCAACGAACTGGAAGGAACTTGCAGAAATACTGAAAAACACTATGAAATTTGGCAAATCTCCAAGGAAGAGAAAACGCAGATGGTGGAACAGTGCATGTGATCGAGCAATAGAAGAAAGAATACGAGCTTGGAAAACTTTCAATAGCAACAAAACTACAGAAAAATGGCAGGAATTTTTGAGAATACAGAAGAGTTCATCCAAGGCAATATGAAGAGAAAACCATAGATATGATATAAGCTGACTTAAAGAAATTGAACAAGAATTTATCAAGAACAACACCAGAAATTTTTACAAAATTTTCAAAGAAAACCTAACAGGGTATCAGCCTCCTAATCTGCACTTTCGCCAGCCCGATGGATCACTGGAAACCAACCCTAAGAAGAACGTCAAATTTTAGCTAAATATTTTCACTCATTTCTCAACTGTGAGCCTCCGACAGAACAACTAGATTTTGAAAAACCCACATCCAATGCCGATCCAAATCCACCATCACTTAAAGAGGTAAAGGAAATAATCAATTCTTTGAAGAACAACAAGTCTCCAGGGGAAGATCGAATCATAGCAGAAGTACGGAAATTAAATGACAATAATCTCACACAAGCAACCCACAGAATTATATCAAATATTTGGGAAACTGAACAAACACCTGCAGAGTGGAAATGTGCATTAATTCACCCTCTCAACAAAAAAGGTGCAAAAACCGATCCAAATAATTACTGGGGAATTTCACTGCTTCCTGTAATATACAAAATTCTTTAAAAGGCCCTGTTAAACCGACTAGAATAACATGCATACCAGTTAATAGAGGAGTATCACGCAGGGTTTCGCAAAAGTCGGTCTTGCATCGAACAGATATGGAACTTAAAAAGCAATTTTGCAAATGAGAAGATGTAGAAATACTGTGGTAATTTTTGTCCATTTTAAAAAGGCTTATGATTCAATAGATAGACAAACATTATTCCACACTTAAGAGGTCAACTATTCAACAGGTGTTAACAGTTACAACCTCTAAAGTTAAATTCATGGGAGAAACATCAGAAGCATTTCATATACATACGGCTGTTCGCCAAGGAGACAGAATGCCCCCATCTATTTAACATGGTTCTGGAAAAAAATGTGGACATGGGAAAAGGAAATAAAAGGAATTCAGCTTGGAATTAAAAAAGAGCAGAGAATCAGGGTGAAGTGTCTGGCTTTCGCAGACAATCTTGCCCATTCTAATGAACAATATAGAGGAAGCCAAACTTGCATTGGAAAAACTACACAAAATCTCACAGAAAACTGGGCTACAAATCTCCTACAGTCAAACACAGTATACGGAAAAAAAACCTGTAGATAATCTCCCCATTACTACCCAATATGGGAAAGTGGGACAAGTTGCCAACTTCAGATATCTGGGAGAGATAATCCAACCATCAGGACTGAACTCAATAACCAATAAAGACAAAATCTCCAGATTACAAAAAGCGTATAAGCTCACTTGTAATCACTATAATAAGAAACCCATTTCTGTCAATGCGAAACTAAGGCATTACAACATGTAACGTGCCGGGACATGTCCTTGTATTAGTGTCACTTAAAGTTCACGTCACAACCGGATGTACTGGTATTGAAGCATTTCCTCACCCAGTAGATAGCGCACAGTGTTCCCGACCTACCTTGCTTTGCTTATTCAATATATTCTTCCAGGTAGCTGCGTCCGTCTCACCTAAATCACACTGAAATTAAGAAGCCAGGATCCTAGATTAAGTTTTCCAAAATCAAAAGTCAAGACCGTATTCATTGTTGAACATTTATGTCAACCACAGTGCGATTTATTTGTTATCACTCACACACACAATATTCATGTGACCAGGCCTCTTACACTTAATCATCACATTAGGTACGTCAAAAACTTCCAGTTTTTAACAATATTCACACTTAGAATTACCGGAAAAATTAACCCACTAGCCGCTCTTTTGCTCCAAGAGAATCTGACCGAGAACTACTGAGAACTGCACCAGCTCGGACGTTATATAGACGAGTACTTGAATATTTGACTATTTCTGTTAATATATTATACTTTATAATTTCCCAGGGTTAAAATGATCCTTTCTAATTGGTTTTGAAGTTAACTGTTGGGTTTTATTACTTAAATAACATGAGTGCGCTGTATTAATTTAAATACACGGAACTAACTTATGCATCCGCAGTGGGAATTCCCGACTTATAACAATGGCAGCCCTCTTGAACAATAATTTTTACTTATTCAAATTTACTTAATTCTTAATTAATGCACTGACAAAGTTGAGACTGAAGTCATTTTACGTAGAAAAATAAAGGTAGCAAAAGTATCGAAACAGATCTCGGAATTATTTAGTAGTTTGGTCACAATTGGCACTAAAAGTCACACAGGCTACAGATTTTAAGTCTTAATATCTATTTAACTAATAGACTTTAGGTTAATTTAAACACTTTGCTGGAATCAGTAAAATTTAGGCTTTCTTTTGGATGCAGTCTTATAGCTGAATTCGATCTATTAGCTCACTCGAATTTTACTTAATATGTATTGCACAATATACGTCAGTGTTCATAACTTAATAGGATGCATTTCCAAAAAAACTAATTAGCTCATTACTTTCAGAATAGACATTAGAATGTACTGAAATAATAGATTTTACTAGGGGAATTTTATTCAAACTATTTCTGAATTCTGTACTATGAGGCTGAAGGCCACAGAATCTGTCGTCGGAATCTGAGTAGTGAAAATGAAAAAAATAAAAGCTCATTGCTTAACTAAGTTACTGAAGGAGTGTAAAACCAAAACAGGATAGCAGTGGGCAACCCTGCTTCATTACAAACAGAGTAGTACTACCAGAAGCACTTTATGCTGCAGAAACTACAGTGATTCATGCTCATACAAAGATCAGAGAGACTGAAAAACAGGAAAGAAAAATTCTGAGGAAAATATATGGACCAGTGTTTTGGGAAGGAATCTGGATGAAGATGCCACCTAGGTTTACAAAGATGTAGAAACAATAACAGATACCATTAGAAAGAGAAGGATGAAATTTTATGTACATATCAGCAGGATGAATAAAAGCAGGCTCACAAGGCAAATCTTTGAGATAGTAAACAAGAGCAAAAACAAGACAAAGTGGATCACTGAAACAAAACAAGACATTAAAGAACTGTGGATCACACAAGACAACATAAACAATAGAGTACAGTTTAGAAACACACACTTAAACAAGAAGACACGGAGAACAGAACAGGAAAAAGATGGTCGGAAGAACGCAAGAGAGAACACAGTGGACGTATGAAGAGAATTTGGGAAGAACGAAAAAGAAATCATGACTACTCAAGTTCAATCGCTCTCTCAAAAGGGAATAATCGAAAATAATAATAATAATAATAATAATAACAGAACTAAAGAAGCCTCGGACAAGCGCCGTCATGGTCGAGGACGACGCTTGAACCCTATGCCCGCCCACAATGGTAACGACACTGCTAGCCAACTGGAAAATGATTCAAATCCAAACAGAGGTGTTTTGCAGGATATGCTTCCTGCAACCACCCTAGAAGGAAAACAAAGACAGAGGATGAGATGGTCAGATGAAGTTAATCGACACCTCATGTTCTGTTATTACCAAGCAACAAACCTAGGAACCAACACAACTGGATACATATCACAAGTATACACAACATTTATTACCAGATACCCAGAATTAAAATTTTTAACAGAACAACGACTAGCTGATCAGATCCGTGTAATAATCAAAAATAACAGGATACCCCAGTCAGAATTAGAAAACATCAAACAACAAGTACAACAAATACTGGAACAAAATAATGTGCAATCAGAAGAAGAAGAAAATACAGTAATGGACTCAAACATCACAGAGCAAACAAACAAAGAACAACGCGCATCAATTAAACAATCAGAGGAAAACGAAATCTTAAGACAGCCACCAGAACAAGCACAAATAGAACACGAAGTGACACACATGTTAGATATAGAAGAAAAATTTCAGCTGACATATATAGAATACAAAGACACAAATACAGACATTAGACCATTCTTGCATAGACCGCCAAATAACCCACAAGTCGAAACAACAATAAAAAGTATCAACACAATCATACACAACAAAATAAATGAAAACACAACTACGGAAGAGTTACAACTACTGGTTTATATAGGAGCACACACTACACTAAATATACACACTAGGCAGATATCAGAACTAACCAACACACAGAAGATATCCACAAAACCAGCATGGCAACACAGGCTACAGATCAGAATAGAAAAACTGAGAAAAGACATCGGACAGCTAACACAATTTATAAGAAATGAAATGTCAGAAAAAAAAAAAAAAACGAAAAAGGTTAGGTAAAATCTCACAACAAGAAGTGATAGAGCAATTAGATGAAAATAAGCAGAAATTACAAGCATTGGCCAAACGACTTAGAAGATACAAAAAAAGTGAAAATAGAAGGAAACAAAACCAAACATTCAACACAAACCAAAAGAAATTTTACCAGACAATAGATAACACACACATTAAAATAGACAATCCACCAAACATAACAGACACAGAACACTTTTGGAGCAACATGTGGTCAAACCCGGTACAACATAACAGGCATGCACGGTGGATACAAGCAGAAACAGATACATACAATATGATACCACAAATGCCTGAAGTGATAATTTTGCAACATGAAGTCACCCAAGTAATTAATTCTACTCACAATTGGAAATCCCCTGGAAAAGATAAAATAGCAAATTTCTGGCTAAAGAAATTCACCTCAACACATTCACATCTAACTAAATTATTTAACAGTTACATTGCAGACCCATACACATTCTCTGATACACTTACACATGGAATAACTTATCTGAAACCTAAAGATCAAGCAGACACAGCAAACCCAGCTAAATATCGCCCCATAACATGCCTACCAACAATATACAAAATATTAACTTCAGTCATTACACAGAAATTAATGACACATACAACACAGAACAAAATTATAAATGAAGAACAAAAAGGCTGTTGCAATGGAGCACAAGGATGTAAAGAGCAACTGATAACAGATGCAGAGGTGACATATCAAGCTAAAACTAAACAAAGGTCGCTACACTATGCATACATTGATTACCAAAAAGCTTTTGATAGTGTACCCCACTCATGGTTACTACAAATATTGGAAATATACAAAGTAGATCCTAAATTGATACAGTTCCTAAACATAGTAATGAAAAATTGGAAAACCACACTTAATATCCAAACAAATTCAAATAATATCACATAACAGCCAATACAGATTAAGCGTGGAATATACCAAGGAGACTCATTAAGTCCTTTCTGGTTCTGCCTTGCTCTGAACCCACTATCCAACATGCTAAATAATACAAATTATGGATACAATATTACTGGAACATACCCACACAAAACCACACATCTGCTATACATGGATGATCTAAAACTACTGGCAGCAACAACTCAACCAATTACTAAAGATAACAGAAGTATTCAGCAATGATATAAATATGGCTTTTGGAACAGACAAATGTAAGAAAAATAGCATAGTCGAGGGAAAACACACTAAACAAGAAGATTACATATTGGATAACCACAGCGACTGCATAGAAGCGATGGAAAAAACAGATGCCTATAAATATCTAGGATACAGACAAAAAATAGGAATAGATCATACAAATATTAAAGAAGAACTAAAAGAAAAATATAGACAAAGACCAACAAAAATACTGAAAACAGAATTGACAGCAAGAAACAAGACAAAAGCTATAAATACTTATGCTATACCAATATTGACCTACTCATTTGGAGTAGTGAAATGGAGTAACACAGACCTAGAAGCACTCAATACATTTACATGATCACAATGCCACAAATATAGAATACATCACATACATTCAGCAACTGAAAGATTCACATTAAGCAGAAAGGAAGGAGGAAGGGGATTTATCGACATAAAAAACCTACATTATGGACAGGTAGACAATTTAAGAAAATTCTTTATAGAACGAGCAGAAACTAGCAAAATACACAAAGCAATAACTCATATAAATACATCGGCTACACCACTGCAATTTCATAACCACTTCTACAACCCTTTAGATCACATAACATCAACAGATACGAAGAAAGTAAATTGGAAAAAGAAAACACTACATGGCAAGCACCCGTATCATCTAACACAGCCACACATCGATCCAGACGCATCCAACACATGGCTAAGAAAAGGCAATATATACAGTGAGATGGAAGGATTCATGATTGCAATACAGGATCAAACAATAAACACCAGATATTACAGCAAGCATATTATTAAAGATCCCACTACCACAACAGATAAATGCAGACTTTGAAAACAACAAATAGAAACAGTAGATCACATGACAAGCGGATGTACAATACTAGCAAATACAGAATACCCCAGATGACATGACAATGTAGCAAAAATAATACACCAACAGCTTGCCTTACAAAATAACTTATAAAACAACATGTTCCCACACACAAGTATGCATCACAAAATGTACTGGAGAACGATGAATACAAATTATACTGGAACAAAACCATTATAACAGATAAAACAACACCACATAACAAACCTGACATCATACTCACCAATAAAAAGAAGAAATTAACACAACTAATCGAAATATCCATAACCAATACAACAAATATACAAAAGAAAACAGAAGAAAAAATTGAAAAATACATCCAACTGGCTGAGGAAGTCAAGGACATGTGGTATCAGGATAAAGTTGACATTATACCAATTATACTATCAACTACAGGAGTCATACCACACAATATCCACCAGTACATCAATGCAATACAGCTACATCCAAACTTATATATACAACTACAGAAATCTGTAATTATTGACAATTGTTCAATTACCCGAAAGTTCCTAAATGCAATGTAACATATACCGTACAGTTAAAAGGAAGTCACGCTTGCTCAAAGTCTACGTCACCTTCCATTTTTAACCAGACATAACGTCTGAGACAAGAAAGAAATAATAATAATAATAATAATAATAATAAATATAAACTGCAAAATGTTGTCAACACCGTGTACCAACAAATGTGAGTTACAGGTCAATCTACACTGCAACAAACTTTTGCCTTCTCATACATTTCTCTAGCAGTAGAAGAGTGATTGGAAGATTCCCCTAGTTCCAAAATTGCAATGGTGACTTCATTTTATGATATACAATGAGGTAACAAAAGTCATGGGGTAGTGATATACACATATACCGATGGCAGTAGTATCATGGTGACAAGGAACAAAAAGCCAATGCATTTGTAGAGAGATCATTTGTACTCACTTAGGTGGTTCACATGAAAATGTGTCCGACATGATGGAATTAACAGATTTTGAACATGGAATGATAATTGGAGCTAGAAGCATGGGGCATCCCATTTCGCAAATTGTCAAGGAATGAAATATTCTGAGATCCACAGTATCAAGGGTGTGCCACAAACAGCAAATTTCAGGCATTACCTCTCACTGTGGACAATTTTTCCCGAGGGCATGCAGCTTTACTGTATGGTTAAATGATGATGGCGTCCTCTTGGGTAAAATATTCCAGAGGTAAAATAGTCCCCATTCAGATCTGCGGGCGGGGACTACTCAAGAGGACGTCGTTGTCAGGAGAAAGAAAACTGGCGTTCTACAGATCGGAGCGTGGAATGTCAGATCCCTTAATCAGGCAGGTAGGTTAGAAAATTTAAAAAGTGAAATGGATAGGTTAAAGTTGCATATAGTGGGAATTATCGAAGTTGGGTGGCAGGAGGAACAAGACTTTTGGTCAGGTGAATACAGGGTTATAAATACAAAATCAAATAGAGGTAACGCAGGATTACATTTAATAATGAATAAAAAAAAATAGGAGTGCGGGTAAGCTACTGCAAACAGCATAGTGAACGCATTATTGTGGCTAAGATAGACACGAAGCCCACGCCTGCTACAGTAGTACAAGTTTATATGCCAACTAGCTTTGCAGATGATGAAGAAATTGAAGAAATGTATGATGACATAAAAGAAATTATTCAGGTAGTGAAGGGAGATGAAAATTTAATAGTCATGGGTGACTGGAATTCGATAGTAGGAAAAGGAAGAGAAGGAAATGTAGTAGGTGAATATGGATTGCGGGTAAGAAATGAAAGAGGACGCCGCCTGGTAGAATTTTGCACAGAGCATAACTTAATCATAGCTAACACTTAGTTCAAGAATCACAAAATAAGGTTGTATACATGGATGAAGCCTGGAGATACTGACAGGTTTCATATAGGTTATATAATGGTAAGATAGAGATTTGGGAACCAGGTTTTAAATTGTAAGACATTTCCAGGGGCAGATGTGGACTCTGACCACATCTATTCGTTATGAACTGTAGATTAAAACTGAAGAAACTGCAAAAAGGTGGGAATTTAAGGAGATGGGACCTGGATAAACTGACTAAACCAGAGGTTGTAGAGAGCTTCAGGGAGGGCATTAGGGAACGATTGACAAGAATGAGGGAAAGTAATACAGTAGAAGAAGAATGGGTAGCTTTGAGAGATGAAATAGTGAAGGTAGCAGAGGATCAAGTAGGTAAAAAGACGAGGGCTAGTAGAAATCCTTGGGTAACAGAAGAGATACTGAATTTAATTGATGAAAGGAGAAAATGCAAAAATGCAGTAAATGAAGCAGGCAAAAAGGAATACAAACGTCTCAAAAATGAGATCGACAGGAAGTGCAAAATGGCTAAGCAGGGATGGCTGGAGGACAAACATAAGGATGTAGAGGCATATATCGCTAGGGGTAAGATAGATACTGCCTACAGGAAAATTAAAGAGACCTTTGGAGAAAAGAGAACCACTTGCATGAATATCAAGAGCTCAGATGGAAACCTAGTTCTAAGCAAAGAAGGGAAAGCAGAAAGGTGGAATCCGTATATAGAGGAGCCAGGCCTAACAAAACTACCATCTAGTGAGCAAGATGTATGAGACAGACAAAATACTCTCAGACTTCAAGAAGAATATAATAATTCTAATCCTAAAGAAAGCAGGTTTTGACAGATGTGAAAATTACCGAACTATCAGTTTAATAAGTCACAGCTACGAAATACTAACACAAATTCTTTACAGACGAATGGAAAAACTAGTAGAAGCTGACATCAGGGAAGATCAATTTGGATTCCATAGAAATATTGGAACACGTGAGGCAATGCTGACCCTATGACTTATCTTAGAAGCTAGATTAAGAAAAGGCAAACCTACGTTTCTAGCATTTGTAGACTTTGAGTAAACTTTTGACAATGTTGACTGGAATACTCGCAAATTCTGAAGGTGGCAGGGGTAAAATACAGGGAGCGAAAGGCTATTTGCAATTTGTACAGAAACCAGATGGCAGTTATAAGAGTCGAGGGACATGAAAGGGAAGCAGTGGTTGGGAAGGGAGTGAGACAGGGTTGTAGCCTATCCCCGATGTTATTCAATCTGTAAATTGAGCAATCAGTAAAGGAAACAATACAAAAATTTGGAGTAGGTATTAAATAAAATCCATGGAGAAGAAATAAAAACTTTAAGGTTTACCGATGACATTGTAATTCTGTCAGAGACAGCAAAGGACTGGGAAGAGCTGTTGAACGCAATGAACAGTGTCTTGAAAGGAGGATATAAGATGAACATCAACAAAAGCAAAACGAGGATAATGGAATGTAATCGAGTTAACTCAAGTCATGCTGAGGGAATTAGATTAGGAAATGAGACACTTAAATTAGTAAAGGAGTTTTGCTGTTTGGGGAGCAAAATAACTGATGATGGTCGAAGTAGACAGGATATAAAATGTAGACTGGCAATGGCAAGGAAAGCGTTTCTGAAGAAGAGAAATTTGTTAACATCGAGTATGGATTTGAATGTCAGGAAGTCGTTTCTGAAAGTATTTGTATGGAGTATAGCCATGTATGGAAGTGAAACATGGACGGTAAATAGTTTGGACAAGAAGAGAATAGAAGCTTTTGAAATGTGGTGCTGCATAAGAATGCTGAAGATTAGATGGGTAGATCACATAACTAATGAGGAGGTATTGAACAGAACTGGGGAGAAGAGGAGTTTGTGGCACAACTTGACTAGAAGAAGGGATCGGTTGGTAGGACATCTTCTGAGGCATCAAGGGATCACCAATTTAGTATTGGAGGCCAGCGTGGAGGGTAAAAATTGTAGAGGGACACCAAGAGATGAATACGCTATGCGGATTCAGAAGGATGTAGGCTGCAGTACATACTGGGAGATGAAGCAGCTTGCACAGGATAGAGTAGCATGGAGAGCTGCATCAAACCAGTCTCAGGACTGAGGACCACAACAACAACAACAACACGGACAATGCAGTGGCATTTGTGTAGTTGTCAGTGCTAACAGACAAGCAACACTGCATTAAATAACTGCAGAAATCAATGAGGGGCATACGACAAATGTATCCTTTAGGACAGTGTGGTGAAATTTGGCAGGAGACAACTGGTGTGAGTGCCTTTGCTAACAGCACCACATTTCTTGCAGTGCCAGTACTGGGGTCGTGACCATGTCAGTTGGACCTTAGATGACTGGAAAACTGTGGCTTGGTCAAATGAATCCTGATTTCTGTTGGTAAAAGCTTGTAGCGGCACCACCATTTAGGATAGGGAAAGTTAGTTTCGTGCAATATTCTGAGCACCCAAGTTACAGCCAGGTGCGGGCCGGTTGGCAGTAAGTTACGCTGACCAGCAGTTGCGAAGTAGAGTGGAGGCCGCAGGGCCGTCAAACTGCGGAAAAGCTTAAACGCAGCAGTTTGCATGGCGCAAGTTACAGGCAGAAGGGGTCCACTGGCACAACCTAGGTGTTGTGAGTACGTGACTCAAAGTGGCGAGTTAGCAAAATGGAGGCACACAGCCACTTGTAAATAGGTGCGGGTTTCTAACGAGATTCATTCAAGTGCGGCAGCTCTCCTGGATGGCGGTGCGTGTCATACCACCAGCTACACACAGCAGCAGATGGGGTGCCAGCGTTCCAGTCCATGGCGGGTCGCTGGTTCGGGCTCTGAGGATCCTGGAGGCATCCCGAGACGAGGGCCGCAGAGTCGGACGCCGAATCGTAGGTGCTTGTGGTCGCTGCGATCTCAGCTACGTGAGCAAGGATGGACGCAGCGGGCTGCTCGACGGCTCCCAGTGGAGCGGCGCTGAGGCAACGGGGAAGAATACCACTGAGTCGGCTGCTGACGCAACCTGGACAATGCGGCCCTACAAGGCTGACACACAGCAGTGCATTGCACTTGGTCGCTGGGGCAGTGGCCTCTGCATTGCGGGACCCTGCAACATGGACCTAGGGGAATGGGACACTGTAGTGGAAACAAATAAATCACTTGGAAAGCTCGGACGAGTCTTAATATGGTGCCTTCTACCTCTTCCCGCTACATTTGGTCATCCTGATACATTCAGTGTCAGAAACTGCCACTACATTTGGTTCCAGAATAGTGTAGCCGTCTGTCCGGTACGATGTTCGAGCCCACTGCTCGCATTACATTCACAAGATGTGGCGAGTTTCGACCAGTTTTCTTTTGAGTGTTGGACGTTTTCTTTCTTTTTTGTGTTTTGGGTATGGCCTTAAGGAAGGCGGGACAGTTTAAGCAGTTGAAGGAGGGGCTTTTACAAAGGTACAAGAAACAGAATAGCACTTGGTACTTCAGGGAGAGGTTGAATACAATAATGAAAAGACAGGGGGAGATGCTAGAGAAATTAGTGGACAGAAAATCAGAGAAATTAATGAGTATCCTTACGAGTTGGGTCAGAACGATGAGGCGAATGGTGTTCTGTTAGAGGAGGCCGAGCAAAGGGCACTTGACGTATTTTTGTAAGGATTACCAGCGCATATGTCACGGAAGGTGCGAGAAGGGACTCTGAAACATTTGTATTCGGCCATTCAGCTGGCAATTCAATGTGAGGAAATAGACGTAGCAACAGAGGTACGCAAGAGGCAAACAGTGTTAACAGTGGGTGTGAAATGTTTTAAGTGTGGTTGTACGGGACATCTACAGAGGCAATATACCCAGTCACCAAGGAATAGAGGAAGGGGTGGAAATCGGCAGTGGGGAGGATGGAGATAGGAGAGGTAGACAAGCATTAAACGGCAGAGGGGGCCCAAGACCCACCTAAGGGAACTTCCGTTTAATTTCAATGCTACGAATATGTATGCAGAGGTGGAATGTTCAGTGGTATGATCCATAGGAACTAAAAAGTTTAAGATTTTGTTGGACACAGGGGCGCAAGTGTCAGTGGCTGCTAGGAGTATAATGGGATTGGATTGTTTGGGGGAAGAGACCAAAATCGAGGTCATCGGTCTCATCGGATTAGGGAAGGAAGTCGGCTGTGCCCTTTTAAAGGAACCATCCCAGCATTTGCCTGGAGCGATTTTAGGGAAATCACGGAAAACCTAAATCAGGATGGCCGGACGCGTGATTGAACCGTCATCCTCCCGAGTGAGAGTCCAGTGTGGAATATAATGGGACAAAGACCCACCACATTTTAGGTTGCGTGGAGTGGGGCTAAGGAGGGCACGCCTTTGGGGTCGGTGACAGTTGACTTTCGAATAGAGAAAGTCCAATTTAATGCATGCATGGAGGTAGAGGATGTGGAACAAAAATGGAAAAAATTCAGAAACATCGTCCAGTACGCCTTAGATAAGTTCGTACCGACTAAGGTCCAAAGCGAGGGGAAAGATCCACCGTGGTATAACAATCATGTACGAAAGGTACTACGGAAACAAAGAAAGCTTCATCATAGGTTTAAGAGTAGTCGAATCATAGCTGATAAGGAAAAGCTGAACGAAGCGAAAAAGAGCGTAAAGAGAGCAATGAGAGAAGCATTCAACGAATTCGAACATAAAACATTGGCAAACAATCTAAACAAGAACCCTAAAAAGTTTTGGTCATATGTAAAATCGGTAAGCGGATCTAAATCCCCTATTCAGTCACTCGTTGACCACGATGGAACCGAAACAGAGGACGACCGAAGAAAGGCAGAAATACTGAATTCAGTGTTCCGAAACTGTTTCACTGCGGAAAATCGTAACACGGTCCCTGACTTCAGCCGTCGCACGGACGCCAAAATGGAAAATATTGAAATAAACGATATCAGAATTGAAAAACAACTGCTATCACTTAGTAGCGGAAAAGCATCCGGACCAGACGAGATACCCTTAAGATTCTACAGTGATTATGCTAAAGAACTTGCCCCCTTTCTATCAGCAATTTATCGTAGATCGCTGGAAGAACGTAAAGTACCTAGCGACTGGAAGAAAGCGCAGGTCGTTCCCATTTTCAAGAAGGGTCATAAATCAGATGCGAATAATTATAGGCCTATTTCGCTTACGTCAATCTGTTGTAGAATAATGGAACATGTTTTGTGTTCTCGTATTATGACGTTCTTAGATAATACAAATCTCCTTCATCATAACCAACATGGATTCCGCAAACAGAGATCATGTGAAACTCAGCTCGCCCTATTTGCCCAAGAAATTCACAGTGCCGTAGACACTGGCGAGCAGATTGATGCCGTATTCCTGGACTTCAGGAAGGCATTTGATACGGTTCCGCACTTACGTTTAGTGAAAAAAATACGAGCTTACGGAATATCGGACCAGGTTTGTGATTGGATTCAGGATTTCCTAGAAGAAAGAACACAACATGTCATTCTTAACGGTTCAAAATCTGCAGATGTAGAGGTAATTTCGGGAGTACCGCAGGGAAGCGTGATAGGACCTTTATTGTTTACAATATACATAAATGACTTAGTTGACAACATCGGTAGCTCCGTGAGGCTATTTGCAGATGACACGGTTGTCTACAAGAAAGTAGCAACATCAGAAGACTCGTACGTACTCCAGGAGGACCTGCAGAGGATTAATGCATGGTGCGACAGCTGGCAGCTTTCCCTAAACGTAGATAAATGTAATATAATGCGCATACATAGGGGCAGAAATCCATTCCAGTACGATTATGCCATAGGTGGTAAATCATTGGAAGCGGTAACGACCGTAAAATACTTAGGAGTTACTATCCGGAGCGATCTGAAGTGGAATGATCACATAAAACAAATAGTGGGAAAAGCAGGCGCCAGGTTGAGATTCATAGGAAGAATTCTAAGAAAATGTGACTCATCGACGAAAGAAGTAGCTTACAAAACGCTTGTTCGTCCGATTCTTGAGTATTGCTCATCAGTATGGGACCCTTACCAGGTTGGATTAATAGAAGAGATAGACATGATCCAGCGAAAAGCAGCGCGATTCGTCATGGGGACATTTAGTCAGCGCGAGAGCGTTGCGGAGATGCTGAACAAGCTCCAGTGGCGGACACTTCAAGAAAGGCGTTACGCAATACGGAGAGGTTTATTATCGAAATTACGTGAGAGCACATTCCGGGAAGAGATGGGCAACATATTACTACCGCCCACATATATCTCGCGTAATGATCACAACGAAAAGATCCGAGAAATTAGAGCAAATACGGAGACTTACAAGCAGTCGTTCTTTCCACGCACAATTCGTGAATGGAACAGGGAAGGGGGGATCAGATAGTGGTACAATAAGTACCCTCCGCCACACACCGTAAGGTGGCTCGCGGAGTATAGATGTAGATGTAGATGTAGTAACAAGGGTAAGTGAGGGCTACGACATGATCCTAGGAGTAGATTTCTTGCATCAACATCATGCCAAAATTGACCTCGGAGAATGAACTGTGGAACTTGGTGGAATGTTATTTCAGCTAGGGGAAACTGTTGTCAATGCAGAGCTGTCGCGAGGGGTGTTCGACATAATGAACAAACCAATTGAACCATGTACATTAGCATTAAGGCTTAATTCCCATGAGTATGTGTCTAGTGGCACCGGAAAGTAGCTTTGGGTAAGTGTAGAGTCAAACCTACCTGTGGGTAAATTATGTGTTATTGAACCACTGCAGGATAATGAAGTTTTGGGTCCATTGGGTTGTTTTGTGAAATGTAGTGTTGTACACATACAGGAGGGGAATGAGGATAACTTTAGCGTTGTAGACGCGAATTTGAGAAAAGGAGTTTTAGCAGCAAATTTGGATGTGCCAGATGTCAAAGACTGGTGTTCGAGAGGTAGGCGAAGCAATCAACCACTAACTGCCGACAGAACTACATTGTGTGACAAAATTCAGCATTTGAAAGGAGGAGAAAGAGAGCATATGGAAGAATTATTGTGGGAATTTAAGGATTTGTTTTTTCCGCAAGGGCCGTTACCAGCAACTCCATTAGTTCAGCATATCATACCAGCAGGGAATGAAGCATCTGTTTACCATAAACCATACAGAATAACGAGGTATTTGCAGCTGATTGTGGAGGATTTCATCGATCAGCAGCTCGCGGACGGTATTATAGAGCATAGTAATAGTTTGCTGGGGAGTGGGCATTGTCATTGTGCCTAAAAAATCTATGGATGGAACTAAGAAATACAGGTTCTGTTGTGACTACCGATGCCTCAATAATAAGACAGTAATGGATGCATACCCCATTCCAAACATATCAGAGACTTTGGATCACTTAGGACAGTGCCAGAACTTTTCTACAATGGATTTGACAAGTGGTTATCATCAGTTAGAGGTGGCTCCAGAGGATCATCCAAAAACCGCTTTCTCTACTCCTGGAGGCCATTAGCAGTACATTAGAATGCCATCCAGTTTGAAAAATGCTCCAGCAACATTTCAGAGGTTGCTAGACATTGTCTTGAGGGGTCTGAAACCATGGCAGTGTCTGGTCTATTTGGATGACATTATAGTGTTTTCAAGTAGTATGGAGCAACATAGACAGCGTTTAAGAGAAGTCTTTATGAGGTCAGGAGCAGCTTGTTTGACATTGAGCCTGGAGAAGTGTCATTTTGCATTAGAAGTAGTAAAATATTTGGGTCATATTATTAGTAAGGAGAAAGTGTGAACAGATCTGAGGTTGGTACATGCTGTGAGGGATTTTCGGGAACTGAAAACAGTTAAGGAAGTGCAGTCATTCATCGGAATTTGCAATTTCTATCAAAAGTTTGTGGAGGGTTTTGCAGATTTAGCATAGCCATTGACGCGATTGTTACAGAAGGGTGTGAAATTTGAGTGGACAGTAGAGTGTCACAAAGTGTTTGACCAACTGAAAGAAGTGTTAACATTAAGTCCGGTTCTTGTGTTTCCTGGTTTTGAAAAGGGGTTTATACTAGCATGCGATGCCTCGAGTCAAGCATTGGATGTGTTCTTAGTCAGGAAATTTATGGGAAAGAACATCCTGTAACCTATGCGTCTAGGCAGTTGAATGCAGCAGAGAGGAATTACTCAACAACTGAGAGGGAGATGCTTAGCGTAATCTGTGGACTCACATATTTTAAATGTTATTTATATGGGAGAAGATTTTGGGTAGTGGCAGATCATGCTGCATTGAAGTGGTTGTTGGGGTTGGAGGATCCGTCCACTAGACTCGCTAGATGGGCTGTGAGGCTTAGCGAATTCGACTACGAGGTGGTGCACAAGCCTGGGAAGAAGCACAGTAATGCGGATGCACTGAGTAGAAAGGTGGCAAAAGTAGAAGTCATAGGATACAACCTAGCAGTATGGCAAGAATTACAGGATGCTCACAACAATTGTAAATTGTATCGGACACAGCCACAATTTAATATGTACGACAGTCTTCAGTGCAGGGAAACAAAGTTAGGGCTGATGGTAGCAGCACCAGCGAAGCTGAGGGATGAGGTTTTAAAGGAAGCACATGATCACGTGTTATCTGGTCATGGAGGGTGTAGAGTGACAAATACGAGAGTGGCGAAGAGGTATTGGTGGAGAGGTAGGAAAGTAGATGTGGATCAGTATTTCAAGAATTGTATACCATGTGCACAGAGAGTAGATTTGAGTCAGAAACAGATACAGCTACAACGATTACCGGAAGCGACATGCCCATTTTCTTTGTTGGGGATCGATGTCTTAGGACCTTTTAGGCGAACACCATCAGGGAACAGATTCGTTCTCACAATAATAGACCATTTTTCAAGGTATGTGGAGATGGTGGCTATGCAAAATCAACAGGCAGCAATGGTCGCGCAGGCATTAGTAAACAACTGGATTTTGAAGTTTGGTGTACCAGAGAAAATAATTACTGACCGAGAGACCAACTTCATGTTCGATTTAATGAGGCAACTGTGTAAATTGTTGAATGTAAAGAAGTTGAGGATGAGCGCATTGCATCCACAGGCCAACAAAAGGACAGAACGGGTACACAGAACAATCGGGAAGATGCTGAGTTTGTATGTGGATTCTCATCACCATCAGTGGGACTAGTATTTGAAGCATATCGTATGCGCGTACAATGCAAAAGTCCATGCACACACCGGTTTGTCTCCATATGAGGAAACGTATGGGCGAAAAATACCATCACCGTTTGATTTAGTGAAGCTACAGAAAGGAAGGACGGGTGAATTGGTACGTCAATTTGCAAGAACAATTTGGGCTGTTTGGAAACGGGTACAAATGGTGAATACAAAGGCTTTGGAAAGGCAGGAAGACACAGTAAAGCGGAAAGGAAGTTTACTGCAGTATAGAGTGGGGCAATGGGTAATGCTGTCCGGCCCCTTTATGCAAAAAGGGAAAAGGAAAAAGTTCCTCACAAGGTATCAAGGCCATACCAAGTTGTTGAAACGACATCCCCCATTAATGTTAAGCTTCAGCTGTCAACTAGAACAACGATAGTACACATTGGGCAGTTATGGCCATTTAAGGGTTGCCCGGATGTGATTCCAGGCGTGTTACAGGAAGGAAAGAGGAAGAAAGACAGATTGAAGAGAGGTGCTAAGCACAGACAAAACCAGGAAGATAGAGTACAGCATGAAATACCATATGCTTTGCGATCCAGAAAGTAGTAGAGTATTTGTAGTTTTTTTTGTTTTTGTTTTTGTGTCATGTATCGTTGGGTTTGCGTAGAGTAATTAGGCATTGTATTTTATATGTGTTTTCGAGTATTGTGTGCCTGCTAGGGACAGCAGTCCTTTTGAAGAGGGAGGAAGGGTGATGGTGATCCCTACCCTCAGGTCACTGATAAGGGAAGTGTAGCGTCTGACATATGTGGAGTGTTGTTGGAGGAGAAATCAAACACAGTTCTGGAGAAATAAATGCGTCAGAGTAAGTTTTGCGGCAAAGCCGTAATAAATAGGTGTTGAACGATGTCAGAGTCATACGATATTCTGTTTAAATTTTTAGTTATCGACAGTGCTGGGTCAGGAAAGTCATGTTTATTGCACCAGTTCATATAATGTAAATTTAAGGGTGAAAGTAGTCACACAATCGGTGTTGGGTTTGGATCAAAACTAGTGAATGTTGGAGGAAAAATCTGTGAAGTTACAAATATGGGACGCATGCACAGTGCAGTTATTTAAAGCCAGGGGAAAAGGAATAGATTGTCCAAGGGACATCGTGGAGCAAAAATTGAGCTTGCAACAGGTCGGGATGCATTGGACCTTCTCCACTTACGAGAATTTGGCAGTAGTAGCAAGTTGTTTTGAGCGGGGAGTATTTGCAGAAGCAAAACGTATAGAGCTTGAGGGGAGTGGAATTTCAATCAATGGAACTAAGTGTAACATAATAGGAGTGTCAACTTCAGGAGTCACGTAATTGAATGTTACACAGCCACAGCTGTACTGGCCAGACACTACTTTAGAGTTTTTGCCAAGGCAGGATCTGACCTTGTTAAATCGAACTCTGGAGCCAGGCCTGTTGAGATCCGTAAACCAGTTCATTTCAAAGAAAAAGGGGTGCATATCAGCTGAACGGCTTGTGCAACATGTTGCTCAGTATATGGAAAGGCAACGGCAAATAACGATCATTTTGAGCACCTATGTGCCAAGTGTCATTGCAGCCTTAACTTGGTTATGAGTTGTTTTCTTTCTGATCAGGCAGAGAGCTAATTCCAAGAGGGAACCAAGGGTAGTCAAAGTCCCAGTCGATTAGATACCGGCGGTGTGAGACGAGTAGGTAAGGGGTTGATCGAGCAGTGGTCGTCCAGTAAGGAATTTTTACGTTTTGTTTCATGTCATGGTTTTAAGGGGCACTAGACTACATTTAAGTTTTCCTACAATAAGGAAATATGCCATGGGTGCCAACCCAAACAAGTTAAGAGCTAGTTACGGGTCGACCCGGGGACAGGATCTTTCCATAGACGGGGAATAATGTAGTGACACCACTGTTTAGTATAGGGAAAGTTAGTTTTGTGCAATATTCTGAGCACACGAGTTACAGCCAGGTGCAGGCTGGTTGACAGTAAGTTACACTGACCAGCAGCTGCAAAGTAGAATGGAAGTCACAGGGCCGTCAAACCACGGAAGAGCGTAAATGCAGCAGTTTGCATGGTGCGTATAAATAGGTGTGGGTTTCTAACGAGATTCATTCAAGTGTGGCAGCTCTCCTGGAAGGTGGGGCGTGTCACACCACCAGCTACACGCAGCAGCAGATGGGGCGCCAGCGTTCCAGTCCACAGCAGGTCGCTGGTTTGATCCTCTGAGGTCGACATGGGGTCCGTAGCCAGCCAGAGGCGGGCCACTTCATGGCTCGCTACCACGGCAGTCATCCTGGCTTGCAACACACGCTGGAGGCATCCCAAGGCAAGAGCCACAGATTTGAACGCCAGATCGTGGGTGCTTGTGGTCGCCGCGATCTCAGTTATGCCAGTGAGGAAGAACGCAGTGGGCCGCTCGGCGGCTCCCAGCGGAGTGGTGCTGAGTCAACGGGGAAGAAGACTGCTGAGTTGGCAGCCAGTACAGCCCCAACGACGTGGCCCTATAAGGCCAACACACAGCAGCGCACAGCACTGGGTCGCTGGGGCGATGGCTTCAGCATTGCAGGACCCTGCGATGCGGACCAAGGTGAACGGGGCACTGTAGTGGAAACAAATAAATCATTTTGAAAGCTCGGACGAGTCTTAATACGGTATGTTCTACCACTTTCTGCTACATTTGGTCATCCTGATACATTTGTTGGCAGAAGCTGCCACTACAAGCTGATGGCAGGGCTCCAATGTGGCACAGACCCCGAGAAACCAAGGACCGAATTTTTCAACAAGGCACTGTGCAAGCTGGTCGTGGCTCCACAAAGGTGTGCGCTGTGTTTATGTGGAATGGCCTGGGTCTTCTAGTCCAACTGAACCAATCATTGACTGAAAATGGTAACGTTCAGTTAGCTGGAGACCAGATGCATCGATTTATGAAATTTTTTGAATGACAATGTGCCATGTCTGGGCCATAATTGTTTTGAAGAATTTTCTGGATGATTCAAGGGAATGATTTGGCCATGAAGATCACCCAAAGTGAACCCCATTGAGCAAGGATATGATCGAGAGGTCAGTTCGTGCACAGTCCTGCAGCGGCAGTAATTTCACAACTATGGATGGCTGTAGAGGCAGCATGACTCAATATTTCTTTCCATCAATTTGTTCTCTGTGCCGGCCGCAGTGGCCGAGCAGTTTTAGGTGCTTCAGTCTGGAACCGCGTGACCGCTACGGTCGCAGGTTCGAATCCTGCCTCGGGCATGGATGTGTGTGATGTCCTTAGGTTAGTTAGGTTTAAGTAGTTCTAAGTTCAAGGGGACTGATGACCTCAGGTGTTAAGTCCCATAGTGCTCAGAGCCATTTTGTTGACTCTGTGCCATGTTGATCTGCTCCACTACACTGGGCAAAAGGAGTTCCCAACACGATATTAGGAGGTATCCTATGTCTTTTGTCACCTCAGTGCGGTATCGGCACTACTTGTCTCACCACAGACCTGGCTAATTCAAGGTTTGTGAGGGATATATGTGGTGGTGTTTCATCATTTAATACCACAAGTTCAGTCTGTCCAAATACTGTTCCTGCTGCATTTTAAAATGAGTATAGCTGGAAATGCCTTGAACAAGTGTGCATAACTCAAAAATAAGTTGGCATATGCTTCTCTCTCCTGTTACTTTCACTGGTGTGTTGATAATTTTTGACAGCAGATACATCTTCATTTATGACTTTTTATTTTGTTTTTTTTGCTGGATGAACTGACATTGCAGATTCAATTATGCTTTCTCCTCTCACTTCCCATCATCTGGAAATAGCTCCTTTGAATCTTTAAAATTTGATGATATATGACGTGGTGACAATGTGTCCAGAAAGTTCTTCAAAACAATCATGAGCAATTGTGGCTGGTTGTTATGGTGCATTGTCCTTCAAAAAATTCCATCATTGTTTGGGAATGTGAAGACCATGAGTGGATGCAGATGGTCGCCAGGTAGCTGAACATAACCATTTTCAGTCAATGATCATAACAAAGAGCTCATTTTCTTTCAGACATTTGGCCAATGACCACTGGTCATTCACACCACATAATCACTTTTTAATTCCACATGTGAAGGTCAAATGTCTCCAGCTTAGTCAAATGTGTGTGTCAGCAACTGCACAATGTTTTACAACCACTGTATTTACCTT
The DNA here is from genome assembly GCF_023864345.2 of Schistocerca serialis cubense. Taxonomy (NCBI): domain Eukaryota; kingdom Metazoa; phylum Arthropoda; class Insecta; order Orthoptera; family Acrididae; genus Schistocerca; species Schistocerca serialis. The sequence goes on along the minus strand of NC_064642.1, from coordinate 217,347,718 downwards.
GACCAGCAGAGGAAATCTGGAAGAAAACTTAGATGGAATGGTGGAAATTTCCTAACTACACTGGTAGCATAGATAGAAAGCATTTTAGAATTATGCGACTTAAAAACAGTGGTCCAAATTAATTTTGTTACAAAAACTTGTTTCCAATTGTCCTGCTAGCAGTTATTGATTACAAATACAACTCTGTGCTTATCGATGTGGGCAGCTATGATAGACGCAATGACAACACAAATTTTGAATACTCTGCATCTTTCCGTGAATTCATATGAGGAAAATGTGTTCTGCCTCCAAAACCATCACTGGGCACAAATGTGACCATCCTTCAGGTGATGAAGGGTTTAAATTTCAAACTTATCTGAAGACCCCTTTCCCCAAATCAGCTGCCCTGGAAGGTCCTTCAAAAGCAATTTTCATGAAACAGATATACAGGGGCCAGAGTATGGTGGATAATGCCTTCAGTATACTCACTCAAGAGTGATGAGTCTTTTTAAGGCCTTTAGAGTCACACTCGATACTGCAGAAGCTGTTGTCATAGCAGCATATTTGTTGCTGAAATAGTACTACAATGGCACCACTAGTTTTTGCAAGCACATTATTATTTCAACTGAACTGAACTGTATTGTATTGTACTTTACAGTATTCATCTGGTGCTGTATCATGCAACTGTGCATTTATTTATAAACAAAGAAAACACCTTTTTAATATCAATTTTCTTCCTTGTTGGCACCTTATCCATCACATGTTTCCAATAACACTGTCATACATCATACAAAAATACCAACTCCATCAATTTTTCTGTTTCTGCCACCATCTTGTGCAGACTTGCCCACCATGGACTTTACAACCTGCCATCTGAATGCTGCAGGCAAGGTCAGTCTAGTGTGGGTACCCGCCTCCTGTTTGACTGGGACAATGCTGCAATGTAGTGTGCAACAGAGACTGTGGCGGATGCCCATCTAGGTTGTGCGCTTGCTGTTTGATAGCCTTAATGCACTTGGGGTCGGCAGATGTTTTATAGAGGTGGATTAGAAGTAATATATGACTTTCATGACAGGTACAAACATTTGTCAACACTTTTCTAATAAATTATTGAATGCCTGAATGCTGGTACAATGAACATTAAAATTATATTTTAAAAAAATTTTTCGATGGCAACATTTTGCTGCACCAAAAATTTTGCTACCCTGTGCAGCTGTGCATGTTGCCCCTGCCTAACTATGGTTGTGAGTCTAAGTAATTGCACACATGAAGAAAAAGCACATTATGAAATTACATTAATAACCAGTATGGTGGCATATTTTCCACCTGTAAAATGTACAACAGAACAGATAAAATCAGAAACCCCATATGTCCAGTAGCAAAAAATTATTCTGGAGGAGAAAAACATTATCAGAAGAAACAAATAATTGAAATTTGTTCAGAAAATCTCATATTTTATGCTACACTTTATGTTATTCTAGACCAAAGAGGTTGCAGATACAAAATATAGGAACTAAAAATTAATTTATATAACCATTGGACAGGAGAGGTTTCTACAGAAAACAAACAAAAACAGATGGCATTTTATTTGATTTATTAAAGTATCAATAACAAAGTATTGTACAATATCTTGTCCTATTTGTATACAATATGTCTGCCAACAAAATATTGTACAACATGCACTTCTTCACAATACTCTCCAGGTTATGCTCTGAGTGGAAACTTCAAACATCTGTGCACACAGAAACTTCCTGATATCTTCCATTTGCTCTTGACTGATGGAGACATGTTCATTGTAATTTCTTAATGTAGAGTAGGCACATGAAATGCCTTTTGATAAGTTGAACATTGATACTGCCAGCCCATCAATGAAATGCATTTCTGTCACTGTACCTTTCACATCTTTCATGAGTAGAAACTGGTTGTATTGTGAGACAATAGATTTGACTTTGTCTGATGACACTTTGACTCCTTTGGTCTCCTCAGATACAACAACCTTTTCGTAGTGCCGTGGGCACCAGTCACATATGTTTTCGATGTCACTGATTTCTACCTTTTCCACTCCAAACTTATTTTGAACACTTGACTGTAGAATAAGTTCTACATATTTTTTATTTCCATGTCTAGTTCTGTAGGACCAAATTGAGGAGCAAATCTCCAAGGTCATGGAACATGTCAGTACATGAAATTACAACATAAAAGTAATAACAGATAAAATAAAATGTTTATGAACCCAAAAAAAGTCAGGCCATAAGTTTAAGTAAATGCAGTCAACAATATAACATAAGAATGAGCTTAATTTTTCAAGGAACTCCTCAACATAATAAAAGGAGTGACCCATGAGAAAACTCGTCAGTTTCGATTTGAAAGTGTATGGATATAGATAGGATCAATCCTTTTTATCTTTCTCTTGACCATGCTGAAGTTCCTATCATAGGATAGGTATTAAGTAATACACAAACAAGACTGTTGCTTTTGTTCTATCTGCCACATCCATCTGACATGGCATACAGATGTTTCACTCTGTGGACAACTTTCTCTTCAATACAGTCAAGAAGAAACAAACAAATATCATTAGGACCTTTGTTCGTAGTACCTTTGTGGTAAAGATGGAATCTGTTAGAGTTGGTTTTGAGTCAATGAGTGTTAAGAACATGTCAGTGGGCAGAGAAAGAAAGTTTCTTTCTCTGGAGTTGCAGGAAGCATTACATTCTGCATGAAATCAAAACTGTTAATTCAGCTAAATCTTCATGAGTCTTTGCTAGTTCTTCTACTTCATCATGTTTGGAATAAACTTCTTTGCCTGATGCCTATGTAGCATCAATTCTGTCACAGCAGCTCTTTGGCATTGATGTTGACATGAGGACTTCTAATTTTGACATTCAGCTTTCTGCAGACACAAGTAGGGTCAATCTGGTCTTGCTCAAATTTCAGATCAAAGTTTTCATGGAATATCTTCATGTAAAGCCAGTAAGTTACAGACTTAGATGATTCATTCTCCTGGGGCCTAAATCTGGATGTATTTGCATAAATACTTGGCCTATTATTTTAATGTTTAGCTTCAGGTTAAGAGACTTGTGTTCATCAGTACCACAATGTGTCATATAGACTGGATACTTCTTAATGTGATCTTGAACCAACATCATAAGTCCGACAGATTTAGCATTTCCTGGTGTCAGTTTGCTTCTTCTGTTCTGTCGTGAATCACACGGAGCCAGAAATATTCTTGTTCTTTTCATTTTATTGTCACTCCCACCATAAGTAGGCAAGAATGCATTTTTAATAATGTAGGAAAAGACAGACTGCTACTTACCATAAAAAAAGAACCGTCAACTTGTAGACAGGCACAAATACGAGACCTACTTTCCTTCCCCAGAGCCTGCAATAGAAGCTCTTCCTTGCCGCCAATCCCTCCAACCAAAACCAACCTAATTCTGACTTTGAACTATGCCTCTTCCAGGTCATACCACCATCCAACTGTGATCCCCCCCCCCTCTCCGACCCACTGGTCACCTTCCAGGAATTCCTTACCTCCAATTTAGCATCACCATCCATCCTTCCCCAGGTCCCTTCATCAGAACACCAACCTTTCAGGGGAGAAAAGAACAGTTACACACAACCTCTAAACAAATCCTGAGCTAATCATCCTACTTGCAGACAAAGGTTCCATCACTGTTGTTATGAACTGCAGTGACTACCTGGCAGAAGGCCTTTGCCGATTACCTGACTCCTCCACCTATAAACTCTGCCAGAGTGGTCCCATCCCAGAAGTCCAACACAAACTCTAATCCTTGCTGATATTTGCTTGCTTTACTCTTTCAATGACAGTCCTTGGTGTCGATGTACTGCATTGCTATACTGGCTGAAAAATGGGGGATGGAAGTTCAACACTGACTGCTGTAAATGATGTAGCCGACAGTTGCACAGCTGCGTTTCACAGTTCTTTGCTTTCACTATTCTCAGCCCACCAATATTACACAGTTATATGGCCAGTTCACTATTGGTAACTTTTGATAAGCCTTATTAATAGCTTGCAGGCAAACAGCAGCATACTGCTACAGTAGTTAGCTATTGACCATCTAGGAGCAGTAAATACCTAACCACACAGTTCACAGTTCTTGCAGAATAATAAGGTATGTGTGACACTATTTCTTAAATAAATTGAACAGACACTGTCATTGTTTTAACAAACGGCCTATTTGTGTTACACCAATTCCACTGTTAAGTTAATGCATTATTGTTACTCTAACGGATACAGACTTCCTGTCTGACAATCAGCTGTGGACTGACTGTCTCAGGACCAAAAATCAGGCCTTTATACATCCTCACAATAATAGGCACTGAAACTATACATTGATCGATGTTTAAGTTACAGAAATTACAATTAAAACATAATTCATTCAATTAACTGAATCTATTGAAAATTTTCTCCTTTTTAACAGTTCCTTCTACCACAATGGTTAGGCTGAATTATTTGTTTAAATAATGAAATTTACATATATAGTTATACAAACAATACTTTTGACAAACCTGGCAGTTATTTTGGAATTAAGTAGGAGCTGGCTTTGCTAATATGTTTTCGAATAGAACCAAATAAATACTTTAAGAATCCTAGTAGTTCTTCTTCCAAATGTTTGTAATTAGTACACAATTTATATTTGTTTATAAGCAACCAATAGAATTTAAGTCAGGAACAATTACTGATTTCACCCTATAACAAGGGTATTAACTAGGAGTATTCACAATAAATCAGCGTAGTCAATTACATATACAAAACTAAGTACAAAATTAGATCTGATGCTATATTTCTTAAGAATGAGGGCCAATCTTTCTCTTTTATGAAAATGCAGACTATACTCCTGCATGTTAAAGGTAACTCGGCAAACATGAAAATAAAATGAATTTGAAGAGGCAGATCGCAAAACAAGAGAGGAAGTAAAGAGATCCCAGCTTGGTTCATCACAAAGCCTTAGGCCCTTCCCAGAACATCTCCCCTGAATCCATTTCCCTCCTCACCCCTATGACGCCCTGCTCACCCACCTTCTACATGTCTCCAAAATCCACAAACCCAACAATCCTGTACGTCACATTGTGGTTGGTTATTGTGCCCCTGCTGGAAGAATTTTAACCTTCAGTGACCGACACCTCCAACCAATTGCCCACAATCTAGTCTCCCACATCAAAGACACAACCACTTCCTTCACCATCTCTCCACCATTCCCACTCGTTTGCCTCCTGGATCCCTACTCACCACTGTTGATGCCACATGCCTATACACCAACGTCCCTCATACTCATGGACTTACTGTTACTGAACACTCTCTTTCTCAACATCCTTCAGGCTCCAAACCCACTACCTCATTCCTCATGCACTTTACTAACTTTACCCTAAACCCCAACTACTTCTCATTTGAAGCGAAGGTGTGTAAACAAATCTATGGCACAGCCATGAGCATCTGCATGGGACCATCTTACGCCAACCTTTTTATGCACCATCAGGAGGAGTCCTTCCTAGCCTCCCAAAACACCAAACCTCTAGTCTAGTTCATGTTCATTGATGGTATCTTCATAATATGGACTCAGTGCCAAGACACACTACCTTCACAACCTCAACACATTGTGTCTCATTTGTTTCATGTGTTCCTCGTCAACCCAGTGTGCCACCTTCTTAGATGTTGACCTCCTCCTCTCTGATGGCTCCATCCTCACCTCTGTCCACATTAAACCCACCAACCACCAACAGTGCCTGCATTTTGACAGCTGTCACCTTTTCACACCAAAATATTCCTCCCATATAGCCTGGCTATCTGGGGATGGTGTATCTGCAGTGACAACAGCTCCCTTGCTCTGTATGCTGAGGGTCTCACCAAGGCTTCTGCAGATAGGCACTGTCCCTCAGAGCTTGTCCAAAAACAGATTCCCCATTCCATTTCTCCTCATATCCCCAATCCTCCCATTACCCCCAAGAACCAGCCACAAAGGAGTGTACCCTTTATCACCCAGTACCACCTCAGACTGGATCAACTTAACCATATACTTTGCCAGGGCTTTGATTACCAATCATTGTGCCCTGAAATGAGGGACATCCTACCCAATACACTTCCCATCCCTCCTAAAGTGGTGTTCCACAACCCACCCAACGTCCACAACATCCCAGTCGATCCCTATGCCACTCCCAGTCCCAACCCCTTGCCACAAGCATCATATCCCTGTGGAAGACCGAGGTGCAGAACCTGACAAATCCACCCATCCAGCACTTCCTATTGCAGTCCTGCCACAGGTTTATCCTACTCCATCAGGAGCCGGGCCACCTGTAAAAGCAGGCGTCATTTACCAGCTCTGCTGCAGTCATTGTGAAGATTTTTTTCGTTGATATGACTACCAAGCAGCTGTCCGCCAGGATGAATGGCCACTGCCCAACTCAACATAACACACTTGATTTCAATGGCAGCTTCACCACGCAAGCCATCCGGATCCTTCACTCCACCACTAGCTTTTCTGAACTACGCAGATGGGAGATATCCTTATGACACATTCTCAGCTCCCGTATTTCACCTGGCTTCAACCTATGGTAACATACTGTCCCTCCATTCTCCACCCAACAGTTTCCACCCCCTCTGTAATCTCCTCCCCATTCTCATCTCCCATCTTCTTTATTTGCAGCCCTCTGCCAATGCATCTGCTCGCTCCTCTCCTTTTTTCCTCACCACTCCCCCCCTCCCCCCCTGCCCCCCCACAACCTCTTGACACCTGTTTGCAGTCTAGTCCCTGCGCATTCCACCAGAATGTATTTGTATCTCTCCTCTCTTGTATACTGCTATCCTGTCCCCTTCAGACGGTTGCTTGCTTCCCACATGACAGTTGCATTACAGCCCGAGATGATGGAGTTGGCATTGTTGATATTCCTGCCTGGAGTTTCTATTGTTTGAGAATGCATTTTTACTTACCTATATTCTTCGAAGTGAACTGTTTAGCCAATATATTATGTTTGTTCCTTTGGTTTGCTTGTTTTACCTCCATTCTTATCCTTCTCTGTTATTCTATGCAGCCTACGACCAATGGGTTTTACTTCTATAAAATGTTGAAGGTAAGCATCTTTTTCGTTTTTAGATGGAAAGGATATGAATCTATTATTTCCTCTTCATCTGAAACACATTCATGGCATCTCATGTGACATCTGATAAAGTATGAAACAGTCGCAATGAAAAGTGGAAACAAAATTGGATTCCTAGCTAATAGAAGGTGGAATATAACAATGAATAATCCAGAACATAAAAACTAGAATATTATGAAAAAGATAGATTACTACTCACCTTTTAGTGGAGATGTTGAGTTGCAGATAGGCACAAAAAAAAAAAAAAAAAAAAAAAGACAGCTAAACAAGTAAGCTTTCAGTGAAAAGGGCTTCATCTGAATTGGACAACATTCATGCAAACCCGACTCGCACACATGACCACTGCCTCTGGCTGCCAAGACCATACTATGAGCAACAGAACATGATGGGAGAAACAGTTTGGATGGTGGGGGTGAGGAGGAGGCTGGGGTAGGGATGGGAGATGGTTAAGAGCTGCTTGTGGGAACATACACGAACAAGGTGGGGAGAGGGTAGGGCAGCTAGGTGCAGTTGGGAAGTTAAATTGTGTGTGTGTGTGTGTGTGTGTGTGTGTGTGTGTGTGTGTGTGTGAAGGGAGGGGAGGGGGAGCATGAGGAAACTGGAGAGAAGTAAAAAAAAGAAAAACTATTGGTGCATTGCTGGAATAGAAGTGTAGTGCTAGAGTCGAAACAGGGAACAGTATTAATGGGTGAAGGACAGTGACTAATGAAGGTTGAGGCCAGGAGGGTTACAGATACTTAGGAGTGTGCCCACATGCACATTTCAGAAAAGCTGGTGTTGTTATAAAGGATCCATATGGCACAGCCTGTGAAGCAGTCACTAAAATTAAGAGTGTTGGGCAGTATGCTCAGCAACTGGGTGGTCCAGTTGTTTCTTGGCCACAATTTGTTGGTGGCCATTCATGTGGACAGAGAGCTTGTTGGTTGTCATTCCCACATAGAACACAGCACAGTAGTTGCAGCTTATGTTGTAGATCACATGACTGGCTTCGCAGATAGCCCTGCCTTTGATGGGATAGGGCAGCCTTTGATGGGGTAGGTGATGCTCTTGACCAGCCTGGGGTAGCTGTATGGGACAGGTCTTGCATCTACCGTATTTACTCGAATCTAAGCCACACTTTTTTTCCGGTCGAAACTGCGGCTTAGAATCGAGTGCAAAGTAAGCGGAAGTTCTGAAAAACGTTGGTAGGTGCTGCCACAACTAACTTCTGCCGTCGAATATATGTAGCGCTACACAGGCATGCTTTGTAGGCACAGAGATAAATACTGGCGCCAAAACCTCTGCGCCAGTGCGCCAGTAAAAAAAAAAGGTGGAAGACGAGCTTTTTTTTCTCCGCCTCGAGTTTCGACCACTGCATTTTCATACATTATCCAATGAAGTAAAACCAAATTCCGTATTGTTCATCTTCGAATGTAGCAGAATTTCAATGTACTCCGAAAATCCGACTAGCAAAACTGTTAGGGATGTTTGTCAATATGGCCAACTCTACATTCTGAATTTTTTCCTACCTGTGAGAGGAGATGGTTGCTAATAGGAATCTGATGAAATGTGAATCATATGCAGTATTCTCTTCACCATAAGAATAATACGAATATAAACATTTTGCTATGTATTCTTTCGTGTTTGCTGCTATCTCATTTAACTCCTGTCTGCCTAATAAACTACGAAACTAGAGTGAGACAACAGCAAACGTGGAAGAATATACATATCGTGTCATGTTTATATTCGTATTATTCTTATGCCTAAAAGTGATACAGTCATGGCAACTGACTAGATTTTTAAATCTAAGATGACTAATTTCAGTGCAGAATTTGATGTACTAAAGAAGCAGCCGCAAAGATTTTCAAACGGAGAAAAATTTGCGCCTAACTCTCGTTCAGAACATGTTCTATCATACGCAGTCTATTATTTGGTTCTTGTTAATCATTATCAAAGAAAGCAGCACTGTTAGTAACAACAAATAGCAGTCTCTTGCCATTGTTTCGCTAATGAGATGATTCCTCTCCTTTTTTTTTTTTTTTTTTTTTTTTTTTTTTAAAGCGGCGGTAGCGCGCACAAAAGCAAGCCATGCCGCGAGCGGCAACACGCCGTAAACACGCACTATCAGAATGCGACAAACAATGCATGACGCAGTACAGTAATGCATTTTCAGCTTAGAGTGACGTAAACACCTATAACAAAGAAAATGGCACTTATCAGATCAAAGCAAAATAAGCAATCGATTCAAACCAGACGAAGCACGTGAAAAAGGAAGGGTATCCGTATAAATACGGACGGAGTGCCTGACGCATAGCAATGGCTTCCTGGTAAAGCTTAACTGCTAAGATTACGACTCGAACCAAACTACTGTAGCTGTATAGTCTTTCATTCGACCTAAATTGTGTCTCATATTACAATGGGCCAACTTTGTTTCGATTTGGAGGTGCGGCCTAAAACTTTTCTCTCCCCTTGAATTTCGAGTCTCAAATTTCAGGTGCAGCTTAGATTCAGGAAATTTTTTTTTCCTTTATTTCGTGTTTCATTTTTCAGGTGCGGCTTAGATTTGAGTGCGGCTTAGATTTGAGTAAATACAGTAGGCCTATTACGGGGATATGAGCCATGAGGCAAGGGGTTGGGAGCAGGGGTTGTGTAGGGATGGATGAGGATATTGTGTACGTTTGGTGGGCTGCGGAATATCACTGTGGGAGGGCTGGGAGGGACAGGGGCTAGGACACAGGGCATGACGAGAGGTAGCTGAAACCCTGATCGAGAAAATGATTCAGTTGCTCCAGCCCTGGGTGGTTCTGAGTCAAGAGGGGAATGCTCCTTTGTGGCCAGATGGTGGGACATAGGGAGATAGTGGGTAACTGGAGAGAAAAGACCTGAGTGATCTGTTTCTATACAAGGTTCGGAGGATAATTATGGTCTGTGAAGGCCTTGGTGAGACCATTGGTATATTTTGGGAGTGCTCATCATTACAGATGCATTGGCCATGGATGGCTACACTGTATGGAAGGGACTGCTTGGTACGGAATGGATGGCAGCTGTTGAAGTGGACATATTGCTGGTAGTTGGTAGGTGCGATATGGATGGCTGTGCTGATGTAGTCATCTTTGATGTGGAGGTCAACATTGAGGAAGGTGGCATTTTGGGCTGAAGAGAACAAGATGAAGTGAATGGGGAGAAGGTATTGAGGTTCTGGAGGAATGAGGATAGTGTGCCCTCACCCTCTGTCCAGGTGATGAAGATGTCATCAGTGGATCTGAGTCAGGTGATGGGCTTAGGATTCTGTGTGTTTAGGAAGGATTGCTCTAGATGGCCCATCAGTAGGTTGACATAGGATGGAGGATCCCCATTGCCATACCTTAGATTTGTTTGTAGGTGATGGCTTTAAAGGAGAAGTAATTGTGGGTGGGACATAGCTGGTCATGTTGACCAGGAAGGAGGTCATAGGTTTTCAATCTATTGGGCAATGGGAAAGGTAGTGTTCAATTGTAGCAAGGCCATAGACATTAGGAATTTAAGTGTAGAAAGAAGTGAATCAATAGTGATGAGGTAAAGGAACAGGAACTGTGAAGAGTCAGTATCTTTTATGTAGGAGGGTATGTTGCGAGTAACAGACTGAAGGTGTCGGTCCATGAGATTAAAGATTCTCTCAGTGGGAGCACAGTAATTGGCCACAATTGGGTGACTTGGGTGGTTGGGTTTATGGACATAGAAGGTACAAGTGTGGGGGGTGATAGAGGTAATGATAAAGAGAGGGAGGAGGAGGAGTCTGATTGATAGGATTGGTGGCTGGGAGAAGGTCTTTTAATAAGTACTGCATCATTGAATTTGGGAGTGGGGCAAAAGATAAGGCCTTTGGAAAGAGCTGATACGTCTGTGGCACTAAGGCTTCCATAAAGAAGGTTCGTAACTGTGTTTTGGGTCTGTTTAGGTTATGGATTCTGTATGGTGATGGGAGGAGTTTTAGAGGGTGGGGTAAATGTAGTCATTGAGGCAGAGTGTATCAGCTATGAGGGGATTGGGGGGGAGGGGGGATTTGGAGGCTGTTGTACAGGTGGTGGATAGTGGTAATTCAAGATGGGAGTAGGAAGTGAACAGGTTGGAGAGTTTTTTGAGGTGGCATTGTGGATGCTGCTCCTGTTCCTGGAGAGCAAGAGATTCAGTGTACGACATGGGATTCAGGAATTTGGGATTGCACAGCAGGAGAATTCTGTGGATGGAGAGGAGGTGTTGGAAGGAGATTTGGGCCTGACTGACATGGTTTTGCATGACTATGTGGGTGAGGGATAAGGACTGGCAGAGGTAATTGTGGAAGGAGGGGTGGCAACTAGAGATGGATAATTTGATGGTAAGGCAATTTGGGGGATTTTCATGAGCCAAACAACAACTCAGGAACAGTGTCTGGGTCCACAACTCATGTTCTAGTGGCTACCATCGCTGCCTCTGGATCATGGGGTCCCGGGTTTGATTCCCAGCCGGGTTGGGGATTTTCTCCGCCCGAGGACTGGGTGTTTTTGTCGTCGTCGTCGTCCTCCTCCTCCTCTTCCTCCTCATCATCATCACTGTGACAGTGGCTTGATTGGACTGTGTAAAAATTAGAACTTTGTATGGGTGCTGATGACCGTGCAGTTGAGTGCCCCACAAACCGATCATCATCATCATCATCTGTGAGCTGTGTTCTGGCAAGGGATAAGGAAACTTTTCTATATTGGTGCAGATGGAAGGACAAAGATCCATGGTGGGGGACAAAAACGCATAAAAATATGTAAATAACATATAAATATGTGAAACAAAATTTGTAAAAATAGAAGGGGAAAATCACAAAAAAGACAGAACCTATAAAGTATGGGGAAACAACATGAAACCTGAGGGAGCTGGCCAACAGCGCAAGGCAAAAATGAACTGAAATTGTTGTGAAAACTCAATGAGATCAAACATAAAGATAAATAAAAAGATTATAATGTGGTTTGCAGGTCACTGGGTGGTATGTATGAAGAAGGGGGACAGCAGATGTGTCTAGATTCAGTGAGGTTAGCATGTGCAAATTTAGAGTAAGAGAGGGGAAAGGGTGGAGGGTGGAGAGGGGTAGGTGGAGTGAGGTACAAGTGCTTGTGGCACTGTAAGGTATGGAAAATAACATGTGTAAATATGCAAACGTGACACAGGAAAAGTGGTCCATTTCAAGGTCTACGATTAATTATATCGGTAGGTGTATGTGGAACACGAGATATGCACCAACAATCAGCACAGTCGTGTAGCGGTGCGCTGTGTGCAGACGAGACAGGTGACAGTGTGGCTCGTAAGTCAGAGTGTGTGTAGTTTGGAAGGTGACATGTAAAACACAAGAACGAAGAGAAAGAAAAGGACAGACACAGAGTATAGTAACGTGTTAGATAGCAGTAACAAAGGAAGACAGACTGGATTACAGGATGGAAGGAACACCATTAGGCAAAATCAGTAATGGAAAATCCAGGAGGAAATAATGACAGTATTATGAAAAGGATAGTTGCTACTCACCATATGGTGGAGATGTTGAGTTGCAGACAGGCACAATGAAAAGATTGCTAAACAAGTAAGCTTTTGGCCAAACGGCCTTCTTCTGAATTAGACAACATACACACACATATTTACACCCCCCCCCCCCCTTTTCACACACTCACACACACACACACACACACACACACACACACACACACACACGACCACTGCCTCTAGCTGTCGAGGCCAGACTGCGAGCAACAGCACATAATGGGAGAAGCAGTTCGGGGGGTAGGGGTAAGGACGAGACTGGGGCAGGGACAAGGTGAGGAGAGGGTAGGGCAGCTAGGTGCATTCGGGAGATTAGACTGGGTTAGAGAAATAAAAAGACTGTGGGTACAATGGTGCAATAGAAGTCCGTGTAGAGCTGGAGTGGGAACAGGGAAGGGGATAGGTGGGTGAAGGACAGCGATTCTCACAGATTGAGGCCAGGAGCATTAAGAGAATGTACAATACATTGAAGGGGAGTTCCCACACGTGCCATTCAGAAAGGCTGGTGTTGGTAGGAAGGATCCAGATGGCACAGGCTATGAAACGTTGAAATGAAGAACACTGTATCGGGCACCATGCTTAGCAACTAGGTGGTCCAACTGTTTCTCGGCCAGTTTTTTGGTGGCCATTCGTGTCAGCTGACAGCTCGTTAGTTGTCATTCATACATACGATGTAGCACAGTTGTTGCAGCTGGATTGTAGATAACATGATTGTTTTCACAGATAGCCTTGCCTTTGACCAGGTAGGTGATGCTTGTGACCGGACACAGTCCAATCGCATTAATTTGGCCATATGCCAAAAGCCTGAATAACCATCTTTTACAGTCAGATGTGCAGGGAGAGAGTCGCTGAGGTTCTGAAAGTTACCAACAGGAATATGGAGCTAAACCAAGTCTGATGCTATGGCCACCTGCACTTAGTTTCTTAGTTGAGGATCCATAGTGCAAACAGACTGATCGAGGTGGCCCCACAGGTTCTCAATCAGGTATAAGTCTGGGGAGTTTGGTGGCTAGGGGTGTACAGTACATTCATCTTGGTGCTCTTTGAACCATGCACGTACACTGTGAGCTGTGACACAATGCACTGACCTGCATTCCATCGTGGTCCGGACAAAACAAACTGCATGTAGGGGTGGACATGGTCCCCAAGGATACACATATACTTGTATTGATTCATTGTGCCTTCCAAAATGATGAGATTACCCAAGCAACACCACGAGAACATTCCCCAAACCATAACACTCTCTCCTCTGGCCTGGACACTTCCGATGATTGCAGCAGAGCTGTACACGCCAGTTCTCATCTGTCGATGTGATTCATATGAAAAGGCCACCTGTCAGCATTCAGTGGCTGCTTACTTGTATTGGCATGAAAATTCCAGCCTGCCTTGCCAATGAATGGAGTCAACATTGGTACATGAACCAGGTACCTGGTATGGAGACCCATACATAGCAAAGTTTGTAGAATGGTCATTGAGGAGGCACGGTTGGCATACCTTTGGTTCATCTGGATGGTCAGTTCCTCAACAACTGGATGTCTATTCAGACGCATACATCCTTGCAGCCCTTGGTCACTCCTGTCGCATGGTGCACCACAGTTCTCTCAGCACCTGTTTTGGACTGTGCCATTTTGCTATGCACGGTAAAGAACCATGGTGGCATGTGAACAGTTTACAGATGTATCCATTTAGGAAATGTCTCCACCCTCAGCCCAAAAGCCAAAGATCATCCCTCTTTGGACATCAGATAAATTACTACATTTCAGCATAATGACGACGACTGCACTGTTTTCCATGTACCCAAGCCAGTCTTTATACATTGTCCACTGCTAGTGCTGCCGCCTACTGTCTGTGAGTGGATATTGCAATTTGACATCAAATGCTGATAGTGGTCACATTAATGTGAATGGACTGGGTGTGAATGTCAGCTGTTCAGCAGTCAAGTACAATAACCTTTGAATACGAAGTAAACAACCAAGGACCCCAAAGAGAATGATATTTCCACTCATTAAGTGTAGAAACAGCTCATGAAACTATATATGAGTTGTTTCTGAGCAAAATATTGAAATTTATCATCTCATAACATGGAAATATTATGTGGACACAAGATCAAAAATGGCTCTGAGCACTATGGGACTCAACTGCTGTGGTCATAAGTCCCCTAGAACTTAAACCTAACTAACCTAAGGACATCACACACATCCATGCCAAGGCAGGATTTGAACCTGCGACTGTAGCGGTCGTGCGGTTCCAGACTGTAGCGCCTTTAACCGCTCGGCCACTCCGGCCAGCTGGACACAAGATATTGGTCCCAATGTTGCTACCGTCAAAGACTCATAATGTGCCATGATCTTATCTTGCCAGAAATATGGACATGAGTGGTTTCTGATTTTATTGATTCAATCTAAAACTTTCTTGTTACGCATCTTAGAGGGAGGTCGCAATTATGATCCAAGGATCATGCACCTGACTGACTGACTGACTATTGGCTGCTATGAGAAACACAAGGCAACATTTTATGAATCTTTATAATTTTATTAATTTATCACTTCACTGATATTTACATATTTTTTCACACAGACTATATATATAACACACACAAATTTTCAGTAAAACTGTACATGATTACAAAATATATTATAAAATTACACAAATCTGTCCAGTGATAAAACACACATGAATTAAGTTAATTAAATACATGCATATAAAAGTTTTGTAAGAATACTTGCTCTTTTCTTTTTCAACTTATAATCCAGGTAAATAAATGACTTATGTATTTTCTGAGAAGTACACAAGTTTACAATACATGCTTATTAGTTGCACACTACGAAACATGTAGAATAAAAAATATTTATTAAGTAAAATACACACGTATGTAAAGTATTTAACAGTTTAATTTTAGATCCAAAAGAATAAAACCATCACACTAGATTTCCTTCTTTTGGGCTTATAATTAGTTTAACCCACACATAAGAAACATTTAAATGCCTAGTAGTATGAAAGATTAAAATGCGTAATTGTCACTACCATCACAAATGGCATTTGCTTAAGGCAGCATGTGGCAAATATTTTGTACAAAAATGCAACTGTATTCAAATAAATGTTAAAAAGTATCATACTTTGAACATCTGAGAACATGTTGCAAATACTAGTATTCTCTTTGTTTTTCAAAATGTATCAACTGGCAGTGAAATTAAAATTATGGATAAAAACTGGTTATTGAGTAACAAGAGTATATTTCTTAAATGCAATAATAATTATTCTGAGGCCAACAAAACCAAAAATATTAGTCGAATCAAGACTTTCAGAACAAAATTTGTAGTACGTTGCATACCACATTCGGAAGAGCATAAACAAATTGTTCTCTTGATAAATTTACTTCTCAAGGGTCAATGAAGACTGCATCAAAAAAACTCTCCCATAAGAAAAATAAAACATCTCTCTTTCTCCCCAGTTATTCTGAAAGCAAGCTCATATTTCTGAAACAGTTTGTAACATCATGTAACTACTGGGAAATACTATATTAATACAAATGGTTGTGAACTAATCACATCTTCATAAAGAAGAGGTTTATTATATTCATGTTTTGTTAATATATTGCTACCTGCACAGATATGAGATGGACACTGTGCCTAGTGTGCTGTCAATTGGAATGTTCTCTGTGCTTGCCTGCTGCTTCATGGTTAAAAATTTCACATCTGCCTTTCAAATACAACTTTTGAGCTTACCTGCCTTACCCCAGAGTCACACAATCGGAGAGCTAATTAAGTGTGACAATTATAGTAATTTTCAATCCAACAACAACATGCAGGAAGTGGGAAGTAATTATTCCTGTAGGTAGAGTTTTCAGAACAAGTTTGTAGGCTCAGTACTCTCTCCAACTACACAAAAACTGGAGGTCATTGCTACATGGCAAATTTGCTCCAACAAAATTGTCGGCAGTGCTACTATCAGTAGATCTGATTTTGTTATACATCATGAGACAGGAGTGGCAAAAGTAGTTAGAGTCTCCTTGCAGTAAAGATGTATCAGTAGTTGTGTGCACATTTAATGAGTTGGCTTGAGCATTCATTGTGTGCAGACCGTCCAGCAGTTACAAGTGGTGGTTTGGGTGGTTCCATGATGCCATATTTTTCATTGTATCATCTAATGATACTAGCACAATAAGTCTATATGTCATCAGAGTGCTACCTATTACAAGTAGAGGAAACTGTTTGATAAATAAAACAATTATCAAGATACAGTTGACAAATCTTAATAAACCTGAGAGAGAGCAGCTAAAGCAGCACATCCCTTCTGGGCACCACACAGATACCCACTTAGTGAGTTGGCTAAGGTAGTGGTTGACACTGAACAGGGATTCAAATCCCTGTCTGACTCTCTAGGTTTAGTCTCCAATTATCTCATTACTGACAAGATGATAAACTCTAATTTCAATCAGAATCAGTGAATGAGGAACCACTACAGCATAGGATACAGGAATCAAGGCTTAGATAGTATGGACACGTTAAGAGAATGGAGGAGGAGGATACCCAGAAAGATAAATGATATGAAAGGGAAGGGGAAAAGTCTGAGAAACAGATGAAGAATGGAACAAGGTGGGAAGACAGAAGGCAATGACAAGGCTTACATTTCAGACAGACTCAGCCAGCAGCTGGAAACTGTAAAAAATGGTGGTGGTGAAAGTATTTCTGTGAAATTGTGCAAATGGTGAGGTATTGTTTTAGTGAAAGACCTAAGTTGGACTGGGCAGGTTAAAGTTCGATTGGGCAGGTTATAAGCATAGTAAATACATTATACAAATCAGCACATTTTACAATGCATAAATTGAAAGGTGGAACTGGTGTACCTGATGCTAACCCATGTGTCTGGTGCAGAAATTAAAAATGGTTCAACAGAGTGTCGTCAGATGCACAAGAAATTATAAACTGGGTGAATAGTCCTAATGAAATGATTAATGAATTTGACTGGGAAATAAGAAGGAACAGAAGCAGAAAAACTTTGACTGGACATTTTTACAAATGCTAACACATGTCAGCATGCAGGGAAACAATTTTTTTTATACGTGTAAATTACAATTCTGGATGGTAGAACACTGGGGCTGCATGTGAAACCTGGTCAACTACATCAAACGCAAAAGAGGAGGCTCAATTCACAACAGCGGACAGAACAGAAGAACTTTCAAGAGCAATACTTTCTGAATCTACTCAGAGCAAGTGCCAAAAGGTTAATGTCTTCTCACCCTGTTGGTGAAGCTGCAAACAAAGCTTTGGAATTAACAACTCTAGTTCTATTCCCCCAGCAAAAGCTGGACTGACAAAAGCAAACACATGAATTGTTAGAGCAAAACTAATAATACCACATGTGGTAATCAGTCCCCTAGAGTCTACTGTAGTACTGCAACCAGATAATCAGATTCTAGTGAGTTCAGCCAGCTACAAAAATTGAAGGACTGAAGCTCACCATCAAACTGAAGACAAAAGTAGAAACAGTGAACACCAATACGCTAGCTACAGTAGGGAAGCTATCTGAGTTAGAAAAATATACTGGATGAACAAAAGATTCTGATATTGGTAATTCAAAGAGCAAAACAGACAGGAAAATAGGCAAAGGAACATCACTTATGGGAATGGCCTTTGCGATCAACAAAAGGTTCCTCCAGTTTGTAACAGAAGCAGGACCAATAAACAACAGACTGATGATGGTGAGGTGCAAATGTATTAATAAGTCTTACGTGATACCATACATAAATCAGTAAACCAAGACAACAAGAAAGACAAAGAAGGAGTCGATAAGTACCAGGACAAACTAGAAGAAACTCATAAGAAAAATCACTAAAGGATGTGTTAAAATTTTAATACATGATTTAAACACACAGTTAGGCAAGGAAAAGAGATTAAGAGGAATGATCTGGCAAAACCCAGGACACAGATTCACTAACAAAAATGGCCAGAGACTGGTCGAGCTATGTTGCCAACACTGTATGAAGAAATAAATGGTCAAGAAAACCAAGACGTGCCGGTTACCAGTTGGATCCTCAGGAGAATACCAGACAGACCATGTACAATTACATATTAAAACAACTCAGACATCTTGAATGTACAAATCAGAAGAGGGGAAAACAGACTCTGATCATTATCTCACCAGAATGGAAATCAGAATGAATAAGAAGACCATAATGATACCAAAGTCTGATATGACAAAATCATCAAGGGTCAAAGAGGAATGAGAGGAAGAGACAGCAATGTCTTGGTAGGAATTCAGAGAGAAGTATTCAGTAGAGCATAGGAGAAAATTCCTCTGATAAAAAGTTAGAGATGTCCATGGCGGAATGACATACAGCAAGGTAGTTGAGAACAGGAAAATAATCTACAACAATTGGAACAATGACAAAACTGAATTAGATCTGGCATATTATGTGGGGATGAGAAAGCAAACATCCAGAGACATCAGGAGAGTCAAAAGGGAACATGAGAGGGGTCAATTAGAAGGAACAGAGGATGATTTATGAAACTATAACACAAGGTACTTCTATAAATCATTTAAAACCAAAATCATAGGATATCAACCACAAAATCTGTGTCTCAGAAAAAAGGATACAGAACTGGCATTGAACAATAAAAAGAACTGTGAGACTGGAACTGCTGAACTGTCTCGAACTGGCAGAAAGATTCAAAAGAAGTCAAGAGAAATGATAAGTCAAAAGCACCAAATGAATTCGAGATCAAGAGAGAATCACAAAACTGAAACAGTGGTAGAACAACAGGAGAAGATGGCAAAATATCTGAACTGCTAAAGAAAGCTTGATAAAATAAAAAAAGAAGGTAGATTACGGTACCTTTCACAAAATTTGAACTGTCCATCTGTGAAGGCATCTGTTCACTGTATTCAGATTCATGTCTGTGTCCTTGTGCAATGTCTGTTTGCAACTGCGAGGTGTAAGGAGGAGACCTTCAGACATACATACCTCCTATTTGTTCTACACAAGTATCACATTAGACTGTTCTGTCCAGGACGTTTCGATCCTTGAATTCCTTTGTTGTAAAGTAGTTCACACCCATCTATTTATTGTTTTCATTTCTGTGAGAGGTCTATATGGCATCTTGCCTGCTCTCACTATTCATCACATTTACTTATGACGGTAATATATTCCACCACGACTCATATTCTACAAACATTGTATAGTACTACAATTGCCGTTACTATGGAAGGAGAACGGACAGCAATGCCTGGACGGGAAGTTTATAATTTCGTGGGGAAAAGAATAAAGGGCACCACAGAGATTTGAACACTGATCTCCAGGTTTGCAATCCACCACTGTAATCACACAACCACAATGGTGTCATTCCTGCAACTCGCTCAATGTTGCACATCTTGAACTTGGACCACTCATTGTTTCTAATTTGCCTTTTCTTTTTTTTACAATTCAGTAAGTACACCTTATTCCTGTTTTCATGCTTGATCTGTGTTCAGTTTTTGACAGGCTATGCACTGGGCCATTTTACCACTAAATCTAAGGGGGGGTGCGTGGGCAGTTTCCCTTGCTAGTATCCCAACCAGCAGACATCATAATGGAGGGAGATGAGCTAGCATGGGTAGTGGAGTGGGGTAGTGTGGAAACTTGCCAGGGAGGCTGCACACAGCCCATAGGATGGGTAGACCTGCTGGTGGAGGTGTTTACATGCAGGCAGCAGCAGGCTGAGTGGGCCAGTGCTTACTTGGATGTCGTCCATCATGGACCTCACCTAGTGTATTGTGTAGCGTGTTGTGCTGAATGGTCAGCTGTTGGCCATCTGTGCCAGAATCACACCGAGTTCTTACTGTGCTAGTCTCTAGATGTTTTCAGACTATATGCTTTCCATAGATTGACCCGCACAGTGAGTTCATTTCCCTTTCATGGGGTTCTGTTCCTCAGCTACTATCAAGTCAGAGTCAGCCTGTGAAGTTTCTGCACCAACTGTGTGCCAGAAGGATATCTTTACTGCCTGTCAGATATAAAATTATATCACAATATCTGGTACCTAGGACACAGTTGCAACAAGAAAAGAAGATAGGAGAATATCAAGCAGGCTTCAGAGCAGGAAGATCCTGAGCTGAACAGACACTCAATTTAAAGGCAGCCCTGAGATACCAGATGATTAGAAGCAGAGAGACTGTGCATCTTTGCAGATTTCAAGAAGGCATACAACTCTACTGAAAGGCCACCACTTGTCCAAGAACTGGGAGAGAGGGGTCTCATTGAGAAGACAGTAAGCATTATCAGACACTAATAAACACCAAATCCAAAATTAAATTCATGGGGGAGTTATTTGAGCCCTTCAAGATTCGAACTGATGTGAGACAGGGCAATGGTATTTCACAACTATTGTTTGACATACTATTAGATAAAGTTATCAGGGAACAGGTAAAATAAGTGAAAACACAGGAAATCTTCATTAACCAATCAGGTTAGGAAGGAAAACCAAACAATCAGATATAGACAATGGCTTGGCTATCTGGCATTTCCTGATGATCTCTTAATACTGACAGATAATATGGAAGTAGCAGTAAAGCAAATCAAGATCCTGAAAGAGAAGGCTGGAAAGGTTAAAATATGGTGAGATCAAGGCAATTTATAAAGTCAAGTATTGGGGGAGATGATACAGACAAATGGGATACAGAAAAGCTCACAAACAGAGAAATCAAAAGATGCATTTGGAGCACTGGAAACACCTATGATAAACCATGCCTACCATAATATGGAAGTCAGACATTACAGCACTGTCACCAAACCAGAAACCTTATACAGTTCAAAAATGTTGGTCGTGGATTGGAAAGCTGTATTAGAAAATATCAGGAAACTAGAGAGAATAATCTTCAGAAAAATCCTAGGGCCCAATAAGACAGGAGAAGGTTACAGACTGTGAACTAGACGAAAACAACTAGATATCTAATATAGTACATGACATGAAGAAACAACATTGACTGAAATTTTATGGTCATATCAAGAGAATGAGGGACATCCAACAAACTAAAATGATCTTGGAGTACACAGAAAACATGTAGAACATGAAGTGGATCATTGAAATCAGAAAAGACCTGAAGGATGTTGGCATAATACTTAGATATACAAGACAGACGAACATTAAACCACTCTACTGAAGTGGAAATAAAGCCAAGAGGTTGAGAAGTTTAGACAGGAACAATGTGATCAGAAGAAAGAAAGAAACTGCATAGGGAGAATAATAATAATAATAATAATAATAATAATAATAATCTGAACTGCTGAATTATACACGCAGGTCGGGCCGCAAACAGAAAATAGGAGGCACACCTCCAAGAAGCAATACAAGATAGTCTTCATTTATGAACAGGACAATTAATGAGTGGAACAAATTACCCAAAAGAAATAATTAAGTACAATGATCAGAAAACTGAATACTTGTATCTGTTACAGTGTATGAGAAAAAGCCATGAAAAATTTTGATGCACAGTTGTAATGTCTGTCGGGCAGAATGACATGGTAATTACAGAAAAAAGTGATCTAGAGATACTAGTTTGGTCCTCTACTCTTAATACAGCAAAGGCGCTGCCCCTAACCCCTTACTTCATGGTTCACATCCCTGCAACAGACCTGTCCCCTGCCATCCTGCCACTGCCACCACCATCACAACCACCTACCCCAGTCCAGTCACAGACATTTCCTGCCTCATCAAAGGTAAGGATAATTGTGAAAGCAGTCATGTTATTTACAAACTAGGGTGTAACAACTATGCTGATTTAAATGTTGGCATGACAACCAACAAGCTGTCTGTGTGCATGAAGGGCCACTGACAAAATGTGGCCAAGAGACAGCTGGACAACCCAGTTGCTGAAGATGCTACTCAAAAAGGTTCTTCACTTCAGTGACTGCTTCATGGCCTGCCCCATGTGCATCCTTCCTATCAACACCAGATTTTCTGAACTGCACAGGTGGGAACTCTCCCTGCAATATATCCTATGTTCCCATAAACTCCATGGTCTCAACCTTCACTAGTCCCTGTCCTTCGCCTTCCTACCCTCCATCACTGCTTCCACTCCAGCACTACACAGCCTTCTACCCCACCAATTCATCCTCTAGTCTTCCATTCCATTTCTTCTTTCCTTTTCTGCTCCCCTCCCCAAACCACCTGGCTGCACCTAGCAGCCACACCCTTTCCCCATAATGTTCCTGCATGGTCTCAGACAGCACTACACCACCCCTACTCTGCTATCCCTCCCCCTCCCTGCTCCAGCTCCCCCTTAACCCCACCACCCACAGACTGCTTCTCCCATTAGGAGCAGCTGCAGTATGCTGTCTGGTCTACACAGCAGGAGACAGTGGTCATGTGTGTGTGTGAGTTGTGCTTGTGTGAATGTGTGTGTATTTTCTAGTTCTGAAGAAGGCCTTTTGGCCAAAAGTTTAAATGTATATCAGTCTTTTTGATGTACTGTCTGCAGCTCAACATGTCCTCTCTATGGTGAGCCATAATCGAACATTTTCAATTGTCTGATTTTACTCTGTTTTCGTATCACCTTCCATATGTGATACCTTCTTAAGCTATTCTTCAGTACTTTGATCTTATAGTAATTATATTTTGTTGAGACTTTTAATTTAATTTAAACTGTTATATAGGCACTGTTTTTTAAAGGTTAATGTCAATGTTTTTTTCTAATTTGCTCCCTTTATATTTATTTACAGTTTAAGTTTAATCCTTTTAATGGCATTATCACTGATCTGTCAAAGATGACATTTACTCTTTGTTCATACCTCAATATATAACATTGTTCATGAATCTTGTACTCATTCTGACTATGATTGTCAGTCAGAGCCAGGTGATGGCCTTCTGAGCCAAAAAACAGTTAACAAAATACAATAATACTGCAAAACATACACTGTGTTGAGTCTGATTCATAATTATGAAATTATTCTAACAAGAAGTGACACATAAATCAAATAACAAACTGCCTGGTATTAATAAATCCAGCAATTATTATAATCCTATAAAAAGTACTATGAAACAGTAAAAATGGCATAAAACCATTATTGTATTTATTACATTACATGAGAATATAAATGAACTTTGTATTTGGCCCAGTACAAAACATGCAAAATTAGTGCTGGGCCTTGAATCTGTAGTTCTAGGACAATTATTACCATCCGTAATGTGTGTACAGCTCATTATAAATGAAGTAAGACCACCAACGGAAAAAGTTATGCCCTTTAAATGCAGTATTACGATGAATAAATTACATATACAAACTTATGAATTGGATAAGATTACTTTTAAAAGCAACAGATGATTATTTACCACATGGAATATTTGTAACAGAAAATATAGTGTCACTTTCACTTTGAATAGATATCACTGCATATCAAAAACACACCCAGCTCTATTGGTTCCAAGCAATGATAAAAACCTTAGGGGCTTTCCTTATTTGGAAAATTGCAATCAGCAAGCAAGTTGCACTCAGATAACTGCTATTCCTTGCATCTCTACAATTGAACATGGATGCTTGGTATGGGAATTTTATAGCATAAATGTGTAACAGCAGCCCAATCACTATTTCATTTGTGCACTGTATGAATTAACTGATAATCTCATGATTACTGTCATGTACACATAAATGTTGCTTCGCAGATTTCACAACTGTCTCCATCATCTCCACCAAATCCCTGTAAACAAAAATGTTCATCAGTGGAGTTTTAGAGAATTGTCCTCTCAATTCCAGCACTAAATGACAGCACAGAAGCAATACCCCACTATTTGCGTGGATGACAGAGATGGAGCACTTGCTCAGATGGACAAGTAGAGGGAGAAAGTTGGCTGCGGAATAACTAAAGGAGCTGTACTAACCATTCACCAAGACCAGCATTGAAGAAAATTGTAGAAAGCTTAAACTTGATGAGAACTGGAACCAAAAACTTCCTGAATATACAGTCAGCTGAACAAAGCAGTAGATCAAGTAAAAGCTACATCATTAATACATTTCTGAAAGTCTGATGGGACAGAAAGAAGCACATAGAGTAAATAAAGAGGAGAGGAAATTAAGTTTCGATACCAAAAGTCACAGCAAATGTGTGAAATAACTAGATATTAGAATACATATTTAAAAAACCATGTACAGCATAGTGATAAAGCAAAATTTACATAGATCTATTAATAAGCAATAAATACAAAAAACATTTATTCTTTATCTCTGTTACACAGCAATTCTCCACTTTCGCTGTATTTATTTAGACATGTTCTTCATTCACAAGTAATTTTGGTTTCTTCCTCCACCCTAAGTGAACCAAAAATCTGTAAAACCATCATGAATAGTACAATTTGTAACACAACATGAACAGCAATATATCATGGGAATATACTGCCACTTTCAAACACTTGATAATGGCTACAAAGCCAAAGCTAGTCACGTAATGAAGAATAGATCAACATAAATACCAGTGAAAGTGTAGAAATGCCACCTTGATTAAATTTTTTTTCATACAGACAAGAAATTTTGGTGATTAAATTCAATTTACCTGTCTGTTCTGGAAGAAATTGTAGACTGTATACATCTGACAACAGCCTCTGCCTTCCCTATTGCTGCTGTAAGGATTTCATGTTTGAAATACCCATCACACAACACGAGGACATGGAGTAACTTGAAGCCGGCTATCAGCTGTTGAGCCTGGACAAAATATATGCGCAATTACAGTAAGGCATTATGCAGTAGTAAATAACAAATAAAAATCCAATGCAAAAAGTATGACCGGAATGTAATTTTTTTGTTTACCAAAAATAATTTCTATTTATAACATAAAACCAATGGCATCATGGAAGACACATCTGAGACCCAGTATATTAAGAAATTTTACAATCTTATTAGTAGGCATTTTTGTCATTTTATGTTTTATCCTTACAAGGCACAGAGGTCTACTGAGTTCAGCCTCTACACTTGTTTGCTAAACCATTCAATAATCAAACAATGGAAACTCCAGGTAGGAATATTAACCATGTAGGAAAAGACAGATTGCCACTTACCGTAAAGAAGATACATCAAGTCGCAGACAGGTACAATTAAAAAACACATACATAAACTTCCAGCCACAGCCTTGTCAGTTAAAGAGAGACACACACCATTCACACACACAAGCAAGCACACTTCATGCACACACGACCACCAACTCTAGGATATCAGGACGGAATGCAACTATCAGGTGGGAAGTGAGGAGCCAGCAGGAAAGGGGAAGGCATAGTAGTGTATGGGTGGGGAGAGAAACGAACGCTATCTGGTGGAGTGTGTGGGGACTAGACTGCCAACAGGCGCAGTGTCAGGAGGTTGCGGGACAGGAAGGTGGAGAAAAAAGGAGCAAAAAAGGAGAGGAGATGGGAAAGATGGGTGGATGCATTGGCTGCAGATAAACAGGGCGGGAGATGAGAATGGGAAGGAGATGATTGAAGGGATGGACACTGTTCGATTGAGGGTGTGGGGACAGTATGTTCCGTAGGTTGAGGCCGAGATATAT
Organism: Schistocerca serialis cubense; assembly: GCF_023864345.2. NCBI lineage: Eukaryota > Metazoa > Arthropoda > Insecta > Orthoptera > Acrididae > Schistocerca > Schistocerca serialis. Next base: position 217,321,605 of record NC_064642.1, on the reverse strand, counting down.
ACGGGAGCTGAGAATGTGTTGTAAGGATAACTCCCATCTGTGTAGTTCAGAAAAGCTCTTAGCCGTATTTATCCTGGCCTCAACCTATAGTAACATACTGTCCTCATACCCTACACGCAAGAGTTTCCACCCCCTCTATCATCAACTCTCCATTCTCATCTCCCACCCTATTTATCTGCAGCCCTCTGCCAATGCATCTGCCCATCTTTTCCATCTCCTCTCCTTTTTTGCTCTTTTTTTGTCCACCTGCCTGTCCCACAGTCTGAGACTCCACCACTGATGTCACTGAAGTAATGTAAGGGCACTGTACTGTTACAAATACTGTTACACTGTTTTTCCTATAATGAATTTACATTAGCTTTATTTCAAAATATTCAAACAATTTTGTTTGTTTTATGTATCATGTGGAGTTTTTGACATCATCAAACTACTTCTCTATTGACATGGAGCTCTGCATTTCTGGTTGCTGTGATTTTGTTTGTTTTATGTATAATGTGGACTTTTTGACATCATCAAACTACTTCTCTATTGACATGGAGCTCTGCATTTCTGGTTGCTGTGATTTTTAGCTAACAGCCAGTGACTGCAAGAAGGTGGGTATCCACATTGCCCAGAGCCTCATTGTGCTACACAGTGTTTTCATTTTTACTGAAGACATTGAAATATCTCGAAAACTACACAGTGGATAAAAAAAAAGTTACAATTCCAATTTGTTTGTCTCGGAGGAGGAGTTCCAATGGTACTATATCCTACCCACCGCACCACGCTGTATGCGGATGGCGCGAGGATAACTTTAAAATCTTCAATGGGAACCCCCATTTTTTTATTGCAGATTATGATTCTATGACAAAATCTAGATTCTTTTGTCTGAAGCATTTTCTTCGTTTTGCCACAGGTGGCGCTGTAATCAGAGGAATAGGAGTGGGTACAAAATCGTAATTTACAACACACTACTCAATGGTCCCTGAACATCCAATGGCGTGTGGGACCCTACCTCCATGCTGCAAGGGTAGGACTGTTTAGTATTTCATAACTTTTAATTGAAAATCCCATTCACAACATTGTATTTCTCCGACATATCGAACAGGGGACTACTCGATGATGATTGCTAGATGATAGTACATATGGGTCCAGGTCAGGAGCTCTAGATTTTTTTTTTTAATGTACATGGGCCATCCATGGAGTGCACAGTGCATGATTTGTCATTAAGTTCAGGTCCTGTTGTGTAACTGCAATGATACAAGCCACTGTTATGGGAATCCTTTCAAAGACTGCCTCCTTTCTGCATCTATGTGGAAACACAAGATTTCCTACTGGTCAAAGACTAGATTCAGTCCTCCAGGAACGTGAGGTAGTGTGTCCACATTGTGTGTTGTGCTGTTGGTTTGTATTTAATTACATACTTACAAGTACCCAACATTGGAGGCATTGTACCAACTGCTCTGGAAGACTGGAGCATGGCCCAAATAGTGCTACCACTAGTTTACAGTCCATGAATAAACTGAACTTTGTGCTGAATAAATATAAATAGAATCCCTTAACTGTGAAAGGAAGTTCTAATGCCTCTTTTTCTATCTAAGATTACTTACTTTGAGTGGGTGTCAGTGTTTTTAAAGCACAAGTAATGAGTTGTTCAGTGCTGTCGTTATATCTATGTGCCAACACTACACAGAAGGCATATGGCAATACACCTGTAACAAAAACCAGTGACTATGACCATGAAAAGATATACAGCAGGGCACCAAATACAGCATATGCTTTAACTGCATGAAAGCGCTCTCAATGTATGAGGTACATTGGTAACGAACACTCTTCTTTTGCAACTGGTTCAGTGGCTGAATGACGAAGAGGTCACTTGTGAAACAAACTCTGAATTCACTTTCCCCAAAAAAGTTCGTAGGTCTGGTATGTTGCATGGTAGGGCGAGGGGGGACGGTCGAGGATAGTGGTAGGGAGTCAATAGATACTGCGATGTAATCAAAGGACTGAATCATTTCTTTCTTTCCTTTTTTTATTTTTATTTTTTTAGGAAATGTATAATGTATTCAACTAACTCCTGGACAAACTGGCACCTACTGAAGCAGCAGCTTAACTCCACAACTCATAATGTAGTAAATGTTCAAAGATTTTGTTCCTGGCATGTGGGTCTCATAATAATTAAGTTATCTAAATAGTCCGTGCAAGGAGAAATGGACATAGTTAAATATTGCAGGTACATCTGGAAGATTACAGGATGGAAGAGACCTCAGAAGGCAAGGACTTGTATACACAAGGCTGAGCAGTGTGTCAATAATGATGTATTGTGATTTTTACAAGGTCTGAGAGGAGGTCTTCAGGGTGTCATATGGGGTAGGTTGCTATTTATGCCTGGGCACTGATTGTGGAGTTAAAATCTATGCATAGCTGGAGGGAGTACTTTGGTTTCTTTACAATGACCAGGGGCACAGCGCAAGCTTTTGTGTTAACCGAGCCAATAAATACAGCCTCTAGAGTTGACTAATCTCCTGCCTGAAACCACAATCAAAATGGGCCTTGCTTGGAAGAAACAAAGAACTGCATACAGTCACAAAGAGAAACGAGTCTGGAAGTCTGTGGCAGGCTCCAGGCCCGATTCGAACAGCTGGAATGTTGCACAGATGTTATCACATTTTTGGAGTGGAGCCCTGCCAGAGACTGCCAACACTTTGTCACTACACCCTTGTTGCTTCTTTGTACACTGTGGTGATTGTGAATTAACCTTGGAGGGGAACTGAACTAAAATGTGCTACCAAATTATGGGAGGCTGGGACTAATTCTGGGGCATGTAAATTTTCAAATGTTTGGAGGCTTACGAAGGAAACTGTAGCCCCTAAGTCCACATAGAAAATGTCTTCTTTGTTCATAATTGTGTGGTGTATAAATAACTTGTTGCCTAAAGGTGTGCCTGGGGGAACAATTACCTGAAGTTTACACACTGTCACTTGACACAGACAGGGAACTGGATTTGATCACCTAGATGGTTTATGACCAACTGTTCAGAGATGCCCATCTTTTCAACAATGGGTGTAGGGTGCCAGTGATCTCAACACACTGTGCATGAGTGTGCTATGAAGCAGTCTGGGTATGATGGAAAGCCCCACTGCATATGCTGATGAGGGACAACTGACTGTTCAAGAGGCCACTGAAATATTTGATATTAATGAATCATGACACTTGTCATCTTCAAACAGGTATGATGTGATGTTTGGACCACTGTGACTTGTTGTCGGGTCTGAGTGGCTCTTTTTCTGCCTGTGTGATTTACAAAGAGTGCATCAAAATATCTTCTTGTGGTGGGTAATCTAATTTGAATGCTGAAGTGCATACTTCTGGATCAGGAACCAACTGGATTACAATGTTTCAAATTAAAGAGTGAGCATATTATGTCTTGCATACTGATTTTGTGCACCATACTGCATCGGCAACTTAACCCTTGTAAATTAGTCGCCCAGAAGTGGTAAAGTGACAAGGCTGTTCCTGGTATTGATGAAATTCAAGCCATGTTATTGTGTCTGCTGTTGAAACTGCTGCTGCTATTGCTGCCACTGTTCAAAGCATTTCGTTAAACTTGCTTCCACAATACTACGCTGATGATTTTACCTCTTTGCTAATTACTGTGGCCGAGATAAGATAGACTATCGGGAGCAGCAAAAGAATTCAATGCAACTAGACTGACTAGTCTGCTCTATCAAAAAGCACTCCACCAAAGGTAACAGACAGACAGAGCAATGAGGAAATGAACACAGAAGGATGACACAACTGATAAAGATAAAATCCAATGAGTAACCCACAGAGAGAAAATAATAAATGTAGTGAAGCAGGGATCAAGAACACTTGGGGCGTTATGCCCACAAAGACTATAAAAAAAAAATGAACATATGACTGCCTTTCATATCACATAGCTGCCACGAGTTCTGGCTGGTCAGCTGGGTGGCCTGTGGTGCTGCAACAGGTGAAACTAGCACTCGGTGATCATTGCTGCTCTGTCTAGCAGCCGACGTTCAGCTCCAGGCTTTCTTAGTTGGTGTACGGGGATATCAGACTTATCACTGAATGAAAGTCATTTATGACTTAATAACTATGAACACAGAAATAGTTTTCTGTTATATACATTTAATTGTTTCATGGACTTGTAGTTAAAATGTTAAAAATAAATCTATAATGAAAATAAAGACAATATTACCACGCCCTACTTTAAGCCATTCCTGCACAACAAAATTAATAGACACCGAGTTATGGAGTTTCCTCACAATCTTAAGAAGTCTGACGCAGATGAAATAAGTCAAAACAAAATTTATGAGGAACACTGTAGTGTCATCTCCAACCAACAGAGTGGTTAACACAACTGCGAGGACAGCAAGTACTCTGTCTCTACCGAGTCTACTGGTATCACTGACATGAACAAAAAAAATTGTGGTGGGGACTTTATTCATCCATATCTATGTCTACAACTACATACATACTCCACCAGCTCCCACGCAGTGGATAGCAGATGCTACCTTGCGCTACTGCTAGTTGTTTACTTACCTGTTTCTCTTGTAAATGGAGTGAGATTGCCTTTGTTTCCCAGATTTAATAAACTAAAAAATTACTGGGTAATTTAACAGTGTCAAGTAGTACTACCAGGCACTGGTCATTTCTTATTCTATTGTGATATAGCTTTGTTATTGTTTTCTAGTTCAGATTCACAAGTTTCTCCATAAACTAAAATCATTAGTGGGTCCCAGTAGATTGTTATATGACAAAATTTCCAAATCGTAATAAGTACATTCCTTTTGGCACAAGTTTTGACAGCATATGAAACACATTGCTGGCAGCAAATCCCAGTAAAATGAGATAATGAGCGATTTCAGTTTAAAAGTATGGCAGAAAAGCAGACAGGGCTTGTTGTTTCCACACTGAGCAAGGCTGTAAATCTGTAAACTATGTGGTCAAATTCTTGAGAGTCAGAGTATCGCTTTTTTTTTCGTCCTCTTCAGTTATGTCTCACTTCTGTCTAACAATTTCATACTACAAGTTTCGCGTCTTTACTTCATTTAATCTACATCTACATACATACTCTGCAACCCACCCTGTCCTGTGTGGCAGATGGAGCCTTGTACCACTACCAGTCTCTGTTCTTTTTCTGTTCTAGTCACAAACACAGTGAGGGAAAAACAACTGTCTGTATGCCTCTCTGCGAGCCCTAATTTCTCTATTCTTATCTTCATGGTCCTTAAGCGAAATGTATGTTGACAACAATAGAACTATTCTGCAGTCAGCTTCAAATGATGGTTCTCTAAATTTTTTCAGTAGTTTTCCTCAAAAAGAACATTGCCTTCCCGTTTGAATTCCCAAATCTTCTCCATACTACTTGCGTAACAAATCCAGCAACCCACCTTTCAAATGCTTCCTATAATCCAACATGGTGGATTCCCAACACTCTAGCAGTACCCCACAATGGCTCGCATTAGTGTTCTATAAGCGTTCCCTTTTAGAGATTACCCATACTTTTTCTAAAATTCTAGCAATAAACTGAAGTTGACGAGTCACACCTCTATTAAAATCCTTACATTCTTGTTCCATTTCATTTCATTTTGCAATGTCACACCTTAATCAATGCAATTCTGTCCAGCAGCACACAACAAATGCTATATTCACACATTGCAGTATTGTTTTTCCTACTCATCTGCACTGACGTACATTTTTTCTACATTTAGAGCTAGCTGCATTCATCACACCAAGTCATCTTGTTCACTCCTACAGGCACTCAATAATGACACCTCTGTGATGGACATCGGAATCGCAATGCCTAGAATTGAAATCATACAGTTTTCTTATGGGTGCCCATGGAATACATTTCAGGCACACCGCTGCTCAGAATCGACATGAAAAGGCGACAGGGGTGAACATGAAAAGGCCACAGTGGTGGATACGAAAAGATCTCAGCGGTAACATAAAGGGCATCAATGACACCACTCCTTGTCTTGGAGCAATAATTTACCCACATTTTGCAGACGAAAATGACAATTTGCAGTGCAATGTGTAAAGCAACGATGTTACTAACAACTTTTGACCCTGCTGACTTCCCTCTGACATTTCAGCCATTCTCTAAGGATATCACAGAGCTGCAACCCCCTTGAATGTTATTTGACCTATGTGGAGTGAAGTGTGACTGCAGTCTTTGCTCTGGTATATAGTGTGGAACCACCAAAGACTGTTAAAAACCAATCAATGAAATTTTTACATGATCTGAAACAGAAAAGGGTGTTTATGCCTTTTTCAGCCTTCGTGTGGCATGATCATGGAAAGGGAGGGGGGGGGGGGGGGGGGGGCGACATTTCGACACTGGCCCGAGCACAAATAAAACAACAAGTGGTCCCTCTAAGAACCCCCTCTACTCCCCCCATTTCGGCACCGCTCTTGGTGCCACCTGCACTCCTTTGATGAGCACTTTAAATATGTACTTGTACACCCCTTTGATCTGTAGGTACCTATGGAGGACGCACAACTTCTGGACACGCTGCTGCTCTACCATCCATTTGTGGGCAACCAGAATTGGAGGGGTGTTGAAAATGTTGTCTGACCAGAGATGCTTAGAGATTGAAGTGAGAATTGTCTCTGTAAAAGTACAGTGACCCTTTGCCATATTTTATTCACACACGTGTCAATTCACCCCCCCCCCCCCCCCCCCCCCCTCCACCAAACTTGATCATGCCACAGGACAGTGTGAAACAGGAGGGCTGAAAATGCAAATACATCGTTTGCTGCTTCAGATCACATTCAAATTTCATTGTGTGGTTTTGAATGATCTGTAGTGGTTCCACTCTGCATATCAGAGCAAAGATTTTGATTGTGCTACACTCCAAAGGCACAGATAATGTTCAGTGGCTGCAGCCTCACAATGTCTTTGGAGAAAGTTTGAATTGTCTACGGGGTGTCAGCAGTGTCAAAGGTTGTTAAGAACATCATTCTGTTGCACATCACACTACAAACTACAGAATGCTTGTAAATGAATGCTCCAAGAGAAGCTATGATTTCATTGACAACCTTTACGCCATTCCATGTCCTTTTCCTGTCGATTCTCAGTGGAATGAGTTTGTAACGTTTTCCTGGGGCACTTATAAGAAAATCGCATGATTTCAATGCTGGACCTTGCCTTTTTGACTTCTAACATAGGGTGTCAAAAGAAGGCGTGAAATAAGGATAAGAGACGGTGTGACAACCTTCCCATCGTGTGACATGTCCATGATGACATTGGGCAGAACGATGGTGCAATTTGGTGCCAATGTGACATCATTAACCCACCTTACACCTCCCATGATCTTCTGAGCTCTGGCTTTTTTTTCCCAACACATGCTGACACCTTGCTGTCTGAAGTGTCGCTGTCGCATGGCACCACACTTTTGCACCATCACAGAGGAAAGTATTAGGCACCATTGAACCGAATTTGAAAACTTCTGCTTCACATTGGGGACAATTATAGGGTTCTTAAAAAGTGATCCTTTAATTGTGTTGCACAGTGTATTATTTCCTCACCTTCGGTTACATTATTGGTTTAGTATATCTACATGTGGAGAACTGTGTATGTTGTATCTTTTTGAAATTGAGAGAGACGATTTACAGAAAATCACTCAAAAATACTTTTAAGAACACTGTTTTTTCTGTTGCTGTCAGTATGTCTCCCAAACGGAGAGTTGTAGTGAGGGGAAGGCAGTGCCAGCCCTTTCACACAGTGCCCATATTTTGTGCTTTTACAGAAGCATGGGTGACACATACAGAAATATTGTAGCACTCGGAGACAAATGAACATCTTTCAACTAGTGCTGATTTTCTCCTCTACTGGCATCACCAGTAAAGAGGCTCAGCTTATCATGGCCAAACAGTGGTGCCATCGGTAAAAATAACTAGTTCTGCTTTATTGTATATTACACAGAAGGTTCTTTGCACATATTAGAAATAATAGTGGACCAACGCTTGAGGCTTGTGGAACCCCGTAAGTGATTTCTATCCAGTCAGAAAAATCTCCCCTTGTGACACTGATTGAATTATTAAGTATTTGCAACTTTCTGCATTCTTTTTACTAGAAATGACATTATCCATTGGTTGGATACACAATCAATTCCATAATGCCTCATTATTTAAGAGGACTTTATGATTCACACAGACAGATAGGTCACAGAAAACACCAGTAAATGCCATTTTGTTATTTAATGCTTGTAAAATTTGGGGAGTGAATGTGTAAATGGCATTCTCAGTTAAGCAACTCTTCTTAAATCCTAGCTGTGAATTAACAGGGTGTATACGTGGACAAGGAAAAAAAATTCCCAGATTTTTCCTGGATCTCCCAGTTAAAAATACACGTTATCCCGGGTGAAAATATGCTTTTTCCGTGTCAAGTGACAGTATACTTTCCCTCGGAACTGTAAAACTTACGAAACATTTGAATGTTTATGGTTTCATACAGTGGCTTAGGATTTCCCGGCACTTTAGAAAACCAAACTCAGGGCGAAAAAACACGTTTTGGAAAGTTCTTTGATGTGCAGCAACATGTATGCTGCAAATTTTCATATTATGAAAGTATAAATTCGCATTCCACCAAACACCACATGTTCCTCTCCGAAGCATTGAAATCGAGATTGCGATGGGCTTTTGTAAGCCAGTCATCGCTCATGTCACGTGATCTCGCCAGCCGATACAGCGGATATTCAGAGCATAGGACAAGTGATGCAGTCAGCCAATAGCAACATCATTGTTAAGTTTAGCGAACGCACAAATAGGAAAAGTTAATATACATAATACTCCTACAAGAAAAGAAAAGCTTTCAGATATAGTATTGGTCTGCAAGAAGAAGCTAAGCTTTCACATATAATGTTGATCTTTTTCTGCGCGTTTGACACTTAAGATACATCACACAAATGTGCCAGTAAAATCTTTAGTAGTCATAAATCTCTGATCTTCTGGGCTCGGAATTCTTCTGAGTGGCTTGTCATCAAAGAGTTGATTTTTAAATGAGAGTCAAACGCTGTGTGATATAAGAAATTCATTGTACATTCATCTTGTGTAAAAGGAAATTTACTTTGATAATAACACTTTTCAAACCACAATTCGCAATATTTTCCCAGGATCTGTTAGAAATAGACTTGTTCCAGCAGTTGCCAGAGAGCGCCAGATAACAGGCGTCCCATCGCTTGCGCAGCTGCGATGACGTAGGAAGCCCGTATGTGTAAAACATTAATAGATCTTACATTATGTCATAAAAGAAACAAGACATCAGAGGATACTCCAAGAGCGTTGGAATTTCGTGAACCATAGTGCAATAAATAACTCACCTTAAATAAAGTGAACCATACTGCAATAAATAATTTGCCTTAAAGTGCAAATTTGTGTGTCCAGATTGCCAATGAAGTGGGCCTTGACCTGATATTAAGCTCTTCAGAGTGGTTTTCAGGAAGTAAATTTTCGTGGAGTACCAGTACTGTATTATCTCATGTTGAGTTCTTTATTATGGCATAATGCCATACATGATAGAAGATGAAAATGTGCATTTGAAATGCAGTGAACAGTTGAAACTAGCCAATAGTGTGGTAAAAACTTCGTTTCAAATAAATTAGATGTCTCAGCGGAAAAGATAAAGAAAAACCGAATTTCTTTAGCAAAGCAACAAACGTAACTTCATTATTCTACAAGGCGATTAATGCTTGACTGTCAGAAAGGTGGAAACAAAATAAAATCTGAGATTAATAGCATATTTTAGCCTTCTGTAATTACAAGAATGTATTTTAATTCACTTGATAGCTCCCAGCCACAGAAATCACTTTGTTTTCATTTGACATGAGAGCAGTAAACGAAGAGGATACAGCAAAATCGCAAAATGTAAACACAGATCACGTGGAGACTGCCCTACAACCCCCCCCCCCCCCCACTATAACTCTGCGCATCAGATCCAGATCTACGATATTTCGAACCGGGGCAATAGTAGATGGTGGCGCCCTCCCTCCCTCCCCCCGACCCCATCGAGCGTTTGAGATAGGATGCCAAAAAATTAAAAGACTTTTCAAAAATATGTTCATTTTGTAACGCACATCTTTCCGAAGACTCTGATGCATAAAACAAACAACTTCGAGGAAATGTATGACATGTTATCTGGTCTTAAGTGTGCCAAAGTGCAGTGTCACATGTCTTCACACAAAATTCTTCAACTGTACATCACTGTGTTTTGCACTGTGGAACTCAAATGTGTATATTCCAGAAAATTTGGACTCTTTATTGCCTATTAGCTAATAACTTGCTGTTCTGTGTAACATAAAATTAAATATAGGATATATAAAACCAGTTAAGACAAGAGACAAGCAAGACAGTACACATAGTACACATTTCTTCAATCCTTACGTCCTAGCGTCTCCCCCCCCCCCCCCCCCCCCCCTCTTAATCTTGCTACAGCTTTACATGGCGTGCTTTCCCTTCTGCAAAAGAATCTGTTACTTCATCAAAATTCGTCAAATGTTTTGCTACATGAAACATCGAAATATCATTGTCTAATACTGAAAAGGGTGTTAATACAAATAGTACCCAAGACTGGTGCGGTTTCTTGATCTGATTACATCTATTTTGTCACTGTTTGCTAGGTAAAAGAAAATAGGCCTTTCTATTATTGCAGGAATTGTAACACACATCAAATAAGCAAGACTGTTTTGGTAATAATGGTCATTTTTATAATACGACAGAATACAATTCGTGAAGTACCAATATCAAATGCCTATCTGGCCTACTACAAGCAGAAAGCTTTATGTTAGGTAATAGTTTCAAATTTCATTCATACGCTCCAGTTTCTCAAGCATGAGATCGAAAAGCAGTAGTATGAAATTTCTGAATAAATTTGGGATCGTCATAATCTTCCATAATTTGTGTGATGTCCCCGTTTCTTCTCCTATCTCGGTCTAATAAACAGTCTTCTCATCACAAATTCTGTAACTATTCCAACCATTGTCAAAACTCATTGTCCAGTTAACTCTACTAACCCTGCCAGAATCACCCGTTTAATTAACCAGTGATTATTCTCCGGTTAGACGTTATTACACGTTTGTACAACACGTTTTCCGTGCTACTTCCACAATATAACTTAAGCGGCAGCTGGCTGGGGACTGTACAACTTGCCCTTCCTAGTTTAGCAATCTGACCAAAAATTTTCTGTCAAAATTTCATTTTCTTGGATACACTGAGAAGATAATACGTATTTTTTCTTACTTGTTATTCCTGTTAGTCGCTTATTTCCACTCTGGCAGTCTGAATCTATGGACTTCGCTAGTAATTAAAACAACGCTGGTCATTCGCATACCCAATCAATCAAATAAACAAACAGCATTTGGCATTCACCCGTTCAGCTTTATTTCGCTCAACTCATATAGCCCTGTCACCTTTTGTCTGTAGGAAAGTTTACTTCTAGATGCGCCAAGGATTCCCCTGCCAGAGGCATCACATACACTATGCACGCATACAAAAATCAACTTATGATTCATTCAGAAATCAACTCAGAATGTGTTCAAAAATTTTCAAAAACCAACAGGGATACATTTCAAAATAATTTGAATAATCGATAGACCAATGTGTGCTAGATGCTAGGCGCTTTGTGATACAAGGTCCAGAAATGGTTGTCTTCCTTCCGTCTCAGTCTCTGTAATGAATCTGATGCAAGGATGAATGGAGTTTAGCAAGGAAGTCACGTCACGGAGTTTCTCTCTTTCATGGGGCAGACAATGAATGTATTGTCCAAATAATGGGAAATGTAGCAAGCAGGTTTCCATTTGGAGGACTTTCAGGGTTTTTTCCTTGAAGTACTGCATATACATCTTGGTAACTAAAGGTGAGGTTGGGCTGCCCAATGCGATTCCCTCCATCTGTTCAACATATTCTCCATTAAATAGAAAATACATCGAGGTCAAGACATACCTGAAATGTTGGTATTCTTCAGGTCAAAATTCTGACCAGCGAGTTCTCGTGGCTGCCTTAGTGGTACCCTGGTCATTAAAGCTCAACAGGAATCCTGAATGCTTCACCCTGAAGTTGTTGAGATGTTTCACAAAATCCAAAGAATTGTGTACATGTGTGGATATTTACCCACATAAGGAAGAGTATATTACAAATATTCTGTGAGTGAATGTGTAGGAGCCTTGATGTTGCTGACAGTAAGGCACTCCCTCTTTGTGGAACTTAGCTCTCCAACTAATCAGGCTTCAGAAAGCTCAATGGTGTCAATTGTGTCAACCTCTGCGGAGGGAGGTGCATATGGTCAGCACACTGCTCTCCTGGTCATTGTCAGTTTTAGTAAATGGAGCCACCACTATTCAATCAGGTAGCTCCTCAATTCGCTTCACAAGGGTTGAGTGCACCCTGCTTGCAAACAGCACTTGGCAGACTCAAGACGGTCATTCGTCCAAGTGCTAACCTAGCCTGACAGTACTCAACTTCAGTGACCTGATGGGAATTGGTGTTTCCACTGCAGCACTGATTTTATAGACCTCAGGGAGTCCATAAATTCTTGGCAGTATGCATCCTTATGGAACTATTGTTTAGTATAGTACAACCTCTTTTTAACGAATCTCTGGGGACCTAACTACCTTTTCCTTAAATAGGAGTTTTGCCTAGGTACAAAGGAGGTGTGACCCGGAATCATAATTCAAGCATGTTTAAGTGATGTAAGAACCATTTAATTGCAAACTTACCAATAATCTGCAAAAAATTTAAATATGGTGTACATATATTTATATATCACACTTTTTGCACAACACATTCATTGAAGAATTGTTTGTTTTGTCCTTCCAGCATAATGTTAAAAGAGGAAAAGTAATTCCTGACAGTATCAAGTCCTTGCACATCAGCTGTGGAACTTGGTGCAACGATCTCCTCCTTCTCTTGTTGTTGTTCTTCTTCTTCATTGTTTTCACCGCCACCTCCTACCTAACAATGTTACAGAATTTCATACATTTCACATTCACAGCAGGTGTGGAAGTCAAAACATTGTCATCACAAGATATAAAGTCCTGGAGTGTCACATTTTCAGAAATATCTGTGATTCTGTTCCATTCTTCAATGTTGTCTTCATCAACAACTGATGTAATATAGCCTGCCTTTGCAAAAGTAACACAATCTGTTGTGTCACACAATTCCAGGTAGCAACAAACATGTGCTCATGTGCGTAGCCTGCGGAATGCTGAACCTCCATGCTTCCTTCCTCTCAAGGAATGTAATTCACAACTAGACAACTGCTACCCTGTATCTGGCTTTAATGGAGTGTATTGTGCTCAGGTCCAAAGACTGCAGATAACTTGTGCAGTTCAGTGGAAGAAACACAAATTTCCGTTTCTTAGAAATGGTGCAGGCATTCTCTCTCTCTCTCTTTTACATCCATGGCATTTTCACCCTTAACAGAACAAGTTTTCGCAGAAAGTAATTTGGAGGTGGGGAGGGGAGGAAGAAAGGGTGCCAATTTCATCTGCATTAAAAATTTCTTTGGGCTCCTAACCTTGCAATAATCATGGCATTGTAAAGTTTTTCCAGTGGTTTACAGTTTCTACATCCAAATCCTCCCTCTCTCCATTTACACTCTGAAATGAGAGCTTATGACATTGTTTAAAATGATCTCATCAGCTATTTGACGAACTGAAATTTTCAATACCGATCTTCAGCATGATTTTCCAAGCCTTCTCTTGTAGTATGTTTCCATTTACAGGAATGATGTCACTTCTCATTCCTTGAAACCATTTTAAAAGAATACTTTCTACATCACTGAATGTTGACAAGTGAATGTTCTTCCTTTTGCATCCAGATGAACTACTAGCTTTGGCATTTAACAGTGCTTCCTTGTTTTTGAGAATGCTATATAATGAAGATGGTGCCAAATCATACTTCTTTACAATATTGTAAAGTTTTATGTTGCGATAGTCTTCGACATCGTAGATGATCATCAGCTTTTGCTGACTCACAGGCTTGCCATGTTTGCAGGCTGTAACTCCACAAAAGTAAAAGTGATAAATTTGTCAACAGCAAAAACAGCACTTCACAGCTTGGACTTCATAATTCAATGACTGTGACATCAGATCACGTGACCAGTGTCACATGGTAGGCAGGGCAGAAATAGCTTTCCAATTCATTCACGACTTTTTTCCAGTATCATGACAATGGAATTTGATTCAGATACATGCTGACTGAAAAAAAATCATTACTATATACCTGTGTTACTCTGAAAGAAATCATAAATTCTCTCGGACTTGTTAGGAATTGCATAAAAACCGGATTTTAATTTGTAATATGTTTCATGTTTATAGCTTAAAAATGGACTACTCATTAAAGTGGGGTGTGTTAAAAGCTGGAAGAATAACATTGTTCGTCTGGAGTTTTGCTGGGACTCATGAAAATATGTTAAAAGTGGGTTCATTAGTTTGAGATTTTACTCTAACTCCTTAGTTTGAGATTTTACTCTAACTCCTTTGAGTAAATCCAAGTCCTTGAGAAATGCCCTTGTCTTGTTTACCAGCTTCTTGGTTGGATCAACGCTGATCTTTCTGTAAGAGTTGTTGTGTTAATTTTCCTGTAGGACTCGTCATCTAGCAGGCCTGTTTCTTCTCAGTGTAGACCTTCTGCATTAGGACACCTGTTGTGGCATCTCTGTCAGCAGGTAAGGCAATACTGTCAGGGCACTTCCTCAGGTCTTGGTTGACTGACCTCTCTCTGCTGATGATGTTCGACTGTGTGGGTTTGGTTCTAGGCAGAGCACAAGTTTCACAGCATACTTCTTCAAATGTTTCAGGTAGGTGCAAGCCGTAACCTGTTTAAATGCACTGACGATGTCCGAGACTGGTGTGAACCCGGTAAAGAAAGCAAATTTAAGTACCCTCTCCAGAACTGAACTCACATTGTCACTCAGCTGTGTGTTTGAGAGATTGATGATAGTTTTGCAGGGGCCTTCAGTGACATACAAATTTCGATATCTGACATCCTGTGGTCTTCCTATGTATGGAATTCACTGCCACCCAAGTAACACTATCAATTTTTCCCTAGTTCCAGGAATTAAAATGGTTGGACAGTTGTAAATGTAGTTTCAATAATTCCTGAGCCACGTTCTTTAACTCTGGCAGGTAAAGCTCACCCTCTTATGTACAAGGGCAAGACTGGCTCACTTCTCGATTCTGGCTGTCACTGAATCAATGTGACGCATAACCTTAGCAAAATTTGGCATGAACTTAGCGAAATTTGGCACTATGTCTTTGCACAGTGTATCAGACATCCAAGAGTATTCAGCAAATGGCACCTTTGGTTGTGCAGCTTGTCAAATTTTTTTTATGCTGCAATACACTTTTTCCCTGTAAAGGTGTGTAATATGGTTCTCCAGTTTCTACCGGTATATTAGTTGATCAAACACTCCCCAGGTGTACAGCTGGCAGAGTACATCAGCAAACAGACATGTCACCATTGTCAGGTATGGTAGTGAACTGATCTTCTGCGGTGTGTGGCTGACTTATGCCCCTCCCCATGTGTGTCGTTCTGTATGTACCCCATGCTCAAGGGTGCTTGTGGGTGACAGGATAGATGACTCCATCAGTGGCTGGAGTTCTACTGTTTTTATCCTGCTGCTTTTCCTTAAATTCTTTACTTCTTGGAAGTTATTCTCATCTTCTTCATTATTGTAAAAACAAAGAAATCCTTTATTTTATTCTCTGTTACTCATACTCTGCCCGATCTACAATTTCTCTTTCTTTCCCCCTTCTCTACTGCCCTACGCAACTAGAGACATGATTTCTGTAACATTGCTAATGATTGTTAATCTACTAATAATTACTGTAAAAATTTGTAACATAACTGTGAAAGAAATACAGTAACACTTGCAGTAAATGCAAAATGACTTAGTGCTATGAACAAGAAAGGGACTAAAAGGTTTATAATACAAAAACAACTTTTTCCATTTTCTAGCTCTCTGCTATCTGTCTTACCTCTTTACAATCTTCACTAATAACATGCATAAGAGTCACCAGAAAGACTTCAGACAAGTTAGGTGAGCTACAGAAGAGGGCCACAAATCTAGCTGCAATAAACGGCAGGTCTTGGGCATCTCTTAACTCACTGGTTGACACCTGTAACAGGACAAAATCTGAAGTACAAGTCAATTCTCCTGAATTTAAATTTACAATACCAAATTAGCAGAAAAAATTTACCACTGACTCTTCTCTATCCATTACTCTCAAAATCACATCAATAAACGTCTTTACAACACTTGTAATCAGCTTGGCAGATGTACCACACAATTTCATTGAAGACAGTAATACATTCCTTACAATGCTCTCAATTTCTTCATAGTCCTATGACACAAAAATTGATAGTAAATAACATGAAAAGTCTAACAAAAGTAAGAATAACAAAACCGAATATTTATAGAAATCCACTGTAGACAATTGAAGATGCCCAAAACAATGAGGTGAAACATATTTGGTCAAAACCAATAATAAAAATTATGCTTCAAAAGACAAGTAACCATTATTTTATCTACAAGATAAATAGCATTAAGGCTTCGTTATATTAGCAATCTTACTGTGACCTCTGGCTAAGGCAGACTCTAGAGATCATTTTCCGTACCGTTTCTTGGCAGGCGCACAGGAAGTAGAGATCCCTACTCATCATAGTTGACAATACTAAATAGATTTCACCTGTTTATATTGGCCTACAATTCTTTAACTCTTATTTGACCTGTTGAGCAAGAGTTAAAGAGATTAAAAAGCATAAAAGTAAACATGTTCTCTCTCAGTGTGCCAAATAAATAGTAATCCCCGGATACTCATCTCACATAAGTCTGGTAATGACCGCAACTATTTTATATTGTTCAATGCCTCAGCGACAATGAGATTCTTAGTAACAGAATTTTGTAACAAATAATGGGTAGTGGTATCGGTCAAACAAAATTTCTGTCATTTATGTCAATCACTTTTGGAACACAACTAAAGATTTAAAATGTGATAGCCAAATAGTCATCCCATTTAGGAGTATAATACTTTTATATTGCTTGTAATAACCTAGTTCTAGTTGCTTGGCAACTTTCAATATCAGAAAGTAAACTTAACTATGCTTGCCAAATATTTGACCGTTTATAGTGCAGTTTGACATGTTTGTCATGCATAGATAGTGTTTGAGAGAAATTTTGATTAACAGAAAGTTTGAAAAGATGGTGGATGTTGTTTGTGTTGACATTTCGCAGCATATGTTTAGTGAAAAACTGTTTTATTATTATTTATCTCATCTTATCATGAGTTTCCACTACTATGAAACTATGATCAAGTATAAAAACAAAATAGCACTAACAACTACCATAATGATAGAGGTACCACATCTTTCCCAGCCATACATTACACGTTAAGAGGTTATGAATAGAGTCAATATTTTATGCATACAGTGACATACAAGTGGAGTGGATTGAAATAAAAGAAATCGAAGTTCTCTGGTTCTTCCACACACGATGTAGGCTACATATTCCCATGTTGCTGTATTTTTATAACTTCTCATTAGAGGACAAAGTTGAAGAGAACAAATTTTCGCATACTATGTCTTCTTTCTCAATGTGTGCATGAAGTAATAGTAAACATTTCTCTGTCCATCTGCAGGAAGTTGATGTAATCATCAGGTTCTGAGTGAAACATATGCATTAACAGGTTTCCAGTTACATATTTCTCATTTTAAACCATTCCCTAGATCAGTGTATTTATTGTTTTCTTCTTCTTTACACACAGTGCCAGAGACCATGTTAGAAATGTTTTATATGCATTTGTAGCCATTCCCACTAGTGCCAAAATACAGCATACATCAAAAGTGTCTGCTTCAAAAGTAAGGTTAAATTGACAAGCTTTCTTAGTACTGTACGGGCTTGTTTGACACGTCTGTGGCTAGACAAGAGCGAACTTGACAGACAAGTTTGTTCCTTTAAGAGGGACTTAAGTTTCAAAAAGTTTAATCATCCATTTGAAGGAAGTTGATGTAATCAGCAGGTCCTGAGAGTAATATTTTTCCCCTTAGCATATTTTCATGGTGAAATCTCTGATTTTAAGCAATTCCTGGACAAGAGTCTTGTTTTCTTCTTCTTCTTTAAACACAGTGCCAAAGTCAGTGCCACGACTGCTTTGCGTGTATTTGTGGCAGTATTCACTACGCTCAAAATACACATGAATACAAATAGTATCTGTTTCTAAGTGAGGTTAAACTGACAAACACTGTTTGAACATGTACAAGCTTGCTTGGCAGATCCATAGCTAGATAAGAGTGATTTTGTCAAACATGTTTGATTGTTTAAGGGGGCCTAAACAATTCAGTACTAAACTACATCCCCATTAGCAACTTGCCATTATGATATTTTTTTCCAAGTTCTACAAACAGTAGAACCACTAATTAATCAGCAGTATCAGCCCATAGAAACACCAGCTTTCTTCAAATGACTAGGCAGTACCATGAATGTTGTTGGTCCAGTTTTCCTGAAACTTCACTACTCAAATTTACATCAGCTTATGCATTCCAAAATCCACTGTACAGATTGTGTTACTGGTGTTGTTGTTACACAGGGTATTGAAAACATTTCCCCTGTTACCCTTCCATTCACATATTATACTTATGGAATCCAAATGTCCCAGAATTTAGTTTTTAAAAATATTTGATGAAATTCTATACGTTTCTGAAAATTTCACTTCATTAAACGAAACATGATATGACAAATTAATATATTTTAGCTTATTTCTCTAACCTCTATAGTCCCACAGTAACACTGAAACAATAACTTATTTTGAGCAATACTGTGGCTGGAGTGTAGTTGGACTGTTGTAACAGTTCCAGGTATTGTACTTTGAGAAGAGTTTTGAAAACTGCCAGATTGTCATTATCAGAATAGTGTAGTAGTTTCTATTATTTCATATAAGCTGTACTGGTGGTTTCTCATATTAATCATATTTTTTCCACTGAGTTGCAAAATGCAATGCTGAAACATGCCTGCAAATTTAGTGTCAGTTATTGTTAGAAGTGGAATTTTATCAAGAAAGGTTGATTTGATTATGAAGCAGTCTTCAGTACGTAACTGTTTTAATAGCATAAGTCATGGTGGGTGTTGTGAAATATTTGATCACATTGAGTCAAAGAAGCACATTAACAGATTTAGTGCACCAAGGTCTATAAAATACTACAAAATTATTTTGTAAAACCTCGATCAAGTCAAGACACCAAAGATCGAGTAGCTGAGCTTACACTAGCCTACCACATGGTAAAACTTCACCAACATCTAGTGATTGTACTAATAAGCTTAATAGCGTTATGTTTGATGATTCTTCCATTGGAAAAAAAGTTTAGCTCAGCAAGAATTAACGTAACCTTGGTAACTGGAGTTATTGCTCCCCATAGTTTAAAGGAAAGCCTTGAGTACACCAAAAAGTATTCTTTCTACAGGGTGTCCACTGATGCCAGCATTCATAAAGCTGCTAAAATATTTCCATTTGTTGTTGAGTTTTTCGATATTAATGAAAGAATTCAGTACGAACTTTTGAAGATGAGTTCCCTACCTAATGAAACATCTGACTAAATTTCAATTTTTGTATGAGTACCATTAAAATGTTTGAGCTCGAAAAAAATAAATGTGTGGCATTTCATGGAGACAATACAAACACCAACTTTGGTGATAAATACAACATTGGATGAAAACGCTGAATGAATGACATAGGCAACCCTGTACATATTTTGCACAACAGCATGCAGACATCTGCTGATAGTTTGAGGTGTGATGTTGAAACTATCCATTTTCCATATGCACAGTTAGAACAGGGATGCTTAAGGAGTTTTGGCAATTACCGAGGGGCTGAATATGTGAATGTAATGTGTCACTCAAAAACTTGCTGGTTATCACTATTTTTAGCAGTTGAAAGAGTTACCAGGCTGTTTAAATCCTGAAATGAAGATAAAGTCCCCAAAATACTGATTCCATTTTTCAGCAATTCTTCAGGTGAAGCCTACTTATGGTTAATTCACAGCCAGCTTAGCACTCTCCAGCACGGAACAAAGGAAACTGAGGAAAGCACAAAAAGTATAACAGAGGTAAAGGATGTCCTGAACAATACTCTTGGAACTGTTACTAAGAGAAAAGAGCAGCAGTTCATTTCTTTTAATGTTAAATCTGTCCTTAAAAGAGCAGAAGTGACACAATCAGCAGAAATGGAATTTAAAGAAGAAGCTAACATATTTTATGAATATCAGAGCAAGTGGAGCACCTCATATTCCCCATGGGTATTAATGTGCTTGGGTATTAATGAAGAGTGCCAAAATGAGAAAGTGTTGAAGAGAAAGTTTATAATTCAAAGTGGGAAAAACTGAAATTGATTATCCCATTGTCTTTGATCAATCTGGGCTAATGACAAATTTTATTGAAGAAAATCTTCATGAGTGGAATGATGAAAACAAAGCACCATTCAGTGTCGTGAGAAGTGGGTGAGTGTTTTTGAAAGCTGTGACTGTCTTCAGCAGTACTCTGAGATGGTAACAATTGCAGGGTATTTATTTGCAGTACCAGCCCATAACATCAATGAAGAAAGGATATTTCCATTCATGAATATTTAATGGTCTGATAAAAGGAACAGAATGGAGGGCAACTCTGTTTAAGCAATCATACACATCCTGTACAACCACAAAAGTGACCACATGAAATTTTACTACTATGTCTCAAAGAACAAATATATGAACAAGAAGACTCAAAGCTGTTTTCTCCAAGGACAATAGATCCCACCTACAAGTGCTCAACAGTATAAACAGTTAATTTTAATTTTACTGTGTTAAAAATTTGATGACTATATTACTTCAAAAAATCAGAATTTTTTTAAAAAAAATTATGTACAGAGTGTTTCTAAATTAGTTATACTTTCATATAACTAATACTTTTGGATTGTAAAAAGGTAAATAACCTACAGAAATGTTTGATACAGCACTGAATGCACTATATCTTCGAGTTTTATTCCAGCTTAACACTGTTAATTCCCAGCATGGCATGCCCGAATGAGTTATTGCAGAGTGTATGCAGTGTGTTTACGGTTTCACAAATCCAAATCCACTACTACACTTCAGAGACATTTCAGGGGAAATATTGCAAGCCACCACCTCAAAGACAAACTATTATGAATTGGTACAACTGTTTCACTGAAATTGGCATAACATAGTACGCTGGGTCAGGGACGGCCAGCAGTTTCTGATGCAGCAATTGAAAAAGTTCGGCAATCTTACATACGTACTCTGAGTAAATAAAATTGTGGAACATTTGTAAATAAAACTTGAAGATATAATACTGCATTCAGTGCTGTATCAAACATTTCTGTACGTTATTTACATTTTTCACAATTAATGATAACTTTTGTATAACTAATTTATAAATACTTGATCTTTTAAATATTACTAATTAAACAGAAGTTGCAGAAGTAAGTCAGATTAAAGAAGTATATTAACAAAACATTAATACTAAAAATTTGGGTTCATTTTGGAGGAGGGGAGGAAGGGTGGAGGGTGGGGGTGGGGGTGGGGGGAGATGTCCATTATAGGAATGTGTACACTACGATTGTGAAAGGTGCCCTCTAGTGTACAACACTTTTCTTGTAAAATCTCCTTTGCATAAACATCACATGTATCTCATCAGTTGCAATTGTTTCAATCAGAAAATCTTCACATTACATCAACTATATTATCCATCTTGTGAAGACGCATGGGAAGTGAACAGGAATCAAAGGTGTGAAAATTGGCTTAAAAGTCAAAGTTGAACATTTTATGCACTACAGTAGGACGACTTCAAGTTATTAGACTACTACAGCACTAATACAAACTATATTATAACTAAAGAATTAGTTTCAAGAATCACTGTAAAGCCATTCTCCAAAGGCAAACAAGCAGTTTTCTGGCATCTAATTATTTAATTCAGTTTCAAACTCCTCTATATTAATCATCAGGATAAAATACTGAGGGTGAAAAGTTACCTTCGACTCATACAGAAACCAGACTGTAGTTATAACAGTCAAAGGACATAAAACAGAATGAAGGAAATTATTCAATCTGTACACTGAGCAATCAGTAAAGGGTATAAGAAGAAATTTGGAAAGAGAACCATTTAAGGTTTGCCCATGACATTGTAATTCTGTCAGAAATGGCAAATAACTAACAAGCTCACTTGAGTGAAATGGATGGTGTCCTGAAAAGAAATTATACAGTAAACACCCAGCAGTTATCACTGTAACCAGTTGATGAGTTCAAGTGTATTTCCTGGAAGACTGAAGTACACAGAAGTATCACAAATTTACAACAGTGGAGATTAGCAAATGACCTCTAAATATAGATCCACTTCCCTCCTTTCCATGTTCTGAAAATATCTGGGAAGGTACCTAACAACAAAATTGTGAACCATCTTCCTAAGAATCATCTTTTAACAATAGCTGAATTTCGCTCCTGTGAAAGCTTCTGTACTGAGAAGGCTATATATAATCTCACATACTCACTTCTAGAAGAACTAAATAATGATAATTAATACCCTGTTGCTATTTTCTATGATCTTTCCAATGCCTTTGATTGAGAAGATCATAAACTAATGTTGTTGTTGATGCTGCTGCTGTGGTTTTCAGTATGGAGAGTGGTTTGATGCAGCTCTCCATCCTACTATATCCTGTGCAAGACTCTTCAGCTCTGAATAACTAATGAAACTTAAATCCTTCTGAATCTGCTTACTGTATTCATCTCTTGGTCACTCTCTACGATTTTAACTCCCACACTTCAAATGGTTCAAATGGCTCTGAGCACTATGGGACTCAACTGCTGAGGTCATTAGTCCCCTAGAACTTAGAACTAGTTAAACCTAACTAACCTAAGGACATCACAAACATCCATGTCCGAGGCAGGATTCGAACCTGCGACCGTAGCGGTCTTGCGGTTCCAGACTGCAGCGCCTTTAACCGCACGGCCACTTCGGCCGGCTCCCACACTTCCCTCCCGTACTAAACTGGTGATTCCTTGATGTCTCAGAATGTGTCCTATCAACCGAACCCTTGTTTTAGTGAAGTTGTGCGATGAATTTCTTGTCTCCCCATTTATATTCAGTAACTCCTCATCAATTACATGACCTACTCACCTGACTTTCAGCAGTATTCTGCAGCACCCCATTTCAAGAGCTTCTAATCTCTTCTTGTCTATGCTGTTTATCATCAATGTTCCACTTCCACACATTGTTACACTCGAGGCAAACACCTTCAGAAAAGTCTTCCTAACACTTAAACCTGTATTTGATGTTAACAAATTTCTCTTTGGCAGAAATGTTTTTTTGTCACTGCCAGTCTACATTTTGTATTCTTCTACTTTAGCCATCATCAGTTGCCCAATTAGAAAAATTCATCTCCTACTATAAGTGTCTCGTTTCCTGATCTAATTCCCTCAGCGTCACCTGATATAATTCGGCCACATTCCATTATCCTCCTTTTGCTTTTGTTGATATTCATCTTTCATCCCCCTTTCAAGACACTGTCCATTCTCTTCAACTGCTCTTCTGCGTACTTTGCTGTCTCTGACAGAATTACCAAGTCATCAGCAAACCTTAAAGTTTTTATTTCTTCTCACTGAACTTTAATTCCTACCAATATTTTTTTTTTTTTTTTTTTTTTTTTTTTTTTTTTTTTTTCCCGGTTTCCTTTAGTGCTTGCTCAATGTGTAGACTCAATAACATCGGGAATATGCTACAACCATCTCCCTTCCTTCTCAATCACTGCTTCCCCTTCATACCCCTCGATCCTTATAGCTGTCTTCTTATTTCTGTACAAGCTGTAAATAACCTTTCACTTCCTGTATTTTACTCCTGCTACCTTCAGATTTTCTAAAAAGAGAATATTCTAGTCACCCTTGTCAAAAGCTTTCTCTAAGTCTACAAATGCTAGAAACATAGGTTTGCCTTTCCTTAACCTATCTTCTAAGGTAAGTCATAGGATCAATATTGCCACATGTGTTCCAACATTTCTACGAAATCTGAACTGATCTTCCCCAAGGTCAGCTTCTACGAGTTTTTCCATTCGTCTGTAAGGAATTTGTGTAAGTATTTTGCAGCCGTGTCTTATTAAACTGATAGTTTGGCAATTTTCACACCTGTCAACACCTGCTTTCTTTGGACTGGAATTATTATATTCTTCTTGAAGTCTGAGAGTATTTCGCCTGTCTCATACATCTTGCTCACCAGATGATAGAGTTTTGTCATAGCTGGCTCTCCCAAGGCTATCAATAGTTCTAATGGAATGTTGTCTACTCCCAGGGCCTTGTTTCGACTTAGGTTTTTCAGTGCTCTGTCAAATTCTTCACATAGTATCACATCTTCATTTCATCTTCACTTACGTCCTCCTCCATTTCCATAACATTGCCCTCAAGTACATCACCCTCGTATAGACCCTCTATATACTCCTTCCACCTTTCTGCTTTCCCTTCTTTGCTTTGCTTAGAAGTGGTTTTCCATCTGAGCTCTTGATATTCATACAAGTTGTTCTCTTTTCTCCAAAGGCCTCTTTAATTTTTCTGTACACAGTATCTACCTTACCTCTAGTGAGATAAGTCTCTACATCCTTATGTTTGTCCTCTAGCCATGCCTGCTTAGCCATTTTGCACTTCGTGTCGATCTCATTTTCGAGACGTTTATATTCCTTTTTGCCGGCTTCATTTACTTCATTTTTATCTTTTCTCCTTTCATCAATTAAATTCAATATCTCTTCTGTTACCCAAGGATTTCTATTAGCCCTCGTCTTTTTACCTACTTGATCCTCTGCTGCCTTCACCATTTCATCTCTCAAAGCTACCCATTCTTCTTCTACCATATTTCTTTCCCCTGTTTCTGTCAATCATTCCCTAATGCTCTCTCTGAAACTCTTTACAACCTCTGCTTATTTCAGTTTATCTAGGTTCCATCTTCTAAAATCCCCACCTCTTTGCAGTTTCTTCAGTTTTACTCTACAGTTCATAACCAATAGATTGTGGTCAGAGTGTACATCTGCCCCTGGAAATGTCTTACAATTTAAAACCTGGTTCCTAAATCTCTGTCTTACCATTATATAATCTATCTGAAATCTTCCAGTGTCTCCAGGTCTCTTCCATGTGTACAAACTTCTTTCACGATTCTTAAGCCAATTGTTAGCTATGATTAAGTTATGCCCTGTGCAAAATTCTACCAGATAACTTCCTCTTTCATTTCTTATCCCATTCCATATTCACCTACTACTTCTCCTTCTCTTCCTTTTCCTACTATCGAATTCCAGTCCCCCATGACTATTAATTTTCATTTCCCTTCACTATCTGAATAATTTCTTTTATCTCATCATACATTTCTTCAATCTCTTCATCATTTGCGGGGCTAGTTGGCACATAAACTTGTACTACTGTGGTAGGTGTGGGCTTCGGGTCTATCTTGGCTACTATAATGCGTTCACTATGCTGTTCACAGTAGCTTATCTATGTTCTTATTTTTTTATTAATTATTAAACCTACTCCTGCATTACCATTGTTTGATTTTGCATTCATAATCCTGTATTCACCTGACCAGAAATCTTGCCCCTCCTGCCACCAAACTTCACTAATTCCCACTATATCTAACTTTAACCTATCCATTTCCCTTTTTAAATTTTCTAACCTACCTGCCCGATCAAGGGATCTGACATTCCACACTCCAATCTGTAGAATGCCTGTTTTCTTTCTCCTGATAATGACATCCTCCTGAGTAGTCCCCACCCGGAAATCTGAATGGGGAACTATTTTACCTCTGGAATATTTTACCCATGAGGACACCATCATCATTTAACAATACAGTACAGCTGCATACCCTTGGGAAAAGTTACAGCTGTAGTTTCAACTTGCTTTTAGCTGTTCACAGTACCAGCACAGCAAGGCCATTTTGGTTAATGTTACAAGGCCAGGTCAGTCAATCATTCAGACTGTTGCCCCTGCAACTACTGAAAAGGCTGCTGCCCCTCTTCAGGAACAACACGTTTGTCTGTATCAGATCTCTAAAGGTAAGTGCTGTTGGGCTTGACTAGCACTTGGATGGGTGACAGTCTGAGTCTGCCCAGTGCCACTGGCAAGGGGGAAGCACTAAGCCTTTGTGAGGTCAATCGAGGAGCTATTTGGCTGAGAAGTAGAGGCTCTGGTCACAAAAACTGACAATGTCCAGGAGAATGGTATGCTGACCACATGCTGACAGTCAACAGATACCCCTCCATTGTGGTTGCACCTAGTGTACGGCTAACTGTATCACTGAGGCAGGCAAGCCTCCCCACCAACGGCAAGGTCCATGATGGTTCATTGGAGGAAGGGGGGGGGGGGGGGCAGGGGTTGGAATTATTACCAGTACATTATTCTTGAAGTCTGAGAGTATTTCGCCTGTCTGATATATCTCGCACAGCAAATGGAAGGAACAGTGCTGTCATGGCTGCCTCTCCCAAGGCGATCCGCAATTCTGACAATGTCTTCTAGACCCAGGGGCTTGTTTCAGTTTAAGACTTTCAGTGTTCTGTTAAATTATTCTTGTAGTATCATATCTCCCATCCCATCTTCGTCTGTGTTCTCTTCCATTTCTATAATATTACCCCCAATTTCATCTCCCTTACCCTCAATTTCATCTTGGGCAAGCTGACTTACTTGCTGCATGTCCATCCCAGTCAAACTATTAATCTCGTCTGTCCACGACAATGATGCACATCCTCTAGGTCTTCGGTCACAGACTTTTCCTGCTATGATTGATTTTTCCTAGTGCCTCTTGTTTCTGGCAATATGACCAAAATATTTCAAATGATTTTGGTTGACAAGAGTTGACAATCTTGTTCTGAAGCTGAGCTGCCTCAGGATCAATTCATTAGTTCACAATGGCTTGATGCAGATCCACTTCAACCCACTCCTGTATTCATGCATCTGGTCTCCCTTACAATATTTACTCCCCACTCCTCCCTCCATAGTCAAATTAATTATCTGTTGATGTCTGAGGAGTTTCCAACCAACCTGTCCCTTCTTTAAGTCAAGCTGTGTCATAAACCTTTTTTCTCTCAAATTCGATTCAGTACCCAACTCTTCATTAGTTACTTGATCTACCCACTTCATCTTCAGCATTCTTCAGTACTAAACAAATGATTTATGGAAGATATAATGGGCTAATTAATATTAAAGATACACAACAGACAATGATGACATTATAGCACAAAGATATATAAACATTGTTGAAATGGTTATTTAAAACTATGTCTTAAGTTATAAAAATCTACAGAACAATGCCTCACCTTTAGGCCAGGTTTCAGGTAGTCCTTTACAGGTATACAGTCAGAAAAACTGCTTATACAGTCAGTAAGGAGATGCAAGAGCATGTGTTGTGTTTTAAAGAAGGCACGCGCATCCAAGTTCCTCTTGAAACTGTTGTAGAGCTTTGATGTAAACTTTATGCAAGAAGAAACAAACATAAGCCTGCAACCTGCAACATATCATGGACAGTGTAGCAGGAACAACTGTATTTGTATGACAAAGATTCAGTTGCAATTCCGAGACACTTGGATACCTAATATATATTAAAACTAGACTAGGTCGCAAACCTCGACTCTAGTTTTTGTAAGCAATATTCTTGTCAGTTGATTTATCCAAGTAGTTCATCTTTTATCCAGGCCAGCCTATATATAGTAGAGAGGTTCTGGTACACACCCCATATGGCAATGCTGGATGGCTTAATCAGTGACAGTACTGACTGTGAAAGGAACGTCCAGTCAGATTAGAGCCTAGTTAAAAACTGACAGGAAGTTTGAGACTGTACTCTTTGCTGTATTCACTTGCAAGACTTCTTAAAAATTATGATTTGCAGGAAACATACAAAATAAATTGTGTAAATAACGAATATTATACTTTTCTGTCCTTGTATATTTGGTAGTTTCTTTTAATTAACTGTTTTCTCCTTAAGATGCTGGAGAGCCAAATATATTACTGTGTAGTCTCACTGGTGAAGCAATGACTCTGCATGGACAAAAGTAAATGTATCACAAATTTGAGTGCACCCAAACCAGACAACACAAAACCAGTACAGCAAATGTTCAAAGATTCTTTGGATATGGCTAGTGCTAAGTAAGTTGCAGGAAAATATTTTAACATATGGGATGCTGTAAATATCATAATTGAGAGAGAGAAAGAGAGAGAGAGAGAGAGAGAGAGAGAGAGAGAGAGAGAGAGAGGAGATTTAAATTTCAAATTACTGTTGTGTTTAAAATAAAAGACGTTAGTTACATTCAAGAAGAAAGTACTGGACTTTCAGCAATCTTGATATGAGTACATTACAACTGTCACTTGTAAGGAACTAGAATTGTGATAAAAATAATAATGGTGATAGCAGACATATGAAGTGTGTGAGAAAAGTAATGAGACTGACGACACTATGAGCGATCTGGCAAAGCTGTGTAGCTCTACTTCTGTAGAATGGTGCGTTTATCCCTTCCAGATGTTCAGTCTGAGTTTCAGCTCTGTACAGTCATCACGTGATTTCTGTGAGCGCCATGACTGAAGTTGAGTTTTTGTTGTGTGTTACAAAAATAGAACAGTGGAATTTAGAGCAATACTGTGCCATCAGATTTAACACAAAACTTGGGCAGTCTGTGAGTGTGACCTTTGAAAAGTTGAAACAGGCATATGGGGAACATCCCTTATCAAGAGCAGAAGTCTTTCGTTGTCACAAATCATTTTTGGAAGGCCAAGGACATGCTGAACATAAACCTCACTCAGGGAGACCTTCAACTTTAAAAACCGATGAAAAAGTCAATTGTGTGTATGCTCTTGTCAGACTGTCCCTCCAGGACAAACAGTCAACCAAGTGTTTCACAAAGATGACCTTGAAAGGCTCACGAAAAGTGTGAATGAAAAGAGCCCGGCCATTGCAGACAATCAGATGCAGCATCATACAACGCCCCATGTCACACAGCCTCTTCCATCACGGAATTTTTGACCTCAAAGTGCACCCCTGTAGTTCCACAGCCCCCCTTTTGACTCAATCCGAGTCCTTGTGACTGTTTTCTATTCCTAAAATTGAAAAATGCATTAAAAGGACTTCATTTTGTGATTCTGTAGAACATTCAAAAGAATGTGACCAACATGTTAAAGACCCTACCACTTGAAGCCTTTAACCACTGCTACCAAGACTGGGACCAACGACTCCATTGGTTTATATCAGACGAAGGGAACGAATTTGAAGAGGACAATATTGTTGTTTGAAAAAAGAAAACAAAGTAAAAATTTTGTTAGATAAAAAATCAGTCCCATTACTTTTCTCACACACGATTGCTGTCATTCCTCTGAGAAACAATGTTCATAATGTAACTCATTACCAGCTCTGGTGCCCTTGTGTTGTATTTCTACCCCATACACCTGCTGCCTTCCCCCCTCCCTGCATTCTTATTACACACACTGACTATCTCCCTTTAAGCTGCCAACTAACCATCCCCAAACCCTCCTTATGCTTCCCTCCTCTTTCTCTCACTAACCACCCTACCTGACTCAACCCAGTCCACCTGTCGAACTGCATCCCAGTGTTGTGTTTTCAGCCTGCCGAAGGCACGTGCACAGGTGTGTGTGTGTGTGTGTGTGTGTGTGTGTGTGTGTGTGTGTGTGTGTGTGTGTGTGTAGGGAAAGGGGGGGGGGCAGTGGAAGGGGTGAGCTCAAAACTCATTCGAGGACTTACCCAAAAGCTAGCAGGTTTTCATTCTTTTTGTGTGCCTGTCGAGCTGATGATTCTCCATATGGTGCGCGGTCTCTTTAACTCCTAAATTATTTACATTCTACCAGAACTTTCCTTACCATATTAACTACAGGCTTGTTATCACTGCTATGTTTTCATAATATTTGTCAAACAATACAGGAAAGAAGAGAAACGACCTATTCAAAAGGCTCATTTATTACATTTTTTGTTTGGTTCAGAAGTGCAGAACTGAAAAGGAAACCTCTTATCTCCTAAATGACCCATTATTAGAGTTTTTGATAAAAAAAGTAGGACTTCCTGTGAAAAAATAAACATTTGGTTAATTTTAATGTGTTACAACCCTACTGTGTCTCTCTTGAGAAACGGGACATGACAGACAGAATTCTAGCTTTTCAAGAGGCAACCACAACTTTTTTTTCTAATTTTTCTTTCTTCTCTCAAACAAGCAAACACAAACGCCTGCTTAAAAACCTTATACCTGCTGGAAGTTTCATTGTTGTATGTCTGTTAGTTATTGTTCAGTGTTGTATTGAGCAGAACATTGCGTTGCACAGTTTGCGGATTTCGAGATGGTAGTGTTAGAGGAGCAATATATTTGCATTAAATTTTGTGCGAAACTCAAGAAAACCTTTACACAGACACGCCAAGTGGTGCAGGAAGCTGACGGTGATGAGTGTTTAAGCCGCAGTCAGTATTATAAATGTTTCACACAGTTTAAAAATGGCTGGACAGAAGTTAAAGATGACCCTCGTTCGGACACTCCTTGATGTCTACCGATGATGCTCATGTCAGGAATGTCAATGAAATTACGCGTACCAATTGAAGACTGACTGTCCATGAGATTGCAGAAGAAAGTAACACTTCAGCTGCATCATGTCATGAATTCCTGACACAGCACCTTGGAATGCATCATGTTGCTGTCAAGTTCGTCCCATGGCTCATGAGTCAAGGCCAGAAAGACCTTCACCTCACAATCTGTGAACGGCTTCTGCATCACACAAATGAGAATGAGATGTTCCTTAAAAGAATCATAGCTGGTGATGAGACGTGGGTCTACGGTTATACTGTTGAGACCAAGGTTTAATCTTCACAATGGGTCAGAAAAGGTTCTGCAAGACCAAAAAAAACCTTGTCAGGTCTCAGGTCAAATGTCAAAGTCATTCTGATAGTTTTATTTGATTTTGAAGGCTTTTTCCATCATAAATTTGTGCCACAGGGACAAACTGTTAGTCGATGGTAGCATTGGGACGTGTTGCGAGGCCTGCCAGAAAATGTAGAAGGAAATGGCATGAAATGTGATGAGACAATTCATGGCACTTGCATCACAGTAATGTACCCGCACATTGATCCCAGTTGGTTCGTGACTATTGCACAAATAACAGAATCACTGTGCTGCCTCATCCTCTGTCCTCTCCAGACTTGGTCCTTGTGGACTATTTTTATTTCCGAAGTTGAAAACCCTATTGAAAGAACAAAGATTTGCAACAAGAGGTGAGATAAAAGCAAATTCACAGACAGCATATCACGCAATCCAGCAAGAGGCTTCCAGAAGTGGAAACTGCATGTGGAGTGGTCTATCAATTGCAGAGGGGAGTATTTCCAAGGAGATCATGCACTGTAAGTAAAAGGTAAGGGTAGAAAAATTTTGTGGACCAAGTTCCGGAATTTTTTGTACAGACGTCGCACAGTTTCCACCAGCTGTCACCCTCACTTTGCTGAAAGCCAAAAAGTGAAAAGGAAATTCATGAAATGGAGCACACAACTTTTCTGAGTCTGCAACACATAACAACCTACAATTTGTAATAAACTGTGTACCTTGAAAATCATTATTTAAAAGTGTACTCGATTTCAAAGATTTTCCATTACGAATGGATGGAACACTATAAAGCTAACAGCAAAGCAGTAAGCATACATAAACATTTCTTATGTATTGCTATAGCAATGGGTAAAAACAACCTCTTAAAAACAATGTATAAATCTTACCAGTTCGCAGTGCTTTTTTGCAAATTCTAACTCCTTTGTGGATAAGTGACAAACATATCTGTCCTTTGTCTGTCATGATCAGTAATGCTTCCAAAATCTGATTCAGTAAAGTAACTGTCAATTGCCCTGTGGTGTTCATCATAAGCCATTCAAAATGAGAACGTTCATTGATATAAGGACACTCCATGGGAAGGCTGGTTACCAGAATTCTGGAGAAGAAAAAAATTAACAAATTAAGTATATAAACAAAAAGAATCTGTTATTTTCATTATTTACTGTTAAAGTGTCTTGTAATGCTGTTACAGTTAATATAGTGTTTAGCAACATTGGAAAAGCGTAACGTAATATGTAATTTTATGTGATATCATAGAACATCTAAGATTAATGAAGAAGTTTCAATCTTGATCCACAGTATAGTACTTGGCTGTTTTATTGTCTCAAATGTTTTTATGACTACGTATGAGCTTGTTATTGTTTGTAAATTAATACTGCCATGCTTTACCTACACTTTGGTTTGCATATTCAGTGAAGGCAATTTTATATCAGAAGTTGGCTTACTATGTACTAGGAACTGCTACATAAGAAACATGATATTTGACAAGATAATCAAAAACTTGAATAGTTTTCATGGTGGCTAGATTATTGGTCATTAATACTGACTGCAGGTACTAGCCCTTCTGCCCCAAAACAAGAGGCAAAAGACTGTGGAGGAGCAGCACATGGATGACAAAAGAAACAGACTTCAAAAAATTAAAACTCTGCCTCTTGTCAGCACAAACTGTATACATGTAAAGTCATCTGCAAATT
This sequence comes from Schistocerca serialis cubense, assembly GCF_023864345.2. NCBI lineage: Eukaryota > Metazoa > Arthropoda > Insecta > Orthoptera > Acrididae > Schistocerca > Schistocerca serialis. The sequence goes on along the minus strand of NC_064642.1, from coordinate 217,289,045 downwards.
CTCAAAAGCATTAAAAGCTTCTCTTAAAATAAAAATAGGATCAGATACTTAAGCAAAATAGCACTCTTCCCCTCCAATCAAAATATCCAAGCCTTCTTCCAATTTTGAAGCAGGTAAAAAAACTTTCTATAGATTTTAACATGTATTAATATCTCAACCAGATTATATCCTACAAGGTAATAACCATTTTGTTAATAAAAAATGTCATAGAACACCAGTTTTACAATTCTCCGAGTCTCTCTGAACAATGTATGCGCAGTTCTCCATGGAGAAATGGCTGTTGGCTCATATACAAGCTACAGCTAGCAACCATGTACTCAGTGTGGCTTACCAAGTATTCCTCTGGTACTCAGCAGTTACAACAGGCTGGTGCCCAGGGAATAACAAGTGTTGCAAATGGGTTTGTGACACTATGAACTGAAGTATACAAAATCTGTGCAGAAGCAGCAATAAATGCTTACAAAACAGTAATGGCAGCCAAGTTGAATGATCTGTCACATGTGAGTACTGACAAACTGGAAACTAAGATGAAGCTGTTCAGCAAATAATATGGAAGTTAGCAAATATGTACCAATTTTTTAAAAATACATACAAATGCAATAAAAATTTTAAAAACTGAAACCAGGGTTTTTTATTTCAGTGTGTAAGCTGACCTACGACTTACTGGAAGTGACTGCAATTTCACTGCGAAAAATTTTGAAATCAAATAGTTTTGGTCAGTTAGGGGAATCAAATATGAGGACTATGTGGTGTCAATCCCTGAATGAATATTATTCAAGCTGACATCAACAGTCAGTGGACCAGAAGGCTCAGCCACATGTAATGACAAAGTTTGTTGAGGCTCAATACATGTAAGAGGTTTCTCAGTGTCTCCTCTAAAGCACTAAATGGGTTAGATTGAGAGCATCATAAATCACAAATGCTTTGAAAGAAGAAGACTGAAAGTTGTGGTTAACCATTTTATCTGACAATGTCTGAACAAGACTGAAGAAGACAGGAAAGAGAAGCTTCACAAATATGGAAACTCGGGCAAATTCATCTGTGCCCCTCAACAACATTCAGGAGCAATACCCAGGGTGTACAAAAAGGTATGGCCAAATGTCCAGGAAAAATTCCTCACACATTGAGGAAGAAAATATTTTACATTGACATGGGTCTGGAAGTGATCTCTTTCCATGTTACAGTTCAGTTTTTACAATTCTTCAACACATTAATCATCTACTTTGAAATGAAGCCTCATCCTTGAACAGCATATTTACACTAAAGTGACAGCTGACACATTGTTGGAGGGACCAGTTGAAGAAGTGTACCCATGCAGAAAGATCAGCTGTTGATAGTGCCTGCACGTGCAGTACATGGTACAGATATAGCAGGTTCTCATGTAGCACTCTCCAGATAGTCATGTGGTCAACATTACTTGTTGCAGGTAATTGTCACATGCTGACAGTAGGGTTGTTGTCAACCACACAAACGATTTTCTGCTCCAGCTGAAGTGTCCTCATCATACTAGGCCTTTTCCAGTCAGGAGTAGTAGGCTTAGAAGTCCCATGCTCCTTAAGACGATGTTCTCCTGTCGGTGCACTATCATTCTGAAAACTCCTCGTGATACAAACATTGAGTGAAATGGCCATTACCATCTACTAATCCGAACAGCAAATGGGCACCTGCCAATTCCACATCTGAGTACAGTTTTGCTGCAATTTACCACATCCAAGTCTGTCATGAACATTACACAATTAATGCCACATGCTTGATGCTAGTAGAGCAATGACATCAGTCACATGTCAACACAAGCAACGAAGTGAGTCACATTTTAACATTATCTTCATTCAATTGGAACAGCAAACATTGGTAGTAAACCTAAGAACTACAATTTACAATACATTCTAGCTCTAAGATGGAAGTAAAGCATTTCCACACCCATGTCCATAAAACACATTTTATTCCTCTGTGTGTGAGGAAAGTTTTCTGAAAGTTTGGTGATTCTTTTTTGTTACACCCTGCATATGAGCATCAATGTTACATGGAGATTGGTTTCCTAAGCCACCAGCAACAAATACAAAGGCAGTATCAGCTAGAAATGTGTACTCAGAAACGGGTAGCGAAATATTGCAAAGTCAATTAATAAATCTCTACTACAAGAGCAATTGCATTCTTTCCTATTCTAATATACGAGCATACTGTGTTAAGTACAATAATTCTTGGGTGCTTGTCAGCTAAAGAAACGCTTATTGCTTAAAGGAATTCTCTTATCATATACCCACCTGTCGGCCCAGTCTATTAACTTCAAATATTCTTCCATGCTATTAAAGTTAGTAGTTTTTTCCAATGCTGGGGTCAACTTTACGTAGCAACAAAAGCACTCTTGTATGAATCTGTCAGTTACAACTGGATCCTGAACACACGCCTCTTGTTGCAAGCGAATTTCAACTAACACCTGAAACAAAGCAGAATTAATTATCAACTTGTCATTTCACACACACGCGCGCACACACACACACACACACACACACACACACACACACACACACACACACACACAAATGCTGCTGTACTACAAGACCATCTGATTCATTAGCAAAATGAAAAAAAAAAAAAAAAAAAAAACAATCAATTTCAGGAGTAAACCTGCACACAAACTGAAGACTTAATGTCTAAGAAGATTTAGTGGATTATGGAACTATGAGTACAGCACCTAAAACTAACTGGTTGCTGTGCAGCTACTATGGATCTGAAGATTTTCTTTAACTGAATGAAACTGATTATCATTCAAGAGAAAGTGAACAGCACACTATAATAATAGAAATCTCAGTAATTTGGTCATCACTGGTGAGAGACTATTCATCATAAGGCTGTCTCTGCGAACAAAAAAACAATAAATGACTTACTTGTGAGATCGTTTTTACTTTCAGAGAAAATCTCATTCTTGTCTTTTAAAACTGCACAGAATTCCTACACAACAAACAATGTTTGCACCCTGTATACCAGGACAACTAAAGGAACAGTGATAAATCAGAGTATTTACACCCCAAATATAAATTTTAATTGTAGGTGAAGTATGGAAATTATTCAGTTCATCAGATACTGACTAATTTTGTTGCTTGTGGGTCCCCATCCATTATGAATTTTCTAAGTGATGAAACGGTTTCATAACCAGCTCATTTTGCAACCTATATTGGTATTACTACAGTTTTGGTTGTTAGGCCACCTTTAAATGATTGCACTGATCCAAATTTAAATTCATATAGGTAGTACTATGGGTCTACGCATAAACATTATGTCATGCTGTTACCACGACTGTCTACCAAAAAGACTTTTTGGCTGTTTGTTGATTCCTCTAAGTAATCTTGGCACCTCTAATGACGCATATGGTTTTTTATTTTTGATGCTGTTCAATTTGCATAAACCTACATGACAATGAAACTTGCTTCAGCTAAAAAGTTTGAAAATGGCCAAAAAGCGCAAACTGAAGTAACACAAAGGTTACAAAATGAGCCAGTTGTGGAACCATGTTGCCATTCAGAAGGCAATGTCTAACTTTGACTGACAAGTGCGTGCATTGACAGAATTGTACTTGAAATGCTATCACCATGTGCCATCGGGCTGTGGAAGGCAGTACACCAGGCAGTTGCTGAGCTGTGAGATGGGTCTGTCTCTTATCCATTACAGTACTAACACCTGAGCCATTTGAGATTAACACATAGAAATTCGTTAATATTGGGTAGCTACATAAAACTGCCCAAACAGATGTTTTAAGGATTTCATGACAACAAAATTTAAATAAAGAAAGCAATACAAAACCACAAAATATTGCCCAAACAAAAGATATCTTGCAGTAAAGTCTAACTAAATTGCAATACCAGTTAGCTGTATGAGAAGTATTAAACAATCACTGTTTAGTTCATCTTTAAAATACTTTTGTTACATATGAGCTGAAGATTACAGATCGAACTGCTTGTGTTGAGTTCTGCTGAAGGTTTCTGAAGGAAGTAAACTTTTTGATCTTGAGCTCTTCATTTCTTCATAAAGGCATCAATCGGTGTGTGGGAGATATGTGAACTCTGAGAACAAGAGCCATTATCCATTAGGAAATCCCCAACAGCACATCAAACATTACATGATGCTGAGGTCGGTGTCTGGTGCGCTGTTCTGGGCCAGTTACATAATGGACATCTCATACACTGAACAGAACATTTCGTAAGATATGCATGTGGTCAAATTGCTGAGTGGAGCTGACTGAAAATAGATGGCAAAACAAGATGTTCATATATGCGGTTTCACACCCCAGTCCAGACCAATCTTGCCTATATGTGACCTGGTCTGTCTTGGAAGGGATCTTACAATGTTGTGCCCTACTTCGTGATCAAGAGCACAGCTGACCTTCAGGTGCGGCATAATGATGTTGGCAGCAGTGGCCAGAGAGAATGGCCATTTACGTATGAGGTGTGCTTGTTTGTGTAAATGTGTTTTCTTTTCTTTTCTGAAGAAGGATATGGCTGGAAGCTCAGTGTGTAACAGACTTTTTGTTGTGCCTGTCTGCCACTAGTGTCATCTTTACAGGGAGTAGCAAATTAACCTTTTCAGATTAACATTATTCTACCATAATCTTCTTCTTCTTCTTCTTCTTTTCTAGCACTACAGCGCCTTGCTGCCTAGTTGATCACTTGTCTCTTCCAGTCCACTCAACTTGGCCAGCCTTCTCCACTCCTGTATTCCTAACTTCCTCAAATCCATCTCTCCGTCATCCAGTCATTGTAATCTCAGTCTTCCCACTGAGTGGCTACCCCCTGGTTTTGCATTTAGCACCTTCTTTGGCATCTGTTGTTCTTCCATTATCTACAGATGTTCCAACCACTGTAACCTTAGTGAGCTAACATCTATGGGGACTGTTGGACTTTTACCATAACAGAAGAGAGAGAGAATTTAAGGTTTGTTGATGTTACTTTAATTCTAGCAGAAGACTTGGAATATCAGTTGAACAGAGGAATGCTGTCTTGTATAGAGGTAATTCTGAGGAAATTAGATTAAGAAATGAGACACGAAAGTTTTGCTACTGCATAGCAAAATGCCTGACAATGGAACAAGTAAAAATGGCATAACGTTCAGTGATAATAAGAAGGAGAGCATTTCTGAGATTAGATTAGATTAGATTAATACTAGTTCCATGGATCATGAATACGATATTTCGTAATGATGTGGAATGAGTCAAATTTTCCAATACATGACATAATTAAGTTAATTTAACAACATAATTGAGTTAATATAACACCTTATTTATTTTATTTCTTTATAATTTTTTTCTTTTTTTTCTTAATTTATATCTAAAAATTCCTCTAAGGAGTAGAAGGAGTTGTCATTCAGAAATTCTTTTAATTTCTTCTTAAATACTTGTTGGTTATCTGTCAGACTTTTGATACTATTTGGTAAGTGACCAAAGACTTTAGTGGCAGTATAATTCACCCCTTTCTGTGCCAAAGTTAGATTTAATCTTGAATAGTGAAGAACAACAATGAGAAAGAGTAATCTGTTAACATCAAATACAGGGTGTCCCACAATGGGATTTATACTATTTGAACATTAATAACTGAGGAAGTATTGATGATAATTTGATACAATTGTGACTATATGGTGCTCTCATGACTAGTATGTGTAACCTTTCATTTATTTTTCTTATCTTTATCTTCAGTTGCTAGTAACTACATGTTAATAACAAGATGGCTGGAAACTTGTCCTCGGAGCAAAGAAGGTGGATTTTAAAGTATTATTAAAAATACGAAAATGTTGAAGTACTGAAGAGATGATGGCGGGCAGAGTTTGACACTGTGTAGCAGTCATGTGTAACAACAATGATATTATGAGACAGATATGAGAGGGAAGGAAGTGTGTGTGATCCGAGGAAGGAACATTGTGGCAGGAAGAAACCACTAGAGGAAGAAAGAGGGGTGGATGCAGTGGTACAAGCTATTACAAGATCCCCAAAGAAGTTCATATGGAAAGCTGTGCATGAAAAGCTTTTCTGAATTGCACAGACGGGACCTCTCCCTGCAATACATCTTATGTTCCTGTAGCCCTCTCTGGCCTCAACCTTTGTTAGTCCCTGTCCTTCACTTACCTATCCCCTTCCTTGTTCCCACTCCAGCACAACACAGCCTTCCACTTGATCAACACATCAACTAGCATTTTCTGCTTCTCTACTTTTCTCCTTATCTGACCCCCCCCCCCCCCCCCTTAGTCTCCTGACTGAATGTAGCAGCTCTACCCTGCCCCCACCATGACCCTGCCACCTCCTTAGTCCCATTATTGGATTGCTGCTCCCATCAGGCACATTTACAATTAATTCTGGCCAGTGGCCAGGCAGTGGTCATGTGAGAGTGGGAGTTGAGCTCATTTGAATGTGTGTGTGTTTTCCACTTCAGAAGAAGGCCGTTTGGACAAAAACAAAATGTATAGCAATCATTTCGTTGTGCCAGTCTGCAACTCAGCATCTCGTCTATATAAGATATTGCAGTGCCTGGGTTCTGATGACGATGCACTGCGGCGACCACAGCTGTTACACAAATCATCAAATGACTTTGCAATTGCGAATAATGACTAACATCAGCTGTAAAATGGAATGATGACAATGAAAATTTGTGCCGGACCAGGACTCAAACCCGGATTTCCTGCTGATCATGAGCGTTCACCTTACCATTTGGCTATCAGTGCACGACTCACAGCCAGATCCAAACTTCTATATGTCGTCAACCACATGTCTACAACCTGTACTCGCACATCCATTATGTGTACTGCCGTACGGATCAGATGTTGTGCTTGGAAGTCGCAGCATGCCTGGTATTGGCAGGTAAATATGATACTGCAGTGCCTGTCTTTATCTGATGATGATGCACTGTGGCAACCACAGCCAATATGCAACTCATCACATGAATTTGCAATTGTGAATAATGACTAGCATCAGCTGTAGATTGGAATGACAACAATGAAAATTTGTGCCATCATATACGCACGGTTGACGACATATGGAAGTTTGGGTCTGGCCATGAGTCATGCATGGATAGCCAAATGGTAAGGCGACAGATCGCGATAAGTGGGAAATACAGGTTGGAATCCCGGTATGACACAAATTTTCATTGTCATCACTCCGTTCAACAGCTGATGATAGTCATTATTCGCAACTGCGAATTCATTTGATGAGTCTCTTCTACATGGCGAGCAGCGATCTATCTGCTTCATAATATTATTTTTATTACATCCTAGTCCTTCTACTGTTGGACTTTGTTTTTAAATATAAATGTGTTACAAAGTGTTCTCTGAAACTGTCTGTCTGGAGTGTAGTTTATATGGAAATGAAACCTTACCAATGAACAGCTGAAATAAGAAGAGAATAAAAGATTTTGAATCGTGCAGTTACAAATGAATGCTGAGGATAATACGGGTAGATAGGATAATCAATAGATCAAGTTGGCTGCAGTAATTATGCAGAGATTTGCACAAGGGAGACTTACATGGAGAGATGCACAACAGCACCAACAACAGCAGTAGCAGCAGCAGCAGCAGCAGCAACTGACAGTAGAAAATTACTGACAGTGTCTACACAATGACATTATTCAAAATATATGTATGAATATTAAAATGTCAAAACAGGGAAAGAAATAACAAACCTGAAAATACACAAACACAAATCTAATGTGCTACCTTTTGCAACATAAAATCTACAACAAATACATAATATGACCAACCTTTATTGTTTCCATGGACTTCCACGTGTCATAGATATGTTTCCTATGTTGTACAACATTTTTTGTTGGCAATGGTAAAGCTGCAAATGCTGTAAGAAGAATTTTGGAGGCCACAATAGACTCTGATTCAATTTTATACTGCACTTTTTTAAATTTTCCATCAAATACCTGTAATTTCAATAAGAAACAACTGATATCACATAATAACTTACTAAACATAAAAAAATCAAACCTCTGCATCAAGCAAATTACACCAAAATAAAATGGATAGTGGTAAACGCAAATGCTGCAGAATTATATGCAAAATTATTTATAGAACTTTTGGAAAATTAAATATATGTATTTATTTGACCAGGGCTGCTAAAGAAGATATCGATTTTGGAAAAGAACCTTATCACTGCACTGACTGACACACACACACACACACACACACACACACACACACACACACACACACACACACAGAGAGAGAGAGAGAGAGAGAGAGAGACCCATTACCAATACAAACAATTCGTATTCACTGACGATGTGTATCTGTACTTCACAAGCGACTATACAATGCATGGTGGTGGGTACATCATACCATATTTTTGGTTTCCTTTTCTATTTTATTTGGATAATGAGCAATGGAAAAATTACTGTCTATGTGCTTCCATATGCAGGGTGAAAAAGGCAAGATTGGTGATAAAATATTTTGAAAAGTCAACTCAAAGGTGAGAAATAATTTCAATAAACAGATATGGTACAAATGAATTGTTTTCATTTTTGATAATACTATACAAGAAAGGCTGGTTAAGACCATAAATTTTTCTATTACAATATTGGACAGGGTATGGCAATTTTTCCGCTTCATACAAATTCATTAATGTATGCATGTACATTGGTAATTCAGTACTGGTAATTCAATATTGGTAATTGTAATTCACAAACACAATTTATGTTACATTTACGCAACTAATGACATTTACCACTTCAATATTGGAAAGAGACCAACAAAATATTTTTGGATTAATGTTAGGAATATTGGTAAAAAAAATGAAGTAATTGTATTAGATTTTTCTTTCAAGATTTTTGTGAACTGTTTCCACCTTCCTATCTTTTACTCTTTCTTACACTTTCATGGTTTGTGCACCATCATGCATACTCTGGACCAATTTTTTCTGCCTGTAAATAATTTTTTTGAGTGCTGTCTTCAGTGTAGCTGAAGCTTCAGAGAGAAGTTCTCTTGCTACCTTAGACATTTGGTATTCTTCACTCTTTTCTTTCAAAGGAGCTGTCTCATAGACAATTGATTTTTTCATGTTATTCATATTTTTAATATACTCTTAAGGATACCTTTGGTATTGTTCCTCCTTTTTCTTTACTTCCAATTCAAATTTTCTTTCCCTTTTACATCCTTCCTTATAAGGAGTATTCTTTGTATGTGCTTGCTGTCCATATCTAAAGTAAAGTAAATATGGGTATTGTCCCCAAGGACCCTTCACAGTAAAACCATTGTTTAATAAAAATCTTTGTCATCACTGTCTCGTCTTCTCCTAACGTGTGCTTTAAAGTGGAATTGGAATACCTTCTCTCTATGTCTGCATTTCCATGGGACAATGCAAAAGAAGCTTTAACAAGTTGGAAACTTTAACTCTATGGATGATGAGTCTCTTTTTGATATGTGTTGCTGCCAGTAATAGCAAATGCCTTTGTTATCTAAAGCTGGTAATCGTTTTCAAATTGTAAAACCTACCACTCATCCAATAAGTATTCTTGCTGGACATCAAAGGGTATCATTTTTGCAACATTTAACATGTCACTGCAGCTTCTGCTCCTTATTCTTTCTTTGGGGCCTAAAAAATCTGAAACTTTTCAGTGGTGCATCTAAGAAGCACATATTTTCCATCACACATTTGCAAGCTGTGATTTAATGTTTTTGGGCATAATTTTTTTTTGTCATGATTACTTGCATGCTAACAATTAGTTGTTCAAAAGGAAGCATATTATACAACGTAAAAGGTTCATTATGAAGAACTTCAAGAACACTCTCTATTGTTCTCAAAGCACAAACTTTCAAAACATGAGCCTAAATGGTTTGAAGTGAATTGTCTATTACTGTTTGTAAGTAATGAATCAAAGGTGTTTGGTTCTGAAAACAATGTGTGAATTGACTGAATAGCTATGCAGATGAAATTTATGAATTTGGACTGAACAGTGAAGAGGTATTTGCTTAAGAAGGTAATACTGAATAACATCCCACTGTTACTAAATCCTGTTGGCTGGAGGTCCTAAAGTAAGCCATCTTGTGGTTGTATGCCTCAAAAACTTGTGATGTGGAACATTAAACTCAGACTGAATTTCTTCAAATTTTTTCCAGTGAACAGGCCAACCGTCAAGGCAATGGTAAATACTGACCATAAAGTCAGATGCTTTAAAAGCCTTAACAGCTTTTTATTGACATCACATTTATCTGATACCAGAAAATGGCATTTGTTTAGCAATAAGTTAAAAAGCTGTGCACAAACCATATTTTGTGGACTGATGGCAGCTATCCTCAAAGCTATAGCAGTATGAAAAATATTTGCTGCTATTAGCAAGAACTTAGGTCCATAATTTTGGAGGCACTTAAATGAAGCAAGATGGACAGCCTCACTGCTTGCATCTTCATCAGAGAGTGAATCCAGCTTTGAGAGCCACACTGTTTCCACACTGGATGGGATACGCAGCTTTCTTAGTAGAGTTGCTGGCATAAGACTGCTGAGTACCATAACTGAAGAGAATGCACAGCTGCCCTGCAAGAAAAAAAGCACATTTTATTTACAATGTCTCATGGGTGTCAGCTTTCTATGTTGAACTGTAAAAGTTGGCTAATCTTACATTCTTATATATGACTGACAATAGCAGCTTAATGCCACTACAGTCAGACTACAGCACAGACAGATAATTAAATGACAAATATAACTTTCGAATTATGGGGCAGAACTGCTGGCCATTCATGACCTTCATGAAATGAAATACTTAGTACTACCAATATTATGAGAAGAATAGTTGCAGTAGCAACCATATAGCACTGAGCCGCAGCTTTCAGCCAACAAGGCCTTCATTGAAAACAGACAACAACAACAGATCCCCCCCCCCCCCCCTCCACACACACATACATACACGAGACCACTGTCTCTGGCAGCTGAAGTCAGACTTTGATGAAGGTCTTGCTGGCCGAAAGTTAGCAATTATCCTTTTCTTAATATTGTTAGTTCTGCCAATACACACACATAAAAGAAAAAGTACATGACGCTGTCCTAGCTTTTGTAACTATTAGTTCTTTCCTCAGGGAGGTGGGAAGTATAGGTTGGTGTTTTGCGTTCTGCTGCTTCTTTCCTTACCCTCATTCTCACCACAAACAAGTCCCACTCATTCTGGGGTCTGACTGACCTGCCCACCCTTTCTAAACTTCCCCAACCCACCCCTTGTTCTTTTCTGAGGAAGGACCTAATAGTTCTGGAAACTAATGTAGTACTGTGTACTTTTTTATGTGTGCCTATTAGTATTTTGCCTTCTAAATGTAAGTACAAACCAGCACTTCTGTATCTTAACATAATAGTTTTCTTAATTGATTTTTCCTTTCAGCTTCTTGGGCTTAAACTTTGAACAACCAAGAGGTTAATTTTTCCACATAGCTTCATTGAACTTTTAACTTTAAGTATTCTATAAAGACTTGTGAATTTTTGTAAACAGCTGCATGGACTTTAACTCTGAACTTGCACCGTCATGTTTGGATTCATAAAAATTTTCTGCGCATAGCTTCATTGACTTTGAACAGTAATATGGTGTGCCATACTTAATCTAGCTAGCAATCTGCCTTTGCTTCTCTCACACTTTTAAACAGAAGTTTAATAAACATTTATTACTATATGGTAACCAACTTGTGTTTAGAACAGTATTTACTTCACTAATTATGATCTTTACTGGAGTTTAATAAAAGTATTTGAAGCTACCAGAATGGTTATATGGTAATGTGAAAGGTATGTGGCTGTTCCCTAGACACCAATGAAGAGAATGAAGTTCAAATGGGCCACAGACAAAGCACAAGTTTGGATTGGATGAGAATGGGGAAGGATATCTGATGTATCCTTCTCAGATTTAGGGAAATGGCAGATAACTTAAGTCAGGTCAGTCTGACAGTTATCTGAACAACAGTCCTCATGAAAGCAAGTCTACTATCTTAACTGGCTGGTTGGTGATTTTAGTAAGGGACACACACTGACACCAACTATAAATTTCACATTGCTAAATGACTCTGCACCATTGGCAACACTTAAACTTTTTATTTCTTCATGCTGAACATCAGTTCCCATTCCAGATTTTTCCTTGGTTTCCTTTACTGCTTGCTCCACATATAGTGAATAACATGGGAGGGGGTGGGGGTAGAAGGGGGGGGGGGAGGGATAAGTTACAAATCTGTCCCTCTTGCTTCTCAAGTACTGCCCCTTTTGTGCTCTTTGGCTCTTGTAACTGTAGTCTGGTGTCTGTTGTCTGTACAAGTCATATATAACATTTTGATCATTGCAATTTGTCCCTGATAACTTCAGAATTTCAAAGACTTTATTCTAGTCAACATTACTGAAAGCTTTTTCTCTAATCTATAAATGATTACAATGTAGTTTTCTCTTTAATTAATCAATCTCATCAGATAATGTCAGAAACAGCATTGGTTTTGGAAGCTCATATTAATGGAATTGATAGCCATTGAAAAGATGTTTAAGTTAAATATCAATAAAACAAGGTTACTTAAGTGTAGTCTGGATTAAGTAATCAGGTGATGCTAGGGGAATGAGATTGGGTAATATAATGGTAGAAGTACTAAATGAGTTATAATGCTAGAAGTGGTACATGAGTTCGGCTGTTTGGGCAGGAGGAGGACATCAAAATAACTTACAGAAGTGGAAGTAAGAAAGATATAAAATGCAGACTGGCAACAGAAAGAAGAACTTTTCTGAAAGAATTCTTTCCTAAAAGTTTATATTTGGAGCATAAACTTATATGGAAATGAGATGCAGAGAATAAAACAATAAACAAGAAGAGACAGGAAAATTTTGAAATATACATTACAGAAGAATGTTAAAATTTATGCAGGTAGCTGGGGTAATTAATGAAGAGATACTGAATTCGAGATAGAGAGAGAGACAGAGAGAGAGAGAGAGAGAGAGAGAGAGAGAATAAGTGAGTGAGAGAGAGAGAGAGAGAGAGAGAGAGAGAGAGAGAATAAGTGTGTGTGTGTGTGAGAGAGAGAGAGAGAGAGAGAGAGAGAGAGAGAGAGAGAGAGAGAGAGAGAGAGAACTTATTGGCATAACTTGCTGAAAAAAGGGGATGGGTTAATACGAAACATGAATAGTTAATTTGGTTACTGATGGATGTGTGTGTGGAAGAAGGAAGTGTATGTTGGAGTAAAACAGTTACAGGGGGGTCAAGGACAATACAGTAAGATTCAAGTGCATGTAGGTTGTAGGCAGATTCAAACTGTGTGCCTCACCGGGAATAGAACTTGGGACCTCTGCTTTTGCAGGCAAGTGTACTACCAACTAAAGCACCCAAGCCCGACTCATGACTCACCCTCACAACTTTACTTCTACCGGTACTTCATTTCCTACCTTCCAAACTTCACAGATGTTCTCCTGCATCCCTTGCAGGATTAGCACTCTGGAAGAAAAGATATTGGGGAGGCATGGTTTAGTCACAGCCTGGGTGATTGTTTCCATGATGAATTTTCACTCTGCAGTGTAGTGTGTGCTAATTTGAATCTTTCTGGCAGATTAAAACCATGTGACAGACAGGGTATTGAACCAGGGACCTTCATCTGGCTGAAGTAAAGCTGTGAGGGTGGATTGTGAGCAGTGCTTGGACAGCTCAATCTGTAGAGTACTTGACTGCTAAAGCAAAGGTCACAGGTTTGACTACTGAATTGGCACCCTGTTTTAATCTGTCAGCAAGTTTCAAATCAGTGCACACTCCACAACAGAGTGAAAATTCATTCTGGCCCTTACGTTGCATTGCATGATCCTGAGTGTCAGCTTTTAATGGCTGACCCTGTTCTCTGTCAGTTTTGTAATCGCTGCATTTCGTTAATAATCAGGTAAAAACGAACTTCAGGTAAGACGTCAGTCTGAAATTCAACTTTTACTGTAAAGTAAAAGACTAATGCTCTGCCTGCCCCCCCCCCCCCCCCCCCCCCGGCCCCCGCCCCCTTCCTCCTTTTTCAAGACTTTCACTTTCCATATTTATAATATTATGATATATGCTGATCCACTGTATTTTACTATGCTTGAGGTGGGAGGCTGGATTATCTACTCACTCCTTTTGTCCCATATACAAACCTGCACGAAGCTGCTTGCTACAGCTCGTGGGAAAACAATTCGATTCCTGCTGGAGTACTGGACTTGTTATTCTTGGTGTTTTACTGTCCCTGTCAACACACATCATTGAAATGAATGACACACTTGACTACTGTGGGGATGTTTTGGGGAATGTGCCATTACAATTTTACTTTAAAATAAATTTTGCTTGTAACGAGGAACAAGCTGATATTTTCCATCAACTATGGGTGTTGTAAGGAACACTTGATGAGCAGTATTTGTCTGAGCTCGTTTCATAAGAAAAGATTGAAAATGAGACTTCCTTGCAGATTAAAACTGAGACTTTTGGATAGCTCAGTCATTAGAACACTTACCCATGAAAGGTTCAAGTCCCAGTCTGGTGCACACTTTCAATCTGCCAAGAAATTTCAAATCAGTAAACACTTCTGCAGAGACAAAATTCATCCCGGAAAATTTAACATATGTGTCAGAACACCAGATAAAAATGTGCCAATGATTAAGAGACAACCTGTATATTTTGAGGTCTTAGTAGACAGAATATTAATATGGGTTGAACTGGAATGCGAAACACGCTATTGTCATCAGTAAAATGGTTAAAAGTAATACAAGTTTCTGTGATGGAGTAGGGAACTCACTGCACAGTATATGTGGGGTTATAATCTTGGGGTTTAGGCTCCATCATTTCTGTCCCACATTTTCAGCAGCAATGCTAAACAGCAAAGATTCAGAAACAAAAATTCCTGTAAGGGTGAGGGAAGAGATATAAAACGAATTCTATGAACCCATTTAGGTAATTCATGAAATCTGCTTGATTTCACTTTTACTCTTGCAAGAGTTTTTGTTCACTGTGTGGTATTTTGATGTCTGTCACCAGTTTGAAAGCAACTCACCTGACTTAAAATTACTGGAGATCATAGCTCCTATCAGGCAGCCTCATGCTGTTTTCACCTGCATTCTGTGTCTTTCATTTGTGCTACACTGTTTCTCATTATGATGCTCCTGTGTCAAATAAGGCATCTGTGATGCACATAGGCCTTTATTTTTTTTTAGATTTCACAGCATGTTATCATGGATTCACACGTCTCAGCACCTCAAGGAGTAAATACGCTCAAAATCACACCCAGAACTCAGTCACAAACTCACTTTACAATGGCCGCAAGATTTTAGAACAAAATATGAAAACTAGAAACAATGATGACCCATCCTGCAATATGCAAAAACTGATAGAACAATATATAAGACATTTATCCTGAACTCTTTTCTACTGGTCATAAAAACATATAAGTATCCAATGTTTTCTTCTTAAGACTGGTATTTTCTCCTCTTTGCAGGGATGGTACTATAGGAACGGAACAAAAGGAAAAGTTGTATTTATATATAATAGAGGGAAACATCCCACGCAGGAAAAATATATCTAAAAACAATGATGATGTGACTTACCATACGAAAGTGCTGGCAGGTCGATAGGCACACAAACAAACACAATCATACACACAAAATTCTAGCTTTCGCAACCAACGGTTGCTTCATCAGGAAAGAGGGAAGGAGAGGGAAAGACGAAAGGATGTGGCTTTTAAGGGAGAGGGTAAGGAGTCATTCCAATCCCGGGGGTGGAAAGACTATTACAAATGTCTGCTTGTGTCTGTGTATGTGTGGTTGGATATGGGTGTGTGTGTGCGAGTGTATACCTGTCCTTTTTTCCCCCTAAGGTAAGTCTTTCCGCTCCCGGGACTGGAATAACTCCTTACCCTCTCCCTTAAAACCCACATCCTTTCATCTTTCCCTCTCCTTCCCTCTTTCCTGATGAAGCGACCATATATATATATAAAAAGAAAGATGATGAAACTTACCAAACAAAAGCGCTGGCAGGTCGATAGACACACAAACAAACACAAACATACACACAAAATTCTAGCTTTCGCAACCAATGGTTGCCTCGTCAGGAAAGAGGGAAGGAGAAGGAAAGACAAAAGGATATGGGTTTTAAGGGAGAGGGTAAGGAGTCATTCCAATCCCGGGAGCGGAAAGACTTACCTTAGGGGGAAAAAAGGACAGGTATACACTCGCCTTTACAAATGTCTGCTTGTGTCTGTGTATGTGTGGATGGATATGTGTGTGTGTGCGAGTGTATACCTGTCCTTTTTTCCCCCTAAGGTAAGTCTTTCCGCTCCCGGGATTGGAATGACTCCTTACCCTCTCCCTTAAAACCCATATCCTTTTGTCTTTCCTTCTCCTTCCCTCTTTCCTGACGAGGCAACCATTGGTTGCGAAAGCTAGAATTTTGTGTGTATGTTTGTGTTTGTTTGTGTGTCTATCGACCTGCCAGCGCTTTTGTTTGGTAAGTTTCATCATCTTTCTTTTTAGATATATTTTTCCCACGTGGAATGTTTCCCTCTATTATATATATATATATATATATATATATATATATATATATATATATATATATATATATGGTGATGGAGGTGCTCATTACACTCAATTATGATTAACTAAAATAATGTTAATTAACACTTACTGCAAAATACATAGCAAACAATGGAATACAATGTTTGCACATTCTGTACACTTTCTGCCACATTCTGCTGCATCTCCATTTCTGTTCAGCAGAATGTACATAAAACAGGATGCAAAAAACATCAATAAGACCTTGACAAGTCTCTGGAGCCCTCAGCAGCATTTCCCGTGAGAAATCTGCCTCTTCATCACTGTCACTGCAGGAAGTCCGCCTCAAGTTTGAGGAAAATTCAATCTCCTCATCGCTGCCACTCAAGCAAAAATCTTGTTTTTCTGAAAATGGCATGTTTATTTCAAACAATACTTGCCCAATAGGTATTGACAGTCAAATATATAAAAGTGTACACTATGTGATCAAAAGTATCCGGACACCCCCAAAAACATACATTTTTGCATATTAGGTGCATTGTGCTGCCACCAACTGCCAGGTACTCCATATCAGTGACCTCAGTAGTCATTAGACATTGTGAGAGAGCAGAATGGGGCTCTCCGCGGAACTCACGGACTTTGAATGTGATCAGGTGGCTGAGTGTCACTTGTGTCATATGTCTGCATGCGAGATTTCCACACTCATAACATCCCTATGTCCACTGCTTCCAATGTGATAGTGAAATGGAAATGTGAAGGGACACATACAACACAAATCATACAGGCCGACCTCGTCTGTTGACTGACAGAGACAGCTGACAGTTGAAGGGGGTTGTAATGTGTAATAGGCAGACATCTATCCAGACCATCTCACAGGAATTCCAAACTGCATCAGGATCCACTGCAAGTACTATGACAGTTAGGCGGGAGGTAAGAAAACTTGGATTGTTTGGTCGAGCGGCTGCTCATAAGCCACACATCACGCTGGTAAATGCCAAATGACGCCTCTTCTCTCTCCTGGTGTTAGGAGTGTAAACAATGGATGATTGAACAGTGGAAAAATGTTGTGTGGAGTGACGAATCACAGTACACAATGTGGTGATCCGATGGCAAGATGTGGGTATGGCAAATGCCCAGTGAACATCATCTGCCAGTGTGTGTAGTGCCAACAGTAAAATTCGGAGGCTGTGGTGTTATGGTGTAGTCGTGTTGGTCATGGAGGGGGCTTGCACCCCTTGTTGTTCTGTGTGGCACTATCACAGCACAGGTCTACATTGATGTTTTAAGCACCTTCTTGTTTCCACCTGTTGAAGAGCAATTCGTGGATGGCGACTGCATCTTTCAACATGATCAAGCACCTGTTCACAATGCACGGCCTTTGGCAGATTGGTTACACGACAACAAGATCCCTGTAATGTACTGGCCTGCACAGAGTCCTGATCTGAATCCTACAGAACACTTTGGGATGTTTTGAAACATCGAATTCCTGCAGGCCTCACTGACCGATATCAATACCTCTCCTCAGTGCAACACTCCGTGAAGAATGGGCTGCCATTCCCTGCTGAGACACCTTCCAGCATCTGACTGAACGTATCCCTGCAAGAGTGGAAGCTGTCATCAAGGCTAACGGTGGGCCAACACCATACTGAATTCCAGCAGTACCAATGGAGGGCACCACGAATTTGTAAGTCATTTTCAACTAGGTGTCTGGATACTTTTGATCACATAGTGTATATGTAACTGCACAACCTCTAGGGACATGCACATATGTTTCATAAAAGGAATGCAGCACAATACCTTATATTTATGTCACTACTCAACCCAGAATAACTAAATATGTATGGGAATTTGATATACATCCTGACCTTCTCCCACCACCCTACCCCTCCGTTTATCTCCTCCCCCCCCCCCCTCTCTGTTTATCTAGTTGCTCCTCCACCCTCTCCGTCCGGCTCCTCATCCCTCCTCTCTGTCCACCCCCCCCCCCCCTCCCCACCTGGTCCTCAATGTCCATCTCCTCTTCCTGCTCTCTTTGTGACCATGGACTTTGTTTATTGTTATTGCCAATGAAACCTTGATTGGGAACTTAAGTCACTTAAAATGATTAGGCAAACTGATTGGGATCATCGGTATGTGGGGTACGAGACTTCTCTTGCTGCTGGATCTGTAAACCGAACAAAGTGGTGCAGTGGTTAGTACACTGGTCTCGGATTCAGAATGACAACATTTCAAAGCCACATTTGGCCATCCTGCTTTAGCTTTCCTGTTACTTCCCTAAATCACTCAATTCACATTCTGAGATGGTTCCTTTGAAAGGACATGGTCGATGTCCTTCCCTAGCCTTGAAACAGTCTGAGCTTGTGCTCTGTCTCTAATGACCTCAATGACGATGGGGCGTTAAACCCTAACTTTGCTTGCCTGCTTTGGAACTGCAAGGATAGTAGCTTCAGTGACAGTATTAAGCACAGTTTTAATCTGTAAACTGGCAGGATTACAAAGTTTGGCATGGATCATATTCCACAGTAGCATTCTAATCATAAGACAGTACACCATAAATACAACATTCCTGTTTTTAAACACTGGAAGCTCCTGGGTGGAATATAAACAATATTTCTTCTTCTTTTTTAAAAATAAGATACAGATATTTTATGTGACTGCAGTACATTAAGCGTAAATTTGTATTACATGTAGCTCGTTAATGACAGGGTCAACAATAGTGAATAGAAGGAGGTTAGTATTATAGGAGGACTACTACTACTACTACTACTACTACTAGGTATTTCGATTATCTGAAAGACTTCATTAGTATTATATGCCATAATTAATGAATGTCCAATTATCAACTAATGGAATGAGCAGAGAAAACCACTTGCCAACAGTTATGCCTTTGATTGGTGGACAGGTGTAATGCAAGAACTGGGATGCTAGAACTGGGCTCACAAAGGAGAGAATATTAAGGGTTAACATCCCATTGACAATGTGTTCATTAAAGAACAACCAGCTTGGATTAGCACAGGAAATTTAACAGGACAGTCATGCCATTCACTGTAAGTGATTTAAGGAAAGCACGGGAAACCTACAGCTGTGTGGCTGGTCAGTGGAGAGTTGAGCCACCATCCTCCTGAATATGAAGTTGAATTTGTAATATGTGGATAATTATTCCCAGGTTATGTACACTGACAAAAATGGCATATGACTTTCACTATACACAACTTATGAGGATGATGTATCCACATCTATTTTGCACTTCATAATGAGACGAGCATGAAACCAGTTAGTCGTGCATAGTACAGTACTATTTCAAAATAACAGCCTGATGGAAACAATGTTATTCCTTAAGTTTACACAGTACTGTCATCTTTCTCACGTCGCAGGCACTACTACCACCACCACCATCACCAACCTACACCACCA
Source organism: Schistocerca serialis cubense (assembly GCF_023864345.2). Lineage (NCBI taxonomy): Eukaryota > Metazoa > Arthropoda > Insecta > Orthoptera > Acrididae > Schistocerca > Schistocerca serialis. Next base: position 217,269,157 of record NC_064642.1, on the reverse strand, counting down.
CATCTCTCTCTGTACAAGGATTTCAATCATCATCATCATCATCATCATCATCATTAGTCGTGCATAGTACAGTACTATTTCAAAATAACAGCCCGATGGAAACAATGTTATTCTTTAAGTTTACACAGTACTGTCATCATCATCATCATCCTTCTTCTTCTTCTTCTTCTTCTAAGTATATGGTTGGCGATATGCCCAATTATACTATTACACTTTCTTCCTGTTTCATTACAGTATAGAGTGCAGGAGGAATGGTTGCTTAAATGATTCTGTGTCAGCTGTAATTAGTCTAATCTTATGCTATGGGAGCAATGCTTAGGAGGTTGTTGTATGTTCCTAGATTCCTCTATCATTACTAGTTCATCAAACACGATAAGTAAGCTTATGCGGGATAGATGGCATCTATCTATAAGTGTCTGCCAGTTCAGGTTTTTCTGCATCTCTGTGACACTTTCCTATGTATCAAATAAATCTGTAGCTTTTCATGTTGCACTTCCTTGTATCTACTTGGCATCTTCTGATTTTTCTCCTCTTTCGACTAACACCAAAGAAAGGTATCTAACATGGCAACATATCAAGGTCCATATTCAGAAATTTTACATGTCACTATATGTCACCTGAGGGAAAAGGGTGGGACTATTTTCTGTCCTTGTAAAATACAGTAGACATTTCCTCCTCTTTAAATATGGCAATATCCAATTCCCTGTATGATTGCTAATGAGGCATCCTGAATGTAATGCCAGCTACTTGCCCTTCCCCATGTACATGCATCATAGGATGGCAGTTGCTTGCTAGCCTATGGTGACCAGATTTCCAAAATCAAAATATGTGACAAATTACAAGTCGAAATGAATCGAAATTTTGTGGAAACTTTGTTAAATATTATATCTATATAGTGGATTTGTGTTAAAGTACTCGATTTATGTTACAACTACACAAATCATCACACCTTTTTGTTACAGGGTGTATACGTGGACAAGGAAAAAATTCCTGGATTTCCCGGTTAAAAATACACTTTCTCATGGGTGAAAACATACTTTTTCCATGTTAACTGACTGTATATTTTCTCTCAGAACTGTATAACTTTTCAGTCCTTTGAATGATTATGGTTTTACACACGGGCGTAGAATTTCCCGGCGCTTTAGAAAACTGTACTCGGGGGAAAAAAACGCTTTTCGGAAAGATCTTTGATGTGCAGCAACATGTACGCTGCATATTTTCGTATTACGAAAGTATGAATTCGAATTCCACCAAGCACCGCATGTCACTTTCTGAAGCATTGAAATCGAGATTGCGATGCGCTTTTGTAAACCAGTCATAGCTCATGTCACGTGATCTCGCCAGTCGATGACAGTGAGTATTCAGAGATTAGGACACGTGATGTAGTCAGCCAATAGCAACATCACTGTTAAGTAGCTCGAACACACAAACAGAAAAAGTTAACGGTTTAAATTAATATACATAGTGTTGCTACACAAAAATGGAAAGCTTTGACATATAATATTGGTCTATAAGATCAATACGCTGCAAGAGAAGCTAAGCTTTCACATATAATTTTGGTCTTTTATGCGCATATTGCAATTTACGATATATCACACAAATGTGCCAGTAAAATTTTTAATAACGACATAAATGTCTGATTTTCTCGGCTCAAAATTCATCTAAATGGCTCGTCATCAAAGAGTTGATTTTTAAATGAGAGTCAAACGCTCTGTGATTTAAGAAATTCATCGTACATTCTCGCACACAGTTCAACTTGCGTAAAAGGAAATTTACTTTGATGGTAATGCTTTTCAAACCACCATTCGGAATATTTTCCCGTGACATGTTAGAAATAGGTTCGTTTCTGCAGTTGCCAGAGAACGCCAGATGACAGGCGTCACCGCGCTTGCGCAGCTACGATGCCGTAGGGAGCCCATATGTTCGTACATGTACAACATTAAAACATCTTACATTATGTCATAAAAGAAACAAGACATCAGAGGATACTCCAAGAGCATCGGAATTTTGTGACCCATACTAAAATGTGCACATTTAAAGTGCACATTCGTATGTCCAGATTCCCAGTGAAGTAGGCCACGACCTGATATTAGGCTTATCAATGTGGTTTTCGGGATGTAGATTTTCTTCAAGTACCAATACTGTGTTATCTCATGTTTGGTGGTTTATTATGGCATAATGCCATACGTGCTAGAAGTTGAAAACGTGCACTTGAAATGCAGCGAACAGTGTGTAGAATTAAACACTTCATTTCAAGTATATTGTCTGCATCAGCGGAAAAGATTAATAAAAGAAAATTTCTAAATCAAACCGACAAAAATAACTTAACTGTTCATTTATGCTTGACTATCATGAAGGAGGAAATAAAATAAAATCTGCAACTAATAACACATTTTAGCCTTCCATAATTATGTGAATGTATTTTAATTCACTTGATAGCTCCCGGCCACAGAAATCTGTTTTGTTTTCATTTGACGTGAGAACAGTAAACGAAGAGGAAATAGCAAAATCACTAAATGTAAACACGGGTCACGTGGAGACTACCCATTTCCACACTATAACTCAGACTGCTCTGCGCATCAGTCCCGGGTCTGCGATATTTCCGAACCGGGGCAATACCCCGCCACTCCCTCGAGCGTTTGAGATAGGACTTTTTTAAAAAAAAAAAAAAAAAAAAAAAAAAAAAAAACGAATTTTCAAAAATATGTTCATTTTGTAGCACACATATTTCTGAAGAGTTTGATGAATAAAACATGTGTGTTCGAGGAAATGTAACACGTGTTATTTTGTCGTAAATACGGCAAAGTGCAGTGCCTCACCTCCTCACACAGAATTCTTCTATCGCACATCACTGTACTTCGCTCTGTGGAATTGAAACGTGTATATGTTGTAATGGATGCCATCAAACCATATTCAAGACAGTGGAAATTAAAATGTCCTGTGGTATTTCCCCTGCTTACAGTCAGCTGGTTTCACATCCTGTCCCTCTTTTTTTTATTAAAAAAAAGAACTCTTCAGAAAATTTGCACTCTTTATTCCCTATCAGCTAACAACTTGTTGCTTTATGTGACACAAAATTAAATATATGTTACATAGACCAGTAAAGACATGAGACAAGTAAGACAATACACATTTCTTCAAATCCTTGGCTCCTAGAATTTCTCTCTAATCTTGCTACAGCTTTGCATGGCGTGCTTTCCTTTCTGTGAAAGAATCTATTACCTCATCAAAGTTGGTCAAACGTTTTGCTATATGAAAAATCAAAATTTCACTGTCTAATACTGCAAAAGCTGTTAATACAAATAGCGCCCAAGGTTGGTGTGGTTTCCCGATCTGATTACATCTATTTTGTCACTATCTGCTAGATAAAACAAACTAGGCCTTTCTAATACTGCAACAATTGTAACACATGCTAAATAAATGAGACGGTTTTGGCACAAATGGTCTTTTTTGTAACGACAGAATATAATTCACAAAGTACCAATATCAAATGCCTATTAGGCCTACTACAAGCAAAAAGCTTTATGTCAGGGAATAGTTTCACACTTCATTCTTACGCTCCAGTTTCTCACGCATGAGATCGAAAAGTAGTACTACGAAATTTTTATACAAACCTGGAATCGTCATATTGTTCCATAATTTGTGTGATGTCACCGTTTCTTCTCCTTCTTCGTTCTAACAAGCAGTCTTGTTATCACTAATTCTGTAACTATTCCTGCCAATGTCAAAGGTTATTTGCAGGTTAACTTAACTCTGCCAGAATCACCGGTTTAATTATCCCGCGATTATTCTCCGGTTAGGCATTGTTACATGTTTGTACAACGCGTTTTCCGCGCTTCTTCCAGAATAGAACTTAAAGCGGCTGCTAGCTGGGGACTGTACAAGTGGCCCTTACTAGTATAGCAATCTGGCCAAAAATTTTCCATCAAAACTTCATTTTCCGTCAAAATTTCATTTTCTTCGATACACCGAGAAGGCAATATGTAATCTTTCTTACCTGTTCTTTGTTTATTCCCACTTCTGTAGCCTGAATCTATGGATTTCACTAGTAATTATAACAACGCTCATCATTCACAAACCCAATCAACGAGACAATCAGACAGTGGTTGGCTTTCAGCCATTCTGCTTTACTCCGGTCAGCTTGTATGGCCGCTTTTGTCTGTAGGAAAGTTTGTTTCTACATGTTGTTGTTGTTGTTGTTGTTGTCTTCAGTCCCGAGACTGGTTTGATGCAGCTCTCCATGCTACTCTATCCTGTGCAAGCTTCTTCATCTCCCAGTACTTACTGCAACCTACATCCTTCTGAATCTGCTTAGTGTATTCATCTTTTGGTCTCCCTCTACAATTTTTACCCTCCACGCTGCCCTCCAACGCTAAATTTGTGATCCCTTGATGCCTCAGAACATATCCTACCAACCGGTCCCTTCTTGTTGTCAAGTTGTGCCACAAACTCCTCTTCTCCCCAATTCTATTCAATACCTCCTCATTAGTTATGTGATCTACCCATCTAATCTTCAGCATTCGTCTGTAGCACCACATTTCAAAAGCTTCTATTCTCTTCTTGTCCAAACTATTTATCGTCCATGTTTCACTTCCATACAAGGCTACACTCCATACAAATACTTTCAGAAACAACTTCCTGACACTTAAATCTATACTCGACGTTAACAAATTTCTCTTCTTCAGAAACGCTTTCCTCGCCATTGCCAGTCTACATTTTATATCCTCTCTACTTCGACCATCATCAGTTATTTTGCTCCCCAAATAGCAAAACTACTTTAATACTTTAAGTGTCTCATTTCCTAATCTAATTCCCTCAGCATCGCCCGACTTAATTCAACTACATTCCATTATCCTCATTTTGCTTTTGTTGATGTTCATCTTATATCCTCCTTTCAAGACACTGTTCATTCCGTTCAACTGCTCTTCCAAGTCCTTTGCTGTCTCTGACAGAATTACAATGTCATCGGCGGACCTCAACGTTTTTATTTCTTCTCCTTGGATTTTAATACCTACTCTGAATTTTTCTTTTGTTTCCTTTACTGCTTGCTCAGTATACAGATTGAATAACATCGGGGATAGGCTACATCCCTTTCTCACTCCCTTCCCAACCACTGCTTCCCGTTTGTGCCCCACGACTCTTATAACTGCCATCTGGTTTCTGTACAAATTGTAAATAGCCCCTCGCTCCCTGTATTTTACCCCTGCCACGTTTAGAATTTGAAAGAGAGTATTCCAGTCAACATTGTCAAAAGCCTTCTCTAAGTCTACAAATGCTAGAAATGTAGGTTTGCCCTTCCTTAATCTATTTTCTAAAATAAGTTGCAGGGTCAGTATTGCCTCACATGTTCCAACATTTCTGCGGAATCCAAACTGATCTTCGCCAAGGTCGGCTTCTACCAGTTTTTCCATTCGTCTGTAAAGAATACGCGTTAGTATTTTGCAGCCGTGGCTTATTAAACTGATAGTTCGGTAATTTTCACATCTGTCAACACCTGCTTTCTTTGGGATTGGAATTATTATATTCTTCTTGAAGTCTGAGGGTATTTCGTCTGTCTCATATATCTTGCTCACCAGATGGTAGAATTTTGTCAGGACTGGCTCTCCCAAGGCCATCAGTAGTTCCAATGGAATGTTGTCTACTCCCGGAGCCTTGTTTTGACTCAGGTCTTTCAGTGCTCTGTCAAACTCTTCACGCAGTATCATATCTCCCATTTCATCTTCTTCTACATCCTCTTCCATTTCCATAATATTGTCCTCAAGTACATCGCCCTTGTATAGACCCTCTATATACTCCTTCCACCTTTCTGCTTTCCCTTCTTTGCTTAGAACTGGGTTTCCATCTGAGCTCTTGATATTCATAAAAGTGGCTCTCTTTTCTCCAAAGGTCTCTTTAATTTTCCTGTAGGCAGTATCTATCTTACCCCTAGTGAGATAAGCCTCTACATCCTTACATTTGTCCTCTAGCCACCCCTGCTTAGCCATTTTGCACTTCCTGTTGATCTTGTTTTTGAGACATTTGTATTCCCTTTTGCCAGCTTCATTTACTGCGTCTTTATATTTTCTCCTTTCATCAATTAAATTCAACATTTCTTCTGTTACCCAAGGATTTCTACTAGCCCTCGTCTTTCTACCTACTTGATCCTCTGCTGCCTTCACTACTTCATCCCTCAGAGCTACCCATTCTTCTTCTACTGTATTTCTTTCCCCCATTCCTGTCAATTGTTGCCTTATGCTCTCCCTGAAACTCTGTACAACCTCTGGTTTAGTCAGTTTATCCAGGTCCCATCTCCTTAAATTCCCACCTTTTTGCAGTTTCTTCAGTTTTAATCTACAGTTCATAACCAATAGATTGTGGTCAGAGTCCACATCTGACCCTGGAAATGTCTTACAATTTAAAACCTGGTTCCTAAATCTCTGTCTTACCATTATATAATCTATCTGATACCTTCTAGTATCTCCAGGATTCTTCTACGTATACAACCTTCTTTTATGATTCTTGAACCAAGTGTTAGCTATAATTAAGTTATGCTCTGTGCAAAATTCTACCAGACGGCTTCCTCTTTCATTTCTCTCCCCCAATCCATATTCACCCACTATGTTTCCTTCTCTCCCTTTTCCTACTCTCGAATTCCAGTCACCCATGACTATTAAATTTTCGTCTCCCTTGACTACCTGAATAATTTCTTTTATCTCATCATACATTTCATCAATTTCTTCATCTTCTGCAGAGCTAGTTGGCGTATAAACTTGTACTATTGTAGTAGGTGCGGACTTCGTGTCTATCTTGGCCACAATAATGCGTTCACTATGCTGTTGGTAGTAGCTTACCCGCACTCCTATTTTTTTTATTCATTATTAAACCTACTCCTGCATTACACCTATTTGATTTTGTATTTATAACCCTGTATTCACCTGACCAAAAGTCTTGTTCCTCCGGCCACCCAACTTCGCTAACTCCCACTATATCTAACTTTAACCTATCCATTTCCCTTTTTAAATTTTCTAACCTACCTGCCCGATTAAGGGATCCGACATTCCACGCTTCGATCCGTAGAACACCAGTTTTCTTTCTCCTGATAACGACGTCCTCCTGAGTAGTCCCCGACCGAAGATCCGAATGGGGGACTATTTTACCTCCGGAATACTTTACCCAAGAGGACGCCATCATCATTTATCCATACAGTAAAGCTGCATGCCCTCGGGAAAAATTACGGCTGTAGTTTCCCCTTGCTTTCAGCCGTTCGCAGTACCAGCACAGCAAGGCTGTTTTGGTTAATGTTACAAGGTCAGATCAGTCAATCATCCAGACTGTTGCCCCTGCAACTACTGAAAAGGCTGCTGGCCCTCTTCAGGAACCATATGTTTGTTTGGCCTCTCAACAGATACCCCTCCATTGTGGTTGCACCTACGGTACGACCATCTGTATCGCTGAGGCATGCAAGCCTCCCCACCAACAGCAAGGTCCATGGTGCATGCGACGAGGATTCCCGTCACAGAGACATCATGTACACAATGCACGCATTCACAAATCAAGTTAGAATGTGTTCAAAAATCGACAGGGATGCGTTTCAAAGTCATACGAATAATCGATAGACTAACGTGTGCTGGATGCTAGTCGCTTTGTGAAACAATCACTTTTTCTCCTCAAGAATATGAATTCCCCCCCCCCCCCCCTTTCAGATCTGGACCTGCTGCGCATGCGTGCATCTGGCAGCTTGGGCACTCCAGTAAAATTTTTCCCGGTAGCATCTAGCAGCTTGCTGCAACTGCTTACACAGCCAACAGCCACATTTCTGTAGGCTGAAGCGGGAGAAGGTACTACTCAACTGTGCATACGCTTTGATCCCGCTCGTAACTGCTAAAACGAATCTAATATAAACAGTTGTGACGTCACGCTCATTGGAGGCAATTTGTTGTTATGAAGCATTGCAAAGTCTTCCTAAAGCGTTGACACATTTTGCTGTTGGTAGACGCTTGTATGAGCACTGTGTTTTGTTGTTATATATGGTACGTTTCCTTTGCAATTTAAGTTTTATTTTCATTTTTTCTCTCGTTCATGTTTTATTGCTGCAGTATTATCTGCAGTAGTGGGATACAGTAATATCCTTTGTTAGAGTATCATTTATTACCAGTCAAAATTACAAAAATTTAACTGAAAACAAAAACAATGAAAATTCCTGGAATTCTAAAAAATTTCCAGGTTTTTCCCGGTTTTCTCCCGGATGAAAAAATTCCTGGGTTTTTCCCGGATCTCCTGGTTGTCCCGGGTCGTATACACACAGTGTTAAAACTATCACAAAGAAGCAACATCTCTCATTACTAATCGAGCAAATGTTTTATTGTTGCCACATGCAATAATATATCACTTTAATATAATGTTGTCTTTAACTAGGGTAGACATAACTTACTTATTTATCAGTCTTAACTGATCTGGAAGTTTCGCTGTTATTTGTTTCTGAAAAAATCATTTTGGTTACATTTTGCAGAAGCACGCATGTCAGTCAGGAACTTAAATTTTCAAACAGAAGTAGCCTGAAAGTGTATCTCAGTTATAATTACTTCCTTAACAGTTTCCACACTAAAGTTATTCTTTTTATCAGTCCATTAAGCATCTGTAATAGAGAACACACTTTCTGCAGCAGCATTAGTGCCAGGCAGAGCTAGTACAAACACAGTAATAAGCTGCAAACTTTGGCAGCAGATATTATGCAATGGAAAGAAGCCGAAAATGATAGACTATTTTCCACCAACACCCTTAAGACTTCTTAATTCATGGTTTTTCACTTCACATACATTTTTAACATGCTTCATTTCCTCAAAAGGTTCATCTTCACATATTTCTTTCACAGTATTTTCTTCAAGCTCTGATAAAGTTTGAAGACTTTGCTCAACCGACTTCCAAAGAAGAGGGTATTTAAGCTGAACCCAGTTAAATGGTTTCAGCACATGAAATGGGTAAGCCCATTTTCCAATATAATACATTAATGTCTCATAAATTAAAACTGAGATGTCAAAGACTGAATTTTAAACAATGGAAAATCCAGGATGTAATAATGACAGTATTACAAAAAGGATAGACTGCTATTCACCATATGGTGGAAATGATGGGTCGCAGACAGGCACAACAAAAAGACTGCTAAACAAGTAGCTTTCAGCCAAAAAGCGTTCTTCTGAATTGGAAACACACACACACACACACACACACACACACACACACACACACACACACACACACATGACCACTGTCTCTCTCAGCAGCCAGAGACAGTGGTCATGTGTGTGAATGTGTGTGTTTTATAATTTAGAAGAAGGCTTTTTGGCCAAATGCTTATTTATTTAGTGGTGAGTAGCAATATATCCTATGACTAATGATCTAAAATCACACTTCTAAATGTGACGACTTGAAGTAATAGTCAACCCACAAAGAAAGTGGAAGTGATGAACTGCTCGCCATGTGGAAGCAGTACCAAGCGAAGAACTTCAAGGATCATGCCTTGTTTAATTTGGTTTAGTCAAAGAATGTAAACTATTTATTCTTTTGGGTATGACCACATTTGTTCTCCATTTGGTTATGCCACACATTACTTACAAACACACTATTTCAACATAACAGGACAGTTAATGAAAAACATATGTATTTCATTGGGCACTGGGATACTTAAGCTAAATAAGGGGCGATCCCATAAAATATGGGATGTCTAGTCACCCTGTGCTAGCCAGCCTCAGGAGCACGCTGTGGAGTATGAATGAAAGTTGGGACCATGTGGTTATGTTATCAGCAAAAACAAGAAAAGTAGGCATGTGTGTGTTTTTGTTAGTTAGCTCAGTGGAAAGACACTGTCCGAAGGCATAGTAACAGCTTCAATTTTGTTTACATGTCTGCTGCGTGCTCGACATATCATTGTACGAAGAGTGGCTACCTTTCCTCTTTTCATTGTTAGCAATGTACATTAGTAAAATTAACTAATGCACATTTGCTTTGTGAGGACAATCTTTACTGAATGCACATTAACAAATTCAACATTCAGATACAAATAGCAGAACTGTGCTTACCAGTATCTCCTGTTGTTCTAACAGCCTTCACCCACGCATTCTTCATTCTGGCAGCCAGTTTTTTAATGAATTTACTCCTCCTCTTCCTTTTCTTAGAAACATGTCTCGGTCTGAGTCGAGTAGAGTCCTTCCTCTGTCTCCTTTTTGTGAAAATTTCAATCTCGATATGCTTCAACAAGCATTCCATGATTAATAGCATAAGTTTTACAGCATCATGAAATTTTAGAAATGACTTTGAATGTAAGAAGAACTTGCAGGTTCCTTCATGGCTAAAGTTTACCATCTGGCCTATACAGTTCACTGTAGTGTTGAAGCTCTTATTGTTGGCAAAACACGTACTGCACAAAAGCTGCGCCAGCAGCTCGCCGACTTCACAGTCATCTTCCTGAAAGGAGGGGAAAAGAATTATTATAAGTGAATTCTGTATACATTTGTGGGTAAATATACAGATGAACAGAGTGAAAGTAACTGCCAATGGCAAGATAAATACACGAATGGCTCAGTCAAACACAGACTGGGCACAAGGCGCTGTTGCCTGCTGTCTTAGTCAGCTGTGATAAAACAGACCACGTGAAAGGGTGCAATGATACAGTTGTTGAACAGTGCTCATTGTGAGTGGGTCAGGTGCTGTGCAGTAATCATGAGTTATAGTTCTGATGATGACCAACTGTTGTTTTTAGTTGCAGTCTCTTCGACGAAACAAAGAATATAATAATAATAATAATAATAATAATAATAATAAAGACTATGGTGAACTTCACTCTCTTTACAAGGAATGATGGTCTTGCAAAGAACATTTCTTCAGTTAATGTCATATGTCCCTTGAACAATTAAAAAAGTTATGCAAGGTTGTTGAACCGAAAGCCTTATGAACTCCAATTGTGCAGCATTAATTATAAAGTCAAAGGATGGAAAGAGTGAATAACTAGAAATCTGAGAATTTTATTAACTGATCCTTCAGAATGATTTTATATTACTACTACACACAGGTCTAGTTGATCATATCACAGAAGTAAAAAATCTACTCACCAAGCAGCGGCAGAACATACACATATAAAGGTTAAGGGAATTTGCAAAATTTTGGAGCCAGTGGTTCCTCCTCCTGGCAGAAGGGTTGAAGAGGACGGAAGAGGGATGAAGAAAAGGAAAAAGGAGATTAAGTTTAGGAAATGGCGAGAGTTTTGAAAAGTCACGTAGAACCCAGGTCAGGGCAGACCTACTGGACAGAATGAGAAGGAAAGGCACCTTCCTTTCCTTGTCATCCTGTCTGGTAAGTCTCTCCTGACCCCAGGTCTACTTGACTTTTCCAAACTCTCCGTATTTCCTAAACTTCAACAGTCCTTTTTCTGTTTTCTTCATCCTTCATTTTTCTTCTTTCCCCTTCAGTCCTTCTGCCAGAAGTAGATGCTGCTGCCTCCAAACGCTTGCAAATTACCATAATCTTTATATGGGTGTGCTGTTCTGCTCCCACTTGGTGAGGTAATTTTATCTATCCAGTTACATTACATTTAAAAAAAATTGATTATTTTCATTGATATATCATAGAAGTATGCATTTATTTACAAATAATGTCCAGCCATTTGTAATGTCACATTTTAAGCTTTGTAGACACAGGTAGCTTCTCATTCATAACTCCACATTTTCCTCATGAGAGACTAATAAAGGAAGAAGGACTGCACATAATAACTGGATTGATAAGTTACCAGCCAGCCATATCTTAGATTTGTACAGTCAGTAAATGGGGCTGCAATTAACATAATTAAAATATTCATTCTCAATTATGAGTTGCTTGATGATGGATGTGGTCAATTTGCATTGATAATATCTGTATTGTATACGTACAGAGAAAATTATTTTTCTACTGGTTTCAGGCAGCTAGTGCTCTTCTTCCAAAGATTAGAACTATTATCGGTGAGCATAACAATAAGCAGGTGTATGCAGCATAGTATTGTAGTCTTATAAAAATATGTAATATTATGAAAAAACACAATGATGCAGAAAGAGCTCATGAATGGTTATGTATGGATCATAGTACATGTACAAATATTGTATATGAAACTGGTAAAGAAATAAAATGTCTTTCATGCAACTGGTTGCTCATATTTTCAACAAATGTACCCACAGTTCCTGAATATTGATAAAGTACTAAAAACCCAGAGAATAATTTATCAATGTAACAAACATTTAATAAACATTGTTTTAACCTCTGTTATTAGAAAAAAAGGAATTCCATGTTTTTTCACATCCCTTAATCTCAAATTAATTGGAATTACTCAAATTGAACATAGTAAATACACTGAATGCAAGTATTATTCAGAGATACCACTGAACTTGAGTAAATAGTTATTGAACAAAAGCTATCTTTGACTAAATAATTGCCTAGTTTTGTTCTAAAGTGAAAAAATAAAACTTGTAACAGTAAATTGTTCTCCACTTAAAACTTTTAGCTGGAGCTGCATATTTACAAGAAATGTATATTAAAGCCATAAAAGAACAAATATTTTATGAAAAAATGAGAATGAAATTATTGTGAGGTATTGCCAGGTGTGTTGCGTTTCACTGAGTTTCCAAGAAGTCCAATAAATTAATAAACAATGTGGAAAGAACCAACACCAATTTCAAAGGAAACACCGCACACCAAACTGTTGACATAGATGAATCCACACGCTGGAATGCTATGGCATCGAGTCATTAGGGAGCTGTATGGTCCAAATGTGCTTGCTGCGTTTTGCAGGCATGTCACTTTGTAGCAGTGTGAGGGGGCTAGCCTTGGTGTGGGATTGACGTTCCCAATGACATGAAACAGAATGCTTGCTACCAGACCAAAATATGTACTGCTTCTATGCAGTCTTGGGAACATCCAGTGAAATCTGTCTGTAAACTGAAGAACGAGCAGGTGTGTTCCACTTTCACTAGATGGTTACATCACAAGGCGCACCAACGGACTTTCGTAAGTTATACTGATCCTTCCACAGTGTAACTTTTACATCAGTGGTAACACAATGTGCAGACATATCTGAAGGGTGTTTATTTGCCAATTAATGCATTAACACAACCCAGAAAACACAATTAGAAACTCATACAACATATGGAACAAATGCACACAAACAGAATCTACGTAAATTACAGAAAGCTGCAATACACTGCTTGACGGTACACTTGATTGCTAGTCATCCTGTAGGGCAGTTACAGCATATCTCTGGGCAAGGTCACTTTCTCCACCCAATGTGTTGCTTGCTCCTCAGTTTGCAGACATGCTGTACACAGTTGCTGAGCATGCAATGCAGAATGATTCAAGCAATCTGAGTGCCTGCTCAACCCATGGCCATTAGAACCTGTTCACTTATAATAGAACCTGTTCACTTATAATACGAGGGTTGGAAATTAAATAGTGGCAACTATTTATTCACAACTGATAAAAAAAGTTACATGTTTGCACCTGTTACTGTCCTTCAAAGTAGTCACAAGCATTGCATAGAACCTGTTGCCAGCGACGTGGAAGGTGTAGCATACCGTTAGCAGAGCCTGTTCTGTTGGTGCTGCAAATGGAGCGGTCTAAAGTTATGGTGATTCTCATGTACGACTGTGATAGTGTTATCCTAACGCATTACGTTACTTCACGGAAGACCGTCAGTGGACAGTATTCTTGTTCATTTTTGGAGCATCACCTGCGACCAGCTTTGTGAAAGAAGCGGTAACACTTTCTGCACAACCCACCCATCATTTTGCATGACAATGCGAAGGCGCATACAGCGCAAGCTGTGGCTGCTCTATTCGGTCAATGGGACTGGGAAGTACTGTACCATCCACCATACTCCCCGGGCTTAAGTCCTGGTGACATTGATTTGATTCCGAAGATGAAGGAACCACTTCGTGGCATTCGCTTCAGAACTGTTCCAGAGATTCAACAGGCTGTAGACCCTCGTATATAAATGATCTTTAGTGATTTAAATCAAACGACGTAAAATCCAGGATGGAATGTACAACATTGTGAAAAGCATAGTTGCTAACCACCATATACCCGTGATGCTGAATCGTAGATAGGCACAACAAAAAGACTATCAAAAATGTAGCTTTTGGCCAGTAAGGCCTTTGTCAGAATTAGATGACACACACACACACACACACACACACACACACACACACACACACACACACACATACACACTCACGCAAACACATCTCACACACACGACTGCACTCTCAGGAAGACAGTGTACAGCTACAAGTGCTGCTTCGTCAGCTCTCGTGTTGGAAATGTTTGTTAATTCTCCACAGAAGTTTGCCACGCAATGTGCATGTGAAGTGGGGGTTAGCAGTACAAGTGTACGAAGAATTCTGAAAGCTGCAAAGTCGGAAGTTTACATTCCACGGTTACTGCATGTGATTAATGCTGACGATCCTGATCGCCAAATGCAATTTTGCAAATGGTATCAGCAAATGGTAAGTGATGAAGAGCAAATTCTGACGAAGGTGGTGTGGAGTGATGAGGCACACTTAATGGAACCATGAATCGGCATAACAGTGTGTTCTGGGCACTGAAAAATCTGCACGTTTATGTGGATAAACCAGTCAATCTACCAGTGGTTCATGTGTAGTTTGGACTATCATCCAGAGGCTCAGTAGGACTCTTTTTCTTTGATGCTACTGTCATTGGAGAAGTATACCTGGAAATGTTATGCACATAAATTTTGCCAGGTATATGTGCACTTTATGGAGATAATGAAAAGGTCTTCTACCAATAGGATGGGGTGGGACCATACTACCACCTAGCAGTACAAGCTTTCATGGACGATGATTTTCCATGGCATTGGATTGGATGAAGAGGGCCCATTGAGTGCCTTCCACGATTGTCAGATCTAACACCTATGGACTTTTACTTGAGGGGAACTGTGAAAGATAACGTCTATTGACGTAAGCCATGCACGCTGGAGGAACTTCGTCAGGAGATAACAGTAACATGTGCAGCAGTCTCCACTGAAACACTGACTGATGTAGTTGCGGCAACTGCTCATGATTCTGTTATGTGTATAGCTGCCAATGGAGAACATTTTGAACATTTAAAGTAACCATGTGCTAAACTGAAGGTTGTACATGTGTGATCAATTATTAAATGTAAAATAAACACATAAGTAATACTTTTCGTTCCTTAAAGTGTGTACACATTTTTCTGGCACACTCTGTTCAACCTGAACAGCAAGGGTCCCAGCACACTTCCCTGGGACAAACTTGAAGTTACTTCTACATTTGTTGATGGCTCTCTATCCAAGATAACAAGCTGCATCCTCCCTACCAAAAAATTCTCAATCCAATCACGAATTTCACTTGATACACCATACAACTGTACTTTTCATAATAAGTGTAGATAAGGTACTCAGTCAAATGCTTTTTGGGAATTTTTAGAAACTATTTTTTGGTATTTAGCACAACTAACAAAGGTCTCCTCACCTGAGATGACTGGCTGAATATTGTGCAAAACATGATATATGAAACTTACCTCAAGCCTATTTATCAAACAGTGAAGAGGAACAATATTCCAAAGTTCGATATTCCCCGCATCCTTAATGGCGTGCAACAACTTAACAAAAGCAATGCGAACCCTCTTGTCATCATCGGCGATCTGTTCTCTGAGCTCTGGTAGCATCTGCAAGAAGAATGAGATGTGTTCTTGGGTACAATAAGGCATTCAGATTAGTAAGGCAGCAAGAAAACATTTTCATAACACACAAAAAATAACTTTCATTAATTTTTTTAAATATTACAGTTAACTGTGGTTTACTGTGAGCAAATGCACCTCAGCTACGATATTCACTCTGCATTCAGATATCCAAGTACTAGCATATGTTTTGGGCAATGAAAGGTTACAGTTAATATGCTCAAGTGGTGTAATGTGTGTAATTGCTGCTATAAAATATGATCAATATACAATTGCTAATACAAGCATTAGTCATACAGTTTCAATTATCACCTCAAAAAAATGAAATTAAACAATTAATTTTTTGTTTGTCTGTGGGTACATCTGCAATTCTTGTACAAACTGAAACAACTGTGCCACAGCATCAAAAGACGCTGCTAGTGGGGCCACAACAGAACGATGCAGCCCATTGGAAAAATTGGAGTATGGTGTGGCATTTTGCTTTCTATACCCGAAATGAAGCAACATTGCAACAAGCCATGCTGAGCTGATGCAATTATATGGTAACAACAACCATCTGATGACACATTAATTAGGTGGCACAGATATACTTCCAGTGTGGTCAAACAAGTCTGAATGACAAACAATAAGTGGCAGTCCATCTCTCTGTGAGAAAATATGAGTCACAAGAAAAGTGGAGACCAAGGTGCTCAAACACTTTTGAACACAACAACTGAGACAATAGGATAAAAAGTGAGAATCAGTTATGGATCAGTTTTCAACATTTTGCATGGTCTTCTGAATGTAACAAATGTTGCCTCTCACTGTTCCATACTAATTGGTTAACATGGAACTGATTGATGCTGGAAAAAATTAATTCCAATTCTAGCCATCAGGTGCAAATCTGATAATGTAAAAAAAGGGGGAGGGGGGCGAAATGTTTCCATATGTAACAGGACATGGTCAGAAAGTGTCGAACAAATGAAAAAGCCACAATTTTGATTTTATTATTAAACCAATGCTTACACAATTTGTACAACATGAGCACCAGAGATGTTGACGCGATGCTCCATCTGTAAAACAAGATGATTAACAGTTTCTTACAGCAGTTCCAGTGGAATCTGAGCAATGTGTTCCTACATACTGACCTTCAGATCAGGGAGAGGCCAAATCTGTCCCTGGTAAATGCATTCTTTCAGATATGCCCACAGCCAAAAGTCACGATGATTTAGATCACATTAACTTTAGGCCATGCATCAGGAAAACCTCTGGAGATAACACTTTTGTGGAAGGTTACTTTAAGCAGATCTTTCACTGTGTGAGCGATATGAGGTGTTGCCCCATCTTGCATGAAAACAGTGATTTCCACACAGCTGTGCTCTTCCAAAGCAGGAATAACATGCTGTACAAGGACATCTCGATAACCTACAGATGTAATGGTATACCTGATAGGCCCTTTGAATGTATCCTCTTGAAAGAAGAATTGACTGAGAATAACGGTGCTTGTGAATTCACCAGAACATTGCTGTACATCATGAAGTTTCAGTTGCTGCACCATTTGGGTCTTGTAATGGTCCCAGTGTAAACTAGACTGTAAAAATTTCTGTATTGTTGACCATGGGATACAAAATTGTCATTACACTGTACGAGCACTAGCACAACCTGGGGCATGGGCTATATGGCCAGTTATAGCAACAGCACCCTTGTCAATTACTTTCAATGGGATAGGACGCATTCCTCTTCTGGGTGCCATACCAGACTCACCCACATTTAAAATTTTTATCATCTTGTTTAAACCATTTAATGACATCAGGTCTCTTCTCCGACCTTTCAGTCAGCAATATTCTCTCGATGCAGCACTGTAACTGCTGCTGTTCACATAGAACAGTTTCACTAACAGTGGATGGTCTCTCTTTATGATAACTATACTGTTCATTTGCATTATGGCTTGTGAATGACAGCACAGATGTCACACTATTATACAAACAATGTACAGCTCGTGATTTGCACCTGGTGGCTAAAACTGGAACTAATTTTTTCCCAGAGTAAATCAATTCTGCTTTAACACTTCAGCATTTCCACCAGTTTTGCAACGATACAATATTACAGCCCACTGTGGACCTCTTTGAGTAGATGCACCCCCTAGTTACGAACAAGTTTTGCTCTGATACTCACTGTGTATCTAGATGAAAAGTTTAATGTGCCCAGCAAAGACCAATATCGATGGCAGCTCAGAGGCACTATAGATCGGAACTGATGATTGTCACCAGGGGCATGAGTGACATGTCACGTCGGCTGAGCCCCACGCAGTCAAGGAGCCAGGTGAGCAGCTGTGATAGTCTACTAGAGTCCACTGCATGAGCTACTATACATCACACTATTCTGTTTATTGGATTTTGTCCCTGCATTGTACCTGAATATTCTCATTCTTATATTTAGCTTCATTCAGTCTTCTGCACTCAACAAATTTTTACTCGAATGAGATTTTCACTCTGCAGCGGAGTGTGCGCTGATATGAAACTTCCTGGCAGATTAAAACTGTGTGCCGGACCGAGACTCGAACTCGGGACCTTTGCCTTTCGTGGGCAAGTGCTCTACCAACAGAGCTACCCAAGCACGACTCACGCCTCGTCCTCACAGCTTTACTTCTGCCAGTACCTCGTCTCCTGCCTTCCAAACTTAACAGAAGCTCTCCTGCGAACCTTGCAGAACTAGCACTCCACTGCAGAGCGAAAATCTCATTCTGGAAACATCCTCCAGGCTGTGGCTAAGCCAGGTTTCCACAATATCCTTTCTTTCAGGAGTGCTAGTTCTGCAAGGTTTGCAGGAGAGCTTCTATTAAGTTTGGAAGGTAGGAGACGAGGTAGTGGCAGAAGTACAGCTGTGAGGACGAGGCATGAGTCATGCTTGGGTAGCTCAGTTGTTAGAGCACTTGCCCGCGAAAGGCAAAGGTCCCGAGTTCGAGTCTCGTTCCGGCACACAGTTTTAATCTGTCAGGAAGTTTCATATCAGCGCACACTCCGCTGCAGAGTGAAAATCTCATTCTGGAAACATCCCCCAGGCCGTGGCTAAGCCATGTCTCCACAATATCCTTTCTTTCAGGAGTGCTAGTTCTGGAAGATTCGCAGGAGAGCCTCTGTTAAGTTTGGAAGGTAAGAGACGAGGTACTGGCAGAAGTAAAGCTGTGAGGATGGGGCGTGAGTCGTGCTTGGGTAGCTCAGTTGGTAGAGCACTTGTCAGCGAAAGGCAAAGGTACCGAGTTCGAGTTTCGGTCTGGCACACAGTTTTAATCTGCCAGGAAGTTTCAAACTTTTACTCATTTGTGTCCAGATCAGACAGATGAGTGGCAATGAAATATTATCCTATAATGCTTTCAGCAAATGTTTGTTGTGCTGTTTGAGGCTTGTTGTTGTTTGTTGTACCCAGTACCACTGTTATGGGTCCCTTGTTTCTGGAACTCTAAGAGCAACAGCTGTTAATAACAACAGCAGCAGTACTAGAACTATGGCAACAGGAACAAAAACAATGCGCAGCTTGTGTCTCGGCAGCAACGGTGTCAGTTTGTGGTCATGACTGTGCTCCCACTGCTACATTTAGCCTTTGATGAGTCTTCGAAGAGCTGGGAAATTCACATCTGTCATTTTGAATTGTACTTTTTGCTTACAGCTTTTCTGGTAGGTAGAAAAGGGTGCTGCTATTGTCTTCTAGCAGTCATTTATACAAAGTGGTGCAAAAATTACAGCAACTATTTGTCCCTAGTGCTTTGTCTTTCAATGATCTCTTGTGTACTGTTAACTAAATACAACAGTCATCAAACGTAACTCATTGCATTAAGCTACAGTTTAATCAGTGTTGTAAACAACACAGACCATCTTACACAGCTGCTGACTTGCAGGGTCTCGCATGAAAGTACAATTTCACGTGCCACAAGTGTAATGTTTCATATGTGGAATCATTGATTTGGGATGTGATGGTTCACATAGCCCAGCCAGAAATGTATCCACAGAAGCTTCGGCCACATCTGATCCTAGTCTTGGTGAAGTGTTAAAAATTACTAAATCTTTTGAGGTTACTTCTGAAGCTCAACATAATTACACAAATGAAATTCAACTATTGATAGTAGTTTGTCACTTTTACAATCACCATCCAACTTCTCATTTTGACTCATTGTCTACTTTTTCTCTCTCTCTGTCCAATCTAAGTTCACAGGCATCTGGATCACCAATGTCTTATGAAACAATTGAACCTTCGAGCCCCAGTAGTTTCTGCCCTGGGGCAAAAACCACAGGTGTTCAAATGGTTAAGTATGTTGATCGTTCTGCCCCCCACTCAGTGTCCAGTGGCCTGTTTTGTAATATTAACTGGTACAATCAAAAACGCTTTCCCTCCTTGGCATTGCAATGTAATTCATGCAAGCTGAAGAAAATCCAGTCTTGCCAAGATTGTGGCAGCAGTGAGCCAGACCAACTCTCAGCAATGTATTATGAAGTTGCATGTTGGCTGCACACTCAAAGGTGGCCAGGGGACAGCACATTCATGTACACCATTACAGCTATGGAGCAGACAGCTCCATTGCCACCATGGAAGCTTACGTTGCACTGAAGTTTTTCGCCAGTCTGTGAAAGTCCAGCCAGACTCCAGCACTGCTGTGATGTTAATCAATAACGAGCCGTATCGGTGGCTCAGCTGTTTTACACTGCAAAGGGTCTGGTGCTGGTTTGTTTCAGGGAGCTGTAAGGCTGCTGGTGGTAGATGCCCTTTTGAACTTTCCTTATATGATGCGGATCCTGTCCACTACCACCCCTGCTACCACCTGTGGCCTCTCAATGATATTCTCCATCAAGGAACTGCCATGCACCCTTATGTTGGATAACAAGCCCCAATTTACATTGATGCATTCCCATGCCTTCTGTCACTGTAAGGGCGTTGAACACCTGACCACTACCCCCTTCCACCCTGCCTCCAACATGGAGGCTGAGCAGATTGTGTGTACATACAACACACAGAAGCAGAAGGCCTTGCATTTGTTGTTTATTGAGCAAGTCCTGCACAATTTTTCTGCAACGTATCAGTCAATCCCTGACAACAAGGTCAGCTCGGACAAAATACAGCACAGGTGTCAGCATTGTACCCTGTTAGACCTCCTTTGTCCTGTGCAACATACTAAGCCTGTGTAGACACTTGCCTATGTGTGGGGCACCTGGGTCTGAGCAAGCACATTCGACTGACGTCCTGAGTGGACCCCAGGGGATGTCATCAGGTCACAGGGGGAACCAGTTGTTTTATGTTATGCCTGAGCACACCCTTATGAACTACCACTGCAACCAACTTCAGCCACGACCAGTCACAATCAGCACCGATGTAGCCACCTCTGACCTTAGGGCCTGATACCAGGGTCACCAACAGCCAAGCTTCTCATCACCATTCTATGCATCCAGTGCCCCAGTATGACATACACCCCTCTGCTCCCTTTCTCCAGAGGGATGGTGAGAGTATAATGCAGGCCAAACCACTCCTTATGCATCAACCTTCTCTTGCACCTCCTGACTGGTGCAGCCTGTTGCCTCCGCCGGCATGCTGTTGCCTCTACAGTCCTCAGCTGGGCCACTTTGGTTATGTAGCTTTGGGCCGATGGTTTTGTTTCTGTCAGCAGGGTGTTCCACTGTTCCTCCTATTTAAAGATAAGTCTGAAACCTGCTATGCCCTCTGCTGTTCATTTATTTTAAAAATTGACAATGTTATTCCACAGAGCGACATTCTCTCACATACTTTCCTTACTCCATCAGGTGGTCGCAACACCACCAGAAGTAACTTGCCTTCCTTATTTATTATTATTTAGCTGCATAATTTACTCATACTGACACTGCACACATACATTGAACATTTTATTTATTGCTTCCTTTAGACTTATTCGCTCTATTTATACAATAGGTCATATTTTTAACAATTTTTGAGGTTGTCACATATTTTAATTGATTAGAAAGCTGTGTCTCAGCACAGTATGCTGACAATGTATTAGTTGTGGTGCTGGGGAGCTCAAAAGCTAAGCTGGAAGAAATGGCAAATGGGATCCTCTCCCAGACACAGTGATAGTGTGTAGGCAACAAATTAACCATTGCCCCAACAGAAAACATACTCTATGACCTCACACTGAATGTAGGAATGGATAATTCACTGCCCACTGTAAGGGTACTGTGTCAATGGAGAACTGACTCCGCACACAGCCTCAGTGGTGAGGTCCAGAAGCTCTCTGTTAGTATCCACTGGCAACTTTCCAAGGCATGCCTGGCATTTAGCATTTTGCTTGTTTCACCACTATCCCGCAGATTCAGTTACCACTATGTAACTGCACGATTTACTTGAATATTTTTATTTATTTATTTATTGCTTCCTTTAGACCTACTATATCCATTTATATAGTAGGTCAAGCTATTAACATCTCTGAAGTTGTTACATATTTTAACTGATTAAAAAGTTGTGTCTTCATATATTACCTTGACAATGTCTTGGTTGTGGTGTAGGGAACTCAAGAGCTGAGTTGGAGGAAACTGCAAATGGTATCCTCTTCCAGATGCAGTGACAGTGCGTAGACAACACAGTAAACATTGTCTCATAGAAAACTGCATACATACTCTGTGATGTGTCAAAGAGAAATATCCCTTTGATAGTTACTATTTATCAAATTCTAACAATGCTCTGGCAACTTAACTAAGACTTCTTGGTGTACCACTGTTTTGCTTCGTCGGTTGCTGCATGTGAGTAACTTGACTTACAACTATCAATTATAACACATCTTGCTAAAGACTAACCTTCCACCAGCTGGATTGTAGTGCCTGTGTTCTCTCCTCTTCCACAAGGTGTGACGAGCACGTGTTAAGCAAAGTCAACATTCTGGGAGAAACGGTGAAAGTGTTGACATGGCTGTTCTGCTCTAGTCTGATTTATTGGAATTTGGGATGAGAAGATGCAATATGGGAACGAGGTTGGTCTGCAGGAAGCACACTTCAGTAAATGATTACTTTCTTATTTTTTGAAAATTTGCTAGCTAGAAAACATATTTTTGTTATTGTATGTGATTGCCACACTAGGTTAAATAGATAGTTCTGCTTTTAATATGAACTAAACATTTGTAACATACAGTTTTATTCATTGCCATATGTTCCATCTATGTTGCGGTTTCGATTTTGTTGTTTAAGAATTGCATTAGGAATGGTGTTTTATTAATACTTTTGTTAAACTATCACTACATAACATCCTGCATAGCATCTTCAATGAAGCGAGATTGTGAATAATGAAGTTCTCACAAATGCAATCAGTGTTGTGGAAGATGTAAACCGAGTGTTGCATTACACAATGTATGTGTGCAATCCAGATCACAGAACCACACAAGGCAAAACCTGCAGTACCAAATCAGCCCCATGCCAGCACAGCATTCGCTCCACATCGGAAATGGTGACAAGGAGCTCTGCACCAGAGGGAGCTTCGTAACATAAGAAGTGTAATGCAGTGTCTTAAACAGCCCTCATAATTTTACAACGCTGTTTTCAAACAAAAAAGTGATTGTTATGGCAGAGAGAAAATTGTAATGTGCTCTGATGCCGTTCCAGGGCATTTACACATTTATACATAAACACACTCATCTTTCTTCTATTTTTTATGATGTTGAATATTAATACTGTACTGTTGATTAGTTAATATGTGAGGTGTATACATCCCCTGTTATCTTTGTGCCATGTTGACATTCTCAGTACAGTGTGTTCCCATGCAGTTTGAATACAAGACATTACATATGCCTGTGGTTTGTTACAAGGGTATAGTTACTTATATTTGTGGCATGACACAGCATCAAAGCTTTCTAAGTACATGTTAACAGACTCCTTGTTGTTCATATCATTATTGTCTTCCCATAATATTTTCTGAACACACTGTATTACATATTATAGATGCTTCACAATGGCATAACACTGAAATGGCAATAGCTGCTGATAACCTCTACAGCTTTAAGAGGAATATGAACTCCTTTAAATAATATACACAGACTGCAGACCCGTACTACAAAAGTTAATTCTACCTGTCATTCATTCTTATCTAAACATGCATATACAGTCTAGCTTCACCTGCCAGAGACTGTGGCCATGTGTGTGAGAGTTGGACTTAGCGGGCGCGCGTTTTTGTGTGTGTGTGTGTGTGTGTGTGTGTGTGTGTGCGCGCGCGCGCATGTTGTCTATTTTGATGGAGGTCTTCTTGGCTGAAAGCTCACTTTCCGACATTCCTTTGTTGTGCCTATCTGCGAGTCATCGTCTCTGCTATATGGTGAGTAGCAGCTATTCTTTTCATAATAATTTGTGCATATATTATTATATGTCTATATTGTTATTAGAGGTATTTGCATATGCTATCATTGTGAAATGTTTTGAAAGTGTAAAAAGTGGTTAACCCAACACTACTTAGGTATAGTGCATCATGTTTTCAGATGGTTTCAAAGTGTGATAACATGTGAAATTTATTAAAATTAGTATATTTCAGCAAAATTTATTAAGTAAGCACTAAAACATCTGCATTTTCTGGTACTGGACTGGTGCTGTTTATAAAATAGTTATGACTACACGAAATCACAACGTAAAGTGACAAAAGAATTAAATTTACTACTGTAAACAAATATTTGTTGCATAACTGCAATACGTGTTAGATACTGCATTCCACTAACCTGTTCAACACACACATTTATGCACTGCCGATTTACCATGGTGCACATAAAACAAGATACATCTCCGTGATACTTTATGTCACTAAAAAGTGAGCACTAAACCAAGGCTGTTTTATTTACTACCTGGGTAAAATAATGAACAAATAAAAGTGAGGCAAAGAAAAAAGCATCGAAGTTGAGATACACAGTAGAAAATTACTAACTGCAGCTTCCAAAACTTTACTAGATGACTTCAAACAGTATGTGTTTTGCTTTGTTGCATGTGAAAGCATAGTGGTGTAGAATTTTTTAATTTGATGCTTACCAATTTTATTCACTTCATTCCCTGCCCAGATATAAATACAGCATCTTTGTACTACACACAGAAATGTTTGATGGTAAAGTGGTAAACAATCGATGGCCACTTAAATTTTGGAATGGCGTTCTTTTTCTTACATCTACTGCATTTTTTATTCTAATCAAACAATGGAAAATCCAGGGTGGACTGTAACAATATTGTGACATGGAAAGTTGCTACTCACCATATGGTGGAGATGCTGAGACGTAGTTAGGCACAACAAAAAGACTGTCACAAATAAACCACAGTTTCAGTTGCCTGAGACTGCAGTTGCGTGTGTGAGCTGCGTTTATATGTGTGTGTGTGTGTGTGTGTGTGTGTGTGTGTGTGTGTGTGTGTGTCATCTATCGTTGACCAAGGCCTTAATGGCCGAAAGCTTTATTTGTGACAGTGTTCTTGTTGTGCCTATCTGCAACTCAGCATCTCCACTATATGGTGAGTAGCAACTTTCCTTTTCACAATATTGTATTTTTTTCTCTTTATTTTTCGTAAGTATTGAATAAGTATTTCTAAAATATGAGGATAGCTATAATATTTTTTGTAAATATTTTCGCCAGCTAGATATGGTATCACTGGAATTTCACGTTCTTAATTAACATTCACAGTGTACTGTTTTGTTAATTCATGAATGTTGTGAAGTGATTGTAGTGTGTTAAAGATGGGTAGGCATAGAGTCAATTTGCAGGAGTGATGCTATCGATAACCAAAAGAAGAAGGCTTTTATTTCCAAGACAAAAATTCTTTTATATGAAGCTTCCGTAATGTGAAACTCAACTGTGTAATGAAGAATAATTTAGAAAAACACATTAAAAATGCTAGTCACAATGCAAAAATAGCATCTGCAGGCTGCTGTTGGGGGGATGGGTGAGAGGGGGGGGGGGAGGGAGGGGGGAGGGAGTGGGGGGGAGAGAGAGGGAGGGAGAGAGAGAGAGAGAGAGAGAGAGAGAGAGATATGAGGTGGGCGGGGGAATTAATTTGAGAAGAATCTATATATAATTAAAATGTGTCTAAAGGCAAACATCCCGCTGACCAAACTAGGTATGTTGAAGGTGCGTAACTGCAGTTTTATTTTGGACTAAGAGTGCAACATTAGAATAGAAACGGTATCTGGATTCCTATAACTTTTTAGATGTTACTAACACAAGTACTTGTGCCAAGGCCACAGTAGATCCTCTAAAAGATTACAACATAAAAATTAATGTTGTGCATTTAGTATCAGACTCTGCTGCACACATACATACAAGGGATCTTGTTTTGACACAAAGCGTTGACTGGACACCACTTAATACATTACAAATGCTGGGCATACAAAATGAACTTTGTAGGTGACATTTTCATAAAAAGAACTAAGGGAGTTAAATGTTATTGTCAGTAAAGTGAAAACAGTGTCTCTGCACTATTTCAAAATGAAAAGTGCAGTCCTTCTGTTCATTTAAGAGAAATTTCTTCACTTGCCAAAAAAGCTTTTTCCTAATCCGGTCATCACAAAATGGAATTTTTGGTTCAATGCAGTGCACTGCTTGAACACACTTACCTGCAATCAGCAAATTTTCCGGATAATTGGAAACCAAAAATACTGTCATTGAGCTCTGTTTTGATCATTTTAAAAATGAAACTGTGTTACATTTAATCTTCTTACAATGCAAATTGGGAAGCGACATGTGTCAGTTCAATTACAACACTAGAAGGCACAAATTACCTGTTTACATATTTGTTATGAGAGGAACTTAAAAAGTATCAAATTACTAGAAAATAAATTCTGGAGATTGTCTTTCAACAGGCACTATTAATTGTTTCGACACATTCCAAAATGAGGCACAAAAATCATTGGGAAAAGGGGGGGGGGGGCCATTATATATAAAAAATAAAAAAATTGAAAAGCTCTTTAACCCTACAGTCTGTTCTGAACGATTCTGCTGCTGTAAACACAGCAAACGAAATTCCATGATATGAAAGTTTTTTTGAAATGTCTTCACCATTCCACCGACAAGTTAACTGATTGAGATGTGATAAGAAGCCCGATACAGTGAAACTGCTACCCTGTGAAAAACTTAAAAACAATGAATTTGGAAGAGCTGCTTTATATGCAATTTGGGCACCCATCAAGAGAGTTGATGTGGAGAGATACTTCTCAATGTACAATTTAGTTGTAAGTGACAGATGAAGGTCAATGATGCCAAACACTATTGAGACAACTTCAATGCATTCAATGGGCGAACATTTTTGTATAGGCCTATAATGTACATTAATTTAAGAGAGAACTAACCTTACAGTATCGTGTTACACAAATAATCAATTTCCTCCCTTTAAAAAAATCTCAGCAAAAAAGAGCGATACACCTGGAGTGAGTACACTGATATGGTTGGTGCGTACTACGTAGCACACCACAATGGACGAGCTGCACAGTGAGTTTATCAACAACAATATCCTAATCGCCGTATCCTGCATCATACGACCTTTGCTGCTGTGTACCAACGTCTGCGTGAGACCGGGTCATTTAGCAGATTATCTGGACAGGGACGCCGTCGCACGGTAAGAACGCTGCAATTTGACGAAGCTGTCTTGCAGCATGTGGAGCGGGATCCTTCAATCAGCACTCGTGCAATTGCACGTAACATGGAGACGAATCAGACGAAAGTAAGAACAGTCCTTCGAGAGCAATTGTTACCTCCATTTCACTTACAGCGTGTCCACAACCTGGAACCAGTTGATTATCCACCCAGAGCACAGTTTTCACAGTGGTACCTGGAACAGTGTGAAATGCATCCTACATTTCCATCCTCTGTGTTGTCTACTGATGAAGCAACGTTCGGGCGTGATGGAGTCTTCAACATGAACAATTCGCATGTTTGGAGTGAGGATAACCCACATTCCACAGTTACTAGCGCTCATCAAGTGCGGTTCTTCATTAATGTGTGGGTCGGTGTTGTTGGGAACTGTTTAATTGGGCCATATCTGCTACCTAGGCCATTAAATGGCAGGCACTATTACAATTTTCTCGCCAGAGCATTGTCGGAATTGCTGGAAGATGTCCTGCTCGCTACAAGACAACACATGTGGTTCCAACACGACAGGGCGCCGGCACATTTCAGTCATCGTGTGCGTCGATTCCTGGACCGATGGTTCCCAGAAACTTGGATTGGCAGAGGTGGTCCTGTACCATGGCCTGCTCGATTCCCAGATATGTCCCCTCTGAACTTTTTTGTGCAACCTTGTTTACGCAACTCCTGTTGCATCAGAAGAGGATCTGGTTGCTCGGATAGTAGCAGCAGCAGGAACAATTCAGGATACTCCTGGGGTTTTTGCCCGTGTCAGACAGAACATGATCCGTCGGTGTAATCTTTGTTTATGTGTTAATGGGTTGTCTTTTGGTCATAAAAAATGGAAATGTGTTTGTTGGTTTAATTAATTTGCCACCAGAGAAACCTTCCTCTACCGGTTTAAATACACCTCATAGGAAAAAATGACATTAGGGGAAAATATTTGTTTTGATGTCCCCTACAACCTCCCAGAGTTTGTTGGTTTAAATATTTTTCAACCTGTATTCATTAATGAAATTTACCATAAATAAAGCCACCACAATATGAGAAGAATAGTGAAATCCATACCTAAAACATTAGCAGTTCAATGCATTTTTGCAAAAGGATTTCATTGGAGATTGCTCAATTGATAGAACAATTGTGACACACATTTCTTCTTGAGTTTTCTTGCATCTGCAATGTAGCCCATCTTTAACACTGCCTGAAACAAAAGCACATTTCTCTCAGCAAGCAGGGTTGTTTTATGAGGTGGACCCTTGCAAAAGTGATCTCTAAACACATCCATCATCTCTGCCGTTGTTTATCTTGTATGTGGAGGTTGGAAAACTCACACACATGCCACTAATTCTTTCCCTATATTGTAACAATGTATACTCTCAGTAGCCAGTTTGAGACGAGAAACAATACAATACTGAAACAAAGAAATACTATGATGACAGCAATGCTTTTTGTCGGCTTCACAGCAAATATTCCAATAAAACAATTATTTCCTCAAATACAGAGAAGCAAAACAGATACGGGTACTTCTCAGGCACTCTATAGGCACTGTTGATTCATCAGTCAAAATAAAAAAGGACACTCTCACGTACCTTCTCCAGAATCTTCGTACACAGAGGATTGGGATTTTCTACAAGAACGTGCAGCCCCTGGTATATGCTTTGCCTTACTTGAGGAGTTTCCATATCCTTTGCCAACCGAAGAATCATTGTTGATATCCAGTGCTGCAGTACACTGGGAGGAATCTGGGCCCAAAATTTTGAGGCTATCTGGGATATTTTCTGAAATGAAGAAGCAGGACATACAACTGACGGTATTAAGAAAAATAATCATAGCCACAAACAAAAGCTTTTGAAATTGACAACACAGATATAACAATTATTTTTATTGCTCACAGCAATTTGTAATTCTTCTCTCTTTTTTTGTGACCACTAACAAAATCCAAAAATCTCAGAAGCTGACAGGTTAGCTAACAGAAGGCAGAACCACCATACTTGCTTGGCAGTGTGAAGCAGTCCCGCGGTTCTGTTAGAAGTCCGGAAAGCCTTCCATGGTGGGTGAGATGTAGCAGTCTCTCTCACAGACATGGCTCATCTTACTTCCTTCTTTTTCCCTGTACTGTTTGTTGTCAGTGAAAATGTACTAAACATATGACCTCATTCCACTAGCATTCTACCTGTCTCACCTTATGGCCTCCACCTCTAAAAGTTAGCTGAAGAATCGCAAAGCTATGAAATATTCTTCTCGGTATTATAGCAGAAATGGGCAGGTTCAACATTCTTTTTTTCCTCAGGTCCACTTACACTTAGATGAACAAAACGATTACAGAAATGTGCAATCTCACCGCAAAGTTTTACAACCACGTTACGAATAGCATGAAATACTCACTCTGAAAGCAACACTCCTGACAGTAGGGTTGACATTCACCAGCAAATCACTGAACACATTGTGCTGTTTAGCGAGATACTCATTGTTTTTCACAATATCCTGCCTGGGTCTTTCCAAAGGGTAGGCATCAGCCAGTATCTCTGTAGCACTACACTTGACATTACTGCTGGAGCTCTGTAACAGAGTAAAGAGAAACAGATGCAATTTTTAATAAAACTGTACACAAAGAAATCACAGAATAAAAACTTATAAAGTATATCAAATAAAATAAATCAAAGGCAGACATAGTATTACATAGCCATAACAAGAGGGGATCCAAGTGGCGTTTCAGATGTGACAAAACAGT
Organism: Schistocerca serialis cubense; assembly: GCF_023864345.2. Lineage (NCBI taxonomy): Eukaryota > Metazoa > Arthropoda > Insecta > Orthoptera > Acrididae > Schistocerca > Schistocerca serialis. Next base: position 217,239,152 of record NC_064642.1, on the reverse strand, counting down.
CTCGCATTGAAAACATCTTGTAAGACAACTGCAGTGATGATATTGTGAGTTTTTGCATTTTCGACCTCAGCTGCTTTTATCAGCTAACAAGCAATCTGTCTGGGCCCAGTTCGCCAATTTCAGCTTTGAGCCATTTACAAATGGACATACACATGTATGTTATACTAATCATACAATTTGTTAAGTTGTCTGCATATATGAAACTGAATGGCAAATATGTGCCACAACTATGGTGGTTGAAGTACAATTTGTGGTGTGTACTTGACCAATTAAATAAGAATAATCTTCACAAGGATTTAAAGTCACTTAGTCTTGTACAAAATGATGTGCATTATTCAGGAACACAGATTTTCAATAACTTTCCAGCAGCCATAAAAAGGTTAACAGCCAATGAAATTCAGTTTAAGAGGAGCCTAAAGGATTTATTGGTGGTCAACTCCTTCTACTCCATTGATGAATTTCTCAGTAGAACCAACTGATTTGTATATAAAAGTACAATATAACTTCTACACAATTTCAGTGCAGTAATGTGTTCATTGTAAATAAGTGTGTGTGTGTGTGTGTGTGTGTGTGTGTGTGTGTGTGTAAGTACAATTTAACTTCTGCACCATTTCAGTGCAGTAACTGTGTTCATTGTAAGTAAGTATTGTCGTAGTTGTATTACACGTTTATTACCTTATAAATAAATTAAAAAAAACTTTTTTATTTTAAATTCAGTGCATTAGTATTTGTAAAATGATTCTTTCATATAGTGTTGATTAAAAAATGATGATCATTCCACTTGGGACCTGTGGAATGGTACATTAGCTTATTTGTTTGAGTTGTAAATATTTGTCATGTATTGTTGTTTTTCTGACAAGTTCTACACCCTGGAGGACCTCCTCACTACGGATCAATTGGAATGAAAGTAAATCTAATCTAATCTAATCCAATTGAAAATGGCTCAAACTGAAATCATATGGCTGCAGTTAAATGAAACGATGTTCGTTATACGTACAACCTATGAGGGAAATAGATACGGCATGGCTTCTAGGACATTTTTTTGATTGTGACAAACACAGGATGGTATGCCCTGTCCTCCAATGTCTGTGCTGGCTCATCTTAGCAGGAGAAGTATCTGAATGTCACCAATAAGGTCAGAAGGCCTCAACACTAATATGGGGATCTTTTGGGCTGACCCACTTCAATTTTCTTCATACTTTGGTATTTTAAGATCAGTGCTGGACATCAGATTTCAGATTTTCCAAAATATCTTTGTGATATTTCCATATGCCATTTTATACTAAACATTTAGAGTATTTTTACTAGAGCCACTTATAGTTTAGTGCATAGCATTCTAGTCATGTGATTGGGAAGCTGCTGGTTAGATTTACATCTATAATCTGCAAACCACTGTGATGTGTGTGCATCCCATTGTGCCAATTATCAGGGCTTTGTCCATTCCATTCACATATGGAGCGAGAGAAGAATGATTGCTTATATTCCTCTGGGTGTGTTGTAATTAGTCTGATACTGTGTTCATGGTCCCTACGAGAGCAATATATAGGGCATAGTACTGTATTCCTAGAGTCATCACTTACAGTCTGTTCTAGAAGCTTTTCAGTAGATCCTCAAGCGATAGTTCGTGTCTGTCTTCAAGTGTCTCCCAGGTCAAATTTTTCAACAAATTTGTGACATTTTTCCATGGGTCAAACAAACTTGTGACCATTCTCCTGTCTCCTTTCTTTGAATCTATTTAATATTCCCCATTACTTCTATTTGGTGCAGGTCCTACACACTTGCTCGTTCTAGGACAAGTCGCACAAGTGTTTTGTAGGCAGCTTCCTTTGTAAACTGATTAGTGATTGCATTATTGTTCCATTTCATCTTCCTACAAATTGCGACATTCAGATATTTGTAATTATATGTTAGCAGATTCTAACTGTGATTCATTCGAACTACATTCATACGTTAATACATTTAATGTAATGTGTTGTATACAATGTTATATTCCTGAACATTTGAAACAGGCTGCCAATCTTTGCACCATTTTGAAATCTTACCTCGATCTGATTGAGAATCTGTGTGGTTTCTTTCAGACAGTACTTAATTATAGATGACTGCATCATTCTGTGAAAAGTCTGAGGTTACTATTAATATTATCCATAAGGTCATTAATATACAACATGAATAGCACAGCTCCCAAGGCATTTCTGTGAGACACACCTGAAGTTATCTCTAAATCTGTTGATGACTTAAGATCCCCTTATTTGACCACTCAAGACTTTTTTTATGAGGATACTTCAGATCAAACATTTCCACTTACAAACTGCACACACGAAACATGAGTGTTTACTGATATTTCATGTGGTAGACGACACAGCATTAAACCTTATATTGCATTAGGAAGCACATCAGTGCGACTCTGCCATCTATGGCAGTGCTCGGATGCAATCATGACCCAACAATTGTGCAATTATTTATAAACAGTTTAGGTATCTGAGCCTGTTTAAGTTTAAAAATCAACCAGCCATAGAATTACAGCCACACAAAAGTCTCCCACAACAGGAATTGAAACATTAAACTCAGATACATGCTTTATATCATGGGTGGGCAACCAGTGTTAAAAACAGCACTTGCCTTACTGTCTTGTGTTTTCCAGAGTTCTTACAGTCTTATTTGGGTCAAGTAGCTGCTTCTTTACAATACTTGTTATTTTTTGTAGACTCAAAACTTTCCAGACCACTTTTGATCAGTTATGACAAGACACACAAGTTATTTACTGCTTACTGCTTATGTTTGTGCTACACATTGACAGATTGCAAACAATGGCAGCAAGCGACAATGACATGAAAATTATCAACTACTCGCAAAATGTGCTGATTTGAACAGTGGCAGCAGGGATCATAAATCGTTGAACAAACTATTTATCTTTCATAAGTCATCAGGTTTCCCTGGCGACATGCTGTCATCTTTGAAAATGTGGTTTTCTGCTAGTTATCAATATTGTACTCGCACGAAATTTTCATCAGGGAATACCTGATGAAGATCATGACTTAAGCAATTGAAATATCATGCAAATACAGTGTGGATTACCTGCAGAAAACCTGATTTTCCAAGACACTTACTTACCCATTGTCTGTTTGTATGTAAAGTTTTATGCCAGTTGTTTGTTAACTTCGTGTAAGTGTTTCCGTGCATGTTTATTGAGTGCATTCTCAAAATACCTGGCGTTAAAAGAAAAAAGTACACACAGAATGCCATCAATTTTCAAAGAAATGGATGGAAGATTATTTCTTTGTTATGTACAAAGATAAATCTTGATGAAAGAAATTTCCGACTTTTGCTGCAATGGGGCATTGAAATAACTCAGTGACAGCAGATGATAATTTGTACCAGAACGAGATATGAACCCAGATTTTCCACTTTATGTGAGCAGTCACTTTAACTGTTTCAGCTATCTGAGCACATCCCCCATCCAACCTAGTGTCCCCTGACAATTATGCTGTTCACTTGCAGTCCTACTGTATTCCTGTGAGAGGCTGGACATTAACTGCACATCTGTGGTGAAAGTTCGATACGCTGTCAGGCTCATACATCATAGATGTATGGTGTTTGTTCTTCTGGACATACCTATACAAAAATAAACCTGTTTGCTTGTTGTGTAGTGAATCACTATTTCCTGCGAAGGAATACACTATGAAAATCCGCTTTTTATGAAACACACTGGTCAACAAACAGCGCAGCTGCAGAAAGACAAATTTAAAATATTAATTTCCAATTTGGACATTCAATGTTGGTTGCTGTACACCTTATCTGTAGTGTAGCCCTGATAATCAGTACTAGGTTGTGAGGTTTTTAGTTTTAATTTGAAAGTACGAATGCTACACAAGGCTCTTCATTTCTGTTTGGTATGGGCATTGCTAGCAAGACACTACTAATGGCTCTTCACTGAGTTCACTGCATTTGCGATGTTAGATTCATGCAATGTTGCCATATTTCAGTTTTTCATTTTCTTCTCAGCGATATCAATTTTACTGTTTTCCAGGTAAACATAAAACGAATCTACTCTCAAAAAAGAGCTTTCTGAGACAATTTGTTGGCATGATGTGTTGGGAAAGGGGTTCATTCACATTGGTGCATTACCTCATAAACATTAATGTCACGGGCACTATAGTTTTGACTTCATGTGCTGGGAGCATTGCTGTCATATCACGTGGCGAGGCAGCCTGTGAACTTTTTCAGGCACATGGGTCACCAAAGGTTGCCCATGTCTGCCCCAGACCATGGTCAAATGCCCAAAATACGGACTAACCAAAGTTGTAATTAATGGCCAAGAAAGCTTGCATTGTGTGAAAGAACTGTATATTGGAACATTCTGTTGTGGGTAGCTGTGGCAAGGAGACGTGGTGGGCTCCCTCTCATAATACTGTGGCAGTGACTTAAATCTGTGCAGGAAAGAACAATGGAAGTGTTGCTAAATACTGGAATGCTGCATTTCAGTGTGCCAGTTTATTTCTCCATGTGCTTGAACTATGAAATTTCAACAACAGACAAGTGTAGAATCAAAGCTATGTACTTTATGGATTCTACAGCAGTTCTCTTTGTTTTCATTTTGAGCAACACGTATTAAATTTAAGCTGCACTTCTGAGTGCTCATTATAACACACAGCCTACCCCAACAGCAGTAATTCTGTCATACTGAAAGTCATTAATTTAAACACTAAAAAGAATCTATTTCCTTATCTGATCTCTGTGGTTCAACTTGAAAGTGAATTCCACCAGCATCAATAATATTTGTGTCCACTGTAATGGAAGGCTATGTAACACATAACCAGGTACTAATTTGCATTTATCAAATTAATATTCTTCAAGTACAGGTGACTAAAAGTGATCAACATGTATCACGTAGGCTATCTGCTGAATCTAAACTAAACTGCTCAAAAAATGTTTTGTGCAACGTTAATATTTGCAAATATGTGTTGGCCTAGATCTAAGGAAAACAGGAAATGGAAGAATAAGCATTATGAAACCAAAAAATAGCTCATTGAAATAATAATAATAATAATAATAATAATAATAATAATAATACACAACATTTATTACCAGATACCCAGAATTAAAATTTTTAACAGAACAACGACTAGCTGATCAGATCCGTGTAATAATCAAAAATAACAGGATACCCCAGTCAGAATTAGATAACATCAAACAACAAGTACAACAAATACTGGAACAAAATAATGTGCAATCAGAAGAAGAAGAAAATACAGTAATGGACTCAAACATCCCAAAGCAAACAAACAAAGAACAACGCGCATCAATTAAACAATCAGAGGAAAACGAAATCTTAAGACAGCCACCAGAACAAGCACAAATAGAACACAAAGTGACACACATGTTAGATATAGAAGAAAAATTTCAGCTGACATATATAAAATACAAAGACACAAATACAGACATTAGACCATTCTTGCATAGACCGCCAAATAACCCACAAGTCGAAACAACAATAAAAACTATCAACACAATCATACACAACAAAATAAATGAAAACACAACTATGGAAGAGTTACAACTACTGGTTTATATAGGAGCACTCACTACACTAAATATACACACTAGGCAGAGATCAGAACCAACCAACACACAGAAGATACCCACAAAACCAGCGTGGCAACACAGGCTACAGATCAGAATAGAAAAACTGAGAAAAGACATCGGACAGCTAACACAATTTATAAGAAATGAAATCTCAGAAAAAAACGAAAAAGGTTAGGTAAAATCTCACAACAAGTAGCGACAGAGCAATTAGATGAAAAGAAGCAGAAATTACAAGCATTGGCCAAACGACTTAGAAGATACAAAAAAAGTGAAAATAGAAGGAAACAAAACCAAACATTCAACACAAACCAAAAGAAATTTTACCAGACAATAGATAACACACACATTAAAATAAACAATCCACCAAACATAACAGACATGGAACACTTTTGGAGCAACATATGGTCAAACCCGGTACAACATAACAGGCATGCATGGTGGATACAAGCAGAAACAGACACATACAAGATGATGCCACAAATGCCTGAAGTGATAATTTTGCAACATGAAGTCACCCAAGCAATTAATTCTACTCACAATTGGACAGCCCCTGGAAAAGATAAAATAGCAAATTTCTGGCTAAAGAAGTTCACCTCAACACATTCACATCTAACTAAATTATTTAACAGTTACATTGCAGACCCATACACATTCCCTGATACACTTACACAAGGAGTAACTTATCTGAAACCTAAAGATCAAGCAGACACAGCGAACCCAGCTAAATATCGCCCCATAACATGCCTACCAACAATATACAAAATATTAACTTCAGTCATTAAACAGAAATTAATGACACATACAACACAGAACAAAATTATAAATGAAGAACAAAAAGGCTGTTGCAAAGGAGCACGAGGATGTAAAGAGCAACTGATAATAGATGCAGAGGTGACATATCAAGCTAAAACTAAACAAAGATCACTACACTACGCATACATTGATTACCAAAAAGCTTTTGATAGTGTAACCCACTCATGGTTACTACAAATATTGGAAATATACAAAGTAGATACTAAATTGATACAGTTCCTAAACATAGTAATGAAAAATTGGAAAACCACACTTAATATCCAAACAAATTCAAATAATATCACATCACAGCCAATACAGATTAAGCGTGGAATATACCAAGGAGACTCATTAAGTCCTTTCTGGTTCTGCCTTGCTCTGAACCCACTATCCAACATGCTAAATAATACAAATTATGGATACAATATTACTGGAACATACCCACACAAAATCACACATTTGCTATACACGGATGATCTAAAACTACTGGCAGCAACAAATCAACAACTCAACCAATTACTAAAGACAACAGAAGTATTCAGCAATGATATAAGTATGGCTTTTGGAACAGACAAATGTAAGAAAAATAGCATAGTCAAGGGAAAACACACTAAACAAGAAGATTACATATTGGATAACCACAGCGACTGCATAGAAGCGATGGAAAAAACAGATGCCTATAAATATCTAGGATACAGACAAAAAATAGGAATAGATAATACAAATATTAAAGAAGAACTAAAAGAAAAATATAGACAAAGACTAACAAAAATACTGAAAACAGAATTGACAGCAAGAAACAAGACAAAAGCTATAAATACTTATGCCATACCAATATTGACCTACTCATTTGGAGTAGTGAAATGGAGTAACACAGACCTAGAAGCACTCAATACACTTACACGATCACAATGCCACAAATATAGAATACATCACATACATTCAGCAACAGGAAGATTCACATTAAGCAGAAAGGAAGGAGGAAGGGGATTTATCGACATAAAAACCTAAATTATGGACAGGTAGACAATTTAAGAAAATTCTTTATAGAACGAGCAGAAACTAGCAAAATACACAAAGCAATCACTCATATAAATACATCGGCTACACCACTGCAATTTCATAACCACTTCTACAACCCTTTAGATCACATAACATTAACAGATACGAAGAAAGTAAATTGGAAAAAGAAAACACTTCATGGCAAGCACCCGTATCATCTAACACAGCCACACATCGATCAAGATGCATCCAACACATGGCTAAGAAAAGGCAATATATACAGTGAGCCAGAAGGATTCAGGATTGCAATACAGGATCAAACAATAAACACCAGATATTACAGCAAGCATATTATTAAAAATCCCAGTACCACAACAGATAAATGCAGACTTTGCAAACAACAAATAGAAACAGTAGATCACATCACACGCGGATGTACAATACTAGCAAATACAGAATACCCCAGAAGACATGACAATGTCGCAAAAATAATACATCAACAGCTTGCCTTACAACATAAACTTACAAAACAACACGTTCCCACATACAAGTATGCACCACAAAATGTACTGGAGAATGATGAATACAAATTATACTGGAACAGAACCATTATAACAGATAAAACAACGCCACATAACAAACCTGACATCATACTCACCAATAAAAAGAGGAAATTAACACAACTAATCGAAATATCCATACCCAATACAACAAATATACAAAAGAAAACAGGAGAAAAAATTGAAAAATACATCCTACTGGCTGAGGAAGTCAAGGACATGTGGCATCAGGATAAAGTTGACATCATACCAATTATACTATCAACTACAGGAGTCATACCACACAATATCCACCAGTACATCAACGCAATACAGCTACATCCAAACATATATATACAACTACAAAAATCCGTAATAATTGATACATGTTCAATTACCCGAAAGTTCCTAAATGCAATATAACACATACCGTACAGTTAAAAGGAAGTGACGCTTGATCAAGGTCCGCGTCACTTTCCATTTTTAACCAGACTTAACGTCTGAGAAAGTAAAGAAATAATAATAATAATGTTTCAGTATTGCAGCCAGATCATGTTGACTTCTTGCCACAATATTTCGGCTGGCAACCGTCCAGTCATCTTCAGGTGAATGTCCGCCACTGGAGACTGCTAGTTCATGGTGTCGGCTTTACAGCAAAAATTGGCACGGAAACAAATGTGCATTGGCAGCTGGCACAAGAGCATCCTCTATCGAAATCCACACCCTCTGCAGATACTGTTCCATCTGTGGCATGCATAAAGGTGAAGCTGCACGTCCGTACTCTGCCGGAACACTCACTCACATCACTAAAAACAAGTGTCAGATGTCGCCAGACATTTCATTATGAATAAAATGTTTTCTCTCTCAGTAGAAATTGAAGAGATCACCGGGTCCCAAGCCCTTTCCAGTTGAAAGTCACTGTAACAATTTATTAGATTTTGTGCCAGATGTATTTACACATATTCTTTAATTGCTTAATCCCAAAAGGATCTCACAGGGGCCAAGATTTTTGAGGCAGAGTAGTTCATAGAGTGTCCTGTGGTAATACAATGCTCCAATAAAGCCCACATACTGGGCTGCGAAAGGCGAGTGTGGCGTTCATGTTCGATACACCTTTCGTGTACCGTACATATCGTCTGACCTATGTATGCTTTGCCACGCTGGCATGGAATTCTGTAAACGCCAGCCTTCTGCAGACCCAGATCATCATTTATTGGAGTGAGAAGGGCACTAGTCTTCGCCGGCAGCTGGAAGATTACTGTAACTTGATGTTTCCTTAGGATCCTGCCTACTGTAGATGAAAGGCTGCCAACTAATGGAAGGACCTCGCTGGACTTGACCAGCTACTTATCTTCTTGATATTGTGGGTGGTCACGTTACTTCTTCCTTAGCCCTGCACTCATCTGATGTGGAGAGTAGCCATTATCTTTGAATACCGACTGTAGGTGTTCCAGCTCCTTTGTAAGTCTGTCTCCATCAGAAACAACGTGAGCCTGGTGCACCATTGTTCTAAGGATGCCAGTGGTTTGTGAAAGGTGATGGCAGCTCGATGCTTTCAGATAAAGGTCTGTATTTGTGAGCTTACGATAGACAGAATGCCCTAATGGCCCATCCACTCTCCTAGTATCCAAGATGCCAAAAAATGGTAAGCAACCATCCTTCTCTGTTTCCATCATAAACTGGATGTTCTTGTGGATGGAATTTAGATGGTGCAAGAAGTGTGACAGTTCTTCTTCACTATGGGGACACATTACAAAAGTGTCATCTATATATCGCCAGAATATTCCCAGTCTGACTCCTGGTCCACAAGAACGTCCAGTTTATCATGGAAATAGAGATGGATGTCTTGGATACTAGGAAAGCAGATGGCTCATTAGGACATTCTTTCTACAGTAAGCCCACAATATGGACCTTTATCTGAAAGTGCTGAGCTGCCATCACGCTACACCAACAACAGGTGTCCAAAAAATGGCAAGCAACCATCCTTCTCTGTTTCCATCATAAACTGTATGTTCTTGTGGATGGAATTTAGATGGTGCACCGGGCTTATGTTGTTTCTGATGAGACAGCCTTACAAAGGAGCTAGAACATCTGCAGTCGGTATTCAAAGATAATGGTTACTCTCCACATCAGACTAGTGCAGCGCAAAGGAAGGAGAAATGTGACCACGCACAATACCAAGAACATAAGGAGCGAGTTCCCTCCATACGTTGGCAGCCTTTCCTCTATAGTAGGCAGGATTCTAAGGAAACATCAAGTTAAAGTAACCTTCTGGCTGGCGGTGAATATTAGTGCCCTTCTCGGTTCAATAAAGGACAATCTGGGTCTGTGGAGTGCTGGTATTTACAAAATTCCGTGCCAGTGTGGCAAAGTGTATAAGGTCAGACGATACGTACAGTACCTGAAAGGTGCGTTGAACATGAGCGCTACACTCGCCTTTCACAGCCCAGTATGTCAGCCATAGCGGAGCATTTTATTACCATAGGATACTCTATGGATTATTCTGCCACAAAAATCTTGGCCCCTGTGAGATCTTTTTGGGGTTAAGTAATTAAAGAATATGTGGAAATACTTCTGGCACAAAATCTCATAAATTTCAACTGGATAGGGCTTGAGACCCAGTGATTTCATCAATTTCTACTGAGAGAAAACATTTTATTAATAATGAAATGTCTGGTGACATCTGACGTTTGTTTTTAGTGACACGAGTGGGTGTTTCGACAGAGGACAGACATGCAGTTTCACCTTTACGCATGTACCTGCACGCCACAGTATTTGCAGAGAGCGTGGATTTCAACAGAGGACGCTCGCATGCTGGCTGCCAATGCACATGCATTGCCACACCTTTTTTGCTATAAAGCTGAAAATGTGAACTACCAGTCTCCAGTGGCGGGCACTCACGTGAAGAAGTCTACATGATCCGGCTGCAATCCTGAAACTTCACAGAATATTCAGTATGTCGGGAAAACTTCAAGAATCACAACAACAACAACAACAACAACAATCATCACCATCAAAATGAAGGGAATCTATTTGGGAATGTACCCCTGTGAAATCAAAATTGTGGGTAGGAAACATTCAATACCTCGTTGCTTGACCTCGTACATTGTAGCATGCTTGGATACTAACCAGTGTGCTGCCCACTCCGTGGCTGCAACATTTGCACTTATGTCCCACACCTTAATGGCAGCTCTCTTGAGGTGATGATGTGCTGCTGGTTTAAACCAGTTGTAAACATGCTCAATCAAATGAACTGGCTCATGAGGAGGTGCAGTACATTTATGAATTATCATATTGAAATATGAACCAACTTCTGAAATGTTAACTGTAGTACTGAACAACAGGTTCAAGAATGCTGCTCTAATAGTACACAGTCCTCAAATTACACTGAATAGTGATGAGAGGCATCTGCCATCTGTATATGATAATCATGGAGAACATGACTTACTCACATCCCTGCTGAACCCATACGATTACATGCTTCAAATGTGTGCTGGTACCTAACTGCCTCCACACACATTGTTAGTAGATATCATGCATACTTCAGTGCTTTTCTTTAACAGTTAATTTAAAAAATATAGCAAATATCAAAAATAACAAATGCCACTTTCTCAGTGATAGTAGATCAAAATATCCACTTGATATAAGAGGCAATGT